>NC_061456.1:1252500-2502500 GCF_022581195.2 Helicoverpa zea | reverse complement strand
TTGGAAATACTGGTGTTTTGCTATTTAAGTGTTTTGTTTATATGTGTGGGTGACAGCGATACTATCTATGTTATTGTTATGTTAAATTATGACTATGAAAGTCGTTATTTTATATCGATTAAATTCGAGATGGGCTATGATTCGGCCTATAAAGATGCCTTTCTCCTGACGTTACTTTCACTGTAAATACTTATTAATCATTTCAATAATTTTGTGCACCAGAAACAGGCTTAACTTATTTAGGGCCAATTGTCAAACTTCTTGTTCCAAGTTTGGAAAAATAAACAATTTAAAAAATATATATTTTGATGTCATAAACTACTATGAAAATGCTTGCACAGATAACATTGAATAATGAAAATATCTCTTAATAGTGTAACAGTCTCATCCCATAACTCACTATATTTAACAACAACACAATTCTTTGTTCCAGGCCTCATATGGTTCATAGTGCCAGTATCCATGATCATCTGCAATGACGTCATGGCGTACGTGTTCGGCTTCTTCTTCGGCAAGACTCCCCTCATCAAGCTGAGCCCTAAGAAGACCTGGGAAGGATTCATCGGAGGAGGAGTTTCTACCGTCGTGTTTGGACTTGTGGTATGTCCATGTGTACAAATTTAGACTTTATGTTAAAGGCTGTTGAGTTGAAATTGCAGTGGTGGTGATGATGAGATGTATTTTTTGTGGGAGGTAAAGTATGAATTGAATTTCGACTTTATGGGGGTGGGATTAGAGTTTAATTTACTGTAGATCCATCAGTATCAGAGAAAAATGTGCTAAATTTAAATTTGCAGTAGTAATTGAGGGGGATAGCTATTTTAGTGTCACGAATTTAATATTCTAAATATTATGGAAATTAAAACATACGATTTCGTAATACCATCAAAAATAAATAGGCCCGCCCACCTCAGTAGAATATCTGACTTTATATCCTACAAATGTGTTTAAAATTCTTTAAACCTACTTCAATCACTCACAGTACTCGCGATTTATGAAAAAATATCTCAATATATCCTAATAAAACTCCCTATATTTCTCCCACAGATGTCATACATGATGTCCCAGTACCCGTACCTGGTTTGCCCAATCGAATACTCGGAGTCTCTGGGCCGCATGACCATGGACTGTGAGCCCTCATTGCTGTTCCGTCTCCATGAGTACACGCCTCCTCAGTTCGTGCAGCCGGTTATGAAAGTTGTAAGTATTTTGGAATTTTGTAGTATAGTGAGGATCGGTTGATACAAGGGACGGTTGTTTCAAATGTGCTGCCGTGGTGAACACAATCGATTGGTAATTTTTTTGAGAACCTTAAAATAATCGTTGATAAGTTTATTGATAACTTAAATTGAAAAAAAAATGCTTAAATAGAACATTGAATTTACAGTGGACACTCCACTGCACACACACACACAATCACGAATAAATCTTTGTTAAAAAAGAAATAGCTACTACCATCACGCAGGTTGTTATCAAAATCAATAAGTATGACTTACATCAGTATGCAACAGTACAATATATTCGTATCAAGTCGTATTTCACTTATCATCCCATTCAACTGTAGAAAAATACATCTTATATCCGTGTTATTAAGGTGTATATTTGTTTAACTTGCAGTTCGGTCTGGAGAAGCTGAACATCTACCCGTTCATGATCCACTCGCTGTGTCTGAGCACCTTCAGCTCCGTCATCGGACCCTTCGGAGGATTCTTCGCTTCAGGATTTAAACGAGCTTTTAAGATAAAGGTAATTAAATATGATGTGATCCTCTACTGCCTTATCATCAAACGTGGTCTTAGAAAGTACCTGGTTTAAGTCATAGTCACTAACGGTTCATGGTCTAAACCTATAGTTCGGCCATTCAGAGAATGCGTTCCTGACACGTCGCGATTGAACTGACGACGTAACTTTGCAATGGCGTTGCAGTTACGATAAAAATATTTTTGCTGGTTGTTTACCGTTTTAACAATTGAGGAGCATTAAAACAACATTATTATATCAATAATCAATGAATGTAGTTACGTCGTCAGTTCAATCGCGACGTGTCAGGAACGCATTCTCTGAATGGCCGAACTATAACTCTAAAGCCGGTTTTTTATATGACCACGTTCAATATTCTGGTGGTAAGTGTTTATTATTTATTTTATTTATTTATTATTATTAGGTTCACCCACAGCATATACATACACATACACAATACATACATAGAAGCTTAAGTACTATTCTAATATATATGCCAATTAAGGGTAAACACAACATTTACATTAAATACGCCAGATTACACACTACAGGTACTTACATAAAAACAAAAGAAAAGGGAAAAAAATGAACGACATAAAAACCTAAAAATAATAGTAAGATTTTAAAAATTAAAAACAATATCAAAAATAAAAACATAAACAATTTTGAAAACATAAAAAAAAAAATTAAATAAAAATACGAAGATGTTTAAAGCGTCTTGTGACTCGTCTTGTCCAGATGAGGGTTTATCTTGAAATAATTAGGATTAAACAGGCCGATATTCAAAATGACTTCTACCTATACCAAGGTAGATATAGAGAGAGGCACAGTAAAAAACACTTTTCCATTTTATAAATCTTTTTTCCCGCGGTAACTAAACACCACTAAAATGAAATCCGTTTTTTTTTCTTTCAATTTCCGCAGGACTTCGGTGATGTTATCCCCGGTCACGGCGGCATCATGGATCGCTTCGACTGTCAGTTCCTGATGGCCACCTTCGTCAACGTGTACATCACCAGCTTCATACGCACTGCTACGCCGCAGAAATTGTTGCAACAGGTCAGTTTAGAAGTTACGAAGGAGTGGAAGGCCAGTTGTGTCATTATGGGAAATTGTTCACGCACCCTTTCAGAAAGTGGCTCATAATTTATTACTGGCTACATTACCATGCATTGCTATATAGTTTAAATATTTTACTGTAAAAGCGTAACAATAAAACCCTTATATTCGGATTTATGCTATCTTGGATCCACATCTATCCTGGATCCACATCCATAAGGTCAAGATCCATAATATTACACAATAATACACTTTGTAAAAACTCGTGTCACAATGGAATGTCTCGCATCCTCCGAGCCTTTTTCCCAACTATGTTGGGGTCGGCCTCCAATCTAACCGGATTCAGCTGAGTACCAGTGCTTTACAAGAAGCACAATGGAATGTCTGATAACATTATATGCAATTAAATATAATGATGATTTAGAAGTCGGTTTTATTAAAAAGTCTGTAATATACCTACCTAATATTTAAATGAAAATACCTACTGCCTTTTTAGTTGTCGCAAACGAATATACCGCGCTAGATGAAATACTTGCATAAATGAATTATTAACGTTTTTAAACTTCCATATTACAATAATCTGTTTCTAAATTCCCAGGTATACAACCTGAAACCTGAACAGCAGCTGCAACTGTTCTACGCTCTGAAAGAATCGCTGGAACACCGAAATATACTGAACTTGGTACCTTAGACGCGATGCTTTAGTTCTATTCAGGTAATGTTGGTCACAGCAAGCAGACAACTTTACACTTGACGGCCAAACGCTAAGGTTTCAATCAATAAAATACGGGTATGATTTTTCTGGCGGCTAGTGTAATAACTCCATTTTGAATTCGTCAAAGATGTAGTTAATTTTGCTGAGTGTAAAATTATTGTCAATTGCAATGTCAATTTGGGTTGTTATTTTTACAAATGCCTGTTTTTTGTGTTGCATCGATGATGGAGACTTTAGATGATTTTTTCGCTGTATTTGTGGAATTAAATATTGAGTATTTCGTGTTAAATATGATACGTAAATGGGTTTCTATTTAAACACAGCGTGGCCCCGTAAAGTGTAAGTTGTCTAAGGAAGAACATATCCCGAGTACCTTGCAAGGAATTACATTTTGTTCTAGTCTAATATTGGGTTTATCATTTACTTTGATATATATGAAAAATTATACTCAAAAATCCTATCGATATCACTCAGGTATCGGTACTAATTCACTCTATTAATATCGATAAACTCAATGACAGCATTCCGTGTATCGATATTTTGCTAAACGATATTTATCGATAGTTTTCTAATACAATATTGTTTAAGTCAATTTACTCCACCTTATAATAATGTGATATGTTTTTTCTAAAAACTGTACAATTAACTCACAGTACATACATGACTACCAAAGAATGAAAAATATCGAAATAAATGATGAACTCAATTCAATATAAAGATATATGAATAGTTATAATTTATTAATCTCCCGCATACTACATAGCGAAATCCTTCAAGGAGATTTAATAATATTATTGATTATATTGAATTTACTTATAGATTTATCATAGGCTACAATAGTAGTAAAATTTTAATTATAATAAAATATTTCTTACTCTATACACAACGTGAAAAATGAGTGTATAGAGATATTAAATGGTAAATTGAACGAAAATTCGTAGTTTTTGTTTGTCATTTAATACATATACATGTTAGGTGAATTTGTACGATCAAGCTAGAAAGAGATTGTTTTTTACCAACAATGTGTATTTCGTGTATAGACATCCAAATATATAAACGGAACGTAAAAATGGGATGAGTATATAGAACGATCTCAATCAAGCTTGTTCGTATAAAAAGCAGAATAGAAATAAATTAAATGTGGTTCTTGTGCTAATAATAAGGGCATAGTTAACTTCGTATTAATGAAAAATGAAAAAAATGTTGAAAAAAATGTCCTATTTATTGAAACCACTCGAATTGATTTATAAACTACTGTCTGAGTAACGGCAGACTTACTTTTAAGTATTTATAATTAAAATTCTTCCTCGAATTTTTATGTGTAGTTTAAATGAATGCCTCATACAATTTGTATTGAATCTATTAATTTCTTTATAGTTTATTTTTAGTTGTCTCTCTTTTTGAATGTATTGAAATAGTCGGATTGCTCTAGGTTGGCCTAAAAGGCCTTTATTGCGCTTATATAACATTACAGCTCATTTTATATATACGAATATAATATGTTTACCACTGAACCGAGTTTTAAGAGTATGATGAAAATAAAAAGTTGACATCTCGAAAGTACATAATTCCTTAGTTCAGTAGTTCACATAATTATAGTTATTTTTTGGATTAGACAGGGAATAATGCATTTGTATTTATGCTTTAGACTGAATAACGAACGACTGTTACATGTGCTAAAGACTTTTTGAGAGTTTACTTTTGGTACGTAAACATCAAAATAATTATTGTTACTTAGGCCACTCCTTTACAACATTACTATAAATTGATAATTGGTTAAAATACCTCATGTTGGTTTTAATTGATTTTTAGTAATAGGTTATAAGGCCTTCCTATTGATTTTTGCAAAATATGTCTTTTGGCAAAATTATCTAAGTTAAATTTCTTAAATAGCAAGAAATTTTAAGTAAGTGGTGGTACATATTTAATCAGCGAAGATAGATTGAAGGTAATGGAAAGTGAATTGACAGGAAAGAATGATGTGACAGCTTGCAATGTCATTTAAAATGCAATTTTAAACTCTGCATTGTCGCTTAAAAGGTGCACGCTTTTCAAGAAACATTGGTTCTCTAAAATAGCAATATAATAAATATACATTATTATTAATTAACATAATGTTATAGGAATAAAAATTATCAGCGTTGCGATGGCAAATGTTAAGTTTGGCGATGTTTTTTATTGTGATTTTACGTTACGTTGGTATTCTCATGTTGATTTTTCGCTTTGCGTGTTAATTTGCTCGTTCGCTAGCTTTTAGTGTTGTTTATTAGCATTTGTTAGGTTAGCTTTTAGTTTTTTTTTTCTTTTTGACATCAGAGAAGTAGTTGCGTTCTGAGGAATTGTAATGAGATAACTCTGCATGATGACTTAACTCTGCAGAGTCACTTATTCCCTAAATTATGTAGTCGGTAACATAGAAGTAACTTTACTTGGATTTTTAACGATGTTAATTGTTACTACGAGTTTTATCTTAATTTATTAGGTATTACTATACCTTATAATTATGTCTCATAAAGTTTAATAATTTGTCTGTTGTTTGTCTGCAAACGGTGACGGTATTTTATATTTAGCAATAAAACCAATATATTGATTGCGAAATTTTGTATATCTAAGCTATCGGTGAAAAAACGTACTAATTATTATCTGCCCCAAGTACATACTTTTATTAAATTATATTGGGATGAAGTAATATTATTGTATATCGCTATTAAAATACAGTTTATACATACATGTGACGAGTACCTACCAAAACGTTTGTGTAAGTAAGGACCAATGGAATTATAATAATTATGTCGTTACAACAAGCTACTACGTTTATTTGCCATAGGACAAACTGCATTGTTTGATTTACTATAGTCTACGTATGTAGTTGTAGAATTATTTGCCGTTATTATAATAACCCGAGTATTTAAATATAATTCGTGTGTGTGTGAGTGATAATAAAATTTCAGCAAGATAATGTACTTTTAATGATCTCTAAAGCATTCCAACAGCTAAGTGATGCTGCAGAGTTTTAATTACTCTGCAGTGTCACTTATATCGAAGTAAAGTTTTAAGTGGTAATGCAGAGTTAAGCATACCGTCTACGTAAGACCGCCTTATGTATACGATGGAACAAATATATACACGTTCAAACTATTAATCAATTGTCGAAATGGGAGCGAAAGGCGAGGTAAGTAGTCCTTTTTAACTCTGCAATATTGAAAATACTCATCGAAAAATTGATTTGTTATCACTCACACACCACAAAAAGTTGGTGTCGTAATAGTATTAAAAGTATTGATGTTAATCGTTAAGATAGCTGTGTATATGCGTCGTGCTAAATGTCTAGCGTATGTGATAATTATAATTATATAGAGCTGATTGTCTTGTGAATTGTTCATAGTAATCCTACACATTGTTTTTCAACTTTTTAAATATGTATATGAAGAAGGTTTAGCTCAAAAGCAAATGTTTTGCTTGAGGATCTAAAATATCGGAGACAGGAGACATAATTGGGGTACATAACCAGCAATAAATATGTATTTGGTACTCATTAAAATTATTATGAACAATTTACAATATTATCTTAAGCTTTGCCACACCTACCAAATGATGTCTTACTAGCACTTCTCCGTTAGAAATGTCCGTTTTGTCACAAAAAAATTATGATCTTGAAACGATTTTGTAAATTGATATTTGATGTTTTGTAAACGGCCCATACTTTTAGTATTTTTTGAGACATTACACACATACCATCGTTTCTTGTCGACGGTAACTTATAGCCAATGGTGTCAGACTCGGATCTAAAGAGATGAGTTGCTAAGTATGACCACCAGATGTCGCAACAGCTTGTATCATCTTATTAAGGATTATAAAAATTAAGAGTAAGGGCTGTTTTGAAAACGAGAATATGCGTACCTACATAAATATGATAGCTACTCTGTTGTAGACCTAGATGTGTTTTATGATACAAATTATTTATTGGATATGTGAAGGTAAAATAAATGAAGTCCTAAAGGTGTCAGCTTGATTTTTATTTTATTTCTTTATCCCTTACTTTATAAGGTATAACGATTTAGAAGCAGGATTGTTATAACCATTTCTCACAATTTCGATTTCTTTTGCTTTTTAATTTCCAGACTCTGTGTACATTCCTCGTGTTTCCCATGTTTACCACTCTGAAGTTGTGTATTACCAACAGGTTGTAATGAATTTACGACATGCAAGTATAACAAATAGCTCCTGTACATGCATCTTCTGTATTGCAAATAACGTTGCACGAGTTGCCAGATGGCTATCTTTGCCCAGCCATTTGAAAGGGAAAAAACACTTATTTACACAGAAAAAAGCTATCCAGAAACCATACACTCTGCATCCCAGAAGCTATCCACTCAGCACCCCAGAAACAACACAAAATTCATCAAATCAATTTAAACAAAATTCAATACTTTAATCGACTTAAATCATAGTTTAGAACAATAATGTGTATAAACACCAATAATAAGATTCAATTTAGCGCAGCATAGTAAATTGAGCCATGAATTTCATGGTTTCACACCAAGGACCAGACGGCAACAGTTTATTGTACCTACGGAAATCCATGCGCAGGTCCGACCGTATCAAATCGCCAACAAAAGTCCTATTGCGTGGAAAATCACATCAATTCGATGTAACCTCCCCGATTTCCCCTGAAGGCCTGTCAAGGGTATTTCAGTATTGTATTGTAACCGCATCCTGTATGATATAGTGAATAGAGAGATCTGATAGGTCATTAGAACTGAGTTATTTTGGGGTCTACATTTATGAAATCTTAGTTAAGAACACCCTATGGCAAGGACTGACGGAAAGTTTTGGTTGCAAGCAAAAGTTTGTTACATCAAGCTTAGAATAGATTTCGCTGTCATAAGTTATTATTCGTCATTATGCAATCCCGTATGTGCAACACCTGACCTATGTGCTCCCCATATATACTCCCTTATCTACTATGAAATCCCCTTATGTACGACCCGTACCTACCTCTATGTTATACTCTCGCCATATAATTCCTTATGTAATCCCCCTATTTTCTCCCTCATATACTTATAACGTACCTACCTGAATTTAATGAACGTCAAATCCTCCCCTGGAGAACACATTGCACTTAAAACAATCGAAGTCCTACACAACATTGATGTTCCTCTATTTAGACCATACTTAAACCAATGCTAGATACGGATCAGTTACCTAATAAGGCCTAGAGAGCCTTACAACATAACCATACGGAAGCCTGTTCCGGGCGTTTAGTTTTTGCATGCAGTAGAGAAGGAACATGTTCGCGGTTCCCACGGGCGTTGCGTAATGTAATCTCGTTTTGTATTGTGTGGGGCGTGTGTCCAATATTTAGTGCGGTACGTTTTGAGCCAGTTGCAGGGTGCTACACGTCCGATAATTATCGCCAACCGATTTTTTTCAAGTTACCCGACACATAAATTATTATTCAACTATGATAAAGCCTATTTGGGGCTAGAATCAGTCAAGTTTTGTGCTACTTTTTTAAGGAAAAGCGATAAGAGTATTTTTTAGGATCATTTAAATAAATAAATGCGAAAGAAATATCAAGTACTTAAGTCACATCTTCGTCGAATGAAGCACGACTTATCTATGTACTACTCACAAACACCACCAGTCCAATGGAAACGCGCCCAAACAAGAGTATTACAAAGATGACATTTATAATTCTAACCGCATAAACAGTCTGCGATCCGAATAAAAGCGAAACCACTTAATACCTTTTACAGTAAACTTTTATTAGAAGATAAAAAGAAATCAGCTTTACGAACGGTAAATGGAACAGAGAGGAATGACTTGAATACTGATTTGTTAGTGGTCGTTGGATAAATCCTGTGACTCACGCGCTTTCACTGGCTTGCTTACTTAATCCATTGGACGAGAATAAGTGACATTAGGTAGGTACTTATTCTATTTTTAAATCCTGTTGTTCGATAGGATTTTATCCGTCTTACCACAAAAACTTTTTAACGTCAGTTTAAGACTTGTCTAAAAAAATGTCAAATTATGACGTTGACATATGATTCATTTTGCAGCCAAAATTTTATTAGACAAGCGTAAAACAGGGTTTAAAGTTTTTGTAGTAAGGCCCTATTTCTTTTGTGGTCTGTGGATGTACTAGCTTATCTAGAAGATTATGATATAGAAATTGCCCTTCATAATTTATAATCATGTAGCCTAGTGGTTAAAACACCTGCCACTCTCAAGTACGAGTGTGCGGGTTTGATTCCAGATCAGGGGCACGATTCTCCTAATTTTACTTAAGCCACATCGATTCACGTTCGACTGCGATCCAATCCCGACTCGATTACGATTGAGACGTATGTGGCATTCCGCTATTTTTTCTTTGAAATAAACGTTTTTATCCTTTTCTGTCATTCAATAATAAATCATTTTGTCTGCAAATTATTAACTATTGCAATATGTATGATTGTAGAGCAAACTACCGTATAGACTAAAATCACCAAAATAGCAGACCAATCGCAAACTAATCGAATGTCGTTGGAATACGATTGGTCTTATATATACTTCCCTGCCGATTTCGGCTATGGTGACTGCTTTCAGTTATCATTGAGAGAAGAACTAGGATGATCAGCTCTTCTATGCGCCCTTTGATGGCTGCAGTACCCTATTTTATGTGTAAACGTGCGCGAGCATTGGCTGCACGTTAGGATACCGTCCACGTAGTTATAATGAATGGCTACTGGTGTTTTAGCCTTAAGAGCATCACGCTTCGCATCCAGTGCGGATTTCCTTTGCTCTTCGAAATCTTTGATCGCATTTTTAAGTAGGCCTCTCCATTCAGGGCGGCAAATGGCTTTTGTCTCCCAGTTCTGAGGATCAATGTTGCACCTTTTCATGTGTCTTTTCTGAACATCCTTGAAGCGTAAGAACTGGCCACCTTGTTTCCGTCTGCCGTTCTGGAGTTCAGAAAAGAAGATGCGCTTGGCCACCCTATCATCATCCATGCGTAAAACATGACCGCACCATCTGAGCTGTCGCCGCATCAGGTACGCTTCTATACCGCAGACATTCGCGCGTCGTAGCACTTCGGTATTTCTAATCCGATCCGACCATTTGATTTTCAGAATGTCTCTTATGCACTTTAGATGAAATCGGTCCAGCGCCCGTATATGTTTCCGATAGAGGACCCATGTTTCAGCCGAGTATAAAAGATTTGGGAGGACTATGGCCCTGTAAACGGAGATTTTTGTCGAAAGCTTCAAATCATGTGTGTGTAAGACCTTGGCTCGTAATTTACCGAAAGCAGCTGATGCAGCGCCAATGCGATGGTTTATTTCGGTATCAAGGTCACACTTGGATGTAATTGTGCTGCCCAGATATTTGAAGGTATTCACTTGCTTCAGCTCAGTATCGCCAATGTTTACCTTGACACGTTCTGTAGCTCCTTGAGAGTCGCTTGCCATTACCTCAGTTTTCCTAACACTGATTTTTAGACCGAAACGACAACAGACTCCCTGAAGGTTAGTCATCAGGTTCTGGAGCTCTTGTGAGTTGGTAACAAAACACAGATCATCAGCGTACATGATCTCCGTTATAAGAGCATGAGATACTTTAGTATATGCTTTTAATCTGGCCAGGTTGAAAAGTCCCCCATCAGTCCTGAAACGTATTTTGATTCCAGCAGAAGTTTGTTTGAGCGCTTCACTGACAACGACAGAAAAGTAGAGAGCAAACAGTGTTGGCGCAAGCACACAACCTTGTTTGACCCCACAGGTGACAGGAAAGAACTCTGACTGGTCACCATTATAGGTAACACAGCAGGTCATCTCGTCGTGCAGAAGGCGAATCATTTTCACAAACTTCTCAGGACAACCTAATTTTGCCAGTAAAGTCCAGAGGGCTTCCCTCGGCACGCAGTCAAAAGCTTTTTCTAAGTCCACGAAGCACATACACAAAGATTGGCCTTGTTCTCGGCTTTTTTCCTGGAGTTGCCTGATGGAAAAGATGGCTTCGCCGGTGCCCCTGTTAGGTCGAAACCCAAACTGAGTTTCTGGCAATATGGCTTCGGAGACTGGTAAAAGCCGGTTGAGAAGAACTCTGGCAAATATCTTCCCAGGGACAGAGAGGAGCGATATACCCCGGTAGGAGTTGCAGTCGGAACGGTCTCCTTTGTTTTTATACAGTGTCTGTATACGGGATATTTTAAATTCAGGTGGTATTGTTTCCTCGTTCCAAATGCGATCAAAAATTTGCCAGATGTAAGTATGAAGTTGCTCCCCTCCGTATTTCAGCAGTTCTCCGGCGATGTTGTCAACGCCAACTGCTTTTTTATTTTTCTGCTCTTTGATGGCTTGAACAACTTCAGCAAAAGTTAGTGGTTCAGCAAGCGACTCATTCGGCGGCAGAGGATGGATACGCCTTATATGCTCAAGGTCTGCTGATCGATCTACATTGAGCAGGTGATTAAAGTGCTCTGCCCAACGATCAAGTATATCCTGCTTAGCAGTGAGCTTTTGGGAACCATCTAGGGATCTTAACGGAGTGCAGTTTTTTATGGAAACGCCAATCAACTTACGCATTTCTTCATAGAAAGCGCCTAGTTGGTGGGTATCTGCAAGCCACTGTATCTTTTTTGCCTTTTCAAGCCACCATCTATCTTTCATCTTCCTCGTTAATTTCCTTAAGGAATCACCACTACTTCGGACTTCTTGACTGGATTTATGATTTCCTTCATTACGCTTTATGAGTGCACGATGCTGTTTGAATGCTTCAGTTAGGGCCCTATCATTCTGGTCAAACCAGTCCTCGTTGTTTCGTTTTTTGTATCCTATGGTTTCCGTAGCCACAGTCAGTACGGTGGATGAGATCTGTTTCCATTTTGATATTAAGGTGATCTTCACACTGCCCCGCATCACGCTGCATCTTGCGTGTCGACGCACCTACGCGCGTTCCTGCGGGAGTGCAGATCTGCATCATCGTGCGGGTTTTTCACGCACTCACGCGCGTAGGTGCGTTTTGTAAATTCTCGCACAGCGAGTTCCATTTTCAAATATACACGTCACGCCCATTCAAAATCACGCGCGGCATTGCGGGATTCAGTGTGCCATACCTTGCGTCTCGCCCCGCACCTACGCGCGGGGGTGCGTGTTTCTCCGCATGTATGTGCGTGATCCGCATGAACGCGCGTGGATGCATTTTCAGTGTGTTGGACTATGCGTGTTTTCCATACAAACGGAGATATTTCCATACAACGGAAAAAAACGCATCCACGCACTACGCTGCATCATGCGGGGCAGTGTGATAATCGCCTAAGTCACCTCGCTGGGCATCAAACACATCTAGCGCATCTGTTAGGCCTTTCTGGTATTTTTCTTGAAGATCTTTACAATCCAGTCGATCTAAGTTGAGAGATATTGGTTTAGCCCTGCAGGGTCTTCGTGGTTCACGAAGGCGGAGTCTCAACTTAGTTACCAAAAGCCTGTGGTCTGTCCAGCAGTGCGCGCCACGCATAACGCGTGTGATATGCACCTGGGAGATGTCCCTTCGTCGCGTTATCGCGTAATCGAGGAGGTGCCAGTGTTTAGAACGCGGGTGCATCCAGGTGGTTTTGAATTTGTCGCGAAGCCTAAACAGAGTGTTTGTGATGGTGAGGTCGAATTGGGCACAGAGTGTGAGTAGTAATTGTCCGTTACTATTCATATTGCCCACACCATTATTTCCAATCACGCCCGGCCACGACTCAGAATCTCTGCCAACCCTCGCGTTGAAATCGCCTAGCAGCAGTATTTGTTCGCTTGAACGTATGCTGGTAAGGCATTGGCAAAGTTCTTCATAAAACTGATCTTTGACACTGTCCTCGTTACTCATTGTTGGTGCGTATACGCTTATCACATTCAGGTAGTTGTCGTTTGGTAGGTGAAGGCGTAATGTGATAATGCGGTCCGAGATGTATTGTGGACATTCTGGCAGCTTTTTTACGATGGTGGATTTGATGGCAAACCCTACGCCAGCTAACCTTCGTTCACTTTGGGGTCTTCCTTTCCAGAAGAATGTATAACTATCTACATTATAGTATTACCTTACTATTAACTGGTAGTAGTAGACTAGTATTGTCTTATATCAGTAGCAGAATGCCCGATATGGTTAAAACTGCTATTGCGATCATATTGTGATTCCATTTCTATTCGATTTGACATTACTAACTTAGGAGAATCGGGCCCCAGACCGTCAATCAATTAGACCAGTTCTCAATGTTTTTAGACACACTCCAATCCCTCAGCCCAAAATCAAATACTTAGGAATCAGACTTGTCTACTTCCTATTAGACGGTTTCTCCAGTTTACATTTTACGTAACGAAACTAAATAATGAGTTGCAAATATATCGTAACTCTGCTAAACACCAAAATAAATAGTTTTACGTGTCCACAAATAGGATTTTCATTGTTTTCCGCGAATTTCCGTGTGACAAATGTTACATGTATGTTACAGAATTTTCCAATAGTTGCATTTGCATTGAAGAGATCGTGGTCAAATCAAAAGCCAGTCTTACCAAGGGTATCGAGTTGTCCGGGTTACCTGGTTGAGGAGGCTAGATGGGCAGGCGCTTCATGTAGGACACTGATACTCAGCTGCATCCGGTTAGACTGGAAGCCGACCCCATCACAGTTGGAAAAAGGCTTTGTTTTCAGAGGTTCTTAACTGGGTACCACTTCTAGATGTTGGCTGGTATACAAGCTGGCAAGATGACAGTCTGGCTGCAGGCAGAAGCGTCAAGTTGCAAATAAGGGATAGGAATGACACAAGAAACATAACACTTCTTGGCAGTCAGGTAAGATAGAATATTTGTAGTACTTTGTGTTTGATCGTAGTGGTGTTCATTATCATAATTTTGTTTTCTGCTGTTGTTTTCTTGTGTGTATAAATGCTTTTTCTTTAGAAATAATAAGCATCAAAAGAAAAAATAGGTACCTAGAACATTGCTTATGGCTTCAGGGTTAAAGTTTTATTTATACCATCATTTTAAAATATTGCTGACTTTATTATCACGTTTAACAATGACATTCGATATCACCTCGTTACCTAATATGCATCATTAGCTAATTAGAGCGTTTGTAAAGAAAACATATAGGTACTACATCAAATAGTTTTAGTAAATTGTAGTTAATAACAATTTAAAACGAGTAAATTATCAAAATAGGCGGTTAAAATTACAAAACACGCTTTTAATGTACCTACCATATTTATCCTTTGTGACGATGCTTTTCCGTTTTCTGATAACTTAATGAAGCCATTCTCTGGACAACATATGCGAGAATTTAAAAACGATTTTTGATAGAAACGCGTATACCTACTATGTTTTAGTGTTTCATTTGTTTGATAAAGGTTCTGAACCGATTTAAAAAATCTTTCACTGTTGGGAAGCTACATTACCCCTCATTGAAATAGGTTATATTTTGTCCGGGTACGACAAATTCCCCCGAGGTGCGAGTGAAACCGCAAAAAAAAGTTAGTTACTCATGTGTCGGCGCGGGCGCGGACGCTGTGGTGCGGGTCATTTGTGCGGCTTGTCTAGAAGCAGGAAATCCCGCTGGCATTGTGTATATTATCTCTTTGGTGATTTCTTCTAAAAAGGTCATAGTCCCATCAGAAAAGCTTTACTATAGATTTACTTTCTCATAAGTTTGATCTTCACACCATGAATAAATTCTTTACAAACTGCAAAACTCAAAGGTCATATCATAACTTATATATTCTAAATTCATTTTGAACCTTACTTACTGCGGTTATAAAGTTCAAAATCAATTAAGCACAATTAAAATTCGCGGTCACTTTAATCAAACAAAATCCGATCACAAGTCGATTTATTGAGCGATCACCAAAACTTGTTCACTTTCCTCCTACTAACTATACGTCGGTCCTGCTCTTTCAAATGACATATGTGGTCATATGATAGAGATAGACAGTGTAGGACAATATGTCACAGAAGTATTGCTTTCTTTGCCTTGTAAGTAGGTTGCTTTGGTTATATCAGGTGAAATATTTTGCAAAGTGGTTGAGCCTAGTGTGACAGGTATTGTTTTGGTGTGACAATGTTTTAATTTTGGCTGGAAATTACCTAGTAAAATTAAGAAGGGAAAAGTGACCATGTAATTGTTAACGACCTGCTTTTTCAGAATCTATATTTTTTTCGTAAGTTACACTTTATCTTAATCTGTCCTCCGAGTTGAGAAAAAATGCTAGGAGTCTTGTTAACAAATATTTTGTATGAAAATAAATAAAAAAACTATCTGAAATAATTTTCCAAACCCACATTTGTGACCACCACCCAACATTTCCACTTCAAACAGCTCTATAAACATAAACATAATCACCATGCTCTCATATATCACGACTACCATGGCCTTTGTCTCACAAAATTGTCCCTCTATCACCTCTATATACTTCCTCTCACTTGATTATGCGATGTCTATTAGCAAATGCACCGGCCGGCTCTCAGTTCGCCACGCGACGCGACGGGCGACGCACGCGTTTCAAAGCAAGCGTCATGAACGCAAAATATAAGATCGTGCGAAAATATTTACGTATCTGTGTCTGTGATTTCGAAGTGGTGTTCTAGTATTTAAAAAATTAAAAAAAAAATTGTGTCTAGGTGGTTTTTTGTTTGAAAATTTATAGGTAGGTGTTTTTTCCCTTTTTAGGGATTTTTTGACTGTATTAATTTTGTTTTGGAAGTGTGTTTGTATTTTGATGAAAAGCCTTGATATTTTGACTGAAAGCAATATTTGAATTGCTTTCATAATTTAATTTATTGAAAAGCTTCAGGGTTAAAGTTTTATTTGGACTCTAATTTAATAATAGTGTTGACTTTGTTATCACTTTTAACAATGGTATTATCACTTCGTTATGTAATATACATCATTAAGCTAATTAGAGCCTGAGTAAAGAAAACATTAAAAGAACAAACAGTTTTTTAAAACTTAAGTCAATAACAACATTAGAATATCACCATATCATTACATAGAATATATAAGTAAATCATCAAAATAAGCTATCCAGGTCACCTATAGAAAAAAATCAAAAACAAGTCTTTAAATAACATTAAAAAGTTACAATATTTTGCAACAACTATCACCAATTTATCTTATTTCTAATCGTTCATTCACTCATTCATTCACGAGACGTGTTTCATTAATCATCGCGCCGACGATCAAATTCTCCGCCCACAACATAAAAATAATTCATTCAAGCCTATTATAGGCAGAAACATAAGCTTATAAACTACTGTGACAAACAAAGTTCCGCAGTTTTTTGTTTGTATTTTGATTTAGAAATCTAGATAGGCCTTTTTCAGCAGTTGAAATGAAAATATGTAATAACTGTAATACGTAATCGTAATTACAAAAAAACACACAAAAACTAAAGAATAAGTAATCTGAACAAGTGTCTAGTATTGTGCATAGGGCACCTTTTTATTATCTGATTTAATTATATTCTTGAAAGTAATTTACAATTAAGGGCTATTTTGAAATAAAAATAACTAACATGCAAAGTCAAAATTTTAAAACAGATGGCCTTTGTATAGCAACTATTACCTAACGCAAATTAGTATAGTTTTTATCAATTTTTACAATTCAAAATTATTTTCCTTATCCTTCAAAGAGATTACCCAACCTTGAATATAACTGTGCAAAACACCTAATTAGCCGAAATCTCTTTAGCAACATAGATACACATAAAGTATAAAAGTTAAATTGCAACATTAACGAAGCATTTCATGAAATTATCTGTTTTTATTGTTTATTCCCACGATTATTATCTGAGCGTCAGCTCGCATCCGTGTCCGAATAATTATACATTCAAATCTTATACATTATAATGCTCATATTACTTTAGTATTTTTGTTTAAGCAATATTTTTGGTTAATTCCTAAATAACAATGACATTGTCCTCATGAATGCAAAAAGAAGATATAGTAAAACGTCTTAATAGCAAAACAACTGACATAATTTTAAAAATAGTTGAAAGCGGATCGCAAAAAAAAATGCGTGACGTCACTTTCTTGAGCATTGATTATTGTTTTTAGGATAGAGTAATTATCGCATACCCATTAAATAATACAAATAATGTAATTATCAGATTATTCAACAAAAACACTTTGCAATCAATAATAGTCAACAAAAGGATCAACTTGGAAAATAAAACAGAGTGTTCGAAGTTTTACATGTTCATATAAAAGACATCAACGCGTTAAAGTAATTTTCAAGAAAAATAAAATAATTTTTATTCGCTCAATTAAGGCTTAACAACGCCAATTATGTTAGTGTTTTTGTGATAAATAACTTATATAAAGCGGAGAAATAATTGGTACGCATGAATTTATTCATGGGATTTACCGGTAAATAGCTATGGAGACATAAATTAAATATGCATAGTTACTAGAAAAGTTATGTTGTTCGAATCAGTTTGCGCATTTTTCCTAGATGTGAATATTATTGTGCAGAAATAATGAAAAGCTAGAAATACTGCGTCGATATGGGTCCTACATTAAACACGGCTCAGGTCAGTATTATGTGCATGGCCTTTTCCAAACTTGAGTTTCCAGTCTAATCATTTAAATCCGGTCAGTTCAGTACTAGTGTTTTAGACAAGGCTATTGCTTTTCTGACTTTTAATCCCAGCTTCCGGACGTAGTTTTACCCACATCCCAAGGGAAATGGTAAACGCACATTCATAAAATGTAGCCTATATATGTTATTCTGGTATATTATAAATTCAATTCAAAAAAGGTAGTTTTGTGTGAAAGAGTAATATCACACATCTTTTGAACATAACCCACATACGTCTTTCGAATTAGATTGTTAGTAGGATGAAATCAGATCAAACATTCTAATACTAAATTGCTCACCCACAACTTCTGAAACCATTTACCAAAATCTACAACCCAATCGCAGCAGATAAGATCAAAACGACATCTACCACAAATCGGTATCACGAACCGACATAAACTCGTATGTTTGTTAACCGACGACAGCAAGGAGGTAACGAGCCACGATCTCGCACTATATACTAGATCGTGGCGACCCGAGCGAACCCGTGGCATTTCCTTATAGCACACGAAACAGTCGAACAGTATACTAAAAGTAGTCTTATAGTGTACGAAATACTCCAATAGAAGCTATTAGGTATTGATTTGTAATAGTTAGGCTGTTGGGAAAGAAGGAAAAATATGAATGAAATTATAAGATGTAGTCCGGTATTAGGTAATGTGGGTAAACATTGGTACTCCACTGCATCTGGTTAGACTGGAAGCCGACCCCAACTATGTTGGGAAAAGACTATGTAAATGAGATGATAATTCCGGTATAAAGAAAATGCTGTTTATTATTTTTGCAAATATTATTTTCACTAATAAGATAAAGCCGAAGTATGGACTAGATCATTTATTGAGAAAGGCTAAAGGCTTTTTATTCAGGTGCCCTTACTTTTATCGGAGTGTTAAAAGAGTTTCTCTGCGTATCCAAATCTTCTTCAATATTAGAGAATAATTAAAGACTATTCATCAAATAACGTATATAAATAAAACTGTACATTTCACGAATATATTCATCACATCCTATCTGCAATTGTGTTAATCATTACTAAGAAACATCACCAATTAAACCAAAAAATTACTTTCTTTGCTCCATATGAATACAGCCTTAAATACAAGATGCCTAATATGTACGTAGAAGTTGCAACTGGTTGTGAATGTATGCTGTGGAAAGGCATTTATATTCGTAATATCGATTTAATTGGTTAGATACATCACGACTGGTTGAATTTGGTAAAGATAATAAATACCTCAATCATGAATGGATTTATTTAAAAAACAACTCTTTCGCTTTCGATGTAATGTGTTCTTCGTACTTACTATAATATTACAAAGCTGAAGAGTTCATTTATTTGCGTTACCGTGTTAATCTCAGGATCTGCTGGTCTAATTTATAAAAGCATAGTATTAGATAGCCGATTTTTCAAGAGAATCTTTAGACCACATTTTACTCGGTTGCATGAAGAAGTTCCCACAGGACGCGGATGAAACCGCTTGCAGAACCTAGTAAGATAATATAACAACACACTCTAAGTCACAAATTAGCCACAACAACACCATTGTTTGAGGAGACTACAAATGTATGTAATCAAGATGATAAGATGCTAACTCATCGCTTACAAACATTATATTAGCGCGTTCCCGTCTGTTGCACCTTAAATGATCGGTGTAATATGCAGTATCATACTAACAATACAAGAAAATAAGATACAGATTAGCCGTTCATCCCGACTACGCTCGAAGTACCTATGTGTAGATATAATTACATTTTCTATGTATTATGGCTAGCTACTATATATGGGCTTAGCTACTTTTTATATGTACTACTCTATGTAATGATGAAAACTGCATGAAAGAGGCGAACAGACAAACAGATGCGGACGTTTTGTTTTTTTATAACATGTAGTGATGTATAAATTATTGAGATTATCACTAATTATGAAACTATCAAGTTTCAAGAAATAATACATTTGGGATAGTATATCGAACGATGTTTGTGTGAAAAATAGTTTATCTGAAATACATAATAAGTAATCTTGCTACCTATAACATTTTGGATAGTTAAAAGAGTCTAGCATTAAATAATTTGCAATTTGAGTCACACGTATTACTGCAACCGACCCGGATTCAATGCCACCGCGTACAGTTACAAATATAACTTATCCTGAATTCCTTCTAAACTGCAAGTTAACATGTCAAGGTTAGTTAGACAAAGTGTTTGTACAATAGTTAGCCGGCTGGTATTTGAACCCGCGACCTCTTGAACCCTCGGTAGACTAACCTTCGTAATACGGCAGTTTCGCAACCCCTTCGAGGAATTGGTAAAGAAATGTTTCTTTTGCCATTATATTTATAGGTAAATACTTTTCGTTTATTTGTGAAAATATTTAGACAGTTTATTATGAGCGTTTATAAGCCAGAGAGGCTGCCATCTGTTTTACTAATACCAAAGTAGTTCGTTCCTATGAAAAGAAAAGAATAATGTGTATCAATAACATTAGAACTTTCTTCTATAACCGCCTTGCTTACATCGCTTGCACTTAAAATATATTGGTAAATTTTGTATTACCTATTAATATGTAGTTATTTAGTTCACAAACCAATATAACAAAATAAAAAAATCAACCTACCCAAAGACGAATTTTAATCGGCAATCAATAAAATTGCATGTAGTTTATTTTATAAGCGAATGAAATCACAGACAGTTAACAAATATTTATGCACATACAAAGCTGCACTCGCCAAATAAATCAAATTATTCAAGGCTGCGTGCGCTAACGATTAGGATCGCCTATCATTTTTGACTATTAGTTTTTTTTATTCACTCAAAGCTGTGGTCGTTTCGTTTTGGGAAACTCCAGTGACAAAGAGATTTAAGAGCCTATTCACGCTATAAAATTGTCGTAAACGTCTTAATTATTTAATTTTGTATTAAGTGCGACATTCGCAACATTCTGTTTTTTACTATGTTTTTTTCCAACCGATCTGGGGTTAGTTTGACCCTGTATATGGTCGTTAAGTCTAGAGAATCAGTGCCACGGTGATTACAGTATTAGGTACTCAAGTTATACCCTTGTGATAGCTTCACAAGGGTACATGGCTCCTTAGATGAAAAAAAAAAAAAAAACACTTTTAGACTAGATGACTATCAATATAATTATGACATTAGCTTTTTCCGGAAAAATTACCTATGACCTTTCTCAAGACAGAGACTAGGCTATTTGTGTACCTTTTAATTAATTTGGTTCAGTAGTTTAAGCGTGAAAGCGTTACAGACGGGATGAAAGAGTTACTTTGGCGAAACATTTACAATATTGGTAAGGATTTTAGGAAGCGCTTATTTAAGTCAAAGCGCATCATCGTATTAAAACTGCAGCAAGCCTCTTAATAAAGCATCGAATATAATTAACATAAGATCACAATACTCGCATGCTGTGAGGCAACATATAACGTGTTACCCGATCGCTGTGAGAAATGAGCTATTGTACCGAAAGTACCCATTGTGAAGCAGCCTTATATTGTCCTGCCTCAAGGAAAATTTGGGGATAAATCTTTCTTTAAAATTAATTTGGTTATTTTTATTTATTTCATTCGTTATTTATTTATTTTTTAAGTACTTGCTTGTTCCATTTATAAATCATACTAAGTAGGTATATTTTCTAACACAAACAAAAATTATGTACATCTTAAAGTTCACTTATTCATCAAGAGGCACTTGGGAACTTTTTTAAATTTTTTACCCGTATTCTCTTTTTTTTTTCAATTTCTATCAAAGTTATCGGTCTTTTACAAATCCAGTGGATTTCAGCGAAATCTTAAAAATTTCATAAGCTTCGCTATTTCATAAAACGATTCTCTTCGCATAGGAGAATCTTCAAAACCTCAATGCATGATGAATCACACTTTTATGCAACTAAAGCAAACCAAATTAGGTATATTTACAAACGCCGAATTTTCGCTCGGTCACGACTGAGATATTATCGCACAAACAATGCTTGAAATCGGGTCGATCTCAGACAAATATAATTGTTATTTCTTCTATTATAGCAGTTTATATGAGAGGTCGATGGTATTTCCTAATATGTTACTGACGTTACGTGACTTTTTTGTCTTATTTGAATAGAAAACTAGCTGTTACCTGCGGGATCACTCGCAGTACTCAGGCTACCTAAATAAGTGACTTCAAACCAATAAAGAAAGAAACTTTTCAGCCTAATAATATTACTATATGACAGATATAACCCTACAGTTACTTAGAGACAATCAAACGGTATTGTTGGTAAACCCGTAATCTTAGCTCATCTCCATTAATCAAAATGAATAGAAGAATATCAATACTTGTTGCCCCAGTGTATATTCAATGAGATAGGGAAATCATACCACAACTTAGCAGTTTCTGACATTTTCGACTGCTTGTAAAGACTAACTAGTATTAAAAAAATAGATAGTCCTTAAAGAATCTTTTAAAGAATCTTCAATTTTAGACTACTTATAAAGACTAGACAGCAAAAACATAAAAGAAAAAATCACCCAATTTAACTTCACCACACTATATTCGTTGTTTCCTATCTCCAAAACCTTGACTACGACACGATATTACGTATATTTACGTGGTCACCATAAACCATGGGATATTATTACCTAACTGAACGCCCTTACAAGGATTTCTGTTTGGTAATGCAACCATGACTTTATGGGATTATCCTTATCGTTAAGTTTAACTTTTGAATGGTCCAGCAGTTTTAAGTAAGAGTCATAGAAGGTCCGAGGTTAGAGTAACAGACTAGTCAACCTGGATATTTGTCCCAAGAGATCTCAGTGCAAGGATTATAAAATATCTTTTTGTCTGTGTTTATTTTGTTTCCATCTTTATTTCATCATTTTTTTCCTTATTTCCTTTCTTTTTTCAATTCCGTAACAATGGTTTGGAAAATAGAACAGACTGGATAGAGAAATATTATGCTTAATCACACTATTATTTTGTTTTTTCAGATCGAAAGGAAGTCAAAATGAAACGACTTTGTTATCAACTGAAGACTTTTCTTTTGGTAAGTTTTAGTTTCTAAATATACTGAACCTCAAAAGCAATAGAATGTATAATTCTTCAAAACAGGTATTTTTTTAATGTTAACTATTTGGCCCACAAAATTAACAATAACTACGGTGAGGTAGTACTTATTTACTTACTATTCTATTAGTAATATCCTTGATAAACAGCAGGGGTCTACTGCTAACCTCTGACAAATGATCTGTGACCAATTTCTATTGACTGTGACCGCCTCTATTTATAGACAATAGTATTGTCTATGGGAAACTTTGGTGGTTTACCTGCGACCCCCCGTAGGTGTATTACGTAGTAAGTTTTTGTGATGGCAGTTTTAAACATAAATAGCCTTACAAAGCTCAACCCTAACTTCAGTTATCTTTCAAAATTTATTCTTGAGTAATAATAACACTCATTGTGAGGTTAAATAATTATATTCATTGCAATGTTACACGTATTTTGACAAAAAATAAATGTATGAATCCAAATATCTGTGCCTGTCTGTCTACTTCAACTACTACTACTGTCCAAAGCCTTTTTTAAGGGATTTCGAGAAAACTATGAACTTTGAATATGTGTCCGTGCTAAAAAGCGACAAAACATTTACACTTATTTAAAACAAAAAGAATTCTACAACAAATATATTTTATTATTCTGCCTATACTAAACTCCTAGTTTACAGACACACAGACAAACGTCAGTAAACACTAGACGCGTGTTCTTTCACTAACATTGCGTCTCGTTGCGTCACGCGCACTTGACACACTGCGGTTGACACATACGTGTTGTGACGCCTGTTGCAGGGTTAAAATTGAGGTTGCACGATTTTTTTTGGTTGGCATTTTCTGGGAGGTTTGTATTAGTGTTATAAGTTTGTATGGTATGGTAAATCTAGCTGTTAAAACAGGCCGCCTCCAGAGAGTCTATACCTTCTCGTATCCGGTTAAAAAGTAGCCTATGTCCTCGCATAAAAAATAGCCTATGTACTTTCTCATGCGTTAGATTATCTGTTTATCTACCAAATGTCATTTATTACTTTAGTAGTTTTCGTGTGATAGCATAATTAGTAATAAAGCTTTTTTTATTGATACCCAATTATATGTAATTAAAACATTTTATTTTAAATCATTAAATTCATTTTGCCTAGGTAACCTAGTTCCATCCTATTTAAAATAAACAAAAAAAAAACAACGCAACTTCGCTCAATGAAACTCTCTAAAAACTGCATCACTATGCATAACATTATCATATCGACCATCCTTTCTTTGGTCACATAATATCGCATTCGATTCTAAACGGACTGAGCGTGAGGCGCCGTTCTGCGCTTGCGCAAACCCCACCCACGACGACGCGGAAATCCCACCACTTTACTGACCATTACTTGTAAAACAAAAAAACATAATTGTCATACTAATTTTCGACCAGCAATGTACTTTAAACCAATAATTTATTGGTAACATTGGACTTTAAAAGAACATCCTTCTTGGTAAAATTGCATTTTGGTTGTCTTTGAACGATGTAGTGTAAAGGTCAATGAACTCGATTCAGGTGGCGTAGACGGATAGGTCAGTTAAGAGGCATTCCATCGGACTATTGTCGTAAAAAAACTAGTTTTAATAGGTGTTAATAATATTCTGCTAATCCGCTTTTCTATGTCCGACACAATTGCTTTTGTGAATCTTGTTAAAAATTACCTAGGTCATCTGCCTAGCCTTTTCCCAAATATATCGGGGTCAGCTTCCAGTCCAATCGGATGCAAATGAGTATCAGTGTTTTACATGGAGCGACTGATCTGGTTCCGTGGGCAACCCAATGGTCCTTGGAAAGTGTGGTTGTTAGACTTTCTGGTTTCTGACTATCCTGTAACGACTGCCAAATATATTCAAATGACAGCCCAGTAATTTAACTTGCCTTCTGAAATATAAAGTAGGTAATCGACAAGCGTTGCTGAGCCACCTTAGCCTTAAGCTCGTCAGAGGAAAACAGTAAAAGGAGAAAACAGACGTTTTGTGTTCAGTTTTAAGAAAATAATGAAGTCTTAAAACTTGTACATTATTATGACATTTAATTTACAATTCATTGCCAAAATTATGTAGCTATGTCAATGATGTGACATTATGCGATACACATTAGAATAAGTAAACTTGGATTAAAACTAGTTTGGAGAAAATCTACATAAGAAAATCATTTCATTTGAATTCTCGTTCGCTTGGTATTAGTCATGGTGATTATTTTAATTAAACTTGTAGAGAATAAGTAGTTCTATGGGCTTTCCCGACATTATTTCGCTTATAAATCGAAGGTCATTATTTCCGTGATTGAAGAGTTGAAATTAACTAAAAAGTGATTTAACAGTTACAACAATTAACCTTGTTTTTGGCATCACAATTAGCAAAAGTTATGACCGTTTCAATTCTGTTTAAATCCGGGTTATACAAAGTTGTGGGCGTGTCGAACATTCGTTTCCTACGAAATTATGTAGATAAATAAATATTGTTGCACAGGAATAATTTAAATAGGTAAGTATTAGGCCAATGCATTTATTTCACTTAACTGCAAACTACGGGAATCGACAAGTTTATTTATACAAAAAAATATACTAAATACCTAATAGCTAGTTAAGTAACCAAACATTACTTTCATTTTCATATTTCAAGGTAACTAAGTCTTCTTTAAACGACAATTTATAAGGATTAAGTTTATGCAACAAAAAAATAACATTCAACAGCTTATTTATTTGTGGGAAGGTAATTTGTAGTTAGAGAAAAGTTTGGTAATTCTGTTAATACAAATGAAACAAGTAGATATTTATAGTTTTGGATATCTGGAGATAATCAAATCTCGAGTTCCAAAATCTAAGAACGGTTTAAAAATAATGAAATTGGTTGGAACAACTTGTTATATTTTTTTTTATTTAGAGACCTGTATCAGAGACATTGTGTTAGAGACGTGTACGACAAACCGTTCTCAATATTTTCGTACATTCATTGTCAATTAGCACAATTCATTAACGCTTCTGTGTTTTTTTCAATAAAATTAATTTTGTATGCGCTTGTTAAGTGAACGTTAATTAGTTGCTAGATAAACATTTTCACAGACATGAACCTTATTATGAACAAAGGTTAAACCTTTGTTCATAATAAGGTTCATGTCATGTACGTAGTATGTATTTATATCGTAAAGCATTTAGTAAATTTATAATCGTCTTTTGTCACGTCCAAAAATTAATGATCATTACAAAACTTTAGCTTCAGACACCAACCTTATATGGTCATTCAGAATTGCACAAACATACATAATAATGCAGAATTCTTCCATAGATTAAGTTATGTCTAGAAATGCAATATCTAGCCACATTTTATTTTGTAGACTGATTGATTAATTTGTTAATACATAATGTGATACGGCGCCGGACCCGTTACCCATATGTATTAGGGTTACTAGACACAAGTCTGTCATTTTTTTGAAATAGATAATTAATGGGGTGCTTAGTAAAGGCGAGATAAACATAGATTTTGTTTAATGGCGGACATTAATTAAGATAGACTTTGACTTGAGACTGAAATGTCTATCAGTTTTTGGTGGCGCCTAGCACGTCATCTATACATAATATGATTTGTCATTTCTATCGATATAACGCATTGTTACCCCCTATTTTAAGTGTCGAAATTTTGTCGGTGAAAAAGTCAATTTTACAACCTAAAAAAATATGTAATTTACCAGATATGAGGAAAATTGTACGTGGTATGTGACAACCCTGATAGCGTTGTTTGTATCGTTATTTATGTATGAAGAAAGGTTGATCACTATATTACACGCCGTTGACCGCTTATGCATTATTTGCAAAGTATTTAACTGTAAGTATAAAGACGAGCAGATTTTATGTTTGGATTTTTTTCGAAATAGTAGAATATTTCTACCGGAACATCATTAATACTGTATATTTTTTATAACTTCGTCATCGCTTTTAAATATAACAGTTTGTAAATATAATATAACTAGAATTTACAAGTTTTACAATTACACACACATATTTGGTAATGCACTATTTTATTTGACACTTAAAGCATCTTCAGACCAGTAGCTCACGTTAAAGTGTCAAGTAGCCTTAGAAGTAGTAGTACTTAAAATTGCTCACAGTAATGCAATACTATAGCAATATGTAGTTTTGTGGTTTCTACATTGAAATAGGTAAAACTTTACTTAGGTTTTTAAAAAGCTAGTATTTTCATCAATTTATTATTGTGGTAGCTTGTAGTGCTAAAAGATGTTTTTTTTTTATCACAAGCATAATAATTATTTATATATCATAGGCATTTTTATTGAAGATTACGATGACAATTTCTTGCGCCCTGTTACCTTTGTGGATTAGATTTTTGCTAGCGAATATTTTTGGTAGAATTTTGCCATATCACCACTTTTTCTTCCCAGCAAAAACACATAAGAAGTGAAGAAGGGCGCGCGTTTTGGGGCTGTCTTTTGTTCTTCAAAAAGTGCTGATTTTCAACCTACTTCATCTTTTTTTATCAAAAAGTCTGAAAATCCTGTCTTACGTCTACAAATTCGGGTATTTTCAGAAGATTTACCTTATTTCTTCTACACAGGCACTATTTCTGCATGAACATCCAAATTCGCACCCTACTCAGCCTCACATCTATCCACTAACTTGACTGCCTATAAATCGTCTAGACGAATCACCAAATAAATATAATCAGCAAACATTACCTTACGTTACATAACAGCCTGATGTTCAACACATAACACACTGGGGTTACACGCGACACGCGAAGAAAGTGCCGCGTGTCACAAGGTCACGGCCGAAACTATGTGTCGGGTTATTTATTGGGTTAGAGATTTTACTTCTTCGTCAGTTAAAAATTATAAACTTAAGGAAACTAAAAAAAAAGTTTTTTTTTGTTAAATATCTGAGATAGCGATAAAACGAGCCTAACGAATTAACTTTTTGATTACACTCGTGTCTTATTGAACAAAGTTGCCAGCTACATTAAAACTAGGGTATGTCTAACTCAGAATCTCTCGGTAACTTAATCTGAAATTGTATTCAACTTAATTCTCTTGTTGATCAAGTTTAAAACGCTCTTACGCTGCAGATAATAGTTTCATTCGCACCTAACTTACCTCTAATACTTATGTGGATGATAGTGCTACTTTTAGGTAAGTGTTAGTAAAATGATTGTAATAAAATTAACCAAAAAATAATATTTTCCTACATGCGTACAGTAGGTTAATTTAAATTTATATTTATAATAAAATCTTTTTACAGCATTAACTTTTGACCTTTTACGACACGAGACAAGAGTAATATAATAATCAAAAATTTGTAGATAATCAAACCAAAATTTAATCGAACCGTGTAACAGGTGTCCATTTCCAATCTTGTACCTAAATACCAGAAGGCCGGTTCTATAACATAAAAAAAACATAAACTATGACAAATGACATCATTGTACAATAGTGTAAGAAAACTTGTCTATTGGTCTGTGGACAGCTGTTAGCGCCTTATCAAATGGTTATTATCATGTTTCTCAATATGATGACTATTATGAATCCGATATTTTACATAGACTTCGCATTTTCTGGAATATCTACCTAGTTCTCCTATGGTGCTCCTAAGTATGTGCGAGTCCCAGATTTTACAAAAAATGACTGCCTGTCTAACTTTACTGAAGTAATCCAAATCTCCTATGAAAATTTTTATTTATTTATTTATTTATTTACACATACAACCTTACATGTACCCTTACAGGACGTGCCTAATGCGGCAGATGGGTTCTTATTAATTCTAAACTAAACTAAAAAATATTAAATCAAATCAAATCTATTTACGTCCAGGCTGCATTGGCCCATAGATATATGTATACCTTAAAGACTAACATACATATTATAGTATACAAACGTTGTTAGTATATAAAGAAGCTGCATTACAATAAATATAAACTGTGGAGCTGGTAAGAGCCCTGATCTTCAGCATATGTTGAGTAGTCTATAAAAAGTGATAAAGTTCGTTGAATCTGACATAATTAAGAAATTAAGATTGTGATAAGATGTTTATGGCTTAATTTAGTTTTAAAAAGCTGTTGGTGGCTTATTTTAAACACGGTATTTACTTTTAAACTAAGATTTACCCATTTTGCGAAATATACTTATGTATGTATTGCTCAATAATAAGGAAAACGCTTGGTCGATTTTAGTGACAGCTATTGATGGCTAATCCTTTCGTATAGAAAATGCGATAAACCACGAGTATTGCTAAATCTTTTGACAGTAGGTAAATAGGTACTAAGAAAGTTGCGTATGTTGAGGAAAATATGTACGTGAAGTTAAAATGAAAGATGATTCTGAGTAAAATTTCTTTGAGTATAGGTGTGTACATAGAGTATGAGTACATGCGTGGTTATATTATTGGGAATAGTCGTTTACATTTTTTTTTTTAATACTAAGAACAGTGAAAGTTTCAGGCGATCGCCGCAATGCAACATTTTTCCCCTATAAGTATAAGTACCATAGTTATCCCCAGTGGGGCCCAACAGGCCAAGGCCCGCCGGGGTTACGGAATTGTTCGAAAGAGTTACCGCAGCCCTAGAACTTAAAGGCCTGCGACGGAACATAATGGATTTTAAGTAAGTAAAAGTCTGACACTCCCTCACCGCTACTAACCCACAGCGGGTGGGGTCATTTGGTGGTTTTTGCCATCATAAAAAAGTACCTAAGTTATTTTAATAAATGCGTTCGTCAATCGGTCCATTCACACCTAGAGTGTAATTATTGATTTTCAAAACCTCCAAAATTCTATCACTTGACCAGTGTACCAACTCCTTTGCTTTATTATAATTAAAGTTTTTTTTTCGTTAATCAACATGAAGCAAACCTGTAAATTACTTCCTGGATTAGGCTTTAACCATAGACATGATCTATATATTATAAAAAAAATAACACGCTTAACAATCCCGCGTGCCAATTTAAATAGCCTTGCAGAACCATTTGTCATTTTATTATGCGGTTATTACTATACGATTATTTTCATGGCTACCTCACGAAAGGGCGTGGCATATTATTGTTACAATTTAATTATAAATCAATAACTCTATTTATCTGCATATTGTCCCCATTGGACAATCACGACATTTTATAATGTACTGTCACGAACAGAAGTCGTTAGAAAAAAAAACAGCTTCCTACTCTTTGTTTCGTAATTAGCAAAAAGTTTGATTGACAAAAAAATAATGGTGACAGATTATGGGACTTGTCATTTTTTTGTGTTGTTTTAATATCTGATTCGTTTTATTGTTAGTCACGATTATTTATTTTAGCCTAAGGCTAAATTATAAGTCCTAAGTACAGTGTATATATCATACGTATAGTTTGCTAAAATAGTTTGAAAACTGGTATCTTTTTAAAGTCTTTAACTCATTTATGGTGTATGTTATTACACTTAGGTCATGCAACCTGAGTGCAAGTCTGAGAGTACTAATACTAGTAGTTTACCTAGTAACACATTTCTACACTTCAATATTAATCATAGTTCACATTCAAGCACAACACATACACAGAACATAAAACACTTACTTCAAATACACACAGCACACACACCAATAGTCTACTCGACGTCCGTGCGTCATTTTTAGGGATCCAGCAGAATACCAGCGTCAGGTATTCTACCTGACACATGCTGAGTTGGACTCCCATTCGGTGCAAACGTAAGACACTGCAGCGCGCCGTTAATCTCTGATTGTATTTCATATTTTATGTTTCTCTTTCTACCCACTTCTTGTTTTGTTTTATTTTTCTTATTGTGTATCTTTGTGGTGTCTTTTTGTTTGTCTGAATAAATGTTTTATCTATCTATCTATCTACAAATCCGGGAGCAGCTAACTTTAGCATTTATAATTTTATATGCGGTACATAAACTTTTATGATTGTTTTATTCTAAAAAGATGAATTTATTTTACTATTATCATAATATACTCGTGATTATTAAAAACTACAGCTCAGCAATTTTTTAAAAATAACGTTTTACTGAACATGTATTTTTTATATTATAAAAAATATTCATATAGTATACCTATATAATTGGTATTTTTAATTAAAAATGGAGAGTTAGCAATCAATTCTTTTATCATGCAAAACAACAAACTGTCAATTAGTGAAGATATCAATCATTAAGAGAAAGTTCTATAAAAATCACCCGTTGGATAGGTATCGTTCGAGCAATAAATGTAGGTGTGAACATAGGAGATGAATCTAAGCGTGTCTTTAGTTTAGTAATCAGGAATCAATGCAATTGGCAAAATTAACAATTTATAATAATTATTATTAAATATTTAGCTAATTACTGCGTACTAGCTGTTCCTAGCGAATTCGTGTGCGTCCAGGGGGAAATTCTATCCGTTCCCGAAAAAATATAGTCTGTTCACCCGCGGAGAGTGTTTATAATTATTTATTGAATCAAAAGCCAACATGGACCAATTACAAATTATAACATAAAATAATAATAAATATACATAAAGTTCAAGAGCCTTTAAGTTTAAGAGTCTTTACAAGCAGACCAAAACTTTTTTCCCTTTTACATAATTTTTGAGTTCAGTAAATAATTCATAAAATGTATTATTTGCTTTGTCAATCCGAAAAAAATCTAGCTGACATACATATTTGATACATATCTAATAACGTAATAATTTATCTGTAAATCACTTTTGCGATCGAGTGTACAAGTTAATTTACGGTCGGTTGTAAACGGATTTCCTAGTGGTCAGCACTTGATTAACTACTTGTAACTAGCAGACAGACAGACAATCTGATCATGTTATATTAGTAGGCTATGACACGCTCTTTGAAATCTAAAAATAAATATTTTTCTTATTGATATGTTGGTAATTAATTTTGCGTATACTATATATATGGCCTTACGAATATTTCAGTAATTAATAATTAAGGAATAATGTTCCATGTTGTTTTGATATTTACTACTTCAAGTAAAGCTCAATTATTTTATGATAGAGCTTACCTATTCCATGTAATTGAGCAGTCATGAGACATAAACTGTCCTAAACTAAGAAGCTAGCATAAATCACAACCATAGACAATTTTAATGTTTCTCTTGACCAAAGCGTATGTAAGGTTTGTTCCCTTTTACGTAATTAGTGTGAATTGCTATAAGCTCTGAGTGAATGACCTTTACACAAAGTGTCAACAAAATCAACAAACATTTGTATTTCGCGTACTTTGAGTCGTTTTATAGAATGAACGAAAGGATCTAAATGACGGAAGGATGCATATTATGATTTCATGATAATTAAAAAAAAACAATATCCATCTATATATGCAATATGCCTCGATATAATAACATTGTTATAAAAAAAAACGAAAAAAATAGACTGACCAACTTTTTATCTCAACCCAAGACAAATAAATATATTCACTTTCAATTCAAATACTTGATTACTCCTAGGAACTGCGATACAATCTCGATCAAAGGACAATAAAAAGTTCTAAGTAACAACTCATTACACATGCAACAAACACTATAGGTACAAGATATTTAACAAACAACAAGCTACTTACAATAACAAGTCATTGTGACAACGTTATCAATCAATCAATCTATCAATCGATTTTTTAACAACTAAATTAGGGCCGTAACACACATGACTGTGTTTCAGAAGGCACTTTTAACAGTAGACCCCGGCTGTCATTTAACATCCTTGACAGTCGTTATGGGTAGTCATAAGCCAGTAAATGTAGTCTTCTAGTGTTACCAAGGAGTATTCAGTTGCCCTGACAAGTGGGTTTAGGAGGTCAGATAGGAAGTAAACTGTCCAACTGGGATGTAGCAACAGTTTCAGACTTTTACGACAGGTTTATAAAACACGTTACTGCAAGGTACACTTTATAACTTCGCTTGGAAACAGTAGGTCGATACCGTTTCATATATTATGTGATACGACCTTTAGCGGTACTACGGAACCAAAAGCAAAACATTATGACAACGATTATATGTAGTTCGACATTTCCTAGAATTGTTACTATGTATCGGTTTATCTATAAGCCTGTGTGTTTTATATTCTGGTAGTTCTGATTATCTTTTGGTCAATTCTAGTAGACAGGTTGTGATGAAAATCGGCCCTCGGTATTTATTAATTTTAACAGTCTTTAAAAAATAAAGTTGTCAGTTTGACCTATACTGTATGTATGTTGAAGCGCGACTATGTCACGTTTTCCTGAACCGATAACGATTGAAGTCGGTTTTAATGCTTAAGTAATAAGTTTTATTGTTATTTGCTCTTGATGCTATGCAAAGGAAATTTTATTGGTCACCTTCTGTGGTATGGTTTATCGTCGGAAAACTAATAAAATCATTTACTCCTTTTTCAAAGACGGGTAATATTTATTTGTTTCATGCAATGATTCACATTGGCATCACGGTAATTTATTAAATATGTATCAGTATCAGTGTTATGTTATAAATAATTATGAGACAACTAATTAATCACTTTGCCTTCATTTTATCATTGAATTTAATATTCATTTGCACATAGAATGCGTTTATTGCATAGATATCTAGGATAAAACCACAATTGTTTTTAATTACTATTTCCTATAGACTTGAGAATGTCTATTGGTTTTGCGTAGTAGGTGTTTCCTGTTAAATAAATCATATTGATCAATGCCTGAGCTGTGTACAGCCTTTTCTAACTTAAGCTAGCCTTAACACAGTTTATGGAGCAAAGTACAAAAATGGTTATTTATTTGCTAACGAATAAATTTTAATATAATATATTTAATATAAAAAAAAAAACTAAATTGATGAATTTTTTTAGATTAAATTGATACAATACAGGATAGACATAATTTCGAAAAGTCAAGCTAAAAAAACAATTTGTTCCAACATGTGTTTTTTTTTCTGATGAGCAAAATTATATTTTATAATGAAACGCAAAAACCTAAAAGTATCAATTTCCACTTTTCGCATACATTACATTCCTTGGAAAAACCTTTTGACACTAGAACAAACATTTACGAAAAACAGAACAATACACTCATTTCAAAAAAGGATATTTAGTAATCTGTGTCGTATCACAATTTCACTTTGTTGAAATCAGTTAAAGAACTTCGTGTTAAGCGTGAGTAGGTTGTGTTCGCGACTGTCCGTAGGCTGTACAAACAGTGTCTATTGTCGTTCTAATTGTATGCAAGTGGAGCGAGGCTGGGTATGCGAGCACACAAGTGTTCGTTGCTCAATGATTTGTTCCTGTGTAAGAGGACATTTCTAAAATTGCATTTTTTATGGTGTCAAAGATTCTTGAGTGTTGAAAAATAAATATTAAGCTGTTTTAAAATGTAAATTCATTCTACTCAATTGTAATAAACAATAAGTAGAGTTCGTTCCTAAGACTAAGTTCACGAAAATAAGATCTATGTTTAAGTAGGTAATTTTTTTTTTCAATTTACATTTTATAACATTAAAAGGAAACTATGATGAGAAATAAAATACAAATAACTGTCATAAAATCCACCAAAGTAACTATTCAATGAAAATGATTAGGTATCATAAAGTTTTCGCAACAATTTCTGTTCTCGTTAGTACAAACTAAGATATGACTTAGTATCGTAATAAATTAAACAAGCATTAACTTATAATTCGACGCTTGTCGTAATAAACTATCCGTGTTTATGCTTCAAATCCATTGATTAACATAACATTATCCTATATTTAGAAAACTTGCATCAATTGGTCATTATTTCAATAGTTATTTAATGTTTTCACGACAGCTGAGGAATTTTGTCGTGACTAATAATGATACAATGTTAAACTAAAAGGACTGAGTCTTTAATAAGACTCAATAAAGTATAAAATGATATAAAATACATACCTACATGCCGAGAGTTTTTCATAGTTATAGAGGTTTCTACCTCTACTAGCCGTTTCCCACGGTTTTGGTTTCGTCCCAGGGAACTTCTTTCGGTACTTGGATAAAATGTAGGCTATGTTATTCGGCAATAGTGTAGTTCCAACAATGTTTTTTTTCTGATTGGTCCAGCAGTTTCAGAGCCTTTAGTATACAAAAATGTTTCCTCTTTATTACATTAGTACCTATGTATAATTGGTATGAATCGGCGATCTCTGCAAAGATAAATAAATCAATTATCCAGAATAACATATAGCTTAACCTTAATCGATCTATATACCTGATTACATAGCCATAAACTTCTCCCGTTATTATATAATATAATAAAAAACGAATAATTTACCAAAACCCACATTTTAATACTTTCGACTTAGCAACAAGAACTTAGCAACAACGTTTTTGCATCAAACTGGTTCATAGTTTATTTATAAGTTTTTGTACGACCTTGAATGAAGTCACAGTAATTATCATAATTTTGATGATTTAGTCTACTAATCTGAGTTTTCCTCATTCATATTGTAAAGTTGATTTAAAACTAAATAAACTAATAAAATTAAACTAATTTCCTTTCTTTTTAGAAAAGTTTTTTGATTAAGCCTTGATTCATAGACTGTTTCTTAGATCCATTTCTATGGTATGCTTTAGAGATTATTTTTCGTAGGTACGACTGCTAGAATTTCTATTTCTTGAAAATTCTAAAAATACCTATATATTTTTTTATCTGGACAAATTGTATAAGGTATCCCTGCAGGATAATATGACCGGACATTAGTTGAGAACTTACCTGGGTATATTAATTACTCTTTACTTGTAGATTTTTACTCTGCTTTAAATTAGTTACAGTTTTTTCTTCTCCGTTTTTTCCCTATGTCACACATCAACTGAAAAAAACTTTTAGACCTCTTTAAAAACCCTCAATGTCTTTGCTGTACCGCAGTCACATTACACGCCAATATTGTACAAAACAAGCTAAGTTTGCGAAACAAAACGCACATAAACAGACAAGTCGACATAACCTTTAACTATTACTATTTACAGTCCAGCCGGTTACGAGATAGTATCTCCTAAAACTGACTCAATGTTGACATATTTATGAAATGTCACAAGTATCAGTTTTCCGGAAAAGTGACGAATGTTAGAAAGCGATTTTAAACGTGCTCGTACTTGGCATTTGGTTGGAAACATACGTGATAAGACATTGGGGAGGTTACGCTGCGATATGTCCGCTTGCAGTCTTTCTAAATATCGTTTTGTATTGCTTTCATTGTGCTTAAGCATTCTGTTGCAGCATTAGAGAGCAAACATTTCATTATCGCCGTAGCTTAAGTTTATAATTGGAAAATATTTATCACAGTTTATATATCAATATTGGATATTTTATCATTTCCGAAATGATGTATGAAGTTTACATTTATATATTCTGCGACCCTAATCAACACGGTACTTTTGATTTTATTCTATATACTTTACTAAAATCGACCACAACGCACACACTACCTCCCCACACACTCACAATACCTCCCCGTATGTTTCCTCTTACCAAGGACGTAACTTATAGTTCGGCCATTCAGAGAATGCGTTCCTGACACGTCGCGATTGAACTGACGACGTAACTTTGCAATGGCGTTGCAGTTACGATAAAAATATTTTTGCTGGTTGTTTACCGTTTTAACAATTGAGGAGCATTAAAACAACATTATTATATCAATAATCAATGAATGTTATAATTTTGTGCCAAACTGAGTGTCAAATAACTTGGTAAACAATATTTTTCTAAATCTATACTGCGCTATTACAAGGTTATGTCAGCGGTTTATATTTTGTAGTGCTGTGCTAAAAATAACAGGCAAGTATCGTAATCTGTTCTTATACAGTTATAATATAAAATAATACGTTTTGATTTTCTTTTTAAGAATTGGAAAATAATGGACTATAAGACTTAATTATAACGTTTATGAAATATAAAAATAAAACTATGACCAAACCGCATTTTTATACTTAGATTAAAAATGGTAACCCCAAATGGCGTTATGGGCCGCCATTTTGTGACGCTAAAACAGTCGTCCGTTGTCGTTTCGTGCGCATAGACCACGTTTTTCAAGTGTTTTCGATCTGTTTTTATTTGATTACCCGGCTTTTGTTAGACCGAGATATCAGGATTGATTCTGTTATTGATAATAATATAATTATACATGTAGGCGAAGATGATGATGAAGACACCACCTCCTCAAGCAAATCGGAGTCTGATTAATATTCTGTTCGCACATTCAATTCAATGTACTTGTAACAAAGAATAAATAAAACAATTTTATTATATGAATATTACCTTTTTTTGGTTTCCACTTAAATAACTAAAATATAAAACAAATGATTCCGCCAATTTAAAACGAAAATAATCTTAAAATAATGCGGCGGTTCATTTTGAAGGAACGGTAACGAACTCAGTGTTATGTTGTGCCCATCACTAGTCGTGACTAACTGATAGGTGTCAGGAACGCATTCTCTGAACGGCCGAAGTATAGTATTCAAACTCGCTGAAGATGTTATCCGTCGGATTTCACTCGGATTTGTGTTTATTGCAGTTTTTTGTTATTTGCGACTTGTTCTACACTTTCTAAAAGTGTTTCGTGTTTTTAAAACTTGATTGTTTTAAAATTGGAACACTAGGTTCGTCGTTCTTTCAAAACAGAAGACCCAGTCGTCTTCGTGTTTATGGAACCTGTGTGTTAAGTTTTCTTATGAGTTGTATACCAAATTATGTTAGTTTTACCCAATCCAGTATTATTGGCATATGTTTCACACTTATTGGTTTATAATAATTTATTATGTCAATGGCAAATTCCTTAATTGCAATAAGGTAAATTTTATCTACTAACTGTCCTACGACCCGGATGCATTCAGTCCGGCCTCAGTGGACAAATCTATACATATAATAAATCTGTAGAAAAGTAATTTTTGTACATTGAAGAAATTGACAAAAAAAATAGCCAGCATGTTAAAGGATAACTAACAGAACCCATTTCCATCATTTTTGTCATTTTTGTCTGTTTATCTGTTTGTTTGTTCGCGATTCACGTAAAATCTACGAATTAAATGCAGACAATGCTTATACACAAAAACTCTACGTAACTTGGGGTATTACTTAGTTTTTGTTTCATCGAAATCGATTCACTCTATCAAAAGATATGATTAATTTTGTGAATTCAAGATGTAAAATATTACGACACGCAATCTATTTGTCAAAACTGTACATTTGAATGTTGTACTTGTATTAGTTGATCGGCCTATTATTAATCTTTACACAGAAAATCACACCTTTATAAGTAACTTCGGAAGAAAAAAAAAATGAAAATTTTGTTTAGCCAAGGTTAAAGTAGCTCCATCTGTGGTAAATAAAATACATCATCAATTTGTCAAAGGAGCGAGGTGGTAAATGACAATATTACCATACATTCTTTATAGAGGATTATTATTTCAACAGATGGAGTTGTGTATTTTCCGTAATTCACCATATTTTAACAAGAAGTGTAATTTTTCGATAGACATTTCAATAGTGTTTGTCAGTTTGCCGTGCCACATCAAAATCCAACTATAATTATTACCTTGATGAAAGGAAAATTAATAGTTCTCGGCCAAATTTAAAAAGGTGCCATCTAAATTATTTTTTGAACATTATGTCAAAAATGATGACTTTAGTGGAACAATTAATTATCATTTAAAGTTACAGATGAAGTTCATATCAGGATTTTTTCATAAACATAGTTTAGCTTATCTTCCACTAATGTGGTGGCCTTAAAACAAATTACTTTGAGTGAGTAGTATTAAGTAGACCTTAATTATTTTTTCTGATGCAAAATATGTAAACTTAATCCTAGAAGAAATGAGGATCTATCTCTCGCAAGCGCTGCTAAGCGTGAGGTAGGTAATGTAGGATTCTGTAGCTTTAAAAACAAGCCCAGATACAAAGTGCAGATAAGAAATGGGAGCTTTCTCGATTTAATACCATACACACGTAAAATGCTTTATGCGTCTGAAAACGTACAAATTACGCGCCGCATACCAGAGACATGTTAACTTTCAACTTCTGATCGCAAATACACTGTTCACGATTACGAACAGTCTCAGTAAGACCCGAGCCAAGTCTAAAAACCCTAAAAAACACCTTTTATATAAAACTACGTTTGATGTCATTTAAGAGGACGAATTGGAATTTTTGGCGCCAAGGATCTCAATTTTTTTCAGTAAATACAAAACGAATCAAAATACAACTTGGTTACCTGAAAGTTCATGGTATAAACCTTATTTTGTTAGACGTAGAAACATGATTAGGTAACTTTTATAACAGAGAAAAATATATCAAACATACCACTTTTTAAAAAGAGATTCACATATTATGGGCAAACGGGACCGATTTAAGCCTCTTAACTTTTTTAGTAGTTGAGTATATACATACTCTTTAAAATTGTAGAAGGAATTTTTATCAAATTATCATTTCTAAATAATAAAATTACAAAACCATTTTGTCGCTTACGACTTTTAGTTATAAGCTAGCGCGCGTATTGTTATCCTCGCCCCGCTCAGACGCTCCGACCCCTTTTGGCGCCTTAGATGCGCGTGCCGGTTATGGAATTATTGTTGACCAATTCGTCGCCTTAATCACAAAGACAGAATTGTTCTCTGTTACAAATCCTATCCACCTATATCCTATCCTAATCCAGAATGCATTGCAGGTGTGCATTGCACAAAAACCAATGGTATCCTATTCGAGAAGTCAAAAGACTTGACCTGCTAACGTCAGCTTCTGCGCTAAGCAAGTGTTCTTAATAGTACCATCAGAATTACTTTCATCGTTGAATGAGGTGATTAAATTTTCAGAAACCACAATAACAGTAGGAGCCAAAGCGTATGATCGCTTCATAGAGCTCTGATTGGCCCCAGGTGACCAAGTCAGATCTGATTTGTTTGTTCATCAGATCTTTGAAAGTGTTTCGGTGGATACTTACTGTCGTCCTGTTTACGTGTGACACAAAATATGGTATATAAACGTCCTCCGCAATAGCGAAATTTTCCCGGTGTGCGGTAGTGACGCACAGTATACAACACTTATGTTTCTTTTGATTTGCTGGCTCCACCAAGAAATGGCAAATTGCGAGCGTACATTTTGAAAATCTTGGCAAAACTGCAGGTTTCAAGTACGAACACATGAAGTGGACTCGCACAGATACGTACATTTTGCCTATTCGTGAACTAATGCAAACATTTCGGTGGAGTCCCGGCTTAGGCCACCACATTAGGCGTGCGCGATCCTCGGGCGTGTGAGTAGCGCGGGCGCCGCGCGTGCGTCGCGAGCGCGTTGCGTGAGCGTCGCGTTTTGCTGCCCTGCGGCATTTGCAGCGCGCTCGCGGCGCGCACGCGCCGCTCTCCTTGACGTTTAACTGCTGAGGCGTTTAGCGGGCGGCGGGGATAGCGGGCGAAGGGGTAAGAACGCAACTCGCCGCGAGCGCGTCGCTTGCACTCTTCACACATGCCGCAGGGCAGCAAAACGTGACGTTCACGCAGCGCGCTCGCGACGCCCGCGCTACTCACACGCCCGAGGATCGCGCACGCCTAATGTGGGGTCAGCCTTACCATAGTGAGTAAGTGCACAGAAAATCCCCGTCATACAAGTGTTTCTCCCCAGTAGTGAAACTATCCTACCCTATGCGCCTGCTGATGATGATGACTCATTTTATCATCCATCCAGCTATTCCCCAACTATGTTGGTGTTGGCTTCCAGTCACCGAATCTGTTTGAGTACCAATATTTTGCTTGGAGCGACTACCTATCTACCTATCTTCAATCCAGTCAACTACACAAGACGATATCCATGGTAAGACTGACAGACTTTCTGGCTTCTGATTAGTCGCAGCAGCTGCAGAAAATGTACAAATGACAGCTTTGTCAGACTCAAAGCATATAGACATAGATTATAACTGTTTCCTGTGAAAATTACTTACGCACCTTATGTAATAATTTTCCAAATTGGCTGACTATATCCAGAGATATTCACAACGTCACAAACTTTACTTCTTTTGTTTAGATAAATGGTCACATCCACAACACAACCTTGATCAATGAATCTATGCGACTGCTAAGTGCTAATCCTAATTATACTGTCACGTGAAAGAATGCACCTACGGGATAAGTAGTATTTTGACTATTCTATATTGCTCACGCAGACGAAGTTGCGGGCAACAGCTAGTATTATAAATATAAATCGTGCAATCTCGTGAAATTCCGCGCCTATTCGTCACCAACACCGAATAAAAGCAGTTTGTATATATATCAGTTATGTAAAGGCGGATGTTAAGACCTCACCCTTGAACTAGTTTGTTAGAAAGACAATGCCTTTCTGTGGTTTGCAATTGGACTGCCTTTCAGAATAGTGTAAGTTTGGGGTGTTGGTGTAGTTAAGGCTATCTTTTAGCGATTCATAATTCATAATTTGTCAGTTGATATTGGAAAGAACTGTTTTTTTAACATAAAGTCCATATCTTCATATAGATAAGAACTTCTAATAAATGTATTCCAAATGAAAGGTTCGGTACGCACATTTTCTGTAACTTTGTATGTGTTTTATTGAGAAGACGATATGAAAAATCACTCTGTGTATATTGCTTCTGATGATGAAACTACAAAATAGCATCGCTTTTTATTACAGCGATGAAAATTATAAAATGCCGATCAAAAAAGAAAAAAAAAACTGTCTAATTTTATTTATTTTATAAAATAATTGGACAAGGAACACTTAATAATTCTTACAAAAAGTGGTAAAAATGATGAAACCTATTTTTCCTTGTTGTGATTTTCAACAAAAAAAAAATACATTTGCATAACCATGTTTTTTCAACGATTACTTAGGGTATATTATTATCATTAATACGATAATTTTAGTACTTTCTTAACCACAAAACCGTGAACAATTTGCATCTCAAAGAGTTTCAGAGCAATTCTCTAACACGTTTACATAAAATTACAAGTTACATGTAATCTAAGCTGTAATTACAAGTTTGCAATTTGTTATTCAATGCACATTATGTAACCCACAGTCGTTTATGGTTGAACCCCACTGATATGAGCAAGTAATGAATAGTGCGTAGATGAAGGTGTTCCGTAGATTCCAATATGTTTTGTATGAGTTTTTCAATGCATGAAAGATTTGGTTACAGTTGGAATTATGGATAAAGTAATCGATTCAAAATTTATGGAAATTATCACAAAGTTTAAATCGATATCATGAGGTAATTTTATTTATTTTTCGTTTATGATTTTTTTTTGTCGCTGGGTAAAAAATGCTATTACGCATGACCTTCCCGGGGGACGGGAGAGGGGTATGTGGGACTCCCCGGTAACGACGTTCGTGGTATACCCACTAAAAAGGCCCAGCGGCACTCCGACCTCGCCTGAGTGGAGGGGGTCTGGGAATCTATGGCATCCAGTCCCCTAGCCGCCTAGCTTTGCAATCGAAAATACCAATTGCTCATAGTTTCAACAGACTTTTTAAATCATAATTTTATTTAAAGGCTTTTATCAAAATTCCGAAGGATTCCTAAATCTCATTAATAGTCTAAGTACGTACTATGGAAGTCGGCCGGGTAATAGGAAGTCTCGCGAACAATGCAACAGCTATGATAATATTTGTAAAAAATCGGAAGATTTTAGATCGCTTTGTTTGTTACGTTACTCCGAGTATTACGACAGTTTAACGCAGTACGAGATAATTAACTCGTTAATTCGAAACATAAAAGAAACGAGAGGTCCCTATGTGGAGAGAAAATAAATACGTATTTATTATGTTGAGTAGTATATTAAATACAAAAAATAGTCAAATAGGTAAGCTGTCTAAACTATATAACTATTTATGTCTGTAACCTATGAAACTGCACATATGATCTTCTCCAAATGAACCATTTTCGAATCCAAGCAGCAGTTAGTCAGTAGTAAGTTTGAAGTTATTTCAAAGACTATATGTGTCAGTTCGCGGTAAAAGGTACCTTTAGGTGTTGACACTTACGACATTATGTTTTTTTAGTCTAATCGATTGTAGAATTTGTATCTCCAAATGACTTAAGCGCAAAAGTCCATAAGGTACCTTTTGTCATGAAATGACATATATTTCACGGAGAAAACCACGGAGGACAAAATCCGTGCAGAAAACAAAGCAAGAAACATAATAGTTCCACATTTTCAGTGTCAATCGAAAGCCCTAAACAACCTACTTCAGTAAAAGCTATGACACCAATCCTGATGCAACAATAAGTTATTCAGCTATATTAACATTATATAGTCACCAAAACGCGAGGTTATCACACAATGTACAATACTATAGTTCGGCCATTCAGAGAATGCGTTCCTGACACGTCGCGATTGAACTGACGACGTAATAACATTCATTGATTATTGATATAATAATGTTGTTTTAATGCTCCTCAATTGTTAAAACGGTAAACAACCAGCAAAAATATTTTTATCGTAACTGCAACGCCATTGCAAAGTTACGTCGTCAGTTCAATCGCGACGTGTCAGGAACGCATTCTCTGAATGGCCGAACTATACAATACTCAATAAGAACTGTCACAATCAGGAGAAGTGACAATTGTATGACAATAGTGAGTAATTTGACACATCAGCTGCACACGAAGGTTAATGAGACCTTCACGACTGATTGATGGAAGGATGAGACAATGATCTACTTTTATAATATTTATTTAAATAGATCAATAAAAGTATACACGACAGAGACGCTCAATACCCAACGCTATGAGACTGTTCGAAAGAATTACCCCGTAACACAGGCCTCCAGAAGGAACATTAGTGGGTTTTAGTCAGTAAGAGTCTGATATTCTCTTCTTTTTCATCCCCAGCGAAAGTGATGTGTCATTTGATAGTTGCCAAATTAATACAAAAAGATGGACGCTTTATACAGTTTGAAAGATAGGTACAGATGAGGGACTGCAATAGCATAATATTGTTAAATCCAACCTCACTTATTTGTATTACTACTACCTACTCTTACATTTGAAATTTAATACTACATAGTAGTTAAATAATATGTAGTGATGCATCACGGAACTTCATAGTAATAGGTACTTACCCAGCATTAAACATTACTATTAAACGCCGACACAGAAAGATAAAAGATGCCGCTAACTCATTTTGTATTCACGAATTTGCACGACGTTTACATTCATCTGATGACAAATCCCGTATCAATTTGAATCTCTGAATTGCAATACACTGTTGCAAAAGCAATACTTGTATTGAATATGTAAAGTGTAAAAGCGTTCTTAACTATTAGAAAAGATATGACTTAGCAGGTACATTCTATGTATAATATTTCACCTAAACCTTCTAAGTAAGAGTGTAATTTGATACAATTTCTAATTATCAGCACTACTTTCAAACTAGAAAAATAAAATGAAGGTTCTGATACCGTCGAAATATTATAACTCAGAGATGTATTAAGAGCCTCAGCTAGAATCCATTGCCACATACAACAATACGGTTCATAACCCAAAGATTATAAACAATAGAGGACCAAGAACTGTTCCTTAAGGAACTCCTCGCCTAAAACATCCACTGCTAACATCACTACATATATAATCCCTCCAAACTCAATAAAACAAATAGGAAAACCCTCACATACAATTTGAAGTCTTCCTCAACTTAAAAAAACAACAGTAGTCAACGCTTAGCTTTCCACGCGTGAGAAGTCGATGGTTTATTCAAGAACCAGATTAACGCATCGCTTTCGTTTACGCGACGAGCATGCGCGATGCGTGCGCGCAGATTAGTGAAGCGGCGTTTTTGTTGTTGGTTACGGACCTGTCTGTTGTTTTTAGGTTGATTTTGTTGATGTAGTTTGTTGGTGGCGGTTTGTATTGATGTTGTACATATAGGTCTGGTACTGTATAAGTTTGCTCTTTGAGTTAAATATTCATGTCTTGTTGTACCATATTGCAAAGCTAAATCCGCTCGCCAATGCATGGATGTAGGAAAATAGAGAGAAAACTATGTAGGAACTAGTACTTTAACAATAATGGAACGTGTATGGGGGAAAAAAAAATAACCAAATGGTGTGCCTATCTTAAAATTGTATACATGCTAGAAATAACATGGCAGTCTAATCCCAGTGACTAACCGCGACATTGACATTTATGCCAAAAAGTGGGCGGTCCCACGACGGAGGCGCAACTTACATCATTATTTGTGAGAACTCTGAATCATTATGCAAGTTATTCGGTTGAACTAGAGCACTGGTTTTTGATGAATGTTTTTTCAAAGTTAAAAAGAAAGGTATTCTCAGAGACTTTATTAACTTTACTTCAAAATTAGATCTTAAATTACTAGAATTGTAGATCTTGAAAACTACGTTATGTACTCAGAAATATTTTAAAAGGCTGCTTAAAAAAATATATCTACCATCGGTAGTCAGCCTAGGAACTAGGACTAGTCGTTATTAGAAAACATATCTAGAGAATCTTATAAGCTTCCCGAAATATGATACTACAAGATACTTATAAGTAGGCAATCTACACCATAACTTTACAAGGGTTTTTCAGAAGACTTAAAATTACTTACTTAGGAAATTTCTAATGTTATTATCACTTAAAACGTTCTAACAATAAATATGTAAGTAAATACGGAAACATTCAGTCGAAGCTCTTTCGGAATACATGTGAGCTCTAATGTAAGAGAAATAGACAATCTACATAACTTGTGGTGTAGGGTTTTTCCAGTATACTTGATATAACTTAGAGAAAGTTAGTGTCAAAACATGCGACAAAATAAACATATATGTATATATAAATATGTATAGTAAGAGAAGTTAAATCAAATCAATATAAAATCGACATATTTTATGCTGAAGATTTATTTCAAAATAATAAAATTCTAAGTTCTTTTTTTTTACTTTTATAGATAGTCGGTACTTTTTTTAATGCAAAAACCGATTGGTATTCAATATTGTTTACATCAACTTTCAAAAACTATTTTTAAGGTGATTAACGGGTATCAGAATGTGCAGGTCTTCAAGGACTCGTTGGATTTATTGGATAACATTTTAACTGAATGTAGCTCTAGTTTATAGGAAAAATACGTAATTTATTTATAGAAGACTGAAGTGTAGGTAAGGGTAAAAAAAACGAGATAATTGGACCATTACAAATAAGAGTGGTACCACAAATTAATTTACATTCTCGTTTAATTCTTATAATGTGACTTAAAACATAATGGGTCAAAGTACCTTTTATTTAATTAACAGTTTTTTTTCGTATTCAAATTATAATTTAGAATCTTATTGCTATGTCAAAAAATATTACATTATCATTACTCTGTCCAGCAACCATCAGATGATGATAAGCCCCTCCCAGTGGGTGTGTCTCCCGACACAGACAAGTAGGTAATGACATCTGCAATTGACATAGTAATGATGATGACAAGATGATACAGCAGTTTAAAGTCGTCTTTTACATAATCTGATTATATCAGAACTATAATTTATTGTAATGTAGATGTGCAATTTGTAAAACTAGCGACAGATTAAAATATAGCTCATGAAATTGCTGCTCTTTGCAATATTTTTATCGTTAAAGGTTAACCTGAACCTTTAACTTCGTTAGGAGTCGATTTGACATCTACTAAATGGCAGTCACTTCTTGTTAAGTTGCTAATTGGGAGCCAACACCAATATAACTGAAAAAATACCAGGTCATCTCATTCTTTACTAGTTGGTAAATTAGTAGTTTCTTAAAACACCGCTGAGTGCTGTGGGTGCGACGATCCCTTCGACTATTTTAGAACTTTACTGATTAAATCTACCAATTTTCTTTCGGACAATCTCGCAGCCGTGACAATCGCACAGTCAAGACTAGACTTTCAGCTAATCCCCTTAATCCATTTGATCTGAGAGATTCAAGAAGACCAATGGAACAATGGAACTTAACATTCTTCTTCTTTTTGTTCACAGATAGTCTGTATATGTTTTCACGGCGGTGATGGGTACAACTGTCCCTACGGACATAACTGCGTGCTGGAGCCAGCGCCCCCGGGCCGCACGCCGCCGTGCGCGCAGCCCGGCCTCACGTACTGCGTGCATCCCGACCCTTATCCTGAGTAAGTTACCTTTACGGGAAGACGAGTGCGTATCAGCACACTTCTCGACTTATAGCCGACCAGCTGTACAAACTTCTCGTCCGAGCTGCGCCAATGCGAATGGTTTTATATAGTAAAACCCATATTATGTAGACATAAAGGCTTTTTTGACTGGTGTTAGCCGATTCCGCGTCGACAAATGTCGGGAAACCCTAAGGTCGATGGACGTGGATTTCACTTAGCAATGGGCTTTTCTTCTTTTAAGGATTACTTGTATTATGCTAGCAAAATGCATAACGTGCAGTTGGACAACTGGGAAACTTTCTTCGCTAGGCTCTATAATATCAAACATATAAGTTTAAACGTCATTTTCACACCATTGTGGAATACCTATAAGAGTTGAAACTAGTTAAAGATAGCTCAACGTGCTCCATTTTCCGGCCATCTTGCGCCAAGGCTGCAAGAGCTTGCGAGCTCATTATTCCACATCCTTGGTTTACATAACAACTCCCTTCCTCCATAACTCCTTACCAGATCTTCACAATACACTTTTCTTTAACACTTTTTCAAACATTTTCCAGAAAGATAATCCGCCAACTGATCCAAGCAGAGCAGTATGACTTCACGACCCTCCTCTCAGACGAGACGCGAGACGAGTTCTCTCTGAAGAAGAATGACTACCCATATGACTACGGACCCAACTCCCTGCCGCACGTCGACCAGATATCATTGGTCAATGACCCCCATTACCACAAGAATAATCCTAAGTATCCTACTAGGTATAATCATGGTGAGTGTGATTTTTTATTTTTTGTTGGAACACCACAGTTTTGGAAGGCGGAGAAAATATGTTTTTCAGTATTCTCGATAATCCTGGATCCATGAAATGACGTCTAAATTCAGTTTTCAGTCCTGTTAAAGCCGGACCCTTATAAGGCAAGTTTTGCATTTTTGTTTCCTCAAAGCTCACGCGGACGAGGTCGCAGGCAGCTGCTAGTACATAAGTATCACGAATTAGTTTGGGAGAAACGCAAATTTTTTCATAGTTTATGGCAGTAAATGATATTGCGCTTTAGTTTCTTGCCAATCTATTCACGTAATCCAAATACATTCTAAATAGTGACCATTTACTATTACACTACTCTAATTCAATAACCTTTCCGATATTTGGAATTGAGCCATTTAGTTCAAAGATAAGCTCTAATGGCCCATTACCAGAAACTTCGCATAGGTCAAGCTTTTACTTTCTAAAAGCAGGTTACCTCAGACTACACTTGGTAGCAATAAATAGAATCCAGTAATTCGTAAAACAAAAAAAAACAAGTTTTCAGAACTTTGTCAAACTCGCTAGGAAAACTCTAAAAATACTGTATAAAATACTAAGGTAAACAGTCATACACCCTGAAGGTTTTATATATTTTGTAATTTGCGAGTGACCAAAATTTTCTGGTTTTAAGTGTAGACGCAGAAACTACAAACGAACTATCGTGAGAAGAATCTCTCGCAAATAAATCTTACAAATCGATTCGACAACTATCTATGGGAATTATACCTGCGTCCACGCAATCGAATATTTATTAAAGGAGGACCGTTCACATGTTTTACTGTAATGTGTAAACCATTGCTATTTTAAGTGGTGTTGACAGGCTTCATAAATTATTTAACAGTAAACTTATTCCAGGATTTAGTAGTTCCTCATTCAAATCAGTATAACAAGATTAGAGATCATCCTCTTACATCATTGTAATCACGTCTCTCTACACATCTTATCATTCTTCTTTAAAGCGGTACTTGAAAGTTACAAGAAAGAAAGAAGACATATGTTTACTAATCAAAATCATCATTTCTACTCGGACCCTCAAGACACAGGCTGTAGCTTAGTTTGAGGGTCATTGCCAAACTTTATTGAAATTCTTTTTGATGAATAAATAATTTTGAATTTTTATTTTCAGACATATTCGCCCAAAAGACACCTTTGCAACCACCGACAGCGAGCGACCCGTCTCCCTACAACAACGTATATTCCAATTTCTCCAATTTCGGTCTCCGTGGTTACTCCCCAAACGGCTACTGGAATCCCATCAGAAACTTCGGGGACTATAACAAAGGTCTAAGACCAAGCCCTTTTGATCACAAGTTTTTTGACGGTACGAATTTCTACCCGAATGGTGAAAACAACGACTGGTTTCGACCGTCTTCTGGTGTGTCGCAGTATAACCCTAATGAGTGGTGGAAGTAAGTATGATAAAATGTAATATAATATAACTATATACCTACTATTTCTATATGTCAAAATCATACATTGAAAGTAGGCCAATTAGATTAATACTTTCACGCCAATATTTACAAAGTACGGCACCCTCAAAAACGCCCTTTGACCACTTCCTAGTTTTATGAGTTTCGAAGTGGAATCAATTTAATTCTCACTAAAAACTACCTGGGATATTTAATATTTAAGTAGAATCTACCAACAAAATAGTAATCGTCTTATTTCTTTACTGACAACTTTGACGACCTCTATGGCGCAATGGTCACCAAGCCGGACTGCCGAATCTGAGGTCCCGGGTTCGATTCCCGGTTCGGTCGACATTTGTGTGATGAGCATGCTTGTTGGCCGTGGTCTGGGTGTTACAATATGTTCTTATAAATATGTATATGTGTAGCTATATGTAGTTTATCAGTTGTGTTAGCACCCATAACACAAGTTAATTAATAACTTACCATGGGGTTAACCAACCGTGTGTGAAAAGGTGTCCCGACATTATTATTATTATAACTTAGCAACCTAAGAAAAGATGCGCTAACTTCCCCAAACATCAACTATTTTCACTTGAAGATAGAAATCTATAGGAACTCGTTTAATTTCTTAACACAGATTGTTTCAACGTCTCATTAAAAATGATTTACGATAAATTCAGAATTCCTAACAAAAGATAAAAAGTATTGTGGGAATCACAATTGTCATATCAGGAGAAAGAATAATAGCAACACATACATTATAGAAGATTTTACATACTTTTTGCGTCATGATTCATGTTTGTTGGAGAAATTTCTTGCATTTCATTACAAGGCTTGTGAATATAATTGACTGATTATGTGTTTCCATCAAAGTGTCGATTTTGAGGCCTGGGCGGAGCGTAGAGAACTCTCTAATCTATGTAAATAATTGTTATAAGGTAGATATTTTTACGTAGTTCGTGTTGCTGGGGAGTTTGTTGAGCTGCTTATTCTTCGAAGGCATATTCGGCGAAGGGTGGGCGATTTGGGGGCTGTCTTTTGTTTTTGACGTTCGAAAAGTGCTGATTTATCACAATAATTTGAAGAAACGTTTATGAGTTTTAGTTCATTTGTCTTTCAATGTAGATCAAAATCAATGTTACCTACCTACTGGTGAGATTTAGTTGCATATGACACACCCTGTTACAGCTTTTTTATCATCCCACTGCTGGGCACAGGCCTCCTCTCACAAGGAGAAGGATTGAGCGTTAATCACCACGCTTGCTCAATGCGGGTTGGTGATTTCGGACTATATAAGTCCAGGTTTCCTCAAGATGTTTTCCTTCACCTTGTATCAGCCATTGGTGTCTAAGTTATACTTATGACACACCCAAATGCTTCTAATTATCCTAATCCTAAACTTAGGGCCTAAAACCAGTAGATACTTCACACTTAATACCAACATAATTATTTCATTCTTTATTCATCATAATGCTAACTTTTTTTTTACACACTGGACCGTTTATTTTACCTTAAAACTTAATCACCAATCTAATCACCATTACAGATACGTATCACCATCTCGTTCCGACGGCGATGTGACGGTGCAGCGCTCCGTCACGTTCCCGACGCTCACCGTTGGCGCAAAGCGACGCAAGCGAAACGCTGAGCTCGTGAAGGCTTCTGAGAAACGCAAACTGACAGGAGCTGAGGCTCTGAGAATTGCGCTAGGACTTGCCAAGTGAGGATGATCATTTTGTTTAGGCTTTGTGTAAGGCTGCCAACGACTGATAAATCGGTGACCGAATTTTTGTAGGAGAAAAATCGAACACACTGATAGCAATAGTGCAACGGACACGTCCTACAAAAAGTCTGACAAGGGCAGGCAGCCTAATGGATGGCATTTTGGTTCAGTCAAGAGTGAAACGATATTTTGTTCTATTACCTACCTACTCCTATACCGTTTCACCTAAGTCTGGATACATTTTTGTACGATAGAAGAATAAGTAGTTATCTTTTTAACGAGGTTTGTTCATATGGAATAGACGAATTTAACGAAAAAATGCCTTGCGATTTTTAGCCACAATGTAGTTAGTTATTTATGTTTTCTACATATGTAATCTAAACTGTTGCAATAACCATCAGTCTCATTTCAAAGTGGCTCCCTCTTGAATAACAATAGGGAAGTAGGTACCTTATAGTACAAGAGCTAACAAAATCTTTAACACCTCACAACTTTCATTTCCTAGTTCGTAAGGACCGATTGCAAATGTACCGTGCCTATTTGTCCTGTACAACACATTTCTTGTTATATAATTCGATGTTTCACAGCGAAGATACTTCAGCGGAACGCCATCGTCGACAGGCTCCGAACCAACAAACTCTGTGTTCCGTGCGAACAGAGTTCATCACTCCAAGAGCGGCTTTGAACAACAAGGGCAACTGGAAATACGTGGTCAACATGCCTGATATGATGTCTCAATTAGTCCGAGCTGAGATTTGCACGTATGTTTTTTCTTATTGTAAGATTGTGTTTAGCGCCATCTATCATGGCGCTTGAGAAACTTTGTAACAGCGCCATCTTTTGTTGAGTAGCAACATTAAAGTTTTAAAACTTGTTTTAAAAATTCAATCTAATTGTGTATCTATACATAATTATTTTATATGCTTAACGTTTCGTTACAGGTCAACACAATGCAGTGGATTATGCTCGGTACCACCTGGATACACTTCAAAATGTGAACAAAAATACATTCAAAAACGTTTGGTGGCTCTCCAATCTAACGGTCAAAATCTATACACCGATGTTTTCTGGATACCTAGCTGTTGCCAATGCACATTTACAGCCAATGCCAATTGAATTTATTTAAAATTCATCACTTGTGATCTTATAACTAGAACTTTCACACTTCGTTGAAAGTTTGACTATCTGATACTAGATGGCACTACTATCGTTAATGTATTATTTTGCGAATGTGTAAGATAATTTCACTGCCCTATTATGTTTAATCATGACATAGATATAATATTAATAAATATTATTATGAATGAAGCATTTTATAATCGCTTATATCCTAAAGGCAGAGTATTATAATTAATTATGTGTAACAAAGTATTAATTAAAGTTAATAGTGGATGGTTTGTAAATAGTAGATATTCCAATATGAAATCTTGTTAGATATTTAACTTAAATAATTCATATTGTCACCAATTTTGCCCATATTATTGTGTAAGCTACAGACTAGATATTAAATAATATCGTTGTAATGAATGAATTAGTTTTGTAAATGCATATTTTCAATATCTTAAACAGTCTTAGACATGGTAACAATATTAGTATTAGGATTATGATCTCTCAGATACCATCTGAGCAATTATTCTTAAGGGTAAAACTAAACTACATTGAAAAAAAATTGAACTAAATAAATATGTAATGAAACGTCAAAAGTATGAATTTAAGACCCTTTAAGAAATTTTGAATCAATCAACAACTTTTCATACCCATAATAAATACCTACATTAATGTTGATTACATACGGGAATAGGACGTAAACTTACAATTCATCGCACGTCCATTTTAAGGCAGTAAGGAAGAAAAAGTTAACTACGTTTGCCGACTACGGTGGAAAGGAGGGCTAGTGAATCTCACTGATTTTGTTTGTATGTTTGTCAGTAGGTATGTTTAATGTCACGGAAACAAGAATAAGTATTCCTCTCTTTTGTACATTTAATTTTTATATTAGTTTGTTATAATTATATTATATGAATATAACTGACGCTGCGTCTTTTTTACCCCTCCTAAAGTATAGATCCTGGCTTTTTCAAAAGATACACTACTTACCTACCTGTATTTATTTCAACTGAATACACCACGTCATAACTCAGTCATATGAAATAAAAGATAGGACTCATATGATAGGACCCTTGGACCCATATACTGTTTTTTTTTTTTTTTTTTGTGAAAATTAAATGTTGTCAAACTTATTTATTACAAGGCTTGAAGTCTCAGAAATACACAAAAGTGTCAATTTAAAATCTCTACACAATTAAATTCAATTAAAAATCATATTTAAAATATAACCTTAACCCTGAAAACAATGATTACAATTATAATTCTAATACAACAAGTTCCCTAGTCTTTGATCCCCTAATTCTTACTGCCGAGGGAAAACATGCATCGCATAGGACCGCCAAAATACTTGTAACTCGACAATGCAACAGGTTTGAAGGCGACGTGAACGTGGGGGCATTGGGAATCGGATGGACAGATCGATTCGCATGCTGAGGCAAAGGTCTTTCACTGAGAAAGGGTGCAACTGGGGTTATTTACTGGTATAATTTTTAGGTAAATTAGAAAGTTACTTTAATACTTGCACTAATAACTAATTAAAATTGAAGGAAAACATAGTAGGGAAATCTGGACATTGTAGACCGAAATCGCTAGTGTGTCTTGGGTGCCTACCCAAGCATGGTGATTATTGCTCAATCTTTCTTGGTGTGAGAAGAGGTCTGTGTCCTTTTGGAGAGACAACTGTACCTTTACACACACAGCTAAGTAGATTTAGACCCACAGCTAGGTTTACTTTCCATTTGGTTAAAATTGAACATTCGTATAAAGCACAGAAAAGAATAGATGTAGATATTGCGGGCCAAAGCCGGGGCTTTGGCCCCAATCGCAACCCCGGTTGAGGGAATGCTCGAAAGAGTTACCGCGGCGCTGGTCATAAGACTCCAAAAGGAACATTTGTTGGTTCTCATCAGTAAAAGTCTGACATGCCCTCCCACTGCACCCACAGCGAGAGCGGTCATTTTCTAATTTTCCACCAAAAAAAGAAGTCATAACCCACTGTTTTACATTTTCTCCCAATTTTTATTTCCAAAATGTCCCGTGCAGCTGTTTATAAGGTCGTCAGTCGAGGGCGACGCTCGCTATGGTCGAACCGTAATCTCCACTCTAGGACTTTGTCTGCTCCAACGGGAATCATTTCTTTGACAGTTAACTTGCAAACTCAGCTCTTCATGATGTTTATGGTAAGTTTGAGATTTGATTGACTTGAAACAAAATGATTGATTGTACTTATTTATTTAAAAACTCGGTCCCACCGACGTATATTCAAAACAAGTCCATGTTAAAAATTTGAAACTTAAGGATACAAGGGTTAGGTAAAATGGTCTAACCCTTATTCGGTTATATCCCTCACCTAGAACCAATTCAGTTTGCAACATTATCGAGCCCTCCGAGATCAATAAGACCCCTAACCAACACAGAAGTGAGCCCACAAAAAAGAAATCATCAAATATGAATAAGAAAACGTAACCTTTTCCCATATTTTCTTCGTCTATTGATTAAGACACATTTTTCGCGGTACTGCGGATGGGCTAACATATTTTTCCTTCTATTAAGTTAACGAGACATCGAGGGGTGAAATCGCCACATCTGGAGGGATGGAAAATCCAACCCTTGGCCACCCCCGGGGTTACTGAGCCTACCTTAACAAATTTTCCCTTAAGCGTAACTCGATGTACTGTTTATCAAGGAAAGGAAATCCTTTGAAGTGACTCTTAACGTGATTAGAGAAAACTTTGAGGAAAATCTTTATTTTTATTTTATTTTTTTCGTAATTACCGTGACTTGTTCAGGTGTTGATTTCTCATAATAGGTGTGTTTGTTACTATATCAAGATATTACAATAAAACAACAAATACTGAAACTGCATTCAAAATTATATAAGCCTGTGTTATCTCACATTTTAAGCACATGTAACACCTTATTAATTTTATGAACTCGAATGATCCCTAAAATGGCAATACCAGTGCCAGTAGTAGTGAACATTAAAATTATAAAAAAATGAAGCAAAGTTTCCCACAGTAAACTCCGCAAATAAACAAAAATATGACAAATAACAGCTTAGACGCTCTTAGAACTAAAATAACGAACCTACGCTATTTAATATTCCAAAACTGTATAACTCAAAAATTATCCCAATATCACGCGCTCGCCACTATAAATCTAAAAGCACTTAGCGAGCGCTAAAACTGACGCGATGTCGCTTTCGAAAAAAATATAAAAATTCAAGCAAAAAGTCGCTCGACACGCGTAAAAGTAAAAGAGGAAGCGGGGAAAAAATCAATGCCTGCGTTTTATGTTCTATGCGTGTGACAGATCCGTTGTCATGGCAACCGTGACGGGGGCTCCACTTGGCGGGAAAGAAGGTCTTATGTCAAACGCGAAAACAACAAAATGGCAGCTATGGTTCCCGCGCAAAGTCGCGTCAGGAACGCTGCGTTCACGTTTAAGCTTTTATTGTTTTCGGAAGTGGAGTGTGCGTCGTGCGAGCGAGACGGGGAGGGCAAGGGATCCGGTAATCGATATTACGCACTTTTGTAGCAATGGAATTGGCGCGGCACGATGCAAGAAACGTTTGCACGCGTTGCAACTACTTTTGAATTTTTGATCGCGGTCTTACTTAGCACTGTTCTCGTTTAGGTTTTGGGTTATTTGCCTAAGTTATACTATCGAATTAATATTTTACATGAACATATAATTAAAATGAATTTTTATTTCATGTGACTAAGAAACCATGACCAAAATGTAATTACTTTTTTTCAATTAATAACTATAAACCTGGCCACAGTTAGGCCAGGCACAAAAAACGATCTCTACGTTCACCAGATGTTCAAATTATGATTATCACGTATGTTAGAGAAAAATAATGACGTTTTTACAGAAACTGAGTAATACAGGGGTGGGGGGTGAAATTCTGATGAGTCACTTAGGTACGGGCCGCTGTGCTAGTCATACAGTTCGCGAATTCGACCGTTTCTCGGAAAAGAAATTATTTCGGTTCTACGAATGGGAATAATATTATTTGATGCGACATTTATGATGTAGAATTTCGCTTAGTAGGAATTTACTGAATGTGTTAGTATTATAATTATAGTTACATTGAATGGGGGTAAAAATAGTCTTCATTATGAAAATCTAAATTCAGAAATACATAGAAAATAACTACTACAGTACAGATAAGTGTAAAAAAACACCAGAATTATTTAAATGGCATGAGAGGTGAAGAAGGCCTATGTTTCTATCAAAAATGGACCTATTTTAACTGGTTTTAAAAAAAACATGGAAAAAAATCTTTTAAGGAATATAATAGCTACCAAACGATTTTAGTCATTAATAAGTAAATAACAATCAATCTATTTATTTACTTATTAATATAGGTTCCTATAAATCAAAGACCATTTACTTAATACCGTCTGAATACACTACAAAAATGATTTATAACACACTGCTCTGAAAACTAAAGTCTGCTCATAATATTTTCACTGAAACACAAGTTCTGAATATAATGTAGCTTCTGAAACTTAGAGCATTAAAAACTGTCTTAAATTCTCACTCGTACAAACTTTGTTATTTAGAGGCTCACTTTATATACACGGATGAGAGGGCAACTTGTTCGTATAAGTTGTTTCTGATTTTATGATTATGGGGAAAGGTATATTATTTATAAAACTATTAAGTAGTCTTTCGTGGTTTCAGTGACAGTACAAAACCCACTCTTTCGCGCAACATTTGCATAACTGCACAGTTAGCATCGTATTTCAAAAGAGCTTAGGTGCAGATGTGGAAAGAAATAATTAGGTTTTTACTTGGATAGCAAAGTAATTATATGTAATATGTCTTCGAACGCGCCTGAATTTTATTTCGTATCCCAAGTTAAATTAATCGAAGGGTCCAGCGTTTCTACTTGTAAAAGATAGACAGAAGTTAATTTTAGTCAATAAGAGCATTTAATATTGACTGTATGTGTACCTATCAACTAAAAGAAGTTATAATATTGGTATGTTAAATCATGTTGAAATTAAAAATAAGCTAATCTTTAATTTTAAGAGGTTCAATATAATATCCTTTGTCACATGAGACTCTCTCATGTGAACTTACATCTGAGATATATAGATGGACTTAATATGCGGTAGTATTAAAATATGTTTGTGTCGAGTATTGGTAAAGGTATAAATATATGCACATACATTAAGGTGTAACCGTAAGGTCACCCCTTACTTTGAAGTAGCTAGAAATTATCAAAGTTCTGGTGGACTAATAGGTGGCCAATACTTAAGCTTACTCAGTCTGTAAGGGCTCTACTTACATAAATAGCCGTTCCTTTTTATTCGGATTAAGATACCCAGGAAGTTTCGTTACACGGCTGTTTGATAGACTCTTTCTTCTATTTTGCCTGTTGCAACACTTTAGGTTATAACGACTGTTGACAACACCCTCTCCACCCACTTCGAGTACAACACTAATTACCAAAATATTGTGGGCAAACCACATTCCGCAACACGAAAAAGATAAGGGTATCAATTAAAAAGAGTTTGTCAAGTGCATCCCTTAGCACGAGACCACGGGGCTCCTCAGCCCAGATTTAGACAGAGGGGACTGTAGTACTGAACAGCGTACGTACTGCACTGGGGTTCAGCCCTCCTTGCACCTTACGGCCTGCCAAAACAATCGGAAACATCAACCTGTCGCGAAATGGGGACGAATGTCGCACCCTCTTAACCAAATTGCGTAATAATTTTATTAACCCTTTTCCCAAATTTTAACCTTCAATTTGCGCTTTACTCTCGCCTTCGCGCGACATATTCACAACGGCAAAAATAACATCAAAAATATTTTTCGTTTATCAAACAGGAATTGTTGTAAGTTGGTTGAAACGCATCTACAAAGCGGCAGCAAACTTGTACCGATCGATAGCACGCCAACGCAAAAGCTCCAAGTAAACAGATCGAAGCTTTAAGCGAACTCCGAATCGAATCCCGCCAAATGCAACGACAGCTGTGCGTAGCCCGTAGCGCGCGTAGCCGGCCGCGGCAGAGGCGGCGCCACCGGGCGGCGTATTATTATTATTTGTAAACAAGCGAGCGAGCGTGTGCGGGCGCGGGGCGCGTCACGTGACCGCGCGCCATTGGCCGCCCGGCAGCTGCGTCGCGCCGCGCGCGCCAGTCCGCCGCCGACCGTCGCCGCGTACACATGCACGCAGATCGCCCCCGCGCGACGCGACACGCGCACAACTGACGCGATCGCGAACTCCGATTCCCTTTTTGTTTATTTTTCGCTTGCGTCCTTCGGACCGTTTTGTTTCCGAGGCAGCGAGACGAAGAAAAAAAGGAGGCGCGGATGGATCGAGCGAGAGAAGGTACAGAGTTCGCGTCTTACACAAAAGTTTTGTGGCTAAATGTGCAAGTGTTTCCAAGTAGTGGAATAGAAGCTTTTGGTTTTGTGGATGTTTAGTTAGAGGTACTCGTGCAGCGACGGCAGCAGAGCGTGAAGCGAGGTCCGGTGCGCGTTCGCGTGCTTCCGCCAGAGCTTTCGTTGTGTGCTTTCGCGAATCGATCCCTGTTTTCCTGCTTGGCGTTTGTTGTTGTAGCAGACAATTGGTAAACTGTATCTGTAAGACTTGTCGGAACACATCAAGGCTGCACTGTCTCACGCTTATCTGAAGCCAATTGGACGTGATCTTGTCGGTAGTTTACAACAGACGGTGGTTCTTAAGAAAGTGTGTGAGAGTTGCAAAACTCCGGGAAACGGTGATAGCATCCGGAGACACGTCGTGGTGACGCATCGGCTGTCATTGTCTGATGTGCATGATGTCACATAATTTAGATCTTAATTGCAACGAGCGAAATTGGAGCGGGAACGATTTTTATCTACTTTATTGCAGTTTGCAAGTTCAAAGCACAAGCTCCAAGGGTCATTCACGTAGATTGTTTTAATTTTATTGCATTGTTTTGTGTCATAGGGTCATGTTTAACATACGTTTGATGAATCCAATCACAGATGGAAACCCAGAGGTCAAACCAATCAAAAACTTGAAATAGATTTCTAGCCCAAGTTTGTTGATTGACTCTTCCAAGAGTTTAACAGACAAATCTTCTTAACTTTCCTGAATTAACTTATCTTCTTTTTTCATCGATCGATTAATATTAGAATTGTACTAATCTCTAATCCAATTGTTTGTCTAAAACCTATCCAAGGCATTTTAAGTTCCCCTTTTAGTATCAAATAGTTTAGATTACTTTAAGTTCATTTTTATTAGATTAACTAGGTATATACTACATACAGTACTCCAGAATCAACATAGATCCAAATCTCTCCTTAACACTCTTTGAATCTTAAGTCGATTCATCATTCATTTTCAAACAGAAAGTCACTTTTCTTATTCCTAATTATTGCTAGTAAGCTGTTACATTTCTTCGAAAGCTCTTTCTTCATAAAAACCTACCTATAGGTACCTATAGGTTCTCATAATCCTCTTCTGAATGGTTTCTTAATTAATTCTGATTCTTGATCTATTAAAGCGTTATTCATTTCTATGTCCCTTAATCTTTCCGCGTCCACAATTTTCTACGCAGTTATTTTTCGTTTGATGTTCTAATTAATGCGAAGTCTATGGACACTTTTCTTCAAGATGCTGTTCATAGACTCTGTATTTGATTTTGCTAGTTTTGAATAGTTTTAGTTTGTTAGCGCGTATACTTTTACAGAAGCTATATTAACCTCATGTTGGTAGTAGGAATAGGGGCTGATTAAAGCTCCTTTTTGCCAACTCCAATAACTGCTATGTTGGCAGCGTTGAAACGGAAGAATAAGGATTGATTAAAGCTTCTTTTTACTGCAATACAATTAAAATTGCCTTGTCTTATATTATACTCAAACGGAGCTTCAAAATCAATAGCATATTTCGCAACTCCGAGATCGGATATCTGAAAATTGGATATTAAATACTTTTAAGCACACAACTTCGAAGGAGATTCCGGTCTCACGGAATAATCGAATGAATAATACGTCTTCCTCCCGCGAATGCGATAATAGGGAGTCAAGTTCAGAGAGGCCAATGAAAACAAATAAACAAATTGGCCAATTTCGCTGGAGTTAACAGTTTGTTCTGAGAGCAACGCAGCGGATTGTGCAATGGTACATGCTTCCTTTTTAGTTGAACAAACGAGTTATGTTTCCTCTGAATCTAGTTTTGGATTGGTTTGTGTTAGGACTTTTGGTGACGCAAATTGAATTTTTGATTGCTTTTCAGTGTCTTCAGTTGCAGCTTAGATTTAAGTTACAGCATGTTCTGAGATTGTGTTAGTTTTTTTATATTGAATGCGTTGCATTTTGTGTTTCATTGCAATTTTGAGACTTTAGTCCATATCCTTCAGAATCCGTGGCAAATACATTGTTTTAAGGTAAAGTTACGCTACGCTACGCTTTACTAATTAATTAAACGCTTTACTAATGGTTGAAAAAAAGCTTGTATACGTAGCAGTAACGTAGACAATTCCCAAAACCTACTAATACCCCGAAATGAAACCTAAAAATAATCTCACGGCCACAATCTAAAATATTAATATCACTTCTAAGTCCAAGCGTTGAAACGGAGTTCTCTTCATCCGCCTGTAGTCTCAAATATCCCGATTATTGCCACAAGTAATATCATAAGTTGATTCATACTTTCTCTGTGGGATAATCCTCCTCTTATTGCTGCCAAGCAAACGCGACGCTTACGCTTTTCATCCTATACATTGCCGAACATGTACGTGCTCAGCCGTCTAGGTAAAAGTTTAAACATCGATGTACTGAAAAGTTTCTCAGAAATGTAATTGTGGTGGATATTTTATTTGAGTTAGGGAGTCGCGACGGTGAACGCTCGCTTTTCAATGAGAATTCAGTTTTAAGTTTGGATACGTTTACATTGAAAGTTAATATTGAATTTTTATAGTTTGAGCAAGTTTTTGTTTATTAGAAGTTGTTTAAGAAGCTATTGGATTGAGTTGTATGTAAAACGATCACGCACGTTGCGTTGAACTTAGTCTTTGAAATGTTCGTTAAATTGACACGCAATTGATTTTGAGTTAAATAAGAGAATAAGAACAATGGAACATGCAAAACTTTGAACCAAAATCAATATTCCCGGAGCGAAGGCACCTATTATCATCTTGAGGATGTATTCAATGAGTGTTAAGTGAATTCATATAGAAACTTTAAGTACGCGACGCGACAAGATGCAAAGGAAACAATACTAAATCATACAATCATCGTCATACACATGTGACTTCCTTCAAACAATTCCATCTCATAGGTGTAAGTACAAAAAATGCTCAATTTCCGATGTCGCATCCGATAGCAAAGACAGACGTGGCTACAAAAAATTCTTTACAAAACTGTATCGACCAACTTTAAACAGCACTTCGTCAAATCCAAAATTCGCCCTATGCCGTTGAATTAAGGGTTGAATTCAAATGTGTTAACCTAGGGGAAAGTGCAACAATAAGTTTGTTGAAATATTAAGGCATCAGAAAAAGTGGTAGTGTGGGAAAGATTGTCGTAAAAACTAAACATCTGCGTCTCTATTGAGCGGGATTCGAGTGGCTGAATGGGATGGGACGGTAACTTTATATCGCGGAGGCCTTATCATTCTAATGTGTTTAGAATTTGATGGAGTTCTGATATTCTATTGGCATGTTTATGAACTTTATTTTACTTCAAATATTCTATCTTATTTAATTAGAAAATGATGTAGACTTGCAAATAAATAACAGTAAGGGTAGTGACATTTTCAATTTTGAGTCCATTCGACAGCGTTTGTTTGTCTGCAAACAAATTTAAATTTACTTTTTCGTCTAGACTAGTTGTATTGGAAAACTAAAGACCTTCGTCTCAATTTGTAGGCGCTTAGTTGTCTTCTGTTGATGGCTAACGGACAGACATAATGTCAACAACCCGTAAAAATCGCCTATTGGCTCAAACGTTAAACAAAGAACAGCTTTAATTTTTTTTAGAATCTTAAACTTTTCCGTGTCTTTGAAGAACTACAAATTAACGCTCTTATCGAATGAGGCACAGCCAAAGACACAAATTAGAATCCTGCTTAATTATAAAGATAAAAGTTTGTATGCACCTATGGATGTTTGTTCCTCTTTAATGCAAAAAGTACTCGAAGAATTTGGATGAAACTGGCAGTACTATAGCTTAAATATCAGAATAAAATAGGGGTAACTTTTTTAGCCAGGTGCAAAAAGTAGTGGCCTCGGGAAACGGGTGAAATCGCAGACGCTAGTCCATTATAATTTCAAAAATTACATCTAAGCCTAGAAAACAAACCAAATAAGAAAACGAACAAACAACAGCCACAATAAACGGTTTAATACTTAATAACAAATATCTACTAGTTGAATTGCTCGTATAAAATAATAGAGCGGGAATTGAATCCGCATCGCTCCGTGGCAATCAGGCTGATGTACGTATCCTGCCTGCCGTGTCATTACATACGGATTTATAGATGTATTTGTGTGAGAAACTATCAATGTAAAAAACATCTGTTCTACGTTGTGATTTGAACGTTTAATTCAGATTTTTAAGAAAATTAACCTTGCTAAAATTATAAATGCGAAAGTAACTATGTCTATCAAAAATACTGAACTAATTTAAGATCTTGGTACAGAGGTAGTCTAAAATCTGAGGAAGGACATAGCACCATTTTATCCAGCTGTGGGAAGATTTTCCCTCTCAGAATGGAGAACCGCAGAGAACAGCTAGTATAGTTCGGCCATTCAGAGAATGCGTTCCTGACACGTCGCGATTGAACTGACGACGTAACTACATTCATTGATTATTGATATAATAATGTTGTTTTAATGCTCCTCAATTGTTAAAACGGTAAACAACCAGCAAAAATATTTTTATCGTAACTGCAACGCCATTGCAAAGTTACGTCGTCAGTTCAATCGCGACGTGTCAGGAACGCATTCTCTGAATGGCCGAACTATAAATACATTTATATTCGGATGTTTATAATATGCGAGTTGTACATAAAATTATTATAAGTTGAATTCCTTGTTTGCACCAATCGAATCAAAAGCACTAAATATCCTTTACAGATGCAATTGCACGTATGATCTACAGTTACAATCCATAATGAAGCACAGACAGTTATTGTTTGATCCTCACCTATATTTTCCATCTCACCGAGCCATTTAATTGGGGTCCCTCAAATGACGACACATCAACAGTTGGTTTTGAAAACCAATGCAATAGGACAGCAAATTCACAACCACTGGTTGAATATGGTGAACAAACAGACAAATAAATTAATCAAGAAGTAACAATATTCAAGGACAATAATAATGTTGATGATTAAGAAAAAAAATATGATCGAAATGACAGCAATAAACCTTGACAGCATAACCATAGATTAAAAAAAGAACTTGCACCTCCTTAATGGTTTTATAACAACTTTTAACAAAACGAAGGTGCTGATCCATCGATAATAATATACGAACTACTTTAAGCAACCATCGATACGTTATCAGTAGATAATCATTATGGAATGATCACTTATATTGAGATATCGGCTTCCTGTGCAGGTATTATGTTCAAACGGATGTTACAGTACACAGCTGGTGAGGTAAAAATGTTCAAGTAGGATTTTATGTTCTGTTATTTAATATCGTGAGCTTTGTGAGTCGTTGAAATCGTTTGTACTTACTTCTTTAATTTATTGTTTGTCGGTAACTGGAGCCTTATTTGGTTATTTGTACGTTTTTGAATGTGTGTCGTAATATTTCGCAATATTTTCAAGATATTAGTCATTAGTTGTATTTATAAAATCTTGTCAATTTCCTCTTGCTAAGCTAACATAAGCTCAAGGTAGCAAGAATCCACCCACATGTGCCCACAAGCTAGTCTCTCTAACTAAAACAAGCATCTTCTCACGAACAAACTACCCACATTCTTCATAACAAGACTGAATGATTTCCGAACATCCAAACGCAGTTCGGTTCAGTTTGCGCGTCGCTACAAAAAAGCGACAACATCCGAAGCTAAAAATATTCCGTATAATTGCAGCCCAACGCTGAAAGCGCAATGCTTTCGTTGCAGCGGTTGTACGGTTGCCCTTGACAACCCAGACCCAGATACTATCGCGTTCTACCCACACGTCCACACACACCCACACACTCGCACCTCACGAATCCTTGCGACACACACTCGCCGAACACATACAGCACACATGCGAACGGCTTGCGTTCTGAAGTGAGCTTTTTAATTTTTTTTCGAGGAACGCTCTTTGTGCGCTCCTACAAAGAGTTTTGCCCTGTGATTACTAGTCGGGACGTTTTGGAGTGACGGTGATGTAATGCGGAATGATTTCGAACGCGACGTTTTTGAACATAGAATCGTAACAAAAGACGACTTGAATGTGTTCGATATATGTACAAATAGTGAGGCATGATGTCACAGCAAGCGTTTGAGAGTTCTTGTCTAAGATAAAGTGTAGCTTATTATTAGGATCGAATCAGTTAACATGAACGAAGTGACATTTACAACATAGCACGCCGACCCCACTGAAACCCATAGCACTCAAGGAGATCCATCAAAACAGCAATCCATCATTAACTGTTAAGTTGGTCGAAAGTAGAACATTATGCGGAGAAGCCACAAAGCTACATTAATTTCATGTAGATAGGGTAACGGAACAGAAAAATCTTGTAAGTCCCTCAGGAAAATACTGCGAGGTATTTGAGGGAAAGCGAAAAAGTCGAAACAAGCAAGTTGCAATTTACTCCCTCTTTGTGATGGAAACAAAAGACATTTCTTTTGATGCGTATCCTTTGGAAGCCTTACTTATGGCTCAGATTCGCCAAAGTTTTATAATGAGAGAATTTGATCAATAAGGAATTAGTGACGTCGGCCATTGAAGATAGGGTTTCATCGACTTTTTTTAAGAATTTAATTTAAATTCTGTCTCTGACTTTCTTTTAAAAAAGCCTCCAGATTCAATTCTTTTGCTGTGAAATTATCGATGTAAAATATATCGACATATTTTTGCAACTGTAAACATTCCATTTTTGAAATAGATTATGACATGACAATTTAACAAGTCTCCACAAATAAGGTTAGTCGATAAAAATAATGGCTGGTTTAATAATAACGTAGCTTTGACGTCATCAATACTGCAAATGAAGTGCTAATGGTTATCTCTTCGCCTGAATAAAATTCCTGTTCTATGAAATAGGTGACTATACATTTTAGTTCAGCCTAATATAATGGCCGATTATGTTATTATACAATGCTAACAATAGGATTACAAATAAACTATTTTGGTAATACATATTTTCATCTGATGTTGAAAATTCACAAAAAAAAAAGCTAATGAAATCCAGTTTCTGTTAATTTTATTGTCCCATTTCTTTTTTATGTAAAAACCGTATTAAAAATTGGCAGCAAAATACTTACATACTTACAAGAAATGTACAAAAAATAATTATGTCAATCAAATCCACAGAAATCTATTTCAATAGACAATTTTAAAAATAAAATACATTTTCTAAAAACGTCACATTGAATCTCGATCAATGAAAATAGACATTTTAAATTGAAACTTTTCAAAAATAGTTCGCCCTTAAAATAGTGTGACAGAAATAGAGCGTAACATTAGGTACTATTGCCGTACCCTTCTAATAATAGATATTGTTTACTCCTATGTGATAATGCTACTAAATAAGCTGGCATTTTAAACTGTGTTCGGCGATGTGCATCCTAAAATTGGTCGCGTAACAAAATGCGCGCGTTTTTTTTTTGTATCGTAGACATTTTGGTGGTGGTTGGTCAGAATTCGCGCCAAAAACATGTTTATTTAATAAAGAATGAAGAAACTTTTGTACATAGTAACGGATACAAATAGTAATTTTATATTGCTTTTTCTATGTGAATGTAAAGCTTCCGAGAACTTCTGAAAATTCCATTTTAAATGCAAGCTGAAGAATTTAATTTTCATAATCATAAATTGCTATTTTGTTTGCCCTATTAATTAGTCAACGAATGCAGAAAATTAAAGGACTTCCCGATCTTTCAACTAATGTTGCCACTTCCCACCAAAGAATTACCTACCAAACATATAAAAAAATGAAAAAAACAAACTAAAACTAATGTTTTTCTTCGCACATTTTCTTGCACGGGCCTGCACGCGATCGGGGTCAGGTTACCAGGGTGAGGGGGGGAGGGTTAGTGACGTCACGGCTGCGAAATGTTACCGGCATATGACAACGTGATTATCGCGCACCGACGGTTTTATCAACGCACATTAACGTTCAGAAACGATTTGCTAATGTTAGTTGGATAAGGTTAGGTTGTTTATCTGGGCTGATGATTTTCTGAACTGGGTATATGAAGATGAACTGAAAAGAGATCTTTTTAAGCTTTTAACTTTTTGTGTGGATTTTTTTGCTGTGGTTTGAAGGATTTAAGTAGATTGTCGGAATGTTTAATACAGTTTGTAGAAATCGTTCAATCTTTTTATATCTTGAAAATAATTCCAAAAATGGTTATTTATTTGCCATATTGACACTGGGGTTCAACAATTTTTAAGTAAGTTGAGCTTTTGAAGTTGGTTTAGTCGTACGCTAAGTTTAAGTTTGTTGTTCAGTACAATCGAATTCACAACATCCATTCAAAAATATTAATATATTTTTAAAATATCAGAAACCAATCAAACTGAACAGTAAATAACAACAGCTGATTGTTCCGAATTTCCATTAAAAGTTCGCAAGTATGGGTTATTCGCGCCATTGCATCGATTCGCGCTCAATTCAAAACAAAAGCGCGCATGCGCGGCCCGCCATCGCAGTAAACATGTCGAGGTCTGCCCATAACTTGCGAATTTCCTTACCTCCATTCTTCCTTCTCCACAATTTACATCTTCCCTGTATAACTAACGCTCTACAAGTTTATTTTTCCATTTTCCTGCTATAGTTTATTCTAATGGTGTATTCTTGTCCGCAGATTGGTGCCGGCCGTACGGATAACCGGCCCAGACGACGCCTCATGCGCCGAAGCTGATACACGTTCAACCAAAAGCCACGAAATCCTCAAACCAAAGCCTCCAGTCATATCTTTCGTTTCGAAAATCTAAATATAAGCACTATTTTTTAACCTTTTAACGATAAATCTAAATCGTAAATAGTATACGCTAACTCCCAAACAGTACAAATTAATTTAAGTCTGAAGTGATCGGTATTTACAATAAAAAAGCCTTGAACGAGCGAAGTTAATCAACCAACGACCAGTATTTAAACGTTCCAAAATAATAGAAATCGTTAAACGAGTGCACAAAATATTTTATCGATCGTTAACAATTATAATACGAACCGAATCCTCGAGCATTTTGTAAAAAAGTCAGCCAAAGATTTTTATAAACCCTTAGACTTTAAGAGTTCGTGTAAGTTCAACTGCCTCTTGTTAAGGACTTTTATATTTATTCCTTAGTTGGATAACGAAGATATTGTGATTAGTTTTAGTGTAAACCAGTGTGCCGTATAACCGTAACATTAAGTGCTACTTAGAATACCGAACGTTAACAAATTAGCGGAGCCACGTCAAGAGTACAAATTGTAAGTTCCAGTGCAGTTCCGAGTGTTCAGTACTACAATAGACTTAGAGCTTATTTTTGTAAGGGTTTATGGTCCCCGACGCGATGAGGCAGCGTCGAGGCAAGGCGTCATGAGCGAGGCGCTCCACAGCGACGCCAGCGCAGACAGCGCTCTTCCGCCGTTCTCCACCTTCGGCGACATGGAGAACGAGCAGCGGATCCTCACAGCCGACACGCGGCTGCTTGACCCCGCCTGGGAGTACTACGAGAGGACCGGAGACACGGTCTCCGTCATCGCCAGCCAGCCGCAGTACCGACCCTGGGAATCAATGCCCATCACGGTGCACTCCAAAGACTCCTTCCTACGGGCTGGCTTCTCCGCGGCGCTGGACTACCAGCCCGTCACGCTGCAGCCGATAACGAACAAGCTGCCGTCCTTCCAGAGCCAGTTCCAGACTTTTCCAGAAACGTCGGTGATACCGGAGACGGGTCTGCCTAGCGTGACCCCGGTGCCGGTCACGGCGAGCCCGACGCCCAGCGCGAGTCCTAGTCAGTTAACCCAACTCACGCAACTAACCACACCGTCGTCACCTGCGCATCTCACAACTCTTGCACAGATGACGCCCCTATCGACCACCCTGACGACTCTGTCGCCGGTCAACGCCACAACATTCCATACGCTAACAGCTGTGAATGCGAGAAGCTTCCCGATCGTGCCGGCGCCCTTGCAGGCGAGGGAGCTGGCACCCGCCGGACAGGCGTACATCGACGACCGGCACATACAGCTATACCAACCAAACATAGCCACTATAAATGCGTATCCGACGCAAAATGGCATCCTACACCAGAATGGAACGCTCCTTCACCAAAACGGGAGCTTAATACAGAATATACAAAGTCCAACCGTTGTTCATGTGTTGAAAAACGAGCCTTTTGATGTGAAAGCACTACAGGAGAAGTATACGCCGAACGGGCTACATCACAGTAATTTCCAGAATCCAATGTTGATTGACAATGGTTATGAGAAAAAGACGAATGGGTTTGGCACCGGTTCGTCGCCAACAAGATCGGACTTTAGGAAGAAGGAGAGACGGAAAATGCGCGCGAATAGCACAGAATCAGACGGGTCTAACATGGAAGTAGGGTCAGAAAGCAGTGGACAGGTCGCGGCGGTGTCTTCAACGGCAGGATTTAAATCACCGATGCACGGAGCACCCCCGATGAACACTGGCCCTATGGAAATGGACGACATTACCAGTGAAAAACAGGTGAGCATTTTAATATCTTACTAACAGTTTTGTTTATATACTTTTACCTGACTAAAAAACAAGCGAATGTTTTGCTATAATATTCACGAACATAAAGAAGATAATAAATATTTGTTTACATAGAACTATCAATCTGAGTAGTAACAGTTTCGACTTCGCCAATAATAGAACGATTCCCTGCCACACACGCCATAGCGCACAATCATTAGCCGCTGATATATGACAGAACAAATGTAAACAAAATGATACATACACGAAACGTAGGCAAGTTGAAAAGCAACACAATAAAATCGGGAACGACAACTAATCTCCCTTCCCACGAATTGGCGAATTGCGTAAACAAGACGCGAGGGAATCGCGAAAAGCCGACTGCGTATTCCACGAAAGATATAAGAATTCTCAGAATTTTCATTCAGCTACACGGCCGTCGAAAGTGGATATTCGAGAGAACCCGAAAAAGAGAAACTTCCCCCGTAATTCCACCTTTTATTATTCTCCGAGCAGTTTTTATTCTCGGTCTTGAGTTTCGAAATGGCCGAACTCCTTGTCTTCGCGGCTATAAATTTAATAGTTAGCCGATTCTCTTGCTCCACCAATAAATTAACTTCCTCTCTCGTTTAAAACACAAATTAAAGTCGGGCGATTTATGCGTGTCCTGCTTAGAAAATTTTATGACTTTGAAATTTAACAGCGAATGCAATTAGTCGGCAGTTTTGAAAAGCCCTCGATATTAACGGAGTTAGAACGTTTTAATTGTGTCCCGAACTGCCGAGTTTATAGTGCCGTTTTACTAAATCATTTTGTCAACAATCCTTGTACAACTTTTTTGTTATATTTGCTTGCAACAGTCTTCACATATGTATAAATTCATTACATATTTTTCTAAAATAGTTATATCCTATTTATTTTAATTGAAACATAAAAACTTTATAGAAATAATAAACAGTTCAATAATATGTTAAGCAATACCTACACGCATGACTAGCTCTAATCAATTAAAAAAAGAAACTAGGCACAAAACTATTCTAACGCTAGATCTACAGTCGAACAGTCGAGAATTCTTTTGTAATTAAAATTTGTTATTAGTGAAGCAAGTTGGCAGACCTAAAAACTTATCTAACGAGTATGAAAGGTTCTAGGTTTCTAGACTTTGACGACATTCTTTAGGCAGTAAATGTCAGCGCTTCCTTGTCTACTAACTAATAACAAACACCTTTTGTAGCAGCTGCTTTAACAGTAATTGTTAGAGATGTACCACGATTAGTCGATATTACGTCTTCAGGGATCGATAATCGGTAATCAGTATAATTAGTGCTGTTGAAGTGAATTATGATGGTGCTGTACAAAGGATAACTGCGCACTGGAATTGATTGAGTGAGATATCGATGCGTAGTTTAGTGGCCAAGTTTTGTTAGTGGTCGTAAAATCGGTTGTTGATATTTTGACGATTAGTTACTATCGTGTATCTACGTTATTATGGTAATGAGCAGTAAGGATATGCTCTAATTGGATATACAACAAATTGAAAAATTCCACATATTTAAATAAAATGCATTTTTTACTATATGACGCCTTTTAATCGATAGTCTTACTATAATAACATTAATTTAAAATGTAAATTCCACTCAATAATTACGAGGTATCGATAAGATTGTTATTGGATCAATCAATTTATAATATCGGCTAATTTTAATCGATGCAATGACTCGACTAAAGAATCTGACGATTTAATTTATCGAAAAAGTTCAGCTGCCGTTGACTTAATATCGATTGTTATCGCATATTTCATAGAATTATTATACTTTATTGCATTTTTCTTTAACAACGTCAATCATAAAGCTGTATTACGGTTAATTCACTATTGCATTTAGCTTAATGGCTCGTTCGTTACTTGCATTTAGTGCAAATAAATAAATAAAGTTCAACGTAATTACATACTCCGTACTACGTCACTCATTTTTAACAGTAACAAAACGATTAATAGTTCTTTCGCCTGTCAAATAAAAAAGTATTTTCGTTGAAATATTTAAATTCAAATTGAGAATTCTGGAACATTAAATTCGAAATGGTAAAAACTTTTTCGCCATTAACCGAACCGAAATAAAAATACCAAAGTACGTGATCATTCGGATGTAATCTTTATTTCCCTATGATAGATTACATTTTCCTTTGTCTAGCCGCAGCTATTACTCATTATGCGAATGAGTCAAACGGGGAAAATCCGAAGCTTCCTAGAAATGTGGACAAAACATTAGGAAAACCGGAAGATGGCTATATTTTAGTGATGTAGCACTTACGAATAGACAATAATGAGGTTTCTTTATTTACTTTTTATTGAGGTTAGGCATTGTACTTATATTGAGTTCTATGTACGAACAAACGGACCGTCTTTTAAACTTAGTATAGGTAGTGAAGAAAAGTGCGGGAGGCTTTATTTGGATAAGATGAATACAGTTATTTCAACAATAACTCGTGAGAAATGTAAAGCAATTTTCGGTCAATAAAATACTAATCTAAGTAGAAAATTCAGCTTCGTAATTAATGAACCTCTTGGAACTTCTAAAAAATATATATGTATGTTCTGAAAAAAAAACTACATACATACTTACAAGTAAAAACTAATTATTTACCTAGAAATAAGCTTCGTGTCACATCTGTTGTTGCATGTTGCAATAGACTAAAGGTTAGTTCTACAAAGCAAAGGCATGTAACTCTATAATGCCAGTCGACTTAATTAAAATTAAAAAAAAACTAACATCTGCAGGATGACCGGGTGATTAGAATATTTCTAAGGTGCTAATAGGAATACGTCATTTTTTGCGATTAGATACTGTAATTATCCTACTTGGATAAAAACTTTATGCAAACAGCCTGCTTTAAATTCTACAAGGAAGGATTAGAACTGACAAGCGTTAAACATTCATATTAATTAGACAATCTATTTTGAATTTAGAACTAAATACTTAACCTGAAAAAAGATCGTGGTGCATCCCTTTTAAGGCCTATTTGCACCGACGAAATAAACATCCGTTTTTTACCACAAATCTTTACTTTCAAATTTGAACGTGAAAAAAGAAAACGGTTGTTTTAAGAAAACTGTCCTTTATATTATCGATGAACCTGGGCCTTAAAATTCTTGCATTTGTCTTGAAAAAAAGTTATTTTCATCGGAATGCATATCCATCCATCGTCTAAGTTCACAAGCGTTCGATATACGAATTTGAATAGAATTCCGTATTTAAATAATCGTCAGCTGTTTGTCGGTGCCACAATCGGTCGGTTCCGATTACGACCGAGATAATACGAACGTTGCACGAATGAAATTGCACCAAATATGGCGGACTTACCGTATCACAGCTGTTACGAGCTTTTATTGGACCGTATTACTTTACTTTTGCAACATTGAAGTATTTAAATTGCTTATAGTTATGGTCAATTAGATTACCTGTAATTTATGTGTGAAAAAATACAAATTGAGCTTTAAATTAAATTACAAAGAAAAAACTTCGAATAATTTGGGATTGATTAATGACTACCAGAACTGGATAAATACACAAGTTGTAATAAGAGTACATGAGATCGCTCCGACTGAATGCGCCGGGGCACCGAGACGAGTCATAATAATGAGCGCGGAATACTCCGAAATTGTTGTCTGGCCAGTAATTGCAACGTCCCTTTATATTGGTAACAATTCGCCAAACATTTTCCCTTCGCCTCTCTTTCTGTTTCGAACAAAACGGTTCTAACTTAGCGGAGTAAACAGTTGGCCCAATGTTTGTTGCAGTATGGCCAACGTTTGGCACGGGATCGTGAATGAATCGCACACGCAACCAACGGGAATACGATCAGATACGACACTCGTGTAACAGTAAAATATGACTTAATGAACACTCCGAAGCCAATTTTTCGAATTAAACTTTCAAAACTGTGTTATTTAATTATCGAATTAATGTAAAAATGATAATTTCCGTGTTATGGTTACGTAAAAAAGGCTTTTAAGAATAAATTGAATGCTAAGTGGGATGTAACAAGTTATCATTAATATACTTAAAATTGACTAAAATGGCGAAGTCGAAACGTGCGTAGTGTCATAAAAGACACAATAATTTTACATTTGACGGAATCTCTCTGCTCCTGAACTTTTTATCGGAATTTTTAAATGCTTAGATTAATGTTTATGAAACTAACTACAATAATAAATCAGAATTTCCGAACGCAGACGAAGAAGAAACGGAAAAGATGCGGTGAATGCATCGGTTGCCAGCGTAAGGACAACTGCGGCGACTGCGCTCCGTGCCGCAACGACAAGTCACATCAGATATGCAAGCAGAGACGGTGCGAGAAGTTGACCGAAAAGAAGGTGAGTACATAGCTTAATTTCATAGAACAATAATTGTAGAAATGACAGAAAAACTTTTTCGCAGAAAGATCATAGAGCAGCTAGTGATAGATATTAAAGAGGAACAGGTAATTTTTCGTGAATGAAAAATGACACCAATTGAGAGGAAACTGAAAATCTTTCTAGCAGTCACTTACGTGAAAGTAGAATTTCAATTGAGTGTGAGACTTAAAAGAACTCAGGTATTGGTGTTTTCTTATACTAATGTAGGTATTCCATTCGTGTGATATTTTAGAGATTCAACATAAGACCATCTTCTAGAGCGCTTTTCCTCAACTAAGTATGCTGGGATCAGCTTAATTAATAACCACAATATTCTTATATCCCTTTAGTTAGCGCCAACTTACTCTTTATTATGACATCTTAGTGTTCAAGTATTTTTTAAAAATGCTTTAGCATCAAGTATGGACATTGCCAAAATAAAGTTATTTTGCAAAGCAGCCTGACAATATTTCATACAGTAATGTTATTGTAATTCTATGTATATTGAAGCCGAAAATGGGCGACATGCCTCATTACACCAATAAAAAAATGTATTTAACAATACATAAATATAAATTTCACACAATGGTTTCATAAAGCATATACGGCGACAGTTAACTTTATAACGCAATTACCGACATCAAATTAAAACAGTTAAATAATTTATCTGACACTCCATTACTGACTTATAAAAATGACCATGGTTGCCAAAATTAAAGTTAATGCCCCAAACAAATATTCGTTCCGATTCACGTTGCTTTTCGATTTCAATACGATCTTTTATACATTCGTATCGATTTCTGATAAATTTCATAAAAAAAATGTGTTGAATCGATTTAGGAATGACGCAAATACCTCGTTGTCGCCTTGTCGTGTCATTTGCATTAATTTATACGAGCGTGTGTTGGTCGACATCTTGTGACGCGGGAATTCTTGACAAGATGGCCGACACTTTTGTATGAGATACGACACGTAAATAACACGACATTGGAGACAAATAGGTGAATTCTAATTAATTGGATGTATGTATAAATTAGCTACAGGTGATTCTGGATATTGTAAGTAATATCTCAATGTTCATGTCCTATTAAATAGTTGTAAAATGCCTTCAATATGTATGAGATAAATCGAATGCTTTATATTCTGTCATAGATAATGATAATCGGCATCATGCGCCTATTTATCGTAGTCAAAAGAAAAACAATTCAAAATAAAACACAGATTATCATAAAATACCAATAAAAATATTTAATAGCTGAATTAATAGGCCGTGAAAAGGCATTCGCATACTTTGTACTACGGAGTACAGTGGAGCAGGGAGTAGTCTCTTTAATTAGGTCGCGTAAATTTATTCAAGTTTCTTTCAAAAAGTCATTTCAAAACGACAATAAATGAAAATCAAAACCATAAAATAGAAAAGATATTTTCTTTTTTCGTGTTTATTTCAGACCACGTTTGTTTTTGTTTTTCGTACCTGATTACTTCACATCTTAAACATGTAATGCATACTTCCCTATTCAGTTCATTATTTTATTTAATAAAAGGGACCAAAACCAATTATAAAATCTACTAGCTTTCCGCCCGCGGCTTCGCCCGCGTGGAATTCGGTTATATTGCGGTATAAATCACAACTATAAGAAAACTTCTCATTCCCACGGAAAAATCTAAGAAGCGCGATGTAACGCTGGATACGATTAGTTGTTAAACCAAAACTGAATGGTACACTATATTATACGTTTTCCCTTGTGGAGCAAAAACCAGCAGATTTTGGGCACTGGAAACCCGGGAACACGCTACATAGAGCTGACCATGCGAAAAACAATGTTTTTCTAAGTGTACTCCAGCAACCCTTAGAGTTTGGCCTTGTGCTTTATTAATGGTCATTGCAAATGAAACCCTTATAGGAAATTGTAGTCTTTTAAATTGAAATGGGTGGTCTGTTGGAATAATCGGAATCCGAGGAATGAGTACACTTTCACCCTTTGCTGCGCCAGTTAAAATAGTGGCTGTAATAATGTTCCACCCAAGCTGAGTGACACGCAGCCTGGTACCATTACACAGTCTAGGGGCATCGAGATTACGCATGAGCATCACCGGAACACCTACTTTTAGTTTTGTTTCGTTTGCAATATATTACCTTGTTTTAAACGACACACAGCGCCATCTACAATCCATCCATCAAGCAAACAATATTTTTGTTTTCCCTCGGGAATATCTATTTTTTTCGGGATAAAAAGTACCCTATTATTTAATCCGGACTTCTAACTTTACGTCTGCAAAATTTCAAAGCAATCGGTTCAGTAGTTACGGCGTGAAAGCGGAACAAACAAACAAACAAACAAACAAACTCACTTTCCGATTTATAATATTAGTAAGGATACAAGGACGAATGACGGCATACAAGTATATGTATTAGCTAAACAGCTGTAAATAAGAAAACCTATCAGTACTTATGTATTTCCTAAAGTTTCATCAGGATACATCAGCTAAATAAAAAATCTAAAATGACATGATGTACGATTTTGTCCTGATTAGATCATCGCCACGACGAGGCAGACAGATTGAAAAATGTTATGAACAGTTCAAAATCATGTTTTTCACAAGCTCAGTTACTGAGCTTGTGAAAAACATGATTTTGAACATGATACTTGAGTGTATCGAAAACATATTGTTTCGAACGAATCTCTACTTCTGACTGTAAGAACGAGCGACTCAATGAAATCGTTATGATAAAATGAAGCAGGTATCTTTTCATCCGTTGTTACATTATTGACAACACCCACTCAATTCCTATTGCTTTTAATCCAAAACCTCAAAAATAAATAGGTAACCGACAAAAATAAAGAAGTAAACATAATTACAGTCTTATCTTTTTATTAAAAAGCTATACTAACAAAAGCAAGTACGTACTAAAATCGCTCGAATACTTTTCCCGAACAAAGGTAACCGAAAAAAAGTTTTTTACCCAAAGAAAGTGCGAAGAGAGAACGTACTTGACTTAATTTACGATTATAAGTTAGCGGCTGCGAAGTAACTTTAGCAAATTAGTTTTAAAACAAGCACCGTAAAGCTTTTGGGGGGTACGGGTGGTCCCACCTTTGTTCCAAGTCCAGGAATTACGTTTGTTCAAAACCTACTTTGAATAAGTACTAGGTTACGAGAAATGCCTTCTTGGAGCCACTTAATAATACGTTTGATAAAAATTTGGGACAAAGTCTATTGTTTTAAAAGGACCTGTGGAGGTCTTAATAATATCTCCGTGTCTCAAAATGGGTTGCCTTTTGAATCAGAGGATCTTAGGCAGAATCTATAATTATCTAAAGAATATGGTCCTAAATATGCACTTTGATGTATTTCCTTGTGTCAAAATGTTTTTTTTTTCAATTCATACCTACTGTTGTATCTGGGAATCATGTATTTTTTTTCTTGCAAGACATTTTTACAATATGTACCTAGTTATAAAAATATGACCCGAAATTATAGTGCAGTCAATTATAAAAATACCACAATTAAGCTACTGTAGGTTAATGGCTAAAAAAGTTAAAAAATACACCTGTAGAGGTAATTAAAGGCATCTACACAAAAAAAAGATTGGTCTATTGGCGTTTTGCTCTCACCTTGTAATTTAAACATTTTTTTTGAGAAATTCATGGAACTATTTATTTCATTTTGATATTTACTAAGACTCTATACCCCAAACCATAATGTGGATCTTCGGCATATGCATAGGGGTGCAAAAACCTCTACTTTGATGTCCTATCTATTTCTTTATTAAATAAAAAAATCACAAAGGAGGTAACAGTTGCTTCAAAAAAATCAATTCAGCTGTTCAACCTATTTGGTCACCGGTCGCTTTTCTTTTTTTCCCGAAAAAGTTTAAAGGTATCCGTATTATTTATATAGTGTTTAGTTCATATGTCGCGCACATTATCTGGGCTCGCAGGCGCACGCGTCAACGTGCGCGGCAGATGCGCGGGAGGCGAGCTCCAATCGCGAGCGTCGACGCCTGCGCAGACCCGCCTTTACTTTTATCTGATTGTACCTATTGTACGGTAAAAGGTGTTGCGCCTTGTTATGGATTTGTTATCGGATTGAATTGTACCTAGTAGGTAGTCTTATTTTTTTGAGTTTTAGGTTTGGTTCAAGAAAGTTAACACTGCCTATATTTAGTTATTGCTTCTGCGGCTCCGTCTGTGTCACTTATCTTCTTCTTTAGTATTACACTACCAATTCTATAATAGTTAAAGTGTTTAGTTTTAAGCTAGTCATCAATGTGGTAGGAATAACAACCGAGGTGCGAAATGAAAAGCTGCAGTGGCACACATTCAATGCTACATTTCATACCTTTCTAAAAAAAGTATGTTCTAAATCCAAACATGTTCATTACATCAATAGACAAAAGACCAAAAGACATAACTGAACAAATCCTCATTGCTGTCAAATATCCCGCTCAAACAACTGACCGCCCCAAAGCAACAGATATGATTCGGAAGGGTGCAACGAGATATTGTTATAATCGGCCCGGTTATCCGGGTGATTGGTGATCACACCTGATACAATCGCCCGGACGCCTCTTATGACACGTTTGGGGAAGGGGGATGCACTGCATTTGAGTGAATGCATTTTTAATTTCATAAATGCTGTTTTGGACAGGATTAAGAACGAAGTCCTAATGGTTTCTCACAAATATTAATGGAACTACTGTTACCTGGATGGAGGGCCCTTTTTTGTATTTCTGAAGGACTTTTAGAAGTTACTTTCAGAAATTTGGGAACTGGGGCCCAGTTACTGGGCACTGGAAAACAATCTAAGGACATTTATCTCAATAATGATCAACTTTTTGATGGCTAGTCAGTCTATTAGCAATATTTTTGTTTGTTTTTGATCATATCATAATGTGCTCTAGAATTTAATTACAATCGTTTTTCCAGTCTTTTCTTCGACAAAAGCATTTATGCCAAAAACGCGTGACTTATGATAAAAATAATATCTGACTAGACTTTTGTTTTGTCGTACCTAGACAAACGAATTAGGTAAGATAAATAGTCGTCGTTGAGAGCTGTTCTATTTTTATAGCATTTCTTTTGTTTATGAAGATAATTGTATTCGTATTGGAGTAATAAAATAACTTAAAAGGTACCTAAAGTGTCTGAGTCACCTTTTTTTTTTTTGGAAAATATTGTTTTCAATATAGGGATGTGCGTTTTCAGTCTCTGGTTGGTTGTGTGAATTAAAAAAATATTTTGTGAAATGTGATTTTATTTTGGGTTAATTTTTTTCTGTAATTTTCTGTGGCACACAATCAATTCAGTTATGGTTATGGTTCTATTGAACGTAAATTGACACTACATTTAATTCTTACGGTAGCAGCACAAACAGCAATATCAATGACAAAATTGTCTCACTAATCGAGTAACAGTGTTTTCCTCTCAATTCACAAACAAACATACAATAAACATTAACCAGTAACTTCAAGATAAATCACTGCCGGTTTTATCGTACATTATTATAGACCTTTTTCGAATATCACCTATTTCTCTAACATTTTCTTGTTCCTCAGATTTAATAGCGCGGGAATACGTCCCCGTCGCCATCTTGAAATTAAAGAAAATTTATTGCTACGAAAGCAATTTCTGTTTTATCATAAGAATATCGAAAAACTTGAGTTTATTAAGCTAAGGATTTACGACAAAACTTCGCCCTATAGTAATTTAGTTTTCATATAAAACTAATATTGGTTGACAAACAATGAATATTTATGGATTCTTAACGCGCTGTTACAGCTATCCAAAACATTGAGCTTTTATCTTTAATTTATGAATTGATACATTTCTAACTGCTCAAGAAATAAAAATAAAATTTATACACTCAAAAATTCATAAAAAAAATATAATGTTCGATTTTTAAACTCGGTCGAACACGGTCCACCCACAGGCGAGGCGATTATAACGGTCGGCGGGAGTTTACACTTTTGATTTTTTTTTTCTGTTTTTTTTTCGAGCCGGCACGCGCCAAGGGCCGGTGATTCACGGCGGAGGCCGGCAGATGTTAGGCAGAGCTTTTTGTGCTATCAGCTGATGTAACGGGCAGGAATCGACTTGTTAATGATGCATCTTGCATGCTCTGAACTATTACGTGTAACAGGAGTCCGTCTTGCGTAATTGTTTTTTTTTTATTCTTTTTTTTCATAAACGTGTTCGTTTCGTTCGCGCATTTTCTGTCATGTTCGAAGTGAAATGACGCAATGTTGAGTAAGTTTTGAAGTTATGGATTTTAACTGAAAATAACAACGTATCTAACATTAATGAAAGACAAAACTATTCTAGCACTTATATTAGAGAGGATTTTAGTCTGTATTCATACTTTTGTACTGTATCCTAATGTGTTAGAGTTCAAAGTTGTTAAGCAAGCATTAGTTGATTTTGTGTTAACGGCAAAATTACGTTGTTCACAAAAACAAACAGGATGCGGTTCAGACGCGTGTTTATGTCAAGTTATCTTTATAAATATAACTGTATTGAGGCATGAACTCGCGGAAATTCGTTCCTATATTTAACCGCCAAAATAAAGGCAAAGTTAGGAAAAACCAAAAAGAAGACCGTGTTTTAGAAGACTGTCTAAATTCAAATATGACAATGACGCTTAGTTTGAAATTGGAATATGACTTAAGTGATGATTTTGTTTATTTAAAAAAAGAATAGCAAATAGTGCCAATAGGTAGCTTACATTTTGTTGTATAGACACATTTATACATCAAATAGTAAAAAAATAAAGCTACAAATAAAAAATATTGTTACCAAACCCACAAATGCTAATATAAATGAGTCCTTTGTCATCGTTATGGCTAGAACAGAAATAACGAGGCATTCCATGTTAGTATTCTAACACTCGACAAACGTCAAAGCGAAATATTTACAATTTAGTTTTTTTCCACGTTTCGCCGTTGTTTTGTACACCGTGCATTAGTTCGTTTTGTTTTGTTTGTTTGTAATTTTTTAGTTTTTACAGAAAACTTTTTGTACAAAAAATAAACCGTTTTTTTTTTATTTATTGCAGTAAAATATGCTACAATTCCTTCAAAATTGTCCTCTAAATCCCATTAGTACCGAATATTTTTTTTAACCGTCACACAGTTAATTATAAAAACCTTTCACACGAAATTAAATAAATCCAAAATGGCGGCCGTAAACTAGAGTCGAAGAATAAAACCTTCATTGTCGGTTGATAATAAAAACTTTACATTAAAGCTGTGCTCAATGAAATATTTACAAAGGACCGTAGACTTGCTATAAACCGGTTTCACCATCTGCATTATAATCTATTAAAATAACACTGGCCGAAGAGTTTTGCCGCCTTTTTTGGTGCATCTTTATAACCTAGTGGTTTAGTTTATTCAATCCTTTTTAAAAAAAGGTATCGGGTAATCTTGCGTATTAAAAAATATCTCCAATTTTTTTTTTAACTATTACATATATTGGTTCTCTATAATTCATTCTATAATGTAAAACTGACAGCGCATAACCCCAAAATATGTGTGCGCAATGTCTTATAAAATTGCCAACACCACAGCCCCCGCGTATATTTTTCAAAAATCATCATCTACTTGCAAAAGTCCGTATTAAACCCAGCTACTGTGCAACAAATCAATACTTTTTCCTAGCAAAGACTACCCCAATGCACGCAACTTATTCAAACAGCCTAGAACACGGTATAAATAACTACATCCATACGACCTCTTTTCTACAACCAAACAGGTACGCACACATGCACAGCTGTACCGACCAATCGCGGCCCAGTTTCCTATCGTAAGTGTTCGCTGTGCGTGTGTGCGTGAGGGGTGCGTCGATGCACCCTTACCACGCATCCAACACGAAACTAAAACTCGATGCAGTTTTATTATTATTAAATCGGGTTTCTGTAGTTATGGCCGACAATCCAGTTATTTATTGATATTTCGTTATTTCATGGGCGCACTCAGCACTATATTATCTGGAATGAAAGTGAAATTATTGCCATTGTAGATTTTTATTACCTTTCTCTTTCAGAATATTTTTATGTTGAATTTATGCATTTTATAGTTAATAAATTCTTGCAAAGAGATAGCTATCTGGACGGCATTAATTTCTAATTTTGTAAATGGTATCATAACTCAGATTTTGATAGATACTCAGAAATTGTTGTTTTACTTAGAAAAATAACGGATATCAGCAGTGGTTTTCAAAGTGACTTTGAACATTTCGTACTTAACTAAAAGTTTGTAAACGTTTATATAGCTTTCAGACTAATTATTTTTTTTTAACAAAAAACAAAAACCCACTCAAGTCATAGACTTCTTAGGAATTTCAAAAAAGGATTACAACAAATTCCAAATACAAAAATTTGAAACAGTACACATTTTTTTTTACCTTCTTTTTTCAAAACACAACTTTCGCACTGGCTATAATGACGTATGCTAACGCAAGTAAGGGTGCGTTCAGAAGCAATGTGGCGGTTAATTTGCGCGTGCTCACGCATACCCAGCGCTTTAACACATCCCGCGCGGTGACTTGAAGAGCTTTTAACACATATTTAAAAAAACACATATGTATGTATGTATGTATGTATAACGTAAGATGGCAAATGTTTTCCTTCATCTTGTAATGAGGTCGGGGAATTTTATGTAGAATAAAAAATGTTTTTTTTTTTTTTCTAAGAATTTTGTTGCGAAATGAAAAACGATTCCGAGAGGGTTGCAAAAGCATGTCATCTTTGACATTTTTTTTCTTAAAGCCCTTGCTTTTAAGAACATATTTTTGTTATAATAAACAGATATTCCTGCGCATAAGTGCCCTAAAAATATGACCCCACGATTGGGTCACATTTTTTTCAACCCTATTTGAATCGACGAAACATGACACGTCTCAATACGCGCCCATTAGGAACATCTCTTACGTTCCATCTCACACAGCGCTTACTTCAAATACCTACGTGCTAACCTATATAGTTTTAACTACGCATAGACAGACTAGTTCATACAGTTCATTAGAGACTTCCCCCTGGCACGCGTCGTGCCGTGCAGCGTGAAACCTCCCCGCCCCACCCTTCTAGAGATCTAATTCTGCACGCGCTCGAATACGTAACGTTGCGTTCTGACTTTGAATTATTATGTTCTGAGTTTGAATTTTTCGAATTTGTTTTTTATAAATGCTTCTAAAGTCTATCATAAGAGTGAAAGAGGTTGGAAACGTTCGAAATTTGAAAATAAAATAGGTTTAAGATACAGTTAAATTGAAAACATGAAGCGCAATGTGTAATTGCTACATAATTTTATATCTGTGACTTTGCCTTCTAAAGATGTTGCTTTAATCTGTTGTGGTCTTATCACTCTTCTGTATGTATTGCAGTTAGTCTACTGTAACTGAAAAATAAAACCAAAAAGGAAGGAAAATCTTACAAGCATTTGAGATAACTGACAGATTATATGTATATGCTGTAAACCGAAAATCAAGTCTAACTTTGAAATTATAATCTGTTTTAGCAACATTATTTAGAGGATGTACGTCAGGAACACATCTATTAAACAGTTAACATAATCTCACAGCCTATCTAACACAGCCAGAAAACAAAAACTAAAAAAACAGAACATTATTTACTTTTCTAGGCACAACACAGTTACGCACTTTACGTAATTTCCACCAAGGAACGGAGGTCGAGATTTTCATTTGTGCGTGTGTGCGGCACATAGGTTTATATGATAAGTGGCGCTCCGCCCCGCTGTGGGGCAAGCCACCTGCACGCGTAACCTACAAATCTGCACTCTAACGGGTGACCATGTTGCATGTAATGTGAAAACAACCAACCTTATTTCAATTTTAAAACATCTTTCCATATTCGAATGAAACCTCCTTGATATATTTTTTATTTGGATTCTATTTTTGAATTCCTCTGTCAAATTAAATTATGTGTTCTCTGTACATAGAGCATTCTATTTTTAAAAAGATTTGATAGATCTATATTTAAAACCTCCTGCTTTTTTTAGGGAGTCTACTATCACAATGGCCGATATTCCTAACAATTGAATGTCCTGATGGATTACTGACTACTCTGATCGGCCTTTTGTGTTGGATAGAGCGAATTTGAAGTGTTGCCAAAGTGGGACATTGTGTAGGCCCATCAAGTTTTTTTTTGATAATATCTAAATTCTAAAAGATGATTGCTTTTTTATCGATGTCTTTATGTAAGTTGGTTCCTGTAAAGTCTTATTACTTTGGTCTACAATAAGCTGGCATGAAAAAATATGTTGGTAAAATGTCCCGAAGTATTGCCAACATTATCATATCCTACGGCAAGCCATCACTAGAGAAACATTTGACTTTACCGCGTTCTACATAAATGTTTATACATAGCCTAGCTGGTATATACCACATAGAAGGGTTGCCCTCCCTCGGGGGTGGGGGGAGTGCGCGTAACCTAGTGAACGCACTCCCTACTTAGCTATCGGGAAAGAACTATTGTAAGGTAATTGCAATGGAATACAGATATCACTACGTGGAACAGACTCGAAAGAGGTTTATATGTTCGGTAGAAACTTTTACTTGGAATAAAAAGGTTCTAAGCCAATCTGTTTCTGAAGTTTCTGGTATTACTAGTTGGTTGTCTTATAGACTAACACGAATTGAATGCCCTAAGAAACACATCTTATCATGTAGTCAAATCCCAAACACAGCCAGATTTTGGATCAGTTTAATGGTGCCATAAGGCATCTATAATATTTAAAAAACAATAACAGGGCTTTATAAAAGCACTGCCTAGGCATACACTACACACCTAGGTATATAATTGTATGCAAGTAATGCCATCCTATTTATTTATTACAATCATGGTAAGCTACTTCAAGTACAAGCTATAGATTGATTGGAAACTGAGGAAAGCGGTTGAAATAACAAGCTTCATAATTTCCAAGAAACAATAATCCTCTTGAGTAATATTGCCAGGAAGAAAAATAGTGAAGTATTTTTCTTGTTCAAGTTGCGGAACTTTGTAAGGGGCTGTAGTGGTGTTTTTATTATGAAATGATGATTTATTATTTATCTCGATTAAAAAGTAGGACGGGATAAATAATACTTGCAGTAATTATGCAAGAATTTTATTTTAAATAGAAGTGATTCAAATAAAATGACTATCGATGCGAAAGAATAATTGAAATTGTTCCGTAGAACTGTCATCGTAATGTTTAGACGAAATAATTATTAATTATACATTTGGCAAATATGAGTTGAACGAAAATGCAACTGGTCTCATATCCTTTTACGGTTGTTTGATACCTTCGTGTTCCATTTTCAAAACGTGTTCTGATTTGTAAAACCTCTCGCTAGGCCATACACTGATTCCTTCAGTACAGCCTCCATAAATTTAATAAGCTCCATCATGAGCTCTTCATGTTCCCTACATATTTTTCCCGTATATTTACATACACAAGTGAGTCATTGCACCACTCATCGAACAATCAACGCCAGGCTAACGACCTCGCAGCTTCAAGCCTTCCATGCCCTTTCAGATGCGACCAGCGCCCAGTGACCTCTCGCTACTCAAACTTCACCCCCTTTCTGACTTGCGTGTCTGAGGAGGCAGGGACGCGGGGCAGCTCTTCTTACCCTGGCGAGGGTCTAAGCCAAGTTTATTGTGTGACCCAAGCACTGATAGGCAAATTGCAGTTTTTTATGCATCACTAGGGTAAGAGAGATAGGGCGTATGTGTAATTGAGGTAAATAGTCCGCTTTTAAAGATGGCCTCCCAGATACGCGTTGATGAATGACGATAATTATTGTAATTATCATTGGTTTGGTTGCGTTTTTTGTGTAAAAGGGGCAAATTTGCATCGTTCAATAAGTAATTGCGTCATTAGGCTACTGGATTTTGTTAATGTGGGTTTAAGTATGGACTAAGTTAATTGCATGGAAGTGAATTGCGTGCATTAATCGTCTTTTTTAACAAAAGAAAATAAGCATACTTATACTCATACTTAAGAATTTTTGTTTTGATCAATTAAATCGAGCCATTGAATATCGATCAGAATCGAAACGTCTCGTAATCGTAATTACGTGACAACGCGTAACTCGATCCCGGCGGGAACTGTAAAGTATAATTTATGATTTAGCTCCGGTTTTCGAACGTCGCGTTCGCTTCCGCCGCGCCGCTCTCAAACATTGTAACGCAACACGAACGCACCTTTATTTGATTTATATCCTTTTTATTTTTTTTATTTTTTCATCAGGAAGGCTTGGGAAACACTTGGCGGCAACATGCTGTACGAAACATGAGTTACTTATCGTTTCATTGAAAACGTCTGTACCGACGATTTATAACTTGTCTTCGTCGCTTCTGTACTTAATTATTTATGTATGTAAAAAATAAGCAGTGCTTGTAATATGCAGTTTGCGCGTACATCTGCTGATGTGGGTAAATGTCATTTGAATACATTTTGTGGTGAATTGATTAAATCTGTAGTACAAAAAACTACATGTAAACGTCCTACTAATGATTTGTTTCTGCAAATCATTTTATAGTAACGAAACAAACTCTTCTTCTTTCATCAAATATCCTCAATTATTCTACAGTGTAAAGTACAATTTTGCTGGATAATTACTAGAATGCAACGAGTTAGAAGATATAATAGTAAGTAGCATCGCAACGCATATTTTTCCCTGTGTACTTATTAAAAAGGCGTCCGGACATCCTTGTTTTCCCTTCAACTGTCAAACCATGACGTTTTACATAATGACAGTTATAATAATCTTATTAAAATATAGACAGCGTAAATAATTATGTGTCCACTACATTATTAATATATGATTTGATCAATCAACCATGTTTTAAAGTAATAAATAAAGTTAATAATGCTTGGAGGACATGGTTAGTGAAATTATAGTGTTGAAGGTTGATAAAAGTTCGTGGAAGTTTTGTATTGTTTTTGCAAATCTAAAATTGTTTTTGAAAAATGTAGGTAGCGTTACGAAGCTGAGACGATGATCTCAACATGGAGTAGGTGTATTTTAAAAGACAATTTTCAAAAAACTTTTGGAAAACCTCACGCAAAAAATCTAGGCGAAATACCATTTTTTTAAGCATTAACTTCTACGTCCAAGTATTATTACTCTAAATGGTAGTGATAAACATACAAATATATACCATAACCTTTTGTAAAAACATATGGCCTATTGTACCTGCCCATTTTCACATCAGAAGCACAACGAGTAATAACAGTGAACAGAGCAGAGACATTTGACACGCATCTGTCGTCTATTGTCTATGGTGCTTTTTTCGTTATAAATATTGAATGGCCGTATCGAAATATGAGTAATGAAAGTTTATTTTGAAAATGGAATTCATATATTTTTTTCTGTTGGCTCCGAATTTTCAATTAAGTAATAATCTAGATTCTAGAACCTTCTGGGTGTTTCTAATGAAGAATTGCCATGACAAAGTATGCGAAGAAAAACACACACATTCCGATCTCATAAAAGCTTGTTATTTTCTAAAAGAGTAGTCTGCTAACACATGCAGGCAGGCAGGTGACATTTTTTCTATGCGTTAGGTTGGCATTAGGTGTCTACAAAGTAGCAATAATGACAAATTAACATATTTTCTAACTTGACGATAATATGGAGCTAGTTAAGTACTTTCATTTTAATTGAAAACACATTGCTACATTTTCAACGTCATTCTAAACTCAATTACCTTATACTCCATCTTCAAACTTCCTTTACTTCATTAAAAAAACGCTATTCAAATTATGATCGCAAAAAAAAACAATATTTCATAATTTAACGACAAGACATTGAGTGCATATAAAACGGAGGCCCAAGTAAATCGTTCTACTCAATCCATCATACGAAAACAGGCTTGCATTTATTAATTTTTGACATAAACCGCGGCCATTTTGAATTGGAGCAGCTGTTGTGTGGAGTTCGTTGACCCCTTTTTTTACGATACCAGGTAGAACCATAGAAATGGTTCGGGCCAAAAACTTAGTTGATCTTATTGTGTATTGTTAATGTTATTTTATGCTTTACTTTGTGGGAATTAAAATTGGGATCAGAATTAAATTGTGGATTAAAAATATTCGACTTGAAGTACCTAGGTGATAGCAACGGTTGTGGAAGAAGATTTGGCCAAAAAGAGACTTAAAACAAGAATAATGGGCAATATAAATGTAAGGAAGAAAAATACTTTTATGAAATACGTTTTCTGATTTAAGATTATAGAATAGAATAGAATAGAATAGGTCTTTATTTGCTTAGAATGTAGGTACATACAAAATGGGATGGTAAATAATACAATAGGATCCGTGTACATTCTGCCTTGTTGGCATGCAAATGCAATAATTATTATACAAAATTGTTTAAGGCAAATAGATTATTGAATTGTATCATCTAGGAAGTCTTGAACAGAATAATAACATTTATCTACAAGAAACTTTGTGAAGCATTTTTTAAATTTTATCAATGGCAGGGTTTTCATTTGATGAGGAATTTTATCTTCCCTATGTTTTCTTTGGGTTCCATAAATGCACAGATTGGTTATATAAAGCATTTTATCCAGTAGAGAGTTACTCCTTTATACTCTTAAACAGTATTCCTAGACTTCAAAGGTCAAATTCAAATATCAAGTCAACACAGTACTTAACACATCCTCGTTAAGCTGATGACTTAATTACCTTTCATTACTATCATAGTAACTCCTTAAAGCTCCTTCATGATATTCTCACTTAGCAGCCAAACCATTGCCGGTTTCGTTCGAAATATCAATAGGGGGTATGTGTCAAAACGGGCAATGGAACTCGAATGTGAAATAGTCCACATGTATAGAGGTGTGTCCTCAGGTGAATTTACGTTTCATTCATAATTTCTGCGTTGTGGAGTGGAATTCCCTTTTGGTCATTTTGCGCAGAAATTGAGTCATCAATTTAAGGGGTAATGCTATGACGCAGTTCCTAACTTGTTTACTTGTATTGGTGAACTTAGGTGCTAGTTAGACTAACTACTCACTTGTGTTTACAATATTATCTATAGGAAAATAGCATAATGGAATAGGATTTAATGGAAATACTTTTGTCTATCTCTGTAAAAACTGAGTTATAATTTAGAGTAGGTCTGTACATATTTGTAAATGCACTACAACTTAAACATTACATCGAATACTCATCAGATATATTGAAGATAATCCTGCAGTATTGCCAATTTGAAAGATCAGCTCAATCATCCCCTATTTCATTACATTGATAAATACCCCGTATAAAATGCACCATCTGTGTTCTGTACTCGTGCACGTGCCAAATTCAACCTTTAGCAAATATTAAAGCAACCGTGACTTCATTGACCAGATGTTGAACATCAAAACAATATTTTACAGTCCAACACAGAACAATTATTTCTATGTTATGACCAAAAAAAGAAACGAAAACGTCCTTTTAACATGTTCTAGGCAGCTTTGTTAAGTCAGAAACGATGATAAATCTGTGTGAATTTTATAAAGCTGAAAATGTAACTGGTCCAATTTGATTCAATGCTTGATAGCCAATTTATCGAGTAAGGCTTCACTTGGCATGCTTGTGAAATCGAGAGAAACAGCTAACAAGAAAATACTGGCATTTTAAGAAGACCGCTGTCTAACAAAACTTTTTATTCACTGACCTATTCGTGTCTTTCAACGTAACCTTTTATCACTTGCGCACGCGCTAGGCAAGCAGCTGCGCTCAGGTAACTATCAGGAAGTTCAACACTTCTACACTATCCCGGAAACATACACACGAGAAACACCCTTATTTTTAACGTACTAAAGTTGATAGTTGAGTGTGGTATTTTGACAGATGTATGTGCTTCCATTGAACCATATGCCAGCTAGGCTTGTTGTCAGCTGCACAGCATACCGACGATGGATTTATAGCAATGTTCCATTATAAGCGATTAATCATGATAACGTGTACGAAAACGTCGTGTTTTTTGACAAAAGCTTAGGTGTACTATGTGATATTTTTTTTGAGGTTTCTCTTATTTTCTCGATAGTGAAGATTCTATGACTTAGGTACATTGTTCTCATAAGAATACCAACCTTCTAAAGTTATAGTTGCAAGATATATAATATTCATATTCTTTGTCGTCTGTGGCAGCTTATTAAACTTTCGCATACTAACAGAAAAGCTTAGAAAGTCTTCTGGAAATCAGCTTATTAAAATATAACCGTAAGCTATTATTTGGGTTCTAATTTTACAATATCTATCGTTCAGTGAAAAAACGGTAATTAAGGAAGATTTTTGTAGCCCAGTTTTAAGATAAAGATGTGCCATTATAGTTAGACAATTTTGATGTTTTATTTTAATGTTTAATTTATATTGTTTCAGGTAAGAGGTGATCAGTCTATTTCAGAAACATCAGACATGCAGATTGGCGACCAACTATGAGGTAAAAAGATGTAGTTTATGTAGTATTTGTTTAATATATTATCTACTCCGAATATACATAAACTGCTATGATTCGATAGTTTTTTATCGAAGTTTCAATTACCTAACAGATTTAGTAAGGCGACGAATTAAAATGCGGTTTTTCAATGAAAATAACTTAAATGCGGTTTTTGAACTAAAAAGCCGTCTTTTTCGATTATAAAGGAAACATCAAACAGGATCGGGTTAACCTAGAGAGATTTAACACATTTATACCTTTTGAAACTTATGTAAGCATAAATTCTTGACATCCAGATTAAAACGTACGCCAATAATCCTCACCAACAGAAAAAAAAACAAAACAGTTCCAAATTCAAACAGTCTGACCATAAACTAGGAAGTAAGAAAACTTCGGCCAGTACACACGTTCCGAAACTCGAAAGGTTGAATGAGTCACCGCTGGCGGGGCGAGGGGCGAGCGGGAAAACGTTCGAGGGTGAAAATGCGACGTTGCATTTTTCTCGGTCCCGTTTCTACGCGAAATGCTCTGTTGCCGTTTCTTTAATTACGCCACCGAGCCAACGATTTTCTCGTTTTTTTTTCCAACGTATAATTAGTTCCCTTTTTGTGATTCTAAATTCGATGTTAATCTACACTATGGATGCTTTTGCCGTTGATGTCAAAGGTTTAGGTTTTTTGACGTTTTCCTGGTAACGTGGTAGAATTACTTTTAAGGCCTTTTAACTTCGTTCAATATGAATTGCGTAGCAAGTACTCATGTCAAACCAAAACAATTATTGTGATTCCTACTAACCAGAACCTAGTTAGGGGTAAAAATGGAACAACAAAACTAAAATAATTTAGTCTCAAACTTGAAACAGCATTTATCTCGAAAAGCTCTCGAAATAAGTAAATACTTCATTAATTAGTATTGTCCTTAAAATATGGCGACTAATTTTAATTCTGTCATACGCAGGCAAGTCACGTCGGAACGAAGTCTAGTCAATTCTGTACAGACTTCATAAAAACTTAGTAAATACGAATGATTACTTCTTTCTTGTTCTTTAATTATACTTTTTCAAAAGTTAGAATCTAATATTTATGTAGACCACGCTTTTGAACGTGACTAGTTATTTATTGAGGAGATACTTAGCCGTTTTATTTCATATTAAATTGTTTTTACAGACTTCAAGATAATGTTTCAAACCTTTGTATTTTTCTCCATATATGGTATTTTTAAATCTTAAAATTTAAACCGTATCGATAGTTACAAGACCAGACGTAAACGGCTTAACCATAAAATCCGTGTTTAAAAATACGTATTATTAAAAATCAACACAAAGATAAAACTTTCGTTCTTACTATCACCAGGTGCAATCTTCGCACACTAAATTAGCAAATAATTTATCAGCTATTGTGTACCCGCGCATCGGAATCGTAAGCTTTGTTACGAAGCTTGCGCAAGCGCAGCGAGCAACAAAAGCTCTTACCTGCCTTTGTATTTTTTTGCGAGGATCCTAGCTACAATGTCATATAAAAACTGTCATATGTCAACAATGCACCCTTACAAGATAATCGACTTTATGCCTAAAGCAGTAGAGTTCATAATCGATTAAATGTAAGATACAGATGCAAAGAATAAGGGTAGAGATCAGATGAGAATTTATTGTCGCTAAAGAAAATTTTCTCACTACATTTGACAGGATTTTATTTGTTCCATATTTTTTTTGTTAATCTTACATCAAATGGCATCATGGTTGAACTAAAATGTAGCTTAAATTCTAAATAAACTTTAGAATAAAAAAAGTTGTAACAAAATGTGAAAAAGAAAGCAAGGGTACCAAATAAACGAGTAAATTGATAGGAACTAAAGAACCATGGCGAAGTAAAACGATTGCCCATTACAACTATCGACAAAAAAAAGCTGGCTCGTGCACTCAAAAGACAAAAGAAAAACAAAAACACATCCGCGTGAGGTGCGCAAAGAGCAAAAGCAAGATGGCGCGCGTCCGGCGGCCATGCCACTTCCGCGGCCGCATCCGCCCGTAATTCGACTCCTGCGCAGCCTGCGGCGCAGCCTTAGCCAATCGATTTGCGAGACGAGCGTTAACTCAAAACTTTAAAATCTTTTATAGCCCAAAAAATTTAAACGCAATTAACTTCCAAAAAAATCGATCCAAACCGTGCTAGAGGCACCCATTTTTTTCGATTAAAACAGCTACAAATTATAAAGGAAATAATGTAATCGGCGCTCTAAATCTTCTAGATAATGTTTTGAAAAAACTCTTCGTGTTTATGTTAATTCATGCTAACGCTTCAGACTTTCAGAATAAAGTATCTAACGCTTTGGTTAACAAAGGAACGTTTTCGTGAAAAACATTGAGATTTATGACAAAAAACGATGGCAAATTGGAATTCTTCCAACGCATCGGTGGATTATGTCATAGTTTTGTAAATGATCAAGTCCACATGTTTTTTTTTTATAGAATCTCATTTAAAAATAAGAACCAATCAAAATAAATTACAATTGTCATTTTTGTAAGCATTCATATCGGGACAGTAAACGTCTCCCGAGTCCCAGTTAGGGCGCCAACTGAACTTTGAAGGGGCCTTCAGTAAACTTGACCTGAAACCAGAACCAGATCGAATGGCACTCCAACATCTAAGGCAAATCCACCTTAAACGCTTATTCAAAGTGTATTTTATCATTACGAATGAAAACTAACACGTAAAACGAGAATGTAATGTAACGTTTGTAAGTTTGGATATTTGCTATTATCTATTTTACTTCTAGTATAGTTATCGGCACGGATATTGAGCCCTGACCTTCACCGGCGCAGAAGCGATTAATGGTTTATTGCCTTATGTGCACAGTGCGCAAAGCGATCCCCACTCTTCCGAAGAGAGCTCAATATCCGTGCCGGTAACTATACCTAAATAATGTAGATCAACAAAATAGAAACATAGAAAACTCTGTTCTCTCATTACCATCATCATCCTCCTCCTCTTAGCCCGATTTTTATTCGGAGTCGATAGATGTCTTCTTCTTCGATATCCCTTTACTTGCCGTCATCTCACAAGTAACTTCCTTTTCAGCCATATTTACTTACTTCTTTTACAAATTAATTCCTTTTTGCAAATCGCGAGGAACTTGAACATCTAGCACAAACATCGAAGACCTTGACATTATCGTAATAGATTCAACACAACAATATATTTTTGGCTCTCAATAGTCAATCGGAACATATTTATTCATACATACTTACAAATCAATTGATAGTTCGTTGAAATATTTATTATTATCTCCTTTTTTGCTTTTCGGAATATCTATGAAATTCGTTGTTTTTTATTGCAAGTGGTTATTTTTCTTTTGCTTTGATAAAAAAAATAATGGTGTTATTGACCCTTGCCTTAAGTTCTTATATTTTATTTATAATTCAGGTGTCTGAAGCTACATAAGGAGAATAAACCAGAGTAAATCGGAATGTATGATCAATACAATCAGTCTAGGTTTCTTCAATTACCAGCTGCATTTCAATCCTAATAAATTGTATTAAGTATTGTATTATACACCTCTTATCCCCAATAGTTTATCAAATATTATAGTTCGGCCATTCAGAGAATGCGTTCCTGACACGTCGCGATTGAACTGACGACGTAACTTTGCAATGGCGTTGCAGTTACGATAAAAATATTTTTGCTGGTTGTTTACCGTTTTAACAATTGAGGAGCATTAAAACAACATTATTATATCAATAATCAATGAATGTTATTACGTCGTCAGTTCAATCGCGACGTGTCAGGAACGCATTCTCTGAATGGCCGAACTATAGTTAATTAATCATCATTTATTTAATATTACAGTATTTAATATTCAATTTAAATAATACGCTGACAGAATTACAAAAAAAATTAAAATGCACGAAAAATATTCAACTCGCGTCCCTTTGTGAGTCGATAGTCGTGAGACAGAAACAGGAACATCGTGCCACCTCACTCACACATTAGAGGATGACACTTCCGAGAATCGTCTGAGCTTTTGAAGTACATATTTGAAATGCCCCACACACAGTACCGTTACTTTACTACAACGAATACAACTCACTTTGCGTTTTTTTTTTCTACGTCTCTCAAGCTTTTGTCCAATTCAACCCCCCTTTATTGTCTATGCGAATTTACAGCACAAACTTTTAGATTGTCCGTTCAACCGTAATGTCTTTGAATAGACGTCATTATTATTCTATTCGGAACGGACTTTCAAACAAAGGTTTATAAATCGATGTCTGCTGTTCCCGAAATATAAGAAAGAGTTCCGATCTCGATAACAGTTTTCTTTTAAAATTGGAATGCTTCGTTCTCAATTACGACCGCGATGCCAATATTAAAAATGAAAATGTCGGCTTTCGGAACGAACTAGCCGTGCACCCACCCCTGTTCAAATGTCGACGAACGGGGAGGCGCGTCGCGCGACGTTGCCAAAACGGAAAGTGAAATTTCGTCACACTCTCTCTCTCATTCACACACACAACGAACACACTCACAGGATAGTTCACTCCTCGTAACTTACGTCTGTGTGGGTTTAATTCGGCAGACGCGGTACGTCTGTGTGCGTTTGTTTTGATGAATATTATACGGTGGCGGCGTGAGTGTATGCGTCAGACGAATTTGTATGAACGTTGCAGTATACCTACGCTAGAACGTTTCCGTGTTCGATCGACTTTCGTAGACGCTGACTTTGAGTCGTGCTTCTGAACAATTAAAGTTATTAAAAGAATAGAGAGCTTTTTCAAGATTTATTGTGAAACTTTTCTTAGGAGTGGATTTTATGGACTCACTTTGAGATAAAATAGCTTCTTATAATGTTCTTTTTATCTAACAAACTTTCAGTACAGACACTATTACGCATTCAATTTTTTCACACTAACACAATATCCCGTCCTATTACCGACATAGTCCAACTTTAAAAATCAATACAAATTGACCATATCTGTACTAGCCATGGTCAAAACTTCCATGGCGTTAGAAGGGGGAGATGACGTCACAGGCCATTACCGCAATCTGTTTGTACCGTACTGTGGAGATCGTAACTCCACTGGGGTAGGGTTAGACAGTGTACGTTGAATTAAATAAGTATTTATGTAGTAAGAGCTTTCGAAGATTAAGTCATTTTAGGTTGCTGTTTAAAAAAATACTTTGATTATTATGAATTAGAAATATGATATAGGTATTATTGTTGGTAACTAGAATTTTTATCCGACTTAATAATACGATATTATCCAGAGAAAGTAGCAGTAAACGTATGCTTGCTATAGATATAAAGAAAGAGTCAGACAAATCTTACCATTTCATTGATGGAGCAAACGATGTTACGACTTCGTAGTATGTAATGACATTAATTATTTAGGTAAGTAGATTCTTGGAATAAAATGTTCTATATTTAAAATGTGAAAAAGAAAAACCTAAGCAAAATCATATTTAGAACACCTAAAGAAATACGAGAAAGACCAAAAAGTTTTCACTCCAAGACTCTTGACCTTTTTAATTAACTCTGAATATTCGCAATGATATTCCATTCTGCCAAGTTATTCCTAAGAAATAACCTAGTTATTTAAAATTCCTAGACTGAGAATATTCTTCGACGCATTTTATGCTAATTCTTTAGGTATTAATTTTAGAGTCGATTTGTTTTAAATCCTTGAGGAAAGAGCTGAAATCATTAACTTTATCAGTTCCTAGGGAATAAAAATATGATACAAAAGGTTGTGTAACAGTAATTATTTAAGTATTACTCCTTGATTATAAAAAAAATCATATATTAAGATACAATGAAGCATAATCTGCACTTATGATTGTTAAGACGACTTCTCTGAGAATAGGACCCCCGGGACCACAAATCCAAAACAAAGTCTAGATACTTGAATTTAATTTCCACATTTTCATTTAAACTGTACACTATAAAGAACATACAGTTAGAGCACATAACATCTAACGTAGGTACCATTAAGAACAAAAACAAAAGCAATTGCGTTTTATCCTCAATCTAATCAGAGAGCTCAGAGTCTGCCAATGTCCGCACTCCAGCCAGTTCTTTACAAGCAAACTTTACACAAGTACACTCAAACCTTACGACGTAGTTATTGTATTTATAATACTGGCAACATTGAATAAAGCTGTTAACCTTCATGCCGACGATTGTGCGGCAGCTTACGGCTCGAGGCGCGAAAATCCGATAACTTTCGTACTTCCCTTCCCCTCCCGCCGCGACCTCACACCCCTCGCCCGCCTTTAATGGTATAAAAAATCAATTTCCCGCCCAAATTACGCAGAGTCGACAAATTGCGAACGCGTCTAGTCTATAATCGAGTGTTTTTCGGTCTACTGTTCACGACCTCCGTTACAATAGCTAAATTCTATTTGTTTTTTTTTACAAAGTGCGAGATTTATTTTTGGTACCTAATTGGAACATTTTTGAATTAGCTTTTTCGTGTTGAAAATTGAAACGCATTCTCTTGAAAATTTAAACACGTATTTTGTGATTAATTTTACTTTGCAACTTTACGTATTTATGTTTGCAAAGTATTCTTAATTTTACTCAATTTTTAAAATGTTTCTAGAGATTTCTAGAAGGGTTAAGTTTTAATAGACTAACAAATAAGTTTTCTAATAATGCTCTCATGGACTACTTTTATTTAGGCTACAATCACTAAAGAAAGAAACTAAAAGAATTACGTTTCTAGACAAATTTATTCAAAAATGCATAATAAATAACAGGCCGACAACTTGTAAAGATAAAGTCTGAAAGCTTTTACTGGCCACAGACGCTATAAAGACACGCACACAGACAACAAAGTAATTCCACCATTACAACTAACGTTAATGTAAACACACCCGAATTCTGAATACATGCACCCACACAGACGCATGTCATGTGTCCCGATGCAGTGTCCGTGTGACCTTGGTGCGAGGGTGAAAGTGTCCCTCTCTGCGTCGCACCCCGCCAACCTTCCGCGATCTATTTGGCGATTTCAAATTTCGAACTTCATTTGTTTCTGATAGACTTCGAATATCGAATGACAGTTCGATTTATAGTGATGACAGTTTGCTTTTTTAATTGTTCTCGTTTTGATATGCAACCTAGATTACTATTCTCCTTGGTTATATTCTAGTTTTGCAAAGCTGTAAATGGCTTTGTTTTTATAGGAAAAATATTATTTTTATGTCCCACAATATTACTTACACAGTAAAAAACTTTCAAAATAAAATTTTGTTACCAACATGATTCAGGACTGTAATTCCTCGGCGTTACAGGGAAACATAACTAATGATACTTTTACTGTTATAGACATACAAGTTTATATGGCTATAAATTTTATGAAAGCATATATCATACTATAAAACCATTGACATAAAAAATAAAATCGATTGGAAATACATAAAATTAAGGCTCAGTTTTACTGTCGAGAGATAAACTCTGTACGATACATATTTTGGAAGAAATAAAAGGTTATTATCTAACTTTTTGTGTCTTAAATAAAAAACTAAGTACTTGAGAAAATGCTGACGTAATAAGGAAGCGTATCTAATTAGTTTAGAATTGAGCTGACAGTCTCAAAAGTTTTGAGTGACAGGCTATTTTAGGATCACTTAGAATCTTAGATAATACTTTGGAAAACTACTGTTCGATTTTAATTTTCTGTTCTTGAACTCGATTACCTAACGTCTTCAGCAATTCTTTTTTATTCTCGATTATTTTTTCCGTGTGTCCGTATCGGAAATAATTTCCTTCTTTAGGATAATTTTATTTTATTCCTTACTACAGATCTGAGCATAAAAATCCCATATAACCTCATAAGAAAATACAATTACAGCTATCATAGACTCACATTTCGTAGCCTTGTAGACGCGACTACGACGTAGCCGCGTAGCGCCGCTAGCTACGAAACACCGCCTCTATTAAATACTTCCGACCGTATGCTTTATATTTTTCTTTATTTTCTTTTATGAGAGAGATATTGTGTACCGATGCTGGTTTTGTACACATAAGTTACTACGGTACTTGATATTATTCCTGCTTAGTCTTGACACTAAAAGAAGCAGATATTAATAGTCATTTGTTTTTTTATTCTGCCTAGTCAAGGTAGGATTGTAGTTCCATACAAACTCCTATCAGATTTTATAACTATAGATCAACGTCAAGCTAACCTGATTAACCATTCCTCCTTCGCATTCGCAAACAGGACCGCAATACTCCCCTAACCCTCAAAAGCGGTGCCAAAACGTTCAGGGAGTCCAAAAAAGGATCAGACACGACAAAAACAAACGTACGTAAACGTGACCTTGGGCGTGTAACCACAGGAGGCATTAATCTCGATATACCCTCGGGCAGACGCGCGCCAGACGGCCCGGACCGGTCACTGATATCGTCATATTCATACTGTAGGGTTACCCCGGCCCATAAGATACATATTTTAAAACTTCCGAGCTGAGGCAGGTTGGGTATTTCTTACTGGGGAATTTTGAAAGGAGCGCTGTTTTGCAATATTTTATGGCGAATTAAAGAGTTGGTTACTACTTTTTTGGGATATAAGCCGATAGATGCACCATCATCGGTATCATTCTTGGTAGTTAATGACGTATACCAGCTCTTCTTTGCTATAGATATAATTCATCTACATAAACCTTTCCCTTTAGGCACTATCAATTGCCCAAAACCGCAGGATTTCCAGTACTTAGTTGGTTTATTTAACACAAAAACGAATTATGACAACCTTACAGACTGTCAGAAATGGCTTGACATCTTCCACACATTCTAACAATTACATTCGAAGCACATCCCTACACCACAGCTTACCCAAATCCTTAACCCTCAATCGCCTTCGACCCAAAGACTCACACACACAATCCCGGACCTCTGACAACCCTACCCCGGGATGGGACGTTGACGACACAATTCAGGGCAACAAGTGTACCAGAATAATGACCATTTATTTTTAGGGGTACGTTTTATGAGCCTCGTGAGGAAGGCATTGATGGTCCTCGATTGGGAGTAAACAGGGACATATTTTTGAGAGGTCTTGGGTTTGAGGCTGATGATGAGTGTTTTACTGGTTATTGCAATTGGAGTAATACAGACGGGTTTGGCCACTGGAATTTGGCTTTGTTTGACTTGTTTTAAGGGAAAGCTCTGTCATGCTAATGTGGGTCGTCTGTTGTAATGCCCAATGTTTATAAACACAGAGTATTTTATGTTTCCAAGACAGTAATTTTATTGTCAAGGTCATGCAAATGCAAAATGTCGCTCATGCAACTATAATGTCGCTGTCAACACAGTCCACCTCAAAAAATCCAAATAGAAAACAAAATTCCCAAAAAAGAAAACTAGGTACAAATAAACCATAAGGAGTGAAATAAACATTCGCATCACGGTACCCTCTCAATACTCCGTACATAGATTATGTTTCGGACCCTCTTTCACCCCTCAGGTATAAGAGGTCAGGTTCAAGACATATGAACCAAAACACGTGATCGTCCTGTTACCTCTTAATTTGCGAATATAAGGTAGGATATTACATCTATTTTGTAATGTGAGAATATTGATAGAACTGGAATCAACACAGGGGGTACACAAACCATTTATAATAGAACAATTAAATACATAAGACCATCAGCCTAGTCTCACATTGCAGTATAAAAAAAAACACTCAAAATACATACCTGGCTGATACTAAAACATCAAAAAGCAACCCAGCTAATCATACAGGATACAACCTAAATGCCTATCAAAAACCAATATTCCCAATAAAGCTTCAAACAAATCGCAAAATCTCAATCCGTCAACAAAGTTAAAAATTTAAATTTTTCATGCGCATTGGGGTGCTTGGCCGTCTGTGCAATCGTCTACGTATAGATTACGGTAAAGTCGGGGTCTGAAGGGATCCCCGAGGTCACGATCAAGATGACTAAACCATGATGCATGCGACATTGTTTGTGTTTTGATATTTTCTTTTCTTTTTCATCTCCGTTATTCTTTGTTTTAGCTCCCATGTTTGGTTCACTTTCGATTTTCTTACATGTGATGGGATTGCTTTTTTCTTTGTTCGATTTTGAGATCGGTATGTATGGTTTCTGCTGAAGTGTTGAAGTTATCTTCTATAGAATTGTCTTCATTATATTTAATTAATAAATCTTTTACATTTGCCTTGAACTATTGTCTTATACTGTTTATGCACGATTGAGTGCCTGCTGTAAAAGTTCTTCCTCCATCCATGTAGGTTAGCTTTTACCCACATTTCAATATCTGCACACCTAATTTCCTTGTTTACCAATTTAACAACCAAACCCAGCATATTTTCTTTACTGAATAAGTAATCATAAATCTTCACAATGCGTACAGAAGTTGCAATTTCCCTATATGTATCGGATTAGGGATTACCAGACGGCTTGGGGTGCGTCGTAATGTAATCCGCGCTCTCGAGGTCAGGTTCAACACTGTTGGGGCATGCAAATGTTGGGCGCTGTTGAACTGTGACTCGTTGAGTATGCTGTTGGAAAACTTTGATGTCAGTGTTGGTGATAGATGGACTGTAGTTTTTATTTTGTTTTTTACCTTTAAGGGGTTTTGAAAAGCTATGAATTAATAAATTGGTGGTTATGCGAAAATATAGGAATTACTAAGTCTTTAGTATTCGTCATGAAGCTATATATAAAGGCTTCCAAAAAACTAAGAAATTCGCGCAATTCACAACGTCCCTTTAAAACTACACGTCAATTCAAATCACTACACAAAAATCCAAATCAAAGATCCAAAGAAAAATTGACGCAACATCGAAACATATCTTCCAAAGATAGGGTGAGAGCACAAATTGTCGGCACAGTCGGCTCACCCACGCCCCCTGGTGTCAATCTACGGCGCGGGAAATCACTTGGATGCTAGGATTTTATTCGCGCGAGAAAATAGAAATTTGAAGCGTGCTACTCTATTTTTTATGCCACGAGTAATTCTTTTGAGTTGGCTAATGTACTTGTGTTTTGTTTGGGGAGTATAGGGTGTTTTGTAGTAAATGTTGAGAAGTAGATGAATGCTGTTGGGTAATTCAAATCACTGATTTTAATGAGGAAACTTAAATGATTACTTGTCATTATTGTGCTTTTTATTAATGAAGCAGTTTTGAAATATCAAAATTATAGTAAGAGTATGTAATTTTGATATATCAAAAATATTGCTAAAAATCATCGAAAGTCCTTGTAACATCTGTATACACTTTAGTACATTTGCACTTCAGTTTTCATCTCAAACGGAGTGCTTTTAACTATTCACACTTCGCTGTTAATAGAGAAAGCGAGCGGTTTTATCGCAACTTGTGTAAATATTCGGCATTTTTAATCAAGGGAGGGTTGTGGTACATTCCGCTTGCATTTTGGGATATGCCATGATATATCATGATATACCCCGCGGTATATCATAAAGGTTTAGGGTTATGGCGCATTTTCGCAATATTGAGCGCTTGTGCAGTGCAGTGCAGAGCCGTTTGGAGTTATGGCTATTTTATTCAGTGGGTGATAATTTTGATGGAAAGTTTTTTGGATTAGTGGTTCAATTTTGATTTTGAATTTAGTTCGGTCTGGTATCTGTCTGTAGTTAATATATATGGTCTTATGGTAATATGGTCTTGAATTGAGAATTTTTCAGATTTGTCACTTTAAATGTGTCATCATGCTCTCTAGCTAGCCTTCTTATTCAAGTATAAAAATATGAATAAATTATCATAATTATTCACTCTAAAACTAGATATTGAAACTAATAAAAATACCTTCATTATTATTATTATTTGGTGAAACTAAATTACCATACATTGTCAAAATTTTCGTCGACCTGCTGACCCCACTAAAGAGCAAGTGACTCCCTACATGTAATTGTAATATGTAATACACTTATACAAGTACCATAACAGTAGGTATCTATATACAACGCATTCCCTTGTAACCACAATGTGTGGGTACATTGTGGGGTTCACGAACATTTATATGAACATACATTTGTACCTACATGCAATGTATACTGTGATAAGCAATAGTACAGGTATGTTGCGAAATATGTATACAATATTACATAGATGTTATTCATTTAGTCACGGGTAAGAGATGACGAAATGTTATATTTGAAATTGAAATCATTTCAGTTTCATTTTTTGACAGATTTTTGACATATGTAATGCAAATCGACGGGGTTTTATAGATAAATAAGAGATATTTTTTTCTTTCTTATAAAATAATAATATTGTACTCTAATCCACAAAACTAAATACGAATTTAAAACAATAAGTTAAATTACACCAAATAAACGTAAAATTAAAAATATAAACAAAAAGTTAACCAATTAACTAACAAAGTTAAGGGATAACAGTTAATTTACGTCACTAATCAGAAAGTTAGCTAACTGGTATTGTTAGTTACACAACAATACTACAGTTCACTGTCGAAGTTTACCTATTATTAAATTTTAACTTGAATCTGTTGGCTGGTGTTTAACTAGCGGCAAGCTCCGGGTTTATTTAAATTGTGCGTTACTTAAAAACATAACTACTTGGGCAATTTATAAAAGATACTATGGTCTGACCGTTTTTTGGTACATTTGACAATCCTGTCAGTCAGAACAAAAATGCTATTTTCCCTAAAAAATTGACAGCTGCCAACTGCACGAAAAATTCGGCACCTATAATATTCTTGACCGCTTATATGCATTCCACATTCAAATAAGCCATTTTTTAAATAATTGAATGAGTTACGTCCAAAAATTTGCTAACCATTAAATCCTTTTTGGGTCTTCATAAATCAAAACAAACACTGTTTTCCTCGAAAATAATATCCGAATAAAATTTTCTTTGGTTTCTCATACTTGTTTCGTAATTAATAAAGAACAAGATTTCGACATTTCCTGCTAAAATGAAAAAGCTTTGTTAAACTTATTAACTCACGTTTTAAGCTACAAAACGAACCCGGAAAAGAATTTCTCAACATATTTACAAAAAAAAAAAACTTTTCAAGAACAAATGTACCACTGGTTACACGTAAAGTTCCTAGCTTACCTTTGCAATGACCATGAAAAACCGTACCTAGAAATGTCAAAACATCAAAAGTCCTTCGTAACAGTTTGATTATTTTCCAACAAGTTTCTTAACAGCACAAAGTTCACAGTATACCTAGAAATTACGTCCTGCACAAAATAATTGAAAGCATTTCATAAACTCAAATTAAAAATTAGACTAGCCGGTTCACTCGTTGTCACTCGCGTCCTGTAGGAACCAGTCTTCTTATTGGGATAAAATATAACCTACTAGCTTCCGCTAGCGGCTTCGCCCGCGTGGTGTGGAGATAAAAAATAGCCTATGTGTTAATCCAGGGTATCACCTGTCTACATACCAAATTTCAATCAAATCGGTCCAGCCGTTTTTGCGTGATTGAATAACAAACATACATCCATACATTCTCACAAACTTTCACATTTATAATATAAGTAGGATGTAGGATGTAGGATGTAGGATGTTACTCGGGAAGAGTGTAGCTTTCCAAATGTGAAAGAATTTTTCAAGATTGATTCACTAGCTTAAGAGACTTCAGGGTACAAAGAAACAAAACAATCCTCTTTATTATACACAGTTATCACATGTCACATTTATTATTATTAAATTATAATAAATCCTGCCACGATTTCACTTCGACCTACTTCGTCTATTGACAAACTGCCGGATGCGAACCTCTCTCAGGTTTTAGATTCAATCATAGCTGGAACAAACTAGGCGCTCATGAGTTTGATCACGACGACAATTTGAAAATTGTACACTGATTCGTAGAAGTTTGACAGGCAAAAGTTTAGTAAGGGAATACTTCGATCTTTGACATATCATGCAATTTAAAAAGACTGAAAACGGAATACACGCCCAGCAATGATATGCTGATGAAGACACATTTGAAAAAAGAACGCGCCACATTAAGAAAAAAAAATAAAGAAAAAAGTCCCTATAAATGAACAATCCTTTTTTTCTTTTAATACGTAAATTGTATGTTTGTAAACAAACCATATCTGTTTCCATGAAGTTCAAGGTCCCAAGGTCTGACCTCGGTCACGGGTATACCCGGGTACTTTGTGACCGTTTACACCCGGGACGAGGGTCCAAGGGTTTTCCTTATACGACCTCTTTATTTTACGATAGGACTGGCTTTAAATATATTGTGTGTTTATTGTTGCTTTTGAAAATCGAACGAGGATTGTGATTAGTGTTTATTCTTGTTTGGATTTTGTATTTATATGAACATGCGTATGTATACAACATGTAACGTAATTAACGCACACCCTCATTACACCCCAATTAGAATATTATGTTATAATCATAATACATACACTGAATTTTTAATTTAGCGTGTATATGCATTGTTATTTACTAAATTAGTTATACCAATTCATGGAGAACTTTTTGGTCATACTACTACGCACGCAAATATCGCGCCGCGCGCCGCTCGACTCGACACAACATAACGAAACTACGAAAAAAACCCGACAATACACGAAGTCTTATTACTTTGAGTTACGGTCTATTTGAATTTGTTTTGACTGTACAGGGTTAATATGACAATAATTTCCGTAGTTTTAATTATTTTTGGGATAAAAAATTACCTATATTAAAAATGATATAAATCGATTCAGTAAACGATTCTGAACAAACTAATTTCAGGATGTGCGTTAATTAAGTTACATGTTGATCTGTCTGTAATAATACATACAGTAATAGAAGAAACATTTTTTGTTTCTTTCAAAAGCTCTAAAACCACTGATCCGATTTGAAATATTAATTCACTGTTGGGAAGCTACACTTCCCGAGTGACATAGACTACATTTTATCCCGCTACGGGCAATTGTGCCTATGGGACGCGGGTGAAATCGCAGGAGAACGGCTGGTACTTTTGTACGCAAGTTTTAAATGGTTTAGCTCTAGTAGGTAGGTAGACATATATTAACTCGACCTTTTAGATATTGTTTTCACAAATTAGCATAATGCCGATAATTTTATTGTTCAACCCGTGAGCCGAAAGAATGACTTTGTGAGCCATGAGTCAGCCATAAGCATGGGACAATGCATCATACTGACTCACCCGCCAATCAATGCGAGCTTTACACCAATTCCAAATTTAAATCATTCGAATGTTGCCGCGTTCTTTGTTTTATAAATCTGGTACTGTTCGAAAAATGTGTCGCATCAACAAATGCTTCTTATTTCGAATTTAAGAAACAATAAAATACATAAAAATTAAATCTTATTTATTAACTTGTAATAAAAATAAATATGGTGTATATTTTATTCCAAATTACAATAAATTATGACGAATTTAAAATTATAATCACACATTTTGTAATCATAATTTCAAAAAAAGAACGACGTTTATTTTTTATGCCCAGACATAAATGAGATATAGAAAAGAGTTTAGACTTCAACCAATAAAATCCTCTTTGGGTAAAAGTATATTTTGTGTTTGGACACGTTGCCGCTGACGTGCGTCATGAGAGCGGCATCATGACATATCCGCCACTTGGTCGCCGGATGGCGGTTCAATTTGTTAAATTAAACTCCACGCTATGCACAGATTCACTTGCCCGATATGTAGGACGGGAATTTTCGTCATTTGTCTAACATGCGTTATCCATTGCTGAAGTACCAATAACTGCGTCATAAAACTAAAATGAAATAGAATAAAATAACATAAATAATTGTTATATAACAAGACTAATTTATTTCCTATTTTCCAAGCATACATCTCAATTTACCAAAACATTTCAACATCCAAAAAATTACTAAAGTTCATAAAATATAGTTCCGCTACTCGCCGCCGCGAGCGCCACCGTCGCACACGCGCAACTACATCGCGTCCCGCGTCACTGCGCCGTGATTGCACTGAATTGAGCTTCCGTCGTCGACAGGATAAAAAAACCCGGCCGTGTCCTCGGCGGCATTAAACAATAGCCAATCGCGGTCTCTGTAGAGCTTTAGGAGGCGTGCATACTGCACGACGCGACAAGACGACACATGCTTAAATATTTAAGTGATTTGGTTGCATCCGATCGATTTTCGAGTCTGGGTTTGGCGTTGTGTTGAACTTTCGGGTTTTAGGGTCGGTTTAATTGGTGTTTAGGATAATGATTTTGTGGTTTTAGTCGTTAATGGTTGGCCTTTCATTTTTAACGAAGTCTTTGCTCCGAATCCAGGTATTTAAATTAGCTAAATGCTTGATCCTATCAATTAAATCATCTGAAGACAAAATAGACCACACATCTCAGATCTTGGCCAATACACCCATAAAATCCTATACCGCATGTCTGTCGCTTCAGTTTCGATATAAAACTGCTTACGGGTGTCGCGCCATTGGAGTCAATTTGATTGTCTGATTGAATTGTCCGACCACTGCTGGCTTTGCCGACTTGCCATGCACGCTAACACCATCGTTATACATGGATTCTGTTCTTTTTAGAATAGATCCTTATTACTTAAGGATACCTCGTGTATCTTTTAAAAGCCTGTCATATAGGGAGGTAACAAAACACGGCTTTGATATTTTTTTGGACTTGATTATTTGGAATATCTTATACGAGTTTACATACCTAGTTATTCCCAGCAGTACCTAGATTCAAATAGCCCAAACGGAACATAGCCTTATGAAGACCCTAACAAATGATTCGATCAACAAATCAAATTGACTATCCGATCTATTAAAACTAAATGTTTGATTACTGCCATACGAAATTTTAAAACTCTGACCCATTTCTGCTCACAAAGAGTACCAAAAGGTTTCCTAGACTTTGTATATTAAATAGACCAGAAACTGAACAAAGGAAATCTTCAAAAATCAGGTCGTTAGTGTTAGTGTTTTCAAAACTTTTGAACCGAAATAGGTACACGAACTCCCGAAGGGTAATCTCTTAATACATTTAGTGGGTAACGCGCATTGATGTGCAGATATCTGGTTAAACACTGGGGAGGGTGTTTCTGACCAATTTGCGACCCTATCTGACGCCCCCGGCGACTATGCGACCAGCTACCGGTGACCCCAGGTATATGTGACTAAAACCTGTTAGGCCCCGTTTACTGATTGATTGGGTGCGTATGAATTACTGTCGAGATTGGAAATTGCTACTCGATGTAGGCGTATTCATGTGTTAAGTTGGCTAACATTGTTTTTTACATCGTAGTAGAGGTTATTGGCATTTTCAATTTTATCATTATTTAGTTTTTTGTCCTAAACACGAATAAGTATTAGTGAGGTATAACTACTAGCATTTAAAGTACCATCGTCATCATCATCAGCCGTTGCAAAGTCTCGGTACAGCATAGAGGTCCTGTCTCCTACAGTCCGTATTACAATGTTAATAAATTATCTCTTTAGTCAGGCCGATACATTTTCAGACTACTTCTAGTTTTCATATTCAACTTGATTAAACTTACTCGGGTGTTAAATTAGTCTGTAGACATCCCGACATTCATGATATAATTTATAGGTGAACTTTCTTATACAATGTAATTGTTTGCTAAATAAACTTCTTCTATTGTGCTCCCGAACATTCTCGAAAGAATACGCTGAAAGGAAAAGCTAACTTGGCAGTCTCAAGATAATAGTTTTAGAGTTTAATGCTAATAAACTTTGTGATTTGTGTTTGTAATTTAACTTGAATAAGTTTGAAAGGAAAATAGAATCCAGAGCTAGCTAGAAAAATTGCAAGTCAAATTGTTAGCGAATTTATTATTGGCTGTAGATTTATTATTTGTCGTTCACGATATAAATAATTTAAATTGAAAGAAAAATCTGGGTGCGAAACAGATTAAATTCCCAATATGCCTGCCATGACTCATAAAACCATCTAATAATTTTTTTCCAATACAAAATCTTAAAAACCAATACAAATATCTATCTGTATTCTAAAAGTATTTGCCAGCAAGGTAAAGGCGGTACGAACTCGATATTGTCGCGCGAATCGCATTCCCATTCAAATAAAACCGCTGAATCGCAACAGACACGTCGAATCGGCACTTTGGGGCGAATATCGCCAATTTGAGATTCACTTAGCCTATAGTATGTCGTTGACGTGCATATTACTTCGCATTTTCGAGCGAGACGAGGCAGCACCAAAACATTTTGCATTTTCCTATAATGATCACGTTGTACGTCTAAATTTTGCCTCAAATTACAGTACATTACATTTCACTTTAAGCAAAATACGTCAATAAATTCTTACTAAATATTGTCCGACCAAAACTCAAGGGAGCGCAGTTCCGCAAATTAGTTTGCATGCCATCTGTCGTCGAATAGCGGCACTAAACACGGGCCCATTGTAATTTACTAACGGTCCGCAAAAACGGACATACCAAAACGAAACAAAACATATTCCAATTAACCTCGTTATTTTTACTGTACAGATTAACGTTCGAGATTATCTTCTGCCTTTATTATCTTCGGCGATGCGATGCACCTGCCTTTTAACCGATTTCAAATAACTGCCATTTCAATCCATCATGGCGGTACAATTCAATGGTCGGTTGTCTTGATGAATTATATTTAACATTAAATATAATTAGGAAACATGTTACTTTTATACGTTTATAGCAAGTGTCTTAACTTAAATGAATTATAGGCGATAGAATGATTTAGTAGAACCTAACATTTCAAGTTGGACTATTAAAGTCGTCTGCAACTGTAGACTACAATAACTCGTCGTAATACACATCTATTTACTTAAACAATGGATATTTTTTTAACAATACCTTTTTAAAATCTTATGGATTATAATCATGCAATATTGCAATTCAAACCTTAACTTCTGGGTTTTAGGATTAAATAACAGGTCTTGTTAGAATAAAATATAGTTATTGCTAACTACGCACATACGTCCATTTATGCTGCCATGGCTGTTTTATCTACAGTTCTAACCTCGTATCTTATGATCGTATTCGGCTTAAACATTCTTAAAATCATATCAAAGAGAAGTGAATGCCATATTCCTTCTTTACAAATACAAAACTCCAATTGTGTCCCGCCACTTTCCAAAAAGGACCAAACTTTTGACCGCAAAAGGCCTTCAAACAACCATATCATCAAAACAACGTCGCAAATATCTCGAACATGTCTCAACAGTCGTCAATGAGGTAATCAAGTGGTTCGCGTGACGGACACGACCTGCCTCAACAAGCCCACGCCACACGCACCCACGATACGAGAATACGAGCCGAATTACGAGTACTACTGTATGATCTCCCGAGAGTAAGTAATTTGTTTACGAATACACGCGAGGTGGGAAGGACCAAGTTCGTGAGTAGCGAGCCGTGTTTTTGGTCCTTTGGTATTTGTAACTTGTCGGGTAGACCTCTTAGGAGATTTCTGATGATAGGTTAACGACATTATTTTGATAGAACGTTTTGATGTTCTTATAATCACTTCAATTAAACTGAAAAAGGTGCGAAACCAATTAAATATTTTTATTAAAAGGCACCAATCACACGCAATAATCAATGAGCTTTCATTTTAAAGGTGTTATCAAATATGAAAGAATTAATTAGAAGCGTTATTAATAACTGACAGATGGTATGAAAGTGTACTAATTCTAATTTACAAAACCAGTTTGTTAATGTAATGTTTGACGATGATGCTACCTGATAATTAATATTTAAATAACGGTAGTCATGTTTTTGATATTCCCCTAGCATTTTAAAAAGTATGTCACAATGTTGCGAGTCATAAATTGAAGGAAGTTCCTCGTATTTGTGTTATCAGGATGGACTAAATAATAATTACGATTATTTCTAGTAATAGTCATGGTTTAGATTTTCATGATAAAAAAAAATACACCAAAATTTAAATTTTTAAAAACTTTACATGTCATTGAAAACTACATTTTATATGCAACATTAGACATAACGTAAATCTTAACAATTGATAATAGCACCAAAATATAACCCAAGAGTAACAACAACTAATAGCAAAATAACGGTCACAATATCTTTCCTACATCTTTCAACTCAAAGCTTCCCAAAAGACCAAAATGCAGCCGTTTACTATAAAGACCTTCCTAATGTTTATTCATCTTATTAAAATCTCTCTAGCGAACGAAAAATGAGTCCCGGACCTGTTCACAAGGATAATTACAAATCCCGCGATTTGAATAAGAATAGACAGCGTTAGTAAGAGAAGGGCAATAGAGAGAGACGGCGATGGAACAAATGTCGTTTGCGTCTAACATAAAAACAGGAGTAACGAACTAAAACGCCAGGTGTGAGTCGTGCCATGTGCTCAGTAACAGAAACTATTTATTTATTCGTGGCCTCAGTTGAAGTAACCTATTTAATTAGTGTGGCTAGATAATGAAAAAGCTCGGTAGGTTTGACAATGACAGCTGTCTGTGAGTGACAGTTGAACGTTTCATCAATATTTTTTTGGTAGTGAAGCAGATTTTCCCGGTATTTTAAACACTCATTAAATTGAAATCTGAGTAAGAGCTTTACGTAAAATACTACAATGCAAAAGGCTGCCAAAATCAGTCAAAAACGAGTTTAACAGAAGATCAATAGTAAATATAATATAAAATGTAAGATAATTCTTAATTACTGCAGTATTTTTAATAAACAGTTTAATTATTTTTTCAATCAAACACTTCTGCTTCACCGAAGAAAACGGCGTAAATAAATATTTAGTTACCATATTATTAGGTATTATTACCAAACTTAATCATATCAAACCAAATTCACTTATATAAATTGCAAAAACAATTAAATTATTTTTTAAACAATCCGCACAACCAAAACAATTTCTAGCATAGCCTCTTAGGGCGCCATCTAGCGGCGAGTAGTGAAACTACTACGACCATAAGCAACGCGGTGCTCTGTGTTCACATTCGTTCGTAAATTCAAACACAGATGGCGCTTACTCGATTTCTTGCAATAACGTTTACGATATTTCAGTTTTATAAATTGAGCAATATAAATACGAAAAAGAATATATATGGTTAAAATCAATGCTTTCAGTAAATAATTAATGTACGTAAATAACGAAATATTTCATACTAAAACACTAATCTGTCGCCATCTAACCTTACCTCCATTGCATGTTTGTCTATTCATTTTTCCCTTATTTTGTGTTAACGTTTCTCCTTTGTTTTACTTACTTTATTTTTGCTTTATGTTAAGTCCGTGGTGTGTCTGTGTTGTTATAGCTTATTTTGGCTCCGGACGGCACCTTGCAGACAGTGAAGAGCGAGTCTCGGAGAGGACGCGGCAGAGGGCGCTCGAGTACCACACCCGTGAGTACCTACCTTAATATTTTTTCTTAACTTTTCTTTTGTTTGTTTGTTTTTTTATTTTTTCATTTCCTTCATGTTATGTGTACCCTTTGGTGACTAATGATTAACAATCATCATTAACCTGTGTTTCTTGTTTTCGGAGAATGATTTCGAATTGAATGAATATCCATCTTATTTTTTCCTATGTAAATACGCGGTAAATATGCATCAACTTTAAAAAATCGAGAGATAAAATGCTTATACATTTTTTTTTCGACGCTTACCTGATATCTTCAAACTATTTCATTCATACATGAATGTCATGCCTAAATAGAGCTTTCTCAGAAGCTTCCTCGTCTTAATGACATACCTACTATATCAAAATCGATAGCGACTTAAAGAATGCGTCGAATAGTGTAGACACAGCAAGCTCAACTTATATCGATGTTCAAGCAACTACCGCAATCCTTAAAGGCACAACGAAAATGTCGGTAACAAGTCTATCGATAGTAACCTTCAACCCCGACATACATAGGTATCATCGACCCTCAGATTTCGAACCAAACCAAAATCCGATCATTGGTCGCCGTGAACCCGCCAATGACAGCGTGACCGCTGTTACATAACGACAATAAATCAAACGCGAACAAAAACCAGGCCACTCTCGCTTTCGAAACGAAATATCCGAATATAGAGGAATAAAGTGTAACCCGGGTTCATGGCCACTCAGCATTCGTAAACAAACCCCATTCACGGAGATTAACACGGGCTGAGAGCGACCACTTTGCAATGAACCATATACATTGCGCGTTTGGTTCAAACCTCAGACTTTCATCCACGAACAAAGACGGCAATGTATAGTAAACTAAGAGTTATGTTCGTATAATAGTGACGGGTTTCGGTAGGATATTTTTCCGCATACCAGCGAACACCACCTGTTTCATTCAATGTATCGAGTGGGCGAATTGTAAATTAATTGAAAGATTATTCAACAAGGTCCTTCGGTGTCGTTCACCTATTTACTGGTTTGTGATTGTGACAGTTCGTGTTGCGCTAGTTATTTATTTATAGGCTTTATGTCGAAGGTTGTAAAGGTTATTGTGCCTAGAGTGTATTGGATTGGTTTTACCTTAATGTTGCGTAATGGCATAAGCAGAGATCTAGGTACGTTTCCTATTAAGTAGATTGTAAAGTAAAATGATCTAGGAAATGATTTGAGTACTTATAACCAAACTTTATATGGAAGGCTTACTCATCAAATGAGCTATTCGGGATTCCTGACATTATCACTTAAGAATTTCTTTTGATTTAAATTATTACTCCAAGACAAAGCGGTGAAAGAGGATCGTACCTGAAAAAAAAGACATGGATTAATTGACAAGGCTTCGATAAATATCTCTATTTCAAATTGCTACGAATCGAATATTTTTTCGTAGACTCGCTACGCGTTGCTACGAATATCCGTCGTAGCAGATTGGCGTGACCGCGTGCCAAATAAAATTGGTGATCGAGACATCTAGCTTGTCGGTTGTTTTTCAATTTATTGGAATATTTCCAAGAGGTGAAAGTACTTATATATATGTAGCTTTATTGAACAAGACCAATGTGACAGTAAATATGTCATAGGTGCTTATGTAAATAGATACTGGAAATTGTTGGAAAAAGCTTGTACTTTGGGAAAAGACATGAAATGGTATAGCGTTATATACGCAAAAGAACATCGGTCAGTCCCAATTTTACGGTAAAATGTTTGATCCGATGTCAAATTGCATATGGCTGTGGACTGTACAATCATAGAAATATTATTCTGAGGAAATAGAATACATACTCGAAATTAATGGCAGGGTTTATGTTCAACAATAGGTCGTCTATCACTGAGATTATGATGAAGTTAATCCAAAATACAACATTTTTTTTTAAATTAAATTACGCCTTCTCTGTTCCTAACAAAATATTAAATCCGTAGCAATAAACACATGAGCTTCTTACATCTAGATCTTAGTGTCTAAGCAATGGACACATAAGATTCCTAGATCTCAGTGTGCCATCACTAGTTTCCATACAAAGTGTTCCTTAAAGCAAACAACACGACATTTGATTAGCTAATGTACTTCAACTTACAAAGAACTTGGAAAATCATCTTTATTTTAAGATCCCCCGCTCTTTGAGTCTAGTTTAAAAGGAATTTTAAGTTATTCCGCTCTATTTTATTAGGATTTTTTTTGGGTATAATGGAATTAGATTGACAATAGAGCGCTTATAAAATAAGAAATGTATGTGTATGAATGACATTTTTGTGGTTATTTTAATATTTAAAGTAAGTTTTGTAATTTTTTTTTCGATTAGTTAGCAAACTACAAAATATTGTGCAGAATCTAGTATTTATTTAACCAAAACAAGATATAGACGGAACTTATCCACATTTTCGAAACTCTTTCAATTGTCAAGTCTACATGAGCAGAACCGCATAAAAAGCCTAGTCTACACAACAACATAAAAGTCGATTATCACTGTAATACGGAACCGTCATTAATCAAACGTCAAACGTCACACCACCCTAACGTCAGTTACGTCAATTCCTACCGCATCTATTAGTACGTCTAAACAATGCAAGCTTTAGAGGGTGGCCAGTGGTCAGTTGGGTGGTCAGTGGTCAGTTGGGTGGTGGGGTGTAATTGAGTCATTATTTATATTGTATGTCGATTATATTAGATGGTATATAATATATTGTGTATAAGGTCGCATAGTGATTGATTGTGAGTATAAGGAAGTCGTCTTACTAATATTGTAATGCGAAAGTAAAGTCTGTCTGTCGAGCTTTCTTGCTGAAATTACTGATTAAAGGTTTGGTAAGAAAGTAGTGAGGTAGTGTAACGCCAAGAGAAACGTGTGAGAAAGCCCTTAGGCTACTTTTTTCTTGGTTGCGGAAATTGGTTCTCCCGGGACGTGAGTGAAATCGCGGGGAGCAGCTAGTGGTTGATATTTCAAAGAAATCTAAAATATTTTTCCTTAATTTTTGTTTGTTGAAGGTATGCCGCAATGTGTGTTGCTGGTTCGATTCCAATATTTTACAAATTATTAATGCAAATTACAGTTAATACTGATACTTACGGGTCATGGTAATTGCAATATATATCACACTAACATTATAAGTTACTTAGTGTGTTTGGTATCTCTTCACGTACAAACTGCTGAAGAGTTTTTAGTGAATCTTGCCATTAAAATAGTAGTTCCCTCAAAAAGCGGGCATAGCTATTGGCAGAAGCTAGATATGCAATAAATACAGCAATTCTATAATGTTATTAAATAGTCCTTTCTAATGATTTCTTCTAAAACAATTAAAGATATTACATACAAAAAATCGACTAAATCCCAATTCCCAATACCACTATCAATTTAAGTTATCGTTGTATATCCCGGCTGTTACTATACAGTATTTGACACAAAAGCTTGCTAGTCACGGACAAAAAGATTGTCTGCAGCTAGACCGAACTTTTTCAAAGGGAAGCAAAACTTCTAGCAAAATGTTTGTCTTTTTTTTCAATTGAGTGTAATTATGTGAGAAGTTTTGTATTTTAATTGATGGGAAAGGCTTTAGTATTGTTTAATTTATGGAAAGAAAATACCATGATTTGTAATGATTTTAGGGAGGTTTTCTGTTTGTCTGTTAAGGTTCCAATTAAGACGAAATTTTCTATCACATGATAGCTCCAATCTTGGGAGATGCAATTGTAGTAGTCAGAAAGCAAGGTCTGAAAAATACGGTTTCTATAGGTATTCTAACTAAAGTTACTCGAGAAAAAATAGAACGACTAAATGATAACATATCTACATAAGCCTTTACTAATACCTCAAAAATAATCAATCATCATTCAAACACACAACCCAAACTACTACTAACAAAATCTAATCCTACCGTTCATTTCGGAAATAAATTGAAATCCTACATAATGAAGACGGGCGCATAAAGGCTGCAGACGGACTAATTTCGCGGCCGCCATCTTGGCGTTGCCATGGCAACGAGACTGCCCCCCTAGCCCTCCCCCCCTGCACTTGCGCTGCACTTCCTAAAGGCTAGACTTAGCTATGTAGAAGGTTGTTATACTGTACGGCCCATAGTTCGCCCAATGTATACGTACGAATAGTTGTGTTTCTGCGCTCAAATTATTGACGAAGATTCAATTTGAGAGGCTGTTATTTAGCTTTGATTTGTTGGTATTGTGATTTTGTTGTTTTAATGAAGTATTGGTGTTGCCAAATTATCAATCTTATATGGCAACGTTTCAATACTTCTGTCCATTCCCCATTACAATAAAAATTATAAGAAATTGTCCTTAAAGTGTTACAAAACAGATGTTCTTATCATATGAAAAGAAAATCACGTTATTAGCTTCATGTTTGCTCGAGATATATTTTTGTAATCTCTTTTTTTCAGAATCATGGGCAACACTGTATTTCTTATAAAAAGGATATATCAAAACCACAGACTTATAAATCCATTTCAAAAACCCATATCCAGCATTCATAGTCAGTCAAACGGCTATGAATTAACAAAACCATTAAAAGCCTATCGCATCCCGTAATCTGTCGGCCATAGGACAAATAATTCACGTCTGATTGCGAAGCCAGACTGACGGAAGGACAGCGGTATCGTCGTGTATTGCTATTAGTTGGCCTTTACGATGCCTGTTTACCAAGGTATGTAGGTATAGGTAAGGATGTAGGAGACGATTTGTATACGAGATGTGGATAGGTAAAAATGGTTAGGGATTTTGGTAATACGTTTAGAAAAATAAATTTTTAATATTGTAGTTTGAGTCAATTAAGAGTCTTGTATTTTTCTTCAAATGACGAAAGAAAGAGAATTTTCAAATCATGTAGAAAATTGCATAAAAAACAAAATTGTGTGTCAAAATAAAATTGTGGCCGACCTTAAATAAAATTGGCATAAGGGTTGATGATTGTATGCGAAACAAAAATCAAAAGTCTTGAATTTTAAATCAGTTTTCTTAAAATTACTTTTTTCAAAAACAAATGATCCATGGGAATAACATCAGCTGACTATACGCTAGCAAAATTCAACGATGAAGAAAACCGTTCCAAATTCAAGTCTGCAAAAGCAATGAAACCTTCGCAATCTCACAGCTATAAAGGTTTAAAAATAGAAAAAATATTATGATAAAGTTTTTATTACCTCATTTTCCGATATTTCTAGTGTCTAATAAAACTTATAGTTAGGGAAAGTTTAGCGCTGTGTCTGACCCGCCCGTGACCATCGCTGTAAACATGAAACGCCTGGAAACAAAATTCAAACAATAAAAACTAAATGATCCGTTAATACTGGTAACATTTCCCGTCAAACTGTAAGAAAATTACGTAACACATTTTCAATTCAACAAAAAGTCTGGATTGATATTTGAATTTGTGAATTGGTAAATGAATATTCTTAAAAAAAAAAACAAGGTTCCTAATTTAAAAATTCCAAACTCAACTTGAATTTATTCGAACTATCTCCTTCTTTTTCCGTGGTTGAGTCCGCGAGCACGAATATCGACGCTAGAGTCCGCCTTCGAATTATAAACTCGGGCGAAATTTGCACAGAGCACTTTGTAATTGCAAATTTCCTAACTGAGCGCATGCGCCATAAGGCGATCAATACGCCAAGACTTTATTATTGTTTTTTCTTAATACAATAACAGTTTGCGCGCCAAAATGCCAAAGTGAGGTTACATTTTTGAAAATAGAATTCTTGAATTTTATGAGTTCGTTCAGAAATAGAAGGGAAATATTTTTTATAGGAATTGTGTCGGCAAGACGGGGAGGTGCCTAGGGGTGGGACCGCCCGCTCCTATTGGATAGTTACTCGAAACTATTGCCTGAAACTTTCATTAATGCATTCTATTACCTCGTTTATGCAATATTCGGTATTCTATTGCTTTGCGGAATGCGTAATTTTATGTTAAAGTTACGTTTGCATAAAGAATTTTATTTTGAATGAAAATATGAATATGGACAGCCGTTTTCAAAATGCAATTTATGGAATAATTAACGCTGTGATTATTTCCGAAATTATTCTGAATAATTTACGTATAAAAGAGGATTTAAAAGTCTTGTTAAATAAATGTTATCTCATTGTTACCCGGGCGTGAAACGTGTGCGTACTTACTCTATATTTAATGTACGCGCGTAATATCCGGCTGATATTTCAGAATATCATAACTTTTCATACTGTTTCAATGTTGTAAAGAGTTGTTAAATATTTTATTTGGGGCGCAGTTGTTTCGAAATTGCTCCTTTTGATTACAGCCCTCGGGATATAGCAGTACCTTTACAATTGATTTCGTAAATACGTAACGTCAACCCGGTTGCGTCAAGAGTTCTACGTAAATAGAAATAACTGAAACAGTTTATAAAAATGACGTAAAATGAAAAGTGGATCGGGGAATGTGGAAATGTTTTTTTTTAACTATGTCACAGTTTTAACTATTCAGACTTATGTTTTCTCATGAATAAATAATAATTGAGTTTGTTAAATACTCGAATCTTCTATATTTGTATATCAAAATGATCAGACATATTGCCATATTTCACCTCACAGATATGATTCTCTTTTCAAACACATTTGAACTCAAAGCTATCGTTTTCACGTCTACCAATTTTCTGGCGTCAATTAAGTCAAGGCTGGCAACTTACGGGAGCTAAAAAAACTACTCCCGCCAACAATGGTCTATAGTCTATTGTAAACCATGTCTGCACTCACACACGCCCGGATACACGTACGAAACGATCACAAAGCTCTAGTAGCATAGACTACAGGCTGTATGTATAGTGCATTCCAGTCTGTCTTACTAACGAGCCAATATGCTGATGCTTTCGTCTGCAAAGTCTTCAAACTTATCTTTACAAACTAATACGGAGAATTAAAATTAACTTGCACTAAAATTGTTTGATAAAACATGTGTTAGAAATGTGGAAAGTTTATTTCAATATAAGCTGTTAGCCTTTTAGTATGGTGTCCCGGTCAAAGGCAACCGTTGGATATCTTTTAAAGTGCCTCTGAATTGGAAAAATCCGATAGAACACGCTATTACATTTTTATTGCGCCGTTTTCAAGAAAAGGTATTTCGCTCCGCAATCTGCTTCCGTTAGGTTGGACAAATTTTGAATGTTATCCGAACGTTTTTTTTATGATTCAATTGTGATGTTGGTATTTCATTTTAAAGTCTGCTGCTTTATAAAACACAAGCCTAGTTCCCGCGGTTTCACCCGCATTTCGTGAGAACTGCTGCCCGTATCGAGATAAAATACAGCCTATGTTACTCGAGACGAGTGTAACTTTCCAACAGTGAAATAATTTTTCAAATCGGTACTGTAGTTTCGGAGCCTTTAAAGTACAAACAAACAAACAAAAAAATGTTTCCTCTTTACTATATTAGTATAGATAACTCGGCAGCTAATTGTTCTGCAATAAATATTCTCAACGAATCTCGTTTATTGAATAAAGAATAATGTCAGTTTCAGTTAATAAATAATTTTCACTTCATAAAGTGATCCGTCATTGAGGGATACCTTTCAACACTAAGAGTGTATGGCGTATTGACAGAACTCTGGTACTTGTCCATATTTTTTCAGCTTCTAATTACGAGTACCTATATTATAATTTTCCAAATAACACATATTTTTCTTATGTTATTTTTGGCTTATATTTCAACATAACACACGGATATTTTAAGCGTTGAACAATATCTACTTCAGTATTCGTATTGTAACGATTTTTCCTTCAACTGAGTACTGACGAAAACTATAAACTTTTAAATCTTATGGGACTCAATTTCCTTACTATTTTTAAAGAATAAAATATGTTTCATCGTCCCTATTTAATTTTCCCAGATCGTACCACATAATTGAATAAACTCGTTCGCAAATAAAATCACTCAAATTGCTTCGCGAACATATGCCTAGTCTTTGAGAAATATGGAAATTCCAGTTTCTGCGTAAATTTAATTCAGTAATGGCTCCACTCCCCCTTTTCTCCCCCCTATAGGCATAAATTAAGCAAAATACGTAAAATAATTTGAATTTTAATGCGAATAGTTATTCTCTTTGATTATATTATGATTGTATTAAAATGAAGGAGCTCGGAATAATATTTTGCCAAAGTCTAGACCTAATTACTGTTAATTTGGTAAGTTAGGCAATTGTAATTAATGATTTAAATTAATATTTTCTTGGGCAAACATTAATTTGTCTCGGTTAATTTAATAAATTATAATTTATTAGTTTCACAATTCGAGGGTTGGTTGGGCATACAAATGAAAATGTTGTTATAAGAATGAACCTTCGAGTACTATTATTAAGGTTCTATAGTCAACTGCCCCTTTTGACTACATAGTTATCAGAAACTTTCATGTAGTTTTCTGCCTTAAATCCTCGTTATTAAGATTCAATTTCGTGCTATTATCCAACACTTTAGGACTTATCTCAAGATCCCATTATGACAAATGAAAATAAAGTCGAGCCGCTACCGTTGGCAGAAAACAAACGAAACATTTATGTAAACTCCAAATAAAACAGCTTTTCGCGGCAAGCGTATTGAAATAGTGCTTGCTGCAGTACAATCCCGCAACCACTTACCCCGGGATTCCGGGATTCCCGCGGGTTGTCACGTCCCGGGGCGCAAGCCACCGTGAAACGTTAGCACTAGAGGTGTGCAACAAGTGAATCGATGTGACTTTTGAGCCCACCGTTAATAAGACACGGGTGACAACCCTCAGGAGGCGATTAGGGTTGCGGCTGACGCGGTTTTAAGAACGCGCCAAATGAACCGAGCCGCCATCGGCAGTGAGTTGCGGCTTGTTCATGCTTTGTTACACGGGGGAGAGATAAAAGTCCAAATTTGAAATGTAAATTGAATATTGAAGAATCATTGAGCTGTGTTTCTGTATTGATTAACACAGATATTCTTGAAAGGGCCCATCCCTTTGTTGAGAAATCTCATATTTTCGTTAAAACTTTACAATGAACACACATAGCATAGCCTAAAAGCTACATACATCATGAAAATAACGTTAACAAATCTTTTCCTTGTTCAAAAAAAATCCCCAAACCAATGCTTAAACCCGCGTGCAATTTCTGTTCAAAAATACAGCAATCCCGGGTTTAACCCCGCCTCGGTTCAAGACGAGAGCCCCTTACGAAGGAGCAATGTAGCAAAAAGAATTGAACATCGAAGTTCACACTGCGTTCGTGTTATATGTGACACAAACCGCAACGTACGATTTGTCGTTAAAAGAATCTAAGCAACAAGTGGGGGCATAAATTGGACGACATATCCGATGACGTAGCTCTAGTGATGTACCTCACAGTCACGTTCCCGGGATCTTATTTTATACATTTTAATGCAAATCGATTTGGCACGTTAAAATTTTATTCGTTGAGCGCGTCGGCAATAATTTAGTCATTATGAAATTGTTGCGAATTATTGGGCTTTTGCTTAGCGTGAAATTATGGTATTCAGTAAATGGATTTTTCGGTTTATTTCATAGACGATGACGATTGAATGTTTTTCATAGAGTGAGAATTATAGTCATGAAAAGCACGTATTTTTTGACATACATCAAAACATCGAAAACGTCATTTATTCATCATTGAAACGTTATTTTTTATATGCAACCTATAAACCTATAAAAATTTTTATAGGTAAAGTTTTTTTTATAGGTAACAATCAAAGAAATAAATTATTCCGAAAATGAAGTACTTAATCTTAATAACAAAAAAGATAATAACATACTTTAAACGATCTTTGTCCTACATAATAAAATATACTTACATAATGTAACAGTACGTGAATAATTCATGTCACATGTCGATATATCCAGAAAGTTCCATCGCATTTACATGTTATCTCTGGTCTTCGTGAAAAAAACTTATGTTTCATTTAAATATTTACCGCGAATGAAAAAATGTGTAAACGGACATTAGGTACGATATGCAAAACGTTTTAAATTGTATTCTTACGTAAGAAGTAGCAAAAATTATTCTATCGATAAAAAAATATTAGGTCGCATGCCTAATTTAGATGAGAGGGAGAAATCATTTTAAAAGGTGCGCGACTTTTCTTACGTTTCAAAAAAAATTTCAGTTCTACGTTCATATTGGATCCTGACGTTTTCTATTACGTCAGTTAAGATTCGCTACTAAGCATAGACTATAATACAAAAAAACAATGAATGCGATTTGTCAACACTTGAAAGGGATTCTCAAAATTTTTGGGACATCCCTAGAATTGTCATAGATATATTATTTCACGGTATTTATTCTCTTATAGTTCGGCCATTCAGAGAATGCGTTCCTGACACGTCGCGATTGAACTGACGACGTAACTACATTCATTGATTATTGATATAATAATGTTGTTTTAATGCTCCTCAATTGTTAAAACGGTAAACAACCAGCAAAAATATTTTTATCGTAACTGCAACGCCATTGCAAAGTTACGTCGTCAGTTCAATCGCGACGTGTCAGGAACGCATTCTCTGAATGGCCGAACTATAAACAACGCCTCGTGTATCGTAAGAGGCTTAACAGACGACTTTTAATATATCGTGGATTACCCGGGTACGCTCAGAAATCTGTTTTATTACCGGCTTAAATTTTCGTATATAACGTAAAATCCGACCGTGCGTTTTACTGCCGTTTTCAATATTTATGTTATCAAATTGTCCTGGGTATTTGGTAATCCTTTGTATTGCGCGATGATATTACTTTCACGTTTGCTTAAGTGCGTCATGTGATCGTCAAATATTTTTTTGAACTGAAGTGAAGGGTGGAAAAATTAAAAAAACCACTCCTCATCCAACTGACGCGCCCCACTTACAATACAATTATCAAAATAAATAACACAAAAATAGAAAAATCTGATGTAAATATTTTATTTATACCTGAAAAACCCTTCAAAAGCAAATGTATATAAAAATAGGACATTTTATATTGAATTACGATAGTTGTAAACCGGGTACTACCGGCCGTAGAAACATAAAAACGTACAAGTCACCGTTCGGGGCCTTAACTTTTTCCGGGTGAACGGAAAATTTAATTTTCTAGGGAAATTGGTATCCCGGGGCACGGCGGTACTGCAATGAATCGAATTTTCCCGATAAAACTCTTATAAATACCCATTGTTGGTAGCGGCTAATAAAAATGATGAGTCCTTGTATTATGTGCAAAATATCTTTTGGTGATATTTTGTGGATTACTTTTTTAACTTTAGAAGTTCAAAGTTCTTTATTTTTTAAACATTGCTTTTCGTTTAAGAGGAAACTTATATCACTCCTCTTTTTGCGTCAAGTGTGTAAAAAAAGGAATTAGATACTTTTCAATTGCCTTCTCACTAAAACAACTTATCTATACAGAATTAAAGGAAAAGTTTATTTAGTATTTACTAGCTCAAAGATCTCCCAACATGAGCAACACGATCGTTTGTGGCATAACAATCTCAAAAACTGCAAAACAAAAGATGTTATATCAAAACGCGTTGCATTTACTTGAAATTGTTTACAATTTGAGACTGATATGGGAATCGGTTGTAAGATTTTTCCCAGACATCTGTGAAAGATACGAACATATGGATCTATGTATGTTTGTTTTAGATAAACGTTTTTTAAGGTAGATTTTGTAATGTGAGGTTATATTTCCTTCATTAATATGTTTATTAATGTGTTCCTTCAGAACTAATTTTTTTTAACATCAACCTCTACAAAACATTTTTTTTTCTGAAAATTCTTAAAAAATTACTTAAAAGAAATCTTTTATAACATAGACAACATGCATACTAGGTGGAGTTCAGTAGTGTGTTGACATCCTTATTATTTAAGTTTTTTTACGTTTGATATTTTTTTCAACACTCTATTTTGCAGTTATACTGCAGATCCTATAGAGACTTACTTATGTACAATACGAACAGTGTAATAATGACGTAACTCAAACTACTTCTTCAAACGGAGAATAAACAAATGAATCATAATGACTATCTTACGGACGTATATAAATCTTGCGTCCGATAAATCAGCCTTGAACCTAACATTATCGATAGTGTCGTAAATCACTTAAAGATATTTTAATTAAACATCCTCTATATATCAGGGAGATAGCGACTCGTGTAGGGCTGCTACGGATAACTGTCAACGCCCAATGGTGGCTGGATTTGGATGTAAGTTGCGTATGTAAGAATGTAAGTAATATTTTGTGGGATTTTTATTATGGATGCCTAATGAATGAAATGATGAGCTATACGTGACATGAATCAAAGACAATCTGGGTTTTCAAAAAATTATACTTGCTAATAGAACTGCTAATGTTCTAAATGAATAAGAAGATGGATGAAAATCTTGTTGGTAGTATTGTTAGAAAATATTTATACGATCTTTTTTATTGCATAACTTTAGGATACTCGTGATACTTATAAGCTTGAATTTGTAAATATATTACTCCTTTCCAACTAAAAATAAAACACTGAATGCAACTTGCATCAAATTCGTAATCAACTCAATCATAAGTACGTTGTAATAAAAAAAAACTACATTGGCAACCCTGCCACAATGTAGAAGGAGAGGGGATGAAATTAATTTAATTTTAACTTGATAATATATCACGTTGGCCGTCGCTAATAATGGAATAATGTTTGTACTAGAAACAATTTGAATTCTTATTAGATAGCGAGATATATTACGTTAATTAGAACGTAACTAACATGGATCCTGAGTTCAATAAATGTGCCAATTAAGTTGTTTCTTCGATAAAAGTTTATGTCGCTCTTTACGAACTTGAACGACCTCTGTATACACTTAGGTGTATTATGAAAAGGAACTCTATCTTTATTTAATTGAACAGTATCTTACCAATATTCACCAAATAAATTCTCAATAAGTTATTTAGTATTACGTTTAAAGACCAATCACTCCAACCGTAAAAAAAATATACTCAAGCTAAAATCCCGGTGAGAAGTGATATAAGGAAGTCAGGACGTACAATAATTCTAACGCAGCGAGTATTCGGCGATCAATAAGAGATACCGCACGGTCTATTTCTGCGTGCGTTTAGTTCTGCGCTAAACGCAAGGCTCATCTACCAGCCTAATGCATTTTCGTAGGCCTGATGGCCAGTCCGCAACGCTAGATATTTCATTCAACCGCCCAGACTATTCAGGCTCCCTAGATTGCTATTCTAACCTCCCACTCTGTCTGAGGGAGGGGGCAGACTACCCCCACTCGCTCGCCTGTACGCCGCTTAATTTCCGTATCGTATGGTCATTAATTTGTAAAGTGATATTTGGTTTATATATGTGTATCGGAATTTATGTATTCCTGTTCAGTTTATGTTGTAATTAGAATTTGCTTGTGGTGCAAGGAAACGTCCAGTTTGAATCGAATAAGATTTAAAAGTACAATGCAGCAGCCTGTATAAATAGCCGTTGTTTACGTTAAACAAAAAGAACGCGAAGCCTTAAAAGTGAGCCAGCGAGAAGCTCACCAAAAGACAATGCCAACATATCAGCATTCAACAAACTCCATTAAAACAAACCACTGCATTAGACCACATCAAAGTGAATGCAACAAAACGCGGGAACTTGTTTATCTGTGCGAGTTTGGCGCCCTTTTTGCGCGCCCTCTGGCGGCGGGATTATGGCGGATTGCCGCTGTCACCAGCGCATTCCCGCCAACTTTTAATTACGACCATTGTGAACTAAGTTTAAGTCGACGACAAAAGAACTTTTTCTAATGAAACTTTGGCCGCCGGTGTCGTTATTACTGAGGTACTTGTTGGTCTAGTTAGTTTTTGTTTAAATAGAAATCTAGGTGGGCGAGTTTTTGTTTTTAAATGAGGTGCATTCACTCAGGAGACGTTTATTTTTAATGATGTTTGGTTTCTTGCATATATCTTTTCTAATTATTATTTGTTGATGTCTATTCCCTTTTCTACCCCATATTTTCACAAGCGCACCTCCTCGCCAAAAATCACTAAAGAAGAAAACAACGACTGATTTTCCACAAAAACATAAATTGTACCTTCGTATCTGGTTCGTTAGCTGCACATTTCCGAACACAAATTGAGCTTGTTCGTCGTTCACGTCTGTGCATAAATTGCAGAGCTCCATATAATTAAAAATCAACATTTACATTCAATTCCATCTTCGTTGGTGGTTCACTCGATGTTATTTTCTTACGACGCTTGTTTGGTCTTCATAAATGATTTCCATGTAATGGGTACCTATCTATGGGTTGTTGAAGAAATTAAATTGAGGTTATCGCTTTTATACATGAAGGTTTTATGTAATGAGGGCTATCTTTCCTGCTGTGGGTAACATTGATGTGAGATTCTCATTTGATAATGAAAGTAATATTATGAAGGATAATACTTATAAGAAAAATTCTCATTGCATTACCAAAACCAATAGTGTTACATAATTCATGATTTAGATAACATTTGATTTTGGTCACGATAACACGACGTGGAACTGAAAATTTCAAGAAAGATTTTAAACTTCTTAGGTACAAGACTTCTGAGGTACTTTGGTCTTAGGTACAAGATTTAAACACTAACCTATTTATCACAAGTAAAACAAAGTAACTAAATATAGGTACAAGAACTACGGTTTTTAAATAAAATAATGCCTTCAGTAAACTAGGCTTGATACCGGCAATTTATGTAATAGTCATAATTGAAATAATGGCGGAGTAGGGCCCAGTAATGTTGCCAATCACAGCCTGAAATTACTACCAATTAATCCTACCATAATAGTTACTATTATAAATATTGTAAGGAGGAAAAATACATTGTAAACTGTATCAATTAAGCTGGTTTGTAGTTGTAGTACTATTTTACCCCGATAATTTTTGTAGAAGGTACACGAAAGAATATGAGTTATTGATCATGCTTTCTAATAAAGGGTTTTACTTATTACCTATAAATATCCTTAATATTAATGATATGAAAATACAAAAATAGCTAAGCTTTAAAACGATGGCTTTATGTTGAGTTTTATTCCTTCAATGCAATGCTGTAATATTATGACAAAAATTCGTCGAGATAAGAATCGATATTTAAAAATGGAAGAGATAAAATTTCATCAGCGTCTGCCAATTCCAGCATTGCGAACCTTTTTGCTCGCAAACCGGTAGTTACCAGTATATTCATTTATATCATATACCTTTTTATTTTAATCAGGTTTCGTACGTTACCTCAATATTTTATTTGACCAACTCTTAACGTGTGTCAGACCCTTGAATTTTGACTAATACATTATGAATCGTGAATACAGAAATGCATTATGCATTTCACTCTAATATAAACAGGTCAATGTGAACAAAAAATATATTCAGTCCACCAAAATAAAAACGATTTATCTAAATATATTCATAAGGAATATTATAATCAGGCAGCCGATCAATATTCCTTCAGCCTATAAGTAATAACCCAACACCGAAGAACAAATATTATTTCCGAACGATAAAGTAGAAAACTTTAACAAATCTATTTGAAGCGAAAGAAACTAACAAAGCTATAAAAGCGAAATAATAGTTATGGAAATGGTCTTTCATTTTCCACGAAAGAAAACTCCGCGAAACTACCGACAATATGAATGAAACTATAATATTAGAAAAGTTTCGTCCCGGGAAATGAGAAAACGTTGTAGGAACTCGTTCGTCTAATACACGTAGTTATAAACTTGTTCAATATAATATCGAGTGGCGGGGCGCTGTCTCGCTCGCACCCGCTGCACAACTGCCCTCGTTTAATTGCATATTCAGCTGAATAATTCTGTCCACCACATAGATATAGACAACGTCTATGTCTGTCCAAACTTCTCTTACTCTAATACAATGCTGATTTAACAATAAGCTCTTTCGTGATCCTCTGCTATATAACCTTAAAATAAAACCAAACCTTACTGGCTGATGCCGAACGCCGTTTAAAGAAACTTAAAAAAAAAATAAGTTTCCGAGCGTGCAATGTCAGTAATGGTGTCCGTATCGCTCTATCTCGCTTCCATTGTACCGATACTATCTATATGAGACAAGCAATCGATATAGAATCGATTAATTTTATTACATCGTTGACCGTTTGAACTAGATGTTGACACAAGCGGTCGTAAGAAATTAATCTAATAGAATTGCTACGACGTAGCAGTCGTAGTAAATATATGGACATGATTATTATATGAGGAACACTTGTACATAGGTTAAGCGATTGTTATGATAATGCTGGCTGCAATAGACGGAGGAGCGATGAAATATTGGCCTCTTTTGCATAAGCACCGCGGCGAAACTCGAGTGAAACGGTTCTACGATGTGCTACGCCGCCGCTACGCCGGAACTCGTAGCGATCTAATTGCTCATTAACTGTGACGCTAATGAAAACAAATTTGTCGTATAAATGTTAAATATAATTCTGGTACACAATAAATTTGACTCTAATTTTAGTTAATGTTGTAACAATTTGTTATTAAGAATTGTCGAGCTGATTCAATTTAGCGTTTATTTCGAGTGTAAATCATAGTTGTTTTGTAGCAACGCTTACTTGAAATACAGTTCCGTTACTGTTTAAGTTTGAATATTTTATTCCTCATTGTTAAAGCGTTACATATATCAAAATTTCGCATTAACATTTCTCCTTGACCTACCAATATTCTATATAGTATGCCGATCCGATCAAAATAAAATCGAGGCCGCTCCGAGAAACGACAATATACGTTGGTATATGACTAGGTACCTACGTTCATTAATCACTTTATACGTACTTATATATGATATTATACGTATATAGATCCGCCGTATTATAACGACAGGAAAACGTGACGCGACGTTTTCGGAAAATTCGGTACCATTTTATGATTTTTAGGGATGTTTTTGAGATTTTGGACAGAATGATTTAGGATTACGAATATGATTAAATTAGTTTTTAGGGTCTCTGGCAAGGTTTCATAATAATATTTTAAATGAGAATCTAGTTTTAATGATTGCATTAATGAGTGCTATTGAAAAGCTAAGTCAAATACGCAAACATGCTTGTCGATAGTTACGTACTTCATATTCATATTGGAACAATTTTATCGAGTATGAATTTAAAACGCAGTCGACCGTTACGATCGAGATAATTTTAGTATTCAGTGAATTTCTAGAGGATCTCAGCTTAAAACTTGCAAGTTCTTATCTTACATAGTTAAGATATAGTATGCCATCGACTGTTACCGGTTACTGCTAGTGTGACAGACAAGGATGGAAATATCGAAAAGTAGGTTATAGGTTGAGGAAAAGAAAATTTCCGTATGTAGAGTAGGTGCTTAGAAGAAATATCAAATAGGTATCATCATGACTCATAAGCAAACATAATACGCGGTCCAATGATAACTAAACGATTCAATTCAAACTGTTTACAACCACATAATATTCAGCCATAAAATACTACAGCAAAACTTTTACTTTCTTACAAAACTTCATTACAAGTTTAATAACGAAGTGAAAGAATTTCATAAGCGCCTCTTCTACACGTTTTTATAAAAGACTTATAAAACAAGCTATTAAAGCTCAGCTCATCTCGACGTATATCTAAAATTTGTAATTTGTTTATCAAACGTCTGGTATAGGTATGTAGGGGCGCGGGGCGGAGCGGGTGGCGCGGGGCGCGGCCGCGCTTGCCGCGCTCGTCCCGTCACACGGCCAGCAGTCACGTGCGACGACGCCGGCCCACAACGCGCTTTACCCAACATATCGATTCCCGCTGCACCTATCGATCGCCGATCGCCCGATGCACATCACTATAACTCGGTTTCCCGCGCAAATTTGATTTTGGATTGCACGTCAACGTCGCGTGTGTTGTGTTTTTTTTTTATTTTGTGACGAGGCCTTGGATTTTGTCGGTCAAGCTTCGCTCAGAAGTTCCGAGGTGGGTTCAACTTTTGCTGTATTGTTTTATGGTTAGTGATGGTAAAAATCTATGATGGGAAAATGGAACCGGTTCGATTGCGCTAAATCGCTTTAGTTAAAAGGTCAATACTCCCGGTGGCACGCGAGCAAGACGCAGCGATGAATGTGGAGCGATGTGGTCGTGCTGTGCTGACGGCTGGAGCCGACCATACCATGACGGACGTCTGATCACTCCACATACACTTCACTAGTAACTCCGAATATCGCGCCTTCCCATACAACGTCGGACTGCATATACAATTAATTGTCAGGTTCCTGACTCACAGCATGTACCTTTGTTAAATTTTAATTAATCTTAATAAGATATGGTTATTTAAGCAATTAATTCTAATTGCCGTAACGGTGGTAAATAACTAATTTAATTAACGTTGTTCGACATGTTTATTACAGATAACGTTTTTTTTTATGTACCTAGAATTTTTATACTTCGAAAAATATAATTCGAAAAATATAATTCAAAAAAGTCGTGGTGGCCTAGTGGGCAAAGGACCAACCTCTCAAGTATGAGGGCGCGGGTTCGATCCCAGGTCAGGCAAGTACCAATGCAACTTTTCTAAGTTTGTATGTACTTTCTAAGTATATCTTAGACACCATGGACTGTGTTTCGGATGGCACGTTAAACTGTAGGTCCCGGCTGTCATTGAACATCCTTGGCAGTCGTTACGGGTAGTCAGAAGCCAGTAAGTCTGACACCAGTCTAACCAAAGGGTATCGGGTTGCCCGGGTAACTGGGTTGAGGAGGTCAGATAGGCAGTCGCTTCTTGTAAAGCACTGGTACTCAGCTGAATCCGGTTAGACTGGAAGCCGACCCCAACATGATTGGGAAAAAGGCTCGGGAGATGATGAATTTTTATACTTCTTTTACTTGATTACTTACCGATTTAATTTTGTTGTTAAGTATAGGAGGTATTATTTTTCCTCGACTCTCTTTACTTATCATGAAGGATTCAAGGTGAAATAAAAATGTATGCTATGGAATAGATCTTTCAGACAATTTATTTTCAGCCTCTTCCTTAGTTCCGGTTTTTAGTATTATATAAAACTATCCCAGATATTTTCTTCCGAATTTAAGTATTTTCTTATTGAAAGTAGGTACCTAGAGACATTTCTCATTTTTTTATGTAAGATTGCCTCTGGAAGATAGAGATACCTAACTTCCTATATTTCCCGAAGAAAAAGTATGAATTGTGGATTTGAAAAAAACGTTATTATGAGAACATTAAAACGCACATAATGTTATGATCCAAAATTTTATTTTGATGGTTATTGTTGGCAATTTAAAAACACCTTTTAAAATTACTGAAAAGCATTTTCCGGGAGCGGAACATAAAAATAAAAATTCATTTAAGAATGCTCTTCAAAAATAATAAATAACAACATTGCTGAATAAGTACAGTAAAAATGGTATTTACGGCTCTCTTAAAAAATATAAAAATACGTATTTTTAATTTACACCGAAATGTATCTTGATCATCCTCCGAGCCTTTTTCCCAATCATGTTGGGGTCGGCTTCCAGTCTATCCGGATTTAGCTGAGTACCAGTGCTTTACAAGAAGCGACTGCCTATCTGACCTCCTCAACCCAGTTACCCGGGCAACCCGATACCCCTTGGTTAGACTGGTGTCAGACTTACTGGCTTCTGACTACCCGTAACGACTGCCAAGGATGTTCAATGACAGCCGGGACCTACAGTTTAACGTGCCATCCGAAACACAGTCAATGGTGTCTAAGATATACTTAGAAAGTACATACAAACTTAGAAAAGTTGCATTGGTACTTGCCTGACCTGGGATCGAACCCGCGCCCTCATACTTGAGAGGTTGGTCCTTTACCCACTAGGCCACCACGACTTTTTTTTTTTTTTTTTTTTACACCGAAATGTATCTTGATATAACGTATATTTGATTTACTGGTAATAAAACGGTACATTTAAATCTTGAGCAAGGTCGTCACAATTTATGTTCGTAATAAATTCGTCAAATAATGTACATCTGAACTGTAAATAGTTTTTTTAGGAGACTTATATAGCTTCCTCATGTTTTAAAAAAAATCTTAAAAAAGAGAGTGTGTTTGTCATGCTGTAACGCTGCAACGGCTGAAGCGATTGAGATGAAATTTCAGGAATGTAATATTCTGGCGTAAGCGGGGATAAGCTAGGTTTTTTTTCGGGTGTAAGATGAAGTAACTCCTCTCAGGATGCAGACAAATTCCCGAGCAAAACTTTGTATAATATGAGTTTGAGATTTTAAAATCTAACTGGATAATTCTAGTTTGTAATACTGCAATTTTTTTATGACGCTGCGATGACACTGCGTTTTTCGCTAGATACAAGATAAAAATGAAATGATAAATAACATCAGCCGATATGCTGCTTCAGTATTAATAGGAAATAACTTTATTGCCTGGAAGCTTTAAGTACTTAATCTTAAACGAACGACAAAGAGCTTAGACACCCAACAGAATAATTTAGTATACAGGAAAAAACAATCATTTTTTCCTCAAACAATACTTATTACAAAAATATATTTAAATAGGCACTTAATATTCATCGTTATCTCAACAATTTGAACACATTTCCGTACACTTCTGTTATTCGTCACGTACGCACTCCATCGTATGAAAATGGACCGAATCCATGCTTGAGGCATTTCCGTTCTAAAATAGAACTTTTCCATAATAACTGCAGATAACTGAAGATGAATCAGCGAAAACAATAACAAAATAAGTACTGTTTTAAGCTCTTTAAAGTCCCAAATCGATAAGATAAAAATTTCCTCTCAACTAAAAAATATTTAGGTCTCGTCAATAAGTAATATTCGTCGCCTGATTTATAGTTCTCCCTTATCTCTTATCGTGATGCAAAGTTTACACAACATAGTCGATTTAGATTGCGTGTGTGTACTCTAGATATGGCTTATCTAATGCCCCGCTTTCTGATTCGCTCTTTTTTAATAGAATATTATTACCAAGTTCCTCAGTTATGACCTCTGACCTCCTTGGTTAAAAAAAGCATGGCTGCCGATAGCGTTCTAAATTTGAAACAAGTCTCGCGTGGGGTATGCAGTGCTGGTGCTAGTGACCAATGTTGCCATGTGACGACACGGTTGTAGTTATGCGTGGCGAATAAAAATTTAGGTCAGTCTCGGTGGCTGGCCTCGATTCATTGAGAGCTCGTGCCGATCGTGCGTTATGCCGGGCTCGATGTTTGATACTGTTGTAAATAAAAACACGTGGCCCACGCATCTGGCCGCCAACAGATTACCTCTACTCGCTACTAGGAAATACAAATCGGTTCGGACTACGCTCAAACCGCACTATATTATTTCCCCATTCACAGCGCTAAATGGAATTAACATTCATTGACGGCGCGATACGTGGCCGGCACGTTTTAATTAACAAAATGTTGCGCTACACGTTTAATATTTGTTAATCAACATTTCCGAACCGTGACTTCTTGAGTAAATGTTTTAATATTCATGCATTCGTTCAGGTAGAAAAGAATCAGTAATGAAAATTGGACCCATAAATAAATTGTTTAAAAAGTACAAAAAACGTTGTGTCTACTTTGTAGAGGGTTTTTTGTTTAACGGCTATCAGAATGAGTGATCGCGCCTGTATTTAACGAACGAAGCATTATTTTAATAAGCCGGTGTATTTTTAAAACAAACCATAAAAGCTGTCTGCGGACAAGCGGTCGCATAAAAAGTGAAAATCAATAATGTCGGCAGCCCGACGCCAGGAGTCTGGATAATTGGAAAATTCTCTGCACATTGAAAGCTATAAATTTTCACTTTTGTCCACGCAGAACCTTTTCCGTGTTGCATTAAGGATAATAAATTAAAACAAAATGCTACTCCCGTGGTTTTTGTTGGGAATTGTAATTTAATTTATATCCATTAAAACTTTGGACATATTTTATCTGAAGTTGGTGCTATAATATCGAGATTTAAGTATCGATTCTGTCGATAGCGATTCGTCTCGAGATGCAGCTCGTGCTTAACTTTCTGAAAAAAAAACGATGACGAAACCCGTTCCGTCTTTAGGCTGTTTATTTTTGTACTTCTACCTGCGTGTGGTCTCACCTATTTGACATTAAGCATTGGATATCATAAAAAATACAAAGAACAGTTAAATGTGTACATAGGGCTTTTAACCGTAAACGTAAATTTTAATTCTGGACATTTTCACGAGCGCCATAATTGACTTTACGAGTCATATCAACTGCAATTAGCCGGTCTCGCGGCTCCTGCCACCTTTACTGTGTTTATTTTGCTTTTGAAATATTAACTGAGATGCTAGACGTGATGCTAGTGTATTTCATTCACTGAATTAACATCTTAATTGAACTTAATAAGGTTCTATCTTTAGATGTGAATCTTGCGAGATCAGCTAGCAACGCGAGCGAGATTTAATTTTATAAACAAGAAGTGTTTTCTTAAAAACTCGAGCACTTCCAACACAAAAGATTATGAAGCCGGTATAATGTCGAGAACTTCACTAAAGGTGGCAGTATTTAAAACTTTGACAAAAGATGTTTCGCTCGAGCTTAATTTGTAACAAAAAAGGTCTTTTCATCCAAACTTAAGTAGGCCTGGGAAATATTTTTCAATTTTTCGTAGCATTTAGTCGTAAATTCTGCAAAATACGTCTTATTACTTCTTGTCTCAATATATCATACTGTGATCATAAAACGACTGCGAAGTTCACCTTTTATAGATTTTACGATCGCTTGAATGGCAGTAAACCGTGGTACGGCACATACGGGTTAAGTACGCGTAGGTACAGTTCCTATGTACCGGCGGAACCCAGTACTTTCACCATGAACTTTCTACGTACAAAGAAATGAGGTGATATTTGCATTTTTTTTTTGTGAAAACCGTCATAAGTTGTGTCAAAGCGGCCCGGGCTACCGTAATGGCTTTTTAATTTTTCCTCAACGCTTCATTTTTTTGTTTACTTCTTTGCTATTTACATTCTCTAGTGGTAATATGTATTTTTATACTCGGCTTTAGAATTTGATTAGCCTAGCTCTAGGTATTAGATACGTGGAAAGCGGGTAAAGGTCACTTACAAAGAAAAAGATAATGCTATTTATAAAACTTGCACTATAATAAACGATTAGATAGAGCTATATTTATCTGATAGATAATCCCTAGAACGAACAGGAACTTCTAAAGATAAAAATAGACTGTACATTATTCTTTAAAGAGAGTCAATAAGGTGTGAAAATTGAAAATACAGTAGCAAGTTCACTCCAACAACCAATTAACCAAGTGACTCAGAACTGGTTGAACGACCAGCTGACTCGTATCAACAACAACAACAAAAATCAATCGATAGTAACAAGTTGTTTTTATATGAACGTAATCGCAAGTAAGTGGTTGAGACCGCGTGGCGTCCAGTCACGCATGCGACGTGTCACTTCCATATTATTCCATTCATGCGCCACGTGCCGAGAGAACTCACTAGCTTGTACTACGAACACTGATATCGTGCAGTTTATTGCCAGGATTTAAGAAGACCTTGGCCAAAACCGGAGCTATCTGTATGAGTCGATAAAAGATGCTACAGTTTGCAAGATTAATAACAACTTAAACGATAATCATAATGTTAAAAGACCACCTAACCGACATTTAAAATGCAATTAACCTTTCCAAGAGAAAGTTCGGAATTTTCTACAGCCGTCTCTCAAAGTTTATCAGTACAAACAATCAAAGAGCAATCCTAAACGTTGTTTACAAACAGAGCCAAATGACTTCATTCACGGTCCCGGGCTCCCGGGCGCCCTCCTCATATTTCCCGAGCGAGGCCCCCGGGATCGGATCGGGTAGACAAGCGTAAGATATCCCGCACTCCTGCGGATCCCGCCCTTGAACTTGGAGCCGTCACGCGCCGACAATACGGACGTTTACCTCTTTTGCCCGTTTATTTCAATACAGATTTATTTACTGTTCTATTTTCGCCAGAAGGAAAAAATAACTTGAAAATATTTCCGCACGAAGTTCCAAGATAAGATAGGCTTATCGTAGCCGACGGAAACGTAGTACGTATAAGCGCCGTAACGTTCGCAATAAGGCGCAACCATAACGCGCCCGAGAAAATTGTGTAAGTACAACGTTTTGAATGGCCAATTCCGCGAAGTAAAAATATAAAATTAAACTAGCAATAGTCTAGCTGCAGTCTAGTGGCAATAAAACCGTCGTTAAACCACGAACGTGTGAACTTTCTCTGGCGTGTTTACACCTCGGGTGTTCGTGCAAAGAACTGGTAAGCCGGGTGCCAAGTGCGGGTGAAATATATCCGGTCGCTCGGGAATACGCGTAGACGTGCGGCAGACGGCCCTTGAACTTTACCCGTCGACTTACCCGGCCGTGGAGCTCTAATGTGCGTGAAACTATGCGTGAGCCGTCGCACGCCGCCGCTACACATTCTCCGCTACCCGTCTGCGACGAGACTAATTCACGTCACAGTGATCTATCACATGTAGTTTAGGAATATCTCAAAGAATTCTGAATGACACCCATACGCTGTCATTGTAGCGATTCAGTTCCTATTGTTTTTATAATGAGAGGATGCAACGTCCGCTATTGTTTTGCAAATTAATGAATTATAGAGGACCACTGAATGTCATATTTTTCTATATGGATGACCTTTATTTGCCACTAATTTACACAGTTTCAACTTGCAACAAATGTTTGTGTATGAAAAACGCTTGGAAACAGGGAAGATATCAGTGGTGTTATCTTGTATTCTCATGAACCGGGTGTTCACTAGTGACATGGACAAATAGCCGGACGTTTGAGACCCGGATAACCGTCTGTTTGGCTCTCGTTACCTTATCGATGACCGCTCTTGCCACAGATGTGCTTTTGTTACTCATTTTTCTGTTAGGTTTTTGAAAAACATATAGGACAGTTCTCCATTAAAGTTTGCAAAGCAAGAGTGTTATTTTAAATACACAACTAGGATCTTCAAATAGGAAGTTTTGCTACCATATTTTACAAAACATAATTTCTAGTAAGTAACTAAATAAAATACGAACTCGGTCCAATGGAAACAGAATTTTCCGTGGTACAAAACGAAAGAACAATTTGTTCGAAACATTATTTTTTCTTTATTCCAATTCTCACAACTGCGAGCAGTAATAATAAATCGAGTGGTATTGTTTATCCGACGGTGCAACAAAAGATGAGTTATGTGTTATATGTATGTATTTGTGACAAGGGATTTTATGATGCTTCACCTGGTGGAAAGTTTAGAGGATATAAAACTCTAAGCTTAAAGGGATAGGAAGGAAAATCGCTTGGAGCAATCCTTTTGGTTGATTTTCTCGTATGTTGCGTTTGACATTTTTCTGAGTAAGATTATTGTGGTATTAGAGTGCTTTTCTTCAAGCCCATTTCACCCAGAGATGGTGTAGCTTTTAATGACTAAAATTGTGTTTTCAGTTAACACTATGAAAGATGCAAAGCCGGATGACAGCCTACAATCCTTGTAGATTTCTATAATTTTCAAGTAAAGAAAACGTCCCGGACCTATGGCAACAACAAACGACTATGCCCGGTTGAAATCCGTCTCAGCCGGGTCACTTCGCCCGGCCGGTCGATAACCCCGGACCGCCTCCGGATATCGACCTTATAATTAACGATACTTGAGGAGAATATATCAAACTTACCGTTTTCAGTGTAACAAAGTTTCTGAACGATTCGAATTTCAATTTTGTAATGAAAAATTGTATAACATTTTTAGAAGTAAATACTTTTTAGAGACTGGTTGTAAAACGTCTTCTTTTGAAAATAGAACACCATTAAAAAAAGAAACATAAACCATTTGAATCTTGCACGACGAACATTTCAAGCGGTTTTTCAACCAGTGACAGTAAAAATAAAAATGGCGAAAATTACGACATTTTAGGCGCGCCTTGAGGTAAAAAACCTTCAAATTATTATGCCTACCTTGAGTTGGAAGACCTTCTGATATAAATAGACACAAAAGGCGAGAGAGCGATAGAAGTTTTCAGTCAAGCCTGTTCAGGTAGATGTTATGAAAATTATTATTCAGTGTAAAATACTTGTAGCTTTCGAGGGCTAATAAACTATTTATTTAACAGTATTCAACTATACGCTCAAGTCTTATTAGAGTTTATTTAGAAACATAATTATTAAAAGTGCAAATTCTTAATTAGATAATAAAAATGACTCAAGCGTTTGCAATTTTGAGCTGCTTACAATATATCGTCGTTTATTCGCTAAAACTTATCGAACCCTATTGTGTTCGATGAGTAAATTACAAAAGAATGCCTTTCTCTGTTCATCAGTTGTATGAATCATAACTTTGCCTTAATTCCTCATCAATGACGTCATGGATATCAAATTATATATATATATATATATGAATTCAAATTTTTACTTTCCTTAGTAAAAATTTCATGAGTTAATTAAAACATTGGTAGAATTACATAAAAAATATTGAGTTTCTAGCACGTTTGGTATCAGAAAAGTACGCTATGGTAACATACCGGGATAAAATATAGCCTATGTTTCTCGAGAAGAGTGTAGCTTTCCAATATTGAAAGAATTTTTCTAATCGGTTCAATAGTATCGGAGCCCGGACAAACAAACACATAAAATTAGTACATAGATTAATATTTACACTGATTCATACATAAGTGTGAGTCCTTACATTCAAAACAGGCGATAAGCTTTCACGTAAAATGATAAGCTACACTTGTAATAACAATCGCAACAAATACTCCTCGCGCTACCTAGACAACGTTCATCCGGTTTTTATCAGTTACCCGGGTTTACAGACATGTCCGGTCGATAACCCGGCCCGCATACGGTCAAAGTTTATCAATCAGGACTTTGTTTATTTAAACTTAACTACAAATTAACTATGGTAGCGAGCTTTCTGTGAACTTTGTTATTCAATATGGCTGACTTTGGAGTTTCGTTTCTGACAGTTGGATAACGAATTTTGAATTTGAATTTGGAGCATTCGTTTTTTAACTTTATAATGGCCATGTATTTGGAATAGTACCTATATGAAATGAGTTTTTACTGGATTTGTAAAGAGTTTAGGTATTTGAATGATGGAATTGAAAATCTAAAGTTACGTTCACATACACATTATCATCTCCCGAGTCTTTTCCCGACTATGTTGGGGTCGGCTTCCAGTCTAACAGGATGCAGCTGAGTACCAGTATTTTACAAGGAGCGACTGCCTATCTGACCTCCTCAACCCAGTTACTCGGCCAACCCAATACTAGGTAAGACTGGTTGACAGACTTACTGACTTCTGACTACCCGTAACAACTGCCAAAGATGTTCAATGACAGTCTTACACAATATAATATAATGTTTAACAACACTAATGTACCGTGTTTGTTGTTTACAGGTCTTACAAGACATCAAGGTAAATATATTTTATCCTTGTCTTACGCATTGTTTCTCGCACCATTGTCTCGTTTCTTTTAGTTGCAATTTCTTTTTGCACGTTTATCTTTTTCTTTTTCAATATAACGCTTATCTTTTCTTTACTAATTTTGTATTTCGTTTTTGTCGTCAGTACTTTATTGTGTCTACAATGTTTCCTGTTTTTTTTTTAGTAACTATTAGCTCATTAGTTGATGTGGAAGTAGGTACTAATTAATGTCCTGTGTTTAAAGGATTATCTTTCGTCTTAACAGCTGTTTTCTTACATTGCATGTCTTATTAACAGCTTCAATCTTTATTATCTCGAAACTCATATTTAGCGTCAATACTTCCAGTGTCATCTTTTTCATTCAATTTCAGATTAATTTTCCCTTCATCTTAAATTCTCATTAATTCTCTCCCTACCATTCCAATCAAGATATTCCATGGAAACCGCAGTCTATGTACGAAGAATATTTTAAAATACATAGGTACTAAGACACATCACATCCGCGAAGGTTCGATACGTCGTGAGGGTTGCACGGGGGGGGCGGTCGATGGGTCAACGACCTCGGGAGGATTTCGATGCCACCCTCCCCTCCTCCCACTTATTTATTTATTAAAATTTACCTACATTGTTCTATAGCGAGTGTTTAATAAGGGAGGGAATTTAATTTTCATCTTATAAATGAGATAATAGAAAAGTAAAGTGCTTCAGTTCTTTGTTTTTCTTTTGTTATATAAACATGGAGGTTAGTTGGTTATCTACCTTCTTTGATTTTGTGTATCATATTCATACATGACATATTTGACCCGTTTAGATGCTTTAAAGTATTTCCAACGGTAATAACATTGCACAAGCCCTACTTGTTAACAAACATTAGATTTTCCAAGAAATTCAATTACACCGTACAACTCCATGATTTCACGGTTCTACAAAACTGTTAATTAATTAATCAGGTCATTGATAAACGTTATCAGGCCCAACCGAAATGCCTATTTATCCTTCCCGATAAGTGGTACACGGCGCACAACACGCTGCCATTACAGAAAGCGTTGCTCGTTCCGGACGGTGTATGCCGGACAAATTCACAACCGCAAACAAAATGTATTGAGGAATCCATAATTCCACCACATAAAGTCCTGTTTCATACACATTTTGACATATCATACATCTCTTTCAAGCCAACCGTGGTCTCTCGCTCTTACAACAATCGCTATCCAATATTCTATTTACAAAACATTCGGCGCGCGACGTTGCCGTCCCGCTGTGCGCTTGCGCCGGTGACGTCACGAGCTGGAGTAACGCTGTCCTTGTCTTGCTTCTCTTTCTAAACAGACCGTATTCCGTTTAGGGCTTGTGCAAAGTTCTGTGTAAATACTAAATGATATGCAGGAAACTTATAGGAAAATCTCGACAGGAGATAAGACAAGAGGAAATTTGTTCTCTGATGACCATATGTGATATGCTATTTTATCCTTAAATGGTCTGTGTAAATAAGTCATACACGTACCAATAGGCAATAGGTAAATAATAATACAAAAGAAACCGTACACGACGATTTAATAGTCTTAAAAAACCGGCCAAGTGCGAGTCGGACTCGTGCACGAAGGGTTCCGTAAATTACAGTTAAATCAACCTATCTCAAAAACTATAAGAGATACTTTGATCAAACCAAAAATCGTTGAAAGAGTTAATTAGCATGCATCACCTCTATTTTTTTTAGAATTTTATACCCCGTAGTTATAAAAATAGAGGGGGGGGGACATACTTTTTACGACTTTGAGAGCTGATATCTCAAAAACCGTTCACTTTAAGAAAAATGTTTTTTAGAAAACTTTATATCATTTTAAAAGACCTTTCCATTGATACCCCACACGGGTATGTACATCGAAAAAAAAAATTTCATCCCTCAGTTACATGTATGGGGGGCCCCACCCCCAATTCTTTTTTTTACTATTTAGTGTCATATTTTTGTAGCGGTTCATACAACACATATTCCCATCAAATTTCATCACTGTAGTACTTATAGTTTCCGAGTAAATCGGCTGTGACAGACGGACAGACGGACAGACGGACATGACGAAACTATAAGGGTTCCGTTTTTGCCATTTTGGCTACGGAACCCTAATAAAAATGATGTTTTGCATACCTATCTCAAAATGTCTCGAAGGATCGGTACCATAAGTCAAAACATAGGCTATGGAAGTACTCTTGAATAAGATTATGACGACTAAACAGATATAGGTAACAGACTGGAATTTGCTACGTTTTCTCTTATATTTTCATAATTAATGTCCCTCATACATAACTATTGTTTTGATTATGACAGCAGCGTCTATGAATGCTAATGACACATTGCTTTGACTAGGAGCTTTCCTGGAAATGTGACTAAAATTTAGTATTCTTTGTGCTGTATTTTTAGCCTCAGTTTTCCCTTTCAAAAGTTCTCTGAACTGTTTTTGACAGTGATATAGCTTAAAAGTATTTGGAATTGAATGGAAATATAAGAAAGTATAAAGTTCAGTCAAACTTGAGGAACTCCCGAATCCGTTGCATTTTAAAACGTTTTGTTGTAGTGCTTGCCTAAATAATCTTCGTTGACCTAAAATCTGTAAAGATGGAACAGAAAGAACATAATCGCAAAAGAGTTGATTTAAATAGTAACTAAAATGAACCTACAAAGACAGAAAACGTCACATCTAAGATATGTAGACCTAAAATAAATGAAATTGATTATGTTATAGCAGCTAGACAAAATGGTATTGTATAACAGTACTTTCTACCACATTCTATTGTTATGTTATTGTGTGATAACAATAGCTGTGATGTTTATTAAATAACAAATGATCATGGCAACAATTGCTAATAATTTGCCTGGTTATTTTCATAACATCCGCTCATGATATCCAAACATCGTGAAGCCGTAATAATATTGGGTATTCGAGCCCGTTTTAGACAATATTGGAACATCAAATTGATGGGCCAAATTTGTGAATCTGTAATTTGATTGGATTTCGAATTTGAATTTTGATGGACCTTTTTGAAAGACCTCTATAGAGCTTTTTGCAGCCATTCCGAAATATTTGGTTTCCCGTTCCAAAAAAGGGTCTCTCTTTAGTTACTTCGTAGTCATGAGTCAAAATTATCTTCAGAAAAAACTTGAAGTTTAAACTTTTTGGTCTCTTGACAAATGACTTTTTCATACTTGTCCACTTGGAGTGTTGGACAAATTGGTCTTTAATCTGCTTAATGGAACGGTGTCATCTCTATTGCATCCTCAAGGAGGATTCAATTAGTCACATCAGTGTTATGTGGTATAACCTTGGGTCGACGGTTACCTTGGTCAAATCGCATTATTTCGAGACCGTTTTACCTGTTTATACTTTCAGATATTCCGTTGTTATTTTCAATATGATTGCATCAACATTGTTTTGTTTTCGTCTACCCTCTTTATCTTCATTCGTTTTTGGGTCTCCACTAACGAGTGCTTCCTAATAAGGAAACGCATAAATCTTCTTGTTTTGTTTGATGTTTATTTTTCTATCGACGTATTTGTTAATGTTGCGTCTTTATTTACTTACATAACATGTATACTTACATTCTGATCTGTGTCTTCACGTACTTCCAATTCGTTGATTAATTCATAAAGTTTCATACGTAACTTCAATTCCTCGTAAATACTAATCCTTCTAGAATCTCTGGAACATTCCAGAGTTGTACGTCTGAGCCACTTGTCGTCCAGCAAATAGCTTAGTTGCGTACACAATAAAAAGACATCGGGCAACACCGGAAGCAATCAATTCCCGCCACAATAGACCCAATGTAGGAAGGTTAAGGATCAATCGAAGTACAATGCTAGTAACCTTCGTGTTCAGTTAAACTGATCACGGAGTTACTGCGTTCTAAGGAATGGAAGTGTCTTTGGTGATCTTTTTCTTTTCTCTTGAGAAAAATTTGCCACTTCTTGTTAAATAGTCTTCAATTATATCTTTGGCAAGGTTTGCGACTGTCATTTGTCATGATTTCCAAGTTCTAAGCCAATTCATCGAATTTTGTTATATTTAATAGACGATATAACGGGTGTGTGGAAGCCGACCCCAACATGATTGGGAAAAGGCTCGGAGGAGGAGGAGGATAACGGGTGTGTCGTTCACAATCACATTAAATTCTATCGCATATACTTTATGATATTCTATGGCGAATTGTAAAAAAATAACCTAATCCATTCAGTGGTTTAACCACAGGAGTCATTTTTCGTTTTTATAATTTACAACATCATGTGTAAAGCAGAGATAAAGTTAGGAGTATCGAATGTTTTGATCAGTTGACAGCTGTCAGTTTTCAAGGGAGAATTTCAGTTGTTTGTAATGTCTGACTTTTATATGGTGTTCTAATTTTCGCACATTTTTATTCTATTTACTTTGTTTGAAAAATTCATTTTTTTTATTTTTACGTATTTTTCTTTTTCCTTTGTGTTAATCGACATATATTAACGCATTTCATTTAATGTGATTATGAACGACACACCCGATATATTCAAAATACGCACAGGCATAGACGTGCTTATCTTAAACCAAAAAAAAATATCTTAACTTGTCCAGACATGTCTAAAAAACTTTTCTGACTTGATAACCTTGATTTTTTTCCTGTATCCTTATGGCAATCTTAAAATAGCACATTAGCCACGTGCAAATAGTTTGTTTAGAATTCAATTAGTTCTTAACAAAATTACAACGTACTAAGCCTAAATTAAACGAAAAGGTCACGGAATATTAATTAGCAGAAAAATCTATAATTAGTGACAGACCCTGAATTAGTTGATTGATTTTATTCAGTAATTAATTAAGTACGGACAATGTCAATCCCGAAATAGTAGCTGAAAATAACACAGTCGATAATGATGGCGACCTTCCAGATTTAGGTGAGCAAAAGGCGTTGAAACCCGCAGAGGAAAACCAACCTGTTACTATTTCGCGCTTTATTGAAGGTAAAATCGTTTGGGGCAGCGGTAAGCCGCGCATTTAGGCGTCCGCCCGCCAAACCGCTGCTGAGCAAATGCGCAAAACCTTGAACACAGTTTACGGCAAACTGCGGCGCCATTGTTGGTCGTTCGGTCGCCTGTGGTTCGTCGATCCACCGCGTGGAACGACCATCCTGCGACCACGAATACGCGGTTTCGTTGAAACGACGATAGAAAATGGACCTGTTATTCGTGGATATTGTAGCAATAACTGTAAAAGTCTGTGTATCTGCTACAATTGATTTTAAGGCTTGCTCTACTCTTATGGCCTTAGGTTTACCAATGTTAGCCAAGTTCGAAGCCCCATTCACACCCGTTTTTAAAGCCATCGATGGATTCGTTCTCTTTCACTTGTCTTGAATGTCAGCCTCGATAAAGATTGCATCATAATTTCATCATTATACCTGAAAGATGCAAATTAAAATTCAAAATTAAAATTCAGTACTTCCATCTGCATCATTTTTACAAAAATAAATAACATCTTCTAAAAATTGCAACAACTCAATTATGAGTATTAAACTCGTGTACAAATAAAACAACAAGGAATTAACATGTGCCTTGCAATAATGAAGGAAATAAATTAATAACTTGTGCAATATGCTGAGAAAACATATGCCATTCACGAACTACAACACTGAAATATACTTGTTAAGCTAGATGCAGCGCAGAAAGTAGGAAATAGCGATTTTATTTCTTCATACTTTTGTTGCTGGTTGACACTAACTTTCTCTAGTTCATCAGGTTATTACGTATTTTACGTATTTTAAATCAAAATATTCTTTCAAATCTCTAAGTTTCGTCCTTATTCTCATTAACTACAAATATTTCCTTTAGACCTCGTTCCTCAGAAATGAAACCTTAAACTTTTGCAGTAGGTACCTCATTCTTGTTTTCATAGAAATCCAAAACAAACAACAGCCTGGCATCAATAATGTCTTCTGTGTATCTAATGTCAATGTCTTCTTCAAAATCACATACAATTACACTTTCTCTCTCTGCATTATTTTTCAAAACAAGATCTTCCATATTTTTAATTACACTTTGTCTCTCTGTATTCTTTTTCAAAACAGTTCTTTCATACATCAATCCAAGTTCATTCCCGCTCCTCCCGTACCTTACACTACTGGCGCTCACACCCGGCGCGTTCAAGAATAGCCGCCGGCCAACGTGGTGGTTCACGTGTCCCACAATGCCTGCCACTTGTGTAATCCATGTCTACTACACCTACATGTGTTCGCCTGACCTGGGACTGGATGTGACATATGACAATACGGAATAACGTCTTCATTTTACCTTTTAAAATAATGTTGTTATTGATTCTTTTTGAGAGTTCTTTTTCCCATTCTTTTATGGTTTTGCGATCGTTGCATTTCTTTGAACTGTGTGCCCAGTATTATTATTTAATGAATCAAATCTTTCATTGCAAACTGTCTTGTCTTCTTTCTGTAGCTTTGTGATTATCATAGTACCTTCAGATTTTCCTGATTTTCATCATATTTATTCTCATCTTCATCATATTTATTCTCTTTATACATTGTTTCTTAACCTAACACAATGCTTTACCTATGATTGGTTTGCGAATTGAAATCGTAGCTCAAACATAACCATACAAATGAATTAATTACATTCTTTGTCTACTACATAAGACATCCTCGAAAACATTATTATCGTGCTTACTTTCTCCTCTAGCCATTTTAAAAGCAACCCCTGTAGTGTGACCTATCTTTCTAATTCGGGAGTTGAAATAATAGAACCGTCTGTTAGGGCTTTAATGGGCGACATTGGTAGTATAGTAGTAGTAGTTAAGCTTGAATATTTAATGTTATCCATAGTGGATTTACGTTCAACACGTGGTGTAAGCGTAGTAAAACTTGTAACCGAAATAACTAACCAAATATCGGTTGTCGTAAGGACTCTTCAAAGAAGTGAAGAGCATGAACTTGGTGTTTGATTGCATTCTAACATTTAACAAATACATAGATGCATTTTGTTGCTTAAATAAAATAGCTGAATTCACAATTTTCCATCAACGAATTTAGGAAACTAATAAAATGTCTGTAATATGATAGAATAGAATGATAAAGATACAAATGCGCTTGCCAAGCGAAATAGTTTAAATAGCGAATATTTTGAGCGATAGTTTATGAGACTTGTGATAGATGATAACTGTCTGACAAGATTGTTGATGTGTTCACTATGTGCATTTTGGAGTAGACGGCCACTGTTTTATTTGTAGCAATTGCAACTTTTTTAATCACTCTATCGTTTTTAATACTATCCATGTCATGAAAGTTACTGAGCAGGAAGATTTCAAAAGCCAGCCCAACATTGAAATATTTGTCACTAAATAATATTGTCTCATATCCCCGATTAGCATCTACAAAGTTATAACATACAACAAGATAAATTAATAGCAATGTAACAATATATTACCGTGAAGTGAAAACATAAATCTTTGGTACGAAGCGCGATTTATAAGGGGGATGCAAATATAATTTACTAACTACGAATAGTACCACAAAATATTATTTTATGTATGTAAAACGATTAGTATCTAAAGCATACTTGTAATGTCGTTGTAGGTGATTCATTTACCTCCATGGTGAATTAATGGGGGTTTGTGCACGATACGGATGTAATAAACGGCTATGGGGTTTGTGTCTATCAGTTTTTGTTTTGGTTTGTTCATAATGAGCTGGGTATGGGGTTGAAGATATATGCATGTATGGTGGTTTTCAGCATTTGAAATGGCACCTAAAGAAGTCTTCGCAGGAGTTTTCATTACTGGCAGTGTGGATTGCATAGCTTTGGTTATTAAAATGTTGGATAACTTATAAATAAACCTTCACAGACTTCAGTATTATTAAAACTTGAAATAGTACACGCTAGAGGTACATACATATATATCACACCTATGTCCCGTAATTTATACACCATAATGCATACAAATATTTTTGCTGCAATTCACACCATCAAAACTCCATCCAAGAAAACTGCGCCATATTTTTGAAGGCAAGGTATCATAGCACCATTAATTATGTGAACGTAGCGATAAGACTATCTAAGTAGGTCGCGGTTACGCCAACCCGAAATACATTTGATCGATCACGGCAAACAACCTATTTTGATAACTACTATCAAATAACGTTAATCGCTTCCCCATGGAAAGAACCATGGGGTTTTTGAGAACTTTGAATAGAATGAATGATTTTCACGTTATTCCGTAATGCAATTATATTATGAGAATGTAATTTTACTTTTGCTGAATCTAAAGAATAAAAAGTATATTTCTGTAGCTTTCAACGTTGGAGACAAAACGTCACAAATAAGGCGAAGGGTCAATGATTTCCTTTCAAAAGGGTACACCAATGACAGCTACTAATAAATATTGTAATAACGGCATCAAAATAATATTGACTCTCCATTCTCCTTTCAGCTGCAATAAATAAATTCAATATTATGCAATTCTTAATATTTATCACAGAAATCTCGTGACGGACGAGTCGTAAATAAAATTTATTCAGCCATAACCGTCGCCATATTTATTTTGAAATAAAACAACGTAAAATACTAACGTAAGAATTACAACCGACGTAAATCATTGCTGGGAAACAAACAATGAATTGTAGAAAATGTAAATACTGTGCGATATTAATGACTAGTCACAAGAAATGTGTTACGGATTTTGATATTCTGCCAAAAAGATCAAAGAACTGACCTTGAGGAACACATGCACTGATAAACACGCGATTCTGAAGCACCTTTGTATATTATATTACCTCTAATAAAAAAACTCATTTTTTATCAAGAATTTTCCTCACAGCAGAACAGTGCAGCATTCATAAAATGCTAGATTCGGAACTTCTAGGCCATACAAATATTTGTTCCGCTTGAAGCTCTAGTTCGCGTTATGAAGGCCGTGTCCCAATCCAAATATAGTTTAAAGATGTTTATTTCTTGATGTAAAACACACTATTTGTAGCTAGAAGTAAACTTCGAAATTAAATTCATACTTTTAATTAAATAATAATGAGAAATAAATGTTTGTAAGTTAAACAATTGTGGACGATAAATAGCAGTTAAGTGGCCGCCGACATTAGGACTTTACCAGCGGATTATGATCCAGTCCGTGTTAGATCCCAAAGACAATTAAATAAAGCCTAAAGCCAGTTACACAAAGTTGAACAAAAGCGATGTTCCCGGGCCGGGCAACTTGTGGCCCGGACAAAAGTCCTTTGTTTACGGCTAATGTACGGCTTGCTTTGTCATTGTGCCTGAATTTTGACTTATTGTTGGGAAGTGACGGTGTGTATACGTCTCAAATATTCGCAGTCAAAAATGGCTAAAAGCGCTCTCGATACTTCCATGTGAAAATTACTGATAACTTGAAATTATTAGTAAAAGTACATGAGTATAATTACAATTTATCATGACCGTTCATGACTCTTGAATATTTAGATAAGGTTTTCATTTCCGAGTTATTTTTACAATCGTCCTAATTTTAGTAACAAGAATTTAACCTTGGGTATTACCAATTCCCAACCTGAGATTACAAGACATTGAGTACAAATAAAAATACCATCTTATCCGCATTAGCCTTCGAGTCTACCTGATATCAAGTTCAATAGAACTATCAATAATCCCATTAAATGGCTCTTAACAATTGCGTAAACCTTCATAATAATAGAATTCAATAACATTAAATTTTTAAGCATCAAAAATATTATATTTCATATTTTTATAATTCAAAAGAAAAATGCATTTTGGAACGCAGCTGCTTCTAATTTTAACGAAGATTGAAATGCATTCAAAAAGTGCAACGAAGTGAAGAATATAAAGTTTTGTAAATACAAGTTTGAAAATGAAAGGTACTTAGTACATTTTTTTTAATAACTGACACTTGTAAACATACTATATCAATGTAGAAAGTAGCCTGTATTAATAAACTGTAGAACTATTAAGAATCCTATGATTACTTAACTATTATAGTTATCTGTGCCCTATGTCACGAGCGTGATAAAATGTTCTATAAAATTCCTCACTTAAAAATATTTTAAAATGTACCTAATTTAATGTACATTGTACAGTCGTAGTCTTTATATCTACGTCGGAATGCAAAAAGTAATTAATCTTTTTAAATCTCAAAAAGCGGCTAATCCATTACGGCGATGTAGCCTCCATTTGATTGATCACAATACTCGTTTGTTATAAGATCCCTTTTTCTGCGCTGGCATGATTATTTTAAATTAAAAAGTAAAGATTTCGTTCTACTTTTTAATAAAAAATAGGTTTGGTAATATCTTCTTCTAATCAAGTGAGCTTAGGTTTAAGCACCTAACAAGCTCTAGTGTCAGAGTTCTCTCAAATCCGCCTGACGGCCTCTGACGTGGAATTGTAACAACGCAATATGGTAACATGATTTGGTAATATAAAATTTAATGTATTTAGGAAATACTTCATACTTTCTATTTTATTTCTCCAAAATTAAATCAAAACTTCTATGTAACCAATTTCACAATGAGTCGATTGTAAAACTGGGTTATACTTAATAAGCAATATACTGGTAACCGATATAGTATATACAGGGTGCAGTCTACCGTGCGACCATCGCACGCCGCTCTGACCACGGAACCATACATCTTCACATCACTTCAATCATGCATTCCTATTTGTAACACCGTTTCACGTTTCGTTAGCTCTAAATTGATATTTTTTGTTAAGAAATTGCTCATGTGTTTTTGTTGCTCTATTGGATTAGAAAGACCATTAGATTCTGTCATTATGTCATGTCTTTATTTGAAGATGAAGTATCTTAGGATGTTAATCTCGTTATGTATAATGTTCATGTAATTCTCGGTAAAGAAAAACAGTCTTACTCAATAGCCAGCTAAGTATAGCCAAGCAACATTGTAGGGTACGAATTAACAGCGCAATCCAACCGGTAAACCGCTATTTATATTACAAACACATCGAATCACTGTAAATAAGCCTCATTATACCATGTAATAACTATATAATAACAACATCTAACGTGTAATTTTGAATTTTCTATTTCCAATCTTAAAATTACGAAGCGCAATCGGCTAGAGTTCGGTCGTTGCCGGTTTGAATCGGCCAATCGTGGAGCTCGATTTGAAAAAGGAAGACGCTGTTGAGATATATAGGCTGCATTACCGTTAATGTTCGTCGGTTATTACCGGCCAGTTTATTGAAGAAACCTTTATAAGGAATAATATTGGTTATGGTTCTAGTTTTGTGTGAAAGTGCTTGTTCGGAAACCTACACGATTGTTATATTATATAATGATCGTTATTATGTTTTACTAGTCTATTTTAATTTGAGTTTTGCATTTAAGATTTGTAGTAAATTTTTTAATTCTATGCCATTGCCTAGAGTTACTTACTTGTAATCTAAGAACATTGTTGCCGATTTAAATCAAATAACGTACAAAACAACAAAACAAACTATACATCTAGAGATTACAATCCTAACTTTTCCTGGACGGAATTCTGAAAATATAGGATCCAATTTCGTTCAATTCCATATAAGTACCTTTTAGTTGCGATCTTATTGCGGGTCGAGCCACAGAGCTGAAAAACGGAACAAAGTTATTTTACTTTTAAACATTGGATCTTCGATTAGATCTTTCATTTTAAAACTGTCGTTCTTTCTTGAAACTCAATTGAATGTATCTTTTTAATCATTGGTCACCAAGTCAATTCAGTTTGTTTTCCTCTCGTCTTTTTCATAATGACTCTCTCCTTTTCTTAAAGAATATCACACCAGAACAGTTTGTAATTTGAATAATTACAAATAAATCTTCTTTCTTCATATCCACACATCTATAAAATTGAAACCACGTTAGAAGGGCTACCACTATAACCTTCACGCCTTATATTTTGGTCATCTATTAATCACTAGATAACCTTTTCCGCGTATTTACTACAATTTGTCTGTCATTGTAATGCTCTCTAACTCATATCCTTCTTCTTATCAAGTGTGCAGGTTTAGTCACTCCTCAGCCCTCCCTAATGTCAGAGTATTCTCAAATCCTCTTGACAGTCTCAGGCTTGGACTTCTCCTCTCCCAAATTCCCCTTTTCTATTGCTAATCTCCCTCCTTCTCTTCAGAGCTACCGCGGTCGCAAGCCCCTCGGAGGTACAGCGGGAGTGGCAGGCGGCGGAGTGCCCGGCGTGGCCGCCGCAGCGTCTCCGAGCCCAGCGCCCCAAGCACCGGCAGCGCCGAGCCCAGCCCCGGCAACCACGCCCGCCATGAAGCAGGAACATCCTAGCCAGCCCATGGTAAGGATCTACTTAGTACTTTGTGTCAGGACAATGGGCATTGATATATGTAGGAGCCCGTCAAACTCTCTCAAGTATTGTTCAGTCGTGGACTGCTCTAATTGGAAATTTAGGAATAGCCTTGTCAGCCCTTGATAGGGTTTCTGTTTTAGTGTATCATAAGCTAGTCCAACTTCGTTTGCCAGCTTACGAGCCTATGGAGAGTCTTGGTATATTAGATGCCTTAATACTAAAAAAAGCTGTTGCAAGCCGTCTTACGCAAAAAAGCAGTTTCCTTGCATATATGTGAGTACTTTTTGAAGAGGCTAAAGCGCTATGGATTAGAGACTATTAATCCAATAATAAACTCAAGTAATATAGAACCTTCATCGTTCTAAACGACGTTATGCAGATAGGTACAATGCAGTTCCCGTTCATTTTGCTAAAAGGAAATGATAGATCCAATTTAGCTTCAAGTCAATCTTCATCTTGGACTTGATTAGGTTCTGCACAAATTAAGACCTAGGATGCACGTTAGTGGTTACCATTCCTGTATAACGAAATCATGCAATTTGATATACCTACTGGTAGCTACGTAGAGGTATGAAAGTTCCTTTAGTATTATGGCTCTTCAATTAATCTTAACGAAGTAACTAACTTTACTATGTACTTATCGACATTTTTATTTGCATTACAACCTTGCTGAGCTCGTAAAACATATTTTAACAGCTCGAACAGCGTCGTAAAAATGTATCTGTTTTCACATTTTGTTTGAATACAACTGCAATTATTGTGAATGGTCGCCATCATTGAGTTATTCAGTCCAAAAGTTATACCGTAAAATTAATACCGTATTAAAACAGTAGTATTCCACTTATAATTAAGTTAATCGTAATATTTACTGGCCAGTTGACATGTCGACCTTAAAATAATGACACATTCGCTCGCCTTTATCCACGAAATTAACATTTGTGAAATAAAAGCCGCTGCGAAATTGTGCCGTGGAACGGAGCGTTATTACAAGCGTTCACGAGGAATAACACATGATTATGGTTTTATAACAGTAAAGTGAGGGATTTGCATAAGTGTATCATAACGAGCCATTACCATAATCGTTGTCATTTAATGTTCGCTTTTAACAAGCTGCATGATTGCTTTATAAGTAATTATGGGGCCGGACATGGTAATTGTGTTTATAAACGTACGACAGGTTTATTTTTAACGATGGTTGGAACACCAGTGATGATTTGTACTTGTTTTAGTAACTAAATGGCTTTTATACGTCAGTAGTTTTAGCATACCTACCTAGTAAATTCTTAAATATTTCTATAGTTTTTTGCAACATTCTGTAGCCCATGAAAGCCATCTCGTAGTTTCTAATTTTCGCAATTGTCAATCGAAATTCAAAGTATCCAAATAAAAATAAAACAAAAGAGCCCAGAAACACATTGTTTTTTTTCGTGTTTCATCAAACAAAACTTTTTAATTAAACCTTTTTTTAATTTGGCTGATTGTTGTTTTTTAATTTGGTTTGTAGCCAGTGAAGGCCAGGTTTACAACAATTAGGTTTAGTGACTGGTACAGCTATCTCTTCCGCTACATTTGGATACGTAAATTGTATGTAATTAACTAAGTAATACTATAAGATTGCAGGGCTGTTTAATCCAAGGTACAAAATTGAAATAGTACAGAATTATGTATTCGAAAAACATAATTATAAAACTAAGTCATAAAAAAGGATTAAAGACCTAATCTCGAAAGACAAAAAATATAATACAAAAAGAGAAATAATGCCCGAAACTAAGTAAATTGAATTGTTAAATTTTCGTAGGTAAATGCGCTCAAACAAAGTTATTCAATTTGTTTGTTCCTTTTCGTTTGCAGTTGACAAAAACGTCTTTGTGACTGTTTTGATATAATTATAATTGAGTTTGTTTGGGCTATTGCTTTTTCAAAATGGAAGGGTAAAAATGGTCGGTTCAAACAAGGTTTTATCACGATACATTATAAAATTTCGTTGATTTTTTTTTGCAGTATTAACAGGAGCAAATATTAAAAAAAGAAACCAAAGAGGTCGTAAATCAAACTTTGTAATAACCTACATAGTTGTGTATTACGTCATTAATATTTCCAAGACTTGGTTATTTGAAGTTTGAAAACTCTAACAACGGGTACATTGAGAGCACTACGTCTAGTTCAAATAACTACTACTTCTATAACAAGATGTCAAAGTGGGAAATTTTTAATTTGCGCCGCGGCCCCCAACTTTGGCAATTTCAGTGCAGTAGGCGCCCAATATATGATATTCATTCGTACACTTTTCTATTTTATTTTAAAGCCGGCCAGTTATATGGCCGTAAGACTGTCGACTTTGCGTAATGAATAAAAACTTTTTTCATTTTAAAACAAACATTTTAAATTCAAATAGGTGTTCTTTTTTTAGACTTTACTTTTTATTTAAGTTCCTTTTTATACGTTTTCTACCATTTTCATGTCTATTTTTCTTTAAAAACTGTCGATAAAAACCTTATATTATAAAAGGAAATAGTATTAGGTATAAGGAACCTCTGTTAACAACAATTTCTATTAGAAACACAGACAGTTGTAACAAATAAATTCAATTTGAGTGTGACAATGTACGGAATGTCCATTCATGGTAGAAATTGGCAATAATCGCCATAGTTATCAGAGAGCGCATTGTTCAGCGATATAATTCATTAATAACAACAAACACGATAAATTGTCCTTTATTGTCTGTTATTGCCCGATAATATTATTATTTGTGGAGTATTTATTTACCTTTTATTGGGAATATAAACTTCCGAATAGAAGCTTATAACATTCGGATATATTTAGACTCACCTTTGTACATGGCGTTAATAAATCTTGAATACGAAAATGACGCTTAAATTTTTCGCAATATAAAATCTGACCAAAAAAATATTCCCTTGCCATATTTTTAAATAATTATCTTTTATCTCCTTACCCATAAATTCTCCATCGTATGGGGAGAGATGGCGTATAATTGTGTTCATTTATGTTCACAATGTAATTACGTATAGCGCTGTAATTTACGGTAACATTGTAATTGGGTATCTAATAAATAGAGGTTCACCAAGCTGCTGTCGCGTCTATTCGATTATTGTGTCTTTATTTCGAATATCTGTAGTACCTATGTAGTCTGTATTATATTAAGATTGTGTTGTAGTTACTAAAAAAATGTCCCGCAATGAAATAACAAGCTTCTTAAACCGTTAGTGCTTGTAGCATTTTAATGTCAAGTGCTCAAACTATTGCCCGTGTAAAGTTTCAGAATTATAAACATATTTACTTATCTACAACAAAGCCCAATCTTTTTTGTGTCTTACAATATTTGCTTCCGCACTCATTATTTAGAAGTATAGTTTATAAAATAATAGGCAACACAAGGCCTATCACACTACATATCACAGGTTGACAGGTACCATGGAATAAGTAATCAGTCAGAAAGTGCCTAAACACCGCGCCCAGTAATGCTCGTAAACAAGAATAACCTCGTTATAGAATCTCATTACGACGACATAACAAAGTTTTAATTACGAACGACGTACGTACGTCGGCATGTTAATAAAATATTACTCAACTTCGTAAAAGGCATCCCCCTTCGTGCTGAAATTAAAATCTTAGAAACTTCAACGAGTTCCGAAGAAGCATTACATTATAATTTGTTGCGTAACATATTTACTTCGTCCTGTCGACGCTTAACATGCTTAAGTTTTGTAATTTAATAATTTCCTTTCTGTAAGAAAGCGTTATTAGAAAAAAAGTACTGTTATAGCGTTTCAGGCTGTGTCTGTTTTCATTTAAAACAAAGGCAAACTTTACCTTCAAGAAAATTACTGAGATTTCATTAAATTACTTCAAACATGTGTTAGAATTACAAAGTCCTCTAACAAAATAGTAAAGTACCTAATTCGTCATTACACCCAACGGTTGGTCATATAACTCAGTATGACGCTAACACAAACAGTTTGACGGCCTCGGTCATCGTGTGATTACGTTAGGGCAGTTCACACGATACATAATGTAGTAAACAATGCTTGTAGCCTCGACATACATAACACAATATTAAATGACTTGTGCGCTAATTATCTAAAACGGTATGACTATTGTAAAAATGCGGTAAGGACGACGGCGGTTAAGTTTAACTTATTTAAATTGTTTATGGATGTTAAACGTAGTAAAATAATGTTATATCTGGCTGAATGAAAAGTATTCTATGACCAAGGACTGACCAAGATTGTTTCTATTGTTCATTGAAATAGAAGTACAACGTTACAAAAGCAGGATAAATCGAAAAACTAATTAAGTACATAAATAAATACGTTAAAATTGTAACTGAAAAGGTTGTGTACCAAAAATGTAGAATTGTACTGGTTTTGAATAATAATTTAAAACAGTGTTTTGTGTTGTTGCAGGCACCAATGCCATTCTACGCGGGAGATCCAAACCGCTTCCCGACGGCGTGGCAGACAGATCCGTCTCAAGGTAATATCACTACAGATTTATAATATCAGTATATTAGTACCTAACGGTATATTTAATTATGACTGTCGAACTTCCTAAGCAAAATGAAAGTTGTCTCTACAGCTATGTAATTATCCAGCATTGTGATTTTTTTCATCCAATATGATTTTAAACTCTGTATGTAATTGAGCGGTGTCCCAAAATAGCATCTTTATTTTACAGGTTGGCAGAACCAGTTCATCCAGCAACTCCCCACACAAACTGGGCAGACAACGCTGGACTACCAGGGCAACCACACAGCGTACGCTACATCGCCGCACTACCAAGCCAACACCACGTACACCGTCCAGAACGTCGCCACCGCCTTCGACGCCAGCAATAACACCTACTACCAGGCTGGCATCCAGTCTGTACCTGCCCAGCGGCCGCCCTCCAACCGCGGCGCCTACACACCCGTGCCATCGCCTAGAGCGCCTCACTACGCAACAGATTACCAACAACAGTACGCTCAGGCAGCAACACCCGGTGCTACATCTGGCAATGACTCTCGACCAGCCTCAGCCGCATCATACCAAAATTCCGTTCCAACAACAGCAGCTGGCTACACTGTCAGTCAACAATCTTACGATCGCACAGAATACTCTCAAGAACATCAAGAAGAATATTCCAACCCTGAAAATGGGTCGGGAGATACCAGCAACGAAGGCGAGAGACAAGAACAAAATACGCCTAATGGACAGCATTCGGGAAACGCCGAGCCTGGATACCTGCAGGGGAGCAACGGTCCGCGAGCTTCACTCGATTGTAGCGGGTATTCGGGCGGCTATAATAGCGGGCAGTACAGAGAGAACGGGCAGCCACAGAACCAGAATGAATGGCAACAACACCAGTGGCAGCACAACCAAAGAATACAGAACCAACAGTTGCAAAACCAACAGCAGCAAATACAAAACCAACAGCAACAGATACAGAACCAGCAAATGCAAAACCAACAACAGCAGTTGCAGAATCAGCAGCTGCAGAATCAATTGCAAAACCAACAAATGCAAAATCAACAGATGCAAAATCAGCAGAGGCAGCAGGACGATGAACAGCAGATGTTCTCGCAATCAGACAGGGTGAACTTAAACTCGAGACTGAAAACGATGATATTAAACAAACAGAACCACACCCGGGACGGCACTAACACACCGCCGGACAAAGGTGACCCAGGGGAAGGGCCGCCTCGGGTTATTGACGATAGGAAGACCGGAGGCGTCACTGTCAATGACGATAGAAACACTACCGGTCATTTTTTATCGTATAGCCACCATCTCCGAGATAATTACCGCTTAGGCGAACAGGCGTATTCTGTCGCTGGTAATTATTCACAAAACACCCAAGCCTATGGCGCGGGTGAGTTCGGAGGTGGTGGCCACCAAGTATGGGAGGGGGGGACAGAGGTCCCAAGAACTTTTGATAAACACGCTTCGACCAAGAACGTAACTAAAGCTCCACAAAAGTTGCCGTCTTACGCAGACATGAGAGGACAATACGGTACATACTCAAACGTACCCTATGAAGCGCAGAAGTATGCAGAAGTTTATAGTAATGATAGTAGTTTAAGTTATACTCAACAAGATAGTAAGGATTTTCAATCAAAAATGCTCATTGGACCAGTATCGGAGATGAATCAACAAAACTGTAACCCACCTAGGGACACAAACGCACAAAGAAGAGCTTATGAAAGTAGGGAAGCATATGACGCTAAATTTAGACATCCTTCGGCACCTTTAATTCCTAAATTGGAGATGCCTGATACCTATCAATATCATAAGGATGATAGATTATTAAAAGCAGAGCCACAGAGGCTTATAAATCAGGCTACATATCTTAAACCAAATGAAATGCCTATCAATAATACGTACAGAGAGTTTCCGAACGGCGCAGCAAGGCCGCAACAAAATACCGTTCTGCCCCCGATATCGACAATCAAACAGGAAAATTTTGGGCAAAAGCCTCAGTCTTATCAGAATTTCCAAAACTTCCCTTATTCGGAACCTGCAAAGCGACCAGAGTCGGCTGAAACTTTCGCACAAATACCGCGAATGCAGGAAAATATGGGCTTCCAAAGATACCATCGTAACTTCACTGATCCAAAGAATAAGGAACCAGAAAAACCTGCTGAGAGAACTACCACAGTTGATCCTAAACCACCGTATTACATAGAACAGATAAAGTCTGAACATTCTCCACCGGGGCACAAAATATACAAAAACCTGCCTTACAATCAGCCTCCAAGGAACGAGCCATATCTTTACCCGGGAGATGGTGGACCGGCTTCTATTAGAAACGAGGTTGGGTATTCATGTTGTCGCCAAGGATCTACTAAGAAACCGCCACCAGAACATTTAAGAGACGGCGCTTGCCCTGGCCTTCAGACTAAAGATGAAATATTAGAGGATGACCCAGATGCAGAAAAAATTGATCCTAAAGCTCCATCAAAGCCCGGCACTCCAGTTCCTGATTTAGCAAAACCTAAAGAGAATCAGTTTAATTATTCCAAAGAGTACCTGGAAAATCTAGAAAGGTTACGAAATAATTCTAGAACCGAAGTTCCTGATTGCAACTGTTTTCCGGCTGATAAAAATCCTCCGGAACCGGGCAGTTATTACACTCATTTAGGTAAGTGAAATTCAGTCAACGTACCTACTATTGTCTTCAGATAGGAAAGTTCAATAATTCTTTTATTGTCGTGTTCAGGGGCTGCATCAACTTTAGCAGAGCTAAGGAAGGATCTAGAAGCTCGAACTGGCTTATCTGGCAAAGAGTTAAGGATAGAGAAGATCTGTTATACCGGGAAGGAAGGGAAATCGGCACAGGGCTGCCCGATGGCTAAGTGGGTGAGTGTATGGATCCCAAAACTCATTCTTACTAATCAACACTTTAACCCAAGCAAATATTTAACAGTGTAAATATAGTGAACATTTAAACTGATTCATCTTATTCTTTAGCAATGAATATTTTCTCAAACCTTAATCATATTGTTACAGGTAATAAGACGTGCAAATTACACAGAAAAAGTATTAGTAGTAGTAAAATTCCGAAACGGTCACAAATGTGCCACCTCCTGGATCGTCGTATGTCTGGTTGCCTGGGAAGGCATTCCGCAATCTGAAGCTGATCTGGACTACACACTGCTGTCACACAAGCTCAATCGATACGGTCTTCCAACTACCCGCCGGTGTGCCACTAATGAGAATAGAACCTGTGCCTGTCAAGGTAAGTATTTTCGTCACATATACTAAACTTTTTATATGGCAAATGTGAAAAGCTGAAACTCTGATTAAAACATTTTGAAAAAAAACTCTTTAATTGAAAAACTACTTTGTTGTTGTTCAGAAAAGTTTTTCATGTTTGTCATGTGACTGTAGATTAAATGTGAACTAAAATACACTCGATAGCAGACCATACCAAGCAAATTTATAATCAACAACTTCTAAAAATTCCTTACTATCTTCCAGGCCTGGACCCAGAGACCTGCGGTGCTTCCTACAGCTTCGGATGTTCCTGGTCGATGTACTACAATGGATGCAAATACGCCCGTTCAAAAACCGTTCGCAAATTCCGTCTGTCTGTGAAGACTGAGGAAAGCGAGATAGAAGAACGCATCCATGTGCTGGCTACGCTACTCAGCCCTTTGTACATGAACCTTGCACCGAAGGCCTTTGAGAACCAGATTCAGTTCGAGAAGGAGGCGTCTGACTGCAGGCTTGGGTTTAAGCCGGGACGACCGTTTTCAGGTATGTAGTTCTTACTACTTTAGGTAAACTAACTGCATAATCCGTAAATGGAAGAGGTGCTGAATGGAAGAGATGTAGCAATAGGACCACCCATTATGTACTTTAATTAGTTCTAAGATCAAAGTTGTAAAAATGGGTGTACCTAATAAAGCTTATCTATCTATCTGCCAAACAATCATGTATCTTTTCACCACATTTTTGTTATTAAAACAAACAACAACATATCTCAAAAATGTTGATGTCTCATTCCAGGAGTTACAGCATGCATCGACTTCTGCGCCCACGCCCATCGTGATCTCCACAACATGAACAACGGCTGCACCGCCGTCGTCACGCTCGCGAAGCATCGCTCCCTCACCAGACCGCCTGATGAACAGCTCCATGTACTGCCTCTGTATGTCCTGGATACCACTGATGAGTTCGGCTCCAAAGACGGACAGGACGAGAAAGTGAAGAGCGGAGCCCTTGAGATACTCGATAAGTGAGTGGTGATGTACAAGTTTTATGACTAATTTCTCTAAAATTTGCTTATTTACGATACGATAGATGTAGCTTTTTACATACAATGACTAATAACATTTTAAATTATTTCCAGGTATCCTATGGAAGTACGAGTACGATCGGTCCCGCTGCAACCATGTCGTCGTCACGGCAAGAAGAGAAAAGATGACGAGAATTCAGAATCAAACACATCAGCTAACAGCAATAATTCCCAGAGCCCTGGTAATAACCAGAAGAAGTCTCAACAGTCTCCGGCGCCTAGGACTCCTCAGCCGGCTGATGCAAGGAATAATGCAAGTCCTCGAAGTCAAAGTAGCGCGTCACCCAGAGCCATCACACCAGCACTCAACCAATCGAACCCTTCAGCGTTCACTAATAACTCACACTACAACTCCGCATTCGTCAACCCTAATATGCAACACCAGAACCCAGGACTTATCAATCCCAATTTAGGCAACCCTGCGTTGTTAGACATGGCGACTATGATAGATAACTTTACGGATGCTCAGCTGCAAAGCAATCAGATATCCAGCACTGTATTAGACTCGCCATACAATCCATACGATCAAAGTTATAATTTACACCATCAGAATGCTATCTATAACCCAAACCATGTATCGCCGATAGTTGAAGGCAATCCAATTCAGAATCACCAGAATCAAAATCCTAATCCGAATCCTAATCAATTGCCAAGTTTCGCCGCTGGATTACAGAAAAGAGAGCAACAGTTCCCCAACCAAATGGCGCCTCAGAACCAATGGCCGGACTTCGCTAACACTGAATTGTTCAACAATGTTGTTAAAGAGGATCCTGATTCTACCACTGCGCATTTGAACGTTGCTCCTAATAATTACAGCCCAGATTCAAGCAGGAGCGAAACTAATTCAGATCCAATGTTGCCAAAAGTTACCCCAGAGCCTGAGAAACAAAATCTAATAGCTGACATCACAAACAAAATTCCTGAATTTGACATGCCCACTTCTCCGCGATTGACTGAGATATCACAAAACTCTCAGAGCACGCCAGCCTCTCCAGCTCCTTCGCAGATCCCAGAACTCAAATCACCGAACAATGAATTAATGAATTGTGATGCTCGTAAAAGCGTATGGAAGTCACCAGACTCTAAAAATTGGGACCCAAAACCCAAAGATCAGGCCACACCTGAAAACGAGAACTCATTATTTAGAGTACCCAAAGCAAGACCTCCATCTAGGTCACAGCATACTAATCCGCCCGAAGCCATTGAAAATTCGACTTTCCTAAAACCATATCCGCCTTCAGACAGGCCGCATTTAAGTCAAGGCTACGAGCACAGGAGTCCATATGACAGTAGATTGAACAACACTGCGCCCCAAACATCCACTTCCCAAAATAACTTCACGATTAACCATGAGGAACAGAACATGCAGGCGGCGGCTAATAAACAAGTTCCCGAGTTTGCTGGCAACAACTTCCACCCCGTTAATCAGAACACTTATGGCAATCAGGCACAGATACAAAGTTATGGCAACTACCCGCAGGTTGCGAACGCCTACTCCTTCCCGCCGAACCCGTACGGACACTACAGCCCATATGAGAACACGTACAATGATTACAACAGCTTGGCGTATTACAATGCTGAGAAATACAAAAGGGAAGAGCTTCTCAGGAACCCACATTGTTACAACTCCTATGGGTACCAATACAATCCAAACTTTGCTCCTAACTTTTATCAAAATCCAAGTCCAAATTGGTGTCAGTCATCACCAAACTGGTGCATATACCCGCCACCATTTTCCATTCCGTATCCACCCGAACCGCCAAAAGCTGAACCTATTGGCGAAGTTACTGAATTCACAGAAAACTTAGATTGTTTCAAAGACGGTCAGATGGGTGGCGTCGCTATAGCACTGGGGCATGGAAGCGTTCTGTTTGAATGTGCGAAGCATGAAATGCACTCTACAACTGCAGTCAAAAGTCCAAACAGAGTTAATCCCACGAGGATATCTCTTGTGTTCTACCAACACAGGAATTTGAATCGTCCCAAACATGGTCTTGAAGAATGGGAGGAAAAGATGAGGTTAAAGAAACTGGGGCTGAATCCTCCGACGCCGGGTACGCCAACGCCGGCGTCCGCGGCCGTGTCCCCGGCCGGCACGCCGACGCCGGAGCGCGCGGAGAAGGCGTCGGCCGGGCTGCCGCCGCTGTCGGTGCTGGTGGAGGCGGCGGCGGCGGCGCGGCGGCGCGGGGAGGTGCGGCTGCGGGCGGACACGCAGACCACGATGTCGTGGACGACGCTGTTCCCGATGCACCCGTGCACGGTGACGGGCCCCTACCAGGAGTCGAGCACCTGACGCAAGCTCGCGCCGACCCGCGCGAACACGAACACGAGACGCTCCGACGTCCCTTCCCTAGCTATGTAAGCTCTATGTTGCCTTTCGATTTTAGAAGTCTTCTAATCGTCGATTAGAGCCGTCGTGCTTTCCAATATATTTTGTAGTTCCTCGATTATGATAAGTATTGTGTGCGGCACGGCACTGGTCCGCTGCGCTGCGCGGTTGAAAATCCAGCGATTCCTTTATGCATTTAAAAATTGGAATTGAGTACCGTTTGTAACTGAAATATTTTTTAAAACGTATACCGAGTGAGTTTTAATCAAAGATGTAACTTTAAGTTTTAATTTTAAATAGTGTTTATCGCATTTCAGCTAGTCTTACGTTACGTTAGTATCGATTGTGTATTTTGTCAAAATGACCGTAATCGTGTAGATTTTTTTGTATATTCTTGTCGTATGTTTTAAGTTAACGATCGTTGACCCGACCACAGAGCGGTTAGTTTAATTTTAACAGACTATTGCTGTATAAAATAGTGACGTTAATGTAGGTTTTGTCTGCATATTTTGTCGATGTTTTTTTTCTAATTAAGCGCATAATCGAAAGTTTTGTGCGACACAATGATCTCATAAACTACTAACCCTACATTATGTAAAGTTTATCAGAACAAAAGTACAAAACACTACATTGAGAGCGGTCGAAGGGCCGCGGCCGGCGTCATGGCGCCGGCTGGTGGCGGATACATTCGGCGGTCGTGTTTATTCATATTTTTGTACCTTTGTCTGTCAATTAGTTGTTTTATTTAATTTGTAATGTTAATTACCATTCCTGTCATTCTGAACATTTGTTTTGGCTTATATTTTAATGGATTTAAATATGAAATGAGGGCGATCGCGCCTTAGTATTTTACCACAAAGATACGAGTGCTTTTCTATTAGGTTAAGACGTGTGTATTTTTAACTTTTTAGAATATTTAACTTATTTATATTGTATTACGTGAACCATTATCGTATCATTTTCTTTGTAATAATTTTAGTGTTACTGTAGACATTAATATTTAATATATTTGCTTTACGGCTCGATCATTAAATTATTACAGGTTGTTTTATGCATGTTTCAAGATCGCCTTCTTTATTTGTCAAATCGAGTGCCTGTATGTTTGGCTATAAATATTAATTGATATTATATGATGAATCTGATTTTTCGACTATATTATTATAAATTGTGACGTTATTGTTTAAGATTTGCGATTGCATTATACGAACATTCTTCTAACTTAGTGACGATAAAATTTTATAAAATTAGATACCATACAATAAAAGATGAATAATAAATTACATACGTTTATATAAGATAGAATATTGCAAGGTTAAAAAATCAATTTTCAGGCGCTTGGAAAGATTATAAAGTAGGCATATTATTGAAAATGAATGAAACCATACTGATGAATAGTTATTAATATATAATTAGAGTAAGGAAAGTTTGTTTTAAAGATTAAACTATTGATATAGTTTATATTTTTTACGTGTACGTATTTATTGAATGGTAAATTTATTGGGACGAACGTGAAAATTATTTATAGGTACAAGTTTTGGATATAACAAAACTTATAAAAACTAAGCAATAATAGACATCGGGGTCTATGTACATTGTAACGTAGGAGTGAAAAATATTAAAATTAACGAATGGTGCGATATTGTCGACGGTCTTATGGTAACGCTTGACGTTTTACATACCGAAATATGCCTAAATTGTATTCGGATATTATTTGTGTATTGCATTGGTAACATGCCCTGTTATTCTTGCCATTAAACAGTTGCCAATCGTTGTAACTCTTCAATTCTCAATGCATTGTGTGAAAAGACATATCAGAAGCAATCACAGTATTTTTAAATGGTATACACGTAACAGTACAGTTGGGATATTTGTAAAACTTTATAGAATCATAATTGCAGTGGCAAAGATTTGACACCAAAAGGTTTAAATTGTAAATTGTTGAACAACCTCATTTGTATGAAATTGTATCATTTAGGTCACATTAGAAGCCTGTGATATACATTAACTGCGAGAGTGCTTGAATGTATGTCTTTCTTCAGTGTGATTGACTCGTCTGAAGCATTATTGCGAAACTTGAATACTTTTCAAAACCAAAAACGACCAGTATTGTCAGATTGTAACCAAAAATGTGTTTTTTTTTATGTTATTCTTATGATGTGGGTATGGGTTTATTACCAATGTCGTTTATAAGAGTGTTAGGTCGCGGGTTCAATGCTCGCCACGTTTGAGTTAGGCGAACTTATTGTGTAACAATATTTTTATTGTCTTCTGCCAAAACAAAAGAGTAATCGAATGTGTCATGTAAATAGAACTACCATTATTTATTAATACAATTAATTTAAAAAACTTTCTCTTGTTTCATTTGTTTTGAAAACCTATTATTTCTAATCATAACACTGCAATCACTTTACACATCTAGTAGGTACACTACTTACAAAACAAATTTAAAATGTGAGTGCCATTTTGGCCTCAATAAACAATAACAGCAAAAAATAAAACTACTTATGTATAAGTAAGCACTTAGCACCAGTACTCAAAACTAGTAATAAGTATTGTTTTTGGAAAGCTAGTTCCTTTCAGGGAATTCAGATAAGGCAAAAATTATGTGATTACGAATACGTACTTATTTACGGGGCGGGGTAGTCTTCACGGAAAATCTGACCACCAGTTACCAAAGGCTCTGGTATTAATGAATTATGGAAGACAGATCAGTCCCAACATGCAAAGACAGCTGCGGTATATTACACTTCAGTCGTCCCTCAGTTACAAAGTCAAAGTCAAAGTAATTTTTTTTTTCCCTTACCTTTGTTAAATAAGCAAATTAATGTTATAAAATGCGGAAAAATATCTTGCTCATTTTATTAATTATTTAAATAAAAATAAAAATAATAATTATGTACGAGGGCTGCCTTTTAAGTTGTGTCGTTTGAAATAAGTATAGATAATCCAATAGGTTATTACCGTTTATTATTTTTTTAAGAATACTTAGCGATATTTAATGCACTTTTGCATGCATTCAAATCAGTTTTTAAATATTTATTCCATTCCAAAGTGGGGGTAGTCAAAACGGCCGATTTGTATACGTCAACAGCTTCTTCAGGTGTGCTGAAAGGTAGTCCACGAAGAATTTTCTTAATTTTGGTTAATGTATTAAAATCATTAGTGCTTAAGTTACAGCTGTAAGGTGGATGATCCAATATTACAACATTTTGGGAACTCAAAAACATCGGTGTTTGGCGGGCGGTGCGCGAACTTGCATTGTCATGGTGCAGTATCATTCGAAGTCTTGAATAGTTTTTTCTAAATTCGGTGATGACTTTTGGCAAACAAACAATGGTATACGAGTCAGCGGTAACCATGTCGCGATATTTTAGTACAATAGTGGCGACACGATCACCCTTTGCCAAAAACGAGATAACCATTTTTTTTTTAAGTGCTTTGCGAGCGTACGACTTTGGTCGGTTTTGGCTCGTCTTGGAAGACCTAGACAGCTGACTGCTGCTTAGAATCCGGATCATAAGCGTATATCCAGGACTTGTTATCACTAACTATATCATAGACCTGCTTTGACTCTCCTCGGTCGAATCGCTGCAGAGTTTGACGTCACCAACTTACTAGGGCTGTTTCTTGGTCGTCGCTAAGAAAATGTGGTATCCATGGAGAGATCATCTATCTTACGCCAAGTTCTTCGTGTAGGATATTTTTGACTGTGGTCCCTGAAATGCCCACGGATGCCTCTATTTCACCATATGCTACATGTCCGTCTGCGAGGATTAGCTGCCGCACAGCCTCGATATAAACTTGCATCATGGCGGTTTTTGGACGACCTTCACGAGGCTTGTCACTGAAGCTAGAGTGCCCAGGTTGAAATTCTAAATATCAGCGTTCTGCGGTCCTAAGGAATGGTGCTACATCACTAAATACAGAATTAATCTCTTTCTAGTACTGAAGTCGCGACAATCCCCTTTTAAAGTTGTAGAAAATTATCGCACTCAAATTTTCCTTACACATTTCCATTTTTGCAACCGACCTGTCACCTTTGAATGGACGATACAATAAAACTATTCGACCTATTTAAAAACATTCTTTTGTTTTCGAATTCTAAATTCAAAAAGATTCAAATAGCATATATATATATTTTTAAAAATCGCGGGAGGTTACCAAACGACAGAACTTAAAAGGCAGCCTTACGTAGTACCTATTGAAATCAGGCATTGACTAGTAAATTTAATAAAACAATTAAATAGCTCACAGCAACTCGGGACTAGGTTACTTCTTACTTCACATAATAAAAACTGAAATTGGTTTAATAAATTGTATATTTTTTATTTGTATCAAAATATTACATAGGTACCCTGGTTATTACAGACAATATTGTTAATACTTTAATACAAAATATTTTTTTTATTAAAATTATATCTTAAGTCTAGGTAGGTATATGTATCATATTCAATACTTCATCCATAGATTCGTACTAACAAATGTAAAACTGTATATTTTGGAGTATTCAAAAATATAATACAATTAAAGCAACTACTCCTATGATATACACATAATTATATAAAAATATAAACAGACTTACTTTACTAGTTCCTAAATATATTTACTTGGAGCCTTAAGTACCTACTTGTCACATTTTTCTCTTAATAACTAATTTCATAATTTGTCTTTTATACCTTGAGTTGTCAAATGGTAACTCTGTGTATTGTATGATTCTTATCTGTATGATATTAAATGATACCAAAAAGCATTCATGAGTATTTCAAGTCGATTTCAAACAATTAAAAAAGCTTTATATACCTACTAATTGCTAATTCTCATGAAAAACAACTAGGTCGGTAACATGCATGTTGGTAGACTGATTCATTCTCCTGAGAAAATTATTTAATAGTATTACAAGGAATGTAATTGTGGAATATAAACAGATCTTCTTGAAACGGAATAGCTTTTCACATTGACGGAAAATCCGCCAACGTGAAAGCGCCGTTAGCGCTAGGGAATGCAATCCCGATCCCGCGGGATCCCGATCTCGCGAGATCTCGTGTAATTTTTCGGGATCAATCCCGACGCATCATATGACGAGATCCCGTTCGAGATTGACGGGATTGGGCGGCAGTGGTCAGTGACGCAACACACACACAACCAAGTCCTTTTGCACCTGTATATACGTCCACGAGCTTAGAAAAATTAGAATCTACCATTAAAAAAGAAATGGATTTGCTTGAGTGTGGAGGAACAAGGGGGCGATTTTTGCAGTTTGCATATAATAATTGCTTCGCCACGCTGTTGCCAACCAGCGTTGAGTCGGAGAGGGCATTCTCAGCAGCGGGGTACATTGCAACGGACATTAGATGCCGTTTAGCAGATGAAACTATTAATACACTTTGTTTTTTAAGGAGTCATTTTCAAAATCACTCTTTTTACTAATTCCCTTGAAATAAGCTTATTGTTTTGATTACCTAATTTACCTACGTTAATTTCCTTGCAACCTGATTATTATTTAGTTGGTAAGATTAAAGAATAAAGGTTTTTATTTTCTTTCGAGTAATATGTTATTTTAATTAACCTCACTATCACAAACAAGCAGTTATCAGACATACAGCTTTTTCAGTCACCTGAATTCAATTTTTTTTTAAATTAGACGGGATCCCGAAAATTCCGGGATCCCGCGGGATTGATATTTCTAATCCCGCGGGATCCCGAATTTGCAATCTCGAGTCGGGATTGCATTCCCTAGTTAGCGCTCAGAGAATGGTCTCTATCTTACAAAAACTGACTACAAAAATAAAGATGACACTATATTTATTATTCGCACTTAACATGGTCATGATGCATAGCGACGATGATGATGGCGAATAGATACAATATATGAACACCGTATGCAGTTAAATAATCACATGTCAATGCTTTCGATACGGAATGTTAGCTATCAAAGAGGTCTTAAAAAAATAAAATATATCTACAAAGTATAAAGAAGACACTACATTTATTTTCTCCACTAAAGATGGTCATGATGCATACGACAGTCGACAATGATGCTAGCCAGTGGACACCGCATGCGCGAAAAAGTCATCACACCTCAATGCTTTCGAAAGGGAATATCGGCTCTCAAAGAGATAGTCCTTACAAAATATATCTACAAAAATAACGAAGACACTATTTATTTTCCCCACTAGAGATGATCTTGTTGCATAGCGACGATGATGATGACGAGTAGATACAGTTTACGGGTACCGTATTCGGGGAAAAATCATCAGATGCCGGCGGGGAGGCTATGATACTACTGCTTGTATAGCTGTGGATGACACTATGTGTATGCCTGACACTAGAGATGATCATGATGCATAGCGACGATGATGTTGGCGAGCGCGGTGCGGGCGTCGCAGGCGGGGAAGCTGTCCAGCACCCGCACCGCGCGGGACGTGTGCGAGCGCTGCAGCCGCAGCGTCTCCTCGATGCCGGGCCCTGATACCACTGCTTCATAAAGCTGGAAAATATCAAAATTATGCCTTCAAATTCGCCATATAAACGACAAAGCTTTGTAGGGACACATGCAATGTAAGTATCTATGGCAGAGTTCAAGGTAAGCAAAAACGTATGGGAGCGTGAGGTATGCGAGGCACGGACAGTTGCTGCCTACTGCGCACTGGTCCGAGTGAACGGTTCTATCTGGAGGCTTACGCGAACGGTATCCGAACACCGTGTTTCTCTCAACCCCTTGCACCCCACGACCAGAAGAGGCAGTGCTCAATTAGGGATTCTACCTAAGACCGATCGCTAAAGCTTTATTGGCTTAGAAAATTATAAAATAACCCCGTCTGAATGGAGGAAATAACAACATTTTTTTGGGCGTCAAGATAGATGGAGACTGTTGCAGGCATTTTCGCAAAAAATCACCATGTTTGGCAGGGAAACAATGAAAAGAACTACATCTTAATACTACTCATAAACGCGAAAAGTTTAGGAAGTTTGTGCCTCTTTCACACAAAAACTACTGGATGGATGTTCATGAAACTGGGCAGTAATATGGCTCGTCAGAATTGAATGAGATATTAGAATAACGTGTCGGCTACATTTTATTCACATTCGGCAAGTAGTTCAATCGGGTAGCAGCTAAAAATTAAGAAGCTAGTTTTTAAATAAAAATCTCTAGTAAAACTTCGTCCATAAGACTTACCGCATGATAATCCACATCATGCACACTCTTCTTGCCAGCTTCAATATACTCGTACAGTTCAGGCCGCGCCTGCAGCGTGAAGGCCAGCGGAGCCCCCACCAGCGAGAAGCTAGCGGGCTCGGGGCCTGTGAACGCTTCCAGGTCTAGGAAGGCTTGCCATGCGAGTGCGAGGTGACAGCCGAAGAGGTAGCCCTGAGGATGAAGGTTGGTTTGTGAGTGGGATAATGGTTGAAATTATTATGTATGACATTTTAGGTTTGTTGATAGGTTTTTTTCTTTTAATGCAACTTTATGGGCCAACTTGAATATATCTAGTAAGGAACAAAATATTTCGGTCAAATATAAAGAGTGCCAAAATGTTCAACACAGGTGATGTCAAAAGTCAAAAACACTTGAATAGCCATAAGAAATTCTACAATGCCCCAATGTTATCAAACACGAAACAATTCCGGTGTTACTTCTCTGAAACAATATTTTCACCGCACAACACTCTATTCATCATTATCATTACATATTTATTATGTATCTTATTGTGTACTGAATCTTCTTCACCATATTTTCATCACTCAAAAGTTGTCTATTAAAAATCATCTCGTCAAAAGCTCTAAGCTACATTTTATGCTACAAAATCAACCTACCTGCGTCTGCAACTCCTGGTTATGTCCAGCCAGCTTCAGAGCAGCAGAGCAGCTCTTACCCAGCAGAGCGCCCGCCGCTAACACGTGACGCGCTGACCACTCGCGGCCAGCGCAACCGATCACTCCGCCCATTGGGAGAGGGTCTGTTATTATGTCCCATTCTGGAATTTGCGGAAATGGTTTTAGGACTAGTAATCATAGAACTGAGAACTGAAGAAGTATAATCACTACATAGTATAAAACAAAGTCGCTTTTTCTGTCCCTATATCCCTTACGCTCAAATCTTCAAAACACTATACATGAGAGGAAATCCAGTGGTGTCATAGCCAGATCATACCAGACTCCATTAATTACTTATTGCGTAAATAAGAATGAAAGTTCACAGAGACCTTTTTAAATGTAAACGGAACCTAAGTGTCATTCCATACTCAGAAAAGGCTCATTGCGCAATCGATTCATTGCCCTTTAGTAATTTTATACTTCTTCTCTCAATCAACGACAAACTAAATCAAGGAATTTCCTTGGTTCACGTCAACCTATAAAATGACGTCAACGCGGAACAAATCCAAGAAAATCGAAAGTCGCAAAACAAATAGCAATTGGTCGGTACCAGTAACATCTGTCCCCATTGTCCGCCAGTGTCACGTCCGAATGGAGGGCGCAGCATAGTTCCTTGCGGCATGCGCGATCAGAATACTAATGTACCCTGAATGTACCACAATAATGTACCACTTTTAGATCGGAATGCGATGATTTCCAATGTCTTGTAGACCCGATTTATTTTGTAGGTGTTGGTTAGTGTTGTATCCTTTGTTTTTTTAAGTGTGAAGAATGATTTGGGTTGTCGAACGCTTTGGAAAGGTAGATTAAGCAGATACACCAAAAAGCTTCATACATATGTATACATTACAATGCTTCGAAAATATAATATAAATTAGTAAGAATAAAATCTGTGTAGGTAAATTAAATCAAGAACGTTTTCAACTCAAAGATGAAACTAAACGTTTCCATAACAGATACTAATAAATCAGCAACCTCAACCCGTAAGGTGATGAATATGTATAGCTAGCATGCAAATAATAATTTTAGCTACGCCTTAATTTGTTTTCGCTTAAGTAAACTTTAAGTGGTGTTAATTACTTAACCCACATCCGTGCAAATAGAACCAGTTTTAACTAAATGTACTGAGCTATTGGTGTTTTAGTGACAGTTTCTATAGTCTAATGAAGAGAGACACAGTATTTGTTGAACCGGAGCATGATAACTTTTTATTTCAAGTGTCGACTAGCTGCTGCCCGAAACTACATTACATACAACAAGCAGAGGGGGTTAGATTGCTGGGTTGCAGTTTAAAGTAATTTTGGAATAGCCTAATTTATACAAACTTTTAATTTTATGTTAGCTATACCTGTAAGTTAAACTTAAGTTATATGCCTACATAAGGCATATCATCGAGAGTCTCGCTACTGTTTCAATAATGGCGTCCACGGTCGATTTCGGCCACGGCGGCTGTTCATTTAAGAAGATCAGTCAGCTGCGCAGGACATATTATAGTGCACGAGCACTTGCGCAGACACAGGTGCACTCCCTATTCCTTCACTCTCATAACCCGATGGGACGGCAATCCGACACGACCGGAAAGAGATCAGGCGCAGGACGATGTTTCAATAAGTACGTAACTTATTGAAACATCGTCCTGTGCCTGCAAATGTTCAAGTGTCTCTGCAAAGTCAAATTACCTGATGCTTCCTGTATCTGCTCTTTAGGCAATGGTCTCGATGGCAGTGGGTTGTTCTGCTCATCACGTTCGCCGAGGAACTCCGCTTCAGCCAGGTCTCGCACTGCTGAAGACATCAGTTCTACCAGCTCTTGGTTCCTGAAAGATTCAAAGATTTAGTTTAATGATAATGGAATGATGCTTTGGCACCTAACCTTAATCAATGAAGTTGTGATTGAAAATATTGCCAAACGTTTAAGGTTTGTTTCGATGATAGGTAACCAAGCTTGACATAATAGGCATGATGATAAATTTTTAAATTCCTTTGTATGATGTAGGTATACGTCTGTTTTAAATGAAAAATTATTAATTTTAAGAAAATGCGAAGTTTTTTTATCAAATAATTGCATTTTTCTCTGTCCACTTTGAATCCGGCGCTTGTCAGTGTCATGTCGTCACTTGTGACGTCACGACTGAAATTACAAGACGCAAGTAAACAACGCTCGTGCAATAATTAAGTTTTTTGTGTTATTAAATATGAATTCGAAAGGGCATAGGTGTTGTGGGGTCCCCTAGTGTAAGAACACATCCAAAACAACTCCTGATAAGTTATTTGTGTACGTTCCTCACAATAAAAAAATACGAAACAAGTGGCTTGAAACTTGCAAGGCGAGATTCAAAAGCAATATTGCCCAGGGTACAACTTTATTTTTGTGAAGATCACTTTGATGTAAGTTATTACATAGTTCTCTAGATTCAAGCATAGTTTATAATGTAAATAACTATTTCGAGGTTAGGTTTCATCTCTCATTGTTTTTTAATTAAACTAGTATACTTACATGGAAGTTTTAACATTTCTAAATTCAGCTGAACAAAAATCTTTATTTGATGCCAAAAACTTTCCCAGCATTATGATATCAATTCTAGGCAAATTAGCGCTGTTTGCCTTGATAAATCCGGGCTCCATAACTCGTGTTATAAACAATTAATTAATTAAAAACAAAGATCGCAATGGAAGTTCACAATAACGAAATGTGACGTTCGCGCGCTTTCGCGCGAGTTGTTTTGAGAGATGACGTCACGAGCTCTGATTGGTGTTCAAGATATCATGGCAGATTGCCTTATTTCGTAATTTTATTTTATAATATATATAAATAAAAATACATATTAATCACATTATTAATAAAGAAAACAATGCGCGTTTTATATTCCAAGCTTCAAGTTTAATTTAATAAATATATTATTTTAATGATTTTTGATTACTGTCATCATGCCTATTGCTTTCCAGTTGATGCATTAATAAAACCGTAAGGATTAAGATAGTACTTTACCTAGAATGCAAAATACACCCACTATTAACTAAGATATTTTTTCAGTCTAGCACGTGACAAGATAAATCTTCACCAAACAATTAACATTATTAAAACGCAATTTAGCCACACATCATTATAAATTACGAGATGTAAAATTATCGCCATTACCTCTATAGAAGAGTTATTGCGTGTTAATTTACAATGACTTTGTCATGTTCTGCCAACTATGTTGCGTAGCTGGGTCAATGGGTCACTATGGCCTATGGTCATATGAGAGATTGCCACCGTTGACACCTCATTTCATGGCAAAGGACGATGATTGCACAATTATTGATATGTAAGTATAAATATAAGTATAATATGTGAGATGCTCCTAAGCATCTCATTTGCAGTCTTCAGTCACTATAGTTCGGCCATTCAGAGAATGCGTTCCTGACACGTCGCGATTGAACTGACGACGTAACTTTGCAATGGCGTTGCAGTTACGATAAAAATATTTTTGCTGGTTGTTTACCGTTTTAACAATTGAGGAGCATTAAAACAACATTATTATATCAATAATCAATGAATGTAGTTACGTCGTCAGTTCAATCGCGACGTGTCAGGAACGCATTCTCTGAATGGCCGAACTATAGTCAGTATAATGAGAATACATGTTATAGACAGAGGAAAAATGTCGAAAATACTTATGAATCACTAATTTTACCGATCTTTTGTAATTATGAAAATCGGTCTCCAGCAGGTACCTACTATTCTGATGAGTATTGCTAGACATCAAGAGAATGTATGAAAAATAAAATCTAAATATCTAGAGCGTGGTAACAATTCTATTGTAAGTTATGTTATTGCACACGTTACGAACTATGAATAGGATTACATTTATAAAAGTGAAAAATTAAGTAACAAACAGACCTAAGAACGTTTTTTTTGTAGGAATCATAAAATTTTGCATATATTAATTTACCCAATGTCGAGGTCTTTGGTGAACCATTGCCAGTTTTCAATTGAGTCCTTTAATGAATAATCCAACAGTTTCCTATGAAGGACTTTTCTAGTGAGCTAGCAGACTAGTACGAATTTAGTTGAAAACTTAGGAAAACAAGGTCAGTAGTTGTAGAAGCATAACATGGTTAAACTTTTCTCACATTACCCATCACAGTTTAGAGCAGACGTGTCATGTGGAAACCAACATCATACATTATAACAGAGAGGTAGTAAAATGGCGAGCCGAGTTCAAAACTCACGACCTCACAACTTGTAAAGTCAGGGCCGTGATATCTGGGACAACACTGATCTACGAGCAGCTTTAGTTTACTCATGCGAAACTAACGAATCGGTTGTTAGAACCAAATATAATTTTCCTATGTGATGGCTGTTTCCGTTCTTTTGCATGCTCCGTGTAAAATATTTTCATATCCATGTTTGAATGCTGTATCGGTAGTACTAGCCAGCTCTTTTGCTAAAGGTGTGTAGACCTTTTAAGGCATCACTTTACATTCTCAACCATATTTCTAGATATATTTTAAGCATGGGACTTAAATTAGATTTACCAACTTTGACTTTACTAAAAGGCCTTTTTTAACTTCTAATCTGAGGAGTAGCAAGTTTCACCTTGGTACTCAATAAAAAACAAAATACGATGGATGCAATCATCCCATTCAATGCATATAACACAAAATACCAACAAAAACATACAGACAGATACTTTCACTGTTACAAGTAAAGATACTAATGAACGGCAGGTTGCGTAATGTCGGAGCGTAAAGTATTGCGTTATGGCAGACCGGATTGAGCATCGTTCTTAACAGCAACTGGTGTTGTGGTCAAGTTTATAATGATGTTACGTAGGGTAGAAGTGGGACAAGAGAGATAAGTCCGAGATCATTATGATATGATGTAGTCAGTCAAATCCCTTCGTCACAATACCTACAATTATGTGTTACATAGCAATAGTTTTTAGAACATTTCATTTAGAACATCGATTTACTTCTAAGGATGTTGGTTCTTTTAGTTCCTACTCATGTAAACAATCTGAATATGTTCAATTTATTTCAAAGTATTCACGTACTACAACTCTATGATATGAAGAACAACCCACAAACTATTTTGTTCAATGCAGAAACCACATTTTCTAACCATTCCTCATGATTGAGAGCCATCTCTGTCAAACCATACAAAAGAATTACCAATTACAATTTAACCTTTAGAGGCGCGCTTTCTTAGTTTTCTCTCGTCATCTTGAATGCGTGTGTGTTGTTCCTACTGTCATTCGTCACTGACATGGCCTCATGACCAAAGGGATTTCCAAAGGGCACGAGCATCATTAATTTGATAAAGAAATTCTTCTAGTGAAATTAAGGAAATACGAAAAAGCTGTAGTAAACAAAGCGAGTTTTAAAATACAAATACCTGGTTGGTGGCTCTTCTGTTTTATCTCAATCATTCTCAAAAGTCAGACAAAAATAAACAGCAAATAAAACAAATTAACATGGGCGTACCCAGCTTTGGGCTCAGGGTGGGGCAGCAGTCAACCTATCCCCCGGGGGAGGGCGGGGGCCCTCCGATTTTTGTATCTTGAGCCGTTAATCTCAAACTTGTTAATCTCTTAATTTGAGAGGTTTATATTTTCAGGTACAGAAAATAAACAATCACACACAGGACAAAAGCCAAAAGTAAGGGCATATAGTTTCTGAATACGCGAGCGACGCGAGCGCGAAATTTTTATCGGACTTAAACCAAATGTTACGCAAAATTTAGCTCAAACGTACTTAACTTTTTGTTTGTTGACAAATGCAAAAATAAGGGCATATAGTTTCTGAATACGCGAGCGAAGCGAGCGCGAAATGTTTATCGGACTTAAAATAAAAATATTACGTATTTAGCCCAAACGTACTTAATTTTTTGTTTGTTGACAAATGCAAAAATAAGGGCATATAGCTTCTGAATACGCGAGCGAAGCGAGCGCGAAATTTTTATCGGACTTTAACCAAATTTTACGTAAAATTTAGCCCAAACGTACTTAACTTTTTGTTTGTTGACAAATACAAACACAATATAGTTTCTGAATACGCGAGCCGAAATTTTAATTATTTTTTAAGACTCAAAACCAAAAGCTTCGTAAAATGTCGCCCAAATATACATTTTCATAAATGGGGGACTAGGTACGACACACCCGATTTACGTCCCTACGAAAACCCCCTCGCTCGCATATATAAGTGGATAAAAATAAAGTAAGATAACGTATAGCAACGTCGCGCAGCTAAGCTTCGCGGACCACTCGGAATGCCTCCAGGGACCAACAGTGGTCCGCGGACCACCGGTTAAGAACCACTGCGCTAAACGATCGTTCTATTGCAGGTCGTACATGGCTGGGCAAGCAAAATAGCGAGCGCGGTTTTTACACTAGGATAAAATTGCATTTCCGAAATTTTGATCACATCTACCAGTTCCATCTCCTTTAATCCATTATTTTTTGGATTAGATGGACGGCTCGGCTCGTTACACCACATAGCAACTATTCTTTTAGGGAATACGGCTCGCTTTCAAATGACGCGCGCACGTTCGGGAACTCGAGCGTGCATTTTGTTTTGATCGCGCTCTTTTCAAAGTCGACATTCTTTTTGTGCAATAACTTACGGATAGTACATAAAATGTTGATGTTGTTAGTTAGAGTTAGTAAAAAAACATTGTTTAATCAGACACCTTATAGGTCAGAGCCAGGGCCCAGGGTGGGGCAAGTGCCCCAGCTTGCCCCAGTGTGGCTACGCCCATGCAAATTAAACAAAGTAAGTGATAAATCCTGCATCAGTTCCTATTAATTTATGTGTCTTGTCTAGAGTCTAGACTAATATGTATTGAATGGGTTATGTAATAAACCAACCAAATCGATTGTTTATATTTCGGTGTCGGTATAGATAGCTATCTTCGGACATATATATACTGTGAATGAACCTCTTTTGACTACATCATGTCTAGCTGTCTTTCCTTCGCTTAATTATCATACATTTTCAACACGACTGGATCCCCCACCTCGTGTCATGTATTGAAATATAAGATTAATGCGACCTCTCACCTACATGGCGGGCTCATTTGCATTATGTTTCATGTTGAATAATAATTTCCTATAATTTGACACAAATGCTTTCATTGATTTTCGTTGAAGTTTTCTTTGGTTCTTTATCTGATGTGTTTGCTATTTCTTATCTGTTCTATTCTGTTTGCTATTTCCATATTTCTTCTTGTATATTCCTAGTTTCTATAGAATGCTCATTTGTGCCTCATTTCTACTTCTTCAAATAAATAATTTATAGTTGACGACCCAGCTAGGTTCTAATTCTAAAATCTACCGACATATCCGCACACGTAGCTATAAATTAGGTAGACGATACGTACTGAATCCATTACTCTCTTGGGGTCATTGATCATTCAACGCGTCCCGACGAAGCTAAGGCATTGTAAACTGACTACAAATATAAAGGAAAAATTCCCACTCACCTCAAATTCGCCAGCTCAGAACAAGAGTTAGCGAGCAGGTAATCTCCGCTGAGCAGAGCTATCTTGTTGCCAAACATCATGTCATCAGGTTCGGCCGCTATAGGTTGTCTGGAGTTCATGTTGACCAGCCCTTTGTGCACCAAGTGAGAGGTGCGGATCATCTCTGTTACTTCTGCAAGAGCTCGTTGACTGGTGGACAGGAAAGATTTAGATTTGAGGGTAGATTAGGATTGAGGATGTAGGTGTCGGTTGACCAATGAATAAATTGATTTAGGTTATTTAGTAAAATAAAACGCTTGTGAATGAATCAGTGTGAATCTTCAATACGCAAGGATGGGTATTCCTTTAAATGCTAAAGGCATTATCAGGAACATTTTCATAATACACGAAATTGCTGATTTTAATTCAACATTTTTTTATTTCCTCTTATCCTCCTCCTATTTACTCCTGTTACTTAAGACAAGACAAGTGATAATTCGAAAGCAAAATCATTTATTTTGAAAGTATTTACTTGGACATGTCGGCAACGCCTTTCTTACAAGTTTTTATGTCTTTATTGAAAGTTCGTTGTGTCGAATCATAATTGAAAGTCCAAACCAATAAGGTTACTCGCTATGAACATGTTTTTGCTCATAAATCCACCTCCGTACCTACTATATAACAACATTATTGGGTAGGATGTCACTCGGCAGAATTAATAAGCTACCAATTAATCACTTTTTACATTCACAGGAAGTTTTACAGCTGGTTTCGATAAATAAGGAAGCTGCAGTCTCAGACCTTCGACCGGACGATGCCCTTTCGATAATATACTGGTGCACTATGCAACAAATTCCACAGTTTATGTCTACCTTATAAAACATTGAGGACGCATAAAATTATGTTTATGACCAAATTGAGAGGCACGTAATGCGAGTTTATTGAAAATGTTCCGTGTTCACGAATTGAAGGATGATTTCGAAAATTATGACGATGATGACGAAAATTCTCGTTATGAAACTTGTGGTTTGGAGTTGTGAAGTTTGTCAGATTTTTGAATAACTCTGTTATAATCATAAGTATTTTAAATACGTGTGGCATCGATGGTTAATGATTGAACTTTTGTATTTCCAAAGTTACATGTTGAGCATAGTCTAGTCTAATTGTGTCTTCTTATGCCCAAATCCGCCTCTCTAATAAATAATACCTTGGCTCAAAGGTCTTTTGAGGACTATGTCCCTATTCTTTTAGCACATTTTCTTCTTCAGCTTACCTATGCAAGACACCAGCAGCCTTGTCCTGCTCCATGTCTGGGATCTCGGGGCTGTGGCCGGCTGCTTTTGATACCAGAAGCACGATGAGCCCCCACGCTTGCATGTTGTTCTTGCCATTGTAGATTAAGTTCCTGGACAAAAGATTTTTCATATTTATCGTACTATTGTAATTCTTAACTGCTCCTAATGTAAAAATTGATCAAATAACATCAGACTACTTAGGGATAATTGGATATCAATAGTGGCGGAGGCGATGGTTTGATACAGTTACCATGGCCCTAGTATATAAAGAGAAGAAGAGAGAACATATTTCATAATAAGGGCTAGGATGGGGATAATCCGAAAGAGTTTCCTCAGACCTACCATATAATTAGAGGAAGGCACATCGATAGACAGGTTTTAGTCAGTAAAGGTCTGAGATTACGCTCGCTCCACCCGTAGCGAAAAGAGTCATTTATCTATTGATGCAAGTGTTATTTTAAAATCTTGACCTATACCAAGCTAATAAGAATATCTGTTCAAACATAACCTGTTTATTAACGTATACCTACTCCTTAAAATTAAGATTTTGAAAACAGTAACAAAAGCTTGATAAAATGATGTTATTAAGGATACAATGATGACCTTCGTGGTCATCATTGTATCCTTAATAAAAAGGAAGTATGACGTAAAATTACTGCCTTTTCGTGATGTTGGTTAAATGTTTGAAGAATACTAATGATGAACATAAGTGATTAAATGAGCGATGATGTGCAATGTTGCAATAAGGAATGGATTGAACGCCAATCGGTAGTAATCTCTGCACGCGATGTTACGATATGGCATAAAGGTAGTAAACCTACATACTTAGGATATGTATTGCGTAGATATGTAAAACCTTATCTATTCCTTCAGTAAGTACCAAGTACTCTCAGGGGGAAAGGCTGTGAGGATAAAAACATGGAGATGCATATGGAATACTTTGTAGTAAGTATGTATCGACAGGTGGACAGACGACCTTATAAAGGTCGCCGGAAGACGCTGGATGCAGGTCGCCTCCAACAGGTATCTGTGGAGATCTAAGGGGGAGGCCTATGTTCAGCAGTGGACGTCCTATGGCTGAGATGATGATGAAGATGACGAAGTATGTATCAGGGTGTGTGAAGCGGCTGAAAACAATGGGAGCAACTAGTATTGCTATCTGAAGAAGCTTTTGGACGACAACATTGATGGTGAATGGTTATAGTACTTTGTTGACATTCAGAAAGTCTTGTTTTTCAACAAAATCAAAGATTGTTGTTACTGCACAATTTGCCGAGTTGGTCCGGCCGGAAATTGTAGCTACAGAAGGTTATCGTGGCAACCAAATGTCATTATGACATCCTTGAAAAGTCCTTAGAAGGCATAACTGCACTTGAGTGCATCTAGATTCAAGTCTAGACGATTTTGTTGAACGATAAATGGTAATGGTACGTTTACTTCAATTCTCAAGGTTTTTTTCTAAAACCAGTATCTAAAGGTCCGCCAAAATGTGTTCAGTACCTACAAATAGTACGGAGATGAAATTATCCGATTTATAGGTAAGTATTACAACTTATATCCGAAAACTGTATAACAGGGAAATAAAGTACATTCCAAACCAAGGGCAGGTTGTGGGTCTAAAAATACCTTCATATTAAAGTTCACTTGACTGACTCTCACTTTGAGCTGATTTTGAGCTACATTGTATAAGTATTAAGTAATTACGAAATACTCTTGAGGACTAAGGAAGAATTTATGTCATGAAGTATTATCACCGACACAAAGGGTATCGATGGGATGTCGACTGTTTCTCTGTTTCTGTAGCTAATAAAGACCTTAAGCTGTCGCCTCTAATGTCACTTTTGTGCAGCTGGTTAGATTCAGATAGCACAATATGTAGTACAGTGCGTAGATAGTGCTGTCACTCACATTTCTCACCACACAATTGGGATCTTCAGTAAACTCGAGCAACGCAAACATTACGGCTTTTGGCTTTACGGGAATAAATCAACAATAGACAGTGTTTCTTTAGGGATGGACCGAGTACAGACCCCTGAGGAACTCCTGAACACAATTCTCCGCGGTAAGTACTACGTCAGACGTGGCAATTCTCATTCTAAATATACCTAGGTGTTTATATTTGGGCACTATCAGACCTGGTTGACAGACAGGCTTACTGCAGTAAACTAGGCACTAACTGAGCTGTTATAGTTTGAACAAATTGGAACATTTAAATTCTGAATTAAGTGGTGTGATAATCGAAGCCCTTAACATCGGCAACGACCGACGGCACGACGAATGCAGATTCGCACCTACGAATTAAATAAGTATTTACGTCAATACCAGTGTACTAATAAAACTTGCCACATACTTAGCTGTCTTCAGCAAAGGATGGTTGCTCCCGACCAATTTGCGCAGATGCAAAGCTACGTTCGCAATTTCATCGCTCAGGACCCATCGCAGACTCAGGAAGGAGGTGGGATATCCGACAATCTTCTCCGCCTCACTCACTGCTCGATTCCAGTCCGGCTTCGAGTTGTGTTGGGCAACACTTGCTCGCTGCGTGTTACATGTGCTCACTTCCCTCACAGTACAAGGTCCCCAAAGTTTCGAAACCAACGCACTAGATGACTGAACTTTCACTAAATCGCACTTCACAACGCGACACAAACGACTCAGACTCATTTTCCCAATGAACTGCACCGACCCGGGAATACTAACGACTACGCAATTCGAATTTCGAAAGCGCGAAAGTAATTATTTGCACAACAAACAGTACTTGCACAAATTCACCAATTTAATACAAAAATAATGCATTAATTATGATGACTAATGCAATTTATTTACCAAGGAGCACTAAATTAGCGTTGCGACTAAATTCAATATCCTATGCAATGTTTGCAAAAGACAGAATTTATTTCGTAAATAATTTTGAACGTTGAATTACGAACGTGCACAACTTTCGCGGGTGATCGGTTGACTGACCGAATGGTGAATGAAGTCTATGAACTGATTGACGTCAGACCTGCTGATTCGGGGTTTGGGGATTGAAGTTTTCACAATGGTGGGCAGGCAGAAAGATAGATGGATTGCATAGCATTTAGTTGTTCCCAGATTTTCAGAGTGTGATTATAAGTACTAAGTACCTTCGATAGTGTGATTCGACTGTACCATTACTTTATGTATAAAGATGTAGGTGAACTAGGTGGAAACCAATTTAGTATCGATCAACGTAACATGAAAATTGGTAGTAGGTATGTTTAGGAGATTGAAACGCACTATGAACACTGAGGATAAATAATATTTATTTGAGTTCTTGAAGACATTTGTACAGCTTCACGCAGCGGAATACCCAGTGCAAATGCTGCAAAATAAAATGCGTTTAGACTCGTTTGGACGCATCATCAGCGACATCTATCTCGCTTTATGGTAATCTTTAAGTGGAATGGACAGTCCGTGTTTTAAGTGGTAGATGCCGTTTTTTTTGTACTTATTATATTTTATATTAAGATTGTAATTCATATCATATTTTATCCGATTGCAATGTGTGAAAATCATAAGTTCAATTATTACTGGCCGTGTGCGGGTATGAGTTAGGTGAGCTTGGGGAAAGACGGACAGACAGACAGACATCAAAATCTTAGCATAATAATAGGGTCCCGCGTAACGTCTAATGCCCATTTTCACCAACAATCTCTTAATCTAAGTGCCACTTAGAATAAGGGCTCTCCCAATTTTGACATAAATAACTATGGATAAGGGATACCTAAACTTTGGTAAAAACGAAATTCTTATTAAGTGTTCCGTAAATGCTCTTAGGGGATCCCTTAATTTAGGTATTTGTTGGTAAAAATGGGCATAACGTTCTTGAACGTAGGTAAGCACTTATTTCAGTAAGGTAGGAATTAGTAGGTAGGTAACAAAATTTTTATCTACTAGTTATTTATTTGTACATATTATACCTGTCTCGCTAACAAACATACCTATGTAAAAACAACGAAACTATTTCACCATCTTAAGTGAAATTCAAAGCTCTCCTCCCTTAAAGATGCTTTAAAATTAAACCAATAAATATCTTCTAGCTTCTGACTTCCCGAATAAATATATTATTATTTTGTTGACTATTCTAGTCATCATCATCATTCATTCAGATTCATCTTCATTCACAAATCGATCGAACCCACATTGGTGTTACCACTTACTAGATACCATTTGGTTCTGTAATTATTAACCTTAGGAATGGGTAAATAAGTCGTGGTGGCCTAGTGGGCAAAGAACCAACCTCTCGAGTATGAGGGCGCGGGTTCGATTCCAGGTCAGGCAAGTACCAATGCAACTTTTCTAAGTTTGTATGTACTTTCTAAGTATATCTTAGACACCAATGACTGTGTTTCGGATGGCACGTTAAACTGTAGGTCCCGGCTGTCTTTGAACATCCTTGGCAGTCGTTACGGGTAGTCAGAAGCCAGTAAGTCTGACACCAGTCTAACCAAGGGGTATCGGGTTGCCCGGGTAACTGGGTTGAGGAGGTCAGATAGGCAGTCGCTTCTTGTAAAGCACTGGTACTCAGCTGAATCCGGTTAGACTGGAAGCCGACCCCAACATAGTTTGGGAAAAGGCTCGGAGGATGATGAGGAATGGGTAAATCCAGAGGAAAATTATACATTTTTATAATCATCAAAATGTATTTGAATCTATATAATAGAAGAGAACAGTAAAAAATGCTAGAATTACCTCATTACTGGATCCGACTTGAATTTGATTTGTCCACATTTCATTACTGTCCACATTTCATTTTTTACGTGAAATAAAATAAACGATTTAGGGTTATGAAAATGTATAAACAATATACTAAATCTTACAAAGTCGTGTAAAATCACCTTAAAAACCGTACAAAATGAAATCTACAGTAAATATTTTTTTCTTAAGTTGTACGGATTGGATATGTCGTTTATGGTAACACTGCTATTGCCCTTTGACCAATCAGAACACTTCTACGATTTGTTTCATTCAGGCGAACACACGCAATAGCCAATCCGGACGAAGCACTAAAAATAGTTCACGTTCAAGCTTCAATAGCTCTTACTTGCTCACTCACTCAGTCATTCGCGTTCTGCCGGTTGTCGTAGTCGTCTGTAGAGCGGTCACTGCGCGGTTACCGGTATCTCTAGTGTCCTTTGATCAAGTTCTCAATCCAACACATTTGTTGTTATTTGATAACATTTGTGTGTGAAAGTGAGAACTGTAAAGTTGTGAAGTAGGTGAGAACAGTTTGTTAAATTTCCCGAAAGTACTTTGAGGTAAGGCCTTTTTTTGCTGCTTTCTTTAGATATTTTCACGGGTTTTGTCTGGCACGTCTCGCGAGTAACTGGTGCTCCACGTGTAATGAATACGTGGTGTAAAATCTGTGTCATCTGCTGAAAATGATGCAATTTTATATTTCATAAAATTGCGCCTCACAATATTTTTCTCACACCATGCGCATTTCTGTTTGTATTACATGATCCTATTTTCCTGTTAATCGTTTGCAAATCGTGGAGTCCGCATTTGACGTTCTTATTTATTCGCAGCGTCTATTGTTCTAAAAATAATTACCGGTGCAAACATTGCTTCGTATGTGCACTGTGGACTAAATAAATAAAAAACAATTCATCTTACTAAAAGTAAAACAAAAACACATCTTATGAGCAAAATATTGCCGTTATCTAGCTATCCCGTATTCCATTTAAAAATAGAATTATTTCTTTATCGGAAACCGGTCGAAGCGCCTTCAATGATCCGAGATTTGGGCGGTCATTGATCTGTCAGCTGGTTCGAATTCCTAATTTAAATATTCAAATCTTCATCTAAGTTTCAGATGTAAATTCCAATAGGTATTAAATTTTCGGCAAAGTTTTGGCTTCTAAAATAAGATTTTGTTTCTCTTTGGTTAATCAGTGAGATAATTATTTATGTTATTGTAGTAATTAACATAAATAACAAATGTCATAGTAACCCTTTGCCCTTTACCAGTGTTTTTTCCTGGTTTAATGATAGTGTCAGTCATTAAGTAACGTTAATTACATACTATGTAATAATGAAGATATATTGAATAAGATGTATTCATAAGAACATTGTCAGTATGTTGACAATCATTCCATATACTAGTAAAAGTTACAAACAAAAAAAATACCTATTTTAACTTCTTTGTCACACTCTTGATGGAGTAGTTCTGGTCATCATTTCAGATGAGGTGGCTCCATAGACAATCTGTGACCTCTCATGTTGCACCTCTTACATAAGAAAAAAGTCAAACATAATAAAGATTCAATATTATTTATGATTTCCGCACTGTTGCACTCGCATCCTGGGGGAACTTCTGCCTAAAGAATCTTTTACTGTAATAATATTCTTCAATAAAATTTTGCTCTATATTCATCATGTAATCTTAACACCAAACATTTGACCTCAACCCGAAATCTCGAACTAAATACTCTTTATGAGCCAATCCAAGTAATTAAGATAAAACGCAGACAGATTATTAAAACCTTAATTAAGTAATTATTCAGAGATCTCGTCTTTGCCAAAGGATTAGCTTTATTGCCCGAGCAATATAAAATTCATAGACAGTTCGTCTGGCATTCATTTGCTTGTCAAAAAGGATAAGATTAATTAATTTACAGTTTTCTTGTGTAATTTTGTTCTTGGTTCTAATTAAAAGGTAAGAGGGAACTTTTGATAGACAGGATAAGTAAGTAGACTAAAAGAAAGATAGAAAAGAAAAATCATTTATTCATATAGGTATGACACATAGAGAAATAAAAATTATAGTAAAACCTGAAAATAAAGGACTACAATAAGAAAACAAAGTGACAAGTAAGTACGGGAAATATTTGTCGTCACCCATGTGAAAAGGCCCTCGCATGTATAGTGCTGAGTCCCTACATGGGCAAAGCCGAAATAACATAACATTATAAAAACGCTTCAGACTCAAAAAGAAAATCTGAATTAACCTTTTAACTTTATTTTGCTCATAAATAGCTTTACATATAATAATTTTGGTATCACCATATCGTTATAATACCTACATCACTTCACAATCAGCTCATTTCATGCCCGTTTTACTATGAGACGGAGAATAACAACTGGTAACAAACTGTTTAATACCTTCTTATATTACTTACACAAGACTTTTCAATTAATTAATTTACCGTTTTCCTTATAATATGCAATATTATAGGAAGGTTCCACCGATTTGATATAGTCATTACATTTATGTACGTTGCGACTATAATGCTAGTAAGCTATATGAATACCAACTACATTATTTTACATGTTACACACCTGGACAGTGGGTAACTTCATATTCTTCTACAAACAAAATTGACTACCAGATTGAAGGTGTTTTATTGCCTAGAAACATTGCAAAAAAAAATGTCAGTCACACCAGGCACTCAGTAGATCAAGTCCTTTGCATGTATAGGATATCAATAAAAATTCAATGATCACCCATCCACATACCAACTGCAACAGTAGCTTAACCTTGATCAATCGACCCATGCAGCTAATTGAGTCACAGCAATAACCAACTGACAATACGTAATTAGGTGTAATTTTTTCATTTATCAATGGCGTGGGAAACTCGGCAAATGCATTATGCTGTCAGTTATGCAGTCCCTATATTATATCATATGATTATTATTATATTATGTAGTTATCAATGAAAAGTGTAAAGTTTTCCATTATGAAATGGTTCGCAAGTTTAGCAGTAGGTACGCTCAATCAATCACTGTCATCTGTGTGTTATGATTTGAGTGCTAAAGTGACTGTATTGTTTGTGGAAAGCTTGCCCAAATTGGACAGAGTATCCAACACAAATCAATTGACAAAGTGATACTTCATATCACTTAGTTGTTGGTTTTGTATAGCCATGGGTGGTGCAAGGTCATCGGTATCCAATAGAGCATTCTAGGATTGGATTAAAGCACCTATGCATCCAGATTCTGGGTTAGTTCATTCGTTCAAATTCTTTTTTTAAATACCTCATTAGAGTATCATATCAACCTACGATCTCTATAAAACCCGGTTTTCAGGAAATAAAACAAAAAATGCTGTAAAAATTCAAGAATTTTCTTATAAAATGCTGTAATCTAGTTTTATGGCATTAAAAGTCGTCGGTCGTAAACATGCTATTTAAACTCCACCACGTTAGTGTGCAAACGATATTGTTTATAGTACAAATGTCAGTGAACCTGCAATTTGTAGTACAAGGCGAAATGGCTTTTATTTAAGAGGACGAATTGGAATTTTTGGCGCCAAGGATGTCAATTTTTCTCAGTAAATACAAAACGGATCAAAATACAACTTGGTTACCTGAAAGTTCATGATATAAGCCTTATTTTGTTAGTTGTAGAAACATGATTAGGTAACTTTTATAACAGAGAAAAATATATCAAACATACCTCTTTTTAAAAAGAGATTCACATATTATGGGCAAACGGGACCGATTTAAGCCTCTTAACTTTTTTAGTAGTTGAGTATATACATACTCTTTAAAATGGTAGTAGGAATTTTTATTAAATTATCATTTCTAAATATTAAAATTACAAAACCATTTTGTCGCTTACGACTTTTAGTTATAAGCTAGCGCGCGTATTGTTATCCTCGCCCCGCTCAGACGCGCCGACCCCTTTTGGCGCCTTAGATGCGCGTGCCGGTTATGGAATTATTGTTGACCACTTCCTCGCCTTAAACCTTGTAAACCTTCGTACGTGACCATAGCAAGTGGTATCACGCCATAGTTTATTCCATGAATGAATTTATGCAATGAATCTGACTCAGTCTGCATACCTAAAAGGAAAATAAAATTAGTAGCCATCCATTTACCTTTTCCTGTTGATTTATTAAAAAGTATCCATTTTGACCCAGGTATGGAGTGGGAAGGGCCGCCCAAGCAAGGCTTGTACGACCCTCAGAACGAGCACGAAGCCTGCGGTGTTGGTTTTGTTGTTGCTATCGACGGAAAACGTACCCATAAAGTAAGTACCTTTTCTTACATAACCCCTGAAACCCTTAAAATGTTTCCAGTCCAGAAATATTTTACGTAACCGGCCTTTCTGTCATTTTTCCTCAAAAGTTTGCATTTTTTCTGTTTATTTTAGACACAATGACGGAGGTTCAATTCATGTTATAATTACGCTAATAATGGGACTAGCAGCCACGTTCATATATCTTTTCCAACGTTTACTTAACGTACCATCACCTCAATTCAATCAATCAAGCTACTGGGCTTATAATAGGGTAGCACCCCAATCTCCCGTTGCCTAGTAACGTTGATGAATTTTGACGAGAGCACTGCACTTTCGTGTCCAGTTCTATCTTCTATATAGATTGAAGGATCAATGTTAAAGCCCCGACTAATTGCTTAGCCTGTCAGGTCTGTACCCTTTTGAAAGAGGTAGCAATACCAATTCATTTTAGTATTCAGCAAAAAAAAACAGTACGCAAATATTATGTCAGGTTATTTGGAATTGCATTTGAGTCTAAAGTTCAGTTCTTTCGTATCGAAATGACGAAATCTTATTCGTTCTACATGCAAATATTTCTTCTTTTAACTGCATTTGGCATCCATAGCAAATCCGCAAGCATTTTATGGAGAAACAGACATTTTTAACATCATAATGTTTTGGAGACCATCCAAAGTGAGACTGCGCTTCGTCTCGATTGGGAATTCTTGGCAGCCCCTGTTCCAGTCCAGAATTAAACAATAAGCCATTTGGGACTATGCAATTGCATCCTGCAATATCGAGACTACGCTGATTGATGAAAATACTATACAAACTTTTGCACAAAAAGCTCTGGATGTGATCATCATGTGCCTAACTGCCTAACCTTTACCCAACTATGTTGGGGTCGGCTTTAAGATGTGATGTTTCATTTATTATATAATCTGGTAAATACTTAGAAAGCCATAGCTCTTCCATAGTCTGTATTCAAAAAGCTAATGACTCGTCTATTTTGGTAATAAATAGGAACCGTTTATTATCTGAATGGTGAATTTAAATGCAATTTATCTTGTATGTCTTAACAGTTGAATGAAAGATTACCAGTGATATGTACCTCTATATATCTTCTATTTTAGACATTTTGTTTGGGCTTATGCTAAATGTGCTACGTCCGCTAATCCACCTATTTTAGCAAAAAAATGTTTTTGATATGAACACGTCAAACACCATAAACAGCATAAAATTAAAACCAAATCAGAATCGAATAGGTGTATGTCTTCCCGAATACAATGACGTCTTTACACATGATCTGAACATTAATTAAAAATCACGTAATGGTAAACAAATAAGGTTGAACCTTGACTTGTTTGACACTGATAAATTCAAGCCATAACTCCTACTATTTAGATAAACTCTAATGATAAACCTCTTGTGTATTTCACGAGTGAATTATATTTAGAAGTTGATAATTTTCTATGACGTAGTACGAGTAACATTCACCTAGACACGTTATTACTATCGTGTTGCTAACCAACTTGCCTCGATCTTATTGCTTAGGAATTAATGTTGCCCAATTCACGGATTGGGACTTCTAATCTGTCTACATTGATGTATCGCATCAGGCTTCTAGTGATTAATTTCTGATGAAGCTGTCTTAATCATCACCTGTCATTTAGGTATTTCAATTGTAAATGCTTTTTAAAAGTTCTTAAACTCCATCCATCAATTGCCTCTCCTTTTGAGGATGGTAGATCCTACTCGACATACTTAAATTTTTCAAAAATATTTTTAACCTTTAATAAAGATCAACCACACATTGATTATTTTATATATTACTTAAGTAAAGTACAAAACATAGTTCTAGTTTCCAACTTATGCTTGAATATGTACACAGATCGTCCGAGATGCAGAGACTCTCGCAAAACGCATGGAGCACCGCGGCGCGTGCGCCTGCGACAACGACACGGGTGATGGCGCGGGAGTTCTAACCGCTATCCCGCATCAGTTCTACTGCGCTCAGCTCAGGTCAGTACCTAACTTGACTGCGAACTTTTATTAACATCTTGAACAAGGTTTCCTTGTGAAATCCACGAGAAACAGGAAAAAAAACAAGTGTATTTTCTCGGTCATGAAAATCAACGTTCTCACTTTCAGGACTAATTGACTGTATGTTCGATTTCTATTGCCAGTTATCTGAACTTAACTGCACAAACAATTGATAGATTTCAGCTAGCTGAACTTTTTGAATGCACTATTCACGTTTTGCATAACCGAGACGACAGATATCGGTGATAAACTACACTGCGTAGGATAATACAGAAGCTATAACATACTGCGGTAAATTATAAACAAATAAAAACAAAATACAGTCGGGCTGGCAGCCAGACTTGTGGTCAAAACAATGCGTCATCAATGCACTAGTTTAGTTAGTACCGAGACGAATGAACTTAATTACCCATAGTTACTGAAATCAGAGTAAAGTTCTCTAAGCCAGAAATATTATGTGTGCATGATCAAAGGAAATTAGACGCTTGTTACGCTCTTTAATTATCCCCTATTTATTTATTTTAAAATTTATGTACACGCTGTTAATAAGAAATAGAAATGGCATAATGCAATTGAGTACAAAAATCCTGCTTATTTACAGTACAGAAATTGCCTGATTAAAACAAAAAAATATCTCTTTCTCTTTATCTCTTTATCTCTTTATTGAAACCACAATATGACACAATACACCGAAGCTCTGTCCCCTGAACTAGGTGGTTAGCCTGTATCTCAGGAGACAGTTCCTTCCCCAATTACAGAAAACTTAAATATGTACTACTACAATTGGGAGCAAAACATTGATTTAAAATTATAATAAAATATATAATAAAATAACAATAGGTATTTAAAATAATTAATAATGGTGTTCTTTACTAAATTAAACACTATTTTTAACTGATTGCGCGCCGTCTTTTGTTTATGTGTGTGTATGTGTGAGTGGTGTGCGTGTATGTGTGATGTGTTAGTGTGTGTGTGCATGTGCTTTGTTATTGTTGTTGAAACAGACTTTAGATTTGTAAAGATATGAGGCTTTCAATTTTGTCGTAATCCATACTATTTAGCCAGCCTACGAGATACTTAGTGAAATCGTGATTGTTTAGTTTCTGGATGTTTTTTTCGGGAATTCTATTATAGACACGAGGAGCACTGTAGATATAGTGACGCTGAGCAAAAGTCGATTTCACGGTAGGTACAGGACATCTAAAGCGTCTTTTATTGTTTGGACTTAGCTTAGGAATCATTTTACGGTGATATCTACGCAGGATCTGGTACAAGTACATTTTGCGGACAGAAAGTACGCCAGCTCGCTCATAGACATCGGTTGTAGGATGACGGTATGGCAGAGACATTAGAACCTTAAGGATGGTGCGCTGCGCTCGCTCTAGTTCAATAATGATTGTCTTAGCCGCTCCACCCCAGGAACAAATGCAATATTGCAGAATGCATTCACACAATGCCCTGTACGTCGTAAGTAACAGCTTAGTAGATGCCACGGTTCGCAATTGCCTAAAAATATAGGTCAATTTTCGAAGTCGGGCACTGATAGTGGATACTTGACGACTCCACTTTAGATTTTCATCGACTATGACTCCCAGATACTTAATGTGACTGACTCTCGTGACTAACTCACATGAGCAGTCGCTTATTGTTCGGCTGTGGTAATTTCTGTTACATGGGAAAGTATGAATTTTCAGCTTCATATCAGGACGAGATCTATTAGTCTTGGCGAAGCATAGGTAGCTCGTTTTGGCAGGGTTTAGTGTGAGCAAATTTTCCTCTAGCCATTTTGAAACTCTAGCAAGACCACTTTCTGCTAGTGACTGAGCGTGTTTCCATGAGTTACCATGAAATAAGATGACAGTGTCGTCTGCAAACATTAATATTTCAGCATTAGGGATGGCGATCTCTGCAAGATTATTTATATAGCCAAGGAAAAGGGTAGGACCGATCGTGCTTCCCTGCGGAATGCCAAAACTACAAGCAGCTGCGTCACTCATATATCTGTCTACCTTTACTCGTTGCTCCCTCCCGCTTAAATAGTTCTGGAACCATTCTAGGACATGTCCTCTGATACCCAGGTTGCTAAGCTTGGTCAACAATATTGGAATAGAGACAGTGTCGAATGCCTTTTTAAGATCGAGGAACACTCCAATAACCTTCTTTCCAGCGTCGACATGTCTTGTGATGGTTGACGTCAACTTCAGAAGGGCATCATTGGTTGATATCCCTTTCCTAAAACCAAATTGACTACTGGTTAGAAGTCCATTCGTTTCCAAGTACGTTGTAAGCTTCTTGTTTACCAATTTCTCCAGTATTTTAGATAAACAGGAAAGCAATGAAATAGGTCTATAATTCGATGGTATCCGTTTGTCGTCTGACTTATGTATTGGTGAAATTAGTGCAATTTTAAAGATCTTTGGATAGGTGCCTTGTTCTAAGCTTAGGTTGCAGAGATATGTGATGGGATCCGTTAGTACTGGCGCTGCCAATCTAATAAGCTTACTAGAGATTTTGTCATACCCAGGCGCACTATTTGGTTTCAGGGATAGTATGATGTTCTGTATTTCTGTAGGGTCCGTAGGGGTAAAAGACATGGATGATAATGGCGCACTATTTACCGCGTCGTTGGCTAACTCGAGTTCGGTTCTGCCAAGTTTACTCAGTGTAGCACTAGCTAATTCGCTACCAATAGTCGTGAAGAAAGCATTCACTTTGTTCAAAGATTGAGTTGGCGTGCTTTCAATGTATAGTAAGTCATTTGGTGGTTCATTTTTGTTGTTCATGTTACAAATATCCTTAATTATGTTCCAAGTTTGTTTGAGATTTGTGCTGTTTTTCTCTAGTTCAGATTGATAGTAGCGTTTCTTTAGAGATTTAATTATTTTGTTGCACGTATTTCTGTATGCCACGTATCTCTGGCGCAGCTCTTCGTCATCTGGCCGCTTTTTGGATTTACAGTGTAGCTTGTCTCTTTTACGCAACGATCTCACGACACCAATCGTAATCCATGGCTTGAGTGGAGCGTTCCTTTTCGGTTTAGTCGAGGTTTTTGTGCAGCTGTTTGTAACGGTCGTAATGGTGTTAACCAGATATTTCGCAGCAAGGTCAACATTATTAGTCTTGTAGTATTCAGACCAGTCTATTTCACGGAGTTGTGAAAGCGCCGCAGAGTAGTCCAGAGTTAGGCATGTAGTACTGGTTTTCTTCTTGATTGCAGCATGTTCGATAGACAAGAGAATGGGACAGTGGTCTGTCAATTCCGGAAAGACCAGCGTCCGCCATTTCTGTTTTGTTCGAATCATGAAATGATCCAAGCAACTGTTCACTCTGGTTGGGTATGTAATACCTTGACGCAGGCCATGCAATGCTAGAACGCACATGTAGTCACTGACGAAACTGCTGGGATTGTCACATGGCAATGTATTAATGTTAATATCCCCAGTAAATACGATATCTTTACTACGAACTTTACTCAAAATCTCGTCTAGTGATGTAAGGTACGGTTGTAGATTCGAGTGGCATGGTGGTCGATAAGAACAAACGATAGTCAACTCTTGTGTGTCCAATAATAGGCAGTTACCTTGTACTATATTAGGTTCAGAGGCCGTTACCCGTACCTCCGATCTAACGTAGGCCACTACACCATCATTCTGATTTATGTTATCCGTGGTCATAAACATGTTGTACTGATTAAGAGAGGGTGGCGAAATACCTTTTTTGGTCCAACATTCAGTAAGTATAATAATATCAATTCTTGTGTTGAGAGTTGCAATAAATGCCAGAAGCAAATCAAAATTACAGTAAATGCTACGAATATTTAAACATAGAATATTTAGCGTATTCGAACTTTTCATATTGTCAATTATTAAGGAACATTTAGAGGAGTCATTTACTTGAACACAGTCCACAGTATCTGAGTAATCAACCTCATTGGCTACTGACAAGTTAGTGGTATTGAATTTTCTCTTTAGTGAGTACTCGGCACCAATCAATTGACCACTTTTCTTTAGAAATATTATTTTTCATACCGCAGCAGAAAATTAGCACTGGAAGTCTACTGTCAAAATCTGTTTCTTTGTATTTTTTTTGTGTACTTGTAATGCGTAAGAGTAAGTGTGTGTATTGTTCGTGAGAGTAACTATAGACGTGTAAATGTATGTTATGTACTGTTAGTGAGTGCACACAGCAGTTAAAATGCAACAAAAAAAAGTGACAAACAATATTACGAATCGACTTATATAAAGTGTACGCGACATATTATATTTAATTGCTAGTCACATGGCTAAACTAAGATTTTTTAATATATACTTACAGTACTGAAAAGATTTATTTACGTAAATCAAAAATCCTTGACAAATGATTAAAAAGTTTGACTTAGTTATCGATTAAAAAGTGTGGCATTTGGCTTTGTGCCAGTGTTAGAACAATCGTGCTCACAGGCTTGCACTTGGCATTCCGCCAGACTGGCTGACGGGAAATCGATACAACATGACAAACTGGAGCAACCGTTTTCCAGCTGGGAATTGTACTGAGAAAATTGTCTAATGGAAACAGTAGCTATAGGACTGAGAAAGGGACAAAAAATCAATAAAATTATTTTTAGGTAGACGCTATAGATAGAGACTGTAGTTTCAGTGCCGGTTTTGAGGGAGAGTAAAAACTTTACTTAAAAAAAAAAATTAATCAATCTTCTCCACATAAATAATTGATGTCTGCAATTTTCTCTCATTTTGAGAAATTCACCTTGTATACTTATTACAAGTACATTTGCCAATATTCTATCCCACGAACCTACATACTTCTAATAAGTTACCATTAGACATTTATAAACACACTTATGTATGCCGTAACATTGTGTAATATGAGTAGAACCAGTTAAAAGCACTACACAGTCAAGTTCAATGTTTCAAACGGCTCAAAGGCCATGGCAATACATGAACACAAAGAAAACATTGTGCAAAACTGTACTTACATAGGTTTTACAAGTTTTCACGAGTATTAAAACTACCAGCAACTTATATTCACTGAATTCAGAATACATTATTTAAATACCGTTAGGTACACAAAAGATTTTGAAGAGCATGTTAAATAATTCAAAAGAACGAGAAGAGTTTGTAGATAGGAAACTGCGCTATAATAGGAATTCCTTTATCGTTGAAAAAACATCGATAAAAAAGGGGAACTACGTTAATGAAAAGATAAATACATTGAACAAGTGTACGGGTTATCGACCATGGGAATGATGATTCAATAGCCCGGCTGCATCAGGTACAAAGACCCATTGATAACATGGAATAAATTGTCAAGACCTTACCGAAGCTAACCAACTTATGTAGAAGAATTTCATGTCATCTGAAGTCTAATTAACTAACCATAAATTATGTCAAGACGTGTCGAGGCTTCCAATGTTATGTGCATAGTTGAACAATAAAAATGCATTATCAATAAAATCAAACACAATATACCCTTTACTTCATCCTAACCTGGAACGAATCATATCAGAAAATATGTTTCAGAAACAACTAGTACGCATAGGCAAGCTATGTTTGGACTCTCAATAATGTGATAATAAACACAGTTTCATGTGGGAAAACCCGTATGCGGTGTACAAACTTCATTACTCGCGTGGACATCCTACCTAATAGAAGCCCCTCTTGCTGAAATATTCACAACCAAGTTACTGACAAAGATGGAATTCGTAACTATGGTAAATCACGACTTTAATTAGACAACAAACTCTGGAAGCTATCGTTCTTTATACTAGTCATTTACAATACAAGCTCGTGGGAGCATCAAAACTTTGGAAGGATATATTAGAACACTATATATATTCAGGTTTTGTTCTTCGAGTTAAAATTGTACGAAATCTTTTTTATAACTTGTTTGCCACTGCCCCTCGTGCCAGTTCAAAGACGTCAATTACATAATAGTCATAGCAGGTCTAATAGACCCCTCCCGATGTAGTGCCCGCAATATCAACAGTCAATTTGTCTGACCCAGTCACCTATTCGCTAACAAATAGATAATGGCCGCCACGATCTGTGGCAGAATCGCTGCGCAGTTGTTTGATTTATCTATGCAATAGTGCTGGGAACAGCTTATCGATAACGCTCTGTGGAGATTTGGTTTGTTGTTTTTGTACGCCGTCTTAGATCGGGTGTTACTGACGAAATTTCTTCGTGCCTAGAACAACTATTGGTTAAAAAGTATTTCTGTACCAATATAAGTTAACCGTCAATTACGGGAAGGTATTTTATTCAAGCATTTTATTCAGCTTTTCGTTGCAATTTCGGTTCCCAATATTATATCAGTTGTTATGAAGTACTGCATATCAAGTACGTAGCTTCTGATGCAGGCTCTGTTATCTGTATCAACTAGATAATGTTTACACAGCTACTAATATAATACATTAATCAAAAAGTAAACACTTCGCGTAAGCATAAGTCAATATCTTAGCTGTTGTCTTCATGGAATATATTACGGTGCATCATGGAATTAATTAGACTCTCAGATGCAATTTAACAGGAAGAATCAGTTGTTATGTAAGCTAAGGCCGTTTATTGGCCCATTAACAATCTTAACATTAAACTTACATGCAGTGATATGCTAATTAGAATTTATCGCATTCTTGAATAAATATACTCGAATCATGTCGCCTCACTATTCGATATCATTACTTGTGTTCTAATATAGGACAGCCTTGCAGCAAGACCTTGGACGTTATCTTAGAAGAGAGCTTAATGATGTTTACACGTATTTCCTTGTTTTCTAAATAATTTGTAATTTCTCACACGATAGCGATAGGGCGTGGGAAGTTGGAAACGGCTTGATGAAGCCAAAGTCTACATGCAACATCTACGTTACCATTTCGCGTGGTTACAAATGTATTCCAAAACAAAGGCTTGAAACCGCAGACCTAAACTATATTATAGTTCCGGATACATAATAAAGTTATTTCGCAGTTACATAAACACGCTAATACATTACCCCTGATAACTCGGCCTTAGCTTTTGAAAAAGAGGCTGCTAATAAAAATAACACGCCATCAAATTACGATTCTCTTCAAGTGTTCAACGAAGCTATTCAGCTCCTCAATAGAACTGCAGATTCAAGGACGCTTGTTCCAAGTTATGACGCAGTTGTCTCCCGTGTTTCCGTGCTACCGGCACAGTGTCTGTTTAATGGAGCTCGGATAGCTGGAAAAGGAAGTCTCACTGCGGGAGAATTCTTGTGCATAAAATGGAATTCATTTTTCGTTAAAATCGTGTTTGAATTGAACGGGTTCTTTGCAAGATCGTCGTGTATCTTATTTGAAATCTATGTCCAATAATTATTAGGTAAGCTTCCGCAGAAATAATGAATTTCTCGAAAATTTGTCGATTTTGACCATGTTAAATTGCATCAAGTAACTTTGTGAATAAATAATTAAATAAATCTTTTTTGACGAGACCTTCTTGGTTTTACGAGTTTTCCTTTGATCATCTATTGAAGGTGATATCTAATCAAAAGTAAATTTTCCGCCTCGTAAATTCGATTAATTGGTGTACTTTGGACAGAAAAGTTGGTTATCACATCACATAGAGTGCAATTTTGCAATGTTACAAAATCAAAAGTGGGTCATTATGTTTATCAAAGTTGTTCTATCTTTTACCTAATAAAGTTTATTTCGAAAATAAAGTACATACCAGTCACGCTCTTTAATACTATCGCCACGAAATTGACAGCCCAATGAAATGTCCTCATCATTCACTAAACGCATGATATCAAAATATTTACTTGAGATAGCATTATCCCTAAATGATTCCACAACTAGATGTAACTGGATATTATTGTTAAAATTATCTCCTTGTGCGCAAACATGGATAAGTGTTATAGAAATAAAGATCTTCACACGGCACGGCGCCACATCTTATCTTGGAGTGGTGTGAATGAAGTGATATAGTTCTCTATCTAATTCCTCTATTGAACTTCATTTTCTGCTCTATTGCCTTAGAGCGCCTCGACTTTTCTGTGGTCTTCTTCTTTATGCCCATCATTCCAGATGCATCCATCCATCCTAAAAAAGAGTTACGTCCTAAAGTTCGACATGCTTTTTGGTGATCTATGGACTAAGAACTTGAAACAAAATTTTAGCTATTTGAATTACAATATAACACGACATGAGGCTCATTATAAAAGATAGAGTAGAAATAAACTATAGCTAATGCAAAACGAATATAAATTTTCAGAAACCAAATTCCTGAATGCTCGTTACACATTAGCTCTGGCTTTAAAAAGCTATTTAGACTATTTACACGCTAGTAAATTTGTACTAGGTACGTAAGCACACGAGACTGAAAATTACGTAATGTCATCCTCTGTTTAGCTTGAACCAAATCGATCTGGTATAAGAAGCGGACGCGTTTATTCTATTTACTCTAAAGTCCTAAGTGAACTGTAATGTCAACTGCTCATGTAACATTCAAATTCCACTTCGTCACAGTTAGAACATTTAAGTTAAACAAATTCCATTTTGTATTACTTTTTAGATCCGCTTTACGTTATTCGATTTCTCAGAAATTTCATAAATCGAATATTGCAAAAAAGGATGACGGAAAGAAATGGTTTTCGTCATCCTTTCCTGCTACTGATATCGAGATATCAGATCGAGGATTTTATAGCCCTATCTTTTGCTAATTCGCATTTCTGCAGAATTCCTTGCTGTATGGAGTTCTACATAAAGATATGTCTCTATCAAAGGTAGTTATTGTGTGAAGTCTATGAAGGCAAATGCTTGTTAATGTATCAAGTACTTGTTTATTTCTATATTTGTTTTCAATTTGCATTTGAAAGTAACGTGAGCAGCACGTTAAGATGTAGTCGAAGAATTAGTGCTCATTAGAACAGTTCATGTGTGACCACATGCAATGTGCTGCGTAGTTACTACAAGGTCGTACTTGTTTGTATTGTATATTCATAATGGAGAATTTCACACTGCTGCCATGTCACTTCCATACGTAACAGTATCATTGAGCTATAACATTCCACCTTCTCAAAGATGGTAATCGTTGTTCGACTGACACCTTGGAAAAGATCTCCTCATATGATTACTTTTGACCAGCCGTCTTCAAAACTTGACAAAATCAAAACCGCGAGGATAACCTAATCTGCAATTGTATGCAGCCACAGTAATACCTCTACAATGTCAAGATATAGTAGCAGTACTCATGTAAACTGAACAATATAGTTAATACGGCTACTTGCAATCTGAACATAAAAAATAACTGAAGGAAACTGGTTATTGCAGTACATAAATATTTAATGTTGTCGACGACAGCCGTAGTTATAACAAGTAATGCATGGCACGATATTATAATAGACTAGGTGTTTTGTAGTGTATGAAATAACTTGTAAATCTATACTGAAGTAAATGAAGACGGTGAAGATCATTCCACTTTATTAATAAAATAGCATATCGACGGTCTTACTTTATAAATAGACGTAGTCGTTAATGACGATGGTAATATAATTCTAAGAATGGCATTACATAACAAAGCGATAGATCAGATGTGAGGTTGTTTGCCGAACGCTCATTGTTCAATGTGCTTTTCCAGAGTTCACACAGGGTATCACATGTCAACAATAGATACCTCCCAACGACAATACTGCGTTCTGAAGATAAAAATGTTTACAGACATGCATATTATGAGACAATATTGTCAGGAGCAACAGTTGATAGAACTATACATGTAATGAGGCAAGTTCCTTGAGGCATCGCTGGAAAAAAACGCAAGACTGAAGTAATCAAATGATGCAATGTAAGCGTATGATAATTTGTTTGTCTTTTGACTCTGCGTGCTTGTTGATATCATGACAACGGTTTTGGATGACGTCGGTCCGCTTATTTCTTTCTAATGTATTATTATCACGGAACACTTCTTCATTATTTGCGATGAAATTGTCAAGGTTGGCAATAACTTTTTCACGCCATATTTTATTTTTTAACGTTTAATCAATACTTTAACTTACCAACCTTTGATCACGATTCACGTGAATAAACAGTGACTTTCAGTGAATGATCCATTTAATCTTTATAGTTTTACACCTCAGGAATGTGAGAGTATGCAACTGTAATCTCCCTGGCCTCGTAAACTTTATTGTTCCCTTGTAGATATATATTTGATTACTACGTTTCTATGTTTATGATTTAATCCAATGTAATTGCACTTACCGGTTATATGATATTCAATATTTTTATTCTAGAAAAAAAATTCATACCTTTTATGCTCTTCTTGATTTTTCAAATTTAACAAATCTGTTTTACTCACTTGAACAAACTGGTACGAATCTCATTCTAGTCCTTGACCTTCCTTCTGAGCTTACTTTATTTTCCTTTGGCTTCCATGCTACGACATTTAGGGTCTATTGTATTTAAAAACTTAGTTAAAGTTGATTAAAGTTATAATCTGTTCATAAAACGTGTCCGATTTCTTCAACTTATTATTTAACAAGATTTTGTTCTTTAGTCCTTTCAACTATACCTACATTGTGCTATCTCCTCATTTTCTCTGCCCTTCAGTTCTTAAATCCAACGTAGTATGCTTAATGCGTCATTGTCTGGAGTTAATAGTCCTTATTCCGCAGCGCTACGTCGCGATGTTCCGTTCACACAGGAAATTATTGATGCATCCATAATGGCTCAGACTTCATATATCATTGACGAGCGTAACAACATTCTCTAATTAGATCGATAGGAGCCCTATCAATTAGTTCGAGTGCAATTGAAACGCTTCAGTTAAATATTAAAATCTTATAACGGGCTTTAGAGCCTACTTTTTCTAAATTTGATGCTCAGAATGTTGTAAATGCTCGGCTCATCTTGTTCAGCTTTCGACATAGTAAGACTTAGTGTTCCGCTAGTGTCTTAGCGATCATCAAAATTAGATGGCAAAGCAATAACATCGAAGTTTACGACCTTTCTTAGGTTTGGTATTATTTATTTATTAACATGCTCATCAAGGAACTCAGAGGTATAAAGATTATGTTACCTAAGCCTTGATAAAGGATTACCACCGCACGGGTGGCGCGACGGTGCTCACGCGTTGCCTTCGTGATTAAGGTTACCTACCTGATTATCGCCTATAATTCGACCAACATTAAATACAAATGTAAACCTAGGCATTAGAGGTTTTATGTCAATGACCCGTTTAGACGTAACATGAACTTTAACATTTTAATAAAATGTCCTGAGTTCGGCTTTTTTAGGGCTGAAGGAAAGAATTTGTAATGTGAGTTTTCTTCTTCTTTCTTCGCACTTATTTGATTGGTTTCTTGAGTTTTGCCTATGTAAGGCTTCTTTCCTTTACTTAAGTTAGACTCAATTTACTCGATTCTCTTCGTGTACAAATCAATAAAATTCGTCTCTTTTACTTTAATTAAAACATGGCACGATCCTAACTACAATGGTCTATTAATATAATTCATTTCGGTTTTAATGGAATGTGCCAAATTTTTTTAAGAAAATAAGTAATTTCAGCACATTAATAGCCGTTACATATCTTTCGGCTCTGTACTTTATAAATTTTCCCACGTTTTACAACCGCTGAGTAACAGTTGGAGAGTATCGATAAAACAATTTATTGTTTTAGATCAGTGGTTCTTAACCTTTTTGACATGAGGGACCACTTTAACTAAAGTTTGTCTTGCCGGGGACCACCTCATCGGTTTACCTAAATTAGCACTCATTTCTTTATTATTTATCAAAAAAAATCTAAAGTTTTGGGTGATTTCTACTCAAAGCCAAACGCATGTCGCATACGCAGTTGTGTAGGTAAGCAAATGCAAATAAAGAAAAACTTGCCTATGTAGTTTCCAAATGCGCGAGCGAAGCGAGCGCGAAATTTTTATCGCACTTAAACCAAATATTACGTAAAATGTAGCCCAAACGTGCTTAACTTTTTGTTTGTTGACAAATGCAAAAATAAGAGCATATAGTTTCTGATTACGCGAGCGAAGCGAGCGTGAAATTTTTATCGGACTTAAAACAAAAATTACGTAAAATTTAGCCCAAACGTACTTAACGTTTTGTTTGTTGACAAATGCAAAAATAAGAGCATATACTTTCTGAATATGCGAGCGAAGCGAGCGCGAAATTTTTATCGGACTTCGACCAAATATTACGTAAAATAGCAATAAAGTAACAAATATTACGTAGCCCAAACATACATTTTCATGAATGGGGGGACTAGGTACGACACACCCGATATACGTCCATGCGAAAACCCCCGCTCGCAATTATAAGTCGATAAAAATTAAGTTAGATAACGTATAGCAACTTCGCGAAGCTAAGCTTCGCGGACCACTTGGAATGCCTCCAGGGACCACCAGTGGTCCGCGGACCACCGGTTAAGAACCACTGTTTTAGATAAACATCACTACGTTTGCACGCAGCTACCACGTGCTAGTCGCGTGGGGGATTCCGTTATCTTTGTTTTTTATTTTCATTATTTTAGTATCTTTATCTGTCTGGCCGTTTTACCGATTAGCTGCGATAGTTTTGTAGTTGGCTACTGTTCTACTAGTTCTTGCTTTAGATAACGGTTCATAGAACTTTGCTTTTTTGACGATTATTTTATATCATCGATAGATGCAGTCCTAACGTCATCTACATATTTGACAAACTCCGCATGGGTCTCCCAGAGTTGTCAAAGATTAGTTAAACATGTGTTACTATGAAACAAAGCCGGCATAATTAAAAGATTAGAATCACGATTGCAGGATTATCGAGATTATCAATATTTTATATTGCATTATGATGGTATTACAGGTAGTTGTGGGGAAATAAATGTAAATGTAAACCACTTGGGATAAGATAAGCCTATCGGTGTGATCACTCGAACAGCGATGATATGACTGATTGCTATTCAAAACAATATCAAATCGATTTTCCGTTCTTATGTCCATTACTAAATCAATGAAGGAATTTTTTCAAAAATTTTAGACCGTTAAATCTATACCTATTGTTGTAAGAAATTCCAGTAGTATCTAGCATTCTTGGACTTGGATAGATTCCAGAAATTGCAATGTGTTCCAACCAATTGAAAGTTCAAAGTCTAAGTGCTGCACATTTCTTTTAGAAGTATTTGAATTAAAACAAGGACGAACGACGCCAGGCTAGAAACATCTCTTCCACAATCTCGAATTTATTTTTAGACCTTGTCATTTAATTTGCAGCCTAAAAAACAAGGTACTACGCAATATTTTTGTAAGTGTGAATTGATAACATCTTTGCACTCGAAACACAGACAGACGGATAAGGTGCAGACGCAATACTAGATAAAAAAATTGATTAATTATAAATCTTGTAGGTAAAACTTTAATTACACAAACAAATAAGACAATCACTGCTTTTTATGATAATTGAATATTTAAATTATCAATATTTAAATTAAGACAATCACTGCTTTTTATGATAGTTGAATATTTAATTTTTTATGATAATTGAAATAATTATGCAATTGTTGATAAAGATTTTAATTATAATTTGATCAACGACGATAGTAATAAAAATCTAGACAAAGGTAAAGTTGATAAAACAATTAACGATGTTACCGCATTTGAAACAGTAGTAGAAGACTCTTGAATAATAGGAGACAATTTGGCAATCGTTACAAGTATTTGTAAAGTAAAGCTTGTATCTTCATTCAAGAATTCTGTAGGAACAATGTCACTAAATTCTTGAATGAAATTGATGAAGAGCTCTCGCTTACAAATGTTTGACTAACAATTTGCGAAACGATTTTTATGTAGACTAGGTTAGAAAAACAGATGCCATAACAGAAAATGTGTAAATAAATGTGACGTCTAATGGTGTAACGTTTGGTTTGGTCTTATATTTATTTAATCGGTTCATTACTTTATACAATCATGTAAATAATATTCTTATGTATTTGGACGTCTGCCAGCAAACATTTTTAAATGCTTAGAGAGGTTATCATTAAGATTTGCTACTAATTTCGATGATATTACGGCAGGTGTATTAAATGTCATCTTAATGAATAACAGGCGAGTTGTTGGCAAAAGCCACGATTGTTTGTTCATAAAAGACGATGACACGACGCTTGGAGAGGTTAGAATAACAACGCCCGCACAAATTGATACTAGATTGCTGACGGTTTGTTGTGCAAATTACGGACTGGGACTTTGATCTTGGAACACATAAATTGCAGAACTAGCGAAGTCTTATGAACTACGATGTTCAAGTCTTATTAAATTCCTCGGTGCTCTACAAAAAGATCCAATAGAATATTGCTGCTCGCTCGTCGGCACTGTTGTAAAGTAATTTCAGAGTTCTTAGAAAGAAGCAAATAACAAATTCCATTGGTGTATTGTGTCTCAACAGTCAAAAACTAGAATTTATAAATCAGACAGTTTTCCTGGGAATCACTCTTGACAAAAAACTACAATGGGGACCCCACATAACATCTCTTGCGGGTCGTCTTAGCTCGGCCGCCTATGCTATTAGAAAGATGAGGCAGCTAGCGGACGTAGAAACAGCTAGACTGGTATATTTTAGTTACTTCCACAGCATCATGTCGTACGGCATTCTGCTGTGGGGACGAGCTGCTGACATTGAATGCATATTTATCTTGCAAAAGCGAGCTGTCAGAGCTATGTACAACTTACGTGGACGTGAATCTCTTAGGGAACTGTTTAAAAACATTAATATTATGACCTTGCCTTGCCAATTTATATATGAAAATATCATGTATGTTAGGAAAAACCTACATTTGTTTGATAAAATATGTGATAGACATAATTATAACACTCGAAATAAAAATAAAATAGCTATCCCGCAGTTTAGACTATCTAAAGTACATACATCTTTCATGGGATATTGTGTCAAATGTTATAATAAAATACCAGACAACATTCTAGAACTAAATGACATGCGGTTTAAAGCTCATATAAAAGCCACACTTTGTAAAAACGCATATTATAAATTAGAAGATTATATTCAAGATAAAAACGCTTGGAAACATGCTGGTCCTGCTCCATAGGACGCACTGACAGTATCAAATTTTATACTTCGGCCGTTCAGAGAATGCGTTCCTGACACCTATCAGTTAGTCACGACTAGTGATGGGCACAACATAACACTGAGTTCGTTACCGTTCCTTCAAAATGAACCGCCGCATTATTTTAAGATTATTTTCGTTTTAAATTGGCGGAATCATTTGTTTTATATTTTAGTTATTTAAGTGGAAACCAAAAAAAGGTAATATTCATATAATAAAATTGTTTTATTTATTCTTTGTTACAAGTACATTGAATTGAATGTGCGAACAGAATATTAATCAGACTCCGATTTGCTTGAGGAGGTGGTGTCTTCATCATCATCTTCGCCTACATGTATAATTATATTATTATCAATAACAGAATCAATCCTGATATCTCGGTCTAACAAAAGCCGGGTAATCAAATAAAAAAAGATCGAAAACACTTGAAAAACGTGGTCTATGCGCACGAAACGACAACGGACGACTGTTTTAGCGTCACAAAATGGCGGCCCATAACGCCATTTGGGGTTACCATTTTTAATCTAAGTATAAAAATGCGGTTTGGTCATAGTTTTATTTTTATATTTCATAAACGTTATAATTAAGTCTTATAGTCCATTATTTTCCAATTCTTAAAAAGAAAATCAAAACGTATTATTTTATATTATAACTGTATAAGAACAGATTACGATACTTGCCTGTTATTTTTAGCACAGCACTACAAAATATAAACCGCTGACATAACCTTGTAATAGCGCAGTATAGATTTAGAAAAATATTGTTTACCAAGTTATTTGACACTCAGTTTGGCACAAAATTATAACATTCATTGATTATTGATATAATAATGTTGTTTTAATGCTCCTCAATTGTTAAAACGGTAAACAACCAGCAAAAATATTTTTATCGTAACTGCAACGCCATTGCAAAGTTACGTCGTCAGTTCAATCGCGACGTGTCAGGAACGCATTCTCTGAATGGCCGAACTATAGCGAATTTAAAATTACACCCGCTAGTAAGATTGTGTTATTCTTTTGATTGTTTGTTTGTAACTTTGTACAAAAATATAAACTGATTTGTAAATGTGAACACCATGTAGCATTTTATCTTTTTTATTATTATTTATTCTCATATTCTTTGTCTATTGTGATTCTACATGATCTTCGCATGTTATTATAGTATGTATCAATACATACAAGCTGTAATACCTATTATTTTTTAAAAGAGTAACCATGGAGTTTCTTGCCCGTTCTTCTCCATAGGAAGCTACTTTTGGAATGGGCAACTAGAATCAACTTTATTTATATTTTTTGACGTTCATAAGTGCTTGTGAAAGCCTAAATGAAATAAATGATTTGACTTCGACTTTGACTTTGTGTATTTCCCACACTCTCATAATTAATAGGAAAATCGATAAAGCTCCTACAACATTCCATTTTTAATATTGGCATCGATATTTATTGTTAGTTGATCAGTGTCGACATACTATGTATTAACAGAATCTGAAATGCATTTACAGTTTAACGTAGGTTTCAGATCTGCGGGCACGTCAGGTTTATCTATTAATAGACGTCATTTTCAATTTAGAATTGTCTCTGCTAACTGCATACGCGAAGTCACGATTTCAACGTCCGTTCGTCTTTTATTTTATCGTCTTTACTGATAGATTCATTGTTCTACATAGTCTACACCTTAGCGTTAAAAAAAATCTGCAAGTAATGTTGTACATAAGCCATATGAAGCCTTGTGCATATTTAAATTTCGCGACCTTTCCCGGATCCTTCTCTGATCTCTATAAAAATAACCGAAGATGTCTATAAATATCCGTTTCGAGTTCTTAATATAATTCGCTCAGAGAATCACATTCGAGTATGTAGGTGCATATACATGTCTATCATCACATGCTTCCTACAATATAAAACAATGCTCCTCCTACAATCGTTTTCTTGAAGATCCTGTACAATGAATTACTCATTCAGATATGAACGCAGAGCAATCCCGACAATTTTAATATCCCGCCGTAAAATTTTCCACATGCAATCTTGGCACGTTTTAATTCAACTTTGACCTTTACGAACCTAGAACATGATCCTATTTTATCTCCCGTAACATTTAATGAAATACTCCACAATCTAGATGTTGCTTCGCTGAAATTAGCGCTTGCTTGTTAATTTTCCGCTTGAGTTAGTTTTACGAGTGGCGAGCATCTCATGATGATGTCTTAGCTAGTTCGTAGTAGATACACCTAAACTAGAAACGGCAATATCTTTACGTAAACTAGATGTCCTTTGACCTTTATGTATTTGACTGTGATTTTCCTTTCTTTTTCATCGTCCTCGTAAGTTGCCACTTTTAGCCAAAAAATAATTTTCAATGCAGTTCACTTTTACTTTCTGGTACAAATTATAAAATATTTTCTGATATTGATTATGGAACGGGTCCAATCTGGGTCAGTTGTCGGTCATTCAACGTTAACCGAGCTGCGATAACCTGTACACGATGCTGTATCGATTTCATTGACTCACATGAACTTCACTTACGTCACTGAAAGTGACACTGGTCCTTATCTGCGCATAAACAGGTGAAGCTGCGGTTTTGAATGAGGATCAAGATGGGTTCACTCTCGACGCAACGATTAAGACCGTCTTACAATTTGTACTTTGACTTTGTAAAGGTTTTTCACTGCAAGGATTTTAAGTCGTGGCGTGTCATTCGTTTGTCCTTAGTAATTACTTTGTTGTATATCCTTTACTTATTTTTTTCTGTATTTTTTATAATTTTGGATAATTTGTTTTGAAGCTTGCAGCTTCATTCAAAACAATGTTAACCCAAATCCATTTACTAAGCTGACGTAGGTAGATATTATTTTTGTCCTTCGTGCAGTTGTTCAAATAGAACATCTTCTACAATTGTTTTTTTTCCCGGGTCTTTAGTAGAATCGTACTACTAATAAATTTACTTGATTTTGATTACTTTTATTAATATTGAGCATTTTCTTCTCATAAATTTACGAGATGATCGTTTTACTTTACATTTATGATGATTTATGTCGATTTGGCTTCGAACAATATATGATGATGACCCAATATATTTATTCTGATAGATGTAAAGTAAAACATGAGCGTATAGTTCATTAGGTATGAAAAAAAATATGTAAGTACTATAATTAGGTATTTATTTTTCTTTCACCGCTCAAAAATGGGGTGGAGCTACTTCACATCGTAATGATGTAAGTGGCGAATTTTGGCGATTAATCACACAATCAGTGCAAGCTAAGTTCAGCGTCCGCGGCGACACTAAGTGCTATTGTAAATATCCCGATTTGGCCGCCATCTTGGCAGCAGGCCAAGCGTTCCTTCGGCGTCTCCTATGGCGGACATAGATCACGCCATGTGCGCGGTCACGTGCTCGGATTCCGTACATCATGATGCGGGATTAATGTTGTTTGTGGTACGGTGATGCAATTTGTTCACGACAGAACCGCTGTCTGTTCCCTTGTACCGTTCAGATTTTGATATATCGTGTGGTGTTGAACGATTGTTATAATAATGGCCGTTTCAGGAACTGTTAGTTGAATTGTTGCCATCGAACTTCAAGTCATTGGGTTGTTTCTAGCGCCACATGTACTATTTGCGCCATCTATTTAGTCTTTATTGCCGTATACTCTTAACCAACATTCCTTGCCCCATTTTCATTAGCTCTTATGGAACCGTGAAAGCATTGTTCTGTCCCTATCAAGTAAACGCGAGTCCGTCTATCCTCATTCATGCGAGCATTATCAAACGGATGTTGGCGGCCACCGAAACGTAAGCATCTTGCTTATCTAGCTGCACACGGTGTTGTGACATTTACACTGACGTTTTATTGTCGATATTATCGTAGTTATTTGTTTTACAAACTTAACTAAGTACTAATTGATGTAGATACGGTTGTAAGACGTAATTGGTGCGGAAATGGAAACATTGTTGTTCCATCACTCTGAATAATTGACATTCACGTACACAACGGCTAATTGAATTTGCAAGAGAAGTTTCTTAGACAGATCTCCCTTATAGGCAAAATAAATAAATCCTTTCATATTCTTCATGCATAAAACCAAGAAATGTCATCTACATCTGGCTGTGCAATTTGAGACGCCCATTAAGATAAGCTTCCGAGCGGACTGGCGTCCTTAGAGCACTTAAGTGCTAAAAGCTATCAAGTAAAATGTTCTAAAAGAAAGTAGTCTTTCTACCTATTGCCAATGTAATAGAACATACCTGTAAGGAATGAGGAATGCTATACAAAGCGTAATAGCTATAATGTTTTGTAAACAAACTCGCTACGTTCATCGTAGACAAGTAATATCATTGTGCAATACTTGATTAGGTAGTTGAATAAAATCTTCATACGTAAAATGTAAACAGATCGATAGACATCGTTTATTACTGAGATGTTTACTTGAACTGCCATCAGATTGTAACTATTGTAGATATAATAAGGAAACTCATCTGTAAATCATGAGGAGTTAAAACCGATCTTAAAAGCATTGTTTGAAAGTCAAAAATTCCGATCACATATCGATGATTCAGTAAGCTTCCTGTCACCATACGCAGACAAGAGCTCCCAAAAAGAATTCAATGAACTCCGAGCCCGCTCAGAATTCCTGGCAAGCCGTAAATACTGACTCTTCAGTATTCGGCTATCTAAATGGGTCGCGAACTACGCATAACTCGCTCGAAAATTCCAGTGTTTTGGAAATTTTCTGCTTTTCATAAATGTTTGGAACTTATGCGCTGTAATACAGAAATTGAAGAGGTAGTATGGAGTCTGTAAAAAATTAAACCTTATGATTCCTGATTCACCAGAAATAATGAACAAAAACATTATTGTTCAATAGTGAACTATTTAGACTAGAGATGGTAGTGTATTGAAACAACCCCTTGCTGTAACCAGTTTCCTAAAAATCTTGAACAGCTGCGTTTACATCAATTATTTCATTCACACGGCCCTCAAGACTAAGCCATCCAGTTTATCTGCCGAAGCAGTATTCCCACATTCTGATTCAGTCGCATTTGTCGTTTTGTGGGTATTTTATGAGTATTTTATGAAGCACTGACATCGACTGGACTTGTTTTATGAGGTTTTATGCCACCATTTACCTGTATCCAGTAGGTGTCGTGGTTTTACTCACGGCTCCAAGTGACAGGCTTATTTTAAGAACTGTCGGGCTTTTGGGGACTTTCCGCTACTTTGGAAATGAGTTTCGTGATTGCGAATTGGATGTTTGTTTGAGGTTATGTTATGTAAGTGAATTAGTCAGGCTTTCGTGCTTGTAATTAAGCTGAGAAATGCCTGTAATAGGTTTTAAATGAATAATAGATTCTAAAAAAACGGCTGCTGCAGTTTTTACGCGTAGACTTCAAGAAAGAAGTTGGTTCAATACTACTAGGCATTGAGTTAACAGACTACCAAGATACCGAGTTTACATAATTTATAGGAACTTATAACAAGACATTGTTTCATAAAATGAATGAACGAACAACTGTCCTTGTATATGGCTCATAAAATAAATCAAATGCGTAGTTCTGCAATTTATTTCTTTGAGTTACGAGTGTTACGACTTTAAATGCCTTAGTTTGAACTTTACATATTTGATTTTATTCTTGTCTTGCATTCAGTCGTTCTTTTTCGTGTTCAGTATACCCTAAAATTAAACCACACTTCGTTTAAAAACACATAAATCATCATACGGCAAGCTATTCTTGTATTTGGCTCTTCAGTAAGCCATCAATATCAATTACATTCAATGATCCAAGATTGGATTTGAATGGGCTGTGAAAGAGTCTTCGCTTCGATAATGCGTAAATTAAAAACACTTTTTACTTGTCATCCTTCAAACTTGGATTGATAGAACTTGAGACTTCAGGTTCTAGTTTATTTTTTCTTAAGTTGGGTTTTTGAATGGAACTGCCTTGAAAGTGTTGTTCTCGTATTGCAGATTCTTCAAAAATAGCTGAACAAAAAATTATGTTAGAGCCTTTCAAAGACAGTACTGCGTAAATGGTAGTCAAGTAAATGTGACCAGTCCTCAGTATCTTCAGCTGCAATATTTAGCTTTGCCAAAATCTTACAACATCGAAAAGAACTTCTTCACCCTTACAATTGCTGCTCACATCGAATTACATTATCTCTTCTAAGTCCGACAAATCATGAATTTGCAGCTACCTGCAATATTGATGACACGCCCAAAAACCTTCGACAAACAATTAGTGCCCACATGACGCAGATACCTAGATTTGCAATATTCTATCATAGATACCGGTATCGCCCGGCTGCCGGCTTGTTGGTCAATATTGCGACGAACGTGACGTAGTTGCGCGCGCAGCCGTCCCTGTGACCTTTACGTGATAACTGAGCACATGGTAGCCAAGCTTTGGGTAGCTTCTATGATGTAATGATGGGAAGTGACGAATGAGACAGTAGCTATTAGTAGCAAAGTTCAATAGGTATGAGAAAATCAGTAGTTGCTGTTTCTAGCAAAGGATAACGTGAACGTTCTGGAAAGCGTACTCGGGTCTTTGTTTTGACTAGATCGAGTACTGTCTGTTGTTTAAAGTCTGTAGCAGTCTCAAGGACTAGTTAAGAAGTATTGTTTGAATTGCAATGTAAGAGGAATTCAAAACTACTTGGAATTTCTATGAGAAAGTTTAAAACAATCTTCGAGACATAACATCCCAAGCTTATACCTTTGCGTGGGATGTTTTAGCTCTAATTTATTCTGTGTTCCCAGTAATTCATTAGTTTATGTTTAATGTGTATTGTTATCGGTATTTTGTCGTAACACGATAGTGTTAAGGACACATTTTGACGCATTGTTATGGTTTTACGATAAAGTCAATTTTGTTCACACACACACACGTAATATGTTTATGTTGACCAAGCCGTAAGTTATCGGATGTTATGGAAAAAATATATTCTCATTATTATTGACGTCAAAAATAGTGTTGCATACAAATTACATAATAATAAGCGACAAAATATATTACATACCTACAAGTAGTTTAGTACCCAAAGAAAAAGCTTTTTAAGACCCTAAACAAACAGTTGAAGGAGTATAAACTATTCAAAGGTTGCTAATATTATGTAAGTCGAAAGAAAAGAAGGTAAAACACTTGAAATGCTATATTTAACCTGTACGATCTTCAGTGTCACTAAAGGCTAGTTCGCATTAGGCTAGTAGTTTAGTCGAGTGCCGAGTAATTTAGTAGCTAAACTACTCGCTACTGCACAGAAATCGTTCGCATTATGGTCCAGTACAGTACACAAGTGTGTGGTGTTTTGCAAGATGAACGCGCTGCAACGTAATGAAGTTAATAAAGTAATTAAGCTAATCGCAATGGCTATTGTAGAAGAGGTGGAAGAGGAAATTTTAGAGACAAAGAAAAAAAAAATATGGGTGCGAAAATGGATTGATAGAAGAGACAAACTAGGTGCTACTAATTGTCTTCTGAAGGAATTAGCATTGGAAGATCCCAAAGAATACTTCAATACTTTGAGAATGTCCGAAAGTTGTGTAAATTTTCTGTTAACGAAAATACACTCTCAAATTCAGCGTAAAGATACTCTTTTGAGGAGTGCAATTCCTGCAATTACAAAATTACAAGCAGTTCTTTACTTTCTTGCTACTGGATGTAGTCTAAGGACACTCACACATATATTCAGACTCGGAAAATCAACTATTTCTGAATTCATTATCGAAGTTTGTGAAGCAATCTATGAATCATTAAAGGAATTTATCAAGGTAAGACTAAATAACCGTAACAGATTTATTATGAAACATTTATTTATTAGAGAATAATTTTTAACATCTTAAGTATAACTTTTAATGAAACTATTTTGTTTGCTCCCATCACTCTTCATTATCAACATTTGCGTTCCGAATTGCTGTGAAAACTAAGTCATTTGATACAATTGTAACATCACTCTGCGTTTCATTGTTGTTTAAATGGTTAGATGGAAGCATATTTGAGGAAAGCTGATAATCGGCAACGTGTCCAGTATGATTAAGTAAAATAGACGAAGAATTATTTTGAGTTGCTTGCTCCCCCAGATTATAGTTACTGATGTCACTATAATATATCGAAGAATCGCTATTACCTCTATATTGTGATCCAGTAGCATACGAAGATTGTGGCGTTTGAGGGATTCTGTTTTGATCAGACGCGTTTAAAATATGCCGACGTCGAATTCTATTTAAGTGAAGTTGAATGTGCTCCTGTGCTTCTAATGCCGATAGTAAGGGCAACGATTTCAGTTGAAGGCCTACGTGTTTACCGAAGACCTCAAACTCATTTTCTTCGACTGTAGAATTAGTAGTATCAGCTATTTCTTTTAATTGGCCGACCATGCTCGAGAGCTGGGCAATTCTTCTCTTTTTTGTCGGAGGTGGAGGAGGTGTAGGTAAACGAAAAGTATCCACTAAAGTACTATTTTGCTCAGAATCTGTATCATCAGTGTGTGAACTATTGGAAGTCTGAAACAACCAAAATTTTATTAGTATCAAAGAGCATTATTTATTCATTTATTTATAATTCATTGTACACAAAAAATACATAAAAATTAAAATATATTTATGACCATTAATTTTTCTTTTTAGATTCCTACTACAACAGAATGGAAAATAATTGAAAATGGTTTTCGAGAACAGTGGAATTTTCCAGGGTGCTGTGGAGCTATCGACGGCAAACATTTCGTCATTAAGGCACCCCCTGAATCAGGAAGTTTATATTATAATTACAAAGAGACAAACAGCATTGTCTTAATGGCTGTTGTAGATCATAAATATTGCTTTTCTTATATAGATGTTGGGTGTAATGGAAGGGTTTCTGATGGAGGCGTATTTCGTAACTGTAGTTTGTACCAAGAATTAGAAAACGGTGGTCTACCAGAGGGTCATGTCCTAGTCGGTGACAACGCATTTCCCTTGAAAGAATATTTATTAAAACCTTTTCCAGGAAATCGATTAACGCTACAGCAAAAAATTTTTAATTATCGTTTATCTCGGGCTAGAAGAATAGTAGAAAATGCCTTCGGTATATTAGCTGCCAGATTCAGAGTGTTTGAAAAACCGATGCCCTATAGTCCTGAGAAAGTTGTTAAGATAGTAAAGACTTGTTGCGCTCTACACAATTGGCTTCGACAAACAAAATTACAGAACAAACAGTATGAATACACAGTAGACTCAGAACACTTTGAAACAGGAACTATCGTTCCTGGTAATTGGAGAAGTGAGCCACAATCTCAGGGAATTCAACCGCTACCTATTTCTTTAAGTAACCGGTCATCCCAAAGATCTACAGATGTTCGGGAGAGATATGCAAATTATTTTGTCGGAAGTGGATCTGTCCCTTGGCAGACAAGAATGATACATTAAATAGCAACACTACAGTATAATCACATAATTATTGTATTGTAATAATGTGTAGATAGGTAGGTACTTACCAAATTACTTTCACTTTCTGTGAGTATTGAGGTTATGTTTCTTAGATATGAATCTAATAAATTGAACCATTTCACTGAAGGGATATAAATCGTGTCGGTCCCAGAGCCTGAACTTTTGGAGTCCTTTATTTTTTTTAATTCCTGCGAGTAGGTAGATCTAAAAAGAAATGGATGTCATTAGGTTAGATGACTTCTAAAAACATAGGTATTAATAACAATAAGAGCTTATTGTATATAGTAATAAATATGCTTCTGAAATACTTAAAATAAACAAAAAAAAGCACTAACCTGATGTTTTTAATTTTCAACTTAATTTCCTTCTCACCGAATCCGGGTATGTTCATTGTTTTTTCTAAATCTAAGTATGCAGATTGTTTCATTTGTTTGTTTTTATAATTCGGGGATTTGATATTCCACAAACATTCGTGTTCAACATATTCGGAAACAAATTTAAAAGTGGTTTCTTCGCTCCAGCGAAATGTCATTTTCGCGCCCACTCACTAATGAACTCGACTAAACCAACAGGTTCAGATTTGTTTAGCCGATAAGCCAGTGAGCACGGAGGAGTAGTGGGGGACGCTACTCGCCCGATAGAAATAGAACAAAATGGATTGGCTCGACTAAATGACTTACCATCCTACTTGACTAAATTTTTGGTGTTCAGACACATTTAGCTACTAAATTATTCGGCACTCGACTAAACTACTAGCCTAATGCGAACTAGCCTTAATACCACACACAATAATTTCTATTTTTCTCTCTTCCACAGAGATACTCATCAGATCGACTTGCCTCCTTTCGGTCGCTATGCCACCGGCATCTTCTTCCTCGACAAGCTTCACCACCAGGACATCGAGAAGAAGTTCGGAGAATTGGCCGAGAGCCTCGGTCTGACTGTGCTATGCTGGCGCACTGTACCCACCAATAATTCCACCATCGGTAAGACATAACACACCATATGTATATTCAGGAACATTCATTTATGTCAGGACATTTTGGAATCAGTTCATATCAATAGTGTTACATTATGTATGTGTATATCTATGTTTTAACCGTCATATTTCATATATCAGAGGGGACGAATCATGCATGTAATTTGGGAAGGGGTTCGAAATATTGGTCATGTCTCCATCCATTTTGTGACGAGAGCTGCTTGATCATTTTGTTGAAATCAAATAGTTAGATGAAGAAAATATGTTTATTCTACATAGAGTGAAGCTAGAAATACCTCCTACCTAGAGGTAGAATTGCAACAAGAATTATAAAACCTCTAACTTAATTAAGTCAACATTTAACCAATGTTAGCTCAGAGAGAATTTTCTGTTCTCATGCAAAAGTTTTAATTAAAGTAGAACCGAGTCTAGCCGCAAAGAGTTTAATTTTAATAATGTAGAAAGACTTAGTTATCCATATAAGATGAATCTACTCTTTTCAACATAACATTACTCTTAGCATATTAGAAAAAAATCTAGAACATTTGTTAACTGATACATTAAATAATTATTAAGCATTTTTTTTTCTTTGGATATGAGATCACAGGAAACAGTGAATAGATAAAACTAAACTAAGAGCCTTTTTAAAAAGCTTGTTTGAAACTATTACGCAGTAGCAAAAGGACATACATTTGAAAACCAAGATGGCGTCTAAATAATCATAGCCAATAGGAATGGTCGGCTAGTTGAACTAAATCACTGTTTTAATTTACAACTGATTGTCCGGCCGACGTAGCTTGCTTATTGATTTTATTAATAACTAGCATTCAGTTAATATAAAGATGGAAGATAATTCTGACTTGATTGTTTATTTTATGTCACATTCTTAAAATACAGACTTACAAAAGAGCGCTTGTCGATATTGGAAAATAATAAAAAGGCTCTCAGTACCAAACCATCGTAAGCTGAAAGCACATTATCATTTATATTGTTCTGTCGATCCCAATCGACATACCACCGATGTTCGTCGCTCGATATAAGGCCAGTTCCGGCGTTGCGATTTTTTTTGCGACTATCATTGCAGGTCGTACTCGTAGTAATGTCGGGTCGTTTAAACGCGGCTGAACGCGGTCATGCGATGCTTGACCAAACGGTTTGTTCGATTTGACATCAGATTCGGTGCTATGCGTTGTTGAGTCACTCGAAGCAATACCGTAGTACAAATTTCTAGTGTCAATACATTTTTATTGCTCCATAAGGCACAGGCAATTTGTGTTACAGCAATGTTTCAGTACTTTTTTAATGTTTCGAGTGATTTTATTACGCATAGTCGGTTCTTATAACATTTTCCACAGGGTATCCACTTTTTCGCTTGTAGTATCTTTATCGAGTAAAGCTTATGATTTTGCATGAAATACAGTCGTTTTGATTTGCATTGCAAATACGTGGATACGCTTGGAAAATTATTGCAAATAATTACGCTAAGTACTGTCGCAAGCATCGAAGAGGATAATCAAGTTGTTGATTTAATAGAATTTTCTTAGAAAATTAATTAGTAGTGCTAGATGCTCGGACAGTACAAGATTTTTAAAGATATATAATTTCAAGAGATTTTTTTTGTTATTTTAACTTAAGATTCATTAGAGAGACATATTTCTTGGCTTATTATGATTTACGTGAAAAAGTTTCTTGCATAGTTATTATTTTTGAATCTTGAGTTAAACAGTCGATTAAGTTTAAACCTATCGAGTCATTGTCATTAAATAACGCTTAAATGGTAATGTTCATGTGTCCATCCATGCAGTTGTCATAAATGTTGCCATCTGTTCAATTGGAATTACATACAAAACCTATTGCATTATACATTTATGACATTTCGAGATACCATTCGATTTATGCCATTGAAGTGTTCTATAAAGTTAGCTTTAAGTAGGATATAAATCTTCTAGTATAAAATTGACAGATCCCCTTGGTGAAGTTAGTAATGGGCTGTTTTGGCTCGCTTTCAGGTCAGGTGGCTCGTAATTCGGAGCCATTTATGCGTCAAGTGTTTGTTACCGGAGATTCTGACGACGAACTTCTAGCCAGACAGGTAAGAACGAGACGGAGAAAACACCGGAACGAAACAGGGTATGAGGAGTATGAACTTGCAATATAAAGTTGCGATTTCATTCTCTTGTAAAGTGGTAGTTAGCGCGAACTTAGGACGTAAGGAACTCTTATAGGTGTTTTTTCAGATCGTTGCGTGCACACTGGCCGGCCGGACGCGACCACTTCGTGCCAAACGTAAATTTTATATACCCTTACATAATCCCTGTGGGATGCTTGTATTCAAAAGTTGGTACAACAACTGAACACAATTAAAGTTTACTAATGTAGACCGAAATAAATAGTTTAAAATGAGTATAGGTACTAACGCAGTACTTTGCCGATTCTTCTCGGAGACTTCTATCCAGTTTTGCAGTGTCATAAAAGCAGAACAAATAAAAAAGACCTTACAAATAAACTTCAAAACAATATCGAAAATAATTATCGCTTTCACACCACTAATTAGGACCTCTAAATTCCTTACCATCTTTTCCATACAGGCATCCCACCGTGTGCTGTATTTTCAGGATCTGGAGTGTGTGTGCGTGTTTTCAGATATTCGTACTGCGCAAGAGAGCGTCCCATGAGCTGGTGGTGCCAGGAGCTAGGTTCTACATCTGCAGTCTTGCCCTCAAGACTGTTGTCTACAAGGGACTTCTTACTTCTCAGCAGCTATGGGTGAGTGGACTTTACCTCTCATAAATATCAGCCTTTGTACTACCAGTGTTAGGCACAGGCCTCCTCTCATACAGGAATAATTGAGCTTCGAACTGGGGCAAAAAAAAAACATCACCTAGAATAACCTAGATGAGTACAGACTAGAAAAAAAATAAGTCCAGAAATACATAGACTCTCCAAAAACCTTAAAATGCTTTAGGGGTTATTAAAGATGCAATTATTAAGAATCCTCCAACTTATTTATAACTTATTATATCCCTCTAACTTATTTATAATGTTCTTTGTACAGGAGTACTTCAAGGACTTGACAAACCCTGCGTTCACCACGTACCTTGCGTTGGTGCACACCAGGTTCTCCACCAATACTTTCCCCAGCTGGGAAAGAGCTCATCCTCTGAGGTATGTATGGATCGACAGGAACTTCAAGTTTATAATTTTCGCCCTAAATGGATACAAGTAGGTACCATCCAGAAGTTTTCTTACAACTAAAAGAGAGAAACCTCAAGATCTATATGAAAAGGAATCAAAAGAAAAACCAGATCAAAATGGACTTAATGGTGTGTGGCAAAATAAAAATTCACAACCATAAAATTGCTTATTTCCCAGCAATTTAATACAGAGCGTTTATAGTATGGACTACATACATTCTTATAGCTTTATGCGGTTTATTTTATAGATCCATTGTTTGTGTTACAGAGTCCTCGCTCACAATGGCGAGATCAATACGTTGCGAGGTAATGTCAACCTCATGAAGGCGCGCGAGGGCGTCATGAAGAGCGAACTCTTTGGAGAAGGTAAGACCTTACTAACGTAACAGGAACTATCTTCCAGATAACGCGTCTGAAAGCCTGGAATCATGAGATAAAATTATAAATGCGAACATATAAAAACGAACCATATAAAATCTTACGAATAGATATTCGTTAGTTTATAAAATTACCGTATGACGTCGGAAATTGATAAATTTACGAAAATGTGGACGTAAAATATTACAATTTATCTCCCGTTTAGAATCTTATGAAAGTTTATAAACTTCCTAGTAAATTGATAAACTTACGGATCTTGTTATTTTCCGGTGACATGTATAAAAACGTAAAAGTTTTTTTTTGGAGTTTCGAAGACCTGAAACGGCTACTTACGGGGAAAGCCCCCTCTTACCATATCATCCCTCTTACCATATCCCCTCTTACCATATCAACCTCCTTAAATTCCGACTATGTTGGGGTCGGCTAGTATTATCCCTATATGTTCTATATACCAAAGAAACTATATAGGTACCTACTTATAGTATGTAACAAAGTAATTTATTATCCTCCAGACCTCAAGAAACTCTACCCAGTCGTAGAACCAAACCTCTCAGACTCCGGTTCAGCTGACTGCGTGCTAGAATTCCTCCTCCACGCTGGCCAGCGGTCCCTTCCCGAAGCTGTGATGACCATGGTGCCCGAAGCCTGGCAGAATGACGTCACCATGCCTAAGGAGAAGAGAGATTATTATCAGTGGGCTTCTTCTTGTATGGAACCCTGGGATGGGCCGGCTTTAGTGTCGTTTACTGATGGACGGTACATTGGTATGTTTGTAGAAAATCTGTTGCAGGGTATTTTCGGATTTGGTCCGCAATAATTTGATGCAGAATTTTGTCAATATTAATTTTGTTCCATCTGATTTTGAAAATAAATAATGATTAATATAAGCTTGAATGATGAAGTATTGGGGTTTTCAACGGGAATATTGTAAACTGCATAAGTCAATATGTTTTAAGAAATAACTAGTTTAGTTAGCAAAGCTGTAAATAAATGGCTGTTACAAGAACAATTCTTAATTAGATTAAAGTAATTAAACCAAATCTGTGATATAATCTGTGTGTATCCACTCGAACGTAATGTAATCTGTGTGTATCTGTTTTCAGGTGCCATTCTGGACAGGAACGGTCTCCGCCCGTCCCGATTCTATGTAACGAGTGAGAATATCCTCGTTATGGCTTCTGAAGTAGGTGTCTACGATGTAGACCCTGACAAGGTCATACTCAAGGTAAAGAGAAGCAAATAATCTACACCAGTGTTTTTCAAAATGTTTATGTTGCTTAAAGTAGCCAAAAAGCCGTGAAGAACTGTAGTGCATTTTTTTTATATGATTGCATTATACTTGAACACCTTAGATTTCAATTTAAGTCTTTCCATTTTAAATCATAGCTTTAAACAAAGCATTGTCCTACCATAACAACTAATAATGTAAAATTAAATGTTCCAGAGTCGTTTGAAACCCGGTCGTATGTTGCTGGTTGACACTGAGGAAAAGAAACTGGTTCAAGATGCCGAACTCAAGATGGAGATCGCACGGAGCCGACCTCACTCTGAGTGGCTTCAAGATAAGGTGAGAAAAACGAACAAAAATGCAGATTTTATCTAGACTGTCTACTCTATCTGTTCATAGCTCTAAGCTGGTTCAAAGTTTCTTCAGAGTAATCGCTAAATAACAGACTGATACACGAGTTTTAAAAAAATTAAGGCCTATTTAACACTGGGTCAAGAAACTACCATTTCTCATCATGCTAGCTCGAGTTGACAGCAGATTTTTAGATATACTTGTCTGTAAATCACAAGCCTTAAACAAGGAATTTTCAATTTATTTCAGTCTATTATTCTGCGATATTTTTATATGAGAAAACATACATATGTTCAGGTTAAATATAATACATACACATTCCTAACATTTGTTTCTCTTTTCTATGCATTACCGTACGTGGGGATAACATTAATACATTTTATCAGATGGTGAGTTTGGTTACACGCATGGCCAGGTTTTCAAAATTGCTGTTGTTATATATTTTGAATTTGTTTCAAAATTCCAAATTGTTGCCGAGTTGAATTAATTTCGTACGGGACAGTACGGGATGCTTATCAGTTATCACTAATCATAACCGTTTTTATGTAGATTACTTACCCGCTTTGTCAAGATGTTTGAATATAAGAAATAATGCCATAATCGGCATTAGCACAATATTGTTGGTGACACATGATCGTATTGCAATAGGGTAACTGCTAAGCCAAAAATAAAAAAAAAGACTTTCGTATTAATTTAGTAAATCATCTTCAAATAAGTATACTGCTTGACCCGAATAATCAGTGATGTCATCATATAAATGAACCCTTTTTAACAGTTCAATGAAGTATTGAATTTTAATAGTTATCGACTATCATAATTATGCCAATTTACTGAGAGATTACACATGCTCAATCTATTCTCGCTTTCTAGGATCACTCCCAAGAGTCGCGTAGTGACCCCAGTTTACTATAAATGCATGTTTTCAGGATTCGCTTACTCTAACAATGAAATTGTTTTACTGTAGCGTTTAATTTCCACGACTGGGAGGACCATTACGGGCGTCGTGTTGAGGCTTTTATTGTTTTACATACAGCAGGTATTCTTTACGGCTTCGTAGGATTTTTTAGTTGTTGTTGTATTTTATTATAGTAGACTATTAAAAGAATGTAAAGCAGAAATGCTCTGGTTCAAAAATAAGGCTGAAGATAAAATGAAACGAGGAGTCTTGTTGTATTTTAGTGCCAAGAAGAATTTTATTTTTGTACATATGTAAACATGCCATAGCGATTACCAATTTGGCGTCTCTGAAGACTAATATGAGCTTTAAAAAACACTAAATCAGCAATTTCAAGCACCACGGTTGCTAAATTAACATACTACAAACATAAAGTAATTTTTGAACCTACATTTTTTTCATAGTCTACTTACTACTTTTAACTTCCTCCCTCCCCGATACATAAAACTACATTTCAACCCACAGATAACAATGGAAGACATTCACAAATCCGTAACGGCTGAGAACGGCAACAGTGCCGTGGTTTCCAACGGCAACGGCACGGACGGCCACGAGAACGGCGGAGTCATCACGGGGTTGGCAGATAAAAGGCTCGGGTTGTTTGGATATACTATCGAGTCTATACATATGCTGTTGCTGCCTATGATTCAGAATAAGTAAGTGATGATTTTGATATATTTATCGTTAGTTGATATCGTTGTTTCATTGGAGATTTCTTTTGTCTGGTGTTCAGGGTTTGATATTCCCATGTTTATTTCATCGCAAAGAATAATGACGTTTTAATTAATTTTTCTTCATCGTTATCATCAACCTTTTTTACCGTCCCACTGCTAGGCACAGGCCTACTCTCACTTAGGGAAGTATCAAGCATCAATCCCAACTCTTGATCAATGCGGATTGGTGATTTCAGACTTAATAGTCCAGGTTTCCTCAAAATGTTTTCCTTCGATTCTAAGGTATACTTAGAACGTACTTACAAGCTTAGAAAAGTTGCATAGGCACTTGCTTGAACTGGAATGGAACACACTCACACATATTAACTTATTTCTTCTTGCATTACAGAAAAGAAGCGCTAGGCAGTATGGGTAACGATGCCCCGCTGGCCTGCCTGTCGCAGTTCCAGCCGATGCCTTACGAGTACTTCAAGCAGCTGTTCGCTCAAGTCACCAACCCACCTATTGATCCCTTCAGGTAAATACCGTAATAATTGACATTTAGTATTTTAAGAATTAAGAGAAGTCCTTGACAAAACTGCTGATAATTTTAAAGGATAATTTTGATTTCGATGAATCGTTCAGCCGTTTGAGAGCTTTGGTGCCACATTCAAACATATATGAGCTTGTGGAAAAAAGCACTAATACTAGTTAATATTTATGTGCAGTTAATTAAGATGTTATTTTTCCTACGAAACTATCAAAAAGTGTATATAATATTTTTTTTCTTTTCTTTTTATTTGATTTTCCCCAGTATTTTAGCCATTACATTAACTGAAATATTGTAATTAACCCCACAGAGAAAAGATAGTAATGTCACTGCTGTGCCCGATCGGCCCCGCGCCGAACATCCTGCAGCCGAGCGCGGAGTTCGTGCACCGCCTGTTCCTGCCGCAGCCGATACTGTCGCTGCCCGACCTCTACGCCTTGAAGCATACCACGCATAGAGGCTGGAAGGTGAGGATATCTATACTAATATTATAAAGCTGAAGTGTTTGTTTGTTTGTTTGAACGCGCTTATCTCAGGAACTACTGGTCCGATTTGAAAATTTCTTTCAGTGTTAGATAGCCCATTTATCGAGGAAGGCTATAGGCTACTTTTTATCCTGGTACGGGAAGTAGTTCCCACGGGATGCAGGTGAAACCGTTGGCAGAAGCTAGTCTTTATATATACAGAGAACACAGTCATGTCACTACTGTAGATACGTAAAGCTACTGCAATCTGTCAAAACTAAAACTTGAAAAATCAACTTAATCTCCAAAAGTGTAAGGTTCAATGTTGATTGGGATGTGCCAGCGTCTGTAATCGTAAAACCTCTACAACCGAATTCTTACAAAACGTTACTCTACAAGAAATATAAGGCGCATACTTCATTTTGTCTAACCACCAACATTCTCTCCGCAGACAAAAGTGATCGACTGCACATTCGACTACCTGGAAGGACCTTCAGGCATGGAGCCAGCACTGGGCCGTATAGCGGGGGAAGCTCATGCGGCTGCTGCTAGCGGCTACCAACTCATCGTGCTGTCTGATAGGCAAGCTGGACGCTGTCGAGTGCCTGTTAGCACTCTTCTAGCTTTAGGTAAGATATAGAGTCAAAGACTGCACATTTGACTACCTAGAAGGACCTTCAGGCATGGAGCCGGCACTGGTTCGTATAGCGGGGGATTAACTGATGCTATATAAGTGTTTACCGTAAATACTAAAAGAACTCTCGCGTTAGGAAAATGTGCGACATCCACTCGTTTCCAAAATATACCCTAACACACTATTATTAATATTTGCAGGTGCTGTCCACCATCATTTGATTGAGACTCGTCAACGCATGAAGGTTGGGATTATCCTCGAAACTGCTGAGGCTAGGGAAGTGCATCACATGTGCGTTTTGTTAGGTAAGAAACTATGAATTTAACATCTTATAATGATAGAATAGATGTTAATCCTCTGAAGACGAATTCTACAGATAATAGTGATAGTGAAAGTGAAAGTGAAAAATGGTAATTTAATTAGCCTAATTTTAATAAAATTAAGTCGACTGGGTGGGGTCGAATATCGATTCTACCATTGAACGACATACGATTTAAATATCGGGAACCATTTACCAAAGAAAAATACCCGCAATCAAAACAAATATTTTTCCCCAGGTTACGGCGCCGACGCAATCTGTCCCTATCTGGCCTTTGAGCTGGCCTTCTCCCTCCGCAACGACCACATTTTAGACCCCAACCTCACCGATGAGGACATATACAAGGCCTACCAGGGCGCCATTGAGACAGGCCTTGCTAAGGTCATGGCCAAAATGGGGATCAGTACCCTACAGTCGTATAAGAGTGCACAGATATTTGAAGCAGTGGGCTTATGTGAAGAAGTCATTGATAAGTGCTTTAGAGGCACACAGTCTAGGATTGGTGAGTTACGATTTTATGGTATTACTACAAAAAGTTAAACAGACGTTCAAACACGTGTTTTAAAAAATGTTGTATGGAGAATTATCCTTATACACAAAATGTCTGTCTAACTTTCTTGTAGAAAGATTTAATTTTGTAAGATAAGTAAAAATAATATAGTGTTGCAAACTCAAAACTTATGGACTCATATATTTGATTTAATTTCAGGTGGAGTGAACTTTGAGATCCTATCGAAGGAAATCTTTGACAGACATGCATTGACTTATGGCGAAGTCAAAGATGCACTGGTTTTGAGGTAAGCTTGTGTTTTTTTGTTACTTTTCACCTGTAGTTATTCCATATTTTATAAATATAAACTGTCAGAATAATTCAGTTTTTTTTTAGTTTATTTTTTTTTTTTCAATGTCCATTAGCATTAAGTTCTGCCTAACAGTATTTCTGTCACAAAACATTAGCGTGTTCGTCTTCGTTTCTATTCTACCGTTAGTGTATTCATCTTCCTAGCTTTTCCCATTGTATAATTTACTAATAATTGTTACAATTGTTTATAGGAACCCCGGCAACTACCATTGGCGAGCGGGCGGAGAGAAGCATATCAACGACCCCATGTCTATCGCTAACCTGCAGGAAGCTGCCATCAATAAAAGTTCATCAGCTTATGATAAATACAGGTGATTTTCAACCCTTTACTTTAGAGTTTATTTTAATTTAACCTGAGGAAAAAATAAGCCGAGTAAACATAAATGCATTGAAAATATTGATTAACCTTTCCGTAAAAATCGTACTACATACTGCGAATAATTAGAAACTTTGTATATATGGATATTTGTTCCTCTTTCACGCCAAAACTACTGAATGGACTTTGATAAAACTTGGCAGTAAAATAGCTTATATATCAGAATACCATATGAGCTTACTTCTAATAGCGAGAAACAACATTGTATTAAATATAATCATCTTTATCTACAGGGAAAGCGCATTGGAATCTATCCGTGCGTGTACACTACGTGGACAGTTAGAGCTCGTCAAGTTGGACGAACCTATACCGCTGAGCGAAGTAGAACCCGCTGTTGAGATCGTCAAGCGATTCGCTACAGGTATGGAAATGAACTAATTAATAAAATAACAAAATTATCTAGTCATGTATGAAAACCATACATATGCCTAGCCTTTTCCCAAGTTTATCGGTATCGGTTTTTAGTCTAACTGACAGATGAGTGTTTTATATGGACTGCCTATTTGACCTCCTCAATTCAGTTATAAGGGCAACCTGATATTTCTAGCTTCTAACTATCCGTAACAAAAACATAACATAAGCATGCCTACGTGGTAATAATAAAACGAATGAAGTGACTCCATTCTAAACTATCTTGAATGACTTTTTTTATCTTACTCATGCACATAAATCATAGCTAGATACAGATCCAAATTTGTGAATTTCCAGTATTGTTCTCTGTGATTTACCACATGGCACTAATTAATGTGTATTTACTTCCAGGCGCCATGTCGTTCGGTTCGATCTCGTTGGAAGCGCATACATCGCTCGCTATTGCCATGAACCGCATCGGCGGCAAGTCCAACACTGGAGAAGGCGGTGAAAATGCTGATAGATATCTCAACCAGGTATGTATTTGCAGTATTGTTTTTTGTTCGATAAGAGTGTTCAAAATGTCGTCCAAGGCGGTTTTTTATATGTCCTTCAATTAATTATCCATTAATTTCAAAAACAAATGTTTAAATTTCACATTTCACTATGGTACGGTACTACTAGTTGCAAGTGTGAGCAAAAATGAGCAAAAAAAAATTATTCAAATTTTTTTGTATTTGCTGTTATAGCAGCAACAGAAATACATCATCTGTGGAAATTTCAACTCTCTAACTATCACGGTTCATGAGATACAGCCTGGTGACGGACGGACGGACAGAGGAGCGAAAATAATAGGGCCCTGTTTTACCCTTTGGGTACGGAACCCTAAAAATGACTTTATTACCTGTTCCAGGACCCCGAGTTCAACAAGCGTTCAGCGATCAAGCAGGTGGCGTCGGGTCGGTTCGGCGTGACGGCGTCGTACCTGGCGCATGCGGACGACCTGCAGATCAAGATGGCGCAGGGCGCCAAGCCCGGCGAGGGCGGCGAGCTGCCCGGTAACACACGGTTATATTACTCATCCTCCAAGCTTTTTTCCCAACTATGTTGAGGACGGCTTCCAGTCTAACCGGATTCGGCTTAGTATTAGTGTTTTACAAGAAGTGACTATCTGACCTCAACCCAATTACCCGGGCAACCCAATACCCCTAGGTTAGACTGATGTCAGACTTATTGGCTTCTGACTACCTGTAACGACTGCTAAGGATGTTCAATGACAGCCATTCAGAAACATATTCATTTCTTTATTCTGCGAAAAGAAAACTTCAATTGTAATTCTACCAACCTTTAAACGAGAACTAATACCCAAATTTTCATTGAAACGAATTCAGCTAAATCCAAGTGTCGCATATTACATTTATTTATTTAATATTTTATGAACAATGGCAGACTTAACGCCTTTATATATCTGACTTCTATAATCACTAGTTAAGAATGGTCCAATCCATGGGAAAAATGGGCAAAAAATATGCATTCCGAAGTAACGCATTCTTCTACAATTTGCCTTAACTAAATCGTAACATGTTCGTTATATACCTCTAAATGTATTCGCTTTAGGTACTTCCTTATGTACTTCCCTTAAGTACTTCCCTTATGTACTTCCCTTGTTTACTCCCTTATGTGCTTCCATATATACTGCCTTATATACCTCCTTATGTACTCCCTTATGTGCTTCCATATATACTGCCTTATATACCTCCCTATGTACTCCCCTTATGTGCTTCCATATATACTGCCTTATATACCTCCCTATGTACTCCCCTTATGTGCTTCCATATATACTGCCTTATATACCTCCCTATGTACTCCCCTTATGTGCTTCCATATATACTGCCTTATATACCTCCCTATGTACTCCCCTTATGTGCTTCCATATATACTGCCTTATATACCTCCCTATGTACTCCCCTTATGTGCTTCCATATATACTGCCTTATATACCTCCCTATGTACTCCCCTTATGTGCTTCCATATATACTGCCTTATATACCTCCCTATGTACTCCCCTTATGTGCTTCCATATATACTGCCTTATATACCTCCCTATGTACTCCCCTTATGTGCTTCCATATATACTGCCTTATATACCTCCCTATGTACTCCCCTTATGTGCTTCCATATATACTGCCTTATATACCTCCCTATGTACTCCCCTTATGTGCTTCCATATATACTGCCTTATATACCTCCCTATGTACTCCCCTTATGTGCGTCCATATATACTGCCTTATATACCTCCCTATGTACTCCCCTTATGTGCTTCCATATATACTGCCTTATAAACAGACAGATCAAACCTAACAGACAGACATGTGTTGCTGGGGAGCTTGTTGCGCCACTTCTTCTTCCCAGCAAAAACACATAGGAAGTGGTGAAGGGCGGGCGTTTTGGGGGCTGTCTTTTGTTTTTGACGTTCGAAAAGTGCTGATTTATCAGCCTAATTTGAATAAACGATTTTGAGTTTGAGTTTATATGCCTCCTCATGTACTCCCCTTATGTTCGTAGCTAACATAATATTATTTCATTCCAGGCTACAAAGTAACAGAAGACATAGCCAAGACCCGTTGCTCAGTCCCCGGCGTGGGGCTGATCTCTCCCCCCCCTCACCACGACATCTACTCCATCGAGGACTTGGCTGAACTCATCTATGACCTGAAAGCTGCTAACCCAAGAGCCAGGATATCTGTGAAGCTGGTGTCTGAAGTGGGCGTTGGTGTTGTCGCTTCGGGTGTGGCTAAGGTATGTAAAACTGATTTTTCAAGAATAGTTGTAATTAGCTAAATATTTTAATGACTCTTCCTAAAACCTGAAGTTGGCTGTGTAGATTTCTTAGGAATAAAATCTTCCCCCTTGTATCTCTGGGTAGTTTCAGATTCGCTTAGATATATGGGATGTTGTGTGTGCCTGTTTATAAGTAAAGCAGCTTTACAACACAAAAAAAACAGGCATTTGTTACCTGAATAGATACTAATGCCATATATCTTACAGCTAATCTTCAAACATTTGCAAGGGTTAAGCTGGAGACCTCATTCCACCGACTTTTTAAAGTCCAAGTAAAAACGCTTCGCTATTCCATTCAAATAATCATAAGTAGATTTGGTATAATAAACATTAATATGTAGTAAATATAGTGTTAGTTGTATATTAAACCCATGTATCTTTCCCCCAGGGCAAAGCGGAGCACATAGTGATCTCCGGTCACGACGGTGGTACGGGCGCCAGTTCGTGGACGGGCATCAAGAGTGCCGGCCTACCGTGGGAACTGGGCGTTGCTGAGACACATCAAGTGCTGGTGCTTAATGATCTCAGATCCAGGTACGGTATACAAGTAATTCAGTTTTTTAACCAAATCTGGCTGCTTTAGGAGTGTAGCTCCCGATTACATTAGACTCACTGCTCCGCTAGTCTTTACAATATTTTATAGATTTTTGTATGTAAAGACCTGGCATAAATTATATGATTATATATTTATTTCTAAAACGAGCAGCGGTCTTTCCAAAAATATTGTTTTTTAACGTCGACTTCAGTAAAAAAACAAAGGACAATAGGCAGATTGGCCCAAATATTGTAGCATAGAAATCTGCCCATTGTTCTATGAGAAATTAAATATACATGTACAATAAAATTCTATTTCAGAGTGGTGGTACAGGCGGACGGTCAGATCAGGACTGGTTTTGACGTGATGGTCGCCGCTCTCCTCGGTGCTGACGAGTTCGGATTCAGTACTGCACCTCTTATTGCACTGGGTAAGCGCCTATCTAAACTACAATATTAAATACTTAAGCCACATTTTATAATAAATCTAAATAAAAAATATTGGAAAGGGTTTGAGACCTTATATAATTTTCCCGCAATGTATATATGGAGAAACATCAAATTTAATTATTCACGCGTAGATCGGCCCTATTCAAAATTTATGAATGAGGCCTATGTTCAGCATGGACTTTCTACAGCTTGAATGATGAAGATCTATCATCATCCTCTGAGCCTTTTTCCCAACTATGTTGGGGTCGGCTTCCAATCTAACCGGATTCAGCTGAGTACCAGTGTTTTACAAGAAGCGACTGCCTATCTGACCTCCTCAACCCAGTTACCCGGGCAACCCGATACCCCTTGGTTAGACTGGTGTCTGACTTACTGGCTTCTGACTACCCGTAACAACTGCCAAGGATCAGTCATCTATATACAAAATAAAACCGAAAAGAATAACATAGTCCACAATTATGTGTCTGCTATCACCTCCCGACTGAACCATCCATTACCATGTTCTATCAATATAATATCCTTGTTTATTCATCCCACAGGCTGCACAATGATGAGGAAGTGCCACCTGAACACGTGTCCCGTCGGCATCGCGACACAGGACCCCGTGCTGCGAAAGAAGTTCGCCGGCAAACCTGAACATGTCATCAACTATCTGTTCATGTTGGCTGAAGAGGTACGTTAACTATACACTTTACTTATATATTGTGTTATCTTATTATATTCTTCACTAATATTATTATTTAGCCGCTGTTAACAGTACATTAATAATAGCGGTGTGGACTTGCTTTCTGAGTAAGATTATGTGGACAGAAGATAAAAACCAAATAAAAAACAAAAATACATAGCAACCAGTATATTACTCAAAATATTTTTTATTTATTATTCTCACTTACAAAGATTCAGAAATTATATCTAAAAACTTGGCTGGTACTGGCAGAATTGTAAGACTTTTTCTGAAACTATGCTGGGGTTCGTAGCTGAGAACCAATGTTTTACACCAAACGATTTCCTACCTGACTTCCTCAGGTTGCTATCATCGCACTCTAGTTTTCCTCTCGTGGTCCAAGTAGCAATAGTAGCTTTCCCTTCGATATTTTATTCTAGCAATTTTATTTGTTTTTATTTGCAGGTCCGCCAACACATGGCCGAGGTAGGAGTCCGTCGCTTCCAAGACTTAATCGGTCGCACCGACCTGCTGAAGGTGCGCGAGAACAACGACAACCCTAAAGCCAGGATGCTGAACCTCAGTCTTATACTGAAGAACGCGCTGCACATGCGCCCGGGGGTCAATATTATTGGAGGGTCCAAGTCACAGGTAATTAATGGTATTTGATAATGTATAGTCCAATTTGACCGACAATCGTGTTTATTAAACGACGGATGTCATTTTCCACGAAGTAGGAATTTTGGTTAAACCTACTTTGTTTTGTCCAATCTTGGAATAAAATCAATCATTTCAAAAACATAAATCCCAAATAAAATATTTACTTTCGTGTTTTCCATGTGACATATAGCTGTATTCCGTCTGATAATACATATTCCCATAAAAATGTTGGTTCAAATAGATTTTCGAATATACTATTTAGTGTTTTATCTTGTAATAATATAAGGGTCAACTTCGCACAGATATACTACGACAGCACTGAGATAATTCATTAATGCGTTGTATGTTGAAGTGCAGATATTCGCGAGATAATTGATTTTCTATTGTTTTATAGTAAGTCGTATATAAGCAGTTATATATACATCTTAAATTAAGCATTATTGTAACATCAATTCACCTTACTTCCAGGACTTCCAACTAGAGAAGCGCTTAGACAACCAGCTGATATCTCAGTGCTCGGCGCTGTGGGACGGCTCGGCGCAGCACGTCGACGTCAACATGAGGATCAGCAACGAGGACCGCGCCTTCACCTCCACGCTGTCTTATCATATTGCCATGTATGTATGGGATAAGAGGATTTAGCTCGTCATGAAGTAACTACTTAAAATACATGAATAAAATACGGCCTGCAATATTTACACATACAGTTACAAATTACGAGGCCTATCTAGGTAAAAAAAAATCGATTCAGTGGGGGTACCAAAGATTAGCGCCGGCTAATCGGAAATCGACAACACTAAATTCCTGGACTATCGATAAAATATGCCGCTTAACAAAAAACTACTATGATGAACATGGCAATGCACCACGCAATAAGATTGAATTAATTAATACGAATCAGAGAGCTAAACAATTTTAATTTGGAATATCCTGAACAATCCTAGATCCAAAGATATATTTTTCATTTCTAATTACGAGCACCTTTTGTATCATACCTGAGATAAGAGATTTATAGTCATAATAATTTCTCTTTTCTTTGTACATTATAATAAAGTTCTTAACCTCAACAGGAAATACGGCGACGACGGTCTCCCAGACGGCAAGACGGTGAACATTTCACTGACCGGATCTGCCGGACAGAGCTTCTGCGCCTTCCTGTCTAAGGGCATCACTGTCACGCTTGAGGGAGACGCTAATGATTATGTTGGTAAGTAAATACACAAGTTAGGTTAAACAGGAAATACGGTGATGATGGTATACCGGACGGCAAAACAGTGAACATTTCACTGACCGGGTCGGCCGGACAGAGCTTCTGCGCCTTCCTGTCTAAGGGCATCACTGTCACGCTTGAGGGAGACGCTAATGATTATGTTAGTAAGTCAATACAAGAACATACATGTCATATGTCATACCAACAATAGCGATTAACTACGAAGGTCAAGAACTAGAAGAATTTTCTGTTCACAAGAATGTGTCGCTCTTTCGAACAGAATAAATGTAAATAAAATGTTCTATGCATAGTAAGTATTTATTTACAACAACAAAAAAGTATGTAAGTATGTTTATTTTATAGTAGGTATCCATAGTTTAAGTTCTGCTTAGTTTGGAAATAAGTGATGCGCGTGAACGTATGAGTAATATTATTTAAAGTATCTAAACTTTTTTACTATTTATTTACCAGGTAAGGGCTTATCAGGCGGCAAAGTGATCATCTACCCGCCGAAGGCGTCGCCCTTCGAGTCACATCTCAACGTTATTGTCGGCAATGTGTGTCTGTATGGAGCTACTTCTGGACGCGCTTATTTCAGGTGAGGACTTTATTTGTTATTAAAGTAAGTATTACTTTTGTAAGTCGTTCATAAATTCAAGAAAAACTACTGAATGGTTTAAGATGAAACTTGACAGTGCTATAGTTTTATTTGTCAGATTATCAATCGAGCTACTTTTTATCTGAGTGTAGAAAACAAATCTTGGTAAATAGGCAGAGTCCATTAATGCGCACTTGATAGATATAATATATTATAAATTAAGCTATTGGATGTTCTTACGTAACTTTACTTTTTTAAAGACTGACATGCCGCTCCAGCCAGTTATCGTGATATCAATAACTAGTAGCCAACTTTGAATTGAATTTCAAAAACAGTCGCAGTTTTGTAAAAAAATAGTATTAATATTTAAATGAAGATTTTTAAACACTTCTTTTCAATCCGCAGAGGCATAGCATCGGAGCGGTTCTGCGTCCGCAACAGCGGTTGTGTGGCCGTAGTGGAGGGCGTCGGCGACCACGGCTGCGAGTACATGACGGCCGGCACTGCGCTTATCCTGGGGCTTACTGGCAGGAACTTCGCTGCGGGGATGAGCGGTATGTGGTTCATTTTATTTGCAGCTGTAAGGCATATAAGGCCATATAAGGCCCAAGATCACAAAACAACTGTTTTCACGCACAATAGGCATGATGACAAATTTTTAAATTCCTTTGTATGATGTAGGTATACGTCTATTTTATATGAAAAATTATTAATTTTAAGAAAATGAAGATTTTTTATCAAATAATTGCATTTTTCTCTGTCCACTTTTAATCCGGCGCGAAAACGCTTGTCAGTGTCATGTCGTCACTTGTGACGTCACGACTGAAATTACAAGACGCAAGTAAACAACGCTCGTGCAATAATTAAGTTTTTTGTGTTATTAAATATGAATTCGAAAGGGCATAGGTGTTGTGGGGTCACTGGGGGACCAAGTAAGAACACATCCAAAACAATTCCTGATAAGTTATTTGTGTACGTTCCTCACAATAAAAAAATACGAAACAAGTGGCTTAAACTTGCAAGGCGAGATTCAAAAGCAATATTGCCCAGGGTACAACTTTATTTTTGTGAAGATCACTTTGATGTAAGTTATTACGTAGTTCTCTAGATTCTAGCATAGTTTATAATGTAAATAACTATTTCGAGGTTAGGTTTCATCTCTCATTGTTTTTTAATTAAACTAGTATACTTACATGGAAGTTTTAACATTTCTAAATTCAGCTGAACAAAAATCTTTATTTGATGCCAAAAACTTTCCCAGCATTATGATATCAATTCTAGGCAAATTAGCGCTGTTTGCCTTGATAAATCCGGGCTCCATAACTCGTGTTATAAACAATTAATTAATTAAAAACAAAGATCGCAGTGGAAGTTCACAATAACGAAATGTGACGTTCGCGCGCTTTCGCGCGAGTTGTTTTGAGAAATGACGTCACGAGCTCTGATTGGTGTTCAAGATATCATGGCGGATTGCCTTATTTCGTAATTTTATTTTACAAAAATACATATTAATCACATTATTAATAAAGAAAACAATGCGCGTTTTATATTCCAAGCTTCAAGTTTAATTTAATAAATATATTATTTTAATGATTTTTGATTACTGTCATCATGCCTATTTTCAAAGTGAACGGTGGTTTAAAAAAAACTGACGGTTATTTTCTTGGTGAACTTAAGCCCACTAGCTTGCACAATACATGTCTTGTTGATTCCTTTTTGACAACTCCACTTCATACAATTTCTCCAAACAGTGATAATAACGCAATACAGACTGTTTTATACGACACATAAGAAACTTAGCAAAAGGTATGCTTTTGATTTTACCATCAGACGCATGCATCAACAGACTTCCTTTAGTTATTGTATTAATACAGACGTCTGCGTATTCAGTAACCATATTAAAAAGCAGGTTCAACCTTTTACTTCTCATATATCCAAAATCAGCCATTAGAATAAAAAATGCATTTATTACATTTCACATTTCAATAACTCAATGTTATATTCCCTTTCAGGCGGTATCGCATACGTGTACGACATCGACGGCTCGTTCTCTGGCAAGTGCAACCACGAGATGGTGGAACTGCTGCCTTTAGAGCTGCAGGATGACCTGGACTATGTGCAGCAGTTGTTGCAAGAGTTCCATGAGTATACTGGGTGAGTTGATAATAAAGGATAGCTGACCCCAACATAGTAAGAAAAAAGCTAGAAAGATTTTATTATTAGCTCTGATTAGCTCTATTTACCTAAGATGGTAGATGTGATTAAATGGGAATAGCAGATGAAATGGGAAGTTATCAAATGACCCACTTTTGAGAGTGGAACAAACTTTCGTCTTCAAATGCTGAGTAACACTTGAACAGGCCAGAGAAAATAGGAATATTGTTTGCTAAATTATTTGTGAAATATTTGCATTTAATAATTTACTTAAAACGTTTCAAAATAGTAACAGACATATTGTATTCCGGAATAGTCCGAATTTAACATAGATTCCATTGACTATAATGCCTTAGATAAGATTGATAATTTCTAACAACATTTCCCCATCTTCCCAGCTCACTAATCGCCGAAGAATTCCTGAAAACTTGGCCGGAGCCAGCCAAGAAGTTCATAAAAGTATTCCCCTATGAATACCAACGCGCTCTCAAGTCCATGGCGGTGAAGCAGCCGACACAACGCAAGGTGGAGACTAACGGGAAGGCGGAGAATGGAGTGCTGGATATTGAGGAAACTGTCAAAGATGTGGAGCTGGAAACTAAGAATCTGGAGAAGATTTTGGATAAGACTAGGTGAGTGAAGAGTGCTTAAGTTGAGCCATAAAAGTAGTACTATATTTTTTAAGTAAAGGATACAATTTTATAGGTAACATTTTAGTAAATAAATTACAGTTGAAAATAATAAAAATGAGTTTTTTTAATGAATCTTGTAGTTTTCAAGATTTTAATTTAGCTTCACAATTTTCAAAATTACTAATTAAGTATTCTGATATACTTGCATTGATCTAAAAGCAGGTATTGTTTCGAGCTAGACACATAGTTACAAGTTTTAAGTATAACGGTTTTTCATAGTTAAAAAAGCGATCAGTTGCTGTTATAATGAACTACCTCATAGTGCTTTTCTACAACATTAATTATGTTACCTACCAACAACATTGCTATTAAATCTTTTTAACAAACCATTATATATGCTATTACAGAGGCTTCATAAAGTACCCCCGCGAGACGACAATGTACCGTCCGGCAGAGAAGCGTCTCCGCGACTGGGAAGAGATCTACAACAGCGGACACGTGCGACGCGGCGTACGAGTACAGGTACAGTTCATAAATATTAGGATTTCTAAAGAAATCTCAGGATCATAGACCAGTCAAATTTTAAAGATCTGTTTACAGCTTAGTCAGTTTGGTCAAACAATTTTTTTGAGGATAAGTAAGCATCTGCAATGCAAGACATCTAAAATTGCTTTGAGGATCTCGCAAAATGTTATACATAGTAGAACGATCGATGTTACGACTTTTTTTTTAATTTTATTAAGTTAGTATATTTGCGGAAACAATCTCACTCAAACTTTGAAGTCTCAGAATGTTTCAATGTTAAAGTCATTTTTTTACTTTTTGAGTAGCTCTTTAAAAACTTCAGCTAGTTACACGTACGGTTTCAAAGAGTGGGTATCACGGAAAATCTATTGTTTACAACAGTTTCTTGAGAAAGTTATAACCGTACATCATCCATCCTCCGAGCCTTTTGCCAATCATGTTGGGGTCGGCTTTCAAGTACAAGTGAGGCTAATAATTATTGATATTACACCTTTTCTCCGGTGTTTTTATTGTTTCCTCACCAGTAAAGTAACGTCCCCAGGCGGCGCGGTGCATGGAGTGCGGCGTGCCGTTCTGCCAGAGCGGCCACGGCTGCCCGCTCGGCAACATCGTGCCCAAGTGGAACGACCTCGTCTACCGGGGGGACTGGAAGGAGGCGCTGCAGCAGCTGCTGCAGACTAACAATTTCCCAGGTAACATAATTATAAGAAAAACATACATAGAGAGAATATTATATACTAACCTCCAACCGCGATTTCACCTGGGACTACTTCTCCAACGGGGATGAAAGTAGCCTATATATTATTCTGATTTGTAAGCTTTATTGCTGCCAAGTTTCATCAAAATCCTAGATGGATAAGTAGTATTTGCATGGCAGAGGAACTAACATCCCCACAACTTTTCGACTACTACTTCCATATATACGATTTAACAATCTTTTTCTAACGATTCCACACTTCTTCACAATCGAAATATAACTCAAAAAATCTCATATATATTTTCCCCAAGAAAATATCATCTTTTCTTACTCTGTACCTATCTGTCTCATACCAAGAAGGTAAAAACAAAAACAGATTTTTCTGTAAAAAAAAATCTCCAACATATTTAAAAAAATATCCATATCGTAAACAAATAACTAAGAAATACCATAATGAAATCCTACCCATTAAAAGAGGCAACAGTTTTAATAAAACTACATAATTTCATCCACAGAATTCACGGGTCGTGTATGCCCAGCGCCGTGCGAAGGAGCTTGTGTACTGGGCATCTCAGAACCGCCTGTCACTATCAAGAACATCGAATGTGCTATCATTGATCACGCCTTTGAGAGCGGATGGATAACGCCTGATGTAAGTACTAATTATATTGATATTTTTTAGAAGTAAGTACGTTGGAAAAATTTTAAGCAAAGAATCATATAAACACAAACCAATGACCGTCATAAAACAAAGACATCGATAAAGATCTATTATAATAGATCTTTAAAATTGAGTTGCAAGATTTCTTTCTAGTGATAGAATCATCGTCAAAAGTAAATAAAAGCTTGTAAAAATGATAATTCTTAAATCGGTCGGTTATTGAATCTTCGGAAGAAAAGTGTAATGAATATTATTCCTCTACAGATTCCTACGTACAGAAATGGTAAAACAGTGGCTGTAGTCGGATCCGGCCCCGCTGGTCTAGCCTGCGCACATCAATTGAACAAGGTAAGTTCTTGTCACATTTCTGACTAAATTTTTTTACAAAACTTCATCATAATTAATCATACATCATTATGTTCGAATATTTAACTTTGTTCCGCCCGCGTTTTCACCAGCATCCCAAAAAAATTCCTTCCCGCGCATGGATAAAATGTAGTTTATATGCTTTTCTGATATATGAACTATTACTGCCATGTTTCACCAAAATCCATCGTGTAGCTATTTCGTGAGAGGAGCAAACATAATATTCATCCTCATCACGGAGGAGAAAAGACTAGCGGAGATGCCCTAACGCAGGTAGGTCACGCGCCTTCAGGTAGGTCAAATACGTCACGACTACGTCACGACAGGCGTGGCTGGACACCGCCCATATACCGTCCTTCACATCAAACTGACATCTTGTCATAGTTGTATTTTAACCACAATTTCAACAAATTTTATTTGTTACTCGATTAAAACGACGAAATGCGCTATCATTAATTGTAGAAATTGCTCAGGATCCAAACTCAAACATACCATAGGATAACATTTCACGTGTAAGTAATATTTTTACTTTAAAGCATATTTTTTGCTAGAGACATCTGTCGTCGAATAGCTGCATTTCTAGAACGTCTAAGTGAAATTGTATTATTTTCGTATGAATCTTGTATCAATGTATATTATTGGTACCAATTTTGCCTTAAAAAACAGCTTCATTTTTCCTTGCATCCTACAAGTTTTTTTTATAGATTATTTACAAACCAAAACATATGATATATTATCATGAAAATTTAAAATTATAAAAACACCATCTTTCGGTAAGTAGTCGACTTACGTATATTTGAAGTAAAATTGTGTTCATCAAGACCACAGAGACACCCGTTACAAAATTAAGTGCTACCAGACATCGAAAATTCAATCACCCATTCTTAAAAAAGCTGCAATTATCTTAAAATTAATCATAACTCTAACTATGTATTTCTTTTAGTAACCAGGCAGCATCGTTGTTATCAGTTACATGTAATAAGATTTAAGACTACATTTTATAAAAACAGTATTTTTGCAATGGCTCCAATACGACAGCATTCTCAATCACCTAGTTCTCATTTCTCCATCTCACCTTATCCCATATCTCCGATATTGGGGCAAAGTCCCGAGTACTATTACTCATAACAAATATAAGATGTGACGAAAATTAGCGTAGATTTATTTATATTCATCATCAGCAATGTTTTACATAGGTATATCTCTCTTGCCGTACATACTTTTTGAATGTACCTTTACTCAGAGCAATATCCGACTCACATAAAGTCTGCTACTTAGTGGATGCGCCGTTATGATACAGTTGTGAAAACTCTAATTTGATACTGTCCCTATAATTTTAATTCCCATTTTTCTTGGTGAATTTCGTAATATGGCAACATCGAAAATAACAACAGTCATCGCAGCACGGTTCTAGAACAAATAGAACGAATTTTCGTGCTTGTGATGCCATAGTGGCTAGTAGACGAACTAACACAATGACAATAGTTGATACTTAAATTACACCATGGGGGTATTTTAGACCCGTGGTGAATAAAAATGATTTTTCATCGAGTCTGGAGTTCCTAGTAGAATTATACCCATTTCATTTCTGGGGGAGTAAATAAATTGTTGTGTGGCAAGTTCTCTGCACAAAATAATACTTATATAAGAATTAATTTTCTAACTTTTTTATCCCTCTCTTTTTCTTCTTTCATTTCAAATGAATGCTTCTTCAAACTTTCTAGTTCAATTACTATTTTAAAAGAATTATTAATTTTGAGTATTTACTTAATTTTTGAGTATGTCACTAGTGGTCGATGTTAGTTTAGGGTTGGATTTTAATCATCCTATTCCACGCTAGATGGATTTACAAAAAATGGGTGGCTTCCCATAAAAGGCGTTTAAGGGTGGATCACGGGTGGAGCCAGTAACGTTCCTCGTCCCCCGCTCACCCGAATTTTGGCGCGCTGCTTTGTTAGGAGATTTTACGTTAGGGCACCTCCGATCCTCATACATAGGAACTTTCGCAATTAAGATATCCGATAGGATTAAAAACGTGAACTTCTTGAAAACTTGCTCAACAGTCCATACTTAACTCACATTTTTATTTCTTCTAGGCTGGCTACACAGTAACAGTATTCGAGCGCAACGACCGTCCCGGCGGCCTGCTGCAGTACGGCATCCCCACCATGAAGCTCAGCAAGGAAGTCGTCGCCCGGCGCATCAAGCTCATGACTGCTGAAGGCATCGCCTTCAAATGCAACGTCGATGTCGGACGCGATATCTCTGCCAGTGATCTGGCTAATGAGTGAGTTTATATATATTCTGCAAAGAAAATATTGAGAAGGAAAAACATAAATGGACAATGATAGACTTAAATGGACGTCAAATTAACGTGCTTAGTATCTGTCTGCATCAATCAAACTCGGATGTAACAAAATATTATATTGTTGTGAGGGTCTTGTCTTCTCCGTGTGAGAGGAGGCCTGCGCCCAGCAGTGGGACGATAAAAAAGGCTGTAACAGTAACTGACTGAGGGTCTTGTAATGTGACGTATAGAAGTAAACTTAAATAACGGGTCACCATTTAACTTACGTTTGGTTAGCACATGGTAGGCTAGCGATAAGATAGTGTTATGGGTGCTAACACAACTGATCAAGAGCGAGAAAATTGTATTTTTTACTATACGGCATGCTGGCAAGAATTTTACTTACATTAAATAAACTTCAATAACACACCATGCGTGTTTTCCGAAATGAAACTCGGCCAAAGCTTGTGACTTCATGAAACCGAAAGGTAATGTATACTGATACATTTCTTGGAATACACACCTTAAGAATATCCTCAATTCACCAGATACAACGCCCTAGTCCTGTGCATGGGCGCCACCTGGCCTCGCGACTTACCCCTGAAGGGTCGGCAGCTGAACGGCATCCACTACGCCATGGAGTTCCTGGAGACCTGGCAGAAGAAGCAGATGGGATCCACCCAGCACCACCAGCAGAACAACCCTGAGCTTAATGCGAAGGATAAGGATGTGCTGGTTATTGGAGGTGGTGATACTGGGTATGTGGATAAATCAGCATCATACTTTCTTTTGTTAAGTTTTTATGTAGCTGTAAGTCTTTCATGGTGTATTAAATAATATTTTTTTCCAACCGTGTTGGAATCGACTTCCAGTGTAACCAGACGCTCTTGAGTACCTGTGGGTTTTTATTGAACGACTACCTATCTGACCTCCTTTACCCAGTTATATGGGAAACCCGATACCTTAATAAAACTGGTTTTAAGACTTTCTGGATTTGAAATCTTTTTAAAGAATGGGGTTAACTACCACTTGCTCGTGGTAGATTACCAATTTCAGAATCTAAAGTTCTAGTGTCTACCTGAACTAAAATATTTTCAAGATGTTTTCCTTCGCCTTTACTCAGTTATTGGTATACAAGATATTTAAAAAGTACATGTAGCTTTGAATGTTACGTATTTGCCAGGCTGATGTTTGAACTACTCTACTAACTTATTACCTTTGTTATAAAATATTAGTACAAGTATATTAACCGTATTTTCTTCTACAGTTGCGACTGCATAGCGACATCGCTGCGTCAGGGTGCCAAGAGCATCACGACGTTCGAGATCCTCCCCGAACCCAAGAAGTCCAGGGGGCAGGACAACCCCTGGCCCCAGTGGCCTAGGGTGTTCAGGTCAGTACTTATAAACAAACTAGCTTTTGCCCGCGACTTCGTTCGCATGGAATAGTGACTTCCGGCATATTTTTGGTTTGACCAATAGATGGCGCTATATGTCCGGAATAAATTTTATTTTTTATTATTTTTTTTAATAAAAACTATCCTATGTCCTTTCTCAAGTTCCAAACTATGTCTGTACCAAATTTCACACAAATCGGTTCAGTAGTTTAGGCGTGAAGAAAAGACAGACAGACAGACAGAGTTACTTTCACATTTATAATATTAGTTAGGATGTTAGAATGTATGTAATGTTCATATGTATAAATGTTTGCAAGATTTAAAAATAAATAGTAATTTAGTAAAATATTTTGATAAATAAGTTAATTAGTTAATATTTCATAGTGATGTACTTGCTATCGAAGATAAACTGGAAATTATCAAGACAGTTTATTATTTAGCTGATGTATTGTTCTGTTAAAAGCTTAGATACGGGTAATTGAGTTGATGTTTTCATTCATAGGGTGGACTACGGTCACGAGGAGGTGAAAGTAAAGTTCGGCAGCGACCCGAGGAAGTTCTCCACACTCACCAAAGAGTTCTTGGATGACGGTAAGCGTCCACTTTTGAATAATATAATCGTATTCTCATACCCAGTAATTCCAATTAATGAGGCATGTCATAAATTCGTTATAAGAATCAGTGGTTTCACCCGGTAACCACTTGATTGACGAATCCTAATTCCCCGAGACTAACGGTATCTAGCACTGTAAGTAAATCACCACATTCTAGCAAACTATCTTAACATAGGACTTATTATGTATTAGTATTGATGACCCTCAAAATATTCTAACTAACCGACGCTATTCTAACTATACCTTTATCGTCCCCAGGTGAAGGCAACGTCTGCGGCGTATCAGCAGTAGAAGTGGAGTGGACTCGCGGCGCCGGCGGGAGATGGGAGATGAAGGAGCTGCCCGGCACCAACAAGGTGTACAAGGCCGACCTCGTGCTGCTGGCTATGGGCTTCCTGGGCCCCGAGAGATATGTCGCCAATCAGCTGGGTTAGTTGAACATAAGTTAAAATATCCCGACAATGTGTGTTCCACACTTGTATATGCTCAATATCTTTATATTCGAGCTCCACTGACCGCTCCCGAACTTACGTAATTTATCCCTTATCCTAATCTTTCTAAATTGATGAGACTCCATTTTATCCAATTTCTATATATTTTTTAAATATATGCGATTTTGAATGTACTGTATATCTATATTTCCATATATTAACGTAACACTGTTTTTACAGATCTCCCCTTGGACGCGCGCAGTAACGTGGAAACAGAGAAATCTAACATTTACAAGACTCCCGTCAGCAATGTCTTCGCTGCTGGAGGTATGTATAGTTATACAAGACTGCATAATTGTTTTTAATTTTGATGACACCTCATTTATTTCATCAGGGTTAATTTTACCTCATCAAAAAGAAAAAAAAAAATACTAAATGCAAAAAAGTAGCTAGCAAAATTATTTTATAATCAATTTCCCTTGCTTGTTTCTTTTCTTTGACATTCTTCAGTTGGATTTTTGACAATTTAATTCCGACACTTGAGTCACATTCTGAGACCAATAAATAAACTTATACATATTTAATTCACTAATCTTCCACAGATTGTCGCCGCGGCCAATCTCTCGTAGTGTGGGCGATATCGGAAGGCAGACAGGCGGCCCGCGCTGTCGACACATACCTCTCCGGCAAGTCCACTCTGCCGGGACCCGGCGGCGTTATCTACGACCATTGAACTATTTATACGCAGAGTATGAGGCGCTAGTGGTATCGATATGTAAGTTGGCACATCAGTAAATTAAGAGTATATAGTAGTATGGTATTCTGACATGGGTATCATGGCTGAGTTTTCGAAAAATCATTGCTAAAGATATAAGTTTAGATCGCCAAGTATTAGGATGTGTCCTACGTGGGTGTATGACAACGTGAAAGCGATACAAAGATTCAAAAAAATCGATTGTCTGTTGTTTTCGCGTTGCATCTAGACCGCTCACATAGGACGTAAGCACTAAAAAAAATATATTTTTGTTTAAAAGCGAGAACATCTCATCAACAACTTACCGCTACTATTAAGTTTAGTTACGTTCTGATTTACATATCGATATCTTGTAACCTCGTACTCAGCATTCAGGATTTGACGTGGCGATCATGTATTGACGCTACTATACATATTAGGTCCTGCCCTTTACACAATGGCCGATAGAAGGCCCATTGTGTATAGCGGTTTTTATATCAACACAACTTTGTGATGGAGATGTAATATAATATCACTTTATATTCGCGTCCCAATGACGACGGTGTGTTTCAATTGAGATTAAAAAAACTTTAAGAACAGTATTTAATTTCCTTCAAGAAATATCAACAATTTATTTTAACTTTCGAGGATTTATCCAGTCCATACGGTCGTCAAAACAATGTCTTATATCTTATATCAAAGATAAATTGCGTTGTTAGAACATTAGGGCCTAGACCCGCTTTGATATACCAACGTTAACCAAAACTAGATCTTATTAACAACTGTGTAAAGTTGAATTTTAATCAGTGTTATCATCATCAAGTTTCATCAATGTATAGTCGTTGAATATGACGTTTTTATATTTAAATTATTTATTTAGTTAATCAATTTGAACGGAGCGACAATAATATTTGAAGCTGCATTGTAATTTATATTTTGTTTATCTAAAATCGTTATGAATAGGCTACCGAATAGATTTTTTGTATCTCTAAAATCGATGAAAGTCGCAAAAAAATAATAAAATGTATTCCAAATAATGGAAACTACGAGCATTTTAATATTTTGAGCGAACGTCATCTAAGTTAGATTGTCAACTGCAACCCAAGTGTTGAATTAGAATAGGAAAAACTTTTTGTCAAAAATTGAAATTAAACACTTATATATTAAAAAGAAACATCGGCAGTCTATTTCTAAGCAGAAAAGCCGAGAACACAAAACAATGGTAGTCGGTAATACTTACGTAATTCCGACGTACATTTTGTAGATTGTCGAATACTATTGTAAGATCTTAATTTTATTCTAAGATACCATATTATTATACAGTTTGATATAATCGTTTTTTGTGTAATCACATTCCGTTTTTTAGACTTTTTGGTCGTTATTACGTTTTAGAGAGAATTTTCATTAATTATACATATCTCATGCCAAATATTGTTTTGGTTACGCATAGATTCGCATCAAAACTATTATTTACAATGAGACGATGAGTTAAAATAAACCGGCCAAGTGCGAGTCGGACTCGCGCACCGAGGGTTCCGTACAAATCCTGGTTAGATAAAAAGTGAGTCTCGCGCCAACCGTTCAGTTTAGAACAATCATAGTTATGGTAATTTCGTGAGAGTCAAAATAGCTAATATTTTTTATTTTATAATATAACTAAAATAGTAGGCCAGTACCTTGTAAAAGTTATTTTATTAAAGTTATTTATATACAACATTTTATAGTCATCATTCAGAAATCTGATTGAAAATAACTAATTATGTCTTAAAGGTCATTGGGCATATCTGACCCGCTTTGTAAAAAGTGGCGGACATGAATCAAAGTAGTTTTAAATCGTGGAGAATGGTATGACGTTTCTTTGAATGTCCAGGATCGTTTGAAAAATATAATAGACAAGCAGTTTCAGAGGATTTTACAGGTTGCAATGCTAGTTTTTATTGTTAAAGACTTTTCATAAAGAAAGGATCTGGAAACCCTGAGTAATCGAGGGCAACTCTTGAATATTGTAGTCACGCATCGAGTCAAAACCAGACATGTGAGTGTATTTTTGAGGGTACTTGTAAACAGTGAAGGGTTGGAGCTGATTTGATTATGGAGACTACAGAGAGTCGAGGGAACTCCTGAACGGTATGTTGCAACTACCACGTGTTTGGGCTTATTTTATTCGTATTGGCGAAGACTTTCCACATAGATAGGTTTAACTGCCATTGTGGGATCGATAGCAAAGATCAGATATAGTTATGGGAACTCCTTTACAATTTATAACGTAACCTTGTGTTGGAGCTTATTTTATTTTAGGTGATGAGAATTCACTACTAATGGGATCTATTATTTTTTTAAACATGCATAGAGTTCTCTCGACTTTCTCACGTCTCCATCATCAGGTAAGCTCTAAACTTTCACTGTTTGATAGTATCACCAGACATACATCTGAGAATCAAGTTTTAATCCTATGCATGCCTACAATTTTTTATAGTTGCCCTCGATTTCTCAGGATTTCCATCATCAGATCCTGACCTGATGACAATGGAAATAAACGGCGAGTATACTCTTTCACTACAAAGAAATGATTTCTCAAATCCGTCAAATTTGGTCGTTTAAATTCCCCATTGAAATGAGGAAAATATTTGATGTTTACACCTGATTTTCTCTAGATTCTCACGGTTCACATAGATGCGACTAATGCCATAGTAAATCAGAGCCTTTATCATTATACTGTGCTATATTTCGTTCGTATCCGCCGTGGGTATGGTTTTCATACTAAGGTGCCCAATGACCTTTGAATGATTTAAAATTTTTCATAGTTTAGTGGCAATTATATTTAAGAAGTGTTTGATATGAATTTCAACTTTAATATCTCTACGCGTTCATGTAAAAAAGGGTAGTTAGTAAGTTTATAATTATTAAAAAAATATTTTATGTCGTGTAAGCAAAAATAATATTTTAATATTTTATGTAACTTCAAATTAATCATTTTCGCAATTTTTCCTTTATCTGTACTATATAACGCTGCTTCGTGGCGAATTTCAAGATTCTGAGTTCACGGGAAGTACCTTGTAGGTTTTGATTCCCTAGCGTGTGACAGAAATTCGTCTAAGGTGTCGGTATAACTGCTGTATCTTTTGATCGCGTTAACTTAGAAGTTTGTTTTTTTCACTGCCTAAAGGGACAATAGACTTAGGTATTTGGTATAAATTTCAATTTGATACCTTTATTCGTTCGTGAGAAATAAGGTAGTAAGTTTCATTTTATTAAAATATATTTTTTTATATTATATAACTAAAAAAATGAGATTTTCGTAATTTTTCCTATATTTGCATTATATGACAATACTTCATGCCAAATTTCAAGACTCTGAGTTTACGGGAAGTACCCTGTAGGTTTTGATTCCTTTGCGAGTGTCGAGAATTTGTTGAAAATATCGACATAATCGGTTGTATCTTTTGATTGGCTTGGCTTAGAAGCTTGATATTTTCACAGCTTAAAGGGACAACAGACCTGAGCATTTCATGTGAATTTCATCTTGATACGTCCACGCGTTCTTGAGATAAAGGGTCTTGACAGACAGACAGACAGACAGACAGACAGACAGACAGACAGACAGACAGACAGACGGACAACAAAGTGATCCTATAAGGGTTCCGTTTTTTCCTTTTGAGGTACGGAACCCTAAAAAACTATGACGTCAACGGTAAATTAAATATTGCTCTTCTTCGCAAAAAAAAATAATCACAAATAGTTTTTTCTTGTTGTGTTAAAAAGGTATATAATCATTATTTTACTTTTATGTTGAGTAAATGTGCATTACAGCCTTTGCTCAGTAAACAAGTTTTACCGCTAATTATTTGATTAAAATCTAATTGTATTTCAGTATTTATTCGATTGTGTACCGACCCTAAATTGGATATAATAAGGTGTTACATTCATCGTTTGATTGTAAAAAAGTGATGTGTTTATAAAATTACGTTATAATATCAATGATTGTGAACGGATAGTGATCTCTTGTGTCATATAAACTGGATACATTGTTGGTTAAATTATATATGTTTTTAATGTTATTGTTTTAGAGTGTACGGCGTGTAGTCAGTATTCTATGTGAAATGTATATTATTATTGTTGTACGAAGCTTATAAGTGTTACTAAACGGTCTAAGTAAAAGGAACTATAAAATTAAACTATCTGCTCTATCCATGAAGGATCTATTTACCTACTTTTATTAATTCTATATTTTTCAGAAGATCAGCACTAGTTAAAAATCAACAGCATTTATCGAAAAGTTAATAAATAATAACGCTTCTTACAAATAATACACCTAACTTTTGAGCAGTTAATATGTATGGTATTTACGTAAATGTTTTCATGTGTTATTGTATATTTAGGGCTAGTTACACCATTGATCGCTAAATTACTAAACGCTGAAATGGCCAAAAATATACGTTTGGAACATATTTAGTGGTAAATATATTTAAGCGGACAATGGTGCAATCCAGCCTTAAAATAAATGTGTTATTGTAATAATATAATTTAGTTTGAACTGTGATGTAACTTACAGTGATGAAATTAATTTAAAATAAACGAAATTATAAACGAGATGTTCTTGGTATGTGTAGAAGTTCCTACGTAATCGAATAAGTTTATTGTCTCTTCAGAGTATAGTTATTTTCCTAGTTTACTAGATTTTTTTTCCTTACAAAGTTACATAGAATATCAGTTTCTATTTATGCTTACAACTGCCTCGTTGGTCTAGTGGTCGCAAGCGCGGCTGCTGTGCTCGAGGTCTCGGGTTCGATTCCCGGGTCGGGCCGAAATCGCTTTGTGGGTTTTCTTAAACTTTCACAAAGCAGCCCGTAGTCTGGAACTTGGTGATTGATTCACCCGTGCATCGGAGAGCACGTTAATGTCGGTCCTGCGCCTGATCTCTTTCCGGTCGTGTCGGATTGCCGTCCCATCGGGCTATGAGAGTGAAGGAATAGGGAGTGCACCTGTGTCTGCGCAAATGCTCGTGCACTATAATATGTCCTGCGCAGCTGGCTGATCTCCTTAAGTGAGAACAGCCGCCGTAGCCGAAACGGCCGTGGACGCCATTATAATTACAAAATATTGAAAGTATCGTTACCCAAATATCACAATTCTGTCCATCTGAAGAGACTATTCTTGTATATTTAATTATAACACACATTGTAAAAACGTGTAGTTAGCAATAAGCTGTAATTGTTTCATTGATTAACCAATTTAATGTAAAATAGTGTAACATCTAAAATTCTCATCAAGTCGTTTTTTTTTAAGTTTCACAAAATTATTTAAAAAATATATTTAGTATTTAATTTAATGTTCCTTTGTTAATTTGATTTTATTTTGAATAAATATTTTATTTTAATTTTGCCTTTCTTATTTTACTTTTTTTACTCACCTACATACGTATTTTAGTCGTATCCCCAAGTTATAAATGTCATCATGATAATGCATATTTTAATTGGATGCAGTAGGTATTTTTTGGATTTAACTATTTCAAATCTGAAATTAAATAATTTGTACTAGGTGTGTCAAACTGTGTTGCTTAAATCCTATTCCGCTTGTTAATCGGTTAGAACATTTTGAGACGTAACATTGACGTCAATCCAACACTAAATATATTTGTGAGTATTTAGAATTTTCTCGAATGATGTCTTACAAGTAGATGTTTAATTATAATGCCTGAATCAATTAGTTTCCAAACAACGCTTACTGTCTCGCGTCAATTACTGAACTTCGCCCAAAAACACTCGCACGCCCTGTCGCACTTGTACGCCCTTTTGATAGCAAAAAATATTTAAATGTGTATATTTAGACAAATGTTGACGAAATTAGTCCTTTAGATATTAGTTTGTTGAAATTGTGGAAGATATGATATGAATTATGATTGACAATAATAAATGTCTATTAGGAACCGAAACATGTAACGAATATTGTAATGGAGAAATAAATATTTCAGCAAATATGTGTTGTTTTTAACTGTCTTTCGTGAAACTATCACCTCTAATGTCCTACAGATTTTTAATTTAGTTTCACTGGTGCAAATTATAAAACTTTTTCGTTCGCGAGATTAGGAAACAATATCTACAAAAACCCAGGAGACGATTTAGAAAAACTTTCCTTCCTGCCAATAACTCAAAAAGAGAGCAGAAAACAATAACATACTATGGATATTATCAACTCCCTATACAAAAACAAATAGCGATGAGGGGGATTGTATTTTGGACTACAATATCAATATTAACTCACAACTATTTGAAATGGGAGCAACAACTTAGGTATTTTCTTTTTCTGCAAACCAAAACTACCTAATAATACTTTATACCTTTTAGATCAGTAACGAAGCCTTGGTAAAAGTACTGTAGGAAAAGTTGCCTTTACCTTTGTACTGGTTAACACTGATTTGAAAGGAGTCCAGCTACGTTCAGCAACTTCGACTGGAGAATCGAGAGGAAGTTTTCAATCAGATGAATTAAAGTCAGCTGAAACATTCAATACATGATGATGAACTCTCAAAAGAAGGCAAGGATCGTCGTCAAGAAAGAGCAAAATAATTTCCCAGCAGAGTATTTACCGAGAGAGAGTATTACTTATTCTCTCTGTCCTGTCTATCTGTCCTGAAAAGGTGTTTACACGTATTATTAAATTTCCTTATCCACTACAAAATTAACATAATCGAAGCCAACATTGAACACACGTTCACACACCGTTTGACTAATTTCTGCCCATAATTAATGTGACATAATTCATATTTAATAACTGGAATATGTGTGCAGAATGTTGTATCCTATGAACTTACTTTCAGTCGGTTCTGTGAATTCGGAGAGAAAGCTTTTCTCGGTGATAATTGTTATTTATAAATTGGTAAGTATGAATTCGTTCCATTTAAAATTAACTGCACTTTGTCCATAAAATATTTTTTTACTGGAATTAAATCTACAATACACAATACTAAAGCCAACCGCTTAGCTACTCCGTCTTTCTTGCATGCTTAGGTATTCATAACTAGCTGCCGGCCGTGGTTTCAATCGACGAAGGGACTGCCCCATACATGGATAAAGATTAGCCTTCATGTTTTTCCGTAGATTGTTTTTTTTTTCAAGTTTCATAAAAAACACACCCTGTAGTTTTCCTATGTTTTTGCAACATACCTATTTATAAAACCTCATTCTTTCTTTGAATGTCAATTCTTGATATAGTTATCGGCACGAATCTTGAGCTCTGACCTACATCTGCGCAGAAGTGATTTATTAGCAAAGAACCAATCCCGAGTGACGGCTATGACGCGATGCGCTGCGGGCCAATCACCGCTTTAGCCCGCCCCCGCGCCTCACTTCATACCACAAAAGGGACCCAATAAATTACTTCTGCGCAGATGTAGGTCAGAGCTCAAGATTCGTGCCGATAACTATACCTAAGAAGCAAATATGAAAATTGTCTTGTCGGTCACTTCTCCGAAGGCACCATTGTAATTAAGTTATTATAAGTAAATTACCTACATGTTTAATTACATACTGTGATAGATAGATAATAGATTTCCATAGTTTTCTGTAAATTTCCACGAGAACGTTAAATAAGGAAAACTAAAACTCTTCAATTGATGTCTAAATCAATTCAAGAGTTAGCATTATTAGGTGCAAAATTAAATATTGATGTAGGTGCGTAAAGCGCGTTTTTTTCATAAAAACATAGATATCAATATTATTTTCAATACGTATGATGACGCAATTCATAAGTTACCGCTAGTTTCATTGTATGTTTTTATATAATTCATTCATAGTTAGGAGTTAGTAGGATTATCCTGTAGGTACATTATATGCCTTGGGATAGCCTTAAGAGTCATAACCATACCTACTCAGGATAGGATCTCTATCCTCTGAAAGCACTAAGGGTACTTAGAGAACTTCACTATCGTCGATGTTTTGTCCTCTAGTTTTGATTCTTTGAGATATTTAGCATTGGGAGAACCAATACATCTAGGTAGCTAAGCACCTAAACAAATATCTTATAAAAATTACAGAAATATGAAAGCAAAAGAAAAGATGCAAGCCCTGTATCAAAAAGTAGATGAGAAGTTCTATGAACAGTTTGGATTCAAAATAAAGGAAGCGAGTATGGATAAACTGGTGGATTACATGTATACTCCTAAAGATTCCTCCAGTTTGGCTGTCACCAGGATTCTGTTTGGTAAGTTACCGAGTGTCTTATTTTCTACAAATAAGAGTTTCTACGCGTTTGTCTGGTTTGAGTAACCGCACCGGCTTCTTGTGTGATTTTATTGCCTTTCAATCTATACATCTATACATATAATAAATCTGTAGAAAAGTAATTTTTGTACATTGAAGAAATTGACAAAAAAAATAGCCAGCATGTTAAAGGATAACTAACAGAACCCATTTCCATCATTTTTGTCATTTTTGTCTGTTTGTCTGTTTGTCTGTTAATCTGTTTGTTTGTTCGGGATTCACGTAAAATCTACGAATTAAATGCAGACAATGCTTATATACAAAAATTCTACGTAACTTGGGGTATTACTTAGTTTTTGTTTCATCGAAATCGATTCACTCTATCAAAAGATATGATTAATTTTGTGAATTCAAGATGTAAAATATTACGACACGCAATCTATTTGTCAAAACTGTACATTTGAATGTTGTACTTATATTAGTTGATCGGCCTATTATTAATCTTTACACAGAAAATCACACCTTCGCCTTCACCAACTTCGGAAGAAAAAAAAAAATATGAAAATTTTGTTTAGCCAAGGTTAAAGTAGCTCCATCTGTGGTAAATAAAATACATCAAATTTGTCAAAGGAGCGAGGTGGTAAATGACAATATTACCATACATTTCTTATACATTCTTTATAGAGGATTATTATTTCAATAGATGGAGTTGTGTATTTTCCGTAATTCACCATATTTTAACACGTAGTGTAATTTTTCGATAGACATTTCAATAGTGTTTGTCAGTTTGCCGTGCCACATCAAAATCCAACTATAATTATTACCTTGATGAAAAGAAAATTAATAGTTCTCAGCCAAATTTAAAACGGTGCCATCTAAATTATTTTTTGAACATTATGTCAAAAATGATGACTTTAGTGGAACAATTAATTATCATTTAAAGTTACAGATGGACTTTATATCAGGATTTTTTCATAAACATAGTTTAGCTTATCTTCCACTAATGTGGTGGCCTTAAAACAAATTACTTTGAGTGAGTAGTATTAAGTAGACCTTAATTATTTTTTCTGATGCAAAATATGTAAACTTAATCGTAGAAGAAATGAGGATCTATATCTCGCAAGCGCTGCTAAGCGTGAGGAAGGTAATGTAGGATTCTGTAGCTTTAAAAACAAGCCCAGATACAAAGTGCAGATAAGAAATGGGAGCTCTCTCTATTTAATACCATACACACGTCAAATGCTTTATGCGTCTGAAAACGTACAAATTACGCGCCGCATACCAGAGACATGCTTACTTTCAACTTCTGATCGCAAATACACTGTTCACGATTACGAACAGTCTCAGTAAGACCCGAGCCAAGTCCAAAAAAAACACCTTTTATATAAAACTACGTTTGATGTCATTTAATCACAAAGACAGAATTGTTCTCTGTTGCAAATCCTATCCACCTATATCCTATCCTAATCCAGAATGCATTGCAGGTGTGCATTGCACAAAAACCAATGATATCCTATTCGAGAAGTCAAAAGAGTTGACCTGCCAACGTCAGCTTCTGCGCTAAGCAAGTGTTCTTAATAGTACCATCAGAATTACATTCATCGTTGAATGAGGTGAATAAATTTTCAGAAACCACAATAACAGTAGGAGCCAAAGCGTATTATCGCTTCATAGAGCTCTGATTGGCCCCAGGTGACCAAGTCAGGTCTGATTTGTTCGTTCATCAGATCTTTGAAAGTGTTTCGGTGGATACTTACTGTCGTCCTGTTTACGTGTGACACAAAATATGGTATATAAACGTCCTCCGCAAGAGCGAAATTTTTCCGGTGTGCGGTAGTGACGCACAGTATACAACACTTATGTTTCTTTTGATTTGCTGGCTCCACCAAGAAATGACAAATTGCGAGCGTACATTCTGAAAATCTTGGCAAAACTACAAGTTTCAATTACGAACACATGAAGTGGACTCTCACAGATACGTACATTTTGCCTATTCGTGAACTAATGCAAACATTTCGGTGGAGTCCCGGCTTAGGCCTCCCCCACATTAGGCGTGCGCGATCCTCGGGCGTGTGAGTAGCGCGGGCGCCGCGCGTGCGTCGCGAGCGCGTTGCGTGAGCGTCGCGTTTTGCTGCCCTGCGGCAATCGCAGCGCGCTCGCGGCGCGCACGCGCCGCTCTCCTTGACGTTTAACTGCTAAGGCGTTTAGCGGGCGGCGGGGATAGCGGGCGAAGGGGTAAGAACGCAACTCGAGCGCCGCGTGCTCGCCGCGAGCGCGTCGCTTGCACTCTTCACACATGCCGCAGGGCAGCAAAACGCGACGTTCACGCAGCGCGCTCGCGACGCCCGCGCTACTCACACGCCCAAGGATCGCGCACGCCTAATGTGTGGTCAGCCTTACCATGAGTAAGTGAAACTATCCTACCCTATGCGCCTGCTGATGATGATGACTCATTTTATCATCCATCCAGCTATTCCCCAACTATGTTGGTGTTGGCTTCCAGTCACCGAATCTGTTTTAGTACCAATATTTTGCTTGGAGCGACTACCTATCTACAATCCAGTCAACTATACAAGACGATATCCATATTATGGTAAGACTGACAGACTTTCTGGCTTCTGATTAGTCGCAGCAGCTGCAGAAAATGTACAAATGACAGCTTTGTCAGACTCAGAGCATGTAGACATAGATTATAGCTGTTTCCTGTGAAAATTACTTACGCACCATACGTAATAATTTTCCAAATTGGCTGAACAACGTCACAAACTTTACTTCTTTTGTTTAGATAAATGGTCACATCCACAACACAACCTTGATCAATGAATCTATGCGACTGCTAAGTGCTAATCCTAATTATACTGTCACGTGAAAGAATGCAACTACGGGATAAGTAGTATTTTGACGATTCTATATTGCCCACGCAGACGAAGTTGCGGGCAACAGCTAGTACCAATATATTTTTACGACTACAAAACATGAGCATCAGAAAAAAAAAGTTAAGTAATAATATAAGTAATACATAAGTAAAACCTAACCAAGCCTATATAACAGAAGTTCAATCGTTTTCACCCTAATCCGTGCCTTTAACACCCATCACAGGTCTAGCCATGCTGTTCGATATCCCTGACGAGCGAGGCGGTGCAACAATGGACAAGCGCTGGGGAGACCCCAACACCTGCCATTTTCCGCTGTTCCCGGGGCTGACGGCTGTCGGCATGCCTTATATGGCAGTGGTGTATGCGGCATTGTGGGTCGGTAAGTGGTAGCAATCGTTCGATAAAGAACAAGAGAGTTGGTAAGAAAGAGGTCCTCAATTCAAACCAGACAGACTGAAATAATCGACCAAGCTTTTCATACAATCGTTCGTAACTTTTAAAGAAAATAACTATGGAATTAGGTGTTTTTTTCCGGAGTAGGTACCTGATGCTGTCGAAAATTGAGATATTTTAAACTTGAAGACAATTGAGATTTGGTGACGATTTTAAAGTGACTTTTGACTAAAAATGTGAAGTAAGTAAGCTTTGCTCACAAAATAATAAATCCGTCAAGCCACAATTAAAATTGTCAAGATGTTATATCTTCACCAAGAAAGACACTCAAAATAGACCCTTGTTTTCTAGGAGCGCTATGCATAATGCTTGGCTACAAGTTCCGCATCACTGCGCCGATGTTCACAATCTGCTACTGGTACCTGCTCCTCATAGAGAAGTCCTTCTGGAACAACCACAGCTACCTGTTCGGACTGGTCGCTTTGCTGCTCAGCTGTACGGAGGCTGAGTGTTATTGGTAAGAGTTAGACCTTAAGTTAGGTAAGATCTACTCTACAGGCCTTGTTTGTCTTGTATTTTAATTATGACTTGTTCTTCCCGTGAGCGGTATCGGTATCGAATAAGAATGTTTTACCAAAGGAATCTCGAAGATCTATGGCCCTTCCAAAAACTAGATTAAGGTATGTAGTTAAAGGCTATGAAGGAGTAACTGAAAGTGACGTCGTAATTAGAGCGAAGAGGAGAAGAATAATAAGGAAATCATGAAGGATACATAGCAGGAAAGAGAGAGATCAAATGAAATCATCATTTTACGTAGTCCTCTTTCTTAGAAACATAGTTCCTCGTGAAGGCTAGCAAAAGTTTACTATGAGCCAGTAACGAACGTAACGTACGTAATTTTTAGACTGACCTCACAAAATATAGTTACCTACGAAATTATCGACTCCTATCCTAGACTTGTAACCAAAACTAATATTAATCAGTTTCGTCTTAGCGACAGTAGGTAGAATTAAAAATATCTCATTTAGGCTCGACTATTATAGTGTCAATGAACTTCCTATATTTAATTGAATTTAACATAAATGAATAAACTTTTGCCCTCTCAGGTCATTGGACGCATACCTTGACCCAAGCAAGCGGAAACCTACAGTTCCATACTGGAATTATTTTGTACTGAAATACCAGTTCTTTATATTGTACTTTATGGCTGGGATGAAGAAGGGAACTGCTGAATGGCTTACTGGGTATTCCGTCCAGAATCTTAGCGAACATTGGGTGTTTGACCCTTTTAAGTGAGTTTAAAGCTTATTTATAGTAAAACTATTATTGTTTTAATACATGTAAATCTATATCATGAAAATGCTTCTTTCTAAATCTGTTCCCCCATTTTTGCTTTCCCTGTCGACGTCTTTCTATATTAAAAGGAAAACCCTTCACTTTGATTAAAGAGGTCGCATTTTTTTTTCTAATTATTAACTGAGGCAGTCAGTTCTTTGAAATCAGTCAGACTGACCATAGAAAATAGTAGCAAAATGTAGATTATAGCACCAACGTCGTTGATAGGATACTCAAAGGTGCTCTACCTACCTCAATTAACACCAAATAGTTATCACACAATTGGTGCGTGTTTTGTAATTCATAAATAATCAAATACTTACAATTCATCACCACCAGAATTTGCATTTCATTTACCAATCTTCAATTAGGCCTAAAATCGTGTATTAACTACTAAAGAAACAAATGATTCACAGATACTTCCTAACGGTCCAGCAGACAGATTACCTGGTGGTGCACTGGTTCGTGTTCGTCTTCGACCTGACGGTGGCTCTGTGGATGATGTGGTCTATCACCAGGCACGTGGCAATGGTGTTCTGTGCATTGTTCCATCTCATGAACAGTCGCCTGTTTCGGATAGGTTGGTTGCTTGGTATAAAAGTGGTGAATGTGGGTTGTTTTATGACGGAATGATGCCTTTTTTATTGTGCCCCTTTACCGCATTCGCTATACAATATATACCTACGAGCTTTTAGCTTCAATTCAATGGTTCTCTAATGGGTCAGACCATTATTTTCCCCTAAGTTGAAAGTCTAGAAAGATCGATGGCAGCTTTAACGTTTTCATAGACGTTCTAAAATATATTTTCTTTCAGGAATGTTCCCATGGGTCTGCCTGGCTACAATGCCCTTATTCTATCCATTTGATTGGCCGAAAACAATCGCATCATACGCTTTCAACTATTATACTAAATTGAAGCGTAGTTTTTGCTACAAAATTCAACAGTACAGAATGAAATCCGATTGCGACTGTAAAATTAACAATTCTGATAATGACAAGGCAGAGGATGAGACTATGAAAGTCGTTGAAAAGGAAGACTCGTCTAAAAGCAAACACAACATCAAAACTGCAGAAACAAATACTGATATTGATGAAAAAGTAAATGACAGCAATGAGAAAGCAAATATCGATAATGTATTCGATCAAGATAAGGACAAAATTACTAAAATAGATGAACAAAAACCTATAAATGAACCTGAAAAATCCAATAGTAGTATTGAAAATAATAGCAATAAAAATAAAGTAACAATATACCTAATTTTGTCATACGTTTTCATTCAAGCGTTTCTGCCGTATTCACACTTTATGACAAAGGTAAGTTGAATAACAATCATTGAATAGATTTCTAAATATTTACATTCCTAATTTTATTGTTAAGTTGGCAATAATTTATTTATCAATAAGCAATTATTAGATAGTACTTACTTATCTACTTTAACTCAATCATTGTCAGGTCGTAGTTAATTGTCAATGGTAATGGATTTAGTGCCAGTAAGTATTAAAATATAATCTTGCTTGCATTTATTTAATGGTCAAATCTTAACATAAATTACAAACCGGTTCTTTTTGAGACCAAGTTTTCCAATAAGGTGGCAACTGTTTATTGAAGGCTAACTAAGGCTACCTAGTTCTAACCGACGGTAACCGAAGATACGCCTAAGTTTAGCCGTATATGGCCGGTTACATCTAAAAACCTTTTTCGTATTAGTAGGTACCTCTACGCAAAATACTCCTAAATAGAAATATTACATTCTCTGAATTCCCTCGTTGCTTTGAAGTCGAACTTACATAAAACTAAAAAAGGGAACATGAAAAGGGTCATTTCAGCTGCAAGTAGTATTAAATCCGTGGGCGGCAAGCGTGGGCGTTTAGCGCTGAAATTTCTAAAAAGCTTTTGTGAATATTTGACCTAGAATCGCCACTAGCGTGCATTACGAAACCCCGTTTTGAACTACCCGGGGAATTTGGTCAATGGTCATACTTAATTAAAAAATACTTTTTAGTTTATTTGTTGAAATAAATCACAGTAAGTACCTATCAGATCTATTTCGGAAACGCCATCTTCAACATTCTAGCTAGATATAAAGAGACACGAAAACAAAATAAAAATCTAAAGTTACTCTTCCAGGGCTACAATAATTGGACCAATGGCCTCTACGGCTACTCGTGGGACATGATGATCCACACATGGGACATCAGCTCCGTCGTCGTCAAGGTCGTGGACAACCAGAGACAAGAGGAAATCTACATCGACCCTGAACAGTACACCCTCAACGATAGATGGTCCAAACATGGCGACATGCTCCTTCAGTACGCTCACTGTCTCAAGAACAATCTAGAAAGAATGAAGAAAACTAAGTTGCATAATCCATCGAAGGCTTTGTCCAACAACATATCCATCTACGTAGATATCTGGTGCTCAATGAACGGCAGATTCGTCCAAAGAATGTTTGACTCGAAAACGGATTTGCTTAAGGCATCGTGGTCCCCATTTTCTGAAGTTCCTTATCTAATGCCCTTGTTGGATGAAGCAGTTCATTGGAGAAAGGATATGGATGAAATAAGAAGCGAAGTCCATTCTTGGAGTGAACATAGCGATGTTATATTCTTTGCTGATTTTCCAGGTTGGTGAGAATTGAAATTGAAATTTGATGTCTAAATATTTATTTAAAAACACTTGAATAATTGGGATTAAAGATAGACTGACGACGGTGATATGATGTTGTACATTCAAAATTACAGGTCGCTTATGGTCAAAAACAGTTTATAAATAAACTGCATATTTATTTTTAGGTACTTAGGTACCTGCCTACGTAATGTTTTCAAAAAAATATACTGACCTCTCTTCGTCCAGTCTATTTTTGTCGCCACTCATCATGCGATTCTATGTAGGTACCTGAATCAGTATGCACCTACTTAACTAGGTACCTACCTAACAAATGACTGTCTGAATGCATGTTTAAAGATAAGTAGGTAAATGCTTAGTTACCTACTATACCTACTGCACATTTACAGGTTACGACCAAGAAAAGTACATTCCACTGGAGCTTCAAAATGTCACGCTAACCGTCCTAGAAGGTCAAGTGGTGTTCGAACCAGAGGTGACCACAAAGCAAATAGGACAGTCCTTCAAGCTGACCAACGGCCATCGCATTCACGTGCATTCTGGAATGTTCCACAGAGTTCTGAACGTCGGGAAAGATCCCGCCTTTTATATGTACACTTTCTTTAATGCAACTGATGTGAATCAGAGTAATGTCTATAATACTAAATTGCCGATCTTTCGAGAACTTTTCAGAAGATTTACCAACATGTTCGTGTTTGGCAAGTTGGTAGTTAGTAATGTTTTTCAATTGTTTAAATATTCACAATGTAGCTCTTCTTGAATTATTCAGTGGTTAATTATTTCATGGCTATATGCTTTATGTAGGTACCTTTGTGTTTTGATTATATTCTCGTTAATTTCTTAAGAATAGTTAGTAATTAACGCTAAGTAGGTATGGATCAAAGTCTTAGGCAAATTGTAAGAGATGGACATAGAATAAAATGCATTTTCTCTTAACTCATTAATCAGAAAAAAACTATCTATAATGCGTGCTTATTGTCCTTATTGTAATTATAGGTTCAAATTATTTATACTTAATTGAATTTTAAATTGTCTTAATGAAACAATTCGCAATTTAGTACTGGATGTACAAAACGAGGCAGGCGCGCTCCCTGAAAAATGTGGAGGGGCCAGAACCAGAATTATTTAACCTTTCGAATAACGGTCAACAAAAAAAAATATTCTATTGTTTGCTGAAAATAGGAGAACTTCCGCTGTTGAATAAATGTAGGTAACCACCAATAAGTACATACATGTTATTGTGATGTCTTTTGAGGTAGCATTGAACCTACTAGTCATAATTTATTACAAAGTGAGTTACATGACTCAATGTGTTATCGTAGCTTAAAATTAAATTAAAACTACTTAAAATAATCCACGCAGTGACAAGAATTTGAAAGCACGCGGGCTGGTAGGCCGGTAAGCTGCGGGTACGGGTGAACACGCGGGATAAACGGTATTGCCAGTCTTTACATGTCTTCTTAACAAAAATATAACGTCATATTTCCGATCCGACTTTCTGTTATGTAGACAAGGCAATAGCGTTTATTAGCACCCTGTCATTTTATTATGTAATCCCAAATAAAAATGTAATCCTTAAAATCTTAAGTAAAAATTAAATTCAAATGCCACTACAATGTGAACGCATCATGAACCAGTGTTGCCAATAGTGCAAAATATTTGTATTTTGTATTTTCTGAAACGTACGAAATAAACATGTTTGGAAGTTTTTTGTCTTTTCTTTTTTCCGCTTGCGACCGATTCGCGTAGATAATTGTAAACAAATAGCTCAAATAAAGTAATACGCTACTTTGGACAAATAATTTACCAAACAAACGCCGTTGTCGAGGAAGGTTTTTTTATCGGGATTTATACAGAAGGCCTCACGGGATACTAATGAAACTGCTGAATTATATAACAGATATGCCACTTTCAGTGAAACCGCTAACGGGAGCTACTATCAAAAATAATTGATTCTCGCCACAGAGTGTCTTTGGTTAGCACGTGTGCCTAGAATTTTCAGCTGTTTTAAGTGTTTTGGTGAACTTTTGTGACTTAGTTTTGTGTTTGTGTGTTGTCTTTTTGTTTGTTACCAGTGGTGTGTTGTTATTTCGGTAACTAACCAGTTTTTTACAAGCATAATGGATCAAAATAAACCCCCCGATCCCGATCCTCCCGACATCTCTGCATATGCTCCACTTTCCCCCAATTATCCGCTTTCCCAACTCGCTGATGTTGCTTGCAGCATCGCGGACTCCCAGACCCTATCAACCTCGAATACCAGGAAACGCTCCGGAGATGATGCCAACATTGGCGTGTCAACCCCGCCATCAAAACAACAAAGAAACCTAGTTGGCCGCAGCAGGTACTCTGCTACTGATAAGGCACCTTTTATCGTTCATGTCTCTCGATTGGAGCCCCAGCCTAACGCCGGTACCTCTCTACACCCTGTTACTTTCGGAATATTCCTACAAAAACATAACATTACCAATGTTGTCCGTGATGGTGTTAAAAAAGTTGGTAGGAACCGTGTGTCTGTAGAGTTTAAATCCCCTCAGGATGCAAACTCATTTATTATCAACAGCATTTTACATAAGAACTGCTATGTTGCCTCTATCCCCACTTTTAATATAACTAGGATGGGTGTTGTGACTGGTGTTCCCACAGATTTAAATGAAGAGGAAGCCCAAAAATACTTGCAGGTCCCTTCAGGTTGTGGTGAAATCCTGAAAGTTCGTCGCATAAGCAGGAAAGTAGTTATTGATGGAGTGACTGTATTCAAGGCAACAGAGACATGTGTACTTACCTTTGATGGCCAAGTATTACCTCAAAGAGTATTTTGTTGTTACACCTCCCTTCCGGTTCAGCAATATGTTTATCCCACCATCCAGTGCCGTAAGTGCTGCAGGTTTGGTCATGTGGAACTAGTGTGTCGGTCCAAGCCTCGCTGCAGTAAGTGCGGCCATGATCACCCTGGTGATGGTTGCAGCACTTCTGAGGCGGAGGCATTCTGTGTGCTCTGCTCGGGGAATCATTTTGCAAATAGCAAATCATGCCCCGAGTTGGGTAGACAGAAGGCCATTAAGACGGTTATGGCTGAGAAGTCCCTTTCATATGCTGAAGCTAGCAAATCTGTCCCACTTACTTCTCGCAATTATGCTAATGCTGCAAAAGCTATTCCCGTCCCCACTCAGTCATACCGCAAAACTGTTTTCCTTAAGCCAAAGACCCATGCCCCTCTATCTCCCTCTTATGATAAAGCTGCCCATCAGCAGATTATTAACTCCCCTGCACCTTCACAGCCTGATGGCTGCGCTCTGAATAACCCATTCATTGATAGTAATGTTTCCTCAATAATAGATATACTTATTAAACTTCTTTCTACAATTCTATCCACCAATAATACCCAATTACCGTCCAACGTTGCCTACCAACTAACTAACCTTTTATCAAATATTAGAAATGGCGCCTCGCCAAGTATTCCTTCAATGGAATGTGAGGAGCGTGTGGCATAAAAAGCACGACCTCATATTCCTCCTCAATAAATTCAAGCCTCTGGCTTGCTCTGTAGCTGAGACTTGGCTCACCCCGAGTCTCAGTTTTAATATACCACTATTTAATATTCTCAGATGTGACAGATCTGATGGCTATGGAGGGTCGGCTCTCCTTGTTAATAATCGTGTCCCCCTCTCCACCTTGACTCTTCCGGTTCTGGATGGTGATATGAATATAGTTGCGTGTAGAATTGAGGGTATCACTGTTTTATCCGTGTATATTTCCCATCCTCAGCGTAGGTTTTTAACCACCATTAGGGACATTTTGAATAACATAGTGGGACCTGTGCTCGTCATGGGTGACTTCAACTGTCACCACTTTAGATGGGGTTCCAATCGTTGTGATTCGTTTGGGGAAGGTTTAGTAGAAATCTTGGATGATTTTGACCTTTGCATCTTAAATGATGGTAGCCCTACTCGTAGATCCCTTCCAGGACAGCAAAAGAGTTGTGTAGACCTCACATTCTGTTCAGTAGAGTTGGCGGCATCAATTCATTGGGAATGTACTACTCTGACGCATGGTAGCGACCATTACCCCATTGTTGTAACTTTAATTAATAAAACCTTTTTAGAGAAAACGTCTCCTCCACTATTGAAGTACAACTTGTCCAAACCTGATTGGTCGAGGTTTGCATCTTTACTGGAGGAGAAAATTAGTATGCTTCCAAATTTAACTTCAAGTTTTCAAGATTCTTCTGGTCACTGCCATGCTAAGAGCTGCTACGATGGCTTTATCTCGGCCATTACCTCAAGCGCAGACTCTACCTTTCCGTTGCGCAACTGTGCCAGAAATAAAATCCCGTCACCCCCGTGGTGGGATCAAGAATGCACATCGGTTATTAAAGAAAGAAAAGAGGCCGAAAAACAGTACAATGATGCGATGAATAGCGACAATCTTATACGGTACAGACGAGTGTTAGCTCAATCTCGGCGGCTTCTTCGCAAGAAGAAACGCCGCGGTTGGGTTAAGTTTTGCACTTCTCTATCCCCTTCCACTCCCATTTCAGCAGTTTGGAAGAGCATTAATCGTTTCAGGCGAGGCTGCTCCCCAGCTATCTCTTCCCCTATCTCGAGAGAAACTGCTGAATCCTTTTTTGACAAAATAGCTCCAGCCTATGTTCCTTCTTCCTCAGAACTTCTGCTCCCGCCTGTAAATATTGTGGATGATCCTATGAATGAACCATTTTCGTTAGAGGAACTTGATACGGTATTACGTCATGTTAGGGATTCCGCCCCAGGCATAGACGGCATACCGTACTCATTTGCAGTTCATTTTGGTTTTGAAGCAAAAAAATATTTTTTAGGAATAATAAATTATTGCTATCAATTTGGTTGGGTTCCTGAACAGTGGAAATCTCAGATAGTAATTCCCCTTTTGAAGCCCGGCAAGACTGCTGATGATCCGAATGGCCTTAGACCAATTGCTTTGTCCTCAGTGTTGGCCAAGATATTGGAACATTTAATTAAAAATAGACTTGAGTGGTTGGTGGAGTCTAGGGATCTACTGCCGAGTAGTCAGTTTGGCTTTAGAAAGGGGCTTAGCACCATGGACAGTGTGGCAATTTTGGTTACTGATATCCGTACAGCCTTTTCCAAAAATGAATCCGCTGTAGCCACTTTCCTTGACATCTCTTCCGCATACGACAGCGTTCTTCTTCCAGTTCTCAGGCAAAAATTGCAACAGCTGAGGATTCCGGGTAAGATGGTACAATGTATATGCGCACTCCTCATGTCTCGCTCTTTGATGCTCAGAGTGCAGGGGGAGGTATTTGAGGTGAGACAGACGTGGAAGGGCCTTCCCCAAGGCTCAGTTCTAAGCCCCCTACTATACAACCTGTATACAGCAGACATTGGCTCCTGCCTTAATGCTGACTGCCACCTTTTACAATACGCTGACGATCTAGTGTTGTATGTAGTTAATCCATCTATTACGGATGCTGCCTCATCTCTCTGTCTCTCCCTGGACTCTCTGCACACATGGCTTTTGGACCATGGTCTCTCGTTATCCGCCCCAAAAAGCTCGGTAGTGATTTTTTCCCGAAAACGACTGATCCCTCAGGTCTCAGTTAACATTCAAGGACAAGATATTCCCATAGGTAACAAATCAAAATTTTTAGGCGTTTTCTTAGACTCAAAATTATCCGGGATTCACCACTTTAATTATTTGATCAAAAGATGCGAAAGAGCAATCTCCATCCTAAAAGCTCTCGCTGGTGTCTGGTGGGGGGCCCATCCCTTCACTATGAAACTGGTCTACAATGCCTTAGTCCGCAGTATCCTGGACTATGGGTCACACTTGGTGATTCCAAGCAACAAAGGTGCCTTGGCCGGTTTAGATAGGATTCAGTCTCAATGCCTTCGAATCATCTCAGGTTGCATGAAGTCGTCGCCTATTAACGCCTTGCAGGTCGAATGCGCTGAACCTCCTTTAGCCCTGAGACGTCAGTACCTCGCTTCCCGTTTCCTATCCAGGGTTATTCCCAAGTCATCTCACCCCCTCATCCCAAAACTCAGAGAGCTTGACACTCTTTGTCACAGCTCCAAATATTGGGAACACAAAGAAATCCCCCTATTCCTAAAAGCATATCGGTTTTTTCAAAATTTAGAATCCCCCATTGCTCCACATCCCAGACTTCCTTTATTTAATTACCCTTATGAAGTACTTTGCTTCACCCCTAAAATATTCTATAACATTGGCATATCCAAAAACTCCCCATCTGCAAATTCGGCCTTTAATGCGGTTTTGGGTGAACGATGGATTGGGTTTCAAAAGTTCTTCACGGATGCTTCCAAATCAAATGGTGGCTGTACTGGAGCCGCGGTTTACTATCAGAACTCTAAAATAATTTTGAAATTCAGATGTCCGAAGGAGTCTTCAGTATTTACAGGCGAGTGTGTGGCACTATTGGAAGCTTGTCGTTTTATAGAGTCCCATGAGATTAGCTGTGGAGTTATCTTTACTGACTCCCTTAGCTGTCTCCAAGCCATATCCCAGAATCCCTTTAGAACTAAACTCCATTGTCCTATTGTCCTGGATATTAAAAAGTCCCTTTTCTCCTGCACTAGGCAAGAGAAAGAAGTACACTTAGTCTGGATCCCTAGCCACTGCGGTATAGCGGGCAATGAATGTGCCGATGCATTGGCCAAAGATGCGTGTTCATCTGAGTCCGCTGATCTTGCACACTTCTCCCTTCAAGGGCATGACCTGCTAAACCTCCCTAAATTGAGTCTTGAGACCTCGTGGCAGGAATGGTGGAACATCTCAGGCAAAAGGAAGGGTAGCTCTTATTTCGCCATTCAACCGGTTGTAAAACCAAAACCGTGGTTTTCAAATTTCAAAAGATACCCTAAACGGGTAATTTCAGTCATGTGCAGAATTCGGTTAGGTCACTGCTGTACACCGGTCTTTCTGCGCAAAATTCGGGTGCAGGATTCATCCCTCTGCGAGTGTGGACTGGATGAAGGTACCCTGGACCATATATTTTTTGACTGTCCTATCAACTCATCCTTTGATTTATATGGTCGTCTCCAAAAACTTAAAATTCCTCTCCCGACTAACTTCCGTTCCCTCCTATCCCACTCCTGTCCAGAACTGCTCCAGATGCTGTTGATGTTCATTAATCAAAACAATATTAAATTATAAATTGTGGCCTATATTTAGGCCACAGTTTGTATGGTTGTGGTATATATTATATGTTATGTGTTACTAACATTTTGTTGTTGTTTTTATATATGTAAATATATTTCTGTTTGTTTCAGTGCCGTCCTACTAACACATTAAGTTACACAAGATCGGCCACAGCACCATCTTAAATCAATATATATATATATTTTTAAATTTATTTTAATTAAAAGCACTTCTTGCTTCTCATCCCACTTGTCATTGGCAGAATCGTCGAAATTGACATCGACACGGATTGCCATATACAAAAATAGAATAGAATAGAATCAAAAATAATTAATTTACAAAATATTTTTTCTTTTCATAATTTTACAAAGCGAAACAAACGCATGCTGTATAATTATATAGATTCGATCCTCCTGACTTATTTTTCCTATTAGATTTTAACTTCAATGGAAAAATTATATTATTTTAACTTCTAGTATCTGGCAACATCATAGAGCGGGCGGGTGGGTTTCGTCTGTCAAATAGAAAATGAAGGCGACAGCGACAAACGGCGTGGCGTGAAACGAGTTCATTCATCTTTTCCTCTTGCCGCTGTGACGAGTCAAAGAAGTTCGGGCTCGAGCCGACGCCTCGTCACTGCGAATAAATAGTAAAACCGAGGACATTCCGTGATCATTATCGAAATTAGTGTCTGAAAGGTAGCACGCCTTGCCGCCCCTTCGGAATATTGACATTTTTAGTCATCTGTGATATAACGATACAGCGGTATCCTGTTATTCAATTTTAGGTTAAAAGTCTCGTGTGATGATCAGTGCAACATTATAGAAGTTTAAGGACTGTGCGCGCCCTCGTCTCGTGACCGGTGTTCAGACTGAGCTGTTAGAAAAATGGAGTCCCCGGTGATGGCATACGCGTACGATATAACGCCGAATTACTCGTACATTTTCGAATTTGAAAATGAATTTATTCATACCGACTATCGGAAATGGATGACCGAAAATTGGACTGTGGCGTTTTACTACGTTGGAGTGTATATGGCGTTCATTTTCGGCGGTCAATACTACATGCAGAACCGACCCAGGTACGTACCTCATGCTTCCTTTGATCCCAAGTTCAGTGTTCCAGTAGCCCACTGGCGTCAATTAATTGACGTAATACAGGAAATAATGTAATCTGTTACAAGAACACATGTGGGCTTGTAATGTAGGTACACAGCTTGCTAATTCTGATAACATTTCTCATTTCCTTATCTGGAATTAGTCATTTTTATAATTAAAAATGTTGTGAATGGTTATAAATAGCTTATTAGTGTTCATGTAGCTCAGAGTGAGTAATAGAACTTTCTAAAATGAAGCCAATTTTAAAAACATCTGTAGTTTGTTCTGTTGTTTTCAATTAAATTTAAAATGATGTGGATACATGTAGGTGTAACAAATTATCCTTATGCTTCACATAACTAGGAGTGGTTTTAAACACGCTACTAGTGGAATCTCCATAGCGCACAAAACAATGTTGTCTGTTATAAAATACAAAAATTGAATTATCTCCTATTAATTATCTTATTTATTTATTACAATAATAACATTAGAAAAACCAGTTGCATGATTATGTAGAACATGTTACATGGACACTTATCTATTACATACATATAGAGTAATCAATTTACTTCAATTGTATGTCTGTATGGTAACCATGCCAATATTTCAATGTTCAGTACATTAACATAACAACTGATTATAATTTTAACACTAAAATCAGTGGCTTGAAATAGAATTTCTGTTTTTTTCATGATAAATCTCAAAGTTGGCTTAGTATTAAAATCTTTACATTACTCCTTTCTTAACCACAACGGTAATAGTTATTTCTCATTAATTATGTATGTTAATTATTATTACTTTACAAAAACGATTAAAGCAACAATACACTATTAGTGTAATTTTGTCTCAAACTGCTTTTAAAATAATTTTTTGTTAATATTTTTAATGGTTATTACTAAAAACATCAACTAAGATGATCTATGCTTAAAATAATAAAAAATATTTCATTATCAAAGCTATTTTGAAATAACAACAAAAAGATTTTTAAATACAAACTTTTTTGCTGTTTATGGTTTTTATTCTGTGTTTGTCTATTCAATGTTTTTTTAGAAGACATTATAGAACTCTTCAACTGAAACATTATTCCATTGATATCTAATAATCTATGACTCATTCTTCTATTCTGATGTTATAAATAATCTATGACCTTTGTTTACCAAATTGTATGTGATGATTCAGAGACTTTTATCTAATGCTCAATAGTATCAGAGTATCAGTACCCTACTCTATGATAATATGAGTATTGGAACACCATATCATATCATTGGTCTGTTAAAATCTCCTACAATTTCCGTAATGCAAAATATTGCTTATTTAATACTTTAAACAGAATCAAAATATTCCAATAGTTAGTACCTATTATTTCGATTTTAGTTTTTTGATCCAGATGCGTAATCAAAACGGATCTGCTTTTTGCAAAAAAAAATAATAATAATCTGCTCGGCTATTAAGTCATCTATTTCAATATCTAGCCCATTCATTGTGAATTAAAGCATGCATCCGTAATTCTTATTTAAATTGCCTCTTAAGTCATGAAAAATCAGAAACAATGAAGTAAAAAACGGAACTTCATTTGACTAATTAATTAAACAATGGTTTGATACACAATTGCAAAATGCGCTGATGTCAACATACTATTGCAATCTAGGAAATAAAATAACTACTTAAATGATATTTACGTTTAAAAATATTGGAACTTTTCTAGGTAAATGTAGTTCTTCCCCTGCCCCATTCAATATTAGTTCATAACATAAAAGCAGCCCCGGATCTTCAATTTTTTTAGGCGGGGCAAAAACTGAAAAATGCCGCCCCGCCTACCTACGTACTTATGTTTATTTTCACCACCGAAAGTCACTTTTTTGGTAGGTAAAGGACTTAAAAAAATGTGTCCAAATCATTGTAGGCTCAAACTGTTCGCCAGGTTTAAGTTATGAAGTCGAGACAGACAGTGCCGGCTTTAACTCTACTAGCGCCCTGGGCGAGATTTCTACGGCGCCCCCGACTACAATTCAAACCCATACGAAAAACAGAGACACAATATATAGTTACCGATTGCGCGAGCGAAGCGAGCGCGAATTTTTTTTTTATAGTTAACAAGTCAAAGCAAAAATTACCTAAAATGTAGCCCAATCGTACATAAGTTATTGCTGGTTGGTGAATGCAAAAACACGGGAACACAGGTTGTGATTGCGCGAGCGAAGCGAGCGCGAAATTTTTTGTTATATTTTAGAACTCAAAACAAAAATGACTTAAAATGTAGCCCAAACGTACATAGCTCTTTGTTGGTGTTGGCGCCTAAGTATGAATTAAAATTTTGGGACTTAAAATAGTACCATAAATAGAAACTAGAAGTTACTTTCTTATTAATAAAAGGACGAAGGAGAATTTTTGTAGACAAAAAAATTTTCAAAAATAAAAACAACTATAAAGTGAAGCAAGCCCGAAAAAGCTTTTTTGAGATTTGGATCACTAAAAGTCCTTAACATATATAATAAAAGGCGACTGTGAAATGAAGAAGCCGCGAGCGAAGGGAGCGCGAATTTTTTTGAGTATTGGGACATTAAATTAAAAGTAGCTATATGTGAAAAAAAATGTAAGTGTAAAGTAAAGAAACCGCGAGCGAAGCGAGCGCGAAAATTTTTGAGTTTTGGGACATAAAAGTAGTGTATCTAACGCGCGCGGCATTGTATGACAATACATTAATTTAATTGAAATTTCTTGGTCCAGAGGCGTGCCGCGGCGCCCCTGAGCTCGCGGCGCCAGGGTTATTCGAACACCCTGCACCATAGGTTAAGGCGGCCCTGATGCTATCCATACATTTGGATACAGTTCTTGTAAGTTGCGATCTTTGATGAAATTTAAAACAAAAATAGGAGTAAAATTCTGATCAAGGATTGGTTGGGGGCGCCTGCGGCGCCCCTTATGTCCGGCGCCCTGGGCCGTCGCCCAACCGCGCCCTACCCTAAAGCCGCTACTGGAGACAGATTAATGTACACAAAAAGTTAATAAGTAGGTAAAAAGCGCAGTAAAGTAGCAAGCAGTCGGAAGCGCAAACTTTTTTGTTTTTGAGGACTCCATAAATATATTTTTTCGCTACATTTGACTTATAAAAGGTAAGATAGCGCGGATTAGACTAATGAAGCCAACAAGGCCATGCCTGTGTAACATTGCGCGAGCGGAGCGAGCGTGAAATTTTTTGAGTCTACGACACAAAAGTACTTGCATTGTCAAGCAACAAGTAGCCACGAACGCAGCGAGCGCGAACTTTTTTAAGTTATTTGTTTGAAGACTCACAAATTAAACTGGGAATCATGTACAAATAAAAAGAAACCGTGATTAGAGCGAGTGCTATTTGTGTTCGATCAGAAAAACAGTACAGAAACGGTAATTTAACCGCGAGCGTAGCGAGCGAGAATTTTTTCACTTAGTTGGAGGATGTTATGAAAAATAATCAAAATGATCAATTAAACATAGCGAAGGCGACTGTTTTTGAAACTTTGTTTGTCAGTATCATGATACAATGGAACTTCCTTATCAAACGGGTGTAATTTCATCGAAATTTTCTGGTGGTGGGGCGTCCCGTGGCGCCCCCTGAGACCGAGGCGCCCGGGTTATTCGCACACCCTGCACCATAGGTTAAGACGGCCCTGTAGGTAACTATTATGGTAATCTGTGATGTAGGATTTAAAATCAGGCAGCCGCCTGATTTTGCCGCCCCCTGAATTTGCCGCCCGGGGCATGGGCCCCGGCTTGCCCCCCCCTAGATCCGGGGCTGCATAAAAGAGAACACCAAAATTCCGCGAAAGGCAGATCAATCGAAAAAAATACGCAGAAGTAGGTTTTATATTCTCATTCCAAGAAGTTAATAATTTGACATTTCAGAACATTGAGTTCGCCTTATACTTACTGACGTCATACTTATGCACTTTCTAAACTTTAGGTAACGAAGATACTATACGAAAAGGCTACTTCAATCTTTCTAATAATCTTCCTAATCCAATGCAAAAATCTATGATTTTAATTTTTAAGTTAAATAGGTATTTATTCTAAAGTATTTAAATACTTCAAAAATTAATATTCAACTACGTGCCATTTTGTATACTAATGTCTTGTGTGTTTAGTCTTTGAATCTAAAGCCGTGTACTGACCGACGCGACGTTACGAACGTCTAGGAGGGGTAATGTAACATGTTACATGAGCGGTACGTTGCACGCTGGTTTCCCTGTAACACTAAGTACTGAGTGGAAGAATGCTCGCCGAGTAACATATTACAGTACATTTCGTAGCGTTTTGGTCAGTACCCAGCTTTAAATCGTCGCCAATCTCAAAGTTGTCATTTGAATAGACTTAGGCAGTACAGTTATGCAAACCTAACGGTGTAATTGCTTCTTAGCTTTTAGATGTAAACAACGGTTCCTTAAAATTTCGCTATGCAATTTGCAATTCAAGAATAGTGTATTTATTTGATCTTTCATAAAATAATCGTTACCTTACTAACTGGCTTTAAGTTGAAATTAAAATAATATACCTGGCTAGATAAAATGTTTTATCGATATAATTTCTGATGAATAGGTTAACCTTTATATCTTATCCATAAAAAGTTAAGTGTCAATTACCACACGTGGACCATGTGCTGTAAATTATCATTTGTTTAATAAAATTACTGACCCGTTGACTCCGCTGACTTGTAAAGTCAGGAAGATAAAATGTTGCTACTTATGTCATGTTTGTTACATGTTATGTCCGATACGAGTTTTGTAATCGTATGTATTTGGTGTAAATAAATATATCTGTGACTTTAAAAAAATAACAGATATCGTCATTTAAAATATTTTCAAAATTTTATAAAAATAAGTTGGGTATTGAATGGTAATAAAACACTTAGCAATCACACGTAAAAATTCAAATGACGAAATAATTGTGCATATAAACAATGCCAATGCCGTCCAAAAAATCAATAAATATTCATAACAAAGTCTTCGTTATTGTTTGCAACAAATATACCTAGTTAAAGCTAATATAGATTTACGTCATAATCAGAAATTGCATAGTAATTCAAAGAATCGATTGACGTACGATACATGTCCGAATCGAACTGTGTATATTTTAACTTTCACTATGACCGATGTCCAAAGACAATAAATGTTATGTAAAAGTACGAGTATCTATTCATTATAATATTCGTTCTATGTCCAAATATTTCGCGATTTTGTTCTTAGCTAGAATGAAGCTCACTAGTTAACCCGCTAACAATCATGTGGGACTAATGGATACAGGTAATGAAGATTTACATGTATCTTCATAATGGTCGACCATCAACCGGTCTGCCAAGCCTCGTAATTATAGGGGAAATCCATATTTAGCTGTGGAAATGTACAGGACCGACCGTGTTATGTACGCGACGTTAAATACTTGCACTTTTATAACGCCAACTAAAAATATCAACTCAATTTAGTTCTGCAGCTGCATTTTCAAAGAGATTTTGATTAAAATCTTAAATAACCGACGCGTTCTCTTTGAAATTGACTTTCATACAGTCTAGATTTGGAGCGTGTGTTTGGGATTACGTAAACATAAATTCGTTTTCGTAATAAGTGTATTTGGTTATCTAATTTCATATATGTTTACAAACTGTATTATGGTGACCGGGACGTGGGTGACCGGGACGCGGCGCTCAGATGCCGGGCGGGTGGGGTGGCACCGGGGTGTATGAATGAAACTCCGCATCTGATCTGCAACGTTACGTAACTCAGTTTGGCACGCTTTCATGAATAAAACCGTTTTCACAGCCACATTGCATTTTCCACTCATTCATATTGCCCATTTTCATGATTTTACACAACTACGGTTTTATTTTTCGGAGCAACTTTTTCGAAGTATCGCTTTCGTTCGTCAGCAATTAAGTGAAAGTTTAACACAGTGAATACTGGTCTCACTTACACACTGTTATGTATGACGTTGCATGTGGTCCAAGCCTCTTATGATGGTCGCAAGAATATTGAATGACTTTGCATTTAAGAAAGTATTGTCCTATATTTTCCTAGGCTCAATGTTGCCGCTTGCCAATTTCACAAGCAATATTGACGGTGACAGTTGTAGCAGTTTATTTTTCAAGTCATAGATTGCTTGTAATATTTCTATAAAAGTAACATGTGGGTCAAGGTGTATGTCGTCTATTTTCAGTGTAATCCGTAGGCTTAGAACGCATAACTCGGTGCGTTCAATGTTGCATTACGCTAACTACGAGATACTCCACTTAAATGGTAAATCGAGACCTATTGAACTTTAATTTAACCTTATTGGAGTACTTAGAGTAATTGGAGTTGCACCAAGACTGATTTTCATAAATCAGTTTGGAACCAGTAACAATTCTCATAAATGAAGCTTCATTCGAAGTCGGTTCTATCTTCCAAATATACCAAGTACTGAAAGGCTGGAAAAATATAAGTTATAAGCAATGAAGATGGATCGAAAGATAACTATAGTAATACCAAAATTATATCTGCGAGAAATCTGACTCTTATGTTTTCTTTCTGAGCTGACATTGACATCATATTGGGAGTCGCGACTATGGTTGAGCAGGCAAGCAATTCAACCAACGTAAACAATGTTTTTATTGCCCCGACGCCGCACAATATTCCTATTTAGATAATACTTGAACATTTTAACGAGAGTACGTTTACAATGCACTTGTGGAACAAACAATGCTAACAGATTCTTACGCTGAAGTGTGGTGGTGTCGAGTGGACCTCAATTGTGAGCTAAGCCTCTCGAAAACGAGTTTCTTTTCTCAATGACATCATTATTTGTAATGTTTTAACTTTTTTGGCATTTATCACCCCCGAGTGGATACCATAATTTCATAATGGTGAAAGATTGTATAAACCTTGAAACTGTCATCGAAATATTTTTTCAGTAGTCATATTACGTAATGTCCAGAATGAGGAGCATTAATCATTAAGATAAATAGTCATGGTTTGAAGCGAGCCACAGTGTAGTAGAATGCAACATTTTCCATTATCCATGACGTCAGTTCCCAGAAGTTCATTCGTGTGCATTCAAGACTCGGCCATCACGCCATTCATTGCTCGTGTCTATTTAATTTTGTATTCACCGAGTTTCGGCGGACTTTGTGTAGGCAGATATCGATTTTAGATGTTTCAAGAAGTTATTTTTACACGCCTGAATTCCCGCCTAGACTTGAAGAATGTTAACCGTCTTCTAAGATTGCTCCGAAACAAATTGGTTTGTTAAATGATAATTTATTTTAATTAAGGGGCAATTAATAACGCGTTACCGTCTGTTCACGCTCCAAAAACTGAAGTAGTGAAATTAGTAAGTTTTTAGAGATTTAGCTAAATCATTCCGAATATTTTAATTGATACTTGCGTCAACGTATTAATTAAAAATCAAGATAAGTCAAAAGTATGTACTTATGTTGGGATCTAATTGGTTCGACCAAATACAGCACTTAATTACCTCGGAATTCCGATAACGAAATAAATAAACCACTTCTGAAATATTGAAATCTCTACTTCCAAATAAAATATGGAAGTAACGCCAAGTAAATAGGTTTTTAACTATCATGAAATGTTTTATTCATGTCGTTAACTGGATAGCAGTTTTTGGAAAACTGCCCAGAACTGTAATAGGCAAAAATGTATCATCATTCTTTTGCGTCACAAGCAAAAATTGATCTTAATCAATTTGGTTCTAAAAATTCATAAGTGCGTATTAAAATGTTCTTATAGTATGTCTGAACAGTTAATGGGTACAATTACAACTGGAATTTAATTGGAATTATTTTCACGCTGGAATTACATACAATTTGTTTAGCAATTTGTCGATTTTACGTCAGTGGTCTTTGACCTTAGTAGTTCAGTGTTATAAATGGGTCTGCCATTTTTATTTATGTGCTTAAAATTTTGGGGTTTATTTTACAAGCGATTTTCATAATACTAGTAACTAAAATTTTATCTAATATTTCTAGAACTTGAATTTTAACGCAGCCTGCCTAAATCGTGTACATTTTTGTTTTTGGCCTGGGATGCCGCAGGGGAGATATAAATAAAAAATAATTACCAACATCAACTTTTATGATTTGAATCCCAATTATTTTCTACGCCGACCAAAAGTGAAGCCAGTTTCACTGGAATACAGAGGTTGTGCAGTGACCCGTGGACCCTCCACAACAAACACTTGATATTAATCGGATTAGAACTTGTCCGGATTACAGTTAATCAGGTCATTCACCCCATTCCAGGGCCAATTTAGTCACCGATATTGACATTCATTAGCTAACGACTTATCGACGATTATGTGCCCACAGTAATTTGCAATATTGAAGCTGTGGGCTGTCCTGCTTCGTCCAATGATTTCGAGAGAGACGGGAATCATAAATCATATACAAATCATGTATTACTCTGCTTGACCCATATTTGTTTTTCATTCAGGGACGCGCGCAAACACGCTAATGAGTACAGTAAATATTAGATTTATGTTTAATATGTACCCACTAGTTCTACAGAATATGAATAACTTAATTTCCAGTTGCTGTTGATTTTAAAATTAAATGAAAAGGAAAACTAGACGGTCACGTTCATTGGTTGTTTTAATTTGAATATGGAACTGGTTCATGTAGGCATTTTTATTATTCTTTGCTATGTTTTATCTCGTTTGACTGTCTCAGATTACTTGAACACTAAGGATTATCTTTGATAAGCAAATCTTAGAATACATAAGACACTCCTGTCAGATTTCTTATTTATGAAATTGATCATATCTGAGGACCGGATTTATTGCAAATCCGATTTCGGGTCCAATTTCTTCTGAAATCTGAAATACAAACGTATTTTACCTACAAAGAAGTTTATTGTATCGAAATAAACTCCAGATGTTTTGAACATCGAGATAAACGGTATCAAGGCCGAGGGGTGGGAAACCGCAACCGTTTTCTGGCTACCCGCTTCTGCGAAATTCATTTTAAATGGAGGATTGTTGAACAGTATCCAAAAGTTTATTGTTCTCGAGAAAATGCGAATAATGCTGACTGTTAGCTGTTTAGGAGTGTTATTTGTTTAGTGGCGTTTGTATTGATTTTCTACCCGCTTGTAAATATTTCGAGGTTTTGAATTTTCAATTTTATTCGCGTGACATTATTCTTTTGGCCGAAATTTGTTTACGATGACGAATGGTAAGGAATTAATGCAAATTTATAGGCGGCGAATATAATAGTAGTTGCTAGGCAGTTCTGAATTTTATATTTACCTGAAAGTAGTAGGTGTCATTTAGCGGAAACGTACCAAATTGTAAACTAAAAACTTGGAAAAGATAACTTATCAATGCACGTGAGATACAGCCTCACGTTTACACATTTAGGTAAATCATATAAAAGAATATGATCTATAGGTAGCAGTAATTTTGTATACCTACTGTGAAACAAGAACATAAAACGTGATATTCTCACGTGTTAATTGTCTATCATTAGTATTTCGATAATAAAATTAATTTTTAAACCGGTTCTTGTATTAGTAAAAAGGCAAATAGAAATAAAGACAGTTTTAATGAAGCACCTCCTACACTTATTTTCCTTGGTGTTGCATAAAAAATCCCCCTATATACTGAAAACCTTGAACGAAAACTATAATACTACGTGTAGCTGTAGTTTTTCAACGATTAATTATCGGTCAACGACCTCAAGGAAAAAGTGGTTCAATCAAGGCGAGTTCTCTCTCTGTAATTTGTGAAGGTTACAATTATGAGTGAAATGCTCACTTTTTACTCCATTGTCAATTTATTGAAATTGCTTGCCGAAAGTGCGATGAGCCTTGGAACTTTTCGAGAAGTTTTTAAAATTTCACCGGCATGAAGGCATGCCGTAGCGACAGGTTTGCGCAAACATTTGGGAGTACATGTCTTCCTTTGAAAATATAGATGATGTATTATGGGATGAAGGGTCTCTCTCTCCTTGGGTACAAGACAGTGATTTATACGCTGAATGTGACAAGTATTCTGCTGGTTCTTATGGTGTATAAATTTTATGGGATTCCATAAAGAAGAAATATAGAAAATATCGTTGAACACAACTTTTAACGATCTAGATATAGATATAGATTTAGTTTATTTTAAAATATAATGTGTAAAATACAGGTTTAAAATTAAATATTCATTTCGACTTTTAGATAACTTTTCTAGTTGCCAAGTGCTAAACTTATGACGTCGACAACTAGACACCGTAAAAATAATAATAAATATTAGTGAACATATTTGTTGCTAGTTGAACTGTAATAACTCTAATAACAATCCGGTTTGTCTAAATATAAGCATAATAAATGTGTGCCGTTATTATAAATACCGTTAATAAAACAAGTACACTTGAGATTCGCACGTTCGTTTATTATTTTTATTGTGTTCTACAATTTTTTTCAAATTCATGTATTAAACTTAACATTTTTTTTAATGACCATGGTTCTTAATGTGAAGAAGACTACATAGGCCACAAAAGATCGCACTTTTGTTTGGTTGAGTATCAGCTTTTGGGTTCGACTCCTAGATGGTTGTGGTCTCTTTCTATGAAAATGACCTTAGCTTCGGAATCCTTTTACATGCAAGTGATGAAATTATTGCATTGATTTCAATTGAAACTTCATGAAACATTATATGTTAATTTGCCTATAAATAATATTTATTATTGCCTATAAATATGACGAATGAATCGTTTGTCATCAGAAATAAATTGTTGTAACAAAGCCAATTCGTTGGGTAAGTAGCAACTACATGACTGCATCATAGACAAAATTGTAAACGTTGTATACTATGTAATATATTTATCAATATGCATTTGGGCTAATAATATACATAACTTTTTATTGCATAATAAAATTCAAAGTTCGATACTGCTGCTCAAATAAATGGACTTTGTTCCGCAAAAGTTACGGGCCGTCTTTTCGTGCTGTGGCGAAAATCACGCTATCAAAGTCCAGCCGAATATATAATCTAAGTTTATACAATAAGACTTAATAATTTGTGTAGCACAACATGCCGAGACTTTGGACTGCAAAAGTCAGGGACCGTCTTTTCACGCGGTGTCGAAAATCACGATGTCAAAGTCCAGTCCAATACATAAATTAGCTAAGTTACACTGTAAGAATAATTTGTGTAGCACAGCATGTCGATGTAGGAACTTTGGACCACAAACATCGGGGACCGTCTTTTCACGCAGTGACGAAAATCACGCTGTCAAAGTCCAGTTGAATACATTACTTATCTAAGTTTACACAATAACATAAAGGCAAAAATAATAATTTATTTTTGTACCAAAACATGTTGACATAGTTTGCGGGTCATAAACATTCACTGTTGCATAAATCATATGAAAAGTAACTGCAATCTCCAACTGGTTGATTGCACTGTTTTTGCTGCATTAAAATCCTTCTGAAGATGTGTGCAGTAGGCGAGATGCAATTGAGATGTAACCTTATCTAAAATTTAACGAGTCTTGCTAGGTCTCTTACCTCAGCTTTCAATACCCCTCTCTCATTTCTGCTATGTATCCCAAATGGTGTTGGTGTCAGCTTCCCTTATTTTTTTCTTCATCACTTCGACCTGGCTTTCGGATACCTGGTATTGCTTCTCCACTACAATTTCGAGCGGCTTCTAGATCCTGGTCCCAGGTCGAAACCTGGGATTGAAAGTTACAGCGCCTTTCCTAAGCAGTGACTGAAAACCTGTATTAAAGAAAAATGTGTTTCGTCCATTATATTGATTGTTTACATAATGCCTTAAATCCGATGACGTATTATGACACGCCATATCATACGATACACATTTGTAAACAAATATGAACTTTATAGTTGCAGTGATAAACATCATATTGCATCACGTTAATGACAGATGCAAGAAAGTGAAAGCTAAGTTTTAAGTAGTCTAGTTTTTTAAGCCTTATTGCTCGAAAATGCTTAGCGAATAATTTTCTAAATGTTTCATTGCAAATTCTAAACACGGTTTTGTTTAGTAACGAATAACGTTTTATATGTACTTGTTAATATGTTTTTCCCCTACGTCGTTAGGGCAAAAAGCGATGCTAAAAATTGTATTTACCATTAGCACATTACAAAGCTTGTAAGTAGGTGTTATTTCGTATTACTTTAATGATAGTGAGGTGTTATGATTCTCATACTCATTAAGTTTAACGTTATACCTGCTTAATGATTGTATATGGCTAATTACTGGGGACATTAGCTTAACATTTCTCTGTAAAGTTAAAGTAATATGTATTTTTTGCTATAAATTCATATTGTCTTCCACGTTTTCCTGAAGTTTTCGTTAACTTATCAGTACAATGATTAGATATCTTTCCGAGATAGTAAATAGGCGACATTGCATTTCTTTTCGGTATTTAGGCTGTAAATGTGTCGTAATTTAATTTCAGTGATGACGTATTTGCATCCATTTATTAATAACGTTTGAATGAGGTGCTTCAGAAGTGATTGGAGTATTAAATACAAAATAACAGGATGACTCAAACTATATTTCGATTAAAGTCACTGATGAGGAAAATTGAGTCAAGATAAAATATGCCGATGACGCTTATTTTGCAAAAAATAAATCAATGATTTTTCAAATACCTTATTAGAAAATACTATAGCAACAAAATTACCGACAAATCGAAAAATACAACATATCCGTTGTAACTCGGGGACTTACGCTATCAAACCGAAAACCGGACCTCGGCTTACTCAGCAATAAATATGTAAAACTCATATTAATACTAGATTAAAACATTTATTGCATCGCAACTCGCCGTATGTAATGGCAACCTGCCATTTTATCAGAATCGCACCACTTGGCATCATACGTTGATAATGCCTATCTTTGTGATAACCGAGGTCGGCTTTTCACGTGTGTGATGTAACGGTTACATCCAATATTAAATTGACTAACTGAATCACCACTGTACTTTGAACCCGTTTTGGTATAACGTACCTTCTCAGTCTGCGTTCTCTTTTGGCCTATTGGACGGTGGACTTTGACCACAGAGATCAGAGAGTCGTGAATTATACGGTAATGTTCGGCACTCGTAATCAGCTGAAATTATTGTTGCTAGGAGCTGATAAAATACATAAATAGTTCGGACATGAAGAGCGTGGAAGCGTCAGTCTGGGATAACATTTTTAAAAGTTATTTTAATAAGATAACACGCCTATAAAAATCTGTTCTACACATTATTCACGTAATTTAAAATATCAACATGCTTTAAGAGTGCGTGACTTGCATTACAAAATGTAAGAAATACAAATAACAGCCGTCTTAAATAAATAATATTATACATTTAACTAGAATTTTCCTTAAACCGATTATGTACTATTAACTTGGCAATTACGTTTTCCTTCTAGAAAACCTTGTCACAAGGAGATCAGGAAGTAGGGTACACCTGTTATTGGCATCGTTAAAATTGTATCCTTGAGATTTTACGATCCCGAAATAAAGATTCATTACAATATGTCGAATGTCAATAACCCATCTTGAACCATACCTAAAATTAAATGCAATTTTTGGCATCCAATTTTTGTTTTCGACCGCCCCTGGTTTACCTTTGCCACTTTTTTGGGTGATTTTCGGTTGTGCAATTTTTTTGTATGGCTCGATCATTAGCGTGGGCGAACTTTTTGGCCTCATATACAAAAGGCACTATTTCTTAAGTATGTATATACTATTCAAAAACGATTTAACATTTAAAAAAAACTCGTTTGACCCCCTGTTCACAGCAAAACAAGGAAAAAACGTTTCATTCAATTCATAGAACGATTTTCCACGTTATTTTGTTCGTGGTTCTAAAGATTTGCATATTATTATCTATCATCAATTCGTCACGCTGCCTGTCACCTGTCGTATTGTGGCGATGTGTCACCTCTCAACAGTTATCGGCAGGAAACGGTTATTATCTGAAGCTATTGACAGGTCAACTGATTACAGATGTAGCAAGTTCAAGTATAATAGCTCTACTGACTGACCTAATGACCCATGTTTTTATAACAATCATGAAATTGTGAGTTTTATTATAGTTCGGCCATTCAGAGAATGCGTTCCTGACACGTCGCGATTGAACTGACTGAATTATAACATTCATTGATTATTGATATAATAATGTTGTTTTAATGCTCCTCAATTGTTAAAACGGTAAACAACCAGCAAAAATATTTTTATCGTAACTGCAACGCCATTGCAAAGTTACGTCGTCAGTTCAATCGCGACGTGTCAGGAACGCATTCTCTGAATGGCCGAACTATATTTTATTCAAATGGGAACATCTTGATGGAATCAAATCTTTTAATAAGGAATAATGTTAAATTATTTCAATGTTGGGAAGCTACACACACAGTCTCTGGGTGACATAGAGGTCCTTCGGAACGCTCGTGGGCAGCGAAAGCAAGCTTTAGAAAAAATGCATTTACTACAAAAAGCAAAACAATGTATGTGCCTTCTATAGCCAAGTGACGTTTTTCATTCAATATAAAAGTACACATGAGTTATTTTTAACTTTTTTACGCTACCGTTATGTACTAATAAATCACAATATTCATAGCTGTCAAAAGTTCACGAACATTTCAGGGTTGGCACTTAAGGTAAAGATCATGGACACAATAATAGGTTTTCAGCAATTTTCCGCATGTTGCGTTACGTACAATAAATGTTACTGGCCTTACTACAAAAACTTTAACCACTGTTTTACACTTGTCTAAAAAAAATGTGGCTCCAAAATAAACCATATGTCAACGTCATAATTTGACATTTTTTTAGACAAGTCTTAAACTGGCGTTAAAAAGTTTTTGTGGTAAGACGGTACTGGCCTTACTACAAAAACTTTAACCACTGTTTTACACTTGTCTATAAAAAGTTTGGCTCCAAAATGAACCATATGTCAACGTCATAATTTGACATTTTTTTAGACAAGTCTTAAACTGACGTTAAAAAGTTTTTGTGGTAAGACGGTTTATGTTTTATTATGGCAATTACTAAATGTGTGTACACGCAAATATACATATGTATGTATTGTGTACATAATAATTAGGTATAGTTTATTTGCCTCAAGGTCGCTTAATGACGTAGAATATACGTCGTACTCACTTACCTGGTCAGATTAATGAATATCTATCTGATCTATTATCATCGCAATGAGTCATTTGATTTATATTGTTGCAAGCTGCAAGACCACTTTTTTCGTATCGTAACCCTTTTATGTGCATTTTTTGCGAAAACTGTGTTAAGTACTCTCAATAATTTGCAGTGTTAACTTATGATTCTATAAAATGTGTGTGTCACGTAATCCAAATATAATTGTTTCCATTTAAGATTTTTTCCATGAAAGAAACCTACGCAATTAACTGTCATAAGGTGCATTTAACTCAAACACATAACAAGAGGTCAGTCTGAAATCTGATAAGAGCTACAAAGCTAAGGCTAATAACTAAATTATTAATAATATGTAAACATACTTCACCTTTTTAACACCTTTACTTTTTGCCTTTAACACTATTTTTAAACCTACGTGAATTCTAGCGAGAGCTAACTAGAAGTCATGCCAAATATGAAAAAGAGAAGTACATTAATCAATAAAACTTTGTATATGTTATGACCTACATATCTTTGGGGCTTGTTTATCATATTATCTAAAAAGACATAATATAAAAGATGGTTCAGATACTGGCTACGTGGCATACAGTTTTCATCTTCTGAACAATCGATATCATAAAAATAACTAGCTCGCGCCAGCAGTTTCACATGATTTCTGAGGGAAATCCTTTTCACACCCAGATTCTAAAGAAGTTAAAGTTACTGCCAAGTTTCATCAAAATCTTTCAGGCGGATTTAAAGTACACACAACTTTTGCCTTCATAATATTAGTGTGGAGGATGATTTAAGGCCCTGTAGCCTTTTCTTTATTATTTTCGGATCTATCGCAAGTCCGGGAAACATGAAAATACTGCGTAGATTCTCCATTTCTTCTAGAATAATGTTTCATTAACAATTTGTACGTAATTCACAACGTAATATTTTTGTTTGGCAATGAAATAAAAACAAAACTATGTAGTCAATTAATTTCCGCATTCCGTAATGGATTGTTCCATTACTTTCGCTTTTGTAAACAAACGTATAATTAATTCACAGTTGATTTTGGTCAATACTGAGGATTGATTCAAATATGTCTGTTTACCGCAGAGATTGCTACCACAAAGCACCCAACAAAATATTATCATAGTCGATTCTATTAGGTCGGTAATAGGCGCACGAGTCTCAATACTTAAAATAAAGAGATTAGAACCTATATCGTTGCTTTTTACACAGGTTAAAATCGGGAAGCAGCCCCAACATACTTCTAACTAGGAAAAACTTAGCCCGATGGTGAATATTGCTTTACCAACCTTATCTAAGATGACCCCTAATTAATTCCGTCGGCTGATTTACCGGACAGTTCAAGCAATCGTTACTTATCACCTTGTATAATTAATTTTAATCAATTATCCGTACTTGATAGGACAAGGTATCGGACTAAGTGTCAAATACATTTCAAATACATTTTAAATGATTCATTAGAGGCTTAATGTCAGTTTTAATTGCTCTGATTGGAATTATTTTGATTTATTGGGCTGTTCTATTTTGTTATCGAAATAGTGTCAGTTTATCTATAGAAGCGTTTATCTTATGATAGTATTAGAATAGATCTACCTTTCTAGATTTTATTAACAATCGGAATAGATATTTGATTTTCACATTATATGACAAATATTTTAAGAAAGAATGAATGAAAATGTACAATTTATAAGTATGCACAAGTCTCAGGAATATGTATTGTCTGAATTTTATTTATTTTTGAAGAAACCGGTAGTAACTAAGCTGTTTAGTTTTATAAATTGCACAAATAAACGAATGCAAATGCAAATTCTAAGACATTAAATAGTCAATGCTTCCGCGTTTCAGATTTTATCTTTTACTTTGAGAGTGCATTTGTATGCACACCTGTATGTTACTAAGTAGTGTCTTTATATTGCCAGCTATGACCAAGAGCCAGAAAAACAAAATTAAAAAATCAACAAAACCTTGGATGTTTGTTTATTATTAATAAAGTGTGATAACGACCAGTCCTATTTATAGGACAGGTTGATTTAAAATTAGAAGTGCATTATCGGCATTCATAAGTTTTTTTCTTCATTATGTACAAAAAGTTCTTTATCAAGCTATTTATTAAAGCTTTTTGGTTTTATATTTGACCGTCACGTCAAGTCGACGTCATTTTAACTTTTTCTCTGCAAATGTACTTTTTATACCTAATGTCGATTATGCTCTGCGAAGAGTGAAACAACTTTTTGTGCAAAAGTTAGCTTAAAATGATGCTGATTCTGTGTCTATCAGTGAAAATGAAAATACTAACTTCAATTTAATTAACAATGATTATTTTCGTTTTTTAACAACTGTTCCCACGGATTCACCCAAACTCGTGGTAACTGCGTCCCGTATCCGTATAAAGGGCTATATCTCCCGAGGATAGTGTAGCTTTAGCTTTTAAATAGAGATAATGAAAGAATATTTCAAATCGAAAAAAAAAAACTTTTTAATATGGCAAAGGAAATTCTACTATTCATTTATTTTTCTGTTAAGAATAGTTTTTGAAAGTTACTCTAGACAGAGTTTATTTTTCGTTTGACGCTTTTCACAAATGTGATGTCTCATTAGGGAGTTGTTATGCAGTCGTAGACGCCGTCTGGCCATTAGCATGAAAATTTATTCAAGTGTTCAGTACCTATTAAAAGGAAGTTATGTAATAAAAATATTTAAAAAAGTGAATAAAGGAATGCTTCCTATGATTTAATTTTACATATTTATAAAACAAAAAATGTATGATTTCAATTAAAACACATCTAAAATCTCGACAATAGGTAAGGTAGAAGGCAACACTGGGTGGGTTTTTAGCCGGTAAGAGTCCGGCACACCCCCTCCACCGACCCCAGGTGGAGGGAAGTCCATGAGGATTTTCCCCCTGCCAAAAAAAAAAAAAGGTAGAGCAATTGGTAGACCATAGAAATATCCATTAAATAAAATGTTTCAACGTAGATCTTATCATTATTAGTGCAGTATTACATAACAATTTAATTTATTTATCAATCCATTAATATTGATTGACTTTACAGCCGAATGCAATCGATACATTCGTAATAAGCAAGAACAACACTGGTTCAATTAAAAATAAATAATCTACTGACGACCTTAGCGAATGGAAACAGTTGTATGCTGTAGCGTGTTTATTGAAAATAAAAATTGATATACCACTTATAAAATGGGGAAAGTGCCCTTTTATGATCGATCATATTTGTAAAGCCCCCATCGCAAAAAGCTATAATTTAAAAAGTTTTAAATATTACCAGGCGTAATATTTTTCGTGTCGGCTTACCGCTTTAGCACCTAACAGCCAATTTCTTCATCAAAAGTAAAAGCCAAAGTAATGTCATAAAGTAAAAGTAACGGTCAAATTCGTTTTATCTATTAGTTTTGCTGTTACTTTAGCCTTGAAGAAACGAATTTAACCGTTACTTTTACTTTATGACATTACTTTGGCTTTTACTTTTGATGCAGAAACTGGCTGTAAGTCACCTATTGAGATGTTGGAAAACTACACCCCTATTTTTGCGTCGGGTTTTATAATAAGACACCACGCACATTAAAGTTTCGTAAAGTGTGGTGTACTTATACAAATTGTTCAATTTAAACAAGTTGTTTACATATTCCAAAATTTGGAGGAAAATGCCTCATAGTTAGCTTTGTAATTTGCGTACAATTACTTTGAAATAAATTAACATGTCTGTCACAAATTAATTTGATTAAATTACGCTGGAATATTCTAATACAATTTACTGTTAACATTCAAATCATTCAATTGTTTTTAAGAGGTACCTGAACTATTCGGTATACCATTATGCCAAGGTTTGTCTCTGTTCTTGACATAGGCCTTTGAAAAGTAACATAGAATATTTAAAGGTATTGTTTGCAGCTTGCAAACTATCTGGGGCTGCGGGTTGTTCAAAAGACAGACAGAAGTTACCGCGGCCCTGGTACATAAAAGGCCTACGACGGAACACGACGGTTTTTAGTTAGTAAGATTCTGACACTCCCTCACCGCTGCTAACCCACTGCGGGAGAGGTCATTTGATGATTTTTGACGTCGTTAAAAAAAAAGGTGCAAACTATCTTTTAGAATGGGCTTTCTCAGCGATTCTTTAGGCCAAAATTAAGAACAATAAATAATCAACTAAGTATTTTGTAATTGTGAGCTCTTTCAGTCTATCGGTCCCGTGAAATTAAATTAGCCTCATTCATTGTTGGTCTCACAGTCGTATTATTATTACGTCGACAGTGTATCCGAGGCTCCTTTGTAGTTTGATGACAATCGCCGCAAAAGACCACAAAAGACTGAATTTTCGCAATTATGTCCTCTCTTTTACAGTGAATGGTATCCTTTATGAGAATACTTTTGTTAATTACAGCTGTTCCTGTTATTGTGTTCGCATGTATTATTTGAATTTTGATATAAATAAAAATTGATAAATTCTTATAAGGTTATCTTAAAGACAGAAAAAAAAAACATGGAAAATAACGAATAAAGAAGACGGATCACAATCCTTACAAAATTGCCCCACATCCTATAACAATGGGACGTATCTCAAAAAAAATACAAAAATGTTTAAAAAAATATGGCATACTCTCTAACTTATTTTTTTTACACCTTCATACGAAAAAATTGCTTTAAAAATTGTTCAGGCGCTGTTATGAAAACATCGTTCGTAAGATTATTTATGGACCAATTTTTTAAATTATTTTTTTGTTTGATAGGGTATACCTCACAGGTGGTCCCATAATCATCAGGTCAGGATCTGATGACGGAAACCCTGAGAAATCCAGGGCAACTTTTGAAAGTTGTAGGCATGTGCAGGATAAAAACTTAACAATGATGATTTATTTTTTGCTTTTTAGTTACAAGCATAGTTGTCACTATCTGCATTAGTGGAAAGTTCTCATCAATACGATTAACATAAGACTAAATACGAGGTAGTTTACATATTCAGTTGTCGAGTTCCCTCGACTTTCTCTGGTCTCCATCGTCAGGTCAGCTCCAAACCTTCACTATTGCAAAGGTCTATTCAATACAAATAATATAAGCCCAAACACGAGGTCGTTTCCATATTCAGTTATCGAGTTCCCTCGACCTTCTTTCGTCTCCATCATCAGGTCTGCTCCAGACCTTCACTGTTGCATAGTGTTATCAGACTTATCATCATTGTTAAGTTTTTATCCTGCACATGCCTACAACTTTCAAAAGTTGCCCTGGATATCTCAGGGTTTCCATCATCAGATCCTGACCTGATGATTATGGAACCACCTGTGAGGTGTACCCTATCAAACAAAAAAATAATGAAACAAAATATTCCATAAATAATCTTATTAACGATGTTCTCATAACAGCGCCTGAACAATTTTTAAAGCAGTTTTTTCGTATGAAGGTGTAAAAAAAATAAGTTAGAGAGTATGACATATTTTTTTACACATTTTTATCTTTTTTTTGAGATACGTCACATTGTTATAGGACGTGGGGCAATTTTGATCCATCTTCTTTGATATAATTTTAAAATTGTTCAATTTAAACAAGTTGTTTACATATTCCAAAATTTGCAGGAAAATGCCTCACAGTTAGCTTTGTAATTACTTTTGAAATAAATTAACATGTCTGTCTCAAATTACGCTGGAATATTCTAATACAATTTACTGTTAACATTCAAATCATTCAATTTCATCATTCAAATTTTTAAATTATATCAAAACGTAATAATACATGTTGCCATGTTAACATAATTACTTTTAATTATCTTTTCTGGGGTTAATGATCCCTATAATCACTATTAATTTGGTTTTCCTCTTTTCATATTATATTACATATTACCTTTGTTATATAAAAGTATCAAACGGTAATTCCGCGAACCCTTTCCACATACAGCCATATTATCGGCTCTTATCAACGACACATTTATTGTAGGTACAGTCCACCTGTGTCTAATGTTTTATAAAGCTGAGGGCTTATCGGCCTGACTTAAATAGGTTTACGATATTAATCCCAGCAATATTACTTGATGCAAATTAAACCCTTTAATTATTGTTACATTTGACCGTTCGGTAACTCTATAGCCACTGAAGGAAGGAGTCATCAACGTAGGTACGAGATTACAGTTTTCACTCATATCAAGATGTTGCGTTATACATACTACCTTATAAAAGCCATAGAAAACAAGAGTCCTTCCAATACATCTCCACACGCAATTTAGTTAAAATCCTTCAGCGATTTACCCGTGAAAGTGTGACAGATAGACTCCATTCGGATTTATGTTTGTTAGAAAGGAATTGTGATAGTAATATTGGTCCTACTGATGCCGAGAAATGGCAGGCTAGAAGATTTAATAGTACGGTTTGCTGCCAAGATTCACATTGTCCTCAAAGTCACTTTCTCTCCTACATTCTCAAGAAAGGAAGATATAACCAATTCTCAGGCTTTTCTTAAGATAATAATCCTAACAATAGCGGTCAAACTACCAGTAGTTTAGACACTTTAGTATCAAGTAATTACACCCAGTACACTATACTTTAAACCTAATTAGACGTAGTTAGGTGGCAATTAATATTGTGCCATAAACTGGCACTTCACGTTTGACTTGACCTGTCTTATGTGCCTTTATTGAGCTGGTCTTTAAGATCTTGTTCGTTACTTATTTCTGGTATTTCATCAGTTTAATGAATCTTTGTCTTGATCCCTATTTTTGTGAGATCAGGACCAGTACTTAAGTTTTGGTCTAGTAAATTGTCATAAGTTGTACCTACCTAACGATTTTGATGAGTTTACAATGGGAAGTTCCCTTTACCAAAATCTGCTATATACCAAAAACGGTAGGATAGGATTACTTAAAGGGCTAATAAATGAGAAAACCTTACGATTACATTTAATTATGAATTTTCAATACTTTATGGCTATTTCTGGAAAATTTACGCAGAAGTGTACCGTTTAACGCATCCTCATTTCTTCTACAATTATTATAATAATGATCTCTATTTTTACTAACCTCTGTTTCTTTTGTCCTCAGATTCGAGTTACGGCGGACCCTAATGATATGGAACTGTTCGCTAGCAGCATTCAGTATCATGGGCGCGTGTCGGACGCTCCCGGAGTTCATTCATGTGTTACGGAACTACGGGATCTATCACTCTATTTGTGTGCCAAGGTGAGTTTTTTTGCTTTCTTGTTAAATATGACTAGGTCAAGAAATTGTAATATAGCCAAGATATTTACCGTCGCCTATAAATTGTAGATTTTTTCGTTTGTATGGTCATGTCGTGGAAAATGTTTACGTAAATTATGTGCTTCGTATTTTTTTTGGGATTTTCCTAATTTTCATTCAATATAGGTTAGGCTAGTGGTTGGTATAGTAGTATTGTATCGGTTCTTTTTTATTAGATCTTTCTGCCTCTCATGTAGAACTTTCATCTAGATAAGAAGTCATTGGTTTTATTGCCTTTTATGATACGAATATAGTGACTTGTTTGTTAATAGCGGTTTTACGTCAGTCGGTGAAGTAACAAAGCATTTAAGTGCTTAACATTCTCCAAAAGAAATTATTTATGGAATTCACAATTTAATTCAAATTATGTATTTAAGTTCAGTTTTGAGTGAACAATTTATGCAACAATCATAGACGTGATTATCAGAACCCTGAGAGATAGCAACGATATAAATGTTGATAATGTATGTTATAACATGTTGTGCATGAAACATGAGGTTTTCGTATCTAATCGAATTTATGAACACGGAAGTCTGTCTCCAATAGTCCTGTTGATTCAGACAAATAGCGATTACCTACTTACTTGACGTCAATTTGTTAAATTATTTTATTTCAAAACTGCATATGCATAAAGGATTTACCGTCTCATGTTTATTCATTGACTTTGGAAATAAATCGAGTAACAATTCGTTATCATTAATTCGGTATGCACGACAAATAAACAAACAGTATTAAATTCATTTCATTTAATGGATATTATGCGGTGCATTGTTATTTAACTTAATAAAGTCAATCAATATACTTTTCCTGTATAAAGTCAACAAACTTTCTGTGCATCAAAACAGACAAAATTCTCAAGAATTCTATTTTCTTTTGTTCTTATTTATTTAAGGGTACTGTTCAAGGATATCCTTGGTAAAAGGCAACATTGATTAATAACTATATCTGGCAATATAAAGTCGATAAAAGAAACCGGCAGTCGTTTATTAGGCTTGGCAATAAAGCCGCCAAAATAGAAAAAGGCAACTCATAAATTTTGCGTCATCTAAACAACATTACGTATAAGGTGAATTGTCTAGACCGCCTGTCTGTCTAGCCGACTATTTGGGCTAAACAAGAGCAAATAGACAGAAATAATGTCTGAAGTTGATGTTTAGCCTGTTTGGCGGACATCAAACATACTTTTGCTTTGCTATAGATTTAGGTTAAAAATGTTTTATTAGTGCATTTAGTAATAGGAGGCATCGAAGCGAAAAACTCGATTTTTAGAGATCATTTAAGTTCCAGTGGAGTAATAATAGGTATTGGTGGAATGACTCTAAACAGAAACTCTACATATTTAGCAAAAGATAAAAACGCTAAAAATTGCTCTAAACAGTGTAGGTTTTGTTATTAATTTATATGCGCCAGAAGAGCAGTTGTTATACTTAATCAAAATTGTGACAATGTATGTTTTAATTCCTGCTCAACCGATCCTTTTGCAAACTTGTAGTTAAATGAGCTTCCTTATAGGATCGGAATGTATGATTACCATTTGCGATCGTCATTGAAGACCTACAGACAAAACTATCACAGGATATCCTGTGGAAAAGAATATTTGTTCTTCGTAAATATAATCGAACCATATTTTTTTATTGATTTTCCTGGTGTTACTCTTTATATAAAATGAGGTAGTACTTCTTCTTCTTATAGATATATAATCATCCATGAATGAAGTAACGTACCTTTTTGCTTTTATGAATAGGGCCTCTTTAACATGCGGATACGTTTACGAGAATATATTTTATGCTCACTGATTTGAGGTCTAGTCGTAAAAAATATGAATATGACGTTCAATCGCTTTTTATTAAGCATTTTTGAAGAGACTTGTTTTCAAAACAATATAAATGGTCTATATCGAAGTTGTTACGTATGAAGATATTTCATAAGTTGTGCTAGTATAATATCCGAGTTGCATAACTTGGTAATGCATGAAGTTTAACGGTGACTTGCCTAACCGTAACTAAAAGTCAAAAAGGGTTTAACAAACTTGGACCGTTAAAACTTAGACTACGGCCTACGCGGCTACGAATGTGCTACGCTAACTTTTTTTATTGCACAGTAAGTAGGGTTGTTTACGAAGGATGCTAGGTTCCTTAAATCATCATTTACTAGGAAAAATCAATACTTTATCTCACGAAAGAACATAATAGTTAATCGATGTGATATTATTTACATAACTTGTAGTACGTAAACGCCTTATCTTCGCTATCGACTATCGCCACGCTAGGTCGGCGAAAACCGTCACGTTCGTTCGACAGTCTGACGGTAAGATTCTCACGTATATATTCTAATCGCGTACATACGCATGTCTAATGTTATTCTGGCGATGTCCGAAGCGAAAGTTCACGTGGTTTCGTCAATAGGCTATTGTAATTGTGTCAGGAATGTGGTAATTAAAATTAGGGTTACAAATGAATATTAAAAAAAATTGCTTCGATGTCGTAGAAGTTGCGGAAATGTTATTGAGGGAGCGCTATCCAAAACACTGCTTGATACACGTTTTCAGAGGACGAAGCCACCACATATTTATCTACTCGGGTATTTTAATAGTTTTCTGAGTTTCGTATATCAAATCTCCATGTGGTTCTATGCCTGTGCCTAGCAGTGGGACGATAAAAAGGTTGTAACGATACGAGTTTCATATACATAAGTTCTGTTTATTACCGACTAAAAATTAACCTTAAAGTTACAATAAATTGCTCGCAATATTAATTAAAATTTTCTAAGATAAAGTTTTCATGACTACTCGTGTTGCATACATAAATAAGTAAACAAATGTCTGGCATATTTATCCATAACGGAGTATTAAACGCAATGTAAGTAATTAATTTCTTGCTGACCTATACTGACATGTCAATTAATTAATATTATTGGAAGCAAAGACCCGGTTAACGCACTCAGTAATATTATGCATGATTACAGTTTTCAGTTAACTAATACACAAGCACGATCTTTTACATATAATTTCAAGAATTTAATATGTCTTCTTCAAAATGTAAAAGAAACTACAAAGTGCCTAATAGGTACGTAAATTAAGATCAAATAAACATTAATTAATGGAACTAAGCTGCCTTAAGGAATTTGTTATTTTTGTCATCTATTGATCGGATTTAATATAATCATGCGACTAACAGCACATTAAATGTGGCCTTGGACGACCGAGCCTGGATTCAGGCTACTCTTCCCGTTCGCATGGGAGGGCTTGGCGTCCGCAAAATTTCAAGTATTAGCCTACCGGCCTTTATATCCTCCGTCCATGGTACTGAGCAATTGACCAGGAAAATTCTTCCTATCACACTGGCCAATTGCGAGGTACCATGTCTGACTGAGGCTGTAGAGGCTTGGAAAATCACCTGCCCGAATACTGATCCACCCGTCAACCCGTCCTCCCAGAGACAGTGGGATGAGCCGCTCTGCAGAGTTATACGGAATAATCTGCTAAATACGTCAATTTCTTCTGCAGAGCGAGCGCGCCTTCTGGCTGTGGGCGAATGGGAGTCGGGTCTATGGCTTCTGGCACTTCCGTCGTCAAACATAGGCACATTGTTTGACGACACCACTTTCCGGCTTGCTGTTTGCTTGCGTTTGGGTGCTCCGTGCTGCTCTCCTCACCGCTGCCACTGTGGCGAAGCTGTCAGCAGCCTTGGACACCACGGCTTGTCGTGCAGCCGCAGCGCGGGACGATTTGCACGGCATGCGAATATCAATGACATAATCCGTCGCGCTCTTGTTGCCGTAGGCGTTCCAGCCATATTAGAACCCAGTGGTCTGGCACGCGACGATGGCAAGAGACCAGACGGTATGTCGTTGTTCCCGTGGAAGATGGGTAGGTCTTTAGTATGGGACGCGACTTGTGTCGATACTCTTGCACCATCTCACCTTCCTAGCTCGGCGCGATGTGCTGGTTCCGCTGCTGCGGCTGCAGAGAACCTCAAACGGCGCAAATATAGCACCCTGGTTGGTAACTATACCTTTGAGCCGTTTGGGGTTGAAACCCTCGGGCCGTGGGGTCCAAGTGCTCATCTGCTTTTTAAAGATCTGGCAAAGCGACTTGCTGACACTTCAAGTGACCCAAAGGCTGGTTTTTATTTTGGTCAAAAATTAAGCATTGCCATCCAACGTGGCAATGCTGCCAGCCTCTTGGGTACACTCCCGGTGGGCAGCGATGAGGAGTTTTTTGATGCCATTTTTTAGTTGTATATATGTATAAATAAGGCTTTTTTTTACGTCATGTAAATATGTACATAAACTGAACCCAACAATAAAATCCCTTATAAACTAACAGCTGTTTAATAATATAATGATAAGAAAGTGCAATTAATGTAAATATTATTATAATGTAATTTATTACTATTTATAGTGCGCTTACATCAGCTTATAAATAATGTGAGTGCAGCTATTTCGATTAAGGCTTATCCACTTTATAGATTAATCGGATCAAAATGAACTCGTGCAAATCCATAATACCTCAAACGAAAAGTGCTAATAGGGAAAATATTTATTACAAGTTGCAAAAAATCTCACCCGTTATCCAGTTACACAGTATGGCTGATAATACAAACAAAGATTATAATAAGCACGCTAATGCAATAAAACTATAGAACAATAGTGCATTATATGCGGTATCAGGTTATTGTGACCATAAAAAGCCAATTCTGTTATATTCTTACAATGTACGCTAAACAATATCGCAATGGTTATAGAGAAAATTATAAAATTCATGATTGAATAGAAATAGTATGTAACAAGTCTTGGACCGAATATTTCTGTGTTAATATTGATCTAAGTATAGGTTTGTTGCTAACCAAGTTAATTCCCAGTATTTCTATATGGTAACATCTCCTTCGGACGTTATAACCCGATTAAGTTACCTTTGATGTACAGCCATGTTTCCAAGTATCGAATTTGCTAGCGGCTTAGCTTTTCTCAAGATCGAATTAAGTACCCAATAGTCTGTATCAGCGGAATTGAGGCCTGAGAAAATGTTCACAGCTTTTATTATGTCTAGTTGTATCTGTGCGGACATGCTAAACTCAAAGGTGTCTCCCGACTCGAGGGTACTTGAGCGCGCTTTGCAGAAAGCGAACAGAGAATCAAATTCTATTGTTATATAAAGTCTTTTCCAAGCTCCGTCCGGGTCTGTAGCCAGATTTTGTTATCTAACAATTTTCTTAACTTCGCCCGGTTTTGTGCATCTTCAGCGTTCCAGGCTTTTGGCGATCTTCCAAGAATACAGGCCCCCAATGTTCATTCTATCTATCCCTAGGTCGACCTTGACAAAATGAATTTTTTAGACAGCAAATTACAATCGATAGGTTTTATAACAGATGATATTAGGTCTACAGACTGTCTGTCTATCGTCTGAGGTATCTTTATTCGATGATATTTAAATCGATAACCCTGACAGAGATTAAACAAGTTTGTATTGTTGTTATATCAATTATCATTTACATACACACATACATACAGTGGCTTCTTAATTGATAATGTTACTATTCAGATAATTACAATGAGCTGTCAACTCAGGAACGTCTCGGTCGAGTGCTGAATATAAGGGTCTATTTCAATTCTTATCTTTTATATGTTGTTTTATTATCTTTGCTATTTTGTGAATCTATCGATAAGGACTTGAGTACGGCTCTATTTATTGTTTGGATATAATTATATTATTGATGAGTATGATTATTGATGAGTTTCGAGTCTCTCGGGTGTGCTCCTTGTACAAGAACAAAGGCGACAAATCTGACCGCAACTCCTATAGAGGTATCTCTCTCCTTACCTCACCAGGCAAAACCTTTGCACGAATTTTACTGAACCGCTTGATGCCCTTGTCTGAAGACATACTGCCTGAAACCCAATTTGGCTTCCGGCCGAATCGAGGTACGTGTGAAGCCATCTTCTCTATCCGTCAACTTCTAGAGAAGAGTCGTGAGCAGAGTCAACCATTGTTTCTTTGCTTTGTTGACTTGGAGAAAGCTTTCGACTCGGTGCCGCGCAAAACCTTATGGGTGGTACTAGCGAAACTTGGATGCACGGACAAGTTTATAAGAATGATACGACTTCTGCATGATGACATGCACTGTTGTGTCAGTGTGCAGGGCGAAGACTCGGAGTTCTTTAATGTGAGCTGCGGTGTGAAACAGGGCTGCGTGCTCGCTCCAACTCTCTTTGCCCTGTACTTTGCAGTTGTCGTTCGGGAAGCCTTGCAGACTCTGTCCGAAGGTATCCGTATTTGTTTTCGTACCGATGGCGGTGGTGTCTTCAACCTAAATAGACTCAAGGCTCGCACAAGAGTGTCTCACGCGACTATCACTGAGATGATGTATGCAGATGACTTATGTTTTGTGGCGGAATCCCCAGATGGGCTGCAGAGGCTTATGTCGAGACTACTGCAGGCATGCAGCAGATTTGGCCTGAAGATAAATGTCAAGAAAACCGAAGTCATGGCACTTGATACTGTGAACAGTGCCCCAGTTGACATTAGACTCGGAGATGTCTCGCTTAAGCAAGTAAACCAATTCAAATATCTTGGCAGCACCATAACATCCAGGTGTCTCCTTGATAACGAAGTCAACAGCCGAATAGGAGCAGCTGCTGCAGCTTTTGGTAGACTTCGTGCCAAGGTGTTCCGCTCACATGACATAAAGCTCTCTACAAAAGTAGCTATGTACATGGCAATAGTTCTGCCAAATCTCCTATATGCCTCTGAGACTTGGTGTCTATACCGCGAGCATATTCGGACATTAGATAGATTCCATCTAAAATGCCTACGTGACATTATGTGCATCCAGTGGTCGGACCGTGTTCGTAACACGGAAGTACTTAGACGCGCTAATGTCAGCGGTATTGAGGCCTATCTAATGCGTCGACAGCTGCGCTGGGCTGGTCATGTCTCCCGGATGTCAGATGCCAGAGTAGCAAAGCGCGTCTTCTACTCAGAACTGGAGACTGGCAAGCGTAAGCAGGGTGGTCAACGTCTGCGGTACAAAGATGTGCTGAAACGCCACATGAAGAGATGTGACTTAGATCCGTCACACTGGGAGGCTATGGCGGCAGATAGGACCAAATGGAGGCGGACTATTAAGGACAAGGTGTGCGAGTTTGAGAGCCGGCGGAGAGAACAGCTCGACGCTAGGCGAGATGAGCTGAAGGCCCGACCACCCGTGGTCATCCAATACACCTATATCGGAGGAGTGCTGACTTGCAGTGAATGTGGACGGACATTCACTGCAAAAATTGGCTTTGTCAGTCACTGGAGAGCACACCAGCGAAGCTCTCAAAATTAAGCGCAGATCCAAGTCGATGTGGCCGAAATCGGCCAGGATCAATATATATATATTTATTATTTCAATTCAAATTCATATGTGACAATTTAACTTAATGTCTTCCCTAGTATAGAAGATATAGCCGGGTTAGTTTATTAAGGTCTCCAAATTAACTTTAACAGACTTGGGTCTACATAAAGCTTAAACATTACCTCGGTCCCCACCTAGATAAGATTATAAGACTAATATAATTTATGAAGTTCATGAAGTAGTACCCTAAGATTCGGGCAGGCTAGGTTACATAACAACAAACAAACATCTAACCAAGTAGATGTTTGCTCTACAGATGTTGATCTTACCTATATTTACCAAGACGGGAGATTTCGACCCGCAGTGGACGAACCCGGTAATTTGATGCGTAATCACGGTCGATATCATTGTTCCATTACACAAACATGACCTGCTTTCTTCAGTAGACTTGCTACTTTATGTCCTAAGTCACAAGTTTCACTTATTTTTCTTTGGCTACATAAATCGTTGTTATTATGTAAATGGGTCCTACTTTTGAATTAGTTACGTTCTTATCTGAATCAAACCCATATTTTTGTGAGTCCCCTTTGTTATGACTTTTTTCCTTCTGTCATTCCATTCTTCCTTGTCAACCTCTAATAAATCATTCACTTCTTTCTCTTTTACCACCTTCATATTAATTCGTAACTAAATCTTCCACTACGTACCGTGTAACCGCATAGTTTTTGTATTCTTTTTAATGTGGGTATACAGATCCGGCCACAAAATAATAACAGTGATTACAGTTGAAAAAAATAACATTCCATTAATATCCGAACGTAATTACACCAATAGATTCCTATCTAAATTGCACTGTAATGGCTTCAAACAAGTACTCTTATTATTTGAAATAGATCTGACTGCGTCTCTTCCTATCAATAGCCATGTTCGTGTTTTTATTTGCACCAATAACATTTGAAATGTCTTGCTTGCCTCTTGGATTGCATTGCAGTGCAAATGCTTCTTTAAAATCTGCAGTATTATGTCTATTATCGTTTGCACCCAAACTGTTAGCGAAATTAAACTCGCGAACGAATTCTAATTGATGGGAATCCCGTACAATTGAACGATCTGAAACCCTATGTGATCTTTCAATTAGATAGTTGAACATTCCTTTTGTTTCATTAGAGAAAGTAACTGATTTATTGATTGTCAATTAACACCTAATATACGTGTTGGATACTTTAGTTCTACTAGTACTACTAGTTCTTTGTACATGTTGTATTAAGCATTTTAGCACATTGATGTAATCATGTCTATAAATAAGGAGCTGGTGTTTTGTAAACACCATTATTTTTTGGTGTTTTCCACACTTCGTATTTATATCCCAATTTAGTCGTGCTTTATTCATCTGAGAAGGGTTAGCGATAACAACATAAAATTGGCCGCTAATTATAAATACAAATCTGTTATTCTTTGAGAAGCAAAAACCCAGTGACGTTAAGCCAGTTAGATATTTAAAGAATTAACCGATAATGTACCAAATAAAGTTGGTGTCACTTGTATGGAAATAGTGAAACGTTCATCTTTGGATAATGGAAATTGACGTCTTGCTAAATACTCTCGTCAATACTAACTTTCCTTTAGGCTAGACAATTCGAGGAACACATTTGCACCACAAATATTATCTTTTTTCATCATCATTCATCTGGCATATTGCTGTTCAATTGCAAAGTTGAACTTAAGTCTCAAAAATATTTTACACATCTTTCCCTACTCTGCCACTCGCAATTTACGACAGGCACCAAGATAAATAGTAGCTTTACGTGTTTTATCAGGCTCTAGTCTTGGTAGCCTGTAGTTTTGACGTGAAACCGCGACAGGACAGTCAGTTACTTTCGCTTTACTGATATTATCAAGGATAAATTAAGCCTCATTTCAGCAATGGTAGGTACTACGATCAAGTGTGATCTTGGCTCGCATCGTTCTAGAATACTGCTCTAATTGTTGATATCTGGTTTTATGTAATCATTTGATCCTTGTCCTATGCCCTAGGTCTAGGTAGTTCTGTAATTACTTGGCCATTTGTATTGTTATGTTCAGATGAAACATGACATTTCTAGAAAGAACCGTAGACCTGTACAGATTTATAACATGCGTTTGTATAAAATGAAGTATTGTCTATTAAATTATTAATCATATTAATGAATTGAAATATTCAGTCCGCCACATGGTCACGGCTAAACTCTATAACTAATATTGATGACCTGCTTAATTAATGAACTTTCTATGTTCTTTATAATTACTGTGCATTTATGTTTCAATTGTTACTTGCGATCTGATTGGTATTTCCCATTCATGTATTTATAACATGTATGTATACCAGTTATTTTATGTGTCGATGATAATCACATCAATTAAAGAATATATGCACGGTATTATAAATGTATAAATTAATAAGTAATGCGTGCCATTTGAATGCATGATTCAGGCATTTTATGGCTAGTTTTATTTAATTATGCATTAAATTACATTTAAATCGGTGACCCGAAGTCCAATGCCATATTCTTTGCAATTATTTATCAGAATTAAAATCTCTTTAGACGGTCCCCTCTCTCGTATCTTTATGACTTTGTTCGGACGAAATAGCGTAACTGTCTCCACAGCAAGATATTGAAAGGAATCCTGGCAGATGACAGAGATTCAAATTATGATAAAAATGCTGAGATATTTGGAAATACAACAGTTGACAATCTAAAATGTAGTTTTGCCCTAACTCGTACTGGTTTGCCTCGGAATTGGTCCTTGATAGTGGACAGCGTGTTCAGTACCAGCGAGTTTATTGCGCTTGACCGAATACTCGTAAAGGGACGATTGAATTCCGCGGAAATCGACGAAGTTGTATGAATATTCGGAATTAGTTAACCAATTTGAAGGTTGTTTATATGATTGTCTTTGTCTCTGCCTCTCTCCTTTTTCAGCGCAGACAGAGTTAAAAGTTTACTCTGATGATCTACGACTCAACTGAGGGAAATAAACATGGAATCATCATAATTATAATTATCAAAATGGCGAAAACATCATAATTTAAACTCGTGACCATGTAGGACCAAAACCTTCGTAGGTAAATTCACAAAAAAACTATTTGTTTTGCACTCGAAGTGTTAAATTACCCAGCCCTATGATAATTTCATCAATTTAAGTTTTTAGCTACGTTAATTTTTGTCCAAAAAATCTGTTTATTTTTAACACAAACACGGAACTAACGCCATATACCATAGCCAATTTAGGTGGCTTGTCTATGATATTGACGCAATTGTTTAAATACCCGTGTAATACCTTGATAATTAAGTTAGCTCTTTTTTCTGATAAATATGGATGTTTATAATTCAAATTCGATACCATAGCGAATGGTAAAATTGTTTTCTCGCTCAAATTAATAGGTAGCGTAAACTTGAGACTTAAGATTATTTATAAAATAACATAAATTAATTGAACCGCTTCTCAATAGCCATATCTGAGGGCACGGCAGTGCCCCAGCCAAGACTCGAGCAAAGCGGGCACGGCCGTACCATCTTTTCTCGAGGCGTTTCGCGGCTATTTCAGCCCCCTGTATCTTCCATGTGAACAAAGCTAGGAGTTTAGGTTTTCGATGAACAAGATTAAGTATTAGAACAAGCTCAGTCTCAAAATTACAAGACATTTGAACAAATAGTTTACGAGTTATGAGCGAGCAAAGTTACACCATTTTGTCACTGACTCACTCACTGACCGATCATCAAAAGTCTAAGGTACTTCTAGCAAACTTAGAACCTTCAAATTTGGCACCAAGATAGGTTATTAGATACATATAAAGGGAAAATTATAAAAACCTTAAAACTTAATTAAAAAAATAGGAAACAAATTTATATTTGCGGTTTTTCAAGAACATTGTGTATGAATTTTGACTGCATTGATAACTTTGTTATTTATTTATGTACAAAATGTTACTATTTTTTTATTGTTACGTAGTGGTATATTGTTATTATGTATTAAATATACAACATATGAATAAAAAAGCTAGGTTTAAATGAAATGAATAATGATAAAATCTTTCATATTAATGCAGTGCGATAAACACTGCATGCTCGCTCGATAGATGGCGTTGTCCTGGTCTAAATCGCGCTATGGTTTCGTTACATAGCTTAGTAAAAGTAGTACTTAAAAAAAATCAAATAATTTCATGTGATAGCGTCATCTACCTCTGAAATAAATCTCTTTTATTCTAAAAGATATTCGATTCAAAAATTCGACAATTTCGAAATTTTTTAGGTTAAAAAAAATATTGTTTACGTGCTACTTTAGGTGTACATATTTAGTTTGTTATATATTTAGTTAGTTCCATGTAAGTTAATTTAATTTGTTATATAGTTAGAGAAGAAAGAGACCTACAAAAAATAAATTAGATCCCACCAAAAACATTAAATGTAAAAAAAAGCCAATCCTCTACGCAATTCCTCCACCGTAAAAAGTTTTGAGATCGCATAGAAGCCAAGTCCTGTTCTACTTTATTTGTAATAATAAATCAATATTTTGTGACTATATCAATAGTTTTGTTCACATTACAATAATACTGTCTTGGCCATGAGCACAAGTTAAAAGTCGCTCCTTGTAATAATGTAATAAATACCATTGAATTGATAAATTCTATGTGGACATGATTTTACGATTGGACTGATTATGGACTGATTGGAATTTGAGATCACCATGGACTAAACATGCGCCATAGTACATGTGCAGTTCATTGATGTTGGATGATACTGACTGTCGGTCATTTAGTAACAATTGAATAAACTAAAAGTATTTAATTCTGTGATATTAAACTTCATGTTTGACTTTCACCTCTCCAAGATATGCTGTATTATATTTGTAGTTTATTGTGCTCATGGCCAAATCAATATTATTGTAAAGTGAACGAAACTATTGATATAGTCACAAAATATTGATTTATTATTACAAATAAAGTAGAACAGGACTTGGCTTCTATGCGATCTCAAAACTTTTTACGGTGGAGGAATTGCGTAGAGGATTGGCTTTTTTTTACATTTAATGTTTTTGGTGGGATAAATTTATAGGCCCTGCATTACGCGAACCTCTATTATGGCAGTGACTAATAAACAGTCCATTATTCAGTACTTGTTTTCGTGCTAAACCTAAGTTTATTTATCCTTTTACAATGAAAAAGTGTGGATTTGTTTTGATTTGTTAAGAGACTCCTCTGTCAATCTATAGAATCTATGGCTAATTTATATTCTAGTGCGGAAAAATACTCAGCCTCCATTGTTAAAAGGTTCAGGTTTTTTGCAATCAAGGGTCTGTGGAAATATTCCCATTGATACTCCAGGCCGTTGCGAAGACCGGTCTGAGGTCTTGTTGACGTCAATACGTATCAATTGACGTCAGTCGAAGATTGCAGCAGCATGCACCGAGAAGTAATGGCTCATCTATAACCATTTGTAACCCATAACATTTGCACAAGGGAATATTATACTCAAAAAAAGGGCTCAAGCTCTGGAACATAAGAAATCGGCGCTATTACATGTAAGACCCTATAAATCTGAAATAAGTACGTCATCAATTATAGCAGCTGAAAAGCTTGGAACATTTTATTTATTTGTGAAAGGTGCTTACTTGAATTTAGATAGATTTCAAAATTATTTCAGGCGTATCGAAACGCGCTGAACTGTAAACTTAGTTTTTTAGATGACCCCTCATAAATATCCAGAGCTTTCGATGACTCGTAGTAAATATTTCAAGTGTGTAAAAAATTGGTTTATATCGAAAAAAAAAAAAATATCTTGAAGTTTTTTAAGAGTGCTTGTTAGTTTTATTTAACGTTCTTGAAAATAATTTGTTATCTATCATAACGACCTATGTTCAATTAGCATAAGTGGAAGTTTGAGCCGGTCGCTCGCACTTTCACGCAATCGGCTAACGTCATTCATTACAATGTTTACCAGACTCAGGGGTGAAAGGGTAAAACCCAAATAAAGAACATAAAAGCTAGAAAATACTCTGCTAATTAATTTTATACTTCGTCATCATTATCGTCCCACTACTGGTCACAGGTCTCTTTTCACACAGAGTAGGATTGAGCGTTAATCACCATGCTTCACCACGGTTGGTGATTTTATACTTATCAGGAATATTTTCATATTCTTTAGACCAGGGTTTCCCAACCTTTATTTCACTGAGCCTCCCAAATTCAAAAATAATAATCTCATGCCCCCTTAAGTTTAAAAACATTAAAAACACACATTTTTTTTACAACTATATTATTTATTTGAATTAAAATTAAAAACAAAAAGTTCCATGCAGATATTTGTAAGTAGATATTTATGTTTTAAGGATCAAAAAGAAAAGATATACATATGTATCTACACTTGAATACCATTAATTACTTTTCACTATTTTGTACAATTTCCGAAAATTAAACGTACTGATTATGCCCCCCCTGGTATTCCAGTACGCCCCCCAAGGGGGGCATGCCCCCCTGGTTGGGAACTCCTGCTTTAGACTAAATAGGGCAATAGTGCAATAGGGTGCAAAAATGTTACGACTAGCAAAATCCGGTTGATTTAACAGCGGAAATATGTTTATATTCGGAGTCGTTCAGAGAATGGCTATGTGAGTACGAACAATTTCACGGCCAACCGAACTGAAATAAAAGGCTTTGTGAACAAATAAACATCAGCGCTAAGCTAGGGAATACTTTTTACATTCCCACGATTTCCATACGAATAGGGAGAAAACTATGTTGTTTGTTTGTCTGTTATTTGAGGGATTTTTCATGTAATCAATAATTGCCATTGTTTTCTCACCTATATATTATTTTTATTTATAAATACATATATGGAATCTAAGTAATAGTGGGTTTTACCTCCTTACCTTAAAAGGCCGCTAAGGTATGCAGGGATTTTACCATACTTTGTTACTAGTATATTGCGGTTTTATTTTAGTACCAACCAGTTAAAGATATGTGGTTTATATAAATTCTGTTGTGGTAGGGTTATTTATTTCTGGTTTTACTACTAAACTGCTTATTTCATTTTATCTTATTTACTGTGGGATCTTTTAGTTACCACACTGCTTTTAAACTTGAGACTGCTTGAATAACTAAAGCCACACGTTCTCTTATTAAAAATGTATATGCATCGTTCAATTCAATACCAGCATCCTATCTGTGCTATCTCAACGCATACAACAGTCACGATATGATTAAAATGTGCAAGCTATCATTAAAATAACGACATCGACCTATTGTGACCGCTGGGAAACGAGTGCTTTCTACATTCTATCTAGGTTAGGCATTGTTATTGCATTCACTTTTGACGTTTTAAGATCTGTGCCAGATACCGACGAGGACCAAACTTCTTCAGACGAAATTTCTCTTAATATTAAGTGATTGAAACTGAAGGCTTCCTCGTTTCGTGTTTGAACTTGTAAATGAAAGTTTAATAGGAGCAAAAGTTCAGCTGTCTCGTAGAAGGCCTTGAAAGTTGTTGCTTGATTATTTGATGTTTGTAAGCCAGTTCTCAATGAAGAAATTGTTAATTGCTTGTGTTGTTGTTTGTGCTTTGAGTGTAGCAATTACCTTCGCATTATTTTACTTACAATAGACTTCAAAAAACCGGCCAAGTGCGAGTCGGACTCGCGCACAAAGGGTTTCGTACCGATTTATAAAACGGACAAAAAAATCACGTTTGTTGTATGGGAGCCCCCCAAAATATTTATTTAATTCTAGTTTTCAACTTCATGATGATAGTTTTCGGTTCATGAGATACAGCCCGGTGACAGACGGACGGATGGACGGACAGAGGAGTGAAAACAACAGGGTCCCGTTTTACCCTTGGTACCCTAAAAAATAGGTAATCAGACAGTCTTTGTAAGTACTTCGCATCGATTTTGGCACGGATACTCTCAGGGAGCATAAGAAATATATTATGTCGTATATCATACGGTAACTAGGTACAAGAAAGCCAGGATCTGGTAATAAAGTAAGTTTAAATTTCAAGGAAACCTGAGCGTGAAATGAGATTTGTAAAACTGGGGTACTACCGTGGCATTTAAACTTGAAGGGACGTTGCTCTTTGGTAGTGAAACTTACGTCACACCTTTCGTAATGGTGTATTTACTTGCTTTATGGAATATTCCATAGCAATAAAATTACATCGATTATACTTGTATATCACCAAATGAATTATCCCACTCTGTGGTGCAGCGGCATTTTACTGATAAAAATCCACCTAAGTTTCTTCTGGAGCCCTCTGTACACATGATGATGATGTCCTCCTAGCCGATTATCATTAGCTCATGTAAGGAGATTGTACACATAAGGCCGCGGTGATCAGCGAATGTGGAATTATGGAATGTGGTCAGAGACTAGACTCTTTCAGTGGCACTGTCAAAGTGAAAAAACAAAAAATACTATCCACGGTTTATTATTAAAAGCTCGCCTTGATAACACTGCCCGAGTCTATTACATACCATAACATTTCATTTTTATATCCAACTTCGTATATTGTAAATAGTAACAAATTTTTATTGGGTGTTCATGGTCTATCGGCAAATAGGCGACGGACCTTTTCTATCTAATGCTCTAGTAATAGTCGTAAATCCATATACGATATTGTTATCGAAAAAAGTTTGGTGTATTGGGACTTGGTTCCCATTATAGAACGAACTTATATGGGTCGTATCTACATAGTTTGGTTTAGTAACTTATAAAAATATATATATAAAAGGGAATCTTTTAATAATTCCAACGACATCAGCGGATGAATTCATTTATCATGGTTTGTAAAACTTCATTTAACTTTAGTGGTTAGGTATTACGAATAGACATTTGTCGTCCAATGGTGAGTCAACAGGTGTGTTTACATAATAAAGCAATGATGACTTCACATTTTACTGGTAGTCGTAAAGATCTTAATGAGGTTCCATTGGTTTTATATTAGAAACCACCCACCGTACTGACGGTTTGTCGCTTTTGATTCGATAAGTCTACTTAATGCTCAATGAAAACCATCCCTACGTTTAGTCGATAAAATTACTTTGACTTTGTAGCTACGTTATAAAAAAGTTTCAAGGATACTTTATAAAGTCGCATTATAAATGATTTCAATTTCCCACACTAATCGATTTTAGGTATTCCTATATGGCATGAGTCTTTAAACTGAATTAATCTATGGCATATTTGGCGAAACGCCATTAAAATCTGGCCTTATTTGGTGACCCGAAACTCTAAAACAAGCGGTGACTTATAACCAAAAGGCTTTTCTAGAAATCTTAATCTAATCTACGTCATTGGAAGGAAAATCATCAATATTATTGAAATAATATTGACTTTATACATACGCAATGATGGAATGGAAATGTCTTACAACTCGTGTTACACAGACATGGACATATATTTACAGACAAGAGTGTGTGTAAATAAAGTTAGTTAGACTTTTAGTTTAGTGTAGTGATGAGCTAATATTTGTTCACTTCTAGAGTTGTAGTCACGTGTTTCTTGTTCATCCTGTTTGAAGCGGATACATTCATTATGAGTCAAAATAAGTATTGCAACAAACAAAATTTTCAAGATTCTGGAAATACACTTTTTATAAATATGACAATTGAGTTTTTGCTTCATATTTTATCAAATCCTCCGTGTTTAACTTAATTCAACGTTAAGCCCAGCGGATTTGTGTCTATCCAATCCCGAATTTCTTTTCACTCAAAAGGATCTTCGATTCTAACTCCGAGATAACAAGCAGTTTTTATTTGGAATTCGGAAGCTATGATACTTTCCCAGAACTTTTCTTACAATATCGCAAATAAGTACCAGAAGGGATTTATTTGTTTGAATAGTCAATGGAGTTTTTTTTATGTACTTATGAAAAAAAATGTTCTCTTATATTTTCTTAAAATAGGTATGTTTTCTTGCATAGCAAGTCATCAATGTAAGGACGAGTCAATATATATATTATCATTTATTATTTTCACAAACTTTATTATTTTATTATTTTAACATCCTGAAAAATAGCCATCATTTATAAAAGTGCATTAAGACGTGTATGAAATTATTCAAAGCATGTTATTAATGCAATGTCCTGTTGACATAGACCACTCCTTAAATTCTCTCCTTGTAGACTCCTTGGGTATTTATCAGTAGTTAGGTTTGTGTCTTGTTGATAGAAAAAAGAAACCGAAATTTTCAGAAGCGTCATATTTTATTTTTAATTCATCATTTGGAAAATCCATTCCATTTAACTTTAATACTTCAAGTAGGATCCAATCATAAATATTGGATTTTCTACTAAATTAATACTATAAAAAAACAAACCTTTGGCTTTACTTGAAAAGTTCATGTTCATTGTTTAAAGTTCTCACACTTTTTTTATTTTGTTTCGTTCCAAAAAATACCTTTTCGTCACCGTTTGTTCACCTACATATTATTCAAATGATGATTTTTGTAAACAAACCTTACTGGTATGACCTTAGTAGTTTATATTTATAAGGTCCTTTGTTTATGTTTGATTCTAAATCCGAAAAAATACAAAAATACTTGCGCCATTTTTCATACTATCGAAAGGTTATTTTATTCCATGACAAAAACGTTCAGATCTAATAAAGTTCAAACGCCAAAAAGTTTGGGAGTTTGCTGCGTAAAGAACTTTTATTAAAGGCATAAAGAGCTCCATGCCATATGTCGTTGAGTTTTACAGTAACTCCCCTTTTTTAGTGTAGACCGAAGATAGGGCTGTCAGCTAGCCAAAACTTTATAGTCCCTACTATTGCATAAATACATATATTGTGCGTAAGAGCAGAAATCGTGGCAGGCAACAAATACCTAAACTTTGTAATACTTATTTATAAAACAGCTAATCTTGGAAGTTCTAAAATAAACTTGTATGTTTGTTTCTAATTTACGTAGGCGATATGATTTAGCATCATACTTTGCAACTACCGACAGGAAGAGTATATTATTTGATGGAAGATGAGATATTTAGATTTTTCGCTTGTAACAATCTTGGTTTTGTTACCTACTTTTGGTTTTGGAGACAGTCATTATTCTACTTTGTAGTTATTATCAGTAGTCATAGTTGTTCACAATTTCTAGACCATGTTGTTTGTTGCTACACGCCGATCAACGCATCTGGCATTGACGCGAGTTTACGCATTACGGCAAACGTGAGCGCTCTACATCATAATTCCTATCTCGTGTACGCAATTTATAAACTGATTGGCACATGTAGTATCATCAATATCATCGTTTATTTATTTATAGCCATTAAGGATCACGAGAATGTAATCTGATGCGCTGGATATCCGCCTTATTGGGATTTTACCACGATATTTTGGGTAACTAATTTGGAATGTCCGATGACCACAGACAGGGTCAAATAACTTAGTACGTTCATAACCTTCATTCAACATCGCAAATCAATTATTGATTCTCAAAGTGGCCGTTTAACACTAAACCATATTTGACAACCCTATCCAAATATCGATTTAGCCCCTTTGCAGACCGATAGGTAGTGTCACGGTCAATGTCGAACCCCGGCTGTGCCCGGGTCGTAAGCAAGGACGGCAGGCCATTATCGACGGTTTTAATTTCGTCATATTTGCTTGATGTCCTCCTAGCCGATTATCGGCTACGGCGGCTGTTCTCATGTAAGGAGATTAGCCAACTACGCAGGACATATTATAGTGCACGAGCATTTGCGCAGACACAGGTGCACTCACTATTCCTTAACTCTCATGCGCCCGATGGGACGGTAATCCGACACGACCGAAGACCGAGAGATCAGGCGCAGGACCGACATTTACGTGCTCTCCGATGCACGGGTGTATCAATCACCAGCTTCCAGGCTCCGGGCTGCTTTGTGAAAGTCTTCTAAAACCCACAAAGCGATTTCGGCCCGACTCGGGAATCGAACCCGAGACCTCGTGCTTAGCAGCCGCACTTGCGACAGCTAGACCAACGAGGCAGTTTGCTTAATAGTACTGTAAATAGCACATCCTCACGTAAGCTCCAAGGGCGACATGCTGTAACGAGAAAGGATGATGGGTAAAATTGGCCGGTATATCCAATAAAAACGATTCGCATATCAAATGATAGCTTATACCCTAAGCTTCATTTTTTATTATGGACAAAACATTGTGAACCACCGGAGAACGAAGATATGACACCTGATAGCATAGTACAGCCCATGGACTTGAACTCCTTCATTGCGTATGGGAGGGATGTTTAAGTGCATTATTATTGTCAATAATTGTCAGAACGAGTCACAGAAGGTGTCTGTGCCCATATTTTCCAAGTTTATTGAAAAAAAAAAGTTTATTTAGCAGGTAGTATTTACAACGTATGGTGTACGTATTCCGCCGTTCTAGTGAGTCTAAACGGCATAACCAATGAAAATCATTTGCATATTAAATGATAGCCTGTACCCTTAGCTTCATTTTTTATTATGGGGAAAATATTGTAAACCACCGGAGAACGAAGATATAACACTTGATAGCACAGGGCAGCCTATGGACTTGAACCAATTCATTTTGTATGGGAAAGATGTTTAAGTGCATTATATTATTGTCCATATTAGTCAGGACGTATCACACAAGGTATCTGTGCCCACATTTTCCAAGTTTATTGAAAAAAAAAGATTATTTAGCAGGCAGTATTTACAACGTATGGTGTACGTATTCCGCCGTTCTGGTGAGTCTAACCGGCATAACCAATGAAAAGCCTTTGCTTATCAAATGATAGCTTATACCCTAAGCTTCATTTTTTATTATGGGCAAAATATTGTAAACCACCGGAGAACGAAGTTATGACACTTGATAGCATAGTACAGCCCATGGACTTGAACCATTTCATTGCGTATGGGAGGGATGTTAAAGTGTATATTATTGTCAATATCAGTCAGGACGTGTCACGGAAGGTACATGTGTCCATATAAAAAACAAAAATAAAAAAATAACAGGCAGCACAGCGTATGGTGTACGTATTCCGCCGTTCCAGTGAGTCTAACCGGCATAACCAATGAAAAACATTTGCACATCAAATGATAGCTTATACCCTAAGCTTCAATTTTTGTAATCGGTGGAACATTGTTAACCTCTGGGGAAAAAAGATAACAGTCCTGTAAGCCTACGACTGCCTATGGAATCAAACCACTTTGGCACGTATGGTATATAAAGAATCTTCTTATAAATAACGCAGCTTTTCCACCACTGAAAGATTTTCAAATCAGTTCAGTCAAGTTCGTAGCCTATTTAATGCAAATACTTATCGTGAGTACTTGCACAGACATCATCTAATGGCCAGATAATGCATCTTGCTTCGAAATATATTGCAGCAAAAACACATAGGAAGTGGTGAAGGGCGGGCGTTTTGGGGGCTGTCTTTTGTTTTGACGTTCGAAAAGTGCTGATTTTCAGCCTACTTTGAATAAATGACTTTTGATTTTGATATAATCCTGTGGAATTGGAGGTGTGCTGGCATCAATCTATCATCACCAATGACTGTCGACTGTCCTGGCTAACAAGCCTGATGTGCCATATGATGAGAACTCTGTGAAAGCTGACAAACAACTTAAATAACTTTATTCTACTGATAAAACCCCTCATGTATCTTTGCGGACCTGACCACCCGGTTGGTTACTATTTGTGTATCACTACATAGCATAAAACAAAGTCGCTTTTTCAGTCCTTATATCCCTATGTCCATTTGCAAGCTTAATTCTTCCAAACTACGCAACGGATTTTAATGCGGTTTTTTAATATATTATTATATTCAAAGATAGAGTGATTGAAGAGGAAGGTTTGTATGTGTAGTAACATACTGTAGTGATAAAATACTGTTTTCCCGTGCGAAGCTGGGGTGAGTCGCTACTTTTCTAATAATTCGACAACCCAGGGCCGAGGGCCGACTATCCTGGTGCCGCAGAACGAGGAAATGCTATCTTCAATAATGGAAATAGTATACGGTGGTAGAAGTAAAAGTTTTTAAGTTTTGTTTTGCTATTAAAACAATTATGCCTAGTTAAGACCGATTTTTATTGATAGTCTATCCTAGGCTTATTTAAATAAGTGATAAGTTGACTAAAATATATCATACAATTAATTTTTCTATTATAGATTTTATTTTAACAAAAAAAATGGGTGCAAAAAGTATAACTCTTTTGTGCCCGACTGTACTTTTTTCCGGTCGATTCTTGACATGAACTGTTTTATTTCAGTAACTGTAGGGTATAAGCAATAATCTAATATACATTAGAACTTTATTGGTTATCAGGCCAGGGTCCATACAAAATTGCCCATCATTAGTGCTTACTCAATAATACATAACAATGTTATGGAATTTCAAATTTTCTATTAAGGGTAATTTTTGCGTTAAATAAACTAGGGTCTAATTTATTATAAACTTTTATTACAATTTGCACTCAACTTTGTGTTTTCAAAATGTCTTCCTATGAATATCAAATATCACTTCAGTAAACTTCCTTTCATAAATATTAATCTCTGACAGAAATTGGTATCAACTTTGTTTTCTCAATTAAGAAGGTAAAACCATTAGCGACTTTTGAGATTAAAATGAGATCAGAACTGAATTTTGATCTTCGGCGAACTAATGGAAAAGTACTCAAAGATTTTCAAACCACACTGGGGTTAGAATTCCTTTAATTTTGTTGGGTTTATGGATGGATGCCCTTGTGGTCCTTCTAATCCAAAATTGCCCACACGCGCAGTAAAGAAAATTTCATTCCCGCAATGGTTTCGCTACACGCATTGAATTTTAAGCGTCCTAGTTTGGTCTATGTAAGAATGAAATCTGACGCAGGCGTAGTAGCTATAAGTAATGTGGTCGCAAGGTCCAATATATTTTGGTTTTAAATTGTTATGCCTCAAGTTATTTTATTTTAGTAGATTAAAGTCATCTCACTAAATTGTAATTTATTTAAGTTGTTTATAACGACTTTAATTTTCTTTATTACATTCTAAGCCAAATTGGTCGTACTTACCAAACATTTTAACTGAGAAAAGACAGTCTTTACAACAAAGCTTTTCTGCTAAATTGACACAAATACGTTGCCAAAAATATATATTTCTAAGCGCCAAGTTTCATTAGTTTCGTTCAGGCAAAACCAGAATCTTCCGAATACGAGTACAAACAGGAATTGGTTCAATTTGGTTGTCGTCGCCAATTGATTGATGGATTCCAACGTATTTCAGCTGTTCTGTTCACTCTGATGGATTGGCCGTTTGTTCAATAACTTTTATTGTAGATTGGTTCTCGTAGTTTAAGTATGGAGAGGTTTTTAACGCCATTTTGGTGAATGAAATACGAGTAAATGGTCTATATATTTCCCGGAAAAAATCTGACAGGATGTAGTTAAGTAGAGACAAAGAAATAAAGCTAATATTGATAAGTTTATTAAGGACGTGTAGTAAAAGAACACTTGTAAGTTGACACCATTCAGTACTAATATTTTGAGAGCCATTTAGTTCGATATTACAAGTCTGTTTAGTATTGGAAGTCTAGGAAACGTGAGATGAAACACGTGTTTGTCAGGCAAATATAAAGTTTTATATTGACATGATATTAAGTGATGTTTTTCTAGGTAGTCAATTACCTACGTTAGTTCAGTGCCTTGCTTTCCTCTTGACGTAATTACAATGTAAATATCAAAGTTCAGACTTTTATTAATATTATAAAATTTTGAGCTTTTTCAGCATTAAATTTTGATGTCAAAATCAATTGATTCACCAATTTTGCCTTTTGGAACTAGTCGTTGGTAATTTTAAACTTTAGCATAGCAATATTAACACAGCTCAGAAATACCTTATTTTAAAAATCATACAATTTAATAAGCAGTCCTCTAGAGTCCGATACAGTGAAATTTTTACGCAAGCCTAAAAGCGCGTTCTCGACTTGATAATACAGTGAGTCTGTCTGATTCGCTCTTATCTTCAACCAATCTACGTCTGGGGACACACACCCTTCTCAGATCTTAATTTCTCAATGGAACAGACATTTTTTTCTTCTTTTATTGCCAGATGTTCATTTAAGATAGGTGTACCTCGATTATAATGTAAAACGATATGTCCTTTATCTTTTCGCTTTTCTCTGCCTTCCGATGGTGCCAGATTTTCTTAATTTCACGCCATTAGATAAATGGGAAATTCTTGTCTTGGGATGGTTACGTTTTCGCATATTTTTTGCTAAGTTCAAATTGTGCGCATTCATCTCATATTTAGTGTGTTTGTCGGATTATCGACGGACCCTACTCGCGAAAAAATCTACGCATGTATCGAGAGTTCCTTAGACCCTGGGATCAAAAGAAATTGTATATATAATCCAATCGGGTTGTACCTAAAAAGCTTTGTAATCTTATAAGACGTGGGTGTTATACCATAAGCGTCTTTTCAGTTCTCTGTTCCCGAAGGGTACGTTTCCAAGTATTTCGTCTAAAATCGAATCTGCTACCAATCCAATTATCTCGACTCGATTATATAAGCACACGCTAGCTCAGAGCTTCCCTTTCAACCTGTTTTGTAGAACTGTGCCAGAAAACGGCGTAACCAACATTTTTCAACGTAAAAATTACATCAGACTCCATAGCTCAATGGAAATAGAAAGTGGTGTGTTAGCGTTGCGTCAGGTGGAAAATTATGCGCTCGCGCCGAATGCCATGATTACGCGTTGAATACTAGTTTGATTAACCTAGTGGTCTTCTTTCGTTGGCGATGTCTGTTATTGATGGCTATGTTGAGTTTTTATGGGATAGACGTGTTCTAAAATCGTAATTTGACTGTTATGGTACGTATGTTAAGTATGGGCATAGCTGTATCTCGTAATATCCTGATTTCTACAAACAGCATTTTTATCTCTTCCGCTGACCAAAGAAAGCCAGGCAACTAGGTTAGTCAAAAACCTAAAAGGCTGTAGATCCAATTTTCATTCGACGAGGTTTTTTCATCCCGACAAAAACTTATTTGGGTTTTCGAACAAAGCCTTGTATAGGAGCCTTGAATTCGTTTGCGCTGAAAAATTGGCTAGGCCTGGGTCTTGTTCGCATAGAATAATGGACGTAAAATGTCCTGAATATACCAGTGAAGTCACTTATCTTGAAGAAGAAGTTATTTACAGAGTAATGTAACCTAGACATTATGTAATTGTATAATTGTGTAACAATGTACTGACTAATTAACTACCTTTGAATAATAAGACTGTTTAAATACAAACAGTCTTATGTAACATGTAGGTACCTACACGGAATTTGATGAAAGCCTAACAATAATTATGAATAGTAAGTAAAATACAATAGCAATATTGTTGTCTGCATCGGTACAATATATTCATTTAATTGATAGGGACCTCATCGTTCTAAGAAAAGTTATCTTAACTAAGCTTATCAAACATCTAGAAAAGAGAGGACTGTCAGGATTATTTCGTCTGCTTCTGTTTCTTATATTCAGAGCTAATGACAGCAAAACATGGAGTTTTCATAGCTGAACTGAGAGCTTAAATCTATAATTTTATTTTGTATACATTTTTTATGAATTCTAAATAAATTCGATGATCAGCGAGCGTAGGCAATCTGCGGCGATCCGCAGATAACTTTATGATTAAATCATTAAATACATCCTGTTTTCTAATAATATTGAAACAGATGCATGTATAATTTTATTCAAGGTTAGTACTTTATGCTAAGCTTACGTACAGAAAAGCTATGTACCACATGGATGAGTCAGTGTGGAAAATGTAAAAGTATGTAGATAGGGAGATGAAGAACTATCGAGATAAGTAGTTAAGTTCTGATCAGCCTAAGCTTAGTCTCGATTCCTTAGGACACAAAAAGGGTATTATCGCTTTAATTGGTAAATGTAATTTATCGAAGTAAGCGATTAGACAAGCCGACTATCATTACTCACAAACTGACCTACCCCAATAGAAAGCCCTTTGTTTTAACGTTTCTATCACTTTTTAGACTATTCAATAGTTAAACAAATGTATCACAAAACAATTAACGTAATTAATTTACCTCAAAGCTGAGTCACAGAGGGACGGTAATTAGTCTGATATGTCTGTCCGAACCCCTTTCTGTTATGATGTCATATTCATTAAATATACGTCCTATCTATTGCCTCAATTAATAAAGGGACATTGTCTATATGACACAAGTTTGACTGTCTGTATTTACGTTATTGGAACATTATTTTCTAGGTCACTTTAGGAATTTGGTAGGAATATTACGGGGTTTTTGGATTTGAATTAGAGAATAGGCATAGGTACCTACATAGAATTCAAAACGATCGTGTACTGTGACCTAAATAAACCTTTTGGGAAAACAAGACCTATATCATGGTAATTCTACATTGCCCTTTTAAATCTTGTATGCGTGAACCGGGAGCCAATCTGACTGTGCTTACGTATGAAGCCTTGCGCAGATAAGGGTCTGACCTTGGTGTACTTTTGTCTGCGAAAACAAAATACTCAGAATTGTATCACATGAAATAACCAACTTGAGTCATAGGAAAAGGTCACCCATACTTTTGAGAATAGAATGGATCTTGTTTTCGCCAGTTCTTAATAAATGTTCTCTGTTTATTTAGAATTTTGGATACAACAGTAGGTATTTGTTTATCATTACAACAAAGTAAGCGTTTATTTCCTTTTCGTCCGAAAAATTCGTGGGAAGACAACAACTGAACAAAAACAAGACCTTTATTTGAAATGCGAGTGCTCCTACTAAGATAACTGTTACAATCATCGCTAATTCTAGCACATTCTCACATAACTGACACAAATTAGCGTCCTACCTAACAGACAAGACGGCTCCATTCCCATTGCTTGCGTGTCCAATTCTATTTCATGCGCACGCGATGTTTTGCTATCAGCCATGTAAAAATATTCGCTCTTTATACGCCACATTACTCCTTATAATGATCGTAATGGACTCGTGTTCATCAATCATACAATTGTTCACTAGTTATCGACACAATACTGATTTGTTTGAATTAGTCATCGTTTTTCGTGGTCTAATTCTTGGTTATGACCAATCAAATTACTATTAGTCCTTCAATGTTTCGGCCTGTCGTAATTTTTTCAATATCTCTGATACCTAGTTCATTTGTTTGAAGCAGATTATTCGTTTTCTTTCTCCAACAGATTATAATTTGAAATTCAGTTCTAGTTTTTGTTCAGCACGTTCGGTAGGCGTTACGAATGAGATGGCATTTTAGCTCGGCTCGTTCGTTGTTCCTTTTTTATCAGCCAGTCTAAATGCCTAGACCACCCACAGTTCGGATTTTTTCACGGATAACTTCGGTTTCATTGTTATCTTTTATTGTTAAACATTTTGGGTTATCTTGCCGGTTCTCCTCCTTATGACACACCTATATTATTTGAACTTTTTAAGCCCAATTTGATATGTACTAACGGTATTTTCTCTCCAATTTCCAGTTTCATCGAACAAGACAAAGTGTCAGGCTTCTGGACGTGGATGTTCGTGTTATCGAAGCTGCCTGAGCTCGGCGACACAGTATTCATAGTGCTCCGCAAGAAGCCGCTCATCTTCCTCCACTGGTATCATCACATCACCGTCCTGCTGTACACCTGGTACTCTTTCACGGAGTACACGTCGTCCGCGCGCTGGTTCGTCGTCATGAACTATTGTGTTCATAGGTAAGCATACTTCAACATTTTTTTTTTTAGGTATATCAGAGTATTAGGTCGGTAAGTAAGAGCAGAACGGATCGATACATCCATGAAATTAAAATTATTTTGTTTAGTCTCGGCTGTTCCAAACATAAAAATGAGTCAAGCCTTGTGGAAACTTGAAGAGTAGACCAAAAATTATTCATTTAATCTGAAGCAACCTTGACAAAAGTATGTCTTATAGTGACCGCCTCTCCTCTAGAAATATTAACAAACATCAAATGTATTTCACATTTGATGTTTGTTAACTAAGTTGTCGGCTAAGGAAACGTACAGTCCTTTCAAAATACATATGGTTCCTGTATCGATTGCCAATCAATTTTAATGGCTCCAGCGATCTGTCAATCTATACTAGTTAAATAATTACCTTTATTGATGGATGTTTTGTTTACCCAATCGAGTAATGAACGCGGGGGCGTGACCAACGTGTAGCTCATTGTATAGAGTAGTGTAGATCGTAGATATACGACCATAGATGGAATTGCACCTACAGCCTACATTAATTTATGGCGAGAAACCTCCTTCATTGATGAAATTTGTGTTAGCATATTTGAATATACGTTTAGAGCTGCTACTGCAATTTATACAACAACACGTTTGCGTATTTTTGAAATAATAATACTAGCAAACCGACCTTGCAAACAAACCGGACTGACAAAGGAAAATAACAAGTAAAAACAGTTATGAAGGTGTACCAGTTGAAATACAAATATTAATTTTGGAAAATAACATTCATAATAGTATTTGAATATTGTGTTACATTTAAATCTGACACTACATAAAAAATATACAATACCATACCGACAAAAAAATCTTAAACTTCTAGCATGTAGTCAGTCGCCATTTGCAATTTAAGATCCACCCACGGCATCGGCATTTAACGAAGAGATATGGATGTCCCGTTGGGTTTCTTTAGTGTCGATAACTTCTGAATTGAACCAATTATTCTTAGAGGAAGTCCACTCATTGCTTTAATGGGTACCAGACCTTGAGATCTTGGGCTAGACTCATAGGACGACCCGAATTTCTTTCTTTGTGAAGATGACAAGTAAAAAGTCGGTTAAAAGAGTATTTCATAAGCTACTTGGGTGCTGCTTTAAATTAATTCAAATAAGGGAAGATTGTTAATCTAAGTGGCATTCAGTAGTGTTCTAGGTGTAGTTATGTTTATCAATTAGGTATACGACAACAGGTTCTTCAAATATTCACAACAAAACTCTTCAAGTACCGGCAAGGGCTAATAATTTCAAACAAAATAAATATTAAAGCATCGTGACTAGGCCTTTTTACGCTCTTTTCATCCTATCCCTTCTAAGGGGTACTTAATACAAAAGTATTAGTTTTGGGTGCTTAATGAATCGCAAATGATTGATGGACGAATTTTGTGGAATAACACCTGGATTAAACGAAGCATATCGGCAGACGATAAGTAAATTATCTAAATTGTAAATAAAAGGCGTGGCAGGGATTAAAATGCTATTATCAGAAGGAAATAGTATGTTTTTATATAATTACGTCAACGTTTAAGTAGGATATATTTTAAATGCAATGCAAGCTGGACTTCCAAAACATAAATAAGCTTTATATTGAGTACTAGCTGTTTTCTACGGTTTCACCCGTGTCCCCGGGGAACTTTTTCACGAACCCAAATCAAACAATGCCTAAGTTACTCGGGTATAGATATGTAGTGCATTATCTTCTCAACAGTGAAAGAAATAATTCAAATCGCTTCAATAGTTTCCGAGTTTTTAGGGTACAAGTAAACAAAACAGTATTTCTCTTCATTATATATGTATTAGAATAGATAGGTAAAAACACATTTTACATTTGATATTTCCACACCTTAACAAGCAGTGTTTCCTTTGCACGGTCCAGTAGGCGCGTTTCGCCGTACCGCGGTATTTGATCTCAGCAAATTGCTCTATTCATAGCCCGGGCTTGTCATGTCGTTCTCAAGTATTACTAACGGGTATCATCATCGTTTAGCTACTTGTTTACCTGTACACTGTAGTCTGAGGTTTATAGTCGTATGGGAAATGAGGATATTATTAATAAGTTGTTAAAATGGAAACTAGTGTAGGGTCTCCAAAAATTAAGCTAACAGTCATGGGTTCTGCGGTTGAGTTTTTCTGTTACAAAAGAGATCTGGATATACAGACTTACTTTGTTAGTTATAACACTAGTAGGTGTAATGTAGGGTAGGAGAACAAAAATGCTTTCTCCTTTATAGTGAGTACATTTTTCTCTAAAACCAAGTTGTCTTCAATATTCTCAATCTCTTTCAACAATCTTAACGGATAAGAATTCAATGAATCGAATATTCTTGGAACAATATTTTCTGTGAAGCGATTTCTTTTACGATATTACTCGATGTCATAAAATAACAAAGATTTTATTTTATTTTATACTGATGTATTGTCACATTGTGCAAAATATAATATACCTTAAATAAACACGAGTTCTAAGAACATTAGCGATATAAAGTGCTCATATTATAAGAATATACCAAATCGTTAAATAAACGAAATAAGTGAACAATGAAATAATTAAAGCAATTTATGTTAATTAAACCTGTATGTTGAGTGACAGAATAATTGTTAGCGCGTTTAACAATTAAATTACTACTCAGAAAACTATTATACTGTATTATGTAAGAAAATACTACACTACATGACTATTTGCTAAACGAGATAATAAATATATTTATTAGACACATTAAAACGTAGATAATATTAGGAAAATCCTTATCTGAACATAATTATTTTATGCCAGGCATTAATGATTAATAACTCGAAGCAGTTATTAAGCTAAGTATGCTAAAAAGATTGCTTGGTGAGGAAAAAATGTTTCATCTATACATCTTTAATTTCTAGTTTTGATGCAAATTATTGCAAATATTTTTGAGTACGCTACGGGAAAAGTCAAAAAGAAGCAGAAGAGCAGGAAACTACAGGTTGCACCGGTCTCATCTACGTTTAAGGACACAACCAAATAAATATATGTATCAAAGTCAAATTATTATCGCTCAAAGATCGTGTCTGACTCAGTTTTAAAAATATAAGCCTCTGAAAATACTTCAAATGGACTTTGCGGATATATAAGACTAACGATACTGTTTCTCTGTTTTCAGTGTAATGTACTCGTACTACGCGTTAGTGAGCATGGGCAAGTACCCGCCCAAGATGCTCGCGATGACCATCACGGTGCTGCAGCTCACGCAGATGATCGTCGGCTGCGCCATCAACATCTGGGCGCACAACTACATGGCCACGTCAGCCCCTACCAGCTGCCACATCAGCCAGATCAACATCAAGCTCTCCATGGCCATGTACTTCTCCTACTTCGTCCTCTTCGCACAGTTCTTCTACAAAGCCTACCTCTCCCCCAAAACTGGCAAGAAGGCCAAAACCGAACCCATCCCCGACGTCAGAGACGTCCCAGTCACCAAGAAGGTGATCAACGGTTACCCGCGGCAAAGGAACGGCGTTGTCGCTCACTAGTCGACGACACACGTGATATGTACTAGTTATATTGTACAGGTTATGGCTGTTATTTAGTTGGTCACGATTGGGCTCGATTGCCGGTTCTATGTCTACCTCGCTAACGTAGTGGTAGGCGCGATCCTTGACAATATACATACAACCAGTGTTTTACTCCTGATGTTGCAATAGTTTTGTCCTCACATTTTTGTATTGTTCCCCGAAATAGCGTTATGAAGTTTGTTATATGTATCGGCGGTGGTGTCCAATCGCGGTCAGCCGACGCTAGAGACGTCGCCTCGTGTTACATTCCACGCTAGATCGACTGTTAGCTCGCGGCCGATGCCAGGCTCCACTAGCCCTGGCGACTACTGGCGACTGTCCGAATTAAACCAAACTTAAGTACACATTATGTAAGATTTACTCAAGTTTTATTTGAAAACCTTTTACCGAAAAGACTTTCAAATAAAACAGTTTTTTAAACATTAACTTCTAAGCTATAACGTGCTTGTTAAAAAAAACTATTTTAATGCGTGAGAATTTGTCCACCGGACAAACCCCATATAGATAAGCGATAAGCCTTTAGCTGGCTATGTACAAAGTAGATGTAAATACTCATTGTAATCAAAATATGTAACCTAACATAATTGGCATTTTTAAGGAAATTCTAGTACAAATGTTAACTTAATGTTTATCAGTTTTAATTCCAACAGTCGTCAATTCGTCAGTGGTCAATTGAAAATGGCGGCGATCTCCTGGTGTCAAATACCATGCTTTTATATAGGCTCAGTGTACCGATGATTTAGGACGTGCTATTCGAGTAAAGGCTGCATCGAATTGAAAAAAGTCGAATAATATATACTGTAACACTCGATTATCGAGTGCTTCGTGTACAGTCCATTTACAATCGAATCGAAGTGTCAAATGTTGTAAATAGTGTCGAATTGACACAATCTTGCCATGTTTTTGTTGTATTTTTTATTTTTCTGTAAGTTATCAATCGATCAATGTTTTCAGATTTTTGTAATGCCTTTTTTGAGTGCATCTCTTTTTTATTCGTCTAATTTTTAAATAGATTTTTTTTTGTAAGTTACGTGAAACACTGAAATAATTTCGATGCAGTTTGTTCGTGACTATGTTTTATTGCAAAATACTTGTTTAGTAAATATTAGTAATTAGATGATGTGAAGCAAATGAGCCATTATTTGTTGATTCAAAATGCAAATAGTAGTACATATTATTTTTGACAAATTACTCTACCACAGGGTCTCGTCTTAAGTTAAGAATTTAAGTTTGACATAGTTTTAAATCTTCGGATTTTAATTAATTTAGGAGTCGAGTATTGATTTTCAGGGACCCTGAATAATTTATAAGGTTTTTTAAATTGTTCAAAACATAGAAGATACATTCCTGGTATTGAAATGTGTGAGAATTATATTATTTAAGAAATCCGTACAAATTGTTTTGTAAATTTATGGAATTATGTACCTACACTCTCCTAAATTATTGTTTCACCAAGACCTGTATAAAAGCTCTACTTTGTTGTTATTGTGTCGTATTTATTACTTAATGAAAAAAACTTAGTGATTTTTTTAAATAATTTATTTTTAAAGGGATAGTTTTACCTATACACTTTGTAAATGTTAAACGATGTTTTGCGCTTCATGTAAACCGAGTGCGGTGCGTAGGTGTAATACTTTGATATGCTTGTCAAACAAGTGCACAAAGTGTAATTATGTAATTCCTGATAGTGGAATAAGCAATATTAATGAAAGTTTCCTTTAAATTTACAGTTTCGGCGCGTTTAGAAATTAAGAAATTAATTTTAGTATGGGCAAACGTTCTTTTTTAAACTTGGAGACTTTGTTTAAGGAACAACGAGTGTTTGTAACGTAACGCGCCGCGGATATACGGGCGAGACAGTTCAAATCAACAGTTCCACGCACCTACGTTAACTTGTGCGTTAACGTTACCGCGTGAAAGCTTAACAACCGACGGCATTTATGTAACGTAAACGCGGTCGTTGTGAATATATAGACTTAATTAGAATTAGTCCGCGACGCTCACATTGGACCCATACAAATTATTATATAAGGCGTCTATTCAATGTCCAATCGTTCACGTATATCTAATGTCGACTTACCGTCGGCGATGAATATTAACCATTAGACTCGATTTATCCGTTAATAAAAGTACACGAAAGCTTTGGATAAACGATGGAACGCTAAATAGCGGTATTCTAACTTCACTGTTACTAAATTAGTATAGATTACGCCCTGTAACTGTCCGCCAATTGACCTTTTTGGTATAAGCTCGCGTTTAATCTATCGCACGGTATGTTTGGTACGACTTGCTCCCATGCTCCTTGAAAATGTAGTTAGTAGATATATCAACTCACAATAATTAATAAAAATAAGCTAAAACTAATTTAAGGGAAAGCATAGGAAATTGTCCAGCAACATTTTTAATCGCTTAGTTTTAACGTCGAAGTCCCAATACCTTTGGTTGGACTTCGGGAGCGTTTAAAAATGAGGCTCAGTATCAAATAGTTCCGTCGCGGTAGCTCCTAAAACTGGGCCTTACAAGAGTCAGTGTGCAAATTAGAATAGTTTTTAGCGAAGGTCAATTTCGTCTAGTACCGTTTATAGAAGTCACAATTTTTAATATAGGCTATTTGAAATAGGCTGTTATTTTGTCCAGTTCATTGCTTTGTCATTAACGAATGGTGAGTTTTAGAACTACTTGTAGTATTAACAATCGACTAAGGTGGGGAATGACTTAGGTATAATTCGGGATCGGGGATTAGGTACTTAGTGCAAACAAAAACAATGCAGTTTACCTATGTAGCCTTTATTTTCGCCACCTAGAGGAAAGTACATTGCGAAGAATTTGTTTTTTTTTTATTATTTTATATCATCTTTTTATTTATTTTTCTTTGCCTAATCATGTCTAATGGAAATTCAATGAAGGAGATTAATAATTATATGGTGCGGAATTTCAACCCAGTTGGAAATTCATTAACATCCAATTTTGTAAACGAAAAGCTACTTCGCTTGATGTAACCCTTTGACAGACGAGTTTGTGTTCAACTCGACTTCTCATCACAACAATTTTATTACAATTAATCAATCAAGTTTCTTTAATTTTCACCGTCAACGGGTTAACCTGCGTGGTCAAGGGGTTAAAGTTGCAATTAATGCATTATATTTTATATATACTATTTTGTTCTTGAAGCACTTTTGTATGCTGAATTGATTCAGAATGTTATTGTATTTCATAAAACTCTTATTTCGTCGTGTACAACAAAAATTATTATGATGTAACCTTGTCCACCTGACTTTCATTTCTGAGAAATGATTCAGGGTAATAATAGTAAATAAACATGTAATCACTAACGCATTTATTATTTATTGTGTAATATATTTTCGCATTTAAAAAGAAAACTGTTGTTGTAAATGTTCTCAGTAGAACTAATTAGCGGTTACAGTTCCATATTCAATAAAATATTTTAATAAATATATTTTTGTGAAGGAAGTTTTGTGGTTACAACATGCAGATCTAAAGATTATAATATAGCGACAGAGCATTGTAATCTAAAGTGGAAATATTCTTGCAATCATTCATTTGTATTTTCTGGGCAAATAAAGAGTTATGCGTAATCATTATGTTTGTTTATTTTTTGTTTTGGAGCCCTTGATTTTTTTATTTGAAAATTCCATCAAACTTCTTGTTTGTTAACAAAAATGATACACTTTACAATAACAAAAATTATCCGAGGCAACAAGAAAATCTGTGAAGAAAATCACATTAGAACTTGATACCTGATAAAAACTGCCACATTGATGCTGCATAAAACGTGGTATAAATTCCTTGTCAGAATATGGATCCCATAGATTTAGGAGCCCAATGGTTGATCCTATGCCTAGCTTACTCAGCTAGCTCAGTCGTCTCAGTAACTAATACCTTGGAATACCTTTCCTGTTAGCTAAAAGTTATTATACTAATACTCAAAAAACTATAGGACTGCGATTTTACAAATATCAGAGTGAGTGAGAAGTGTAAAGTAGGTAGCTTCGAATACTATCACAAAAAAGTATACTTCAAAGAAATTGTCCTTTACAGTTTCTTTTTTCAGAGATATGAGATTTCTAAAAATATATTAGATACTTAACAAGAGTGCAAAACTAATGTAAATATTATTAAAATCTTATTTCGTAAAGAATCATTATTTTTTAGGTTGCAGATAAGAATAAAATCTTCGAATGAAGTTTCCGAACGTAACGCAGCAGCTGACTTCATTGACTTTTCACAAATGTCAAAGTATCAATGAACCATTCTGTTCACGTCAATAAATTCACGCTTTGTTTATAAAATTTAATCTAATATGGATTTGATTGATAACGAGATTAGGCAATGGGATGCTGCTGATGTGAAGGAGCAATTCGGTGACAACATTACGCTACTGCCTTTGAATGACAATATAAAGGAGCTCCAGACTATTCTACGAGACAAGTGAGTGAGGTTACCAGGCCTTGTGGCTTTTACCTTTGCTTCTAAGCAGGTTTTTTCTCGTTTTTAAAAAGAGAATTGTGAATTTTAAATGGTGGAATCATAAATAAGTAATTTTAATACGAAGTTATGTGTTTAAAACAGCAGGCATAGTATCACTGCATCACGCTTGCTTGACTCAACAAATATTAATAGCATCGTACATATTGCTGTAAATTAGTGGTCGTAATTGTTTTAATTACTCATGTTTAGTATAACTGTTCCGGCATTATCATTGATGTTGTTCAGCAACCTTAGTTTTGTAGGAAAAATATAATACCTATTTACTTATAACAGGTAATAAAGCAAACGTCAAAACAATGTGATTAAACCCATTCGTTCAGCTCATTATGAGTGATAAAGTTGTTTTGCAAAGACATTAATTGCTGACATAGTAGGAAATTGTGATTTTAGAATATATGCTTACTTAACTTGCAGCCAGGTAAGCAAATGGTTGAGGAATACTAAGCTCAAATTCAACTGTGGACCAAAACGTATTACAAAGTATAGATTAGATATTATTTTTTAGGGTTCTGTACCCAAAGGGTGAAACGGGACCCTATTGTTTTCGCTCCTCTGTCTGTCCCAGGCTGTATCTTATGAACTGTGATAGCTAGAAAGTTGAAATGTTCACAGATGATGTATTTCTGTTGCCGCTGTAACAACAAATACTGAAAACTAGAATAAAATAAACATTTTGGGGGGCTCCCATACAACAAACGTGATTATTTTGCTCATTTTCTAAATAATGGTATGGAACTTCGGAATAATGGATTGGCACATGGCCGGTTTTTTATTTCTCAAATTGCAATAGCCTGGTAAGCAATAGCCCAAAACATTTTCAGAAATACATCCCGAAGTGACTTCAAGTTCTACGCTGACCGTCTAATCCGCCTCGTGATAGAGGAGAGCTTGAACAAGCTGCCGTTTACTGACTGCGAAGTGGTCACCCCTACTGGTGCATTGTATAAAGGACTTAAGTATGGAGCGGGTAACTGCGGAGTATCCATTGTTAGGTCTGGAGAGGCTATGGAGCAGGTAAATTGGAGTTTCTGCTTCCTTTTTAGTTATTTTGTCAGTGTCTCTCATGATACATAATTTTCCAACATGTTTGTTTATTTTTTATCTGATGTACACATCAGACAGTCAGTTACAATTGACGTAAAAGCATAATTATGAAGTAAACCTAACTGGCTTATCATGTTGAGTGCTTAATGCATTTTAATAATAGTGATTGCTGATAAAAAAATATCTTAATTTATGATCATGTAAAAAATTAAACTCACTTTTGCGTATCAATGATGAGGAGGAGGAATGGGTGGTCGTGGAGGATGAGGGTACTTAGGAATCTTTTGGTACAATAGATATATGTGCATGTAAAAATAATGAGGAAAGAGGTATTCCCTATTGTAAGACTACCTACCTGCATAGCTAGTGTATAATAAAAAGTGTTCCTTAATTACTGTTCGATTATACACGGTTTTACCCATGTTCCGGGGATCTTTTTCCCGTACTTGGACTAAATGTTATTCGGGATAGCCTAGCTTTCCAACAGTGAAAGAATTTTATAAATCAGTTCTGTAGATTCGGAACCCTATGCGCACCAACGAGGCGATCAAATAATTTTATCTAGTAATTTTCTGCTGACTTCAGGGTCTTCGCGACTGCTGCCGCTCCATACGCATTGGTAAAATCCTGGTGGAGAGCGATACGGATACGCATGAAGCTCACGTGGTGTACGCTAAGTTCCCTGAAGATATTGCCCGGAGACAGGTGCTGCTGATGTACCCTATTATGTCCACTGGCAATACCGTGAAACAGGTAATACTAGTAGTAGTACAATAATTTTCTAATGTTGTGATTGTTGGCTAGTCTCGTAGACCCCCCACATTGAGAAGGCATGGTGATTAATGCTCAATCTTTCGCCATGTGAGATGTAGTATATGTCTAGAAGTGGGGCAGGCAGTGTGCTCTTAACTGGGAGCAAAAATCAAACTCCCTGGACATAATTATGATCCTGATATACATACACCTCAATTTCAAAGATAAATAATTATTATTTAAAAAAGAGTCAATCAAAGAGTCAAGTCAAATTATCAATTAATGAGTGTATGAAATTAGCTGCATTTAGATTAGATCCACAATACCCAAACATATTATTTTATTTTTAACATTGTCTTATTTCTAGGCGGTCAACGTCCTTACCCAACACGGTGTCAAAGAAGAAAGAATAATTCTGTCCAACCTATTCTGTACCCCAGCAGCAGCTCAGGCAGTTGTTGACTATGTTCCTAAAATGAAGATGTTGACCTCCGAACTTCACCCTGTGGCCCCCAACCACTTCGGACAGAAGTACTTCGGGACAGACTGATACGAGGATGAGTTTGAGTTTTAGGTCCGTATTATAAAATGGTGATCAAGCATTGGTAAATGGCATATAAATTGGGGTAAAGAAGAAACTGCCTAACTGCCTTAATGTATGGAAGGTTTGTCACTAACTTTCTTATAGTACATTTTGATTGAGATGAATTCAAGAAAATACTGTTACAGCGGCAAATGGCAGTCATGTTGTATAAGAAACTATTGCAATTGGAAACCTCTCAGTGTAGAAATGCAGTATACACATAAATATTAGACTATTCTTGTGCAGTCTAGAGCAGCAAAACTCAGGCAGGAAAACGGTCCATGTAAAATGCAATAACAGATTTTGCAGTCAATGGAATCTATCAATGCTTGAGTCTATTCTACGGTATGGATCTTAGTTTGTACTTAACGTTTAGTTAGCTTATTATTATTATTTTAGCATTTTTTGTGAAGTATTTTGTGTTAATAGCATTATTTATTGAATGATTTTGGACATAATTTTGAGCAATGTTTCATGAAAATTAATCTCAATTTTTAATGTATTTTTATGTAATGACAAAATTTATATGACGATAAACTATGTTTTGAATTTTCTATATGTAGCAATTACAAGATTTTAATGTATGCAATATTGAATGTATTCAATAGAATGAAATTATATAAAGGACACAGAGAAAATATTCTAGAGATAATTACAATAATTAATCCGACATGAAAGAAAACGCTTGATAATCAAACACGATTAGAATTTTATACATTCATATAACAAATATATATTTTTGCAAAATATATGTATACATTTATTATTCGATGTCGTTCAAATAGCTATCAAAGATTACAGCTTTATATAAACCCAAATCTCTAGATTTTTAGTATTAAGTGAAATTGATCTATTTATTAGTTAAATGCTATACGTTTGTGATATTGCCAGAAGTTACTAGTTGATAATTAAATGTATTTAGTCATTATCACTGAATTGTCTCTTTTGTAAATAAAAAGTTGAGACCATCTTGCTTTTTTGTTAATTTTAGTAGCGCCATCTATATTTTTTCTTACGGACTAAGTCCACGCATCAATAATAAAATCAAAATCAAAAGTCATTTATTCAAAGTAGGCTGAAGATCAGCACTTTTTGAACGTCAAATCTACAAAAGACAGCCCCCAAAACGCCCGCCCTTCACCACTTCCATGTGTTTTTGCTGGGAAGAAGAAGTGGTGGAACAAACTCCCCAGCAACACAATTCTGTCTGTATGGTTTGAAGAACCGTATACAAATATTTAAATATCACTATACAACATTGTGTACATAAATTTGTATATAAAATCAATTCAAATAGTTAATCATGTTGGCTAGTACACACCTTACCCATACCTATTACTCAAGCAGCTACAAAAAATGTATTAAAAAAAAGAGAACATAATGCCTCCATTCAGTGAAAATAGGTATCGTTTTAGGGCGTACCCACCGACATGTGAAACACGACGTGTTTTTATATATAAAAAAACATACATTTACAACATAAACAATGAAAACGGTGAACTAGGACTACTGTTCAAATCAAAAGTCATACACACTATATTACGGGTTAACAAATATGTAGTCAGCAAGACGACCTGGTACCACGAGCAGCACCCGTTCATGAGCATAACGCGAGGATCAGCCATCGCCCCCCTCGTACATTTTTGAGGGAGGGAGGCAACCCGACCACCGACGCTACCGCAAGCAATACCGTCTAAGGGAGCATGACGACTTGCAACTACATAACAAGAAAACAGTTAATACTAATAGATTCACAGTCGCTAGTAAACCATTTACAAAATTGCAAAACAACGCATCGTGAAAACAGTACGATGGTGGTAATCTGTCAGTATACATACAAAATGAAAAATGTCACGTATAAAATAAATCACATGAACTATCAATGATAACTCTTAAAGCTGTCCGGTGTTTAACATGAGAACCAACTACTCTTATCGTCTATGTAATCATTAACAGTATAGTAGGCTTTCTTGGACAGAATAGATTTGACTTGGACTTTAAATTTATCAAATGGCAATTCTAATAACGACTGAGGAAGTTCATTATAAAATCGTATACCTAGCCCCTTAAATGTTCCATGCACCTTGTGAAGCCTGTGAATGGGTATGCACAGTTTATGCTTGTTCCTAGTGTTGATACTGTGGACATCACTTTTCTTAGTGTAGAGATGAATATTAATATATAGCATCTTAGCAAGGATGAATTGCGATGCCACAGTAAGGATACCTATTTCTTCGAAAAGCTCCCTTAAGGAATGCTTGCTACCTAACTGATATATTGCACGAACAGCTCGTTTCTGTAGTACGAAAATGTTTTCGATATCTGCAGTTTTGCCCCACAGTAGAATACCATAGGACATAACGCTATGATAGTAACTAAAATAGACTAGTCGAGCTGTGTCTACGTCAGTGAATTGTCTTACTTTTCTGACGGCGTAGGCAGCAGAATAAATACTGCACATTACTGCATTTGACCACCATTTGCGTTTATTTTCCAAACCACATAAAAAATCTGATTTGTTCACTAGCTGCGTTCCGTAGTTATGGAATTACATGCCAACCATTAAATATGTAGATATGTTAATAAATATTACTGTCCAACGAATTCTTCCGAGTCCTTCAAACAATATTTTTGGAATACTAACCTATGCCTAGACTTTAAATCCTGTTTCTCTCGTTTAACGTATATCGGGATATTAATAGATAATCGGGTAAAATGACAGGACAACACAAATAAACAACAATAAAACTACTTTTAAATCGTTTATTTCCGTTTCATAGTTTACATTCTATAGATAGATAGAAATATTTAATTAGATCAGATCACACAGCTAAGCGGTCGTTTTTAAGTGTACACATTATTATAAATTAATAATTCAACATTTGAATAATTTAATCCTTAACAAGTAACGTTTATAAAGTGTTCCCCAATCATTGCATGGTCGGCGCTGACGCGATGTAAACACAGCTGTTACCCACTTAACCACTAAACGCTAAATATTTACCATCATGTAAAAATATCGATAACATTCAATTACGACTGATTCTTATTCGAGAACAAAAATATTTTTATATTATTATTTTTTATTAGTAAAACTAGATGTCACTTAACAATAGTGTTAGGTAGCGACCTACCGATGGCGTAAATGGCAACACTACATCTAAAATCTCATTCTTTTTTAATGTGACGGCAACACCATCGGCGTCCCCACAGATAATAAGTGCGTACTCCCGTATAAATAAATACTTAAAATATAACACGTACATTACTCTTTCAATAAATTTCTTATATACTATGTTACATGACAAGCACTTATTACCACCCAGTAGGGTGTCTATTAATAAAAAGAAATTATATATCTGGCGACACCAGACTAGCGTTGTAGGACCTCTTTAGTTATAAACCTTGAACACAGTAGATTGTCCTTTAGCGTTTACAAAGAAAGGCAAGACTTAGATCACAAAATTTATAAATAAGGTGGCTTTACAACAAGAAATAATATACCCTCGAAATTGACTTAGATATGTTATTAAGGCATCGTGTGAATCGCACTAGGTAAATTGACAATTATAAATCTAAAGACTAATACAACAGCCAAAGCGAAATAATATGGCAATTAGCACGTAATACATACCAACATAACGATAGATACAGGGTTGAATTAGTCAGAACTAAACAGTCAATATATATAAATAAAAGATTTCAAAAAGCGAAATTAAATACTTGATAACACAATTTGTGCATTCACATTTTTTTGTGATTTTCGTTATTAATTTTTGTATAAAAATATCGTCAACAAGTTGTCTAAGTAACGTCTAAGGTTTGACATTGACCTTGTGAAAGTTTACGTTGTCAATGAGGTCGAAAAGCACATCGCTGGAAGTATCCTGCTTTTTAGACGCGACCCAGTCTCTGGCGTTAGCGACTACCGGTAGAATGGTTTTTTCGCTATAAGCACACAAAAATACATTAGTCACATTTGATGTAACGAGAATCGATTCCTAAATCGATTGGCGGATTCACTCGATGGTAAGCTTATCGATAGTGTTACGGTGTTGCCAGGAGGGGAAGCGTTAGGGAGCTGTGCGTGAGTTCGTATTTACATGAGCTTTTGCTTGGCGCACTCGGGGCAGATTATGTCGGGGCCGTCGGTGATGAAGCCCTTGCCGACCAGGGAGGTCTTGCACTGCGCGCAGATGAAGCAATCGTTGTGCCAGTGGCGGTCCTCGAACGAGATGAAGCGGGTGCCGCCGATACCTGCAATAACAATACAACATTTGTTATTCATCACTTGTTGAATATAAATCAATTCAATATTATGATAATTTGATTGCTTTTATTTCGGGTTTGATAACATGACCATATGCAGAAGACAATGTAGAATTACGGTACATTACCCTGTGACTAACTGTTTGGGAACATCATTCATCTACTTGTGGTATTGTAATCAATTCACAATATCCACTGTTGATACAAGTGAGTTTGGTGAACCAAAGAAACTTCGGCGAATTGTCCAAATGACCCCAAAAATTCTGATTCCAAACCTATTTGTTCCGTCACTTCCCTCTCAGAAAAATGTGCGCGTTATGGCGCCCACCATGTTTTTTCCCATTGCTCAAAAGGTTCTGATTAATTTGCTGAACAAATACTGACCAGTAATAGGCTTGGTGCAAGACGTGCAGCGCTTAGCGAAGAGTTCTCCGAAGCAGTCAGCGCAGTAGGGTTTCTCGTCGCGGGAAGTGAACCGCTGGCCAGCCAGCGAGGTGTTGCAGTTGGTGCACGTGAAGCACTCGCGGTGCCACGGCTCGTTCTTGTAGGTCACGCCGCCTTGCGTGATGATCTGGAAGTAGAGGGAAGACTTTGAAGTAGGGTAGAGTAGGTACCTAAGGGATTCCTACAAACTCCAATGCCAGCTGCATTAGAGTAGTTGTAAAGTAATGCACTCAGTCCAAGGAGAGAATCATTGAAGTCTACAAACCCTGTGACTGACTGAGGAACTAAAGGGACCATCGAGCAGAAGTAGATTTAAACCTCCTGTTGCGTCACTAACAATTTAGTCTTCGTGAAACTGTAATTTTTCCGCAATAGATGATTCCCATCTGTATATAATTCACAGACATGTACGTGATGCAATTCATTCAGTAAAATAAGCGGATATGCAACAAACTAAGCATATCAATGAAGTCGCATGAGGCAGGTGACTAGGTGTCAAGTCAACTTCTTCATTTATCGTTCAACCGTTCCATTAATAACCTCTATTTACTTCCTATTATCTTTCATCTGACCTTAAAACAGGTGACTGCGTTCTAAAGCTATAAAATCGCAATAAACAACATCTGTGGTGATGATAAACTACTCATTGAACGATCTCGTGGGTGAGATGTGGGTACAAATTGTATAAGATTTATTTACGGTACCTGCATAACAGTCGGCTTGTTAACCTAGTACCCCCATTTTTTAATGAGGCTGGATTAGACTAATGAACAAAGTGTACCAATAATTCGGAATATGAGGAAGCAATTAATAGACTGCAAGAGTTCGGAAAGATCGTGTGTAGTTCAATAGAACTCTATTAGGTAAAAGGAGACTGGAGGCTAATCTGATTCCAATAGAATCAAATATATGAGATGAAATTAGGTCATCATTAAGATAAGTGTTTGAAGCTACAAATCAAACATTTTTGGAAGTCATCTAAAAATCTCACTAAACCAAACTAAATGATGATGAATCTGTGGCCTATTTAAGCAAAAGCGCTGAAAAATTGTTTACCAACTTTCGCCAGATTTTACATGACCCGACATCCTCTAGTTAACCCTCCCCCTCCATTTCCATCCAAGAAATCTCCATCGGTGGATTGGAATTTGAAATCACTTGTCTCATACAAGTGATTTCAAATTCCAATCCACCAATGCCAATGTCAAGATCCTATCTCTAGTCAGCAAACCAGCAGACAGATAGGATATTGATCCCCAGTTAACAAGTTTATTTCCTCACCTTGTTGCACTTAACGCAGCGAGTAGCGAACTTGTCTTCGTAGCAGCCGGCGCAGTAGATCTCCTGCTCCCTGGGAATGAAGCTCCTGGTGCCAATGGGGTTCTTGCAGACCACGCAGCAGAAGCACTTCTCGTGCCACTGCCTCGTCTTGTACTCCATCTTCTTGGTTCCTGGGAAACAAGGAATGGAGAGATTAGATTTGAAAATTCTCTGGTTGATGATGTTTGTAAATGGTGTATAATATGGGATAGGAGAAGGTTGACCAATGTTTTCGAATAGCAAATATAAAGTTGAATAGTTACAGGGCAAGGGCGCGGATGCGGCTCTTTTCGGTAGTTTTAAAAGGAGCGATAATTTTTTATTATAGTAGTTTCTTGTTGTTTTATTTAATTTGGTTGGCTTTTCGAAGATATTGAAGCTGCTAAGTTACAGAAAATATCAGCATCTTTAACACATTCTATCCATTGTATACCGCATAGCAAACAATAACCCTGACTTCCTACATTTAGTGCATTTGTTGACAAGATCATGCAAATACACCATTGTATCAGCCGATCGATCTATTCCGATGTTCTAATATATTCTCGGGGGACATTATCATGCGATCACAATGGTGTAGGGGAACCACACGATGTTATGGCGGTAGGACTGTCCTTGCAAAACGGGACAAGGTTGCCGTGACAAGGAAGTGACACTTTCAAATGTCAACATCGTCATGTTCACGTTTTATGGCGGGAAATTTTTGAAACTGCAGTTCGAAAAGTTGGCAGTATTTTATTTTTTCTTTTTTTGGTTGAGTTTCCGTTTTCGAACGAATAAACCTGTATGTTTCTGACACATGAACAAAAACAGCCAGTATTAGCTAGATCAATGGCGATTAATCGTCATATTTTAATTGAATATCTTTATATGGGAAGACTGATACACTATAATTACTATATTTTACTACTTTAATAGCCTTAAGCGTAAGTATGTAAATAAATACCAGGTCACAGCGGGGTCAAGGGTAAAAATATTTTTTCTAGTTTGCATAAAAAATATTTTGTTTGTTATTCTCTTTCAGTTTGTTACTTTAGTTATTACGAATCCTATTTTATTTGCACATAAAATTTTATTGATCCTCCAATCAGTTAATTGTATAGCGAGCTAGAATTTTAGCGTGCGCCGAAGCTATCTTGAATATTTTCTAAGTCTTTTATTTATATTTTGAAATAATATTGTAGCTTTTATCTTAGTAACTTTTAAATCTATCAGGCATTTAGAAAAACAATTTAAATGTTAAATGCAAAAAAAAAATATTTTTTGGTATGCGTTTTCAGTTCATCCAAATAATTTTAATTCAGTGCTCATTCAATAACATATTAATTTGCGAGCCGATTACATTTTATTATGCATTTATGCTATATCCGTTTTCCGTATAAAACAATGAACATAAAAAGTTAATTATACTTTTTTTATAAGTAAGTAGATACACAATACTCATATACCTGTGTTTAGGTACACTATTTCGTACTCAATAAGGTGTTGTTGGCCCCTATATTTTTATTAGTAAGTATCTATACTATATCGATACCTAATCTATGGTTTTACGATGCAGTAAAAGTGTAAAGATCGCATGTTTGTAATCAAACGATTCGTCCTTGAGTTTGCATGTGACATTGTAACAATGAGATTTGACTAATGCACGCAACATGCACCCTGCTATCATACAACGGTTTTACACTCTACAATTTGTGATTAGGTATTTGATTTATTGCTTAGTTTCGTGATTTTTGAGATTGAGCGAAAGCTATCAGGGAATTTTACAAAAATCTACAAAGTAACCCAATTGTTATATGAACTGCGCTGAAAGTAACTTCTAAGTAAGAATAAATTACTAGTAACCACGGAAAAAAAGCCAACTTTAACTCAAAAATTTTTTCACGTTATTCGCACCAGAAACATGGATTACTAAGCAGCTCTATACTATACTCAATTGCTTCATAATTATGAGAAATACCTTTAAATAAATCATCATCGTAAACTAGTAAAAAATCCACCCATATCCAATGTTCCAATTTCAAAAAGCATTTTCTACCAAACTTCTACATTACCACATTTCACTAGTTTCCCGAACACAAGTTAGATAAATTAATCACCGCCAGTATAAATGGTAGCTATTAGCAATAAATGTTGAATGCGTTTAAACTGTCCAAGTTTCCAAGTTCCACGATATCTAAAGCAATCAGCGAACGAAACGCAACTTGGTCTTCCGTCCCAATAATCTATCTCTTGATTTAGTTACCACAGATAGCAGTTTGACATGAGTTCCATACAAGTATTATAAAATTCCTATCTCTAGGAAGCAACAGATAGATAGATAGAACAACGGATATTATACTGGGATCGGCCGTTAATTATTATGGACACGGTATAATGGGGAAAGTTTTCTATCAGTGTTGTATTTGTTGTCTATGCAAAAGTTTGAACGCAAGTTTGTTTGAAAAGCGAAAACTTTTTGGTTTTGTTAAACTGATTGTCTGATATTTAATTTAAAATTAAGGGCAACGCTCTCTATTACCAAGCTTTTGTTTCGTTATAGACAATTTGATTCTAAATTCGAAATAAAATGGCGGGAATTTTCAGTTCCTTTTTTAAAACCTAAAGAGTTCCACTGAAATCTTTTTGCAGACATTTTATATTGTCTTTTAAAATGAAATCAAACAAAAAACAAGCTACCGATCTACCGATTTAAAATTCGCGCAGACAATCTAAGACAAAAACATGTTGGCAGCCAAAGTATCGCGTGTCAAAGTATAGGAAACTATAGCATTGTGGTTCGTGACTAGTCTTGGGTTACATCTGCAGCTGGGGTCTGTGAACTTTGTTATCGTATTTCATATCGATTTGGGGAATACTTGCAGTCGGTATGCCGTTTCACGTGATTTTTGTTCATTTTTTGTGGCTTTAGAATAGGTATCTAGACTTTGTTTACAGTCTAAAAAGTTTAGCTAACGGCCGGTTCACACATGTCTCCGTTTTACTGTTCCGTTTTACCGTGCACGTTTTTTTTTCGTCGATGGCGTATGTAGTTGTATGAGTGACTTCACACATGGCACAGTATTCTGTATACAGTAAAAAATATCGTTCCGTAAAAAAATTACATTCCGTTTTGTCATCGAATACTGGACGACGGAACAGTAAAAATATACGGATACGTAGAATTTTAACGGATAGATACTGTGTGCGTGGCGGGCGGTGTGTGCGGGGTGTAGTTTTCTGTTTTCTGTTCACACATCGCATCCAGTAATGACGGATTCGTTGAACGTTATACGGTGCCTATGTGTGAACAGCGCATAAATTTATGACGTATCCGTTAAAAACGTACCAGTAAAACGGACTCCCATGTGTGAACGGGCCGTAATATATCAGCGACCGACTTTTCAAGGAAATCTTTGATAAGTATGGCAAAAAAGAAATATTCCTAAAGCTTTGTCTGTGGCTTTTGCACGACCGTCATCTGGCCCAGCACACATTTTTCATAACCCATAATATGAGGGGTCATAAACACCCATAACTCTAGCTATCTATTATTATAATAAGCACTTCATAGCCCATAGATAAAGGCGCATCAACACACCTATAAATAATAAAGCTGTGAACAGACTACAGTTAAACCGTTCCACTTTTCCATTGTTCGTGGTGAAAGGGCCCTTACGCCCACTGGAGCTATGGTTTCGGACAATAATAACTAGGCTATTTCATTTGCAAATTGTTACTGTTAAGCGAAGGGTACACGAGCGTAGACGTGTAGGCGTGATAATTATAATTGTTGGAAGATACAGTTATGGATGATTTTGGCTGTTAGTGATTTTTTTTCCAAAAATGTAGAACACAAAAATCTACAATTTCTTCGAAAGAAATTCTGTATGTAGCAAAAATTTACCATATTATTTTTTAAATCAGAAGTGTAATTGAGGCAGACTCCTAATCGTAGGAGTTTTAATGTAAGAAATAACGTTGGTTTTATACACCTATAAACATGAAGCTTAGCTCCTAGGAATTAAAATGTAGAACAATGTCCTATGCAAATTAGCCTAGCTTTAGCCTTAAGTTTATTTACAGTTGCAATATTAAAATATCCCCCGTGGGAGCGGCAGTGCATCGGTAATTAATGAAACTCGTTAGTGGCTGGCTCCTAGTGACACTGAGAAAGTTGTTTGCTCCGTTTCTTGAGCGTGGGATGAGGATACGCTTAATATTAATGTTATTTTAATCTGTCCAAGCGGATATCTGGTAGTTGCTGCTAAGGAATTGGCGGTTAAGTAAACCTGACTTTAGGGACAGTAAATTAAAATCGCGAGATAATCGCGCACAAACTTAGATAGGTCTAAATGAGAACCTTCCTTTTTTGAAACGGTCAAAAAGTATTCACTAATTAAAAGTAAGTGGTGAAAACGAATGATTAATCAAAAACATGTGTGGTCAACGAAAAAAACTAGCGACCTGTAATACAAGTTCTTCATAATATTTACTAAGCCAATAATGTAATACCGTATGCATAAATTTACAGTACTGAATGATTACGTTATGATGCATTGTTGGAGCAGTTTGTCCACGTTATTAGCAAGCGGTTAAGATCAAATATGAAGTCTGAAGGCCGCGGTGATGTCAGCCGGTCAGTGTAGGCTTGGGCAAATATTAACGAGAACTCTTAATATAGCACGTAATAAAAACCACTATTATTTTATACCGCAATTTTCCGACATAACTATCTGTGTTAGGAGAAAAGTCGCCTAGGAAATTCGTAGGAGCTTTTCGCGAGTGAGCACTCAGCTTAAAATTTTGTTCGTGAATATTTTTGCAGAGCTTTTATCGCTCGTTGAAAATTGAAATAAAAAGGTAACTTCGTTCATTAATGTTGTTCTGAACTGTTGAAAAATGCTTGAACAATAAATTCTGCTTGTCGAAACTACGTGGTATTCAATTTTAACTTTGTCTACGAGGCATTCGATTTGTCGTGCATTTGGGTACCTACTTATGATGAACGAACAGAAAGATATTATAGGGACATGTACTTTTTATAACACGTTTCCTTCAAAAACACGTGTCATTTTTTCTATAACAAATCTTAATTCCACATTAGCAATGACGTAATCTCCACACTACGGAAACTGCCACGCAATTTTCAACCTTATACCATTATAGTAAAATAGTTTATTTATGTAGCGAAATCCATTATTTTTACACCGACCTCTGATTTGTTTTGCCATAGTAATGTGATGTGGCAAATGAAAATTTACACACCATTGTGTACGGAGATCTCAATTGATGTAAAGAAGAACTCCTTTGTATGTTTCCGTCATTGTCAATGTTATTTTACTACATAGTTTGTCTATGAGCCACATATGATTTGTAACACGTAGGACCTCTTTTTAAATTATTGCTGTATTATGTACCTGGCTTTAAAACGTTCCATATTTGAATATCTTTTAAATATGGAATTAAATAACTGATATCGTGCTCAATCTGAAACATTTCTATCATTTCCATGAACATACGTAATTCAATAGCGTTCCATTTCCAATTTCTATAAAGAAAACAAATGTTCGTCGGTACCTTTTGTTCGAGAAAATTCCAATATTCAAAATGATAATACAATTGGTAATTCGGTACTAGTAAAATTCAAATAATATCCATTTCTCATTTTATTGTCGTAATAAAACTGAAAATGAAATTCCTAGCATGCGAATTGGAACAAATACTTTTTCCAAAAGTAAAAATGAAAATGGCTGGCGTCGCCATTTTGTTCCCTAAATTGATTATGCACGTGTCAGAGCGTGTGTAGCGTGCACATGTGTTGCACGTGAGGTAAATCTGATAAAAGGATTTTGTGCTATTGTTTTTCATTGGAATTCACTGCGAAAATGTATTTTGTAGCTACTGTATGCATACGTTCATCATTGCTTTGTTATACGGCTGTTATCCTCGGTTTTAATGAACTGAATGTAGATTTTATTTCTGCAAATAATAATGAATCAAAATGGTCATCATTAAATTGAATTTCGAACCCCCAATCAGAACTCTTCCAATTCAAAAAAGTTGACAGTCGCACGCGGTCTGCACGCTTTTTTCAATCAAGCCAATTCGATTTTCAATTTGAAAATGTGTCACTGTCAGTCAATTCAAAATATCCCCGCCTTTTCCTATCCTTGAACTTTGACATCGTAAAATCGTTTGATTGGTTGTAAACAAGGTTCGCCCTTTATCCACGAGAAACTATAAAACTGAAGGGTACAATGTTTTACGTACACGCTCTCTTATTTCCGCATATGAGTAAGCAACTCTATGGAAACTGTTTGATATATTGCATGAAGGTTTGTCATATTGTAGGAACTGTTTGAAACTGTGTTCGATTTATGAATTTACGATTGACAGGTGACAGATATATTGTTCAATAGTTCATAGTTTCATTGAAAAGGGGCAATATAATACGTTCAGAAACCTTTAACTAAACAAAAAGTCTTTGATATACTAAAATATCTCGGTCTATTTTCATCGGTCACATTTTTATTTGAAATGCAGACAGACTACTGACAATGCGTCTAGCATAAAAATATATGAGTTCTAGTGATTTCCTTTTCAATTAATTTAAATTTAGTTCAACAACAACCTAGGCAGAATGTTCAACACGTGTCCATTAATAAATAGAAGTCTTGTCTTCCATCGACTGTCTATTACATGACTTATGAGGTTAAAACCAACGAGATAAGGGGCCCGAAGGTCATGGTGATCCGCCATCTGTTCCTACCTCCATATAAAGAGGTAATGCATCACTGTCAAGTCATTTGCGACCTTAAGCCGTTAATGTAAGGTGCATTTTTGTGTTTTTGGCGCGTGGTGACGTCATTTGTCATGTTTAATTGGCATCGAGAAATGTACCTTGAACTGTGACTTAAGGTTGAATGAAAGTAGGTGATGTGAGTTGAAGGATTGTTTTGAGTTTTAAATAATTGATTCTACCTATCACACGGTATCTATCAAAATTGAAAGAATCTTGGGAAACCTATACAAAGTTTAAAATAAAAATAAGTTCTTTAGTTCTGAAACTTCAAATAAGCCTAGAAAGTTTTGATGATATGCTACACAATATATGACTTTGAAAAGAAAAGCGTTTTCCAATATTAGTTTCAGTATAACTTACTTATATTTATTAGAATGTACGGTAGGGATAGACGAAAACGAAATTATCACCGGAACAAAACAGGCAAATACGAATTGCCTTAGGATTTTCTCATTAGAACGGAAGAAAATCCCATATCCCTTAGCATAATTCAATATAACCTAATCCCCAATTGTTTTACTGAACGTGTGACTATGTAAATGTGTGTGTGGTTTACATGCACGTGTGTGTGAGGTACGTGTAATTGTAATCATCATCATCATCATCATCTCAGCCATAGGACGTCCACTGCTGAACATAGGCCTCCCCCTTTGATCTCCACAGATACCTGTTGGAAGCGACCTGCACATTACAATTACCTGTGTAATTGTAATGTGGTTTTGTAATTAGATACGAAGCAACGAGGGTAGTACAGGTGTTGCCAGCCTAAATAAACAGTCGTATGGAACAGGGAAACTGGTTTATGGAATAGGGAAACTGGTTGTTTGAATTAACTAAGTGTGTGATGTTACCTAAAGGAGTGTTGGGTCTATTTGACCGACTTCAAAAGAATTGTGGGTTTGTGGTGGGGAACCGATTTTTTTGCGGTTGTCAACAAAGTATTTGTCAGACTTAATAATTGCTTATTAAGTTTTATTGCGATTTAATTATTTCTCGTTAAGTCTCATTTCAATAGCATTTAAATCTATAAATTATTGTTAAAATGCAATAAAATCCAAGACCCTTGACCTATAGCAGTATAAACGTATTTCTCACACATTTCGGGACAATAAAATAAATATAAATTCGTTTAATATGGATATTATGGTTCGGACAAATTATTACGAGTGCTAAGCATTTGGGTCACATATTGTTATTGTCGTAAATGGCTTCAGCAATAAACAATACAGTTTATTATGTAGAAAGCTGAAAAGAATAAATGAGAAACTTAATATTTCACTTAATATAATAAAAAGGAAAAACAAATCTTTCACTATTGGGAAGATAGACTATACCCGTGTAGAATAGGCAGTATTTCACACTGAACACGGGTGAAACCGCGGGAAAATAGCTAGTAGTTGTTATTATAGTTTATATTTAGAGGCCAATTTTATAAGGATTTAAATTAACCTCTAAAGATTAAATAAAGTATATTGCCAATATATGATTCCTAAAAAATATTGAGTTTGTAAATCGAATCGTTTTAATTCCTAAAATGGAGAATGTTTGGGTCTTCCAAATACGAACTTGACAATCAAAGTCCCACACACTGGCCGTCAATAAAATAGAATTTATGTTATCTGTGGACTACCTTGATCTTGTTATAGTTAAAAATATTGTCCATTTTAAATATTATAATTCTGAATTATAGTTTTTAATGTATATTTATCGCGTCTCATGGTTAGATTTAATATAATAATTTTAATTACACAAGTGGGTGGAGTAATCAATAACTAATGACGTAAGTCCTACAAGTTTAGTATAAAAGAAATAACAGACACACCTATGTATAGTTTCATACATATGTATTTAACGATTTGTTACACTTTATCATCAATGATGATATTTTTATTTGATGATGATCATCAAACAAATCGTATGAACCGTACCGTAAGTAATAAGTTATTTTTTGTAGTTACGAATCTGTAATTTTTTATAGACATCTAGTAAATTACCGAGGTCTACATTCATTAGTACAGTCATAGTTTACTACTAATTGAAATTACAACGTAAAGAAGTCGAAAAAAAGTCTGAAGCACCCTTACGTGTGCATAAAGCAAAAAAAAAACTCGCATTTCCGTTTCCCTACCTTTTGAAAAGCGAACGTAAAACTGCGTCACTTTAAAAAAAAAACAGGTTGGCCGTAATGTTACGTATTTACGTTTCGTTTCGCATAATGCAGTGTGTGCGTCTGGCAGCCATATTCAGGAACGATTAAAAACAAATCTCGATTCGATTTTTTTTAAATCGGTAAGTGACATGTGAAGATTCGTAAATTAAAAGTCGATTAGTCGTTAGTACATTTCGATGTTGCTTGAGAATCGTTCCAGAATACTGCTCTTAATCGGATTTATAATAACATTAAGCTCAGGCGGATATTACGGAATTATACGAGGGCGTTTAAGTTTCCGACTGGTTTAACTCGACTAAGTTCAGTTGTTTTTCATGTAAATGCGGATAATTTGTATTTTTTCCGAGTCGTTTACGTTTGTAGATTTGTTTGCTTGTTATAAATAAATTTTGATTTGATGTTACTTTCAAAGAAGAAATGTACCTAATCGTACCTATATTGTCTCTCAAAATATATACCTAATACCTAAGTTTTTGGTTTTTACATCTATATTTTTATCACCAACAGATAAATTGTTACTCTAAAAGAATTAAGTCGATTTCCGACCAATCGAATGTCTGTAAATAAACTTTGATTTCCTCACGGTACTTTGAAGTCTATATTGGATTTATAACTCGGAATAAGTCGTAAAAAATATCTGTAAGTACATTAAACGTTAACTTTTGAAATAAGATACATCTGCTGATATTTCCTGTACCGATTTTTGAAGTAGCTGTTTTAAAAGCTTTTTGGTTTCATTTTTTGTGACCAAGCATTTTTACTGTGATTTCATATGATCAGGATTTTTTTAGTACTAAGTAGAGAGATGATGATGATGTCCTCCTAGCCGATTATCGGCTACGGCGGCTGTTCTCATGTAAGGAGATTAGCCAACTACGCAGGACATATTATAGTGCACGAGCATTTGCGCAGACACAGGTGCACTCACTATTCCTTAACTCTCATAGCCCGATGGGACGGTAATCCGACACGACCGGAGAGAGATCAGGCGCAGGACCGACATTTACGTGCTCTCCGATGCACGGGTGTATCAATCACCAGCTTCCAGGCTCCGGGCTGCTTTGTGAAAGTCTTCTAAAACCCACAAAGCGATTTCGGCCCGACTCGGGAATCGAACCCGAGACCTCGTGCTCAGCAGCCGCACTAGCGACAGCTAGACCAACGAGTAGAGAGAACTGTGTATTTTAAATAACGTCAACTTAGCAACTCTACCAGTAATGTGTTAACTAAGTAATGACCGAATATTGATAAATGACACCTAAATATTATTTAATGTTTACATAAAATCCAAAGTAAGTTTGCATAGTATAGTTGACATAAAACAGGTTAACAGACATAGCACAAATCAGCATAATATTTGTTTTACCGTAAATGTGAGCGTCATGCGGTGTCTAAAGCTAAAAGGGCGTAACCACCGCTGAATATGAATATCTGAACATGAATTCACATTGCAAACATGGATTGCACTTCAGAAAAAAGTAAAAAAAAATCTTGGGAAGTTGATTTTTACTATGCAAGCCGATTAAAAAGGAGGTTTATAGACATTACAGTTTATTCTATTGCATTATTTTTATTTAACATGTAAAATCGTTAAGATGTCAGCAGAAAAATAAATAATTATCTGTTGAAAAAAGCAAGTGTTCCTTTTCCGAATTTCCCGCCAGAAATTACATTCGATTAGCTCATAGTCAATAAGTAAAACTTCCTACCAATTAAAATTACGTCATTACACACACCTCATATGTACTCACTAATTACATAAGTACACATATCTGTTATACAAATTAAATATATCCAAAAGCACTTACCATTTACTTAACAAAACACCGTGAATCGTTAAAATGAATTAAGACCTGACCTCCATTAACGGAAGATTAATTGAATGAAAAGATAAAGAGTCGTTCATTGTTCATTCAGTCATTCAATTAATGAACGAAGTAACGGTTATGGTGTCTCGAATTAATTTTTGCGAATAAATGTGAAATAAATTGAAGAATAGACTTTTTGCTTGAGCTGTCTTTTAATAAGTGTCGTACTTGATGGATTTTTTATTTTGATTTGGAATTAATATCCGCTTTGTAGACTTTTTCATTTTGCTCCTTATAGACTAGCTTCCGTCAGCGGTTTCACCCGCTTCCTGTAGGAACAATTTACAGATAAAAAGTCGCATATATCCTATTCTGATGTATAAAGTTATATTAGGTACTGCCATGTTTCATCAAAAGTCTATAGAAATCTACGTATTCGTTGGACAAAAATACGTGACACATATGGAAATATTTCGCCATAAAAAGAATAAAGTTCCGCAATAATAGCAGTTATTACTGTTGCGAATTGTACCTATGTTAAATTGTCTAGACAAAACATTTAGTGTAATCAAAATTGTTGTTAGTTTATCTAGAACGGGCCAGTTTGTAAATGATCGCAATTTTAGCAGAATATTTTTATTCCACTGTTTATTTAAATTGTCTACTTTTATAAAACTTTACGACAATGTGAATGCCCTGATAGGATCTTTCTAAGTTAAAAAATTCATGTCACGACTTTTTAGAGCATCATTTGCGTTTATAGTTTTAAGAATATGCGAATGGCTTCGTACTGAAAAAAAAAATAGTATACCAGGATTTTTACTTTTTTCTACCGAATAAATAAAAGGAGGTTCTTAGTTTGACCTTTAGGTATGCATGTTTGTGTATGTAAGTATATATTATTGTTATAAGTTTTTTTAAGATTTCGGAGTTATTTACAATATTGATGACGCGTTGACTATAGTAAAAGATTAATGTAAAAATATTATAAAACAAATAGTATTCGTTAGGATTAGTAGGCCGTCAGTCTAGACCGCTATGGCACCTAGACCTGTTTTAATTGAGCAAAACCAGTTCGATAGAAAGTGTGGCTCTCGTAATTAGGTACTACATGGACATTTCTATTTTCCTTCTGGACTAATCGGAACAAACAATTTTCAATATAAAATCGTTTTATATCTGACTAGCTGTTTTTGTGGGAACTACTGACCGTATCAGGATAAACTACGTTACTAGGAAACTTTCCAACAGTGAAATAATTTTTCAAATCGATTCATTAGTTTCTGAGAACAATAAAATTATTCCCTTTTAAGCATAGATTAAATTAGATACCGTTCCACCGTTAATATACCATTAATAAACACGTTTATTTAAATCTCGAAAACGGTAAAGCCACAAATAAATTTCAAAAAAGGAATACATAAATAAAAAAATAAACACCTGCAACTGTTTTCCTCGCATCACCAAGGAGGCACTGATCTCTTAAAGCACAACAAAACTTCTTGTTTTCCCTCTCAGCGGTCGCATTCGGGAGGAACATAGACAGAATCGCGACATCTTCATTATTTTCCCGCGCCCTTCGTATCCTTTCTTGTCCTACTGTTTTAGTTGTTAAATGTAGACGAGATTTTAAATCTTCACTCAACACGTCCGCTGACATTTTTAGGTATATGTCAAATTACTTTTTTAATGTTTTTTTTTTTGTGAAAAGCGCGCCAAGTTTGATGTTTGCGTCGTTCGGATACGCGTGTGTAGGCTTCGCGGCTCGCGGTGCGGTACTGAGCGGTATGACGGACTCCACCGTCGGACCGCGTTCGAGGTACGATGTAGGCTGTCGATTAACTTAATTGGTTGAACGCGATAAGAAATTATTTGGATTCCCTTCAGAGATGTATCTCTTTAGTGTTATGAGGAAGTGCTTATATCGTTTGTTGGCTTGTATGGAGTTACCGCTGTGTTTATTTTGTTTTTTCTTTGGCTTTTGTGGCCCATAAGTTATCAAGAGCTACTTTTTTGCTGATCAACGCTTAATCGTTTCACAAAAATTCTAGTAGCTTTGTAGGAATTACAAGTAGTCAGTTAACTTCAATAACTTGGCATTGGCAGTCAGTTATGCATAACAAGTGTTGCATTAAAAACAAAGGTTCTTTATGAATGGTACATGTAACTGATAACGCTAATGCACGTGTTAACTTTAACTGGTGTCACGTTTTCCATGCGGTTATCCGTAAACTCAGTAATGAGCATTCTTCATTAAGAAATTAGTTACGAGAACAGATGTTAGGTTTAAATGAATCATGGTCAGCTGGCTTATAGTAATTAGCAATCATTGAAAATACTAATCTGTAACATCATTCTGGTTTTAAACTCTACTAAAAAAGAAAAAATCAGTACGTTTTATGTCAAAAGAAGGATGGTTGCTTGCTAACTCTATTGCACCTACGTTCTGGCTGGATAGAAATATTCACGTCTAGAAAAAGAAAGTTGACATATCAAAGTGTCATATCAAGTTTAAAAATGAGTAATTAGAAAGCCATGTTCAATTAGAAAACGTAACTGATATACAAAAAACTACACTACATCTTCATCTTTGAAGTTGGTTCAGAACATGGCTATCGTATTACCTAGAAGTGGCTTAACCATACCGATTCCAAAAAGCGCACCATATGTTTTACATCAGTGTTCAGCCATTTTAATGTTGTAGATGTTCTTGAGATCTTTAATGTTAATTTGAGTAAGATTTTATTGTTCCTGAGACCTAGTAACGTGGCATTGCTGCCTACGATCAATTTGTGCATCTTATTTACTTGCTTCCCTTATATGGTCAGTAAAATCTAGCTAGATATAATCAAGCAAGGTAGGTCCATCCACGTACCATATAGATGCGAAAGGATATTTTCTTAACTAGTAATATTATTAACTCTAAGGTTACTTTTGTGTATTTCTTTTTTCCATAAAAAAATGTTTGACAGTAATTCTGTCCTCATCAAGTTAATGAGCTATTCATCAAATCATGAATTATTTAGTACAAAATTATTGAATGACTAATAAACTTATTAAGGTCTAAACATATTAATTAAACCGACGAATGTCATGCAACAACCTTAACACGTCATACAATGTCATAAAATAAATCAAATCATCTCAATTAATAATAATTTGACGCCATATATCTTTCAAGTGGCTGATGTAATCTGTGGACGAACATTTACGACTCATAATAAATCATACAAAACGTTTTTATTAGGATGACACCCATTACCAAATTCAAAGACTGAGATTTTTTTTTCAGTTTGTATTAAGACCTACGTGCATGATACTTTGTGGAGCACTTTATGAAATAACTGCATACAAGTGATGTCAAGACTGGATTTAGGAATAACGTAAGCAATATATATATTTTTTAATTAACTCTTCTTTGATAGGGCCGATTTTTGGGCCAATAGTTTTAATCAACGAAAGAAAATATTTCAGTTTCTTGCTGTTAAGATACATGTGTATATTCTTAGTGTGTAAAAAATATGGTCTCGTGTAAAATAATGTACCTATGTGTTTTTATTTTAATACAACTATAATGTAATGTGTTTCTGATTATGTATGTAATACTTATCTGATTATGATAACTGTCCACGTCCTTTGTGTAATTTGTTTCGAAATTGTCATTATGTAAATTATGTCCATTATTTTAAGTCGATGATGTAATACGAGTTAACTCAACAAAAAACGACTAAGGTTTTTTTACATAAAGGCACGATTTTTAACCGACTTCCCAAAAAGGAGGAGGTTATCAATTCGGCCGGTATGTTTTTTTTTTTTTTTTTTTTTTTTCTATGTATGTACATCGATTACTCCGAGGTTTATAGACCGATTTACGTGATTCTTTTTTTGTTCGACTCGGAATAGCTGCCAGTTGGTCCCATAGTCACCAGGTCAGGATTTGATGATGGAAACCCTGAGAAATCGAGGGCAACCTTCGAAAGTTGTAGGCATACATAGGGTAAAAACTTGACACTCAGGTGTACGCCTAAAAGCACTATTCAACTGTGAAGATTTGGAGCTGATCTGATGATGGAAACCAGAGAGGGTCGAGGGAACTCGACAACTGAATATGTAAACTACCTCGTGTTTGGGCTTAAATTATTTGTATTGACAAGACCTTTGCAACAGTGAAGGTTTGGAGCTGACCTGATGATGGAGACCAGAGAAAGTAAGTCGAGGGAACTCGACAACTGAATATGTAAAATACCTCGTATTTGGACTTATATTCTTTGTATTGATGAGAACTTCTCACTTGTATGGATAGTGACAACTATTCGTATCACTGAAAAGCTTTAAATAAAAAACTTTTTTACAAAAAAATTAAACCGACTTCCCAAAACACTAAAAAGCAAAAAAAAAAACTATTTTTAGGTGCATCGGCCTAGAAGTCGGTGGCAAAATTAACTTAGTAACATCCATTAGACACCGACTTCTAGGCCGATGCACCTAAAAATAGTTTTTTTTTTTGCTTTTTAGTGTTTTGGGAAGTCGGTTTAATTTTTTTGTAAAAAAGTTTTATATTATGTATACTTTACTTATACTATACTTATTATTTTGTATACGATATATGTATACTTTACTTATACATTCTTATTTCTGCTGTAGGTAAGCATAGGTAAATGCTCTTTAGTACCACCTGACACGCTATTGTTGTCTCTTTAGAAATAATTTTCTTGGAAGTCGGTTAATGAATTAGGAAGCAGATTTTTACATTGTATTGGATTAAAAATAAAAACACGTGTTTATGGTACGTGTAGTCAGGTGCCGTGTAGTATCTATATATGGAAAATATTCTTGTCTGTGTGTGTGTGTGTGTCATCATATAATCTGCATGTAATGGACTGTCAACGAAATGTCATTACCGTATCCCAGGCGACCTTTTTACATCCAAGTTTAAGCTTCAACACCTGATTTCGGTGATTCACGTCAAAAGTTTCATATAAGGGTTCCACAGCTTCGCAAGGCCGGTCAGTTTCCCATAGTAATACGCAAAGATGTCCGTATTATTGATGTTACATCGCCATTAATGTCATTAAGAAATCGCGTGTTTTTCGCCCACGCGTCTGAGTCAGCCTTTACTTAGTGTCACGCCGATAAATAGATTATTGTGTTAAACCAAAGGCGTGGTTTAGACAATCGTAGTTTTTTCTGAACTAACAAGATGAGCCATGTGGGCTGTCTGTTCTTAATTCGCAATATTTTGAATCTATTAACGGGTCTTTGTATACTCTTATTTATCTGTTTATACCAATAAATTGATCTAAAAGATGTTGATGTTATATGAATAATTTATTTCACATTTGTTTAGATATCTTAGATAATCTTGAATAATATAGATATAAAAGTAGCATGCTGATGTGAATATAAAAGTTTACGGTGTTGATTCAAATTTATTGATGATTGAATGTTATTAAAAACATATCGTAACGCCTTATTGATGGACTCGCCCAAATGACCGAATATGATGACGTCATTGCGGCCTTTGATTGGCTTATCTTTGAGAACTAAGCCGGCGTGTCCATTACAGCCAGGATTAATTAAGAATTAAACCGAAAATTGTGTACTGTTATATCAAAAAACAGTTACTAACTTTCCAAGCCCCGTTATTTAACGGTTTTGAATCCTTGAAAGATTCGAAAACCGTATTTTCAATTTTTCTTTTTAAATTAAGCTCTGCAATTGTTTAACGAGATTTCATTCGGTGTAAAGAGTTTTGATTCCGCGATGAAGGCTGCCCTATGGTCCAATTTCGTGACATTTTGGGGTCATGGTCCATGGATGTCATAAAAATATAGTCGTAAATATAATAATGATGTAAAAGTAAGTGATTATATATTATGGGGTTAGTGGGGAATGAACGTGACTAACAAATGAAATGGTCAATATATTCCCACCGCTTGAACCCTAAAGCCCAGGGTTCAACAGCAATTATTTGGTAGTTGAAGTAATTTGATTTTTCTGATTGCATAGCTACGGAATCGGAAGCCATACATGATTTGCGGTTTGACTACAACGTGAACAGTAATTTTATATGTTTGTGCTTTGAACAGTGAACTGTAAAGACTGTTAATTAGTTATAGAATATCAAGTGTTTTAGCTAACTTAGTATGATACCAAAATAGATGATGTGATTATGTTATGAGCTGGGAATTTTATCTATACATATAATAAATCTGTAAAAAAACTGTGTCTGTACATTGAATATATTTAAAAAATAATAATTGGGTGGGGTTTAGAAACAGTAATGGAGCACAAATCCAAAAAAAAAATTCTGTCTGTATGTCTGTATGTCTGTATGTCTGTATGTCTGTATGTCTGTTTGTTTGTACACGCTAATCTTCGGAACTACTGAACGGATTTCAATGATTTTTTCTTTGTTGTATCAGTATTAAGCCTGGTCAACATATAGGCTATAATTTATCTTCGAAACTTGAAGACCTGATGCAGAACACCAACAGACCAGCAAAACTATAAGAGATACAAAAATGGTGCCATGGCAAAAATTGTTTCATATGATGAGCATTTTCAGCTGAGATAATAAATTTTAAGATCTGGAACACCTGATGTGGAACCCCAAGAGCCCAGCTTCTCTGTACCATATACAGGTATGACGTTTTAGCAAAAGTTGTTCAATTTGATAATCACTTTCTATTGACTTATAAAAATTGAAGATGTAAAACACCTGATGTGGAACGCCAGGAGCCCAGCTAGACTATAGCATATAGAGGTATGACGTTTTAGCAAAAGTGGTTCAACCTGATAAGGACTCTCTATTGACGTATATACATCGAAGATCTGGAACACCTGATGTGGAACTTCAAGAGCAATACTACATTTGTATAGAAATGAATGTTATGAAATAGGTGGTATGGTGAATCAAAAAAAGGAATTAGTCCGTCTTTTAAGGTGTCTACACACCAAAGCCGCTGACGCCGGCGGCACAGCCCGGCGGCCCAACCCGCCGGCCGTATTTTGTACAATCATGCCGCCGGCTTGCGGTCCCCGGTGGACGTCGTTAAAAAAAAGACAATCCCCGGTTCTGTGCTATACCATTGCTAACTGTTGATGAAAACTACTTGGGCTATTGTGATGGGATGCTAATGAACTAGGAATGTGGAAACGACGGGAACTATGGCGCGTGCCGATGACAATGTATTAGATACATGTAAAAATGGTGAAATGGTAAAAATGGCAGGTGGAGACTCGCTAGCTCACTTACTGGGCCTCCGGGAATCAGTCACTGAATAGCAACAAGAGGGCAACAGGGACATGAGCGGCTGAAGTGTGAGGATACCTCGGCGGATTTTAAACGCAGATTACGCGCTCCCTGTGGGTCACTTACCACGAGGCACCTATCCTCCGAGCATTGCTACTAACCCTGCTCTAGCGACTCCACTCTGGACGGCCAAGCCAAGCCAGAGGCGTGAGACCTACCTAACCCCCGTTATGGTTCACTCCGACCGGCCGGAGATGGGGTTCAGTATACTCTCCCTGGAGAACTCAGTATATATAGCCCACCGGGGTCGCTACTCCCCGTCATCAGCCTCAGATGTCCTGCGGTGCTTATATCTCATTATTATTGTCGTTATTATCTCAAGAGCCTTTGTCCCAAATATGTTAGAGTCGACTTCCAGTCACGATGCAACTGAGTACCAGTGTTTTACAAGGAGCGACTGCCTATCTGAGCTCCACAACCCAGTTACCCGCTCAACCCAATACCCCTTGGTAAAACTGGTCAGACTTACTGGCATCTGACTACCCATAACGACTGCCAAAAATGTTCAATGACAGCCGGAACCTACAGTTTAACATCCCCTCCAAATAACGGTCATTGGTATCCAAAATATACGTAGAAAGTACATACGAACTTAGAAAAGTTGCATTGGCAGGTACTTGCCAGACCTGGAATCAAAGACGTACGCTCATACTTGAGAGATTGGTTCTCTTCCCACTAAACCACCACGACTTCCACTAAGTCATCACGACTTTGTCATCTTAGTAACATTTAATGTTTTTTAACGTATTAATACGTGTAATATTTTTGCCACACACAACTTAAATGCGGACTAATTAGAATCACTACTTTTATCCGCATGGTCACGTCTTTTGCGATTCAGTTCTCAGCGTTTTGTTTAGTCTGCTGTGCTTTTGCCGTTGAAGTACAAAAATTAAATATATGGAACGTTTCTAATGGCTATGCGTATTCCGTTGTTTTCAAGTCAACGGGCCCTTAAAATTCAATATCAGACTATTCAGATCTTTGATTTTGCTGACCCCGTAGTCGCTGGCATAAGGGACTTTATCCGCGTACGAAGTCGCGGGCAGAATCTAGTTTAGAAATAAACTGTCTGTCTTATCCAGATTTTGTTTAGCAAGTTATGCATACGAGCCCAAAATAGAAGTTACGATCGTACGATTTGTGTTTGATATTTATATTTTTTAAATTTCTTACATGCCGACGCTAAAAAATATTTGAAAAGACAGTTACGACTCTAAAGAGCTCGTTCTAAAAAGCTCGAGAGAAGTACGCGTTAATTTTTTAACCGACTTCCCAGAAAGGGAAAGGTTTTCAATTCGTCGGATTTTTTTTTTTATGTAAGTATGTTCACCAATTACCCATAAGTTACCCAGTAGCACTATAATTCAATTACCGTTGTTGAAAGCTCTACTAAAAACTATAATGGCCCATGACTATAGGATATTTTTGTAAGAACCGTCATCGCTAGATTTGTGCATGTGTGGGTGTCATTGTACATTAATTTTGTGTACAACACTTGTACAGTATTAGCATCCCGTTAGATGGAGGATGTTATAAATTATATTAATCATTTGCGCTTCTTAGAATATCTGTGGTCATTGGGTCAGCTGTAATAAGGTTTTAATGAAAGTGAGGTTTTCTTGTAAATGTGGGTTCATTATGTATAGTGAGAGAACAGTATGGGTGGTAGTTATGTGTATATATATGTACCTGTGCTTCTAACTATGTATCATACGTAGCTGCCAGTCTAACCAAATGCAGCTGAGTACCAGAGTTTTACAAGAAGCGGTTGCCTATCTGACCTCCTCAACCCAGTTCCCCGGGCAACCCCCCGGTAAGACTGGTTGTCAGACTCATTGGCTTCTGACTATTCGTATGTAGCGACTGCCGAAGATGTCCAATATATGTAATGTGTGTATGTTTGCTTTATAGATAAACCTAGATTGCTCTTATTTCTATCAAAAATGAAAATTACATATAGGTTTAAGTCATTAAATGTTCCTGTAAAATTATTACATGATGAAAAGATAACATTAAACAAAAATAAATTAAATTTTAATGGTACCGAGTTTAAGATCACCATGAATCAATATTTATTTTTAACTATGACTGGTATTTAGGTAGTATCGAATAGGCAAATTAACAGCTATCATAATAACTACCCTATGTTTATTACCAAGCATTTGGGTCTCATACAAATTGCTGTGATTTTCTTGGAATATTGGGATTCACTGTTATTTAAAATAGCTCATTTCATGACAAATATTTGGATCATCTTTCAGTGCCTCCGCATACTGCTTTTAGTCTGCGTAATGGTACTTAATTGGATCGGACAAACAAATGAGTATCAAGTACAACGATCGGGTATCCGGCCAGTGCCTTATTTACTTAAAAGTATGATTAGTTTTACTTAAAATTGTGGTTATTTTCTCCATTTTCACCAGCTACATTTACTATGATCACAATATGAACATTGAATAACACTAATTTTGGTCGCAATTACCCTAATTGTAGGAATCCTTATTCTGTCTAGTAAGGTATCATTACATGTAATTTGATTCCCATAGTAATTGGTCGTAGCCTTTCAATTTATAACTGTTTCTGTCTGTTACATCGTGATTAGGGTGAACTTATATGTGTGTATTTGTAAATTGTTGCCTAAGGATTTCTAAAAAAACTACGGAATAGGTACTTATTGGCTTTTTAGTACTTCTTATGTACTTGTATTTCATATATCATCAATGTCTTTGTTTCTAGTCGTTGTAACTGTAAATGCTACATTTTAGCAAGAGGCTCATTTTATATGAATTTTGCTTCAAATGAACGAAAAAACATTGGAACACAGCGAGCCCCTAAAAGGATAAATTTTCAGTACAATCACAATATCTTCTACCATTCACGTCAACAAGGTAACTTCAATAAAGGTCAGCACCAGATGTTTCAGTTCCCAAAAATTCGTCTTAAAAATAGCGCGAAGGCGCCGCCATATTGGATTTCGAAAATTTCATTTCCACTTATGATTATGGAAGCGTTCCGAGGTGACGGTTGGATGGCAATGACAGTGGCCGTTTTTTCTTGTACCTTACCTTACGTTGCCTTATTGAGGGAGGGTAATGACGAGCCTTTTAAGGAGAGGAACGAGCAACTTTATGCTTTATACATTGTTGGGGCGTTTGTCTAATTTTGTTGGTATGGTTTTTTTAGGATACCGGGATTGTTAACGCGTCGTCGTAATAATGTGAACGCCTCATTCGAACTTAGGTTTTGGATTTCAAATCGTTTTCAATATCTCAACTTACATACTGCAGTTTTACGCTTAAAATGTGAGTTTAAACTTAAACTTTGCTTCTCTCTTGGCAACTTTTCGAAAGCGATGACTATGCGGGAAATTTTAAAAAGTTTTCCATTCCTGGCAACACAAGTCAGTAAAGAAGGAAATCGTTAACGCAAAGCTGGCCACACTAAACATCAATGTGTATCAAAAACAAGTGTCGGTCGGCATGTGACTAATGTACAATTAACTATAAAATGTAAAGGATATGTGTACACGTTATACGATACTCCATATTAAGCCGTTCAATCTACGTAGATCAAGTAAATTATGTTATTATAGCTCCCGTATAAAAAGACTACATAATTTCAAGTCAGCGAAGTCATTCCCATAGATATCAATGCGTGTAATCAAGATTTATATCTTTTGACACCTGTTTTGAAATAAAATCATTGATAAATCAAAAGATATACATACAACACTCGTCAATCAAATCGGTACGTAGATGATTTCATTTATACGGTAGTATTTTTTTGCAATTCCACCAAACATTGGTCAACCTCCTAACTTGTCTTCAACAAAACCAACGAGGCTCCTTAGGACCGAAGCCAGCTGGTGCTGCTGGATTGTACAAAAGCGCTACCACAGCACACAGTGGGCTCCAGAAGGAACAAAGAATCAAAAACTCTGGTCCTTTTAAATGCAAACTTGGTACTCACCAGCACGGAACACTTCACCGCAGCCATCACAGCGGCTAGCAAACTGGGCATCGTAGCAGTTGCCGCAGTAGATCTTGTCGAGCTTGGAGCCGAACTGCTTGTCTACCAGCGAGACGCGGCACTTGGCGCACAGGAAGCAGGCCTCGTGCCAGTGCTTGTCTTTGTACGACAGGTCCTGAGGAAGAAGGAAAATCAAGTTAGAAAAGAGGATGGTAAGAAGAGAGTGATAAAGAGGAAAGTATAAGAAAATTGTGGTAAACTCCTTTGGATTTGAATCTAATGGATGCACAAGAAATCAATATGGATGATGAAGGAGATGTGTACCTATAAAAAAATTGTTGTGAAGTGTGTACTGTGGATTTTGAATCTAATGGAACTATTGATATGTCTAGTAACGTTGCTGATGATGAGGTAGCTAAGGACAAAATAACTAATGACAGTGTCACTAGTTATGTACACGTAGATTAACTTCTTAAGCTGCCAGAACCAAAAGTTGACAGAAACTAATTAAGCGTTATAAATATGCCCTTTGATGTTAATCTATTGTTATTGCAACAACGTGACTGGAATTTAAACAAAAACATTGTTATTCAATTTTAAAATAAATGACATCGCCCCAACAAAAATAAAGCCGGAGACGAGCACACATTAATATTAAAAAACACTACGAATAGACATGACAAAATTGTATTTAAATAAAGGCGTGATTTAGAAAAAATATCTTGGTTTGGATCACGATACTGATAATTATAGTTCGGCCATTCAGAGAATGCGTTCCTGACACGTCGCGATTGAACTGACGACGTAATAACATTCATTGATTATTGATATAATAATGTTGTTTTAATGCTCCTCAATTGTTAAAACGGTAAACAACCAGCAAAAATATTTTTATCGTAACTGCAACGCCATTGCAAAGTTACGTCGTCAGTTCAATCGCGACGTGTCAGGAACGCATTCTCTGAATGGCCGAACTATAATTCGTTTAAATCTGACGTGGACAACATTAATCAGGGGACTTCACATCAGATCCTCTTCAATTGGAAGGAAAAACCAGTCGTAAGACGCAAAAAACTACTTGTATCTACGACAGATGTTGACTACTAACCGTGGGCGGTAATTATTACCTTCAACTTGTTTGTACTTTACTGAGACCAATCAATTGTTATAGAGTTCTCACTTATATGGACGACATTAACTTCAGATGTCATTCCTAAGATTTGCTCCTAAATTGCATAACAACCTACATATCAATTGCTGGAAATACCAACAGTCGTAACAAACCTATTTCGGTTCATGATTCATAAATATACATTTTCGATTTCATATAAACACTCGACTGCAAATCCTATTTGTTACATTCATATCAAGTTCACTGACCAAATAACGAGCTTAACCCAAAACCTCAGGGCGTGCACTACGAGTATTTCCATATTTCAGGTCATCGCAAGCATTCGTGTTAAATTAAAAACTCAAATACATTCTCTCACGTTGCATTTGACGTGTTTAGTTCAAGTTTCAAAATAAATCTCCCCTCATTCTGGATTCTATTCCTGGCGTCGGTGCGAGGACCGACAGAACGTACATTTAAAACTGAATGTCGTAATGTCAATAAAATATGAATGTTTATTTTGGCCGATTACGAAACTCTTAGAGCTTCTTGGATCGCGTAAATCTTAAAAGAATCGTCTGACGGATCCACCCAAGCGTTTTCAAGGTTGAGTCTAAACGAAAACATATCTGTAGCCGACCCAGAAATAGTTTAGTTTGTGCTAAACACGAGATTTGTTTTCTGTAAGCGATCGTCGATTTGTTAAAGTCTCGTCTGCAGCGGCAAACAGTTGGATGTAATGCTAACAGTCTGGCCGATGTACGCGCGGCACAAGTAAACAACCCGCTAATGTGTTCTTGACTGCCGCAATAAACATCATCATGGACTTGTAATTTATGAACCACATCATCTAATACTTGACACTATCCAACCTGTCATTTCTCTAATAGATAGCCATTGTTTATAGACAATGCTTCGTTTAGTTCGATTTTCTTCTATTACAATGAAATCAAATTGGCGCGATTAGATAATGCCATTTCATATGATTGGCTTCAATTCGAGGGTTCTACAGACAATTTTGGGGTAGTATTTCAGTAAATGGAACATGTAATTTATCATCGGTGTGTTTGAACACTTGGTTAGTACAAACAGTGGTAGCGTTTGCAGCTGCGTGTGGACGGGAGAAGTCATTGGGTGTTCGTCGAGATAAATGTATAATGTTTGGCGTAACGTTAACGTTATGTTGGCTTGGCAGCGGTCTGCCTCGGGCCGTGTGCAGAGGTGCGCCCGAAGAATCTGGGCCGGCTGGAGTGACATTACTAAATTTGATCGGCGAAACAAAGCTGACGAATGCCGTGGATTCTAATCCTATTCATACCACACATACGACCACTCAGGAATTCTGTGTCAATGATATTTTCAATGAAACTCTATACATATGCAATTTGGGCGTGGATTTGATATGGCAGTAAAATTAAGTCTTATTTAGCAGCGATTATAGACAGTTGGGTTGTTTACAAAGAGCTCTTAATCAAGCTGTCACAATCCGAGTATTCTGCCAATTGTTGTTCAGTGTATCTGTAAGATTATATCTCTCCCGGAGCTATTATTTATTGACTCTAAATAACATCTCTGACTTTTATGGCAGTTTAAAACTATTTTGGATTCGAAGTCGTATCCCAAATCCAAACAATACCTATGTTTAATGTTTTACAACCTAACTAACTCAAGTAAAATGTTATGTGATCTAATTCAATATGAAAGGAGACGACAAGAATATAAAAATAAGAAATTCTGAATAAGTGAAAGTGAAGTTAATCAAAGCCATCGACCTAAAACTTATACTGAAACATTCAAATAAGTTCCATATCTTTGCACAACATTGCATAATGACTGAAGTGACAGACAAAGAGCCAAACAGAAATGAACTTAATGATGCTGACCTTAGAGTCGATACCGATGGTCTTGTTGCATTCCTCGCAGCCGTTGGCGAAGACGCTCTCGTAGCACTTGATGCAGTAAGGGTGCTCATCGCGGAGGACGTAGCGCTGGCCGGTCAGCGACTCGTCGCACTGCCAGCAGCAGAAGTGACCGCTGTGCCAGTCCTTGTTCATCGCCTTGGTGTATTCGCCACTGAAAATAAGCTGGGGAAAAACAATGCATTGTTAGGACTTTGCTTTTGGGACCCTTAACTGTCATGGTTTTGGTAAATTGTTAAGCATGAGGCTTCTATGACGACTGTAATTTTGTTTCATTTTAAAGCTTTATGGCAATCCGAGGATTCACGCATGAAATTTTTTATTTATTTATGGGTATCAAGAAAAACTTTATTTTTTCTCCCTTTTGGGGGTCATAATTTTGCTTTCTTTCACGCAGTTTGATCTCTTATAGAGAAATGCTCAAAGACTTATGTAATTAGGTAAACTTAAGTAAGGTTTATGTGATAATCTTTATTCATAACAATGGTTAGTAAATCAGGATTCTGTAACACATCATTCCAAAACATCCGATAGATACCTTAAATTAGGTCGGGTATGTGAGGGTGGCCATTTCGCGCCTAACTGAGTGCATATAAACAATGCACACGCTGTGCATGTCACTGACGGAGGAACGCGATCGGTAACCGACACTTGGCTGCACTTGCACACTGCGTCACTGGCACGGCTCAGGGTCTGGCCACCACTACACATACCCATCGTCGGCGTTGGTGGTCGTGTTGGTCTGTTCCACTTCCGTGACGGTGACTTCGCCATCCTTGGACTCCCTGCGCTTGGAGGTCTTCTTGACCTTCCTGGTTTTGCGCTCCGTGGTGGTATACTGGACTTGTACGTCTACGTCGGCCATGGCACTAGTCGGGGTTGTTCGTTAAGAAGATACGATATCACCGGACGCGGTCGCGACCCGAATTCGAATGGCGAGCAACGGTGGCCGAATCGCAGGAATTATTCCAGAATGTTTAGCGCTCGGGACGGTGGGGGGAGTTTGGGATTTAAATTTGGAAGAGTGACGGAGAGGGCAGGTGCGCGGGCGGCGTTTCCGAACTATGGCGACTTGAAACCGCGCTTTTTCCTATCCAAGATCCGCTGCTATCCTTCCCTGCTTGTAAGCGATATGCCGGTGAGCGCGAAATATCAATACGAGAGGGAGCTTACAAAGCTATTAGAAACCGACATTACAAATAGGCAATGCGGGATTAATTACAGTTTTACGCGTATTCCGACCTATAAATGCATAATTAAGCTTTGATGTTTATGCAGCGCAAACTGGTTGGCGTTATAATTGATGCGTTTGACACAGATTAATTTTATTGATGCTCATCGTTAACTTCTGACACGTTGTTTTGATAGGACCGAATAAACAACGCGTGCGGAGTACAAAGTGTATAAATGATAAATTACGTGATAACGATCAGTTAATTAAATGATTAGCTGGCACGTATCTAAGGTCCATTCATTTGGGTTTCATTCAGAAAGGACCGAAATATGAAAATGAAAATTTTGCAATGCAACTTACCAATCACAAATATGAAGCACTCAAATTGACCGGGAGAGAAAAGTACTTGTTTTTTTTACATTTCCGCCCAAACTGTTGTCTTGGGCAGAAAAGGCGCCCTACATGAAGACGACCTACAAGATACCTAACTTAACTAAGCCGTCTATATTTGTGTAGTATAGTTAAGCGTCAATACTCCTGCATATTTTATAACCATTGATGTTTTTAATGACGTACCTATAATGTAGCTTTGTTAACTGACAACTCTACTTTCACACTAAGTTATGCTTTATTAATAATAGTGGTAAACTGAGCTGAACTATCTAAACTATCTTAGTTTATTGAACTTTTTTGTTACAGGAAATAATCTAGACATTTGGGTTTAAACACGAAACGAGAACCAGTTATAAATGAATTAATATAATTATGAATAATTTAGTCACACGTTTAATAAATGAAGTAATTTAGGTATTGAAACATTCATAATTTTATGATTTGAAGTTCACACCGAGGGACACATTATGAAATCGGACGAAACAGTTAGTCTTCCTTTTAAGCATTTAAATATTGTAAATTAGCAAATAACGTTTTTTTTATAAATTCCTTCATACGATCCTGAGTAAAAAGGCCATAAGTACCACCGTTCATTAGGCATCGTTCACACCAAACGTATTGTCCGCCGCTGACTGTGAGCGCGCGTTACGCAGTTTATTGCTTTTCCATATATATTGAAATTGTCGTTCACACCGAACCGACTATACGCTGTTACGTCGTCTGTTGTAGCTGACTCTCAGTAGCCGATTATTTTACTACGCGACTATGCACGGCGGACGCGGATTGGCTACGCGGACGCAGTTGCCGAATAGCGCCGCTCCGCCGCGTACGCACCGCCGCTCCGCCGCGTCCGCACCGCCGCGCAGTGATGCCAGATTGGGGGGATTCCCCCCAAATTTGGGGGTATTTTCTGCCCACGGGGGATTTTTTGGGGGGAACAATCCTTTGGGGGGATCAGCGGGAAACTACACAAGAAACTGTAAGAATTTTCACTGTACATGAAATATTTTTATTGAGCCTAAGTTACTATGGACGTCTGACATTGTTCTTTTCGCAATTGTTTAAACGTGATTGATTTGATTATAATAAATAAGTGTTGATTACAGTATAAGTTGTTTTCCTCTTACCTTAAAGTAATTGTCAATCTTTCTTCTGGCTGAATAGCACGTCGATAATTAGTGTCCCTTTTATATAAACTTATACGTATTAAAGATAGTAACTCATCGAATGTTTTTACTGTCATACGAAAATATTTCTTGAACTTATTTGGATAAAGTCTATATTCGAAATATAAAGTATGAAATTGACCAAGAAAACATCTCTTCAAATTTAAGGGATGTACCCACAATCTCTTCTTTTTATTATTTTCGTCTTCCTCTAGAGCTTCGCAAATGGCAACTATCTGAATGCGCATCATTTCATTGAAATATCAGTAAACGTCCGATTTTTTTAAAAAATACACTAGTTTTATCGTATGGGAACCACGAGTGATCTCAGAGATCGTTTATAATATACTACGAGCAGGCCGCTCAGCGTACGCATCTAGTGTGAACCTACACGAGCGTATTCTTTTGTTCACACATGTAGCGCATCGTACGCTATAGCCTATTGTCGGCTTGGTGAGTACGCGTACTGCAGATTGAGTCGACGTTCACACTGAGGCCGACTGTGAGTATACTCACAGTCAGCGGCGGACAATACGTTTGGTGTGAACAATCCCTTACTATCACCATGACGATACGCCATTTTGACATGGGGATTATTGAAGACATTGGTAACTTTTATAACAATAGCAATACACCATTAGTTAAAACAATAAACCAAGAAATTGCTACATCTTAACGACAGCGTTTATTTTATATTCTTTAGTAGTTTTCTTAACTAAAAGCTTGTTTTGACGGCCGTATTGACGGATCGCGTTTGAACTATTAACATTTCGAGTTAAAAAGACGTGGGTGTGTTTTAAATACCCAGTTGCTAGTCGTAGGTACTAAAATAATTACCAGGATTTTTTTAATTACTTCAGTTATTTTTAATTTATTGTTAATGTGTAGTGTGTAGTATCATTACAAATAAAACAAAAATAGCTAAGAAAAAAGGTCTCTATGAATGAATTTATCTAATAATTCTTTTTACGAAATTCTATTCTTTTTTTTAAACTTATTTACATTACTTGCAAAATATTATGTGGTTAAAAAAGCGAAATTAATATTTTATGTCTTGGATTTTGCACTTCAGAGTATATTTATTAAGACAAAGTTTGATCCAAAAAAGAATCCTGATTACAGACAAGACTTTAACGGATTAATAAGAAATTAATGACCTATTTGATTTATTATAGTAATTGTAAATTTCATGAAAACAGCTGTTAAAATAAAACAAGATATTATGTAGCCCAAATAAAATACCTATAACAATCAATTTTGTTTATACAGCCACTAAATTTATTTCTGCATCACACACGATTGAAAAATAAATGGGGTATTCGTCATTTGTTAACTACTTGATCATGAGGAAAATTCTAGGAATATTTACGACTGAGAGTACCTACAGACTGAAAATTAAATAGTCGTCCAACAGTTGACCAGATGCTTGGTATTTTTTTTTTTTTTAAGAAAATCTTGTTTCCAGTACAAGTTTTCAGTCAGTTCGATATCAGCTAAATTCCTGATCTTTGCAATGTACGTACTTCTAGTCTTCTTCATACTGATTTATGAGCTCATAAATCAGTCCCAACAAACTATCGGCCGACTAAATTTTGCACTGTACTCGGGAGAATGTTAGTCGGAAATCTAGTAAAATCTCAGAGGTTCCAAACTTTTCTTTCGTTCACGATTCATGCAAAGCTTTCTCATAGATATGTTAAACGCGTGGATGTTTACCGAACAACTGCAACTAAAATTATGTGTGATTCAGTTCCTTATAAACGTTTTGAATACTAAAATAACTTGGACTGTCTATTACGTTTTTATGACGCAAAGTCTGAATCTCCTTACACGAATAATGTTGTTGTATGGATATTAACTGAAACTCATTAACCCTACATTCATTTTTTTTTGTTCGAAAGAGTTACCGCGGGCCTGGTACATATAGGGCTCCAGAATGAACATGAGTGGGTTTTAGCCAGTATAGGATCTTCCCTTTGACAGAGGGACAGAGGCGCCATTTGATGATATCACATGAATTTCTACAACCAGAGTAAACCTGAAGGAAAACGCAAGTGTTAAATAAAATCCAGAGCAAAATGTTTACATTTTACTTGCAGCAGAAATTATGAATGATTCAGTATCCTCTATGCATACATTCCCGCATAGTTTTCGCTTGCTAGCTTCCGCGTGAGTTACCTTCATTCGTCTAGACATACGGTCGATGTCTTCACTGAACCTTCGAAGCAAGGTCTTGGTCGAAGCTACTTCATTCATTGGGCTATTTTTATAATGCTTTTGGTTACGTTTCCGATATTTTACACCTGGGCGAACGCCCTTTGAATTGGTTCTATTGCAATGATGGTAGGTTTGATGACGTTAAAGATTGGCGGGAAATCTATGACTGTTGCTGATGAGTGAGTTCCATTTTAGAATTTGTTTTTCGGAAGAAATTATAAAGCATAATGATGGTGTTAAATTACGTCATGTTTTGGGGAAAATGGAGTTGAAGACATAAAATAGCTTCTATCTAGACCAGAAACGTAATTATCATTGCATACCACGATATTTTACGATAGCTATTAAAGATTCGCACCAATCAATTTCGAAACCACAGTCTGCTCTGTTAATTTCGCTCAGGCCAATAATAATCAAAAACCAAATCTATTCGAGACAAAAACAACATTTATTTTCCTTCAAAGATGAATTGGAAATCCCACGTGAACGTAATTTCTCTGTCACATTTTTAAGACGTCGAAATTGTGAAATATTTTAGGCTTTTTTCCCGAAAGTACCAGTAAAATCAGGCAATTTGAATTAAGAAAATGACAATATATGAAAAGAATGTTATAAAAATACGCATCGTATCAGGAATGGGCTTAAAGTTGTGTCATCGCCAACGTAAAAGCTAAATGCATCTTTCATTTCCCGCCCACTTAGTACCGTCGTCACACAATCCAGCGATTCCTTCACAAACATCCGCTTGTCCAAACTTGTTTACTGCAATAAATACTTCTAAGTCATCATCATCTGCCTAGACTTTTTTCAACTATGTTGGGGTCGGCTTCCAGTGTAACCGGATGTTGCTGAGTACCAGTGTTTTACAAGGAGCGACTGCCTATCTGACCTCCTCAACCCAGTAACCCGAGCAACCCAATACCCTTTGGTAAGACTGGTTGTCAGATTTACTGGCTTCTGACTACCCGTAACGACTGCCAAAGATGTTCAAATGACAGTCGGGACCCTCATACCCTCTGAAACATGGTCCTTGGTGTCCAAGACGTACTTAGAACATACAGACTTAGAAAAGTTGCATTAGTACTTGCCTGACCTAGAATCGAAGGCATACTCATACTTGGTAGATCAGTCCTTTACCCACCGAGCCACCGCGACTTGTATACAGCAATAAATACTTGTAAATCTAAAAAGATTTATTCCACATCCATAAATCAATAATTAATCAAAACGTTCACAATAGTGTTATCATTTAATTAATTCTGATCTGATCGAATGTGGTTCTTGCCAGTGCCATTTGGCACATCGTGGGGTCGAAGATTATTTCATTATTGTTAGTTATGAATGGCTGTTTAGGCAATATTTTATAATTATTTGGACCTTTAACTTATCAGCGGCTTGTTATTTAGCATCCTACATTCATCATAAGGGATTTATTTCTGTGTATGTTGTGTTTAATCCTAATGTCTCCGAAACTACTGAACTCATTTGAGAAATTCTTTCACTGTTGGGAAGCTATATTATCATCTGGCGACATTTTAAGTCGGCGTGGGAAGAAAATCCGGCAGAAGTTACGGCAAGTCTCATAGTTATATACATTTTGAAAACAGTCACTTCTTTTACATAAGCAATCTCGGCTACTGTCTACGAAATTATTTTGTTGCATTTCAATATAACAGACGTAAGTGAGTTCCTGATTTTTGAAATAGAATAAAGAGTACGCAATCTTGCAGAATTAGTGTCGTGTGCTGAATAAAAAATTCGTTTGCGCATGAATTTAGAAGCATTCATTCATTCATTCATTGTACACCTCTTTTAAAAGTTGATACTTTTATACCGCAAAGGTTTTCTGGTGCGAAGGATTATAAGAACAGGCAAGATTGGTCAACGACATTGAAAGACTCCCGTACAAAAGCTAAAAATAAACCCAGCTTTGATATAAAAATACGAATACCTCCTTAGTTTGAACTTCTAAGAATTAATGTAACTTTTTCTGTACGGGTTGGCAACGGTAACTGTCTAATTTTAGCACAACGAATCGCGAAGAAAAATAGAAAGGTTATAGATAATTTCATTTAGACGTATATAAAGACTAGCTTCTGCCAGCGGTTTCACACGCATCTCATTAGAACTTCTGCACGATACCTTCTTCGATAAATGGGCTATGTAACACTGAAATAATTTTTCAAATTGGACCATTAGTTCCTGAGTTTTTCGCGTTCAAAGAAGCAGACAAACAAACAAACTTTACAGCTTTATAATATGAGTATAGATTTATTGGTCAGCATGAAAAATGGTATGATGTTTTGGCTCAGTTCAGAAATGTTGTACGAACAAGTGACGGTATAATGTACGGTGCTGCAAAAGGGGGTGGACAGTACTGACAATTAGGGACGTCTTAAAATAATGTGCCTGCCTACGCTAGGGAGAGTGGTTTATAAATAAATGTTTTAGTAGTACGGTGTTGTGGGTAGTAAGTATAGATAGGTACCATGTCCCACCTCAACGCATGTCCACTGTGCCCTGAAACTTGCTCGCGGCAGGACCTCATGAGCGCATCCGGCCGTGCTCTCGCTTTGGCGGCGTATTGGACTGACAAGTAGTGTGAGAAAGAAGAAGAAAATAGATAGGTACATATTACCATATAACATAATAGGTTTGGATTGGTATATTTTTCATGATGGATACGGAAAAGAGAAAGTCTCTTGTAGACTGGTCTTTGACAGAGGGGCTTCAGAACTGTTTGAAAGGGCTCCTGTAGCTCTAAGTGGCATAGGGCGACTGAAGAATTACAGTTGGGTTACAGTAGCGATAAAGCATTGATTTTTTTCCTACACGGCATCCACATCTTAAAAGGAGGCTTGTATTAAGAGTATTCTATAAATAAAAGACACTTTTGCTTTTAATGCTCAATGGATAAAGAAGATTTGTTCAGTTTTCATAAAAATACATTTAAACCGAAACAAAAGCCAGAACTAGATATTTTTGGAGAAACGCTGTTATTGTTTAACACAAAACATTTACTAATACCACTGGTTATTTTTGTTTGTTTATGTTAAATTGTTTGCTCTGGTTAACCGTTACATGTAAGTTACAGATATTTTAACCGACTTTCAAAAAAGAAGGACGTTCTCATTTAGATGCATGTAATTATGCTTTTCAACTCGATTAATCAATCGAAAATAATCGAATCAAAAGCAAAGAAAGGACGTTTATCAGACAATAAGGTAATTATATTCCTAGTTTACTTATAAATCATCAAATTCCAAGAAAGAAATAATTAAATCATACAGTCACCTCAAAGAGATGTGACATTCAAAATACAAAACAAAAACATATGACGGACGGTATCAAAGAAAAACCTATTAAAACTATAGATGAAGAAAAAATAAAGCTTTAAATAAAAGACAAAAGAACATCGGGGGCCCATAAATTAGAATTTTCAAAGAGAAAAGAGTTAAATTTCGGGAATACATCCCGTCGTAAAAGAGTGGTAGGTACGTAAGTATGTGTGTGTATTTTGAGTTTGTGTGAGTGAGTTTGGATCTTGTGGTAAAGCAATAATAGTAAGTAAAAGGAAGTTGTGGTTTCAGGAATATAAGAATTGAGTAGCGTTGTGGTTTGATAATAATATTATTTGTGGAAAGTCAGCACCTAGGTAATTCAAAACAGCTATTTTTCATCAAGCAATGCTGCTTGTGAGGTATACTTTATAATTAAGACTTAATATTTTATTACTAAAGATAAATAGGTATACTATAGCGTGTATTTTTAACTCAGATCGCGGGATTGTGAAGTGCTTTTATACCCACCTCTTGGAAAATTAGGACTTCATACTGCATTACTAGTATTTTAATTTCAAGTTTCAAAACTTGCTCTCAAAATTAGTTCCATAAACTCAACTCATAAATTAAGGCAAATGAATACTAAAATTATCTTCTATACACCAATTCAGTTGTTATTCATTTATAAATACTATTATTATACTGTACTACTGACCTATAATCATTGATATACAAACAGAAGAAAGCACTTCATATTCATAATGCTTCATCAGTTACCATTATGATGATTTCAAAAATACATTTATCTTTCAAGTGCCTACACCTATGTATATATACACCTATCAAGCTGATTAGTTTGCTTGCTTGAACGCGTAAATCTGTATAGATCACCAGTTAGCTTTTAAAAATTCTTTATATACTTTCATAGCATAAATAAGGAATATCGTAAGCTATATGCCAGATAGGCATTGGCTCCTTTCAAAACATTGGTACTCAGGTTGCATCCAGTTAGACTGGGAGACCGATCCCTAGCTTCTTAATATTATGCTACATAATTTACAAGCGAAAATAATTTAAAATAACTTACTGCCACACTCAGAGTCAGTTAATGGTTACTTAAGTGGCTCCTTAGTATAGATTTAAAAAAGCTCACTCTCAGAGACAATTAATGATCCGTTAGCATCCCTTAATGACAATTAAAGTTAAGTACAGCAAAACCTTTACTTAACTTTCTAATGATTGATTTTGACATTTATGTTTAAGGTTATAAAAGTAAATAAAATATTTTAAAAAGTCTCAGGAATAGGAATGTTTTAACAATAAAGTAAAGATGAGTGATTTGCTTGACTTTATTGATTTTGTAGACTATACCAGAAGGTTTAGAGTAGTGGGGCCAAATAAGAAGCCCAGGAGGAGTAACATTAGAAGTCTATAGGAATATAAAAGGGTATTTTTCTATCAATGTTCAAGCAGTCACTGGGACAAACTTGGAATGTTATGATCTAGTAGCCCGGTGGCCTGGCAGTACCCATGATAGTTTTATTTATAACAGCAGTGCAATTAAACAAAGACTGAATACTGGTGTGTTAAAAGGGATAACTTTAGGGGACAGCGGGTATGCAGTTAGCAATGTGCTACTGGCGCCGTTTTTATCACCAAATTCAACTGCACAAGAAAACTACAACAGAAGCCAAATAAAATATAATGTGGAATACTGTGGAAAGACGCTTTGGCATTTGGAAAAGAAGGTTTCCTTGTCTCCAACTTGGAATGGGCATAGATGGATACAGTTGTGGCTGTTATATGTGCTTGTGCGACACTGCATAATATTTCTTTACAGGTTGATGATTTGGTTCCAATGAACTGGGAATCTCCTCATATTGAGAATAATGATGTTATCCTTATGAGTGAAAGGCGTGAAAGCACAACCAACAGCAATGGATTTTTGGTGCGACCATCTATAGTTGATAGGTTTTTCTCATAATATAATTTTTAATAAATAAAAATCCATAAAATAAGACGAATACTTTTTTAATTGTTGAACAATTATGTAGTACAAAGTTTATTTGACTGCCTTGTTGGTCTAGTGGTCGCAAGCGCGGCTGCTGTGCTCGAGGTCTCTCGAGGGTTTTCTTAAACTTTCACAAAGCAGCCCGTAGTCTGGAAGTTGGTGATTGATTCCTGATTTATACTATCCCATGCTGCTTGTTTCTTGGCGACTGACTTGCCATCTGTTATTTTAGATTCCACGATTGGTCTCTTTTTATCTAATTGTGCTAACAAAGCTTTTTCGTCCGCCGTGAAATTAGCCACACGTTTGCGTGGGGCTCTTGTTCCTGAAGACTCCTAAAATGAAACAAGCACAAGTTAAATTCTTCAAATACATATGTGCAGCTACTAATGTACATAGAAACAAAACTTACCATGATAATATGTTAAGATAAAGCTATTTATTTCAGAGCTTATCACACTTTTCCACACACTTTTCTTTCGTGACGGTTAACGGAACAAGAATTTTAAACGTAACCTTGACACTGACAGTACAATATTGACAGTGATACCAGAAAAAAGTTTCCATGTACTTTATATCATTTACATGAAAATAGGTGTTTTTACGTAAAAACGTTGCCGAAATTAACAAATTCTTATTTCTATTGTTGATATACAAGGTTTTAATGTATTTAAATAACAGTTTTTGCTACTTAATAATTTCACATTTTAAGGTGCGGCTACATCTTTCGTTTATCGATAAGCATTTATCAAAGACAATTTGACGATACTCTGCCCTACGGATACTTAAAGCTGTCATTAACTAATGAACCCTTAAATTTCGTCTCTGGGATGTATCGTTCATTAACAGATTTAATGATAATTAGTTAAGGACTCGTTAGGACTAATTTAAGTATCCATTCTGAGTGTGGCAGTTAGATTCGGATTGTAGGCACCTCTAGTCCTAACTATCATTAATAAAAAGTGGGTGTGAAAGTGAATTTGTTTGTTTACAATACTATGCAAATTGAACCCCCTAAATGAACCCCGAGACAGTAATAAGCTGTTTACAACCAATACACGAATGAAACCGAGCGTCACAGCCAGTTATTTATACAAATATGAATAGGAATTGATTAAAGAGCTTACACGTCTGTGGTTTTCAGTGACGCCCACATATTTACCAAGCTTACGATTTTGGATAATTTTGGCACTCATTAGGGCACTTGTTTGTGAAGAGATGTACTGTCAGCACTCTTTTATTGGCCAAATGTGTAATGAATAGGGTATGTTGTGACTAATTTTCTTTAGAAATGTGTGCAGTGTGCTCTGATGTTTTGTAAAAGTGTGAGCTTATGGCTACTTAAACTTGTTTGTTTGTTAGGTAAACTGTATGATATTTTTCATATATGTATGTTCATGTTATCTTTGGAAATAAGTCAAAATTATTTACATCTAAAGTAATCATTAAGTACTTGCTTCGGATTGAAAAGCTGTAGGCAATTTTAGATTTTTCCTGTGTGTGCTCTGTTATTTCTTTAGTTAGAAAAGGCCATCCTATTCCTAACTAACCAAGGTAAAGTTTAAACCCATTTATTTAAACCATTGCCACATTTAATCCCTCCATTTATCATTCCCTAAATCTCCAAACTTACAGTTAATTCCAATTCATGTGAACATTATTTCAAGGGTGTCAGAAAATTATAGCAGCCGTCCTATTTGGCGGGAAATTACCTTTTTAGAACACCCCCAGACACCTGTATTTTGGTTAAAGGCTAGCAAAAAAACTAGTTACAAATAATAGAGCTAAAGAGTTTGTTTGTTTTTGTTTGAGAGCGCTTATCTCAGAAACTACTGGCCCGATTGGAAAAAGTCTATTAATATAGCCCATTTATCATGGAAGGTTATAGGCTTTTTTTCTGGTTCGTGCAGAAGTTGTCATGGGACGCGGGTGAAACCACCGACATAAGCTAGTTATTTATATATTTTACTCAGGACTGTACGATTTTTTCTACTATACTATTTTGAAAATCCAATCTAGCAACACTATTAGTTGCAGTCATAATCCACTCCGATAGATGGCATTAAATCAAAGGTCGTAGGAACTTTATGCCCTGGTTTTAACGAGACACAACTGGGTCGAGGTTGGCTGAGTATTTTCGGACTATTATGCAACAATTTTGATTAACTGTTCATAATTTTCATATTAATTGGTAGAATAGAATAGAATAGAATAGATCTTTATTTGCATAGAAAATAGGTACATGATACAGTTGTTCTACATAGTGATTTAGTGCTCCTTATATTTTCTACCTTTAATAGGCATGCAAACAGTTTAAGTAGGTAATCAACATACATTTAGGCAATAATCATGATAGTATTAATACATTCGTCTACAGATTGCATGCGTTTAAAAATGTCAATATAAAATTAAATGAAAAAAAATAAAAAATATATGTCAAAATAAAAAACAGATACAGAGTTAATGTCAAGATTAATTAACTGTTACATTTACAATTATTATAAATTTAAAGAATACATTATTATTTCAAATTAGCTGAGGTTCTTGTCAGTCAAAAAATCGCAGATTGAATAATAACATTTATTAATTAATAAGTCTAACAATTTCTTTTTAAACAGTACAATAGTTTCTGTTTTTAACCTATCCGGTATTTTGTTAAATATTGTTGGGCCCATACATAAAAGACTTTTCCTTAATAAGGCAGTATCATATCTAATAACATGTAACTTGTTTTTATATTGTTTCCTTATTGGCCTAGTGCTGTTATCAGATACTTTAATAAATAGGTGCATATTAGATTTTACAAAAACTGCAGTTTCAAAGATAAATAATGATGGAAATGTTAGTATCTTTAGGGACTTAAACATAGGTACGCAGCTGTCTGTTACTTTTAAATTACACATTGCCCTTAAACAGCGTTTCTGAGATTTGAACACCTGCTCTCTCAGGCTACAATTTCCCCAAAATATGATGCCAAATCTTAGTACCGATGCGACCAAACCGTGATATGCTGTCAACCTTGTAGTCATGCTCACTTTTTTGGCTAGATTAAGTAATATATACGCTGCAACGCTTAGTTTATTGCATATGTTTTCTGCATGTGGCTTCCAAGTTAATTGGCTGTCTATAATTATGCCTAAGAATTTTGCAACTGTTACTTGGTCAACTTTTTGTTCGTTATATTCTAATTGTAACATGTCCGGTAGTATTCGTTGATAAAAATGCATGACATTAGTTTTAGATATATTTATTAATAGATTGTTTTGGTCAAGCCAGTGTATAATGTCCCTTAAAGCACTATTTATGTCATGTTCATAAGTATTTTTGTTTATACATTTAATCAAGGCGGTGCTATCGTCAGCAAACAAAACCATAGGATGTTCAATGTGGCGTGGCAAGTCATTAATGTATATCAAAAATAATAATGGTCCCAGCACACTACCCTGTGGTACGCCATACCTAATAATTCTCTCTTTGGACAAATATTTATTTTCACGCTTTGATTTCAAGCATATTTTAGAGATTTCTGTGTGCTGCTTACGGTTGCTGAGATAGGATTTTAAAAGTTTGAGTACGTTTCCTCGTATTCCTATTGCGCTAAGTTTATTAATTAAGGTTTCGTGATCAACACAGTCAAAAGCCCTCGTCATATCCGTAAAGATTGCGCATGTTGGTACTTTTTTATCTACATTTTGCATTATGACATTTAATAGGTCGTAAACCGCTATATTTATACCTTTGTTTTTTCGGAAACCCTTTTGCTCTGCACTTAGAATATTATATTTTGATAAAAAAGCATTTAATAAATTGTAGATAATTTTTTCGAAAACCTTAGAAAAAATTGGTATAAGTGCAATTGGCCTATAGTTTGCGATATCTTTCTTATCGTTTTTTTTTAAAAGCGGCTTTACAATGACTGTTTTCAAGCTATCCGGAAATACACCAGAGCTTATACATAAATTAAGTATGTGACTTAAATGTACTGCGATGTCCTCCGATACAAATTTAATAACCTTTGTAGCTATATTATCATATCCAGTACTATTTTTATTTTTTAAAGATTGTATTGCTCTCATAATGTCTTGTGGTGATACTGGATGCATAAAAATTGAATTTGGGTTATTTGTCAATTTTATCATATTATTAGTGTTCGGGGTGGTCGTCATATTGTTTTGAGTTTGGTCAATAAAATAATCATTAAATGCGTCGGCAATGTCAGTCGGATTAGTAATGTCGGTATTTTTATATCTAATTTGCGAAATGGGTTCGGTAATTCGGTGTTTATTATTTATAACTTGCCAAGCGGCTTTGGATTTATTACTCGAGGTTTCAATAAAATAATTATTTTGTGCTTTTTGCGTTAACTTGATAATTTTCCGAAATCTGCGTGAGTAGTTTCTAAAAATGTTTTTATTGGAATTCGATGGTTCAAGTCTATATCTCCATAATAAATGTCTTTGCTTTCTACTGCATATTCGAATGCCATTTGAAACCCATTGAACCGTTTTATTTGTTCTGACTGTTATCAATTTATGTGGAAAGCAAAGATCGTATAACCAGCGAAACTGTTCTAAAAAATGATCGTAAGCTTCATTAGCATTATCTGTTTGGTAGATGTCCGTAAAAAAGAGGCATTTCAGGTATTTTTTAAAACTAGTCATGTTTTCAACGGATAGATCTCGTTTTTTTATTCGCCAAGACTTAAGCCTATACGACTTTACTACTGTAACTTTTAATAGCTGAGCAGTGTGGTCGGACAATGCAAAGTCTAATACTTCTGACATACATTTCAATTGAGAACTGCGTGCAAAGTTATCTAGGCAAGTATTGCTGCTGAGTCTGGTTGGTTGTCGTAGCTCTAATTTAAGGTTGTAGCCCAGTAGAAAGCATTCAAAGTCCAGCGTCAAGTTATTTCTTTTTAGCGTGTCTATATTGAAGTCCCCACACATTACTATTTTCTTATCAGATTTGCTACACAGGCTTTTCAATACAATATCTAACTTTTCATAAAATACACTTAAATTACTCAATTTTGGTGGCCTATAAATGCATACAATTATTAAATTATGATTCGTCAGCTCTAAGCCACAACATTCAATAACATTAGGTATTGAATGACGTGAAATTCCCGAGAGCTCCTTGAATTCAAAACCGTTTTTAATAAAAATACATGACCCCCCTCGTTTCTGAGACGGCCTTGAATAAATTGCTCCTAACTTGTAATTTGTAAAATTCAATAGTTTTTCATGTCCGGCCATAACAAAGTGTTCTGTGATACAAATTATATCTACGTCCTTTTTTTTCTTAGATAATTCTTGAATGTGAACAGCAAGCATGTCAGATTTATTTAATAATCCAGCAATGTTCTGATGAAGAATATTTATACTATTATAGACGAAAAAAATCACTATTTTCAGACGAGTCAATAACATCAGAGTTAATTGGATAGTTTTTTAGATCAATAAGCAAGCGCTCGTAGATACTTTGAAAGATGCGTTTCGTGCCCTGTTTATTCACTTTGCCTGTATTATATGAAAACATGTCTAAAGTGAGATCCCGGTTTGTGTCAAAGAAGTAAGCGTATTTATTGGTATCTATATCTAAGCAAAGTAAATTATTAAATGTTTCTACACGACAATTTTGTATAAGACCTCCTGTTACATACGTGGGACAACATATGATCACATTTGTGTGAGTAATTGTTTTCAGCGATTCTCTAGTAAATTTGACCAGTTCCATGTAGTTTCCAGCGCTTTTAAAATCCTTTTCTCCAATCATAATTATGCAGTAGTCGTCTATGGAAAGATTTTTGACTTTGTTAGTTATATTTGTCATCATTTCTCTTAATCCAATACCTGGTGATACGTAATGGCAATATTCAAACTGTTCTCGAAATGTATTTTCTATATTTTCTAAGGCGTCTAAGTAATTACAGTTGCTAATTATATGTAGTTTTCGCTTTATTACTTTTTTTGCTTTCTGAAAACCACTTAGGTGCATTTCTTTATTTGCTTCTCTCTTTTTATCATTATTATTGTTGACACACTTAGTCGTAAGCAATTGTTTAGGTGGAGTAGTATATATTTGTTTCTTTTTCTTCTTTCCTACTTCGTTTCTCGAAGGCGATGGCGATTTTATAGGGGATTCCGGACGGTTATATGGAGTACTACTGTTTGTTTGACTTTCTTTATTGTGCTTAATTATTTTGCTGTCTAGAAATTTATTTGGTGTTTCGTCTTTGTTCGTTTGTGTTTCTTTATTTTGCTTCATAATAACGTAATCAACACATGAATTATAACATTCTTCATGTGATAGACAAGTTGAAATGTTACTTTGCAGCAAAGATTTATTTTTGCGTGATGGTGTCATGCTTTTTTTCGCAGGCGTTAAGCATACTTTTTTGTATGTGTTGAGTTTCTTTAGCATATCTTGTATGTCACATTTTAGACGATAGTTTTCATTATTTAAATTTTCTATCTCCTGATGGGCGCTCTGTAATTGAATCTTGAGATTTTTATTTTGTTCTTTAATGTCACTAGAAACTATGTCACTGTTATCATGCAGGCTATCTGGAATACTCATCATTGTAGTGTCGAACATATGTTTATCATCTGTTAAGATAGTCAAATCTGTTAGTGAACTTGTCCTTCGTACATTACGATAAGTTATGTTTTCGTTCCCAGAATCCATGGTTAATTTTTACGTTTAGCGTCCTCTATCGAAACTATATTAATTCTAAATTCCGTTTAAAAACATTCACAAAAAGTGCTTCCGCCCGTGAGATTTGATCCTGCACTTTTCGCCGCACGATGTAAGTCGCTGTGCCGCTAGGCTACGGTAACATTAGTAGCCTAGTTGAAATGAGGTGTTAGATGGTTCATGTGCAGTTTTTAAATTAAACAAAACGGTTGGGAATGAGTCATCTCAAAGGATTTTTTTCCATTAACTAGCACTTGTCACTTGACACTTTTAAACGTTTTTTGTTTCTTTCCGTCGTGTTTTTAGTCACTATTTTTGTTTGAATTTTATTGAGAATCGTGCATCATCGCACTATAAATAGTTTATATTTGACAAATACACAGTTTATGCTGAAGATCACTGTTAGTTTAAGATTAGTTGTAAAAATTGTACATACGGTTTTTAATTGCTTATAACTTCACTTGTTGTTAATGTTTTATGTGGATAACAATGTCACACGTGTATTGGAGTGTCCTTTCACTATTTCACTTATTTTTGTCTTGGCGATACACATTGACAAAAACTCGTAAGCATTTTACATTTATATTACAGGTATGAGTCCAGCTCACCGACCCCTGGTCCTCACCGACCCCTGGTAATAATATGACTTTATAATTATGATTGGGTGTTGAGTTTTTGTGAACTTGCTTTTGATAATTGTTGATTTTATGGTTTTAATATTTAATTGTTTTGACCTTCAGCTGTTTTTTGTGACAGTTTTTACGTATTCTTGTCAAGAATATTTCGACTGATAGCTTGTCTTTGGTCATCTTTAAAATCAATTACAGAACCATTTGTCTTCCTAGTAGTTGGGTTTTCAGTCAAATTTCAAAAACCTATTCGATGTTAAACTGAGGATCGTCATTACGAGTTTCGTTGCCAATATCATGTTAAACATTAACATAGCCAATAAAGTGTACTATTTCACTAATGGAATATGTATTTACAACACAAATTACATAGTAAATAACAGTATTACGTGAGCGTTATATGAATTTAATTGTGTAATCAAAAGGACATTTTCGTGTTCGTGTTTATTCATTATTTATTTGATTTTAATATTGTATGTAAAAATATTTATAATTTGTGTTCGTATAATGACTTTTATCTGTTACTTAATTAACAATAGAATGATAAAGCCAATCCCATACAGTCTCAAATAATAACATGTGTACTTTCGAAACACTGTGTTCCACAATTTCAGTTTCTAAATAAGCCAAACAATTAGAGCCTATCTTTCTAAATCCTGTCACAAAGGAGATCTCACTTGGGGTTATTACTAAGGGTTGTCAAAGAAAACAAAACACAAACCGGGGCATCATAATTTAATGTTCAGTCATGCGTACAGAGGCTCACATCAGCAGTGCGTGCTGCGTTAGGGTCCAAGCTAGTCCCCGGTGCCCCAGAAATCTACTTCTTCTTCCTCCTCTTCAATTACCTCTTTAGTCTCATTCGTCTCTTCCTCGAAGGAGTTGAGTTTGGGAACGTCTTTCAACAGCGGCTTTTGCGTCACATTGTCATCGGAAGCCACGCTGTCCACTGACGCTTCCACGCTCCATTGCTCACTCCTTCTCTCCCTCGAGTTTTCCCTCGACCGACTTCTGGAATAAGAACGCGCTGATAGATTAGGCGTGCTTCCTCCAAGTTTGTCGTCTTTGTTCATACGCGCGAACTCAGCTTCCTCGAGAGACGTGAACATCTTAAGTTCCTCCTCGCGTGAAGCTCGCGAATCTTTGGAAGAATTCGACGACGATGAGTGGCGCTTTTTGAAACTCCGTCGCCTGCCACTCGGGTCGTGTCGTTGTATTGGTCGGAACTTAATCCCATCAAGAGATCTTAAACAAATTCATAACATATGAGTAGGTATAGTACAGGTGGAGTGAATGGTACCATGAATTAGCTTTCTACTCGTGCATATGTGGTGTCCGATGAGCAGTGATCACTCACGATGATGGGATGCAGCTAGGTCACTAGCGAACTGAAAACATGAGAGTCTACATGAGAGATGTGCCCGCTGATATCAATGAATATTAACCTGAGGAAGTCTTCGCTGTATTCGCCTCTTTTGTCTTCGTCGAATGATTGGAAATGTATTTCGGGCAGTGGTTGCGGGGTGCGGGGGGGACTCAGTGGTCTGTAATGCCATGTCAGTTTCTCGTCAGCCCCTTCGTCCTCCTTGTGTTCAGGCGCGACAGTATTTGAAGTAAAGCTGTTGTGATTTGAATCTGAAATAGTTTCACGAGGCGTAGGTGATCTTCTCCTTTGTCGAATATTGATCGAGCCTGAAGAGTTCGTAAGAATGGTTTTCGTTTTCGTCGTATTGTACCTGTCGCTCCGGTTGTCGTCGCTCGCTTGGCTCTCCTCGAGGGACTCCTGGCCGAAGCTGGATATTTTGGTGGAGAACAGTATGGCGGTCGAGTTTGTGTTGTCACCGTAGTACTTGACGGCGGCCGATTTTAGTTTTCCATTTTTATCCTCGGTTAATAATAGGTATCCCTGACCGCATTCTTTGCTCCATTCGCCTGCGGAGGCTGGGCTGGCCGCTTTCCTGAGTTGGCTGGAGTAGTACTCAGCGAGTTCTTGGAAGTCCGGATTAGAGTTGGGTATGACGCCACTGAGCAAGTGTTTCACGCACTCGATAGCTTCGTGAGCGCCTGCGTACGAGATAACGACAGACAGCAGGAGTCCCATTTCAATGTCCTCGAACAAACACGCCTATGTCAAAAGGAATGGAAAAGGGCTACTTTTGAAAAGGGTCTCCGGGGAGCGGGACGGTGCAGCGCTATTACACCGAGACAAGATTTGAACAACTGAAATTAAAGTGTAATAGTTTGCCAAACTTTTGTGTCCCGTTTTAGAATTCATTTGGCGTTGTGGCCAGACATTAGCTTTATGTCTCGTTCGATCATTCGGTCGAAGGTCGCGGCTTTACGAGACTATAAAAATGTTTTAGCCAATGATTGATTTGTACCCGTGTGATTGTAGCTGTGTGAGTTATGGGTACTGTAAACTCGAATTAATTTGTTGCTTCGTGAAGACCAATAAGTTTAGTTGCATTTCCTGCGATGTCAATCAATCAATCACGGAATTAACTTGAGTATTGCGCATAAGAGATAAGATGTATTTTGATGATACATTATAACGGGTCTTTAAAAGTTACTTTTAGTAATCAATACTGTTGTTACGAGTAAAAAGTTTTTGCTTAAATAATTTATATCTAGGGTCTAATAATTATGCTCTCGTCCACGGGGTCAAAGATAACATTGTTGCAATCTTTGTATCTTTAACTATTACTGGTATATTAAGGGAATATTTACTACCGTAATGTAGGTCAACAAGAACGTTTAGTCTTATTAATCATCCCACTTTAGGCTGTGACTAATGTATAACTATTGTTGCCAAATCATGACCGGCCGTCAAAGGCGCTAGCTGGTAGGTAATTTTATTTCAATTTTCACGTCACTTCACTTACTTGTAAAGATATTCTTTGTGAATTAGGAGTTGTCCCTTATTTATTTAGATAGAAAGAAGAGAATTAAAATTATTAATTAAATAAACTTGATTGAACTAGGTATGTTTTACTAGCTTCCGCCAGCGGCTAGTGGCGCCACCCGCTTCCCGTAGCAACTATTTTACACAAAGAAAGACTAATTTTACCCCACAAATGGGCTGGCACTGATTTAGAATAAAATAAAATCGGTTCAGCAGTCTTGTCAACAGCACTTACTCTCAACTTACTCGCGTACAAACAAACAAAATTTTCAGCAGGTTTATAATGTAAGTAAAGATTTAAATTATATTATGATAAGTATATTATTATGATACTCAAAGCCGATATGTGTTGTTCATTGCCTGATATTTTTCGCGGAAACTTGCGAAACGCTGCTCTGAAAAAATCCGCGAGAATACCCGTTGTATATAAAGCGGCTATTTTTAAACAAGTTTGTAATAACAAGTTATGCAACTTGTTTTATTTAATATCACAAAGCTTACGTCGGATCGTGCGTAGAGAGTACAGCTGTGTTATCGAAGAGTGCGTGGGTTCGAGTCTTGACTTTGAAATAATGGAAATTCCGAAATAGTATGTGGTTTTTTTTGGGGAAGTTTTCCTGTAAGTGTGTATTACTAAGTGGTTTCAATTGAGGAATTCATATTTATGTAAAAGTTTCTTAAAAAGGTCACGGTCAGTTGGTTCAAGGTGTCTAGTTTTTAGATATACTTAGGTACGCAGAAGATTTGATTTAGTACTTATATTTTTTACATTGCTTGCTTTTGTGTTATAATAATCTAAATATAATAATAACAAGTGTCGTAAATAATAGAACAATGTCTAGTTAATTGTAAAAAAATATGAAATGAAACAAAGTACTCTGAAAAGATTTACTTTTAGGTTTTAACATTAGGTCCACCAATTATGTAACACTATTTGCGGAGCGGCTGAAAAACATCTGTTTTAATCAGCTAATTTAAACACTGAACTGTAAGTATTTATAGCTTTTCAATCCTATAAATATTTTGGCAAATATGATAATTTCCTGTCCATTTCTCTATGAAACAATAGACAGAAAGAACTAGCTGGGAGGACACGGTACGACGATTTCCCCAATTGAAAACTTTTTACAATTCAATGGCAGAATATATCGTCAGCCAAATTTACTGTTGTTACGTTATATATGTTTTATATGTTATTTACTTGTGAGCTACAGTTTTTAGCTACTAAACTTAATTTATTGGCCTAATATATTATCTATTGTATCTAGCTTCGTTGCCAACAAATAAGTCGTAAAATTATCCCTAAACGCCAAGAAAATATTCCCAGTGTGTCATCGACCTTTGGGAAATAACAAAAAAAAAGGTAACCGTTGCACACGTAACTAATGTTTTTAAATCTTCAAACTTCGAACACTTCAAAAACCGAATGTTTTCTTTTAAAGAGACGTTTTACGTCTTTCTGTCAGATTGCCAGAATTATTTTATTGTAAGTAATTATTAAAACTGCGTAGACTAAAATTTTCCCGCGATTTTTCCTGTCAACATGACAGAAAATATAGGGAAAACGATTAACGGCGGATTTAATAACCGTTGATTTTTTATTAGAGATTGTAATTTGACATAATTTTGTATAAAGCATTCTATATAAACCTCGTTCTGATTATTACTATGTATTTTTCTTGCATCTCTTTGTAGGAACTCTTCTGTACTTTCATAAGGTGTAGGTACCTATGCTCAAACAAACATAAATATTTTTAACTCTTGCTATTTTATTCTGTTAATATGATTAATGTTTTCTTTATTTTCAGAACTGAAGATTAGTAACGCTGAGTTATATAAGATTTTATTTGATATTTGATTTACTACGTACATTTATGTCGCTCGTATTTTTTCAATTAAAATGTCATAATTTTCAGAAACAGTTGGATGAAATCAAGATCAAATAATAATGAGTCTTTTGATATGAAAAGAAAATCTCTGAAAACACTTCTCTACTAGAACTTAGATATATGAAAAAAATAATTATAGGTATTATGTAGTATTTAAAACATTTAGATATCTACCGACAAACTAGATATTAAAGCAATACAATTATATCCACAAATTCCATACCTATTTACAACAGAAAAACAGGTACAGTTGTCGTAAATGTCTTCGTAGTTCGTAAACCAAATTCAGATCTCAAGTAGCTACACATATGTGCATACATGTTTTTTCTTTTAATAATGAAAACTTCTATAATTATTTATATCTCTATTATATTTTAACCGAAAATTCAGGACTAAAAATATACCCAACAACTGAACTAAAATCTAACCACGAAACTCCTAAACCGGCTACCAAAGTTTACCATTCCAAAGCCATTATTCCTATAGGTACGTAAGACACTCATTTAGGTACACCGTCTAATTACGGAGATGTAACGTCATTGTGACGTCAGAGGTACCGTGTGAACACTGTGGGCGGGGCTTAGGGAACATCGATCGATGCGCGGGAGTTTATTTCAGCGCTTTGTTTGATATGTTATATAAGGCTGTGGGTGGTTTGATTCATTAATGCGGTTTCGTGAATTTTCTTGGATAATTTTCTTTTTGCAATATCTTAAGCTCGTTATTTAAATCGAATTTATATCGCAAATACATAAAAAATGTACCTTGTTTAAGGAGGTATAAGAGTGATTAGATATAATTTATTTATGTGGAAAGTTCGCTAAGCCTTTAGAAGTGATATCTCTGACATGTTTGAGATCCAATCCTGGTTGAGTAATACAATACGTCTCAGAATGGTTGACTAACGGCTACCTTATTAAAAGACAAAAAAAGAGTTTATAAAGTTCAAAATTTCCTGAACATAGGAACCAGGAACTAAACATTTACAGACGAGTAAAGCCCCACAGCATAGTTAGTTTCAGTTATAAAACATTAGAACTGCCAATTATATTCCCGATGACAGATATAGAACGGTTACCCACTCGTTACAAATGATGCTGTCTTTTTGCAGCTAAACTTAAACCGATGACCTATTAACGTCAAGACTTTGACAGGAATGTGAAATGGTAAAGAAAAAAAAGAGAGAAAAAAATTGTACCGAACTTTGGTAGAAAAATAAATGAAAAACTAGAAGAAAATTCTGTTGTTTTTCCTGACATCATCATCATCATCCGGTCCCTATATCGATTTTTATTTGTTTGGTCGGCGCAACATTTTTTTTTTGCCGTACTCTTCTGTCTGCCGTCACTTCACAAGTAACATTATTTCTAGCCATGTCGACTTTCGCACAATCCATACATCGTTCCTTTGGCCCTCCTCTTCCCCTGAATCTAACCACATTTATGCCCATCCCTCATAACATGATCCTTATGTTCCTTTCCTAGCATCCTTTTGAAATATATGCATGATTAAGTTTCCTTTGTTAGAACGCATTTTAGTTATACTCGTAAAAATCTAGGAGGAAGGGACCAAAAGGTGGCTAAAATTCTCATCTCATAATGATGGCCTATCCAGCATTAGATTGTCACAAACTGACGTAGAAATAAAAGTATCATAAATAACTGCATTTATTTTTAACAAATGTCATCAGAACTCCTAACACCCGCAATCGTCAAACACATTACTGCCCACTACGCAGTCGGTAAATGTATTCTAAGAAACGTAAACATTGCGTAAAATACATGTTTTCCTTGTATTATAATTGTCTATGAAAACATGGGCTGGAGCTTTGTAAAAAGAATAGACAAAGTGCGTGAATTTTGGTAGTTTTTGCACATGCATAAAATTTTTTGATCGTAATGATCATACATAACAGATACAATTACATTTAAACTCTACCTGTTCTCATCCAAAAAAGATTAATGGCAAGTTTCAAGATTGTTATTTTTTTTTTACATTTATATATGATTATGTTCAAAAATCACCCACAGGTAGATCCATGGTCCCTTTAATTAACAAACTTTTACCATGCATCGATCACACCATACGAAAAAAACCGCGCCTACTACACTACCCAAACTAGACTACTACTCTTTAAAAAGCGATAACAGTTCCCAGCCCTGTTTACCTAAATAACTACAACCATCGGTGTCAAAGGCAAGGTCGCAGTGAAAGTAACAGCCGAGTACGGCTCTGGGTGCGCGCGCGCCGAAACCCGACACCGGTGTGACGTCATGCGCGGGCCGTGCGCAAGACACGCGCTAGGCGAGAGGGAACCAGGGAGTAGGGAAAATTTTAGCGGGAAAATTTTGACGTGTGGACTCCATTTTGTGACTGAAATTAAGGGTGTTTTGGGATTTGTTAGTGAGGTTAATTCTTGCCCTAAATGACAGTGACTATTTCTAAATACATAAAGCATTTTTTTGATAAAATAAGAGGGCTGTTTAAACTATTGTTAGAGAAGTAAATTATTGTCTCAAATATCCGTCTCCTTGGTAAGAGTTGCGAAGAATAAAATACTAATAAAATGTTACGTAAAGAAAGGTGAAAGGCCTCATAATTTTTCAATGTTAGAAATAAAAATAAAAGCCACAGGCTTAGTATTTTTCATTCATGTAAAAGACGCCCACTGAAACTTGAATGAGCTTATTGGCAACCGAGGGGCGTTCCCCGAACATTATTCTGAAGGTTTGTATGTGTTTTATTTAAGTAGGCGTAGAAAACATTATGTTATGTAAAGCGGGAATTCGCGGGAATTGCCTTGACACATTCCGTTTTTACTCAAACAATTCGGCATTATTACTAGTGAATGATAAATTATCTATTAGTATAAGCGAGTGTTTAGAACTGAATTATAGGTTCAATAAAAAATACTTATTTTCAGGCTACGAAATAATAGGGTTAATTTCATCATTAAACAAAGATGCTATTTCTGAGGCATGGAATTCTTATTTATTGTTTTACATTTTTGGGATTTATTTGTCTGTTTTTCTCTCAAAGATATTTACTATTGTCTTACAGTGTAATGCATAAAATCGTTCAGAGTTTTTACGTGTTGGCAACACGCGCACAAACACAAGTATTCAACAATATAACACGTTATTTATGAATTCAACATTTAATAGAATCCTCCATTTGATTGATAGTTCGCACGTGTGATTTTTATTGTTCATTGAAGGTAATTACATATTTCGATTTATTTTTAATGGATTTAGTTTACAATGGATTAAAAACTCTTTGGTATGATCGATCCATAGTATTTCCTTCTAAAAAAACAATTTACTATTTTAATAAATATTTAATACACAATGCAGAAAGCAAGATTAAATAAAACAAAAGTAATAGAAGAGATAGTTTAAACTATTTTCACAACTTTGACCGTCTTACCACAAAAACTTTTTAACGTCAGTTTAAGACTTGTCTAAAAAAATGTCACATTATGACGTTGACATAAGGTTCATTTTGGAGACACATTTTTTTTAGACAAGTGTAAAACAGTTGTTAAAGTTTTTGTAGTAAGGCCATGAACGTCTAACATTTATTGAGCATGTTTTCAGGTGAAGACAACAGCTGTCATTAAAGTCAGTTTCAGTCAGATCTGCCTAGAATATGTTCTGTTTAACTTTATGGAAAATTTCAGTAGTTACCTGCTCACCTTTACCCAGTTTTAGGGCAATAGGTACATTTCGTATTACAGGGAATTCAACACTATTGGTCAAATAGTTTTAGAAAAAGGAAATAAACGTCTGGGAATCTGACACTATCGATCATATAAATGGGTGTGTACTGAAAATAGAAAAGATTTATTCGTAATTAAAAAACAGAATAATCAATTATAAAGCATTTACGTAGAGTAAGCGAACAATATGAAACAATATTAAATTGAATTTATGTTTTGACGGAAGGTAACTAATATCCGGTAAACAGGGTTTTGGCACCACAACCACGTGGGTCGATGACACCATCAAAGAGTTTCAATTCATAGTTTGCGTGCAATGTTTTTTTTAAAGGTAAAAGAAGGTTGTAGGTTGTCTCTGGACAGGTGAGAACGTTTTGAATTTGGAAAGCTGAGCGTAATAATGGTAATAAAGGTTATGATCAAATTATGTGTTTTTTTTGGGAAGTATTTTTAGTTTAATTTTTTTTTTTGTAGACTTATTATAGTATAAAAGGCACCCCAAAGAATACTGTAATACTTAAGATGGTAGAATTTGTTAGAAACAGTAATTTATATGACCAAGTTTGTAAAATATGTTTTGTGGTACCGGTGGTAATTAACTTTATGGTGACATTCACCACTCTCTAGAAATAGCGCATGGATGCAGTACGTATGGATGAAAAAAAAAAAACATTAGTATTATACCTGCTATAACTAATTTGTATTTTAAAAACTCAATGAGAAATATTTGCACTAGAGGTCAATGTATCTATATGTTATTTTGTACAAACGAGTAGGTAGGACTTAACGAAAGACAGCGCTGATTATTTCATGACATCTTAAAACGAAGATAAATTAAAATATTTGGACAGAAACAAAATCCCTACTTTTTACATTCAAACTAATCTCTTCAAAGAAATTAAGTTATCACTCTAAGCTTAATATTACAAACTTTTAAGTAGAGCTGTCAAACCAAAGTTTATTCAATTTTCAACCTTATCTCCTGGTATTAAAGACGAGTAGATACAAAGAGCAGTACATTTGTAAGATGGTTTTCATTCAAAATGGCTAATTACCGATTTGTATGAAAAACAGTGTTGACTTGATAATCTTGTAGGGCGTTCGATGTCAATTTTTTTTTTAGAAACTGTAGTTTGTAGATTGACACTTTACTGATGTGTAAAGGTTCTTTTGAATTATCTTGGAATGTGTCAGTTAGGATTGAAAGGAATCCAAAAATACGATGGACGGATTGTATGAATGTACTAATGGCTGGAAAGAATGTAACTTGAGAGGATATAAATTAAATTAGGATAGTGGCAGAAGGATGATGGTAATACAATGGCTAGAAAGTGAAAAAAGGAAGATTAATATGAACACTGAACTAAAATGCTTTAACGACCCCAAACAGTTCCGAATAAGGATAATAGGATAAAAGAATGAATGAAGAAAGTTCTAAAAAGACATGATCTTTCTAATGATCACAGTTTACTGAACAATATATAGGTAGGTACAATTGTTGCAATACTTTATTGTAAGTATGTGACTGCTATACTGGAGATGATTACGTAATATTTTTAGAAGGTGACCAAGCTTAAAGCTTGTTGGTTTAAGTTTAAATGCCATCTTTAAATTATAACCATATAAGGTCCGCTGATGCATCTGAATTTATTTACAGACACAACACTTAATTATGAATAAAAATACTCTTTATAGAATGCAATTAATTTTGTAATTAATTATGGATAAAATAAAACTGCTTATTTTGTTAATAATTGAAAGATTTTTTTCTACTAACAATTAATTTTAAATCACTCAAGCTTTACTAGCGCCATCTATTACCGAATAGCGGAACTATTAAAAGCTTTTGCTAGTGTATGACTGAGATGTAGTTTTTCTAAATAATTACAGATGGTATTGTTCACTTCTTGCATTTTTATGAAAAATTCACTATGAAGAATTTTTAATTTACATATTGAAACAATGCACACTGAACGAAAATAAATTTGCGGAGTAAAAGGCTGTAGGATTATTTAATATTTAAAATATTATAATAGCACACCACTGCCGCTTGTTTCCCCAAAACTTAATAAAGGTTAGTTCATCACAATTAAAAGACCATGCTTTCTTTTTCAACCACTCACAGAAACAGTCTTCTTAATCAGCTCGTATCCGAACACACCAAAAAACGCGGGCAAAAAAACGCGCGCAAATTCGAATTTCGTATTCGGTCAAAGATATCACACTTGACCGTCGCGTACAGATATGACTTTTTAAATTATTTTTTTAATTACACTGGAGACGAAGGTACTATAATATTCGCTGGAGGCGACACGTCCTCGGTAGCTGTCGAAAGAGTATTGAGTTCACAGTTGGCGAACAGTCCGGTAAGATGGTCCTTGTCGTGTGTGCGCGTCGATTATATTTATTACATCAGCTTGTGACTATAAACAAGCTTGGACGACAGGCACTTCAAAGAGATCGATCGGTATTTCGAAGATCGATAGACAGGAACATCACCTGCCCCAACGAGACGCCATCGTCGATAACTTGTAGGGATAATGTCAAAAATAGAGTACTATTGACAGCGAAACATCAAAAGCCCTTCTTATTCAGAATGCGGAATTATTCGCACTAACTTCACATTGAAATAAAACAGAATTGTTTTTCTGTGTTATTAGAGCACAGGGGTAATTTAGTAATTTCCACTACGAGATACAAATGTAACTGGAGTATTAACATTCGTAATAATTTGTTCATTCCAGAATATAGGCCACCACTTCAGATGCTTCCATTACGATACATTGAAAACTTTATATAACTCATAACTATAATTTAGTTTTGATGGAGCAAGTGAATTAGCATTTTAGGAGCGATGTATTAATACTCTATGGTAAAACAAAATAAAGCCTCACCTTTTCAAATAAAGAACTGAATTTAAATTTAAAACCTGTATCACAGACTAGAGACCAAACGAAACTTTTTTCAACAACTAAAAAGGTCGGAGTTGAAAAAAATGCGTGCAAACCCGTACCGTGTGTAGAATCTGACTAAAGTGGTAAGGTGTGAACCAATGTTCAACAGTAACTAGTTAACAGTTTATTTTTGTTCTGTAACCACATACCAAACATATTTCATTCGGCTGGTTTATTGACCGATTGAAAAGCTTTGCGTTGCAAATTAGGCTGGACTAAATAAGGTGTAAACAGTATCGATAATGTTTAGGCAGAGAGCGCGTGCTTCGTGAAAAATCTGCAGCTTTCACTGTTAAGGATGTTTAATCGTTATCTCGTGATTTGAGCAGTAACATATGACGCATAACGCCAGCCATATTGGAGGCATAACATGTATGATGAAGTTTATGACGAACATCTTGGACTATATTACGTACCTGTTATTGTAGACTAGAAATATGTACACTATGTCACAATTAGACAATAAGAGAAACGTTTTTGGAAGTAAACCCAACAGATTATTGCCTCTTGCAAGTATTATCGACACATTTTTTTCACTCGTTAGTCCTCACTACGCTTTATTTGAAGGGCCGACAATAATTTCGTGGCACGATACGCACTTGCTGAATGAATGTGAACAGTTGGCCACATCAATAATATTGTCATTAATGCGAAACGCACTGAGTAGCACAGTTATGCATTAAAATGTAGCCGTCTAAATTTAAACTATGGCTCAACCAATCATATTTCAAGAGGAAACATTAAGATATCTGTCGAATTTTGAATTTATTGATTCGCAAGAAGGATCGTTGGTTTGATCCTGTTTGATGGCTGTAATAGGAATTGAAGCCACATTATAATATACCAAGTTTGAAGAGCCTCAATGGGTGCCTCAAGAATGGACAATCCTTCAAACAGTACTAATAATATAGGAACAAAAGCTGTGGCTAACATGATATGATCTTTTGTGTGAAATTCAAGCCAGGTCCGGCAAAAGATCTGCCGGGGACGAAGAAGAGTTACCGTGGTTCTGGTATACGAAAGGTTCAAGGGAGGAATAAAGCAAGGTTGTAGTCAGTCTCCCAGTCAGGCACCCACAGCGGGAAGGGTCATCTGATGAATTCCCAACCCAGAAGCCTTGCAAAATAGATAAAACTCGTCCCATGAAAAGCTAAGCGAAACAGAACACATCATGTTTATAGTTCAAGCTAGTAAACTAATTGAAGCGACAAAACGTTATTGTTTTGTTTATAATCATAACTGTTGTTGGTGCAAGGCATATAATTGTAAAATCGTTTATTGTTTGGAGTAATTCTTAGACTTCGTCACCTCTACTAATAACGCCCTCTAACAAGTGTGTTTTAATTTTAATGGAATTTTGGTACTACCTGGCTCTGGGTAGTGTAAAGGAGCTATAGGTAAGATAGATAATTTATCATGCCAGATATTAATGTGAAAGTGAGTTGGTTTGTAACGCTTTCACACTGAAATGAATGATCCAACTTTGTTGAAATAAAAAGCATCACTAATTAAAGTGTAATAATAGGTACTTGATGAACGAATTATTTTTCGACGCTTAAAAACCCTGATAAACCCACAAACAAATGTTTGTCTGGAAAAATTCCTTCTGACCAGGAGTTTTCCTCTCTCAAACTAACCCTTGTTCTTTCACTCTTACTCTAAACTCTTTCGAACCATCCCTCAATGTCCAGATAACCTATAGCAACTATGACAGACTCCATGCAATCTAAAGGACCATTATATAATAGTTGCAAATGTCAGGCCGTCAGATCGCACATCGAGGGACAGGAATAGTCTGCGTGATGTGTTTTGTTGTCTCTTTGGAATACGTCGAGACTAATCGTTACTGCTACTAAGTATTTATACCGGTCGTTATATTAATATTTGGAACGCTAAGATTGTGAGCGATTTATTTTCGGAGCAGGTTTTAAATGTTAAGGGAGGTATTGAAAATGTTGGTTGTCCTACAATGGGTGTGGGAAAGAGTCTTGAACTACCTTTAACTGAGGTTGAGGTTAACTATTTGTTTTTTTAAAGCTTTTCGTTACTAGCAGGGCCCTTGCTGTAGGTATGTTGTGAGTTTGAAAAACTTTTAACTTAAACATCATCTGTCTTAGTATATAATATGTATAGCTGAAGTAGCTTTAGTAATAAATTTTTTAGGTAAGCTTCTGCCTAAACTATGCCAATTTCTGTATCTGACAGAAAAGCCGAACAGCCAGACGCGCAACAGTCCACATGTATTAGCAACACCGGTACTAATGGTGTATTTGGAACGACACCAAATTGATTTGTAACAAACCACAAACACGGCAATTTATTATACGAATTGGCATTTATTTATGTAACCTTTGAAATATTGTCACCCTCTATTTACTACGGTGATTTAGATTATTACATTGAATACCAACTTTAAATACAGATTTTCAGGAATCGATTTATAATAATTATAGAAGCAACTACAATACAGCAATCAGTAGAGGTAAAACAGTAGTTTCCAGCGTCATAATGATATGCTTGTTCATTTAAAGGTGGCGCTACAGAATCAAGCGTGGTTGTACAGAAACAAACGCCAAGCGCCGAATTATTTTTAATTTCAGAATATTTATTACAAGTACCTTCTAGGAAGCACATAAAAGAGTATTTGGTTTCTCAATAACTGCATCTCATTTAAAAACATCATAAACACGTCTATTTTTTAATATGGCTCCTTAAGATTAAACATACCTCATCACAAGCATGACACCTGGGCTTCAACCGTTCCGCGTAGTGTCGGACGCAGTACAGACGTCCATCTAATGCGCAGTACGCCAGTTCCACCAGCAGCTCGTCACATTCCGCACATGAGAAGCATGTTGGATGGAAATATGCCTAAAACAAAATATTCATTAGAAATTGTAATGTGCTACTAGTAGCGACATCTATTATGGAGTAGCCGCACTAAGTCAAATGATAGTTGTTTTTAGTGCTCTCAATTGAATAAAGATGGCGCTGTATATAAGGGTACTTACTTCCTCTCCTATCCGCGGCGCCTGTACAGTAATACTTCCACTTCGAATAGGTTTATTACATCCAGCGCAATCAACTGATGCACCGTGATATTGACTAGCGACGCCTGAAACAAATGTTCCTACATAAAGCAAATATACATACATTCAGCTACTCGCCACTAGATGGCGCTCTACTCAATTAATAATTTCGTTACCAATGTCAAGTGCAATTTCGTTCCTAGCCGCGACGAAGTCTTCATATTGTTTGCGGTGGTTTTCGTCGATATGTCGGCAATGAGCTAGAGATAGATCTTGCTTCGGTAGCTGGGAAGCTAATGCTCTAGTTCGCCATGCCCTCCAGGCGGCCGCGCCGGTGGCGCCACCTAGGCCGGTCGGAGCGCGCTCTGCTAACGACGACCAGTACAGTTCAGTCTGAAACGGGAAAATATTATCTTTATTATTTTATATCCACCATGCAATAAGACCTAAATAAACGATTAATGATACACCCACATGAATGTTGTTGTATGGTTTATGGTTGTTGTACATTTCAGTGGCATCGACATAGTAACTATGGCGACATGAAAGATAAAATATTTAGTAAACAGGACAGGGCAGACAACTGTTGTTTAGGGATCTAATAATATCGGTGTTTATGTACACCGGGATGTTATTAAAAGTAAAAATAACTCGTATAACGCCAGTTTCAGGCGGTGGTACAAAACTGGACATACATATATGTAATAAACAAAATGGGCATATGACCTCCAGTGATGAGCCACCATTTACGTCTGAAGAAACTCATTTTATCCCATATCAGCAATAGGCATGATGACAGTAATCAAAAATCATTAAAATAATATATTTATTAAATTAAACTTGAAGCTTGGAATATAAAACGCACATTGTTTTCTTTATTAATAATGTGATTAATATGTATTTTTATAAAATAAAATTACGAAATAAGGCAATCCGCCATGATATCTTGAACACCAATCAGAGCTCGTGACGTCATCTCTCAAAACAACTCGCGCGAAAGCGCGCGAACGTCACATTTCGTTATTGTGAACTTCCACTGCGATCTTTGTTTTTAATTAATTAATTGTTTATAACACGAGTTATGGAGCCCGGATTTATCAAGGCAAACAGCGCTAATTTGCCTAGAATTGATATCATAATGCTGGGAGAGTTTTTGGCATCAAATAAAGATTTTTGTTCAACTGAATTTCGAAATGTTAAAACTTCCATGTAAGTATACTAGTTTAATTAAAAAAACTTCCATGTAAGTGTATTAGTTTAATTAAAAAAACTTCTATGTTAGAATCTAGAGAACTATGTAATAACTTACATCAAAGTGATCTTCACAAAAATAAAGTTGTACCCTGGGCAATATTGCTTTTGAATCTCGCCTTGCAAGTTTAAGCCACTTGTTTAGTATTTTTTTATTGTGAGGAACGTACACAAATAACTTATCAGGAGTTGTTTTGGATGTGTTCTTACACTGGGGGACCCCACAACACCTATGCACTTTCGAATTCATATTTAATAACACAAAAAACTTAATTATTGCACGAGCGTTGTTTACTTGCGTCCTTGTAATTTCAGTCGTGACGTCACAAGTGACGACATGACACTGACAAGCGTTTTCGCGCCGGATTCAAAGTGGACAGAGAAAAATGCAATTATTTGATAAAAAAACTTCGCATTTTCTTAAAATTTAAAATTTTTGATATAAAATAGACGTATACCTACATCATACAAAGGAATTTAAAAATTTGTCATCATGCCTATTGACACTAATGAATATCCCTGCGGACATTTAAAGGCCTTTAAATCTCAAGTTTCGAGCCAACTGAGATCCAAGTTAGCCCAATCATCCAAAAGAGTCGTCTTACTTAGAACAAATTACAGTACTACATATTGTATTTGTAACTTTGAAAGACGCTCGTCTTCAAGCAATGTGAGTATTTCTGGTAAAATGTTGTTCAAGCCCTCCCAAGCTAAATTGGAGTTGGTTCTCGTCAATAACTTACTATATATACGCATAGTAATTACTCTCACCCTTACTAAATTTGCGCATAGAGGTTTGTGCTTATTATATTCCAGGTGTTTACATGCTCTATGCTCAATGTAAAATGACTGGGTCTTGTTACCTGCTTAGCAGTAAGTCCCGGCGGGCTGTCGTACGCGTGGTGGTTGATCTTGGACTCCCTGAGGCCGAGGCGGTCGCGCACGGAGCCCAACTCCTCATGGTACACCGAGTGCTTCAGCCGGTCGCAGCCACATGACTTGCATGTTTTTCTGGAAACAAAAAAAAAAGACTTGCGTTAGTTTTGTTTCAGGTAGACATTACATGGTACATTGTGCCTCTGCTGGGAAAAGGATTCTTTTCAGAAATGGTATGCTCATTGCTGTTCACCATGTTTGTGGACAGTTACACAATATAGAAACAACGGTAAAATGCCATCTCCATACAAATGAGATCATATCTACTATGTTGAACCATATAGCAGGTCTAAAGGTACTCCAACCCTACTGGATTTAAACATCCAGAAAAAAATATGACCAACGACCAAAAAATGAATACTCAGCTGAATCCGGTTAGACTGGAAGCCGACCCCAACATGATTGGGAAAAGGCTCGGAGGATGATGATGACCAAAAAAATATAACCCACCACAAAAAACTCATTAGGCACACACACCATACATCACATACTACAAAAGTAAATTCCACAATAAGGATAAAACTGCCCTATAACTCATTTGCACACGTAAACAAGTATTAACTAAAAATAACCCAGTCACATGGCGTGACAAAGGAGCATCGCTTATCCCTAATAAGACTATCGCACGAGTGGGAGATGCCGACCAATGGGGACGCAGTAAAATTTAACAAGCTGCCTTGAAATATGGGGCAAGTAAGCCGATGTGGGTCTTCTTGGTTCTAGATTGACGCGAGGTTTACCTGGGTACTATTTTGTAGTATTTTGTGGATTTTGGTAAAGGTTAGGTTACTATTTTCTAGATATGTATAGTCTGTTTTGATCTCCCTACTAAAAACGACATAAAAACAGTTTTCAGAGACCGAAAAATAGTTAAACCTTGTATTGAAACAGTAATGAAATGTATGCAGGTCTCGTCCCAGAGAAAAGGGACCTTTCAGGTGGTACGAAGTAGAAAACCAAATACCTAATTAGAATAAAGAGTTAAGTATGACTTTCTACACCAATCAAGGTTTACCCGCTTAGTAAAGTCGACGTATCCTGAACAAAACAGCCTATCACATTTTTGTTTGAATAATTTTAAACCTTCACTAAACATAGGGCCTTTATTATTTACCTATTTTATTCAAACCCTACCTATTACATTAAACTATGACTCACACTACTACTACCCCCATCTACACTACATCCATATATGTATTAGTAAGTACATGCATGTATTCATCAGGCAACCATTATACATTGATGCAAAAACATTGATATCTAGCTTCACCTTATATGGGTAACTGATAACATCTAACGTCGAACTAGTCCTTCTAAATGTGTGTTACATCTGCGAACTTTATAGGTAAGTAACTAAGTATCAACGAACAAGTAAGTATCTCGAAAGAGGACATGAATGAAAAGGGAGTGAATATTAATATGACGGCTGACAGAGGAATGGAAGCGGAAACCAGATTGCGCTGACATCAAATAACTTGGCTATAGGGAAGGAAGAAGAAATCTTAATTCGTAGGCAAGATGGCTGATTTAATCAAACAGTATACATATAAAATCTTGATTTTTTTTTATCTCTGATTAGTAAAAATTAATCCATAAATTCCACGTAACAAAAACTAAATACATTATTTAAGAAGTAACAAAATCCAAAAGATATTCTGGATTTCCTCAAGTCATCATCAAAATTACCTAGCCATATCACAACCAAGTTAGGTTGTTTAAAACAATTACCTGGTTTCACACTTATAAATAACCACGATTTTCAAGCAAAAACAAGTGCTTAGCCACGAATTAATTCTAATGTCTTGAAGTAACTACAGCTGACGTAATCATGAGATCAGCCATCAGCGTGTATCTACGATCAAGTTTTGAGCTAACATAAGGAATTAAATTATTTAATACAACCTTCATTATTTTGGCCTTCCACGTCTAGTTGTGGCTTGAGCGAAACATTTGATTCCTGAATTTTAGATCAAGAATCATCTGGCACTATCATCAGCTACTTAAGAAAGTTACTGAATCTCAGGATATATTTCGATTTGGAAAATGATTTGTGTTACATTTCAGCCCATTTATAGAAGAAGCTTATATGCTACTTTTTATCTGGCTGCGCCCAGTAGTTCCCAGGAAATCGCTGAAACACAGAAGTGAGTCCGACCATATAAAGGCAATGAGAGAAAATAAAACCCAATTCAACAACCAGGACAGTCCAAATCTAATCAAACATTCACTACCATCAAGATATTCAAAAAGAAAACAGCAAACCCAAACAATTCGAGAACAAACGCTTAACGCACGGAGGAAAGAAAGATAGCGGAGATGCCATAAGAAAGGTGACCAATAAATATAAAGAAAACTTAAGGACGTAACTTAAGGAAAACCAGTCTGTCGAAGATTGGTCATCACCCAACGGACAGCAGCATTTTGGCACGCTACTTTCTTAGGAGACTGCGTTATGACATCTCCGTTCATCATTTTGTTCTCCATGCCTAAACGAAATTGCATACAAAATAATGTACATAAATGCATAAATCCATTGAAAACTAAAGAGGTTTGAACGAAGCACAATGCGCAGCCATTATTGATATGCTAAGAGTACCCTGCTGAGCACACTGCAGACTAAACAGTCGGCCGACAGTTGACATTTTTTTTTTAAGTAAAAAGTTTTCTTGTTTGCAATCGAAGTTTTTAGTCGGTCTCATCCTCCGAGCCTTTTCCCAACTATGTATGTTGGGGTCGGCTTTCAGTCTAACCGGATTCAGCTGAGTATCAGTACTTTACAAGAAGCGACTACCTATCTGACCTCCTCAACCCAGTTACCCGGGCAACCCAATACCCCTTGGTTAGACTGGTGTCAGACTTACTGGCTTCTGACTACCCGTAACGACTGCCAAGGATGTTTAATGACAGCCGGGACCTACAGTTTAACGTGCCATCCGAAACACAGTCATTATAAGAAACTTAGTTTTTAGTCGGTCTAATACCGGCTAAATACCTGATCTTTAGAATGTGCGTGCAACCATTAACCATCACACTGGTGTATGAGCCCAAACAAACTATCGGCCGACTAAAAGTCTGTAGTATGCGAGTACTCTCAGTGATCCTGATGCCCGTGATATGATTGACTGGATACAAGACTGATTTAATAGAATAAGTGGGATGAGTAAGAACGGAGATTGTCGTGTCGAGGTCCTTAGAAATATAGGGTGACTGTCTCAATGTGAATATGTAAGTGTGTATGACAAACAATGGAGAAGATTATATGTTATGATATGAGACCTCTTAATGAAGGATTCTGCTACTGAGAAAACCTTACTACTTGATGAAAACCAAGCTAGTATATGCTAACGTTCGAAATATAACGGCATTTGAGAGAATTTTGTATTGGAATTGAGTCTATTAAGGCAAGACATTTTATTTCGTAGTACCTATGTATTCTTCACGAAAATGAAATGTGTTGAAACATTTTAGAATTTCAGCCTGTAACATTTCTTATTCATCAAAAAACATAATTAACTACTAACCTATTTTTTTGTAATATTAAAACCCAATGCAGTTTAGAAGACTATAAACTTCTTAAACATTTCAAACATCATAAAAGTATAACTAACAATGAATGAATAAAAATAAACAAAACTGACATCTAGGTCAGAACGTCAGAATAAACCAGGTTTCAGGATTTCAGTGAATGTCTGACAAATGTCTGTGTAAACTAAATTACTCATTATTACACGGAATTTGATAAATTCAAGTGTTTGTGCGTATCCGTGCGTTTGCGCAGTCACGTCATTCGGAATACGGATTAGGGATGAGTCAGTGACCTCAGGTAAGTATTAGTAGCTTATTTATTGCTATTTAAAGAGGAATCAGTAGTTTTTCGAACAGTACAATTGATTGATTCAGCCTCAAAAAAAATTGGGCAAAGCTTGCAGTCCTATCGTATGCACAATTAACTCTGTCTTTCGGATACATTTCCACAAAAAATATAATTAAAAACACAGTAATAATCAATTTGAAAACACTTTCATCAAATTACGCTTTCATCCGCCAGATGGCAGCACCAGTTTCTCATAAAACTGGCCATCCTAACCTCACCTTGAATTTTACATCCACTAAAGTGCAGAGTTATCTATACGATGCGCCATGGTGCTATCATGGTCTTCTTATCCGTGACCTTGACCGTGAACCCCGTATATGGGTTATAGTATATGGTATGGAAGGTTGAAGAGTGGGAGCAGATATACCTAATGTGTGGAAGGTAGGTAAATAAGTACACAAAGGACTGATTACACAAATTAAACTTGAATTAAAAGTGTCCCACAATGTGAACTTGAAGGATAACTGTAAATAGGAAATGCAATACAGAATATTTCAATTGGAAAAGGCATAGAAAAGACACTGTTATTTCGCTAACAATATTGTTTATATCGGTTGCCTCGGCAACGTAGCTTATAGAACCGTCAAATTAAGCGATGCTCTGCGTTAATCACATGGAAGATCAAACATTCTATAATCATGCTGTTATTTTCATTGAGCTACTGCAATGAAAATAACGCTCACAAATCAGAATGTCAACATATCAAAGGTTTCAAACATTTTCATCTGAACGCGGAATCTGAAAGAACCTTCACCATGAACGTATAGTTTATTTTAGCCTCAGATTGATGGCGAAACTATCCGATTTAGATGTGGTCCAGACGTTCAGAAATGTGGGTTAACAGCTGTTCTAGCTGACGATATTATTAGAACAATTAATGATTATAGGGGACAGAAGGGAGATGACATTGCTTACGTCATAACTATAAGATGGGGATTTTATGGAAATGGTTCTTCGATGTAGGTCAGAGTTTGTTGTGACTATCGAATTATGTAACTACTCATGTATAGGAGATACATACATAATATGTGCTAGGTTTAGAAAAAGTGGTTAACTTTATTACTGTACCAATGACTGACAAAACCTGGATTCTAAGGTCTTAAATCACCAATGCACACTCATTCTTTCTTTGTAAGGAAAGATGTCTACGTCCTATAGTGATAGATAGAGTAGATAATGAGATTACTATTTCCAAATATTTATGAGTATGCCACTATTACGGGGAAGTTATTGGAGCTGACTATTAGTAATAGGAATTCCATGTAAGAATCTAATCAATGATAAGAAGGATTTATCGGCAGATTAGTGGTTAACAAGCGATCAAATCGTGATCGAGAAAGTTATGAATGATGGAATGTTAATGGAAACACCGTTTTTTAGGGTTCCGTAGCCAAAATGGCAAAAACGGAACCCTTATAGTTTCGTCATGTCCGTCTGTCCGTCTGTCCGTCTGTCACAGCCGATTTACTCGGAAACTATAAGTACTACAGTGATGAAATTTGATGGGAATATGTGTTGTATGAACCGCTACAAAAATATGACACTAAATAGTAAAAAAAAGAATTGGGGGTGGGGCCCCCCATACATGTAACTGAGGGATGAAATTTTTTTTTTCGATGTACATACCCGTGTGGGGTATCAATGGAAAGGTCTTTTAAAATGATATAAAGTTTTCTAAAAAACATTTTTCTTAAAGTGAACGGTTTTTGAGATATCAGCTCTCAAAGTCGTAAAAAGTATGTCCCCCCCCCTCTATTTTTATAACTACGGGGTATAAAATTCTAAAAAAAATAGAGGTGATGCATGCTAATTAACTCTTTCAACGATTTTTGGTTTGATCAAAGTATCTCTTATAGTTTTTGAGATAGGTTGATTTAACTGTAATTTACGGAACCCTTCGTGCACGAGTCCGACTCGCACTTGGCCGGTTTTTCTGTATTTATAACTGGAGATCAGATTAGCAGTCGCTCCATGTAAAATACTGGTTAGACTGTTAGCCGACCCCAACATAATTGGGAAAAGGCTAGGCAGATGTTGTCATATAAAATAAATTTTGGGAAATGAATTAAATAAAATTGGGAACGGAGCAGGAAAAAGAAGAAGCAGTCATCGTCTTTAGCCTCAAACTCACATTACCACTAACACTGTACATTATAGTCTATCAGTACCAGTACCGGCAGATTAGAAAAGTGTATCTTTGCATATGAATCTTCAGTCAACATTCATAGAAAACCTGTACCCAGGAATCCCACTATTAGCTAGAATATCATCTAATCCTGCAATCTTATCACATTATATCCTTTTACTATTTCTAGAACTTTAAATACTAGTGGCAAATGTCCTATTAATAGGTCCTTTATCCCCCTCGTTTCTAAGTTATGAGTGAGCCAAGATTCCCATGGTAATATCATTGCGTTTAATTGGTATGCGCGGACATAGTTGCGTGTGTGCAGAGTTCGTTGACGTCTTGTTAGCTTTGTGTACTTGATTATTACTATTACCTATTGCATTGTGTAGGTTGATTTTTGGCTTTGTAAAGGAAGGCTAAAGATTTTTTATTAGCTTAGCTATATGATGCTGTATGATTCCTTATAAAAGCTAAATTTTGATGCCCTTTCTTTGCACTTAGATACAAATTATAAGATTAGTTTTTTGTTACAATGTCTTTTAAGCATAGCTTTTAAGGACAACATTTTTAGCTCCATGCAAGGTAGATCCTTTCAAATGAAACATATCAAGAGAATTTATTTACATTTTGACCCGGCTGACTCCATATGCAGATCATGGATCGATAATGATCATTTGATAGCCGTGGCTTATCTTTAAAAATGTTAGTACTCAACAGCTATTATTCTGCAAAATCCTTTCCAAAACTTTATTGTTTCCAGTAACCCTTTTAAGAAGCACTTCGGTACAACATTATGATCACATAAATACGAGACAACAGCCAAAGGATAAGTAGCTATAAACTATAAGTTCACCACCATGAAAATCAAAGACGTTAAAATAATGTCCCTCCGCATTATCTCTACTTCGTTAACCACGTAAAATGTATCTAAAACAGAGCCACTTTAAATTGTTTCTGCTAAACAAGTGTGTCGTACAACCTTGTCTTGCAAACCTTTTTGTTTAGGCTCTGTGGTGTAAATAGAACTTGTCATTATCTGTGGTGGTATTATGGAGCTGTCAAATTCAAACGCCTGTCATCATGATTGATGCTTTTATTAAATTAATCCAAAAATTAATGTTATCGTAACAATAAATAAATGATATGCTTCCGTTATTTACTCAACAATTTATATCGATTGTAAGATTTGGCTAAACATACACATTTGTGCAAATGAGCAATGCAACTTGTATTCGACCTTCCCCGAGATAGAAGGCCTATTTAAATAAGAATTATCACTTATGACTTCAACTATTTATTACACCTAAGTCACCAGAACTCATCATTATTATTTACAACCTTGTTGCACTAAGTCATGCTTCTTTGATTTTATGATTTCCTGATATATTTTGAACCACATTCACTGTTCATCTTGATTTGATGGTGATATCCATGATATATGAGAGCTGGCCATCAAAAGCTTCGTAATACCACGAGATCATCAAGATACCACGAGTTCGAATTTCAAAAATCAATTCGGTTTTCATAACCATTACGAAAGAGGTTGGATGCATACAAATCCTAAGAATTCATTCAACTATTGCGTGCATGACCGCCAGTTGCAGCAATTATATACGGTCCGTTGTAAGTCTAACGTTGTCATAAAATATATTTCGGCTAGTTTTATTGCTAGTAATTAGGTCATGCACATTTGTGACTGCAAGGGCACTGTGTTTTGTATTTTCAGTTTTGGTGATGCGGGCTTTGGCGCGCGATTGACTCTTTGCTTAATTTGAATTTAGAATATTGACGACATTTCTTTTTTTGTTTTCAGAACTATTTTTCGAAAGTTTCAGAGGCACAGCCGTATTTTTTCAATTTTAACTTACATCATAGGTACGCTGTACTAATTGAGTTTCGTGACAATACATAACTAAGACATTTAAAAATTTGATTAGTTTCAATTTACAGTAAATGCATAAGTTTTCAGTTATTTTGCAGTGCTTAATTACAAAATATGAATAAAACAATGTCTATTGTATTTTATAGCTGCCATACATCTGCTGCATTGGATTTGATTAATATTTTTCCACTTTCAAACTTAACAATTGTTATCACATTCGATTCTAAATAAATGAACCATTGACATTGATCAACAAAAAGCTCCTTTAACACAAACCTCTATAATTTGTCTATACCCACACAAGTCGTGTTTTCATTCAGTCGCAGTTTGATCTAACAACTAACGGAGTCTGATGTATCATTTAAACAATTCACATGTTAGCTTAGCTTTGAATATCTTGTTGATTTACATTTGAGTACACGGTGTAAATTATTACAGAAGGTTGATTAATGACATTTTAAACAAATAACCTCTCTCATAATTGCCCTAAATGGGACAAAGCAGGCTAGAATGAAAGTAACAACAGAAAATTGCAAAAAATGTTTTTTTTTAATATGTACCTATGTGTTTTAACTCTTTAGGCCCAGTACAGACTTATAATGTTACTGCAATCGGATGACCAAATTAAAAATTATTTTGGAGTGATAGGGTTTCAATGGTTAAAATTCAAACTCCTTGGTATACCACCTGGTGTCTAAAGCAAAAATGAAAATAATCTTCCTATTAATAGCGCTTGAATGATACGCATTAATAATATCAAGATTTCTTGGATTTTCATAATAATTTAAATCGTTCTGAAATAAACCTTCTTACTATATTGAATCCTATGTTTACTTAGCAAGTTGGCCACAAACGCTGAAACCATAAATGAGTATTATAAATTAGGAACTGATTTATGTGTTTATATTGGACGCATTAGGCATTACGTATTGCTAGACTGTGGCTTTATAATGTCCATTCGATATTGTTATAATTACTATGAAGATTTCTGAGGCTAGTCAAAAAATTGTTAAGTTAAATTGTTCTTTAGCCTTTTGATATATTTCGGTATATTTCTTTCTTATTTAATTACACGATTAAATCATTCTGCTTCAGTTCAAAGATGCCACAAAAATACAGCAGTAAGTGTTTACAACAGGCCAGACAGACTGTCTTAAAACCTCTTCGCACAAACTATTTACTCTATGCCCGTGGTATTTCAAAAAAAGAAAAACGGATAAAATTCACCAAACGCTCACCTACATAAAAATAAATATATTCCCGCTAAAAATAATCCCATTCAATGGCGGAACTGGATTTTTCCCGCCGTTAATAATTTTAAACCACATGGCCATATTGTTTATTTTTCACGACGGAAGTCAAGATGTGTGGTGCTGTCTTTATTTATAAATTATTATTCCTTTTATATTAATAATTGGTGGTGATGGGTGAATAAATTAGTAAAGTATGAAGATATCTTGTTTTTTGTAGCTTTATTATTGAAGCTCGTAGAGAAAAAATCTGGGGCGCCTGGTCCAGATTGGCGCCCGCCGTGTCACTCTACTCATAAGCGTGCAAAACCAGGGCACCGAAATATGTCGTTATAGGCGCCACAAAAGAGGGCCATTAAAACAGTCTAATTATTTATCTATTATTTTTACAAAATGATACTTGTACTAAGATAGTTTAATATTTCATTGAGAGAACGAAACGATGGATCTATTCAATAAAAAAGCTTACACAAAAAATCATAAAGGAAACTTCTCTTTCAACGAATTTCGCTGCAAATTCACGGAAGCATAAACCAATAAATTCCTCACTTTACCGCTTACACTCTATGATTTAGCGATGTAAACTAATCTATTTATTTTTTGCACTTTCAATCAGTCTGGCGCCCTTGGCAAAACTTCTTGGATCCATAAATAATAAGCATTTCACCTGATGTTCAACATGAAGGAACAACAAACAGACGCCGTTTATTTTTATATATTAGCGCAGTTTATACAAATGTTTGCTATAATACTTGGCTCGCTTCCAGTCCCTGCTTCCCATCTATGTCTTGTTTCTTAACGCTAAGAGATATTTGTACTGGAATAATGTAAATACGGGGGAATAATTGACATTCCCGAGAATCTAGGCTTAGTTTTGAGATTTGAGAGTATTGGCGCGTTTTGAAGATTTTGTGCGGATTTGGAAAGTGATAAATTGGCGTATTGGTGTATCTGCTCTTTTTGTGTTTTAGAGAAGATGGTGTTAGTAATAGAATTATCTCACAAAGCAAATAAATCAATTTTGTGCGAGCATAGACCACAGATTACTATGATACTTACTACTATGAATCGGCAGCGCCAACTTTAGCGAAAGTTCTTGTATTAAAAGCTGCATCATTAGGATCTATAGTTTTAAGAATAAGTAAAACCATATTATAATGTAAAAGAGAAATAGTTAAGCAAACATGTGCAAAGTGCCTGTAGAGACTTTAAAGGCAAATTACCATGATTATTTGTAGTTCCCTACTCATCACTAGTTTACAAAACTTCCGCGGAAAATGTTCCAATATTTACGCAAACATTCTTCGTAGAAATAAAACCAAAATGGTTTGTTTGTTTTTGTATCTTCCATACGTGTAGCCCTTCATGAGATCATGGTCAATGGTTACAGAAATATTACCAGCTTCCGTATAACTAGCCTTCAATAGTACTAAATAATAAATTGGTACTCTTTCCACCATTTTCTGAAAATGCCTGGGGTCATTGGTATGTCACTTCTGTAAATCTATAGATCAAACGTCACCTTAATCTGTGGCAGTCTATATATTTATGCTACTTTTACAAAATATATATAAGGCTGGTATGGACTTATTACAATAACATACTATTATATCATTCGATTTAATAACAATTAGTGTATTTTTCCTTATTACCTATTTAACACTGGGTTCAAAAGAGTAATTTCCTTAACCATGTTAAAATATCAATAATATGCTGATTGTTTCAAATGCCGAAACGTTACTGAGTGGCCGTATGTTTCTAATGTCCATCCTGGCCATCTTCGGATACAAATGACCTTCCAATTTTAATTATAATTAACAGTTAAGAGTTACATGAATAAAGATACATTCTAGAACAATTTGTTCATGTTGCAATCGTCGCATATGAGAATACAATAATATACGTCAGTGGTTTCAGGTGAGAGGTTTCAGTGCTCTGGTTAACCACATCGGGCCTTTAAATAGATAACTCGAAGTTTTATAGATTTCATGACGTTTGTGTTTGTCTCGTCTTTAGTACCCATAGATAAAGTATCGACTAGGGAGATTGTAGAAAAAAATATATGTAGGTACAAACAATTGTTTTTCAATTCTATAAAAAATTACGACATATATTTTTTAGATATATATTATTGAAAATAACTAAACTTATTACAATCTATGTATTTAATATTATTGTGAATTCATCTAGTAATAAAATATACGAGGTCGCGAGTCATCGCTAGTTGTATTTACAAATAATTTATTAGTCGTAAAATACTATTCTCTGTATAATATCTTAGGAAGCATTTAATGTTAGAGTACTAAGAATTGGTCTGCGAAATCAATCGATCTTTTTTCTACAGTGAAAAAATTACGGGAATTAAACCTTATAATGCCATTTACATTGTAATGTTTAACTGTCTTTGCCATTGCAAAAGTTACTAACACGACGTTTAATAGATTAGCAGGTGTAACATAGCGACGCAAATTCCGGATCTCTATCAGAATACCATAGATAAAAATAGTCTCTGCTTTTAATAACCTCAAAGACGGTCTAAACAGCTGATTACATTCCATGTTCAAACTAGTTGGCGCGAAAAACACCTGTCAAAGGTTCCGGCCAGTGTTGCAATAAAACAAAATTCGTAGCAGCGTGGGCGTTGTGTAGTCTGGTAATGAAAATAAAACTTTACTCATAATAAGACAACAAGGATGTATGATGAAAATACCTTTGCTTTGCGTTTTGTTTAGATGTGTCGTCATTTGTTTGAATGTTGTTAGTCTATTGTTCTTTTGAATTTCGAATGATGAGACGCCATCATTATTTTTGTTTGGAAAATAATTGAATACAAAGATACTGAGTTAATTGTTCTTGAAGTTTTTTACACAATCAGGAATAAACTAGAAAAATAAAGATCAATGAGAAAACATGTCATATTTTCATCATCCTTGAAAACACTTCCGATTTGGCAGACATTGTTTTGATCCCCTCATAACATTGTTTTGACAAGAAAAATGTATATGAAAAATCTTTGAATACATCGGATATCTATTATTATTATTGTTTAATTTACTTTTCTGTACCTAAGTATTTTTCATATCCCCTTAACCCGATACCTAAATTGAATTGCAGAATTGTATAAAAATCTCAATACCTCTTATGCAATACTGGGCCACGAGCACACACTTATCATTTCAAAAAAAATATATTTTTAAATCCAAAATTAATTATGTCAAGAACAAGTTCTGATAAAATTGCTTACATTTTTCCAAGTTCACAGAACTGTTAGTAAAGTACACAGACCTTGTTATCTAGAAGTGGCTTAGGGTGACACGGTGACATCATCGCCAAATGTGCTGCAGTTTGTAAGTTTACCTAGCCAGGCTACTGATAGTACGATAAGGTTGCAGTGAATATAAATGTTGTATTTTTATTTATTTTTAATTTTTAAATTGTGTAAAGAGCAATGGACGGTAACACTTTTGCGACATCTATTAGACTTACACTAGCACGATCGATATTTCAATTGATAACTTGTTAGAAATATGTATTACTTATCATCCTCACCTCATCCTCCAAACTTTTTTACCAACTACATATATTGGGGTCATTTTTTTTAGAAATATTCCTTACAAATCAGAAATTATAACAGTTAAAGATAAGACACATTACAGAATAGGTTTTTTGAAAAAAAAAAAGGTTATTGTATAAAAATACTGCCAATTCATAAAGCAACTAATACTAATAATAAAATTCTTAATTTAAATCCGGATATAAAGTCTCAACAACCAACAAAATCAAAGTTTGATGATCTTGGCAAACAGGCAAAGGCTAACGATGGTATTCAGCTCAATTATCGTCCAAGATCCACAATATTGATAGCCAAAACGGTAACTTTGACCAAGTTCATTGAAACTGAGCAAAAATAGCCAGAGATCAAAGGACCGAGGCTACGTTTGATAATAGATATGTAAAATATAATGATGTGGCGTATCTTGTTTGTAATTTTATATCTTTGGTTGTGCGTATTTCCGTGACTATAATAAGTAAATTATAATTTAAGGCATCTTAAAGGAGTTTGGTCTTCATCCGCTAATATATTATTTGGCAGTGGTTATTGTCGTCGTAAGAGTGCCTAAACATCATTATGTAAAATTGGCAAAAAACAATTTGGAATTCTGCACTCGGATGATCAGTTTGAAATCGACTTCGAATACTGTCGAAACATCATTAGCTTTAGTTATCTATTCAGATTCTACAATGCTATATGTAAACATAGCAAGAGTTTATTATCATTTCAGTCAGTCAATATCTATCGTTAAGACAACAAACTGACAATATAGTCTATTCGCCGCGTCAAACCTGAATTTCGATGAACTGTCTATTCTGTTCGTCACTCAAAACTTAGTAGAACAACTCCGACGGAAAATTCTCATTTAACATTGAGGTTTTCCAATTTTCTTTATGTGGGTTTTGCTTGAGCAGGTTCAGTCAGATTTCAAATCCATCATGTGATTTCTTTAATGCCTTTCTAAATATTTTATACCGACCATTGCTCACTTTTTTACATGATGTACAGTTTTGCACATGAGATTTATATGCAGGTAATAAACAATGTAATACTAGGAACTTCCCAATAAATCTACCACACATACATTAACGCCTTTATGTAACTCACTATGGTACAGGAGAGCGCACATCAGTGGTAACTGTCATGCACCTTAACTCAATAGTAATAAGTACGATTTTCCTATAAAACTGTTACCACTGACCTGAAGTTGACTGTACGATAAAAGCTATGGAAATGACCTACCGTGATGTAAAATGTAGTAAAATTGCAATAAACATATTTGAGTTACAGTTCACTTTTGATCTTACTGCCAATTTATTATAAAACTATATTTTCTAATTTAGTTTTACGTGCCAAAATAATAACAAAAGGTATTACTTATGCCAGTTTCTTCCACGTGCTTTGAGTTTTACTACGCCATAATTTGAACATATATCACCTATTTAAATATAAGTCGAAATATATTTTACCTGTCTATAAAATTTGACTGATGGTAAAGGTGAAGGAAAACATCTCGAGGAAACCTGAACTATGAAGTCTGAAATCACCAAACCGAAATTGAGTCAGTGCGGTGATTAACGCTCAATCCTTCTCCGTGTGAGAGGAGGCCTGTGCCTAATAGAGGGACAAAAATGATGTTATTTAGACCAAATCCTTTCACCCAACATGGCATAGCTGTGCTCCAGCACCAATATCCAAATGTAGAAATAATGTCCTCGATGGAAAAACTTTTTTATAGCTATTAATATGATTTGTGCGAATAAAAGGGGCTGAATATAACGTTAGGACCAAAATAGTGGCGCCTGGGAGGCTATTAGTCTTGAGTCGAAAAACATGTCTGAATGTAATATCCTAATTTAGCAGTCCTACTTATTTTATTTATAAGGGTAAACAAATTCCCTTACATTTCTGTAATTATCTAGTATTAGTAGATTCTGTCATTAAAATATTGTATCCTTAAAATTATCGTCCATTTTTTCTGTATCATGAACATTTTCTCAATTATCTATGAGTTTAAGTTTAATTAGTTATGGTCTTAGAGGAAAGAAACTCCACAATTTACTTTACTATCGTACCTACTTAAACCTTTCTTTGACATCGAGAGCTCAGCGTGTCAACTCAAGCGCAGCAAGAACAAACATTGTAAGAAAACCTTTTAGCCGCATCTAGAACCAGAAGCGTCCTTGAGCTCAACCTTACCACTATCTAATGGAACGCCGAGCCCATAACCATTTACTTAGCGATGCAAACCTGTGGGCGTTGTTTAACTTTCAACATTTCTTAGAAGACAGCTTTTAGTTTTAGTCAGTACAACCTCTTTGGAGTAAAGGTTTTTAAAAGGCTGGCTGTGGACAATCTATTCCATCAAAAGTCTCCCATACGAAAAATTACCCAATTCTCGTCATGGTCTAAAAACGTCCACAGTAGGATAAAGGTCTCCCCCAAGCTGGGGAGTTTCACCCATACCGCCCTAGCGTCGGAATTTTTAGCTCCGGAGATGCTTAATGATAAAGTAATCAATATGAGAATTAAAATCTTCTTCACAAACTGGACTGTATGTATAAAATAACTATTAAAAGAAAAAAATCAAAATTATACATTGAGATTCCGAATACTTCAATCAGTTTACTTTAATACATTATTTTTACGATCCCAAAGATCTTAACATCGTAATAAAAATATCTGCAAGAATGTTTATTTTAATTGCATCACATTTCTGATTTAATGGCTGCTTCTTTTATATGCGATCATAAAATAATTAAATCCTTACATCTTCGATGGTCCCTCCATTTCTTCTTTTTAGACTACTTCGATAAACAGCGACATGTCTACTTTGGACTTACTATCGTCTATCGGGTCTCGTCATCAAAATTACCCGGGCGACCTAACAGCCTTTGGACTTACTAGGCTTGTAGAAAAGAAAAATATATTTGCTTGATTGTAGATATTAAGATCAAACAAAAAATATAAACTGCCAGAACGCTGTTAAGGCTAGAAGATCCACCAGTTGCAGAAGAACGTTATTTGGATCTGATTTTGCTTATTATGTTAACTTCCTTAGTTTAAACGTGACATTGCCATTGTAATTTAGTTTTATATAAGTCACAAATGCTTTTCCTATGTCCCTTTTATTTCAAGATATCCATTTATGTATTTGCCAATCCATCAAGCCATTAAAATGCGTTTACATGTCCCCTTGTGTACCTGGGCCATTATATTTATACCAAGTGACATTTCCGTTCTATTTCAAGCCATTCCATCATTATTACGTGGCAACCCTGAGCCATAGACAACTGTAGACCTTTCTGTGACCTCCTTGCAACCCCATTTGACTAATGAAATAAACATGCAGTGTGAAAAATGATTTTCGCAGCTTGTAACATTTTGCTTATGGTAACATTCGTTCTTGACGTAAAGTAATGCAATAATATAAATATTTGAGATGAATCTGTAATGAGCTCAAGGTGTTTCAATTTAATGTTTTTTCTTCCGATACGTTTGAATTCCGAACTTTGGTATTTTGTATGACTTACAGATGGTTGTTCCGTGTGTTCATGCATTATGGTTATGACGCAAACTACGTCACGATTATTTTGACTGAGCATGTATTGCAACAGGTAAAAGACAACTGATTGTCTATTGAACCTAATCCCTCATGTTTATCTGCCATTTTATCAACCGCTAGAAAAGCAAAGCCTTAATCAAATTGAGTCTAGAATAAACCGATACGGTAAAAAAGGCGGGGTAAATTAAATGTCACGAGGCAAGCCATTTCTAAGGGTTGCCAGATAGCAATAAGTCACTCCTTCTAGGTCAAAGGCCAAGCTTGAAGGTTGGCTGGTTACTTGGACTAGTATTGATGTAAATCTAAGCCTGATTGGTTTATGCCCTCGACTGCTAATAGTTGTAGATCTGTGCCACCTGATTATCAGATAGTAAAGCAATATTTTTTACTATAAAGCAATATTTTGTATTTAGCAATATGGTTTACTATAGGAATTGTTGTTTGTTTTTCAAAATTAGAATGAAATAGAAATTGATGATTCTCATTTGTTTAAAATCAAAGATTCTAATCCATTTTAAATGTGTTTAGTGCAGCTGATTTATTATCGATTGCACTTAGCATTGTATACGCTTAAGTAAAAACAAAAAAACAATGAGCTATATCTAAGAGCAGGAAAGTAAAATCATATTGTTTTCATGCATCCGTGAAAAGCACTGTTTTGTAGCAAACGCGCACTATTCGATTCTGTTGATATAAACCAGCGTAATTATGAAGATTTTTCATGACAACCTTTACCAAACATTATAAAAGGGATCAACCCACAAGTTCCACCTGCTTGACCCTAAATTCATAGACTTGTAATGCCACGGCCCTCATTAGCCAAGCCATAATACATTACGACCGAGTCATCCCAGCTCAACGCAGTTTAACACCCGCAAAAACCGTTTTACAACCCCGTTTGATACCTATAAAACTTAGAGAATTTTACTAACTGGAAACGCCTTTGCTGTGCCTGGGCTTCTGGCAATGGAACGGGAGAAAGTGCTTCCGCTCATACTCGTATGTAACACGTGTGCGTCAACGTTACGCTTGTCATGTCATGTGCATATAACGATATTTTATCGAAAATGCACGAGTGAGCTGCCAGCCCGTGGGACTTGGGAGCATTTTAATCCCCGAATGGTTCTCAGTATCTGTCGTTGTTACAATTCCATATCAGAGGCCGTTAGGCCCTCCGCACATGGAGCTACTCAAATATGACGGAATTAATCAGTAATTAGAATTACAAACGAGTTATAAACTGTATTTCGCACACGACGCTAGTCACATTGCAAGGTTTCAGTCACCCCTGTTATTTCTACTACCAAATAAACACGTGCGAAAAACCTAGCAAGGGGAATTATTGGAAGCTATAAAAATGTCGAGTGGATCGAGCGAAGATGACGATGTCATTATACTATATTATCATCATAACAGACGTCGAAGGAATCGACGCAGATTTTGGATTCACCCATGTATCCAAAATAATGTGAACTGCAGATTGTCAGTTGCAGCACGAGAGCTGCGTGAAACAGATAAACAGATCATTCATTTTTCACATCAAAACACAGTAAACTCGGGTAACCTAGTAGCTCGGCGACCGGCACGCCGCGTCGCGCGCGATCAGTTGCCAACGCGTTACGAACTGGTTAGTGATTAGTCGCGTCGTGTGCGAACCTGTATGGCAATGTATGGGCGGTGACGCTCAAAAAACTCGTTAGTAATGTGAGTTTGTGATTAGTTCCTTTTTAGTAGCTCCATGTGCGGAGGGCCTTAGGCGGATTTGAGAAAAACCTGACACCAGACCTTATTAAGTTGTTAAACCTGCAGCTCACATGAAAAGTAGAACTTGTCATTATTTATTGCTCCCCGCGTGTAATTTTTAGAGATTTGCGGTCATTTCTAATCCTGTTGGTTAATATTCTAAGCGATAAAATTAGCGAAACGCATAAAAATCGGGTAATTAAACATTTACGATTTGATAAACATGTCTGATCGTTTATTGTATTAGAACAATTTAATGGTTCTGATTGAAATTATTTGCGTTGCTGATCTAATTGTGTTTCATAAGAGGAAAGTTTTTACTGATTCGCTGGTTCACAGTTATCCTTGTAATCTCGGATGATTTAGGATCTGTGTAAATAGGTAGCTTAATATTGACAGTGATCAGATTTCAATTGTTTTGTCAGAAAAATATTTCAATTGGCCAACCCTTGCAGGTTCTGTTCGCGGTTCTTCATTTGTTTTTCGTTTGAATACACTTCAATTTATTATTGCGTTATTCAATGCGATTTTTTTAGGGTTTAACATATCTTTCAGAGATTTTTTTTCCTTAGTCTTTATTGTCCCATTGCTGTGCAAAGGCCTCCCCATTTCGTCTCCACACCTCTAGATCCTTAGAGTTCAAACATTTCTTCAGAGATTTTAAAAAGAGGAAATTGTGAATAAGACTAACTGAAACAAATAGCACGAAAACGGACCTTTAGAAGTGACACGAATATTTACACGGTTTATTTAGATAAAACTTCCAATGCCTTTACTTTTACAGTACTGAAAGATTTATACCCCTATTAAATCTGTTTCGGAATGCTGATATCGCAAGTAGCAATAAAATTAAATCTAATTCTCCTGAATGGAGGCTATAAACATTCGGATATTTATTCTAAAGGGATTTGGTCATTTCTAAATATACTGCTAAGACATTTAAGTAGTCGTGAAGAGGGACAATGAATTCGTTTTTATTTGCGTGGCAAAAATCACGACAACTATAGGGGAAGGAGTTAACAATCAGAGAGGACAAAGTCAAAAAGTATAGCACAGATTAGTTTACTGGTAGGCTGAAAATAACACACAGCCCCCAAAAACGTACGCCCTTTCCACTTTCCTACGAGTACTTATGTGTTTTCGTCAGTAACAGAATAAGGAAAGACGCGAGTAACATATGATTTTTGGGTGACGTTTACATAAATAATTCAATTTGTGAATGTAAAATCATATTTTATGCAGTATTAAAACATTTAATCAAAATTGTTTAGTTTTCCTTCTCTGTAACTACGGATAAAAGGATAAACCATTATTAAAATAATATAATCAATCGTAGTACTTAATTTTAGACAGCTACATAGTTTAGTGTCATCACTTTATTGATTGAATAAATCAAACACCAGTTCACGACATAAATAAATTAATCGTTAAGCAAACTCTATTTGTATTAGAGGTACATAAACAAGATATTTAAAGGTCCGATTGACTAATTAATATTTCTTCGCCCCTAATGTAACCTGTCTGATGGCAAGTCTTATGCTAATTTAATACCCCGTGCAAGTCGAAGATACAAAAACCTAGTTCGTTATAATAACATGATGATCAAAATGTTAACATTCACCCTTTTATTTGAAAACATAAATCTTATCAACAACAAAATACAGTTTGCACCAAATATCTTTGCAATTCTGAAGTTAGTCATTTGACGCGTAACGCAAGCGAGTGTCTGGTCCTTGTTACTATTGTGAAGTCAATAGTAGCCAACTTCGGACAAGCAAAGCGAAGATGCTTAGCAAGCACCAAGAAATGCCTAACGAGTCAAATGGCTAACTTCAGAAATACAAAGATATTTGGCCTTTTCTAATGCTGCGTCGAACGACACCTAAACAGGAATATCAACTCATCTCCCCTTCATTTCTTTTTCGATCTTGATCTGTAGCACTTGGTAATATGCCACCAATATTACTCACGACACCATTAGTTCCATCAACATGACCATACCATTATCTGACTCCTAGAAGCAGTAAATCTTAGGAGTAATACGTAACGCTGTTTTGGCTACAGATACGCCGTCCATCACTTTTAGTACGTCTGTGACTAAGGGCCGCAAATTGGGATGGCTAATGGCTAATTCTTAGAGTTGTGGGTTTGGTGGCAAAATTGGTATAAATGTGTGTATGGGATTGATGGAAGGAACGTGTTTATCCTAGTTTGTCGTTTGTTTTTTTTTGGTGCATTTTGATTATCGTCTTAAAGATATTGTTCTTAAAGCAAAAAACCCTTTGGAAGATGCAGCTAGCAGTACCTAAGTGGCATTTTAACGTTGCAAGATTTGTAAAGAATTACATACCAAGTATTTTCAAATTGATCAAAGTTTAAAAAACACATGAAGACATCGTAACCAAAAGAGATAATAAATTATTCCCAAAAATGCTATTGCTGTATTTATTTCCATATACGTATTGTATGATGCATTATTTTTAAATGTACAATCTAGATTGTTCCGCCATTGCACAGGAACTGGCGATTATAAGAATGTATCCTGACTGAATGCGTGGGCGCACCGCCCAATTTGATGACTCTATTACACGATAAAATTATCGTTCTAATGAAATATTAAAGCGAGAAAGTGCTGTTGAGATTACAGCGATAATGTTTACATTGACGGTTATTGTTGATGAGTCAAGATTTTAGTATACAATTTTGTATCAAATGGTTCCATGTTTCCGTTCAAAGATTTATTGTAGAACTTCAAGATTTATGCGTCGTTTGTAAGAAGTTGAAAAAACGATTCCCGAAAGACTTTGATACAGCTGGCGGAAATAAAAGTAATATTTCGTTTGGCATCGTATAGAAAAGCTTTCAAAGGATTTTTTTTATTTAAATTCAAACGGAAATAACACTTTAGAAACCCTTTTGATTCATATCAACAGAATCTTCGAATATATCTATCTATCTATCTTCTTAGCACCAAATAAATCTACACCACAACAGCTCAACTGTCAAATTAACGCAATAGCTTACAATCAGAACCCTGTAAACTACAAAAATCAAACTCACCTTATAACCATCTCCAGCACATCTTCTTTCTCGAAGACCTTGCAGTAAAGATGCAGGATCTTCAAGCAAGTATACTGGAGACCTGTCCAGTTCACTTCTGCAGACTTGAGGGCCTCACTCCAGGGGCAGTTCTCGTGACGAGACAGGCACAACATGCCGTCTACCGCGGTCTCCGTAGGAGGCATTTAAACTATTAATCTATTGTCTTTGGTTTGCTTTTGGTATCACAGTTTTTGACAGGTGTCATCACACATCGGCTGTTGGTTGACAGTTAGGTATGAAGAATGGCGGCAGTTCTAATTGAGATTTCGTTGGTTTGGTTTCAAATATTTTTATACGATGTTAAAGACGGTTAATATGACTTGTCCAGGCTTGTACAATTAATGGCATCCTCATATAAGGAGATCAGCTACCTGCGCAGGGCATATTATAGTGCACGAGTATTTGCGCAGTAGTGTCTGCGCAAATACACTCACACTATTCCTTCACTCTCAGCCCGATGGGACGGCAATCCGACAAGACCAGAGAGAGATTAGGACCAGCCTACATTTATAATTGACAATAATATGTCGTTTTAATGACAATATTGTCAATCCATAATATTCACTCGATACTCATATCACAAATATTAAGGAAATTCATTGTTTTAATCAGTCGGTATTGTCATTCCTAAAATTAGATCGATTGTTCAAATCCCGAATAATGCTATCCGCTATGTTTATCGCATAAAACGGTTTTATAGGACTTAGCCAGGCACGCTGCTTAACTTTTATTGTGCAAGGAATGAGTCTACTTCGAACATAATGTACGAAACATCTCGATTACATATCGTGGGATTTTATAACGGTGAACAGTTTCGGCTCAAAGAACAAAAATAGGCAAGACGCATTATAAAAACTTTAGCCTGATGCTAAAATGCATTTCATACAAACAATAGGTGTAATAAAACTAGAAGATTCTTTTGAAACGTTTGGTATTGCAAAAATACACAAACAAAAGAGATTTATTTCATCTTACAAATGAGAATCGCTTCTAATTCCATTTTCAAATTCAATCACTTTAACCTTTCGCTCGATCGCCTACGCAGGCAAAGAAAGTATCAGTTTCAACCTGTCAAAACAGAGTGACGTAGGATAGGTAGGTACCTACATGTGACAAAATACATATATTTTTATTTTTATTAGTTCGCAAATAAGGACATTGACATTGAGACCCGTTAATCTGAGAACTGAGAAGTACAGAAACAATACAAAGGCGGAAGTTTACACATACTTATGTACGTAATTTTGTGTATTTCAAGATATACGTGGGAGATACTATTACGTACGATATATTACGGGGTAAAGACGAACATATGAGCTCACGTCTAGTAACGACGTACTTGTACGTCATTCCCGTTTCTGCCTTATGAGAACTTCCCGTGGGCATCGCCAGATCAAAAACAACTATAAATTGGCCATTACTGGATATGGCTGAAATGCTAATTAGGTGGTGCCCTGCAGTTATCGAGTTCGTAGCTCAAGAAAATATGGGTTGAAAATCCTAAGTCAGAGTCAAAATATGGATAGGAGATAAGGCACGGAGTAGTCAGAGTCAGAAAAAGTACAAAACTATGTTTGTCTGGATCTCTAACTAAATGTAAAAAAATACCACTTATTTAGTTTTGTTCCTAACATGTTTACGATGATGTCACAAAATAACCCTTGATTTTTAATCAAGGTTTTAGATAAATCGAGCGTTCACCGACTGTTTTGTATGATAACTTGGTAACCACATTTTAATTTAACATGTTGTTAACATAATTCATAATGTCATGTAAAACAATTTGTGCGAAAAGATAAGATACTGATGCATGCCTTGCATTTCTGTGCATACGTAAGGCTGCCTTTTAAGTTCTGGCGTTTGCTAACTTCCCGCGATTATTAAAAAATATATATATTCCACTTTCATCTTCTTGAATTTAGAATTCGAAAACAAAAGAATGTTTATAAATTGGTCGAATAGTTTTATTGTATTGTCCATTCAAACGTGGCAGGTCGGTTGTAAAAATGGAAATGTCTAAGGAAAATTTGCGTGCGATAATTTTCTAGAACTTTAAAAGGGGGTTGTCGCGACTTTAGTGCTTTGAAGAGATTAGTTCTGTATTTAATGATGTAGCACCATGCCTTAGGACCGTAGAACGCTAATATTTAGGATTTCAACGTAGCCACTCTAGCCTCAGTGACAAGCCACGTGAAGGTCGTCCAAAAAACGCCATGACGGAAGATAATATCGACGCCGTGCGGCAGCTAATTCTCGCAGACCGATATGTAACATACTGTACAATAGAGGCATCCGTGGGCATTTCAGGGACCACTATCCAAAAAATTCTACACGAAGAACATGGCGTAAAAAAGTTGATCTCTAGTTGGATACCCCATTTGCTTAGCGACGACCAACAAACAGCCCGAGTAAGTTGGTGTCACAAAACTCCGCAGCAATTTAACGGAGGAGAGTCAAAGCATGTCTATGATATAGTCAGGGGTGACGAGTCTTAGATATATGCTTGCGATCCATATTCCAAGCAGCAGTCAACTGTCTGGGTCTTCCAAGACGAGCCAAAACCGACCGGAGTCGTTCTTTCAAGAATCACTTAAAAACAAAATGGTTGCCTCGTTTGTGGCAAAGGGTGGTCACCTCGCCACTATTGTACTAAATTATTGCAAAACGGTTACCGCTGACTAGTATACCACTATTTGTTTGCCACAAGTCATCACCGAATTTAGAAAAAATAATTCAAGACGTCGAATGATCCTGCACCATGACAGCCCTTACTTAAGCACTAACTATTTTATTACATTCCCCAAAATTAAGCAAATTCTTCGTGGTCCACCTTTCAGCACACCTGAAGAAGCTGTTGACGCTTGCAAATGGGCCGTTTTGTTCTACCCCGACTTTGGAATGGAATAAATATTTCAAAAATTTGTTTGAACGTATGCAAAAGTACATAAAAAATCCCTTAGTATTCTTAAAAAAACAATAAACAGTAATAACCTATTGGATTGTCTATACTTATTTCAAACGACACGACTTAAAAGGCAGCCCTCATATCTTTGATGGATGGATTTTATTCGCGGTAGAAATTAAACAGACATTAGATTTTACATTACCATAGAAATAAATCGATATAGATAGGAGGATAACAGGCTTCGTGAACTCTTCTTTGTATCCAAATTGTCAGAAGTTAAAGGACCTGAAGCTAATACATAAAGCTTGTACGTACTTAACAAATGAAGGCAGCATAAATTAGCGTTGTTTTATGACACATGTCAAAGAGAAGGTATAAGTTGAGGCACAGTGGGCCATTTACATGAATGGCCTAACAAAATGTTTACTCAGAAAATATTTTTCCGTTCGCTATAATGAATTTAAAGGCGCCATTTTATGTTGTATTTTACAATAAGTAGACACTACATACGACAAAGACCGACTTGCTGATTTACTTTCAATGACAATTAGTTACGGTTCCCACGTGCGAAACGAACCTTCTTATTGACAATGAGAACTAAGCAAATGCATGTCCATATGAATGGCTATCGGTCACATGTGTCCTACATTGTCTTGTTACACAATAATTATTAAAACAAATAAAGGAAGCGGTCGCCGGCGCTGCCCGCGACCTCTGCCGTCGGAAGTTCTAATTTAAACAATTCACCGTTTATGACCATTGTCTCCGCACTCTCGAACAATGTGTATAAACTTACGCAGTTTGATTAAACGGTAATTAGAAACGTTCTCTCGTTGTTATTGCTAGGAGAGTACATTGAACGCTGTTTTAGTTAAGAAACAATTGAGAGATAAGTCACTTTCAAAAGGCTGTATGTACGAAGTCTGTTTACATTTATCTGTCAAAAGTGACAGACTGAGTAACTGTCAAACGTCAAGCAAAATTAGTTGCTAAGCAAAATTCTCTACTAAATACGTTTGAACGTTTTTTGTCCAGTCTCATGTATTTAAATTTAGCATTGCACTTGTATTTAGTCGACATGAATTGCTAAACAATTTAATAAGCGTAAAAACAGAACCTTATAACAATTCCCACGTAAAATATTGCAAGCTAACAAGAATACATTATGAACTAAATTAATAAGGTTTCAAACTGGACTGTAAACAAAAAATTAAAGCTCAAAATAATCAACAGTCATTTGTTGACATGTCAGAGCATAAATAAGTTTGTTTTTTTTTCTTTTTTAATTTGCAATCGGCTGACAGTCGTATGCGCTTACTTGTAGAGGATTAACGAGGTCCATATAAGGCGATTAATTAGGCATTACGAAACGTTTTATGTTTTGTTAAGCTTAGTTACGAACGTGACGTGTTTTGAAATAATAAATTACCCTAAAAATGTTTTTGTCAACAGCAGTTGTCATTGGCAACTTGGGATCAGCACTTTGGACTAACTGCAGAACTATCTTGATTTATGGTTCATCATCCTCTATTTTGTTCATCTTGTCACAGTTAAGATATTTTACAGATAATTTAGTTTTAATAATTAAGAAAAATAGCAAGGAGAAATAGACAGCCATTTTCTCAGGTCAAGTGCATTTTGTGAAACTGCAACTCTCGAAACCATTAATATCTGCACTCGCTGCGTTCACGTGAACGCAATTGAATGAATCATTCACAAGTGTGCGCAAACGCCGCGTGCTATTTCTCCAACGTTAATGGCATTATGCAATCCTTGACCGCGACTTTATTCACTACGAAAATAAAATATCCAAATACAGATAGACATTTACGGTAAATATAAAACGATATGGTACAAAATGGCGGTATTAGGAAAGCCGTTTAGCTGTCTATGGTATGATTACATTTCAATTAAGTTTAAATATCGAATAAGCTCCGGCGCGGTTCTGTTTAGTCCATATTTTCTTTAATTTATGTTCTACGTTTAAAATTTAATGGCCTTAACGAGGTTTTAAACGTTTTGATATCATCTGTCGTTCGTTCAAGATTGCGTGTTAAAAATATTAAAAAAAAACACATGCGTGTGAATACATTTATATGCCGATAATATCTTTCTACATACATACTTAACTTCGGAAGGTTTTCATTAAATTATTTTTATGTTTCTGGTGAAAACTCAATTTCAGCGCGACACTGAATAATCGTAGGGTTAGATGACGGAGAGAAATAGCACTGAGGACAAACTGCCTGACATCTGGCCACAAAAATTAATATTAATTTGTGTCAAGAAAACGTATAGCTGTAATATTTTTAGACGACTTAATTAATTATGTGGACGGTGTTGTTATCTTTATTCTGCGAGAATATAAATAAAGTCGTTTATTTTGAGCTCGAAATTAAAGTCATACCTAGAATTTCATGTGAAGAATTTTATCTAAATTAACTGTAATAAAATATTATACGATGAAGATAACCTCACCTTTTATTTAATTTCTTGTCGAATAAATGTAAACTCTACATCAGAATAAACTGAATAGACTAAAAACCAGAGCACAGTTGATTTGACACACACACAAGTAAATCCTCTTTCTACTATTATATCGTTACGTGACAGCAGCTGTCAAACGATGGTCAAGTGAAAAATGTGCACGTTTAGCATTGATGCCGTAATCTAATTATATACTTAACACTTTGCGAGTGTCATTCGATCTATTTATAGTCACGTTCTGACTCTTACGGGTTTCCTTGCATTATTGGTATTTAGACATCGTAATAACTTTGCCTCTATTAATTAAGTATATCGAGATTATTTAAAAACGAACGTCATAAGTACGAGATATCACTGCACTGTGGGCTTCATTTAGTTCTCAGTCAAAAAAAATATATTTACATTTTCGAAGATGAAATGAACTATAGTTTTAATTTTACGTTTTTTTAGTGTTATTATATGTCCTTCCTATAGGACTATACACCCTCCTGTAGGACTATAAACTATACCTACACCACGTTATTGCTTATTAATAGCCAATAAAATAACGGGCACAGGTTTAAAATGTGTCAATGTGTCTAAAAGCACTTTTAAAAATAACGTCCAATTTATACGCAGTAAAATATCGTTGATATTAAACTTCTTGACAGCGTTCTGATTATGCCTGTGTCATAACATTTAATTATGTGCGAAAAATACGAGTTCGGTAGCAAAATCATATATTTTATATGACATTTTATTTAAAACGAGATGGGGCAATTGTGGAACGGTCTAGTATTTGAGATATTTAAGTTTTTATACTAAGGAATGTATGGAAACATCATCAGTTGTCGTTCGCATCCTGTCCATTTCTTTCAAAAGAATTTTCATTGCCACTCAACGATTTACTCAGTTATTTTGATTAGAACGTTTCCCTCTTTGCCATTAAAAATGGAGTAAATAATTTGGCATGGCACATGAACTAGGATTATAATGCAAATTGCAAAATTTTCTTTGATTAAGATGCCTCGTTTTTCAACTGTTGTTTTACGTTCTACCACATTATTATCAGTTTTTAAAATAATACGTCGGCTGAGTGCAACGACCCGTAAAGTTAAAAGAAGATATTCAGTATTCATGTCTCCATGGGTTAAAGATAAAGATAAAGATAAAGATAAATTTATTTTTATAACTTATAATTCTTACTGCTTTGGCTCTTTGTCAGTCAATCACGTCGCAATGCACCGTGAGACAGTCGGGTAAAAATGTCTTGAAAGCAAATGTGTTAGACACAAGAATTCTTGTCATTAAACTGGTGTTTTGATTTGAATTATACTTGCTTTACTTAAATAGTTTACAGTATCATCTGCCTGGCTTTATACAGCTTCTTAACCGTAAGCAGATGAGAACGAACGCCTTACATAGAGCGACTACCTCTAAGACCTTCACAACTCAGTTACCCGGGCTATCCAATACCCTTTGGTGGGAATGATTGACAGACTTTCTGGCTTCTGACTACCCGTAACGAAAATTGAAACTTCAAGACTGTTTTACGAAGCCTATCGGCGAAGTAAAATATCCAATATTTGCGTCGATAAGAGACTGACATAATCTCCAAATAAATTATATCTTTCCATCCATTCTCAAGAAAATATTGTTTCCCAAGTACTTTCTATACAATATAGGAGCGTTTATTTATATTTTCTACGGTGGCGACGTCCCATCATTATGTACACATGTTGTCATTCGGCCCAGACGCACCTGCAGCAATCTATTGGAACTCATGGGTCGCGTGAGAAAATCCTCACTTGTTTCTATAATCACTCAATCTAGCTGTGATTATGGTAGACTAATGCTCTTGACTGTTTAGATCTTAGAATCGTTTAAGAGACCTGTTATTTAAAGGTTATTAAGGTATAGTTCGGCCATTCAGAGAATGCGTTCCTGACACGTCGCGATTGAACTGACGACGTAACTACATTCATTGATTATTGATATAATAATGTTGTTTTAATGCTCCTCAATTGTTAAAACGGTAAACAACCAGCAAAAATATTTTTATCGTAACTGCAACGCCATTGCAAAGTTACGTCGTCAGTTCAATCGCGACGTGTCAGGAACGCATTCTCTGAATGGCCGAACTATAGTAACTATACATATAGGAATCCTTAGTACTTACACATTTTCTTAACATCAATATCGGCTTCAAGAAATGTTGGTATGATCAGGTTATCTTAAGAGAACCTTCATAAGAATGAAGAGTCGTGTTAGACAACGTCTGTATATCGGTCATTCTATGGAGAATGACGACTAGAAAAATAGTTATTTCCTCAAAAATCTAATACCAAATGCATCTAACTAGCCGTCCTTGATATGAACCATTTGAAAACAGAGAAAGTTATTTTCGCATTTAGAACAGTAGTGTCTAAGCATGTAGGTTAAGACATATTACGTATTTAAATCAGGTCTGCAACGTAAGGTTTCTGTGCCCGAGTAGGTCGTAACATAGATTTTATTTGTAACTAAGTAAAATCGTAAAAAATACTTCATTAACGGCCAGTTTCTTCATCAAAAGTTAAAGTTAAAGTAATGTCTAAAGTAAAAGTAACGGTCAAAATCGTTTTTTCAAGACTAAAGTGACAGCAAAACTAATAGAAAAATTGAAAATGACCGTTACTTTTACTTTAGACATTACTTTGACATTTACTTTGGCTTTAACTTTTGATGAAGAAACTGGCTGTTAGAGTTTAGAGATAGGACCAGGTGTAGTTATTATACCACTACATTTTACTATTTAAACGATATGTATTTTACATTCTACATTGGTGTTAATCCCAAAAAAACTGTCTACTCGTTTAATCTTTATACTTACTTTATGTAAGTATTCAAATGTATTTAAATATTTAGCAAGTAATAAAAGGTCAATGATCGCTATCACATATAGTAACAGATGTCATAAACATTTTTCATAACTAAGAAATCCAGAAATGTCAAATTAATTTGACACAAAACTATGCAACGAGTGAAATAAATTCAATGTCAAGATCATTTGTCGTTGAACAAACCAATAAAAATGTCTCAGGCTCGGTCATTGCACAGTGTGCAAAATATTTTACGACTAGACAAAAATGTTACACATAATATTCATCATCGCTTAATCATATCCGTGGTAGAAGAAAAAAATAAGTTTTATGTTCTGGTTTTTATTTGATTACAAACTTGTAAATTGGATTTAGTGGTTTAATCTCGAGTGTTTTTTTAGAAACTAAGTCCAATACAACGTAAGTTACCTATTCTTGAACTTGAAGCTTACGGGAGTAAGCGTATCTTGCTATTATTTTGTGGCATAGTTTAGGTTCATTCTGAAAGTTATCGAAAGCTATAAGATACAATTAATATTATTAATTAACACACAACTTCAAAGCCGCCAAAAAAACTTAGAAAAACCCAGTAATTAAAATTTATAATAAACTGTTTATTATATTTCAGTATCAGTTACTGAAAAAGAAATGCGACGTTTTGTCTGTCATTCTTCACCTACCTGACCTCATTGTAATTTTGACGACAACTTTGATTTACACTGACCAAGGTTAAGTGCAACGACTCTGGTAATTATTCGCTATTGAAGGAATTTGTAAACAAAACACTCGATGACAGATGACGTAAAACATGTTACGAATTTTTTACTTTATTACTTTCGGATTAGAATCTATTTTTGGCTGCAGTTTTTTGAGTTTGGATTTTGGTATCTCCTGAATATTTTTGCTTTATCAATTTGATTAGGTGCACATTTTCTACGTCTCTTGCTCGTACAAGTCGAATAAATCCAACATTTCTTTTTACCCTTTTTTTGTGTAAATTCGAATCTGCCTAGTACAGAGTGCCTACTTAAACTGCTTACATCAATAAAATTGTTTCATGAATAAATTGAAAACCATTTATTTTTTTTAAGCAAGTTTATAATTAAATCTTATTCTGACTATATAAAAAAACTCATAAAAAATGGTGAGCATCTGTCAAAAAACGCCACTAGCCGTTCATATTCACTGTCTTTTAGTATGTTGTATCTGTGAATTTGAATTATGTCTTATGATTTGGGAAGTGCTGAAACATTCACAACCTACGTAAATAAATAAAAATTTGTAGGCACATAGACAATTTTGCGGTTAATAAACACATCATTCAAAGGTTTCACGGAATCAACGTATAATACAGAATAACGCACATTTAATTCTACTTAACTTACACTTATCACCGTGTAGTAATTAGAAGAAATCACTTAACGACTCACACCCATTATCTGTAATCACTACGTGTCCATATTTACGATGTTTTTAGCGTTCGTGCTTGTTAGCAGCCATTAAGTTAATCATGAATGAATTACGTCCAAGTTCACACAACATAAGTCTCAGTTTCCTTATAACAACAGTTCACTACGTATTTTCACGTTCAATTTTCGAAGTATGATTGTTTTAAGAAAACTGACGTAACTGTCGGCAAACTTACCCTTTCGTATCTTGCTCTGAAGCGCTAATATACATGTGACACAATTGATTTTCTATTGTTTTGTAATTAGTGGCATACGCGTTTCGTGTTCAACTGCTTCACATTGCGCGTTGCACACTGTGCAGCTACTTATTTGAAAGATAATCACAGAGATTTTTCTAGAAAAAAATCTGTCTCTAATGAGGAATATGTTTTCTGTTCCGTGACTGCTCTCGTTAGATCGCTATGTTTAATGAGACGATAAAAATTGAAATAACAATTCATGTCGTGATCAAAGATGTAAAATATAATGATCGTTTAAAATATGATAGAAGCTCAACAAATATTATTGTCAGCTAATTTTTTTAAGTTCCTACGCGTAGGTAATTGATTACTTTAATTTTTTAAACGATTTTTTTTATCTGTGGGTGAGCATAGAGTAGTTGTCAACCCTTTTTCTGTCGGATGTTCCGTGAAGGCGGGAAAACATAAAATTATAATTATTGTTGTCCTCGATATACTGCACTTTGATGTTTCAAATAAATATTCTCACAAATATACAGTTTCAAAGAGGTACTTATATTTCATTGTCATTATCTTCCGCGTTGTCCATTTCATTAATGGTAGGAATGACCTTCTGTCAAAACTTAATTTATTACCTAACTTTTTTTCAAGAAACATAGACAATGGCATCCAGCAGACACTTAAAAAAGGTTTTATACAACGTTCGATTCTACACGAATATACTAAGAATACATTTATTTCAAAGAACAATAAACAATCCGAGTTTTAAGTTCGATTTGATTTCACAGCATGCGCTTAATGGCGTCCATTGTTATTTTTCGCTATAATCCACAATTTGCACAAAATAATAAACAGCCATTGCATTCCAGCTGTGATTCTTTGAAAAAAGCCTAGAACGATTAAATAGGTCACATTTCTATAAAGCGTTTTATTGAACTGGACCGATATTTGTTTTGGTCCAAAGAGATGGCGGCTAGCATGATTTATTACTGGGAAATATGTTGGTTGGTACCATGGAGAACAAAGTATTAGCGGAGATGCCATAGCCCACATCGGCAAATCTCCGAAAAATGTAACGCGCCAAAATGCAGGTGTTCGAGGTACGAGGGACATTTCTGACTATGCCCTTATACCTACGCTTTCTTTGGAACCGTCCATTTTATGTACATAATATCACAAATCATTGACAGATGTTTCAAAGAACCAGAACTCTAAAGTAATTCGCTCGTAACTGATGATGACCCATCGTAAGCCTTTGACCTAGATATACGCGCCTGGCCTACCTGCATTATGGAATCTCTGCTCATATTTTCTTACTCCGTGGTTGGTACTCTTCACTCTTCCTCATTACTGTTTTGTATCAGAAGGTATGTTCAAGGCTGCGCGTAAAAACCTGCGATAAACCGGCGCCTGAGTGCCCGAGATATAGGTTATCTGTGACAGCTTACGAGCTTACTACCGACTCTAATGTGGGCAGCTATTAGCGACCTTTGCATTAAAAAAATCTTTGAAAATATCTTTGAAATTGGAACAAGATTGTGAAATTGAAGATAACAGTTTTAAGTTAAAAAGACCACTGTGCCAGTATTTTTTTTTTCATGGACACACAGAAAAAAAAATATTTTTGAATATAGAATGCCAAGTTTTCCTTGGCAGCATTTGCTAATGTTATTGATATTGTGCGATGCGATGGTGTTTTGTCAGCAGGTAATTGACAGTTTAACAAACGCATTGTTTATTATTAACAGAACTAATGTAATGAGCTGTCTTCTGCATTATAAGTCTCAGCCGTCATCACACTAGGGTCACAACACAAGACATTCGTACTTTGTTGGAACGCATCTATGATAAATTCTTTCAGTTTTCCATAGATAACCATAACCAAAACATAAAGAAAGATAGTATAAAAACTTTTTGCAGTAAAGAAGTCATCAAACATTCCATCATTTGAATTAACGTCAACCGTCAACATAAAATGACAGTTACATTAATGGCGTCGGGTAAATAAAAAGGCGCGTAAAAATAATAATACATTTTTTATGTCGTAAGGGAGTGGCCAGCCTTGAGTCATCCCGTGTGATGACAGTCGTGATATTTCATTAGAATTAATTAATTCGTATGAATAATGAAAGCTTTGATTTATTAAATTAATTAATTCGTATGAATAATGAAAGCTTTTATTTATTAAATTAATTAATTACTTAAACTTTTTGTATATTTTGATTTATGGAATCCTATATGTAATCTGTGCTCAATTTTTTTTACTGATTAAAAAAATTACTGATGATGCAAATGTTCAACTAGCCTGATGTTCAGTAAGGGCTTTATTATGCTTATGCGACAACAAAAGACCACCTAAAATAATGTTATTTTCACATTATTTCATAGCTCATCAAGGACCGAAACCCTAAGCAGCAGAACCGTCAACTACACGACACAGATTCCAGTGACGTCACATCATCCGAAGTGTAGGCACGCCAATATGTGAAGAAACATTTACTCATCAAACAGAATCCAATTTTCCGGCATAACAATGTCTGACGATGATAGACATTGTGAATACCATGTAATTGGAGCCGTCAATCTCTGCTGAAGATCTAAAACAGATCGTTCGATTGAGTTGTTGTGTAAACAACGCTTCGTTTATTTTGAATACGGAATATTCGATATTCGAATTTTTTATCGATGACTTTTTCTTTTTTTGTCAGTTTTTACCGAAGAGGTTTTATGCTTAACGTACAGAAATAACGTGTCAACTAGATTATTGTAGGTCTTAAGCTTGGGTTTCCTAGGAAAGCGGTGCCGTCATATAGCGGCCGTAATATTACGGACGCAAATAGACGGTCGTCTTTACGGTGATGACATGTGGAAAGTTCCACGGCCGTTTTAACACACCGTCATAAACTTTTTTTTAGTTGTATTATTCTAACTAACCTGATTTATTTAATATTTCTCAAATTTCACGACACCGATTTTGTTTTAGTTGACTTTTTCTATTATCTTTACTTTTTATATTATTTATTGCTTCGTGGTCGAAATCTATTAAAATTTCGTCGTCCTCGCTGCTCCAAGAGTTGGAACTCATTTTTTACGTTGTTCCGAAAAAACAAACATAAATACGGATTAAAAAAGCTTCACCGCTTTCAATAAAACGTTCACCAAACCATCTGACACCGTCAAGACGGCCGTCATGCAAATGGCGGCACCGCTTTTTGAAGTTACGGTGTACGTTACCGCTCTCTAGGAAACCGCCCCATTTCGTTTACATAGACAACGTTCTAGTGACGTCATTCACCGCTGTATTACGGCCGCTATATGACGGCACCGCTTTCCTAGGAAACCAAAGCTTTAGTGTTTGTGACTAGCAGAAGCCACGTAAAATGCATAATATAACTTTGAACTTTGAACTGCCACACTATTGTTTTATTAACATTGTAACTAGTATTCCCTGTATTTGTGATAAAAATAATGAATCAACAAAGTTGTTTCCGAGTTATATTCCTGTATTTTACCTTATTCATTATGTTTTCAAAATAGATACTCTGCTCATTAAAGGTTCGGACCGATAGGTGTGTATAATAATTAATTTACTATAGTGTTATACTATATATACAATATACTATACTATTATAGTGTATACCACAGATTACCTTAATGGTAACATATACTAAGTATGTGAAAGTAAATGCATACATTCTGCAAACTGATAGATTACGTGTAGCAGAAGGCTTGTTTACTGGTCAGCGTGGGTGATTAAATGAACTAACTGCTGTAGTAAGATGTGATAAATCGTAAAACTTAGGTAAGTAGAAAATCTAGTAGGAACGTGAAAAAATATATAACATAGGATTACGTACAACGTGGTCATATTTCCATATATTTTTAGACTGACAATTCCAGTCGCTCTGAAAAATTGCTGATCATACAAGTACCCAACATAATAGCCAGTTTATCAATTCCGCTTCTCTCTTATTGTTATGCGTACAGCCTAGAAGCAGGTTATGTAAATTGTTTTAGCAAACGTTTCATATAGTAACAAACAACTATTGTCCTGTCAATATACAAGAGAAAGTGCATTGTTCTGAAATCTAATACAAACCACAAATTCCTACACTTGATAGCTTTGGAAACTTCGCGAGTTGGTAGTTGGTAGCCAATGGAAGATAATTTTCCTGTTTGAAATAATTCAACAATAGTGTGAATTTCCCGTTAAGTGCAACGTTTATAAATATTAAAAATGTTAATAATATAGGTAGCTAACAGTAAATAGTATAACTTATGTTAGGTTTTTCTGAACGGCTACTGTGTTCGAGTTTCATTTCATAGGTTCTTTTTTTTTTTCTTTCTTCCTTTCATAAGTTAGCACGTCTTTGGCGTCCAAAAAAATCGAACCGAAAAATAGTTTGAAGGTAACATGTAAGTCGCCTATAGCCCTATAGGTTCTGTTATTAAATAAGAAAACAGTTTCTGTATTCTACTAGGTCGAAAATAAAATAAAAATATTTTCTTTTCACGTTCGTTCAGTAAAAACATTCATGATGGATTCATCCGGCATACGATATTTGAGCTCGTCATCTCAGACGTTATTTTTTTAAAACAATCGATTGTTGTTTTGGTAACAAAATAACAGCGTCTCGTTTAACGATTTTATAATTATACATATAGTGCAGTTTTGCTTAATTTACTATATTACAAAGCACCGTTTTACCAGTGTTAGAACCGCCAAGGATTCGACGACTTCTGCGTATTCGTGAAATAGCATTTCATTCATTTTACCAATTTTTTTGCTTCCAGTATCATTAATATACAGTATCTGATGTCATACCGTTGAAAAAAAAATACGATTACTACAGAAAATAAGGAACAAAACAAAATGCTGAGCTAAAAATAGCTATTTAACTCCCCACTGCACTTAACCAACCTCTAATGCATAAACCGCTCGTCATAATCGCATTGCACACGATCAGCTGATCACAAGCCGCCATTGTTACAATTTTACAATCGCCATATTTGTTTTACAAATGAATTTTAGTTCACAGAAACATTTGTTTTGTATCCAATTAGCTTAAGAACTAACGTGTTTAGTTTTCAAGGAAAGGAATATGGTGTTAAAGGACTTTGTTCGTGGTCACGTTTAAGGAAAATCACGGAATACTGAAGTATTTGTATGTAGCTGTAAGAGCTGTAATACGTCGTGCTACGTCAAAGGAGGTATTATTTTATTAAAAAATGGAATGCAGTCACATGTATCCAGAAAAAATATGAACTGTCAAACGAGGTTTGATGTTATCCTATCCTCCGTTTAGCTGCAGAAGAGAACTGTCCTAACTATCAGAACGAAAAAAAAAAGACAGTAATTTGTAGATTTGGAGGTTTGTACTTAATGTTTTACTAACTACTTTTATCTGAAGAAAGTTTGATTTTCTTTAATATCGATAGAATGCCACCCAACTCACAGCAACAGTTAATAATAATTACACATTTGCAAATAAACCATTTCCGAACGAGTCCTTGTTTCAGTATTCCAGTCCAGCATCATTATTCGTAACTTAAGAATTCCAATAATCCCTAACCAGTCATAATACAGCTTTACTTCTTTTTTCACCAAAACAAGCGGTTGACTCAGAATCGTGAAAGCATGACTCAAGTCTTGCGCGTACGCACCGGCGTTATAGAAACGTTATTAAACGAAATGAGACTAATTTAGTAATTAAGATTTGCTGGTAATTAATATGGCTCTTATATGGTTTGAAATTTATTGCACTGCAGGTGCACCATATGGCCATGTCACCGGAAAATAACAAGATCCGTAAGTTTATAAATTGACTAGGAAGTTTATAAACTTTCGTAAGATTCTAAACGGGAGATAAATTGTAATATTTTACGTCCACATTTTCGTAAATTGATGAACTTACTGAACTCACTCGTAAAATAATAAGTAAGCAGTAACCAAACGCTACGCGTGATCTGATTGGTTGGCTGTCACGTGTCACTTTTCCTTCTTCGCGTCCGCCCTATGGACACAAGCATTGCCACTATGAACATTGACCAATCAGAGAGCAGTGTGTTATTTTACGTATTTCAAAGATCGTATATTTCAAAGAGTTTCTGTGATTGGTCGAACCATATAAAATCTTACGAATAGATATTCGTTAGTTTATAAATTTACCGTATGACGTCGGAAATTGATAAATTTACGAAAATGTGAACGTATTACAATTTATCTCCCGTTTAGAATCTTACGAAAGTTTATAAACTTCCTAGTAAATTTATAAACTTACGGATCTTGTTATTTTCCGGTGACAGCCATATTTTTTACCGTAAGTAGACAGGTCCACTATAATTGCAAGTGAGGTGCACTTTGATTTTGGTGCAATTTATAATGGCGTGATATTTTTGATCTTCCTGAAGAGCTGAGCTATCTGATGTAAGCATTTTGAAAACAGACCATATTTTCAAGGGAAAGGAACTCGTCGTTTTCCTAGTATCTCATTCTACTAATCTGACAACATGAATAATGCAGTAATAGTAGCTCGAACGATCATTTAAAGCGAATTTAGGGATGGACGCGGGTTAAAAAAAACATTTTTGTCCTAGAAATTGCGATAGATATAGCTCTTATTTTAACATATTAGAACTGAAGTATTAGTCTAGATTCAGTGCCAAGTATCCAACGGTGCTAATTTAATGTTAAATAATTGCTTACTGTACACGGCAAGTTATTAGCAGTATATTTTAGTTCCATGTTTATTCGACGCCTGGGAGATCATTTACGACATTTTGTGGAGTTGATGAAATGAGGTTTAGTTATAATATCGTGGTGTCTGTGACTTCATTTAGTTATTGGGTATACTCTTTTGCATTCGGGTCGGGTTCACTTCAGTTTCTTTCTTGAGTAAGAAATTAGGTGAGTATTTTCTGGTAAATATAAGTGTTTAAGTAGGTATCATTACAAAAAGACGATGCAAATTAACCTACCTACTCTGTAATAGAGAACAAAAGTCTACGAACGAAATACCGTATTTTTTTCTCTCCAATCAAGTTCTATTGTCAAACAAACTGAATGGCAGAATAAAACTTGACGTCAAGATTGTCAAATATGTTTGACAGCGTGCATGTATGTTTTTCAAACACACGAAAATGCGAAAATGGTATTTGACAAACGTTTGACAGTTTACAAACATTTTGGACGCATGCGGCAGAAGAAATATCCACATCTGGATTAGCCATTGTAAAAATGATTAGACTTTTTACGCCAACGTGATTTAAATTGAAAGAATATTAATTTCGACCTTATGCCTACCTACTTTGAAGGTTCTTATTGCTAGAAAACGACCTAAATAAAACACTGTCCAACCCAGGAATTCCGGATTCAATCGGAGATCCGCCTATTAATTCCGACAGCACAAAATGTGCTCGCGTTCTAATAGATATTAAATGCTAGTTTAACTATGTATAATGCCTGCCTAAGTAGCTGGAACACAGCTAATTATTATTCGTGCTAATAACGTGAATAGCCACTGAATATTTAAACGGATAGCTGAATGTCAAGCGCGCTCGTGACTCAGGTGTCCAAAGAAAAATCAGGTAAGAATTGGATTTTTTTGTATTCAGTACATGCATTAAATTATCCGAAATAACCAACTATCACGGTTGGAATACTCGAAGCTGCGCGATTGTTCGAAAGAGTTACCACAGCACTATAATACTTGAGGGTTCAAATAGAACATAGGTGGGTTTGGTTTAATCAGTAAAAAGGACAGGCATCTTTAATTTGTAATGTAAAGTTACAAAAATCTGATGCACTCTTCTGCTTGAACCCTAAGAGGACAAACAGGATTTTCTTTATACATCCCTTTTCCTAGTTATACTAGTTGCTCGTCTCCTTGTACATTGGCGTTATAGAGGTCTGTACGCAGGCTAGTAGTACCTCTAGCTGTATAGGTAGACGGTATACGTATAATATACTATATGGTACAGTGCACTGTACTAATATTATATCTAAGTACCTACTTATTCTTTATTGGTCACCAAATAAAGGGACAGTATGCATAAACACATCATATCATGTCATCTTTTATGCAGAAAGAGACCTGTTCTATGTAGTGGATCGATATATCAACGTATGCATAGCAAATCACTAATATACATAGATATTACAGTTTATGTAGGTAATAGATATCAACCTGTATGTGTAGTCTAATCATGTGCAACGTTTATGGATATAAAATGATCAAACCTATGAAAATGGCGGCACTAGCACTCTATTGCGAAGGTATTAATGAATCGATACCATTTTGTATTCGGAAGGTGTCGAGACCATATTTTTAAGACGCTATTAATAGTTTAATTATACCTAATAGATCTTAATTTACTAAGCTTTTGCTGTGAAAAACAGTCATTAAAATAACAATTGGATTCTACGAGCACCTGGGTAGGTACCTACTATATCTGAATAAAAACCAGTAACATACGTTCGTCACCTAATTGAACAGACTAAGAACTTAATTAAAACTGGTGATGTTAAAATCTAGTCAGGAAAGTTTTAAATGACATTACTACCGGTACCTATCCAAGTAGGCAAATACCTAAGTGCGCGAGTTTCAAGTTTGAGTTTGACGCGTTATCTCAGGAACTACCTACTGGTCTGATTTGAAAAGTTCTTTCAGTGTTCGTCAGCCCATTTATTGGGGAAGATTTTTTTTGTCGGATGCCTGAAGACTTTTCACAGGACTCGGTGAAACTGTGTTAGGTACCTACTGAGTAGGTAGCTAATTAATATACCTAATTATACTAGAATCGATGTCATCCATGTTTACAAAACATTTTAGTCAGAATTGTCTTAATACCTACAAAATTATCAGTGGAATTAAAAGAACTGTCATCATGATTGTGCGGTCAGGTGACTGTGAGTACCTACTTGAGTTCCCAGTTTACTAGGTAAACTAGGAAGTGGTATTTATGAGTCTTCAGAACAATAGCGATAAGGGAGCCTAAAACGTAGGTACGTAGTAGGTACGTAGGTAATAAGATCAGCATGCAAAAACGCTAGGTGTAGGATACGATACGCGGCCATTGTGTGAAAATTCACATTCATTCATCTGAAAGAAATTCTCTCGAATTACCTACTCAAATAGGTAGGTACCTGATCGATTCATCATCACGACAGTAACGTTTGCATTAAGTAGGTAACTATTAGGTACCTGTGTGTTTGTTATGTTGTAAGTGCCTACTTTATGCAGTCCATCATTCATTATGAACCTACCTACTTAAAGTTGTAATGATCCGGTTAGGAAGATAATCTAATATCTAAGTAAGATTTATAAATACCTACGTGAGAACCGAACTCAAACAATTGGTTGCCTAGGAACGATAACAATAACGGTAACCCATGTTTTCTTGAGGTAGGTAATATTAACGCAAGCTTCCGGAATTTGCAGCTTGCATTGCCACCATAAATAAGCACTCTTCATTACTCTTCAATCAAAAGAGGTTAGAACTCCGATTTAAAATACCTAGTTAAAACTTTTTCGAATTTGACACATACAATGTTTTGTTTCCAGCCTTGACGTAGTTATAAAATAATTATGAAACAAACCAACGAAATCTCTACTGCTTATTGAAACAGCATGCAAACTCGCTGTATCAGCCTCTTATCGGTCATTCTGCCGTCATTTCTTTCATGAACCACAACAATGACTTCAAATTGACAACAAAAAATCACAATCACTCAATAAATTACCAAAACACACACTTGAATTATCTATTTCTCACTGGCTGAATACACTGAACCATTTGAATTTCGAAAACCGAATTGTTTGGCGTTGTTTACTTTTTTCGAAGTTGCGAATTTTACGTCGCGTTCGTATTAAATCGCGGAGCGCGCGCGTACGACACTGGCGCTAGCGAGTCGCGTGCGTTCCAAATGACAAATGCGCGTCAACGGGTTGCCCGACGTTTGTTTACCTCCGTTCCGCTTGCTCAAGTTCAAGGGATTAGGCTCTACGGAACGTGTGAATGTCCAACCAAGCTTGACCCCTCATTGTTTGTGTCATTTAATATATCGCGTGTTTTATTACGTTGGTAATATATTTTTTTGCAGCAGTGACGATCAAATAAATTGTTATAATCTACTGGTTGAAGGCAGACAGGAGCAAGGCTCGGATACCGGTTAAATTTTCAAACCGCTATGATGTACTTGACGCAAAACCTTTACATTTGGTTTCGTTCGCATAAACCGTTTTTTTTTAACCGATATTTGGAACAGTATTTACATAAAGGTTTTTTGAGATTAAAAGGTTTAGAGCAATAAAAACCGGTTAAAACGGACGCACCCTAAAGAAACGCCGCGCATTGTTCAGATTTTATTCAGTAGTAAGATTTTTTTCGTTTGGGGTCGGACGTTCATGTCATTGCATCAATACGCTCTGTTGCAAACATAAATAATGAGTAAGTACCTATCTAATATTTTGGTGAAATTAAGTTGATAATGATGATAAATAATCTGTAAACATTTAAATATTATTTTTTACAGATCCTATGGACCAATTAGATAGTCAGCCATTTTTTATTGAAGAAGAAAGCTCTCAATATCTAGGTAAATAATGAATTTAGTTCATTACACTGGTCCGCGCAACTATTGTCTTTTAATTGTGTCTTTAACTACGGTATTCGAAAGGTTAATTCTGTATCCGATATTAAAACTCAAAATTACATTACAAATAGGCCAATCGTAATTATAGATAACTATTCTCTTCCTGTGATTTCCCCTGCGTAAAATTTCTTGTCCCTGCGATCCACCCTGTCGCATTCAGAGCTGACTGGGTACAGGACCTCATCGGCTCGGTAACACTACCTCTAATTTCGTCGGCCGCCAGGGCGCCCTGCAGACTCACCGTCCACATACCGGCCCATTGTGCTGCTCGACGAGGTAGGCAAGCTCTTTGAAAGAGTAATTGCAGACCGCCTCGTCGCGCTCCTGACACGGAAGGGGTCGGATCTGGCGGATGGTTAGTTCGGATTTAGCAGGAGGCGTTCTACAGTGGACGCCATCATGCGCGTGCGAGCCCTCACGACGGGGGACGCGGTATCCCGGGGCAGATGTGTCTTGGCGGTGTCTTTGGACATCGCCAATGCTTTTAATTCGCTGCCCTGGAGTTGCATTGGGAGGGCACTCCGGTATCACCGGGTGCCCGACTGACTACCTCTGTCGTGTGATCAAGGCCTGTCTGACAGGTTCATCATCTATCCCGGTCACCAAGGAGAGTGGAAACGGCGAGAGATGTCGTGCGGTGTTCCACAGGGATCGGTATTAGGACGGCCCTTGTGGAACATCGAGTACGACTACGTGCTGCGCGCCGACCTACCTGAAGGTCTCAGCGTGGTCTGTTTCGCAGACGACACGCTGGTCCTGGCGCAGGGAGAGTCGTACCAGGCGGCGGTCGAACTAGCGACGCACGGGGTTGCGACAGTCGTGGAGAGGATCGAGCAGTTGGGACTCGAGGTAGCGCTACACAAGTCCGAAGCCATATGCTTTCACGGCCCTCGGAACGCGCCACCGCCGGTCTCCCAACTAACGGTAGGAGGAGTTCACATCGGCGTCGGGTCGACGATGAAGTACCTAGGACTCGTCCTCGACAGCCGGTGGAATTTCGAGGAGCATTTCCGACGTCTAGCTCCCAAATTGAATCGGACCGGGGCTGCCCTCAAGCGGCTCCTGCCGAACTTAGGGGGTCCAGACGCCTCCTGCCGGAGGCTCTATGCTGGCATCGTTCGGTCCATGGTCCTTTACGGGGCGCCAGTGTGGGCGCCGTCGCTGCGTAAGCGACCAGCGGCCCAGCTGAACGCCTGCCAGAGGGTCATGGCCATACGGATAGTACGGGGATACCGCACGGTGTCCCGCGAAGCAGCGAGCCTCCTTGATGGCCTGCCACCGTGGGATCTGGCGGCAACAGTCCATGCACACATGCACGATCTGCGCGCGGAGATGCAACGCCGGGGCGAAACTCCACTGCCGCGACAAGTCACGGCCTGGCGGACAGAGTTCCGGCGGGATCTCATGGTGGAATGGCGACAGCGACTATCGCAACCTGGTGCTGGGCACACCATAATTATGGCGGTAAGTCCCATCTTTGAGGCGTGGCTGGAAAGACCTCATGGCGTCCTCACCTTCCACATGACGCAGGTTCTCACCGGACATGGTAAGTTCGGGAGATACCTGCACCGGATTCGGGAGGTGGCGACGCCCGGGTGTCGCCACTGTGTGGACCGCCCGGAGGACACGGTGCAGCATACGGTAGAGGTGTGCCCCGCTTGGGAAGAGCATCGCCGTGTCCTGGTGAGGGCGATCGACGGCGGCGATCTCTCGCGCCGGGCTTTGGTTGAGGCCATGGTCCGGAGCGAGGAGGAGTGGCAGGCGGTCGCTTCCTTCTGCGAAGCAGTAATGCTAGCGAAGGAGGAAGCCGACCGCATAAGGCAACGGCGCACACGCCGCGGCCGTCGCCGCCGCATTTCCGATTCCGATTTCCGGCCACCGGTTTTGTCCGGACCTAGTCCAAGCCGTCGACGGCGCGCACTGTTCCCGCGCGCCTCAGGGAGTCGCTAGTAAACGGGGGCCCGAACGGGCCGAAGCCTCCTCCTGGGGTTCTGGGTGAATGCGAAAGTTGGCGCACCAGGGCTCTGGGACCAAGAGATGGAACGGGGTGGGTTTTTAGTCAGTAAGAGTCTGACACTATTTCCCGCCTTGCCCAGGGGCGGGATTTGTCATTGGATGATTTTACCCACCAAAAAAAAAAAAAACCCTGTCGCATTGCCATTGTCGATCAGTTTGGCTTCGTTCACACGGCATTGTCCTGCACGTCTTTTTGCAGTATACGTCTTAACGTATAAATAGTGACCATACAACTTACATAGATCCATTTTCCATATGTTTGTGAGTTTATGTGGTAAAGAAAAACTATTTTAGTATTTATTTAAATGGATGTGTATTATTGTCACAGGTGAATCACGAAAAAGAAGACAGGAATATTGTGATGATGAAAATCAATCCCAATCATTGCTAATACCTAAAAAACGTGTTATCAACGCATCTGACACGTTTAACATAAACACCCAATTTGAGAAAGAGGATGAAAAAAATAGTTCTGATAGTGACGAAAAGATGAAGTGTGGTGAAGATTCTAAACCAGAAGAAGAAACTACTTCAAATGTCAAACAATGTGTTTTTTGTATATTTGATAAGGAACTAGATAAACGAAACTATTATTTTGGAAATTTGTTAATAGGTGAATTACAATTTTTGCCACCATGTATGCGCTCTGAAGCATACATCAATATTTTAAAGTATATAGATGCTTTAAAACATCAACACCGTGATAAATCAAACAAATAAATATTAAATTTGTATGATGTGCCTGAACGAACATGCAAAATATCAATGTGGATCATTCATACTTAAATGTTACTAATAAAAATGATTAAAGGAAAATACGAGCAGTTTTATTTTAAAATCTGGAATATGCACAAATATATATTTTTATCTTACGGATCATTTGACACTTTTACCAATATTTGGAAAAAGAAAAATGAAAATACTTTTCATTATATCAGATATTTAATCGTCTTGTCGTTTACATATTATTATATATGTAAGTACAATTAGGTAGTTTAGTTAAAAAAAATGTAGGTAGGTATACACTAGTTCAACCGCACCCTAATTGCATAACACACAACTAATCACCGTGTTCACAACTAATCATTTCGACAACTCAACAACATTAATTGCGTTACTTACGTTGTTGAGCAGATACATTTTTCGAAACTAATAATTAAGCCATTGATTTGGAAATTGTGTGCTAGTGTGAGTTGTTTCGTTAACGTGATCGTGACGTTTAGCGGGTTCGGCTCTCTGATTGGATAAGATCTTGGAGCAGGCCAATCGGAGTGCCGAACGTCATAAACGCGTCGATCGCGTTAGCGTAAAACAACTCACACTCAGCACACCGATTAGTTCAACGTTTGAACTAGTCAGAATTAGGAAATATAATGAACAAAGTAAAATATTTGGCTAAATCAGTCTTAAAAATCTTAAAATTAATGATTCTTATTTTTTTAAGTAGTAAAAAAGAACATTGTTTAGGACAACATGAAAATGTTATTTTGTTGACATATTCGAAGTCCTGTAACTAAAAAATACTCTAAAAATTAACTGAACAAAAGCACAATTAGTTAATCAGTTTTGTCAAATTAAAATAATAATTTTATTACTGACACAAATGATACAAATGGTTATTTCTAACAATTAAAATGTCGTCAATGGTTGTATCCTTTAACGATATTCTTAAGTTATTCATTATAAATTTTAAAGATGAGAATAGCCTCTCCACACTAACCTGTGTTGCTGGTGTAGCCAAGGCAATTTTAGAAATCAAGTATAATTGTGGATCAGTAATCTTCTTTGATTCCCAATAATTTAAAATATTTGTATTAGAAGGAAGCAACGGTTCATTAAGAAAAGCAAGCAAACTAATTTGCAAATTATCATTATGATTTAAATGCGGTAAATCTTGATATCGTTGCCTGAACTGCGTTTGCAAAAAAATGTCAAGGATGGAGGATGAAGTTGATGGTATGGGATCATCTGGAGTTTCATTTTCTGTTTCTCTTACACTAACGGTCGAATTTAACCTTAAATATCTTTGATATGTTTGGACTAAATGGGCACGAGCTAATTCCAGCTGTTGATTTGACAACATTGAATTTACTCTCGGATCTAGATAAATTGCACCCAGAAAACATTCATTTTCAAGAAGAGTTTTCTCTCTTTCCCTCATACAAATGACTAAAAATATGGCAAAAACTGTGTTTATATTTTCTATTTCTAGGATACATTTAAGCCAGGCAAGATAGAAATCTCCAAATGTCAATTGCTCATGTTGTATAGTTTTCGACAGAATACGACATGGTTTTAAAGCATCAAGAGTTTCATTAAGTTTCTGCCATGTATCTTCTACGGCAAAAGTTTGAAACACTGGTTCTGTGCGTCCACTCAAGAAATCTTTGAATAATAATATACGCTCTACCATGTCTGCTGTAGAATCCCATCTCGTAGGACAATCAATGATGGCTTGTGGTAAGCCCTGAACTCTTAACTGAAGAGCATTATTTGGTGAGCGCAGTACACGAGCTATCTGGCGACATTGTTCTAAAAGATCACGAAGTTCGCTACAAGCATCTCTTATAGCGAGCTGCAGTGTATGAGCTGCACAACGCACTGTAGTCAATTTGTTTTGGCCTTGATTATCAATATTTAGATTTAAGTTACCTGCTTCAGCGAACCACACCTCGTATCCGTTCTCATGCTCAGAATCCTCGCCTTCAACGAAGTCATGTTCCTCAGTTGTATTTTCTTGCATCTCTTCCTCCAACTGCTTTGACATTCGAATCATGTTAGCTCCATTATCAGAAGTTACGGAATATAATTGTTTAAGCTCAATACCGAAACGACTTAGGACTATCATCACTGTTTCTTTTAGAAATTCGGCCGTGTTTCTCTCATGTAATTCATGGACACTGAGGTTTCTTAGTACAATTTTACCATTTGCAATATACTGAATGTTTATGCCGAGAAATCTTCTAGATTTTACCGAAGCTACATCAATTTTTAACGATATAAGTTGATCCTTTAACTCATCATGGACATTCTTGCGTATATTATAAGCATGTTTTTCAATCATTGTTTTAATGTTTTTAACATTCACAGACAGGGGATTTGAATTTGGTATTAATGATATTAAGTCTTTAAAAGCGTCATCCTCTAAAATCGAAAACGGCCGACCATGAATCGTAACTAATTTAGAACAATGCTTCATTACTTTCATATGGTTGTCATCTTTTTTCGGTGGTACATTTTCTTTATTCTTTTTATTCTCGTGAAGGATTTTGTCGTGCAGCTGTCTGTGTTGTGTGTAGAAATGTCTCAATAAATTAGCACCATGATTTCCCTAAAACAAAAATCGAAGAAACATAAAAAAATCTTTCACCTTAATAATGACGTGGAAAAACCTAAATCTTCTAATGGATAGCGTATTCTTTACAAGCAACAATGTAACATAAATTTTATGTTAGTTAAATTTTAACTTCATTATAAACACATTTAACTAACAGGCATCACTTCAAATCAAATCATAAATCAAATATAATAAACTAAACTAAATATGTACATTAAACCTAACCATGTACATACACATATTATACAATAACCTAATAGTAAGTACATCAACAAAGTTATTACTACTACCTACCTTCACGTTAAGTTATAATATTTCGGCAGAAAAAAATCTGACTTAATTATCCATCATGTTAACTATAACAACAGAATATAATAACCACTAAATTAGGTACTTTATTATAATATTCTGTGCTGTAACATAGGTACCTTCTGTTCACTACCAGTCTAACTGTGAATTTTAAACATTTAAGCAAATAAATACATGCCAATCAATGGTTTACTTACCCGTAAAACTTGTTCACAGTTTTCTATTAGACACTTTGAAGTTTTATTGTTTTCATTGTAATCAAAGTATGTATAAATTAAATTCGTCTTCTTTCTACCCATTTTAAACACAAATAATATAAACAGGTGACAAAATCCCTTTGCTCAGCACACGTCTACCTACGAAGTCACGCACAAATCGAATGAAAAGAAATATCTTAAAGTACCTACCACGATCCATACAAGTTGCAACGCGTTTACCGCCGTTCGTCAAATAAACCGGTTAATTTAGGTAAAATAAAGTTCTTAAAACGTTCACGTTCTTAAGAAAAGTTCGGAGGAAAACCGTAATAAACCGGTATTAACTGGTATTTTTTAAACCGGTTCCGAGCCTTGGACAGGAGTGGTGATGTCATACCCACTATGTTGATATCAGCGTCTGATAGCTAGCGATGTCGACTGAATCTGAACAATGGACTGTTTTAGTTTAACATTCTTTGTCTTGGCCTGTCATTTGTTATGATTATCGATCAATCGATGACTTGAGATCTCATATTTATAGCAATAGGTACCTAGTTCAATAGCATTCAATTCATCTTTTCAAATGTTCTATGAATATGCTGTAGGTATACCCCATATCATGGTCATAGGTACATACCTTAGGTACCTAATGAAGCAGGTATTTATAGATACCTAAGTAATTTACACCAATATAAATAATAGTGTCAAGTAATAATGTGTTTTATTACTTGCCCAGGTAGGTGGGTAAGTCCCTTTTTAACCGACTTCCCAAAAAGGAGGAGGTTCTCAATTCGTCGGGATCTTTTTTTTTTGACTAATATAAAATCGATCGGTTCATAATAATAGAATTAGGTGTGGAAATTAGGACATTATCTATCTTATCTGAGGCGTTATCGCGACGGCAACAGTTGCCGTTTGCTTGAAAAATAAATATTTTATCTGTTTGCACTTTAGTACACGTACCTAGGTATACATTTTAGTAATATACGGCTCTTTCCGCAGTTTGTAGGACATCTTAGCAGTCTAATTTTTCCAAGAAAATAAAGGCTGTAAGAGAAATACCAAGTAACTTTTATATTATTCCTTTTTCAGTTAATAATTTTAATTCAGTGGGTATTTTGGTATTTAGCTGTATTTATTTGCAACTTTCTTTTCAGCAATCAAAAGCTACAATAAAACGTAAAATAATTTTAATACAGACCCATCTATCTAAATCCTTGGGTAAACTACACGAAATCATGAAACAACAATACGTCACTAGATGTCGCTGTCACATCTATTACTTCAGCTACTCGACAATGGATGGCTCTGAACACGAGTACATTTTTCGTTGCATTTTCCTTTTGTTTAAAGAAAATGATGAGTAACGTACAACGAAAATTAGCACTAAAAACAATGCATTGGTCTTTGAACTGCATTGTCTTGTTGTGATTCATGAGAAAATAACTCCGCATCCTTAGGTACGAAATTAAAAATAAAATGTTATTGTGCTTTGACAATACTGCAAGTGCGTTTGTAATCTTTCAAGGATAAATGTTCATTAATTCTACAAAAAATGATTCATCAGTTTTTTTTTATTTATCGTTGTGACAAAATATCATAAGTTTATCTCAATCGTAACGTATTTCTAAGCGATATCGATCTACTCCTCGTAATTTATTTACGATATCGGAATTGTATCGGGCACACCTGTTTCTCGGGTTAATTGGGTAACCAAAGCCACTAAAGAAGATTAATTGTCATATTATTAAGCTAAACTCGAATAAAGAGGAAGGTAGAAACTAAATAGAACATTTAATTAAAGAGAAACCAAAGCATCTTTGTCAAAATTACTCAGCTTCGTCATATTTTCTTAAGTATTGTTAATTTAGATAAAGTTACTTACCTACTACTATGTTAAGTTTCCTATACAAATGTCAGTCGTAGTCGGTTAAAAAACTGTAAAATGTCTGATGAACGCTTGTCTAAAAAAAATGATAGATTCTGACGTTGAAATAAGGTCTGTTTAGCAGCCACATTTTTTTAGACAAGTGTTCAACAGATGTTTAAGTTTTTGTAGTAAGGCCATTAATGCTTAATATTATATGCACTTCACATCCAGAATCTATTCATTTCGAAAAAAAGTAAAGAGTATTTGGTGCAAAAGCTTGAAACAATAATCAATTTCTATTTGGTCCCACAATATTGCCCGCAGCTGTGATTACGTATTAATTACCTCTGTAATTAAATCAAGCTGTTAATTACGTTTAAATTTAGGGCGTATTAAATCGTACGAGCAGCAATGATAATGTATTGACGCCTATTTATGTGTATTAATTAGATAATATCGATTGTGAGTGCTTTTAAACCAGGTTTGATAACCAAGTTCGTAGGTACTTTTATTCTTTCTGAAGTATAAATACTGATGCCCATTTTCACCAACAATCTCTTAATCTAAGTGCCACTTAGAATAAGGGCTCTCCCAATTTTGACATAAATAACTATGTATAAGGGACACCTAAACTTTGGTGAAAACGAAATTCTTATTAAGTGTTCCGTAAATGCTCTTAGGGGATCCCTTAATTTAGGTATTTGTTGATGAAAATGGGCATTAGTAACTAGGTTATTACTGGAATGTTGATCAACATATTATATTTATATCTTCGCATTAGTAAGAGTAGGTACCTAGTTGTTTGAAGTTTTTTTTAAGTAGGTGCCTATGTACTAGGTACATAGTGCGTCACAGCTACATTCGTTCGGATTTTTTTCATTTCATAGTTTATTTAGGAGGTACCTACATATTTAAGAAAAGACAACTTTTTCTCATATTATACAAAACTAGCTTCTGCCAGCGGTTTCACCCGCATCCCGTGGGAACCTCTGCACGAACCCGGATAAAAAGTAGCCTATAGCCTTCCTCGATAAATTAATTGTTTGATTTGTTTAGAATTGTTCAAATCCGACCAGTAGTTCTTGAGATTAGCGCGTTCAAACAAACAAACAAACAAACTCTTCAGCTTTATAATATTAGTATAGATTACCTGCTTATGCATTGAGCTGTATTTTCTACCTGTAATTTCATGTACCAAGGTAAAAAAGATATTAAAGTTGTTTACAATTTAAGTACCTAAAGGCAAAAAAATATACTTAAGTCAACACTAACGTTTGTAAGTACTTTGTCCTTGTACGATCTTCAGTAACGTGTTTTTATCCTGTCCTGTCATTCAATAAATCGTAACTAATGTTATAAATGTGCAGGTTAGGATTACCTGCATTTGTATACATACTTCAAAATTCGATAAAATGGTTGAAGGAAGCCTGAAAATGGTTACCGTGGTTACAAGGGCCTTCAAGGAGCAATATCTTCATAATTATTTAGTTTAGATCTCTCAAGGCGGCTGGTTGACGCTTCTCGTGACCAGAAGGCTGGCTATTACCTCGGACAAAGAATCAGCATGGCGATCCAACGAGGTAATCCTGCCAGCCTCTTGCTCCCAGTTGACAGCGATGGGGACGAATGTTTTGACGCTTTTTAGCTGTTTGTTTTACTAGGATAGTTTTTGATATTTATTGTAAATATGTAAGTATTGTAAATAAAATAAACATACAAAGAAAAGTTTAGATTATTTTGTAGTTATTTTATACATAAATTATTTTATTTAACTTGTTAAGGATTGGTGCTAGTAAAACGGTACTAAGTATGAATGTTTATGTTTATAGTAAACAAAATTTTCCACGTTGTGAGGAAAACACAATAAATAATATCAATTAACATTTATTGAATTATGATACTTTATGGTGAAATTATTTCCTTTAACGATTACTTACCATGCTTTTTTCTTAGAAATTTATCAGAAAACGAAGTGCATTTCGAAGCGCCAGACACTTAAAAAGAGCACTAGGTGTACCTACCTGTATTATTTCAAACTTTTTGTTTTGCTATTATATGATTTGAACTATTTCCATCAATTGATGACACTAGGCTTTACATAATATTGTGTAAAAATTGCGTAGCATTGAACATGCAAATTAGTATAAATATGAACTCGTGTTAGAATACTTTATTTTGCGGTAAAATGGCATGCCAAAGACGTTTTCTCATACAGCCTCTAATTAACGTTTTTGGTTTTTTATCTTCCCATGTGTCATCACTAGATACGCAAGTCTGGCAGAAATTGACGAAAATTGCGGCAGATTAACATTAGTATAAGAAGTCCCTTCCAAAATTGTCACGGTTATAAATAATTTATGTACGTTCGATTGATACCTAGTAGTATATATTCGTATTCGTAATCTACTTCGCAAAACATTTTGAGTGGTACCAACGAGTATTCGAAATTTGGCTCAATATAAATGTCTCTGAATAAAGAGCCTTTTCACAATGCTCAAAACAAATAAAAAACAAAAGTAATAATTTAAACAAAAAATTGCAAAAGTGCTTCCTTATTACTTATTCTCGTGTTAATTACCAGTGACTAAAATAACTTAAGTACTGTTAGGCCGCTCCTATGATGAGGTAACACCCATTACCTTAGTTCTGCATACCTACAAACTTGTTTAGTTTTTACTTCAAAGTTGCATTCCTTGCAATACTACGTGAGTTGCAGATATATTGATAGATTAAGGCCCGGTTTCACTGGTTACTAATACTCAGTTAGTTGTTTGATAGGTAATGCTATCTGCCAGATAAAGATTGATTATAATTGGGTAGTATTTAAACGCAAATCAAAAAATATCCTTTTTCTATGCAGTAAAATTCCGAATTCCCATCAAAATTACTGATTGCACAGCAAAATATTCAACTCAAAATATCACTAAACACTACAATTTATTTTCGTAGCGTACAGCGATTTTTCCTAAAGCAAAAGCTTTTTCATCAATGCACAGCTAACAATCTTAATGCACATAATACATGTTAAGTTTTTTCCTTTTAAATATAGCTTCTATTTTTATATTATTTACAGCAGTTTTTCTGAATAAAACAGCATTTTATTAGTCACAGTCATCTTATTATTTATTAATTACCACATAATGAGATCAGCAAAAAAATATAAAATTAAATGCAAAATTGTAATTTATTGAAATCTTAATAAGAGTCCACGCTTCCTTTTTTGCCCAATAGGCTCATTTTTAGCTTCTGCAGTTGGCGCCACGTACTTGAGTCGGATCGCAAGTCCGATGATATGCTTGCACATTCTTAAAAAAAATGGGGCGGGTACATTTTTAGTCATTGTCAGTACTTCCTTTTGGCATACATTTCAGTTAAGTAGTCATTAAAAGGCAGAACTATCATATTTCAGAATGTTTATAGTCAGAATCATATTTTGGCATATTTTTGGAATTTTTATTTTCCTGTAAGAAGCATGCAAACAAGCCTGAAGCATGCAAGCAGGCATGCAGCATGTAAGCAGGCATGCAACATGGAAGTAAGCATGCAACAAGCATGGCTTCTGTCACGGCTCCGGCGCTTCGTGGCTCCGGCGGTCCCATGCGAGCTTATCGTCGCTGATGGTTTTCACGCTCACCACCGCAGCTTCGGCTTACTGGCCGGCAGAGCCGGCCAGCCTCAACCGCGTCGGCGAGCGTTAAAACTACCTGCGCCTCAGCTCGCAGGCCGCCTCGCCCCTCCGCGCCTACGCGGTTTTGAATTGCACTCTAGGGGTAGGGCAAATAAGACTACGTGGAGTCGGTTTTGCAGCGATTCGTTTTCGTTGCTAGCTTCAATTTTTAAAACAATGTTTTTTAATTGAAGGTTATAAATGGCAATGTGCTAAATAAATTGAATCTAAATAAAATTCTACCATCTTCATAGTACGCTGCATGAGATTTCAGTTAATTTGTTCTGCTTTTAGAAATAATGCAATGTGACAGGATTTTTTTGTTATAATAATCATTAAATTTGCCGAGCATGGCTTCTTGAAAATTAAGACTAATATGATGAACAGGTTTTGTTGTACTTACTGGTTAATATGCGACTGGGATAGTTATTTTGCTATGAAATATGGAAAATTTGCTGTGCAGTCAGTATTTAATGCTTGTATGTAGTATTTTTGTACAAGAATAAATTTAACTGTATTGCATTATAAGGAAAAAAGTAATGTCATATTGATGTATAATTTCGAATTATCTGCAGTTTGAGTTTTGTTAAACATTTAGTTTATTTGTAGTGGAGTAAGTTATTTGATGTAAAAAAGAATATAAATGATGAGTATTTATTGATAGGCGATTATTTATTTGATATGCAATTTATAATATCCCATTATAATTTCTACTAGTTAGATATTCAAGTGAAACCAAAAGTTATGGTTTGTCTGTCAGATTAGTTCCTGATATCCTATCAAAGACTTTATCAGTAACGTCGAAACTGGCCAAATGTGATTTTGAGACGGCAAAAATTTGTCATTACACTCTAGGACAATGAAAATGGGTAATTTTTTTAATGATCAAAATTAATTATTAGATATGGATCATGGAGATACATACATTCACTCTTAATATAAATTTTTAGCTCTTCTATTTCGTTACCAAACCAACTAACTACCTATGACGTGACGACTCTCTCACCAATCTTTATGTAACTACGTGTGAACGAGCGCTTCGCCGACATTTCGTCAGGCAATGTTGAAAAACATTACCTACACTTGTTTAAGTTGAAACCTGTGTATATACCTACCTGAAACTAAACACTTACTTACTGCGTACTAAGATTGACTTTATAACCCGTTAAATAGGTATGGAATACGGAATTGAAGTAACTTTGGCACTGACTGTTTGGCCCTTATTTATTCCGAGATATTAACTATTCCGTAACAAGTTTTTAATAATAATTTTTGATGTCATAATCGAATCCGAATCCTCCGAGCCTTTTCCCAATCATGTTGGGGTCGGCTTCCAGTCTAACCGGATTCAGCTGAGTACCAGTGCTTTACAAGAAGCGACTGCCTATCTGACCTCCTCAACCCAGTTACCCGGGTAACCCGATACCCCTTGGTTAGACTGGTGTCAGACTTTGATGTCATAATAAACTTCATATTTTTTTTTACTTACTATTAGCACAGATTACTTAATAGTTTTACTACGTAAATTAGGTGTATTTGCAATACTAATTATATTCTTCGCAATACTTTCTCCATTGCAATGGTAGGGTCAATACAATTCAAGTTCATTGACACTTAGGCCATAGGCTTACAACACTGTTAGCACCTTTTAAACGGCCACTAGGTATTGCTTCAAGAAGAACTAGGTCAAGGCATCATTCAACTTTGGTTTACGCATGACATGGCACAACTTATTAGAAATTATACATTCCTTCTACTAAAACAAATGACTACACAATTTTCTGGAATTTATTAATTGATGCATGCTTTAGCTGTCTTTGGTTTATTAGCAATGAAGGCACTTATTAGTATCAATTATAACATAGATAAACTTAATATCGAAAATACTTCAAACCTAACAGACAGATATGTGTTGCTGGGGAGTTTGTCGTGCCACTTCTTCTTCTCAGCAAAAACACGCAGGAAAGGAAGTAGTGAAGTGTGGGTGTTTTGGAGGCTGTCTTTTGTTTTTGACGTTTGAAAAGTGCTGATTTATTACCCTGACTTGAATGAACGTTTTTGTTTTTAAAATATTTTAACAAAATACTTTACTACCTAAGTTCTTAAAAATACCTACTGCTCCATGTTTTTGAACAGTGTCACCAGATACTTTTTACGACTGAACATGAAGTGTGTTCGTGATGCGAATGAAACTTTAAATTACATGCAAGGCGATACTATCATTGTTCCAATGTAACTTGACGTCATATGGATGTGAAAAAACAGTGACACCAAAGATATCTTAGTAAATGGTCATCAAATTTTCAAAAATAATAATGTGCTTAGACAAACTGAAACTTCTATAGTATTAATTGACAACAGTAATGCTACTAATGTGCCATCGTGACAGCAAACAGAAGCCATATGTTTCCCTAAAACGAACTTTAGTCTCTTAGTAATATCACAAACTCATTGACAGATCTTTTTTTATTTTAAGTTATTTACGAACTGTGCCAAGAGTCACTATGTAAAGACAACATATTATGTTAAGTATAAAGATCAATGTTATGAACAATTTTTTCAAGTAGCATAGAACACTACAATTACCAATTCCTATGAAATATGACACGATACGAATGAACAAACAATAATATTAATAAAGTAGGTTCTCAGTTAATTCAGTCTTGTTTGTCTTTGTTTTGTTTTTATTAATTTATGAGACAGAAGTTTTTATGCACATTGTACCAGTGACATATTATGATATGTCAGAATATATGCAATTTAATTGACTAGCTTTTGTTTTATTTTGAAGTGCTGTCACTTTTTTATTTTATTCGTAGATTAATGTCCTCGCTGAGTCATATTGACTTGTAAACCTAGTTTTATAAGCTGTTTATATTGAAAGACTGGATTTGCTTCGACAGTAAATACAAACGCAAACATGAGGCGGCTAAGTTTGGCCTTTGCTGCATGTACCCATGCATGAGAGTAGAATTACGTCTGGCATCTAAATCTCAATTTATTTTCTCTTCGAATTAATACACAAAAAAAATCCTAACATCTACCGTCTTACCACAAAAACTTTTAAACGTCAGTTTAAGCCTTGTCTAAAAAAATGTCAAATTATGACGTTGACATATGGTTCATTTTGCAGCCACAAAATTTTTAGACAACTGTAAACCAGGCGTTAAAGTTTTTGTAGTAAGGCCATTAACCTTTAACAACATAATGTAGCCATATTTTTGCACTTAAGTGTAGAATTAAGTTTACCTTTTCAGACGACTACGAATGCATGCAAGCAACTGTAGGCAGGTATGTTGTAATATTAACATGTCTGGTCTCATACCCACCATATTAGTAGTGACTGGTGCTAGTAATTGCATGTATCTATACCCACTAACATAATATGGAGGACACATTGTTTTGTTTGTTTGTAAAGGCTCTGAAACTTAATGAATTGATTTGAAAAATTATTTCACAGTTGTAAAGCTACTCTCTTCCCAAGTAACACAGGCAATGTTTAATCCCGGTAGGGGCAGTAGTTCCCACGGGACGCGGGTGGAACCGCGAGATATCGAACAGTGTTGTAATGTGTGTAAAACATATCTGGTCTCATACCCACCATATTAGTAGTGACTGTTGCTAGTAACTGCATAATATATTAAAATATTTGAGTTTGGACCGCAAGCAATAGACGATACGTCAACGGTTAAGCCTATTCGGTTACTGCGAGTCTACTCAGGCGCACGGGACGTCAGTGACCAGACGCCGTGATGTCATTTTGACAATATTGTGACAGGTGCCGTTTCGTCACAAAGGAAACAATTAGACTGTAATTTACATGTTGTCTTGTTTTTAGGTACGAATGATATACCACGTACACTTATATACGTTTTTGACATCGGCTTTTGATACTATAATTTGCCCACTCTTTTGCTGATTTCAGACTTTATAATCCAGATCTCCTTAAATTATTTTCCTTCACCTTTATCTGAGCAAAATTCTATCATATTAAAGGATAGAGCATCGACCAGGAAGTATTTTATTTCGTTTCATACACCCTAGTATATATGTATTTTTTTGCAACGATGTTCCCTAATACACTTCAAAATCTAGCCGTATGACCACAGTACATTATGTACCTAACACTTTATTCAAAAGGATTACGGACGTAATATCCGGACTTCATTGTATTACCCCGTATCAAATATCCTTAAACATATTTAGTAATCCGGAAACAAATATCGGAACAGGAAAATCGTAGTAGACTTTCGGTCTTCCCAAATCCTTATGTGGAACAATGGTCTTGTAAAATGTATAAAGGATGTCATAATATGAGTAATGATTGAAATTAAAAGTGTGTAAGCTATAAAAACAATTGAGTTTTTCCTTTTGTCATTTGCCACATCTTCTGTCTAGACTTTTCCTTACTACTTATATTGGGGTCGGCTTTCATCTGTCTCTGATAGGGATCAGATGCAGCTGAGTAACAGTCTTTCCTATCTGGTCTCGTCAACACAGTTTTTATATTTATTTTACCTAGTCCATACAGTCTCTTTATTGTCCTATAGATTGTGTCATTCTCGGCATTTGGTTTCGATGACAGAATCTGCAACCATTTTGTTAGGTAGGCCATTTTCTTACATTTCCCAGAAAATTAGCTTCATAAAATATTGTAACATGAAGGAGACAAAACCTTAAATAAATACGCGAAATACATTAAATCAGTTCAATATTGACCCAAGGTCTTACTATCCTGATACGAGAAAATAAAATAAACTAAGATAATAAATAATATTGTATCTTAAGACCTAGGCTTGGTCATGCTCGTGACCAATTTAAATACTCGATAAACAGTTTTATAACATTGTAAGTATATCAGCCTATGTAAGTATATTTGTTTGTGAATGTCTACGTATTTAAATACCTATGCCGTTTATTTCTCTGGTTGTAAGTAGAATCAGCACAATTTTATTTCTAGCCTTGTCTTTCGTAGCTAGTTTCGTTCAGATAGTTGTTTCCAAATTCCTCCAAAAATCATTAATCAAATGACTTAGATACATACATTTAAAAGAATCCACTAACGACAATACATTACGACGGGCACATTGTATATTGGACAATGACCTTAGATAAGGGTCCTTAAAGGTTATTTACATAGCTACATATAATTTACAATTTATATTATGTATCTGTATTGTACATAAACATTATCTACATAGGACATTAGTCATGATAATTTGACTGGATCCTGTCGTTACTGTATGTATAACTCCAATTGTTATCTGCTTGGCCTGTTTTATTTAAAACTAGCTGTCTCCCGCGGCTTCGCTCGCGTCCTTTGGGAACTGCTTCTTGTACCAGGATATAAAGCAGCCTACCTAGGTATATGTTGATAAATTCCGCTCTCTTAAAAGTGTCTCATATTTCTTAGTTTCTTCCATTGTTTAGGTATTTTTATTACATTCTTTTATTTTCCTTCTATATTAATAGCTATCCGTCAGAGAATCAATCATGAAAATGGGGAAAGCCGTTTCAAAGTTCAGCCGAAATAGTCTAACACTTGAAGTAAATGTGGTAATTCACAATGGTTACGTACACCACAATGCCTACCATTCAATTTTCTATAGAATTTCCAACCAGCATTTATTAGAATGCTATACTCAGAATCATGACTAGGTATATGTCTAACATTGATGTTAATTGTTCCAAGGGCATTAAACAATACATAAGTACCGTGACTTTGCTTGTCATGATCATCGTCAGTCAATTGTCATCCACTGCTGAACGTGGGTCTCCCTCAATAAGCGCCAACCATCCCGGTTTTGGGAGACCGCATCCATCCACTTCCTGCCATCTTCTTTAAATCCTACAGTATGATTGCCTAGAAGCAATACCCTATTATGCTATGTTTTGACCTAGCATAATAAGTTCTTGCCTATAACCTTTCTATACAAATGGGCTGTCTGGGCTGTCACTTAACTATTTTTTTCAAATAGGTTCTGGAGTTCCTGAGAGTAGCACGTTCGAGCAAAATCTTCAGTTTTTTAAATACTAGTATAGATTAAAGAATAGTTTATCAATAAGCGTAGTACTACACGAACAGACATCATTTTCTTTTAAGTTATTGGATAAGGATAAAGTCCAGTTCCGATACTGCACGTAAGTAAGAATAAGGAAAGATTTGAAGAATACCATGACTTGTATCGTCAATACATAGAGGTCAAATAATACATGCGTCTACTGTAAGCATTATATTGTGGGTCATCTGTATCTAATGACATTCAATGCGCATTGTGTGCGTAAGCAAAAAGATTGGTATGCATTATTTGTTTGGAGATTATTGGAAAAGAATCAATATGAATTTACTACAAAGAAAGTCATCTGATGTCTGTATTATTGTCCTACTGCTAAGTCCAAGGTGGTGTCTGGTAAATATTCAGTAATCTCTGAATAGGTGACACAATGTCCTAGAGGGGTATTTACATAGGTAAGTACTATGACAGAAAGACCAAGAAGCAGTAGCGTGAATCTCAAAAAAAAAAATACTTACCTATCTGAATTAGTCAGAAAGAACACCAGCTACCAGTCGCTAAGACGCAAGAATTGCTTGCCAAGCTATGAACCCGCATCCTCTATCACAAAGAATGCCAGACTCCATTTGAACACAATATAGCACACATTCAATTTGATACGATATAAATTGGAATTTATTGAAAAATTTACGACACTACCATTTGAAGCAATAAAAACGTCTATTCAACAAAAACTTGAGTGGATTGATGAAAAGAAACATTGAAAAAAAAAACTATATTTCTTTCAAGGCGAAAAATCTACCAATCATTTTCGACGGGGCCACGTTATAGACAATATTACAACACCTTTGGCCTGTCTATACCTACTTAGTTCAACAAACTATTATGTAATACATATATAAACTAATTTACGTAACAGCCATGTTTGCGTACAATACCAAGATAAGATAAGAAATAAAACAATGAAATGAACTCATGAACTCGTTTATTTATAGACAATAGTAATTCAGCCTTCATCTCAATAGAAACCACTTAGGATGCAATTCCTAACGATTACGTAACGCAAAATAATATACCTATGAATAATATCCTACATTGCTAGATAACAATATTTTAAAATATGGATTTGTTTATTTCTTTTGCGAATATCAAAACATAGGAACCGGTTTAAAGAGTAAGGCGTATGCAATTATGAACCATACAGGACATTGATAAGACTTAAAATTGAATGTAATTGTAACATCCGGGATCGTCACACCAGCATTATTGATGATAACACACATTGTATGGAAACTAACGAGACATACGATTTATCATGTAACATTAGCGAAGTATTCAAATAAACAGTCATTTAGTTAAATACAGTTAACAAGAACTCAAGTCTCATTAATAAATTGTTTCCAAAAAATAATATGAACGTAGAACAATATTATTTAAGCTGGCTTTTGTTGCAGTTTCTTTTGTTCCTAAAACTCTTCCTTAGAACAGAGCCTTGTAACTTTAAATACAATACTATTCACATTGTTTATATTTTCAGTACCTTGCTAACATCCTGCTATTATATTCATTAACAATAAAACTTCGCGAACTTCTACACAGAGAGTTATTTTAGAAATACATTTTGAGCAAGTCAACAAAAAGGTTTGGAATGACGTTGAGCAAAAAGGATTTAGCACCAACTTTAGTACGCCGGAGACACAACTAACAAAGCCAGTTCTTCGCACTTCGCACCGACTTATTTATAACCTTTATAATATTAATATCACATGTAACTTATTGAGTGATCGTCATTATAGTTCGATTACACATTGTTTTCACAATATCGATCCTTAGATCCACTGAATCATCACATTCACACCTACTTCAGCACATCACCTGTTTTCTTTCTCGGCGACTCGGGCGCAACTTTCGCAGTTAACATGAGACCTCATGTTATTGTTAAACTTCCTCTTCACAGCAAAATTTCGTTCCCTCGAAGGGAATTTCTGTATCTTTTTCTCTTTGACCGGCTCTTTATCTGTTCCCGTGATGCGTCGGTACACATCCGCCCACTCCAATTGTTTCAACGAGAGACACATTGTTGGGTTTGTTTGAGTTGGGAGCGCGACACGACTGTTCGGTATGACCGCGGGAGCAAGAGTGGACATTTTTCTTGATGCGCTGCGCACGCGCTGGCCTCACCGCAAGGCTGATTAACCGCTCGTTAGTTGATTTCGATCACGTTTGTTGGCGTGGCGTGAACGATTGTTGATAACGTATCTGTGACCCGGTCACAGTCATTAGATAACGTAATGGCTAGGCATTATTGGACGTTACTTATCTGTTTGTTATTATTGGATGTAATCATATTTGCAAACGCACTCTCAGTTTTAACATAGTTATTGATAAGTCCCTATTTATAGCAGTAAATTAAACGAGATATCGCATGATAAAACAGACTGCCACATAAAGAGATTCTAAATAACTTGTACCTTAGCGTGAGGAACAATAAAGTGCAACCAGTGCCAAATTCTTCGACACTTTTGACAAAGGCCTGAATAAAGGAGCATCTAAATTAGGTGAACACACGAAATGAAATCATTGTGAACCAAATATGACACGAGACAGTCTACGTGACACCAAACATGAGAAACAAAGAAACCGAGGCTTCGACACAAATATGTCGACGGAAGACGCCGATAGCTCTATATGCAAATGATGCAGATATGCTCGACAGACGAGAAAACATTTTCTCTATTTGTATGCACAAGGTATAGGCTATAAAGTCTTTGGGGTCGGCCATGATCCAAGGTCTGATGATGAAGGTATAGCTTCCGTGTTCTATGATAAACACTTACCTCCAAGCGTGTGGGATGAAACCGGGGCACAATTCCGGGCAGTTGTCACAGGGCCTCCCCTCAGAAACTTCTTTTATCCGAACGCCCTGGAAAGAAAGGAAACATGTTAAGACAATAATAAAGGAAAATGAAATGAAAACAAAAGTTGTAACGAATAATAGAAATTATTCAAAAGAAATTAGTAAGCCTTTACGCGAACCGGCAAATTATATCAAATATTATGTAGTTCAATTCATATTTTTTTATAAAACAATCATTTCTTTGTTTAGAATATGTCACATGTTTATTTATTCCGAATTCATCAGTCCTCATTGATAAAATATTTCTAAGAAAGTCTTCAAATGTCACAATCAAACGAACCTCCGCTAGTTTATCACCCGAAGCATCGAGTTCGTTAAGATATCCAATCATATCTTCCATATCGTCCTCGTTAGTAGACCGCAGCCTCTCTGAAGGTTTATCTTCATTAGAATCGCATTCGCTGTAACTATCCGACGTAGAATATTCGCTATCACGCCTGTACGCAAACAGTTTAAATATACCAGACTTCTCTCTCCATGAGTCGTCTCTCGAATCACCGTTCCTTCTTCTCTTCCTATGAATTTTAAAAGGCACTTGTTTCAGTCTTGGTTGTATGACGTAAGACACTTTCGAAGCTATCGTTTTCTTATAATGTTTATCGTAATCCTCTTCAGTGATACCGCAGTGGTAGACTAGATAGTCTTTCCTTATCTGCTCTTTGCCTGCCGGGTCTCTCCAGTAGCTCTCTCTCTTTCTAACTCCTAGATAATAGTCAAGGTCTCGTTCGCCGATGTCGTCATCATCTGTTTTTGTGTCTTCTACTGTGGTTACATTCTGTTCCTCGTGTTCCTCGCAGTCTTCTACAGCTTCCATAAGCATTTGAGATTTCTTATTGTTAGGCTTCTTTTTAAGGAAATTTGCAGTATTCGCTGTTAGGAATTTAGTCGTTTTTCTGTAAACAGAAGCAACTGATTCCCTTCTTCTTCTCATATTGTTCATTTTCTTATTCCTCTTGCACAAGTTCGACGCAAAAAATCTTTTTATGATCTCCAATATTTTTGGGGACTTCCAGTTCATTTCCGTCTCTACGACATCAAATCATTTTGTATTTCGAACAAGCCTTTTAGTTAAATGGACTGAAGGGAGTAAATGAGGGTAGTTCCCCGTTACAGAGTCCGCGGAAAACTAGTCAGGTTTTACGATTACGATTCCATTGCGAAGGTGACGTGATCGTGCTCACCTGCCAATGGGTGGACAATGTTCTTCTAGACCAGTTTACTAAGACCCATCAGGTTGTAAGGGAACATTCCGTGGTCGGTGTTTAATTGAGCAGTTAGGGGGGTGAGCGAGGTCTTTGTAAACTGGTGCACCGGGTGGGTGGTTGGTAAGGGCGTGGACTCTTTACAGCCATGCAAACAGATCTAAATGTGTCCACAGTAAATGACTCGACAAATTGCAACACCCTTGGGTAGTATTGCCTGTTAAATTTCTACCCTTATTAGTGCTTTTATTTGCGGGGTCAGTGACATGATGTGTGGTTTATAAATAGATTTATCGCAGCTGTAAACAAGAGATTGTTGTGAGGTACGGTAATGTTATTGTTAGATAGAGAATGGTAATGGAAAGGTAATTGACTACATCCTATTATTTTTAATTATAGTAATGCCATGTTGTAGTCTCGGATTCTTAAAACTGTATGTTCATAACAGCTTTTTATTGAACAATTAGCGCCATCTTGCAAACGTTCTAAGCAACTAACTTCGTTTCAGAGATGACTAAAAAGTTTCAACTACACAGTGCGCGCTCGGAGCTAACGCCATCTGTTATCGAGTAGCGTAACTAACATGAACGTAAATTACAAATTGTTTTAAATAAAACGAATAAGGCAAACAATGAGCTAATTTACCTTATTATTAAACGTAAAAATTGCAGGCTGATATTATTTTCCTCATAAGTTTAATAGTAAACACGATAATAGAAGAACAAAGACATAGGCGCTATATTTTGGTTGCGGAAATATTTGAATGAACGTTTTAATGTTTGATACTGCAGCTTATCGATTTTATTACGTATTCAAGGCACGAATTGGACTACATATTGTATATTTGTGATGCTGCGGACTGCATGACAGTTATGTTCAAACATTTTGGATATTTAAAACATTCCGTCGGTATATTCAAGTATAATGTTTGTGTAACGATTATATGTTTTATAGATAAATAACAAGTAAATTAATTGTCTTAAATACAATTCAGATTAAGTAAAAGGAATGTTTTTATAAGTTACGCTTTCAGGAATAGTTTAAGTTCATGAAATTCTTTAGACAACCAATAGATGGCGATAATATCGGGTGAACATTAGAGTTGTTAATAAGTGATATAGTTACGATTTCTCCAAGCAATTCCTCCATTTTTTCCAACAAATTGTATGCTATCTACTTGCTAGTCCTTTTTGATATTACCTATAACAAATTAGAGATATTTAACTGTAGGCTTTCCAGGTCATATTATCTTGCTTAACTATATGCGCCAAAATATCTAAGAAGTAGAGACGAAAAGAAAACTGTTACGCTTCGTGGAAAATTGAACTAAGTAGGTCCCTAGTTAATAAATAATTGAATCACAAGTTTGTAACTTCTGCATCCTGCGACCTATTTCGTTTGATTTGTGCAAGGAAACTATAAGCTCTTTCCTTTAAGTTTACAGTGAACTTGGTTTTACTGACTTTTGAGGAATCATTGTTACTTATTTTGGGTTTTATAATAAGTATTAAATTGTTTTATATTATTGTATTGACAATATTAAATTATTTTTTACGCTTTCCTTATGGTTCCTTAAACAATGTAAACCGTATAATTACCGACTTTCCGACAATTTTAGATTTATTATATGTGGTTGAAGTGAAGCGAAGTAATTAATCCGTTATTTTTTATTTCATTCCTCGTTGTTATGCTGGCAAACTACTAATTTCTGACTGGTAATTTTACAAATGTTTGACAAAAGCTATGTCCTAAGTAGCTTCGCTCCTATTAAAGTTCAGAACTTCTAGATATAAAGAAAGTGAACTTTCAATTGCACACGTGGTTGCTTACAAGGTATTCTTTCAATTTAAAACTGTAGCAAAAACTGTAATGAGATTTTTAACGAGTTCATTTGTTTTCATAGTTATACCTAATTGCTTCCGCTAGATGGCGTGTTGTACGCGCTTTGACTTTAGAAAAATTCTCATAAATTGAAAATGTGTAATATAATAAGCATTAATAAGCAAACCTTTGGCCATGGGTGAATGGCCACCATGGAAAAAGTTAGCGTTAAACCCAGTTATAAAAACATAGACGTAAATTTAGATGATATTTGAGGAAAAAGAATTTCCTAATACATGTCAAGCAGGCAAAGTGTTACCGCGGTCATGAAACAAGAATTGCTATAGTTCGGCCATTCAGAGAATGCGTTCCTGACACGTCGCGATTGAACTGACGACGTAATAACATTCATTGATTATTGATATAATAATGTTGTTTTAATGCTCCTCAATTGTTAAAACGGTAAACAACCAGCAAAAATATTTTTATCGTAACTGCAACGCCATTGCAAAGTTACGTCGTCAGTTCAATCGCGACGTGTCAGGAACGCATTCTCTGAATGGCCGAACTATAAAGAGCAACATCTATAGGAATAAGTTAAGTCAGTAGTGGTAATCTGACACTTTTTTATGGTGCACCCATGCCACATGTTTTTGATCGTCCACCTTATACATTGTCTCAGTTTCAAGTCTTATTCCATTTTAGTCTTCGAATTTAGCCTTTGTGAAAGGAAGAGCCTTCCTTTTCAGTATGCAAGACATCCTCCAATTAGCTGATTCATCAATCAATGCATGATTATGTATGCACGCCGTGATTACAGTGATTAAATAGAATGTGTAAATACACAAGTAATTGTATGCAATCTTGACCTAATCTAATGCAGCCCTGATTAGATGGGTGTGATAAAAATACTGATTAAAATGTAAATAAATTGATTAATTGACGTTGCTTTGATTTTTTATGTTCTAGGGAAATTTTCACATGGATTGACTAATGGAAAGTGGTTATCGCCTCCCTTGGGTGCCGATAACGAGGAGAAACAATGCTTTGCCGTCTTTTTTATACAGCTAATAGTTTGTTCAAGGAGTTTCAACTATCAACTTTGTTCGAGAAGATGGATTAAAACTGTCTAATTTGAAAGAAACTGTAGGGCTTATTAAGAAAAGAGATTTCTTATACGTACTCTCGTAGATAGACTTCAGAGGTTATGTTCTGAATATCGCGGCTACGGTGGTCCAAAGTGTGACAACAAGGACAATAACACACCCTTGCATTGTGTGTATACTATTATACCAGTACCTATTTTAGAAATGTACCTAAATAATTCTTTTAATAAAGAAACTGTATATTTATTCAGTAAACTCAGTGTAAATAAATCATCAAAGTAACAATTAGTTGAAATATGAATTCGTTAAAATAAATGGTCTGTCGTTTGGAACATTAGTCGTCAGTGACTTGCATAAATTACTTTTGACTAATTTAGTTTAGAAGTAAAGCTTTGTGCCTCACCGTAAAATGATAAATATATATTATTTACTAGCTGTTTTCCTTCGGGTTCACTGTTACTCCTTCCCGTACAGTTTCCAACAGTGAAAGGATCAAATCGGTCTTATAACTTCTTAGCCTTTAGAAAAAGATCATATTTTTATGCTGTAAATAAATATAGATTACTGAACTATCTAGGTATATGTCTCGGTTTCGTTTTTCGTCTCTTTTTATGTAGGTACTTGAAAGGAAAGACGATAAATAAGTGTTGACTGTATTTTTTCTCTTTTAATTGTTATTATAATCAACGACTATGCAAGTTAATAACATTTTAGTTTTAAAATTGTATGCCTTTGATGTTAATTCGAGAGCTGTCATAATACATATGTATTTCCTTGTAGGAAACTAAGTTTCCTTATGATTAAATTAAATTCAAATGTTGGGATATGTCAAACCATGCTTCACGCAAAATAAATATTCTTATTGTATGTAAAAATCTGTACTTTTATTTGTAAGGAAAAGTCTTTTCCTTAAATTAAATGTAATCGCTATTGAACCAGGTAGTTCTGTACAACTTATTTCTATCAACTTTAAAGTTAAAAGAGCATAGTTTTCTTACATCCCCATTTAATGTTTCTCATCTGAAACAGCGTAGGAGAGATCACATAAATCACTTTTACGATATTATTCCTTACAAGGCATCGGTCGTGTCACGTAAACGATGCTGTCATCGTTATTAACATCGAATCACAACTCGAAATATTCGATTACGCAACTCGATTGACCTTGTGAACCATATAGGGGGGTGGTTGGTGCAAGAGGTAGGAGAGAGCGGTGAGAGGTAGCGATTTCGGGTTTAACCGTTATCGTCGTCGGTTGACATTTAAACATGGTCCGTTCAATTTTTTCAAGATTGAGATATAGTGGTAGACAACAAGTGGCGAAGGCAGCAATTAATCGTTTCCAAATTCAAAATGATATTAATCTAAACTGTTAGATTAATATCATTTTTTGCATCGCATTGAACAAGCGTGGTGATTCACGCTAAATCCATGCCAATGCATGAGAAAAAGCCTATGCTAGTGGGACGATGCCTTCACACCAGCAGATTTTCTACTCAGTTTTTTTTTTATCCGCGGCATATTCCGACCGGCGGAAAACCTGTTACGCGGTTTCTAGTGTAATTGCTCGATACGGTGTTAGTCAATTATTTGGTCTGGCGCGATTATCCGCGTGAAGAAACAGCTAATGTGAAACTGTAACTTGTAACTCGCTTTTTGCTTATACTTTAGACCACATACCACGAATCAGACGCGCGGTGATTCAGTGAACATTTGTATATAAAACTGTGTCCTAATAAAGGAAACATGTGTTTTCAGTTTGCTGAAGAAATGTGAAGCTGCTTATAAAGACCATTGGAATATGACTCATTATTATTATAAATGCCGTGTTAATAATTCAATTAATATAATTATACATTCTTTTGATACTAGTTTATTATTATATGACCGAGACGGTATTAATGAATAGTATTTTTTTACCTTCAATAGTCTGCGTTTTTTTTTCATACTGTTACGAAAGGACACCCTAGTTTTATCGTTTTGAAAATAAATTAGTTTCCATGGGATAAATATAATTAAAGGTTGTTGTAGTGCAAGTAGGCAAATTATCATCCCATGGAACTTTTTCATGCAACGGGATAAGACTTACCTCATAATCATCCTCATCCTCCGAGCCTTTTCCCAAACTATGTTGGGGTCGGCTTCCAGTCTAACCGGATTCAGCTGAGTACTAGTGCTTTACAAGAAGCGACTGCCTATCTGACCTCCTCAACCCAGTTACCCGGACAACCCGATACCCCTTGGTTAGACTGGTGTCAGACTTACTGGCTTCTGACTACCCGTAACGACTGCCAAGGATGTTTAATGATAGACGGGACCTACAGTTTAACGTGCCATCCGAAACTCAGTCATTGTTGTCTAAGATATACTTACTTAGAAAGTACATACAAACTTAGAAAAGTTGCATTGGTACTTGCCTGACCTGGAATCGAACCCGCGCCCTCACACTCGAGAGGTTGGTTCTTTGCCCACTAGGCCACCACGACATAATAATCTTGATAAGACTTACCTATAGCCTTCATTTATAAAGTGGCTATCAGACACTGAAAAATTTTCAAATCATATCCGTAGTTTCAGTGATTGGCGCGGTTAAATAAAGGAACAAACTCTTCTTTATAATATTATAATGAATAGGAATTTTATACGTGTTTTTATCTTTGGCGACCTCGATGGCGCAATGGTCACCACGCCGGGCTGCCGAACCTGAGGTACCGGGTTCGATTCCCGGTTCGGTCGACATTTGTGTGATGAGCATGCTTGTTGGCCGTGGTCTGGGTGTTCCAATATGTATTTATAAATATGTATATATGTAGCTATATGTAGTTTATCAGTTGTGTTAGCACTCATAACACAAGTTAATTAATAACTTACCATAGGGCTAACCGACCGTGTGTGAAAAGGTGTCCCGACACTATTTATCTTTAGTTTAGAATTTAGTACTAAAAGGTAATTTTAAGTTTTTAAATAAAGTGTAGGTATGGATGGAAAGATCAGAGATATACCAGGGTCTAGGTCACGGTATCCTTCAGTCAAGATTAGCATACTGTAACCAAAGTAGTTAGTTGACGCCCCACAGACATAGAAAGCGAGTTAAAAAGCTATAACTAAAAGAATTAACCGCACCTCTATAATTAACTAAGAGTTTCTGTCACGCTAACGCTGGCACGCCGTGGCCAACAGACATTATTTTATGTTTATATTATTCATATTCACATAATACCCAATTTTACCCAAAAATTGCATATTTTCGCATGTCATGTTCTGTATGAAAATAGTATGCAATGTTTTCAAATATCGGTTTTCGGTTACCTAGAATCAAAAGGTAATTTTAATTACGGCAATTTTAGTTCTTTACTCAGTATAATTAGAATCACATTTTATTTGTTCGAAGCTTCCCCTAGGGTTTCACCCTCGTCTAGAGAGAACGACTTCCAGCGCATGGATAAAAGTAGCGAATAATACATTCTGATATAAGCTACTGCCAACTTGGCAGTATTATATGTAGCTTATATCAGGACAAACACACAATTCTTTCAAACTTTCGCATTTATAATAGTAGCAGGATATTGCATCAGAGGTCCCAGCAGAATTTTGTAGTATTCTTGTAATTTCCGTGAATGCATAAATATTCTAATGAGTACAAAATTCGTCATCAATTCTTGTACTTACATCCCATTTCCGAGAAACAAGTGAATGTAGTAGCTGCCTTCTTTAAATGCCTAGATAGTGTTAACTAGTCATTGACTGGGAATGACGAAACTTCCTACTGATAAATGTTTGCATGTATTGCATTTCTGGCTAAAACGTCTATCCTGACAGATACTTGAGGGTCTATCATACAAGTGTCATGTGAGTGAGTCACTGTGCTGTGTAGGTTTCATTTCCATGTCAGTAATAATCAAATTTAATATCTTTGGTAATAACAACTGTTAGGGTTTTTAGGGCAACATAATATAAGAAGGTATGGAATGTATGCATGCATATATAGGGAATGTAGGCATTATAAAAAATGTCGACTCTGCGCTATGTTTTCTTTTAAAATTGATTAAACGGTAATTTAATAAGCGCAGAACTAAATTAGTTTGTTCTTTGATTTGTGAACCCTTTTCTTCGAACTATGGACCCTTTTAAGCATTGGACTGGCTTCGTCGTAAGAAAAATCTTCTCTTTAAATAGGCAAAAATAAAAATAAATAAATAAAAAATAGGCAAATCAAAATAGGCAAAAAGCCAAACCAGGACGTATCTACTGTATTTCACAATGTTTTTAGAGCTACAGTTGATTTTCTCATAAAAACATTTTGGGTAAGTTAATATATTGAATTCCGAACACTAATTATCTATAATCGATATCAATTACTCGATACCTGAATGTTAGCTATTCGATTCCTATTGTATTGAGTCGCTTTCCATTTTAGTATGTTCCACTAAACTATCACTATTTCCTATGGAGCGATTGTTATCTAAATGTTAGTATCGTGATGACCTAAAGGGTCACGTTAGTAGGGGGATGTGAATTTGAAACCATTAAAGTGAGTTATAATAGAGAACTGTTAGTAGTATAATAATATAGGGTAACATGCTTTCTTGACGGTCTGTCTGTTACGGTGAAGGAAGGTTCAAAGTCAATGTTAAAAGATTTTATTTTAAATAGTCCTTTAAAAGTGCTTATGAAAACTTGAAATTAAAATTATTTCAAACTTGGAGTCGTGGAAAAGAAACGGTAAGAAACTCTATGCTCACTATTCCATAATATTATTTCACAACGAAAGACTATATACATAGAAATCAAACAAATAATAGCTTATGTCCTTTCTGTTATAGAAAATGTCCTTTGCTAAAGTTTTTCTAAGTTAGTTAATTAGGTAAGATATCAAACGCAACTTTAATGTCATGCACTTTCAAAATGTTCTCTGAGGATACATTTCTTACCGACTTCGTGTGCACATGTGACCTTTTCAAACTGGTAATGTTGGCAATAGATCGTCAGTTTTGTTGGTTTATTTTAAAGCATTATATTAAGTTCTAATAATGACGTTCTGTTCGATTAACCTTTTGTGTTTAATCACAATCTATGTTGTTTTATGTTGATTGATCACTTTGATCAGCTAAAATCTATTTTACATTTGTTTTTTCACAGTTTGTCTAAAGAAAATATATTTGGCGCTCTCATAAGAAACCCACAATTATGTCTTCTCTTCTAAGTTTCCATCTGTCTTAATAAAACGATTTTTCAAGAGCAGATTCGATTTTCGAAGAAACTAGCCGACTTTCTGCATATGCATAAAAAAAATGTGGCCTATCTTTCTGAAGGCACAATTATTTGCATACCAAACTCCCATCCTAATTTGTTTATCTGATTAGAGTAAAAGCGTATCTAAGGTTTGTAGTATTAGGGCACGCCACCATCGTGGCGGTAAGTCCCCTCTTTGAGGAGTGGCTCGGGAGGAGTCACGGCGCCCTCACGTACCGCATGACGCAGGTCCTCACCGGACACGGTTGTTTCGGGAGGTACCTGCACCGCATTCGGTCGTGAGGAGGCGCCCGGGTGTCACCATTGTGCGGACAGACCCGAGGACACGGTGGACCACACAGTCCAGGTGTGCCCCGCATGGGAGGGGCACCGCCGGGTCCTCGTCGAGGCTTTGGGCGGCGGCGACCTCTCGCGTCCGGCCCTGGTTCAGGCCATGGTCCGGGGCGAGAGGGAATGGGATGCCGTCGCCTCCTTCTGCGAAGCGGTCATGCTCGAGAAGGAGGAGGCGGAACGCCAGAGAGTTCGCACCTCTCATCCCGGCCGCCGCGCTGGACCAGGTAGACACCATGGGCGCCGGGTGTCGCGAGATGACTCCCGGCCACCGTAGGCGTGGGTCTGTGGGCGGTGAGTTCGGGTGGCTCATCGTCCCTCTGTCTTTCTAGACGACAGACCCGTGTCGACGGCGCGCGTTGTTCCACGCGCTCCTCAAAGAGATGTCAGCAACCCCAGCGGGGCCCAGCAGGGCCAAGGCCTGCCGGGGCTGCGGGTTGTTCGAAAGAGATACCGCGGCCCTGGTACATAAAAGGCCTATGACGGAACACGACGATTTTAGTCAGTAAGAGTCTGACACTCCCTCACCGCTGCTAACCCACAGCGGGAGGGGTCATTTGATGATTTTACGTCGCTAAAAAAAAAAAAAAAAAGGTTTGTAGTATTACCTATAGCTAGGATTAAGATATATACGTAATGTCAGTCATGTCTACCTTCTGATAAGGATTGTCAAGTCAGTCATTGTCTGAGCATTTAGTTTTGTATGCAGGCCACGGCGGCGTGCGTGGCGAATCGTGGACGCACCGTCGCTAAGTCGTAACTAATGCTTACTAGTGAACAAGATATCATAGAACTTGTCTCGAGATTGCACGAATTGTATGACAATTGATTTTAAATATGATGCTTTAAAAATCAATTGTTTTCTTTATAATCTGACTACTTTGATCGTTAGAATTTGGTAAGAAGGAGAATATCATCACCATCCTCCTGCCCTTATCCCATTTTTTTATTATTCTTGTGTCTGCCGTTATGCCATAGCCATGTCGACTTTCACACAATTCATCCATCGCTTAGGGCTTAGGGGATATAAGGCACGGTTCCTAGTTTTTAGAGTACCTACACAGATATATTTGAATGGAAAAAATACGACTAGGCCATAGTAATACATGAAATAAATTCATAAATAAACAACAGTCTAGACTAGATACAACAAAACATCATACAAATAATTATATTCACGGCACAATTCACATTGCACGACAATTTCTAATGCATTGCAAGATATTACGTCCGATCAGTCCATTGGCTCCTAATGGCTTGGACAGACGGGCGCGATGCACGATTTGCATAAACATTTAAATGTTGTTTAGAATTTATTGAGTGTAGTTCTTAGTATTGTGTTGTGTATGTCGACTGAACTGAGCTTTATTTTAGTTTGATGATTTATATGTTACAGAAGCAGTGATTTGAACGATTAGATCATTTATCTTTTGTATCTTTGGTGTAGGTTACTTATTAGAGAAGCTTCTATCGGCGGATTCACCTACGCCCCTGGGGAACTTCACGCATCTAGATGTAAAATAACCTTCTTCGATAAATAGGCTTTCTGACACCGAAAAATTTATTTTACAAATCGGACGCCGCGCGTTCCTGAGATTAATACGTTAGGCAAACGAATGAACAGACTCTTCTGCATAGATTATCTTGTTTGAAAGTGAGAGAAATAATTAATCAACGTTTTGAGTTCAATGCAAAACTGATAATTTAGGCCTTTTTAATTTAGTAGAAGATCCAGGATTGATGTTTTTCTCAAAGAAAAGTATTTAAAACATCGTTCTAAGTTGCTGACCTTAAAAACGCCCACCAAAAAGATTGTATAGCACTATTAAATGTTACTTAAAAACAAAGTTATCAAAGAAACTTCGCTAGTCTGAGCCGAAGGTCCAAGGTTGCAAGTTTTGAACAAATTGTTAATACAGTTGAGCCCTTTATACACTAATTGCAGTGAGTATCTTGTAACATCATTAAAACTTTTATAAAGTTTTGCATTATTTTGCCGATTATTATGTTTTTGTTTAGCCAAAACTTTTGAAAGGGGAACTTGGTTAGATTTTTGATATTAATTTCGAAGTTCGCTTGTTTTTTAATGTAGAAGCTATCAAGGCTATTGTTATCAATTTTGAAATGTTTTTAATTATTTGGTGTTCAATGTCTTAAGGTCTGTGGAATTTGATATTCCAAATAAATGAATGACAAAAAACTTTTTCCAGTATTTTTGTGAGTTAAAGTAAAAACACACTGAAATATGTATTTATTTCCCTGCCACACAATTTTCCAAAAAAATATTAATTTAATTTTGTGAGTAATTTCGTAATAATGCTTTATTTCACTATTTCCTAAATAGATGAATAAGTGGCAGATAAATACCTTCATCCAAGATCATAATGAAAATTCCAATACTATTTCTAGATAACGCAATTTAAGACCATAGAAAGCTTAAGGCAAGTACCAGATGTTCCACCAACACCAACAATTTAGCATTTCCCAAAACACTGCATGTGTATCATGCTAGACTAAGGCAAGTACCAGATGTTCCCCCAATTCCTATATTCCAAAAGCACACTACAACTGCATCCCAAGGCCTAGCATTCTATTCCCGTCCATCTGTCACAATATGACTGATTACCGAAACGTGACGTGCGAGACGACCGACCGGATTGAGAGTCGGATAAGTTATTCATGGCACGGACTAGTGACGGACGTTTAGGTAGGTATGTCTATGTGTGAGGAGTGGTCAGTTACGTCTTAGGTTTTGATATTGGGATAGTTATAGGAAGTTAATCATGTTTTACGTCTTGTGTCTTGATGGGCTGCTTATAGGAAGTTGATAATGATTATGTATTTTCAGCACCCGGTAAATGGAATTCCACCCGTCTAAGCGGAATTCCAATCCACAATGGCTGTTCTCGAAGGATCAGATCTGGTGATAAGCCAGCTAAACAAGGCATAATATAGTGCACAGGCAAACACAGATGCACTCTCTATTTCATCTCTCCTTTCATTGTCCGATGGGACGGCAATCCAACACGGAGAGAAATCAGACGCAAGTCCGCAAAAGTGCTTTCCGATGCTGGGATGTATCACTTACACCTTGCAGACTATGGGCTGCTTATTTGTCTATATTAATTATGTCATCTTTATCCATATTGACTACAACATTGTTTATAAGTTAAGATTATCAGAAGCGAGCCAGTCCAAGCTTCTATTCGATTTCATCTATACTTCGAAGGACACTCTTCATAAATAAAGACATACCCCCAAATATTCACAGTCACATCCTCTCCTACCAAAAACATTAACACAAGATGTCTCCCCACCCCCGTTTGTCGACTGGACCGCAGTTAATGATCCGTTTCCACCTGTCGGCGGCTCCTTTGATCGCAACACGTTTCGCTGTCTACTGGCCGTGCGATCAGCTGACATTTTAAACTTTATTACGTTGTATTTTTGTTTCATTGTGTGGGATGTATTAAGAAGTGGGTTATTGAAGATTAACCTGTGAGTTTGAGGTTTGCATGGGTGATTATAATTTTAAGAACCGTCTGTCATGTTCATCAATTGTAATTGAATCTGCCTCATTATTGAAAAAGTAGTCAAATACTCGAAAATTAAACTTGTCCCATGTTGGGCGCCACATTTTATTCCAGCAGTTAGTCAATCATAAAAAGCTATTAAAATATTATTCCTTGTTTTCATACCAAGTGCACTCTAAAATCTTCTACTTCGAGAAATGTCACGATATCAAATATAATTTCCATAATAGTATTGCACAATAATAAACAATATCTACTACATAAATGTTTAGCTGTTTGTGTAGGGTATCAATAAATTTGCATAAAGTGAGGACTTGGAGCATCACAGTTGAGTCAACATTTTGATAATGTTCACATGTCTGCTTGTTTAGTTTAAACAGGGACGAATTTGGGTGGGGGCAAGGTGCAATAAAATGTGGGTTTTATTTTATGATGATTACGGCCCCACAACTAAGCAATGTTGTTGTTAATTTGTTCATAAAAGTACACAAATGTCTGTTACTCAATTTTATAACCAATGGAAAGTAAGTTACTATGCTCTCATGGGTAAAAAGCTGAATAAGATAATATTTTCTCTGACAATACTTTAAATTAAAAGAGGTGTGCGTGAAACGCAATTGATTTTCTATTATCCTATAATTAAATATATTCGAGTGGTTAAATTACATACCAACACACATCATGTCAGCTGTGAAGAACCTATATGAAATAAATAAAAAAATCAGATAATACACGATTTTTTCATATCGGTAAGGTGTTCAGTGGTGTCCCTGATCCGGCCCTGTCAGGTATGAGCAATAACAGTAAAATTAACAATTACCCAGTTATCGTTAGTACAATTTGTGCTGATCTTTTACGATACAAGTTTAGCATATTTGCTTGAATATTTTGGCTACTGCAAAACTCAGGTAATTTTGAAGAGCTTTTGTGTATTATGCAGTTCAGGTATATTGGAGAGTAGTTTGAAAATCCTGGTAGTTAACGGGTAAAAATCCTGGTAGTTAACGGGTAAAAATCCTGGTAGTTAACGGGTAAAAATAGTTCGAGCATTTATTTGGGTACCTTTGCATGTAGTACCTACTACTTAAACATACAGCTTTGTTGGCATTTCTTTTACTGGTAGAGGTATAATTTACGATGTTCCGGTATAGTATTTAGTGGTTGGATTATACAGAACGAGTTAAATTATATTTATTTGGTATATTTAGACATTGTTTTGGTAGATATAGTTAGAAATCAGCAGTACTTAACCAGATATGACAGTATAGCTTATAGAATTATAAACTTCGTATTTTTAGGTCTCCAGTGATTTTTGTCAGATGTATAATCTACTTTCAGAACCGACCTTAACTCCCAATACCTTTGTTGGCTAGTACAAAGTCTGTTGGGACTAATTAGTAGGTAACAGGAGCCAGTGATTATTTCAGCCGTGACAAAAAAGGTAGAGTTAAACTTTAGGGTTCAGCTCTTTGTTTCACTTGAAGTTTAATAGGCTTAATACTTTTGGTTATATGCCGTTTCTACAGGGTAACATATTGTCCAGTTTATAGTTTAATGTAAAAATATTTGTAACTTGTGTTACATGACATTTATAATTATGTTCAAATGGCTAACTTACGCAAACGCAGTCATTTGGTGAGTATTTAAACCATTTAAACCATTTATTTGCTACACATACACTTTACATTTATAGGACAACAAACATTTAGATATTTTATTGCATATTTACAGTGTTGTCCAGCCTTACTGCTACTCACGAGCTTCGTCGTATGCAAAGTGATAAGGTGTAATCTTCGTATACCTAGTGTAGATCATCATCAATTTTATATTTACCTGAAACAATAAATAAAATACATTAGTTGTTATCTTGATAACACTTATCAAATGTGAAAAGGTAATTTTATTGCACCAAGAATAATAATGTATAATATTGTAAGTAGGTACATACGTTACAATTCGTCGAATATTACACATCCATTACACATATTATTTAAATAAAAAATGAGGAAAATTTAAATAAAGCAACGAAGTTCCCACTAAAATAGCACTTCTAATATAATTTTCCCCTTTTTAAATTCCCAAGCAGTTTAAATCAAATCAAATCATCTTTATTCTCAGGCATCAAAGGCCCATTTAAGTACACTTAACTACAAAAACCGAAGCATACATACGTCCTTTCTCCGTAATAAGTACAATCGCGTCCAGTTACCGTATAAGGTGCGAGCGAGTCTGTTAGCAGTATATAGTAAACCTGTGTGAGAGGAATGTGACAACAATGGCCTTCCGCGTGCCTTACACTTTTGTGCTTGAACGTACCTATTTTCTATTGTATTGTGTAGTTGGAATATGTTTTGTGTTAAATGTTTTCTGATAAAGGTTTGGCTGTGAGTGTACCTCTGTCATTTTATGAAAGGTGATTTCATATTGTCTTGTTGCGAAGTGTGAAACACTTGTAATTTTCAAAGCTTACGTGTTTGGGATAGAAATGAAATATAAAACTCTTCTTGGCAATCTGGTAAAGTGGACATGGTGCTATTCTTTACCTAAATAATGTAATGAGAGTGAAATAAAAAAAAAATATAGGAAGAGGGAATTTTTATATTTTAAGTTGGGCCTTAACATTTTATGGCTTATTTATTTTACTTATAAATAAATACAAAGTAATAAATATATAAAAACTCCAGGTTTACAAATAAAATTCATGCAGCCCAATTTGCAAGAGCAAGCCAATTTTGGCAAACAGCCAAGTAAAGTGTGTCGAAGTTCTGAACTTAAATATTTAAGTATCAGTTACGGCCAAGTTTTTCTATAAATTAACGTTGTTATCTGATGAAAATATTAGTTTGCATTTCCTTGGATATGTATGCTTTCTGGTAGACGGGGTTTCTTGATAGGTCATATATTAAATCTGATAAGTTGATACGAAAGTGCCTATATATTTGTGTCTGGGATTAAACTTGGACTTTTGCTTCACACTCATTTTCTTTTTGGTAATTTTCTGCATATGAAAAATTTAGTAAAAAAGGGAAAGTCGATTAAAATTGGGTTAAATTAAATTAACATTTTCGTAACCAAATAATGAAAATATCGGAACCCTTTCCTAGTTTTATAACTGCCCAGCATTAGTACTAAATAGAGGTTATTTGGCTAAGTAATCCTATTATGTGTTAATATGGATGCTTGTTTTCTTGAAAACTATTGCAAAGTTTTGATTAAAAACGCTATTTTTTACCCGAATGCGGGATGTAGTTCCTTCAGGAATCTGGTGAAACCGCTGGCAAAAGCTAGTCTTGGAATGGAATTCAAGGAATCTTTTAAATTTATAACCAAACCTAAAATAAACTGGTAACCTTAAAATATCGGCGCGAAATCGCGTCGTTAAGCGAAGTCAGTATTCTTAGAAGGCACGGTCATACACCTTCAGTACTGAGCACTTAAGTTATTCTAAGACAACTAAGTTTAAAAATTGTTAACCAGTTCACAAAGTAGGTACTGACATTTGCTTTGGTTAAAACAAAATTCTAGAGTTGTGTGTGCAAGCCATAGATACATGTTATGTATTGAGAATAAGCCCTTCCCCGCCATTTCACTAAAGTCCCGGAAGAACTACTTCAAATCGGTTCTATGGTTTTGGTGTGAAAGCATCTTAAACAGGCAGGGTCACTCCAGTCTCTATATCTTAGTAATTGATGTCTATTTGATTTTACTTAGATTTTTAGTTACTTTATACTTATTTATTAGATATTATGACTGTGCTGGTTTGGTTGTGCTTCTTCAAATCTTCGCTACTCATACCATCCTACGAATCTACAGTTACTTCTTCACAAACAATTCCTTTCGCATCTGTTAAACCCATTATTCGTTAATACAACAGCTTTCTTTCTTTTCCTACATGAAGGAAAGCAATCCACAATTCCATGAATACGATAGCATAAGTGGAAATTCGTAATTTGGTTCCAGTGCAGCGTGAATTATGTAAAACAACTGAAAAAGTACTGTAAAAGGGTATTTGTAGTCATACGAAAATAGAATGGAAATAGCGGCTGAAGTTAATATAGTTTTGGTTTTTATATATAAGATTTGATTACATACTTCGATGTAAGTAGTAAATATCACTATACTAGGATGTATGAGCCATAGCTAATATATAAATATTAATAAACTCTCAAACAATCTTCTTTAACAAACCTAAATAGAATATCACAGTCTTTAGTAATTATTATTACTGTTTGTATGAATAAGTTAAAAAAGTGTTTTGAAATAGGAAATCCAACCCGCATGCTACTTGCGTACCAAGGAAGGACGGACCACCCAATCTCTTCCTGTTACAATACTAATACAATATGAAACTACTTACAAGCGTCAGCTGTGTTGAAAAATCATAAAAAATACCTATATCAAGTTGCAAAACCATTGTGGATGAATTTCCTTCAGTACGAAGAAAAACCAGGAAGTACTTATTTCAACCGTTCTATATTGTATACGCATGATATAATTTCTAAGTAAGCAATTCAAAGCAACACAAAGTCTAGTAACAGCCATTCACTGACATTTCTAATTAAGTTTCATGGAGCAAATTCGCGCAGTTTTCTGCGGAAAAACCGCAGGAATACGTCGTTATTTTGATACCGAGAAAACCCTACTTGTGAACCGGGCTTTATATTCGTAAGGATTTTATTACATTATTTGATTTAATGATCGGTTTATTATTTATTTTAAATATGTGCTTTTAATTTCCAATGACAACAATGACATTCCATAAATCCATTCTCCTGCCCTTATCCCAATTTTATTTGGGGTCGGCGCAGCATGTTTTCTTTCAAAAATTAATGCCTTGTTCAACAAGAATTGATGTCGAATGTTATCAAACTGTTTACATAGAAACGAGTAGTTACATTTTAATTGGTTCAGCTAAAATAAAACACGAGAGAAACCATAGTACAAAAACTCCATAAAAAGCAAGAAGGTGAAAATAAATTATGCAACTTTCACTCAAGGCCTTTTTTTAAAGAATAAATTCTTCCACCACTTTGAAAGCCATTGCCTATTTTTAGAAGAAAAAGAGTTTTTATTACATAACCGAAGGCTGTATATTTTCAGGGCCTTTGAGATTCCATTGGTTGCAGTTTGAATTTCGAACTCAAATACAGTTAGTATTTTTAAGACTTCGCCGTGTAAATTGAAAATACGGGGATCGGTATTGTGTGTCTAAACGCTGCGGTTTACATTATTAAATGGTTAATTAATTAATGTTATTTTAACGCCCCTTGTGTTAACGATTTTGGGGTACAGATTGGTTATAATAATACGTGTCTTACTTTCATTGAAGCATATATTCAGAGTATTATTATCATCAGCCTTTTTATCGTCCCACTGCTGGGCACAGGCCTCCTCTCACACGAAGAAGTATTGAGCCATAATCACCACGCCTGCTCAATGCGGGTTGGTCATTTCAGACATTACAGTGAAGGTTTCCTCAAGATGCATTCCTTCATCTTTCATCAGTCATTGTTATTGTCATCAGAATATACATATACTGTCTACAAAAAAATGTTGGTCTAAAAATAATCTTAGTAGCCCTGAAAGATAATCTACTTATTATGTAATTTACTGTTTGCAAAATTATCGCAATATTTCTTCGTAAGCGACCCAATTTGATAAGCAATGTATTTATAAAGCGAAACGTATACTTTGTACTATTATAAATTATGCGTATGACCAGTAAATATTGATAACAATATTATGTTGATAGGCGGCCATGTTTGAATACAATTTCTATTGCATTTATTGGATAGTATTTTATTCCCAACCACAGGTAATTTTCATTATTTTGCTGGGGAGTTTGTTGCGCCGCTTCTTCTCAGCAATAACACATAGAAAGTGATGAAGCTTGGGAGTTTTGGGGAATGTCTATGTATATTTTTTGACGTTCAAAGAGTGCTAATTTTCGTTATAGTTTGATTAATTGATTTTGAAAATTTTACCCTACGAATAAGAGTTTTGTATTTTCCGCACATGTGTAAATTAGTGACAACCCAAGTGTCGATTATTGATGTAAGAAAGTGGGGAACAATGCAGACAATACCTGTAGGTATTGTTTATCGCTTCACTTAACCTATGGTTATAACTGACGATATCATGAAATTATGGAGCATGCAATGAGTTGATCAGTTCAACGGACAAAATTTAATTAACTAACATTAGTTTTTAGTTGATTGTCATACAAAAAATGGATTTAGTAGCGATTAAAACAGGTATCCTGATATTTATCTCATAGCAAACGTTAGTAAGTATGTTTTAATAAATTGAGGTCATTCAGTCCTACCAAGTACCATCGTCCATAATATTATGCGACCTATTGTTAACACAAAGACTAATTTGCAAACAAGTAGAGCTGGTAATGAATTGGCGCGGAGTATAAGCGACTGATTCATGGTGCGTAGTGTAAGGGAAAGGAGAAAGCGATTTGGTGATTTTGAGAGTGGCGACATTTATGTAAAACTTTGGAAAAACCTTATATTACGTACATCATGAGTCTATGTAACTTAATGAAATCTATGATTTTTAAAGTTTTCCAAATTATAGTATTTTTATGACAGCGTTTTAACTGCAAAGGAATAAGCGTCAAGTAAACCTTATACTAATGCCTCCAAAAACATGCACAAGCAGTCGGTTCTACGTTTGGTCTTGCTGCAGACCTGATTGCCATCCTAGAAGACTATGTGAGCGAAAGTATAATTAGTGCATCTGTGTATGCATATACGCTTGTACCCATTAACATCAACCGAGCTGGCTGATCTTCAACAACAGCCGCCGAAACAAAATCAGTTCAAAAGATTTACTTTATTTATCACCAAAATACTTATGTGTATGACAATACAGACTTATTTACAACATTATACAAATATTAGATAAAACATAGAAGAAGTATATAACTTGTACCATTCACCGCGACAAAACCAGTGCGACTCCATACATTAGTGCAACAAGCGTAGGTACCAAAAGTGAATGCCCATTACACATACAGGGTGATCTCATCACTGCATCACTGACCTGCTAATCACTTGTTTACTGTCCTGAAACCGGGAACTGTCTAGACTGTTTACTTGATGTATTTGACTATTTATTTAAAGTTGGTGATAATAGTTTTGTAGTATTTACATTAAAACATAGAAGAAGTATGTTACTTGCACTAATCCAACCAGTGCAACTCCATACATTAGGTACCAAAAGTGAATGCCCATTACACATACAGGGTGATCTCATCACTGCATCACTGACCTGCTAATCACTTGTTTACTGTCCTGAAACCGGGAACTGTCTAGACTGTTTACTTGATGTATTTGACTATTTATTTAAAGTTGGTGATAATAGTTTTGTAGTATTTACATTAAAACATAGAAGAAGTATGTTACTTGCACTAATCCAACCAGTGCAACTCCATACATTAGGTACCAAAAGTGAATGCCCATTACACATACAGGGTGATATCATCACTGCATCACTGACCTGCTAATCACTTGTTTACTGTCCTGAAACCGGGAACTGTCTAGACTGTTTACTTGATGTATTTGACTATTTATTTAAAGTTGGTGATAATAGTTTTGTAGTATTTACATTAAAACATAGAAGAAGTATGTTACTTGCACTAATCCAACCAGTGCAACTCCATACATTAGGTACCAAAAGTGAATGCCCATTACACATACAGGGTGATCTCATCACTGCATCACTGACCTGCTAATCACTTGTTTACTGTCCTGAAACCGGGAGCTGTCTAGACTGTTTTGATATATTTGAGTGTTTGTTTGTTTAAGTGATAAGAGCTTTATAAGTGTTTTTATTGTATTGGTTTATGTTTTGGCATCTTCGTTTTGGTCCAGTTAGGTGTCCTATGACAGTGGTCATTCAATATTATCCTACCGTGTCCTATATCATGTGAGTATGTAAATATTCGTTGTTGTTTGTTTGATGATGATCAGTCTCATTCGGCTGAATAAATAAGAGAAATTCAAACCTCAACCTGATTTATGTCTATTTAAAAATTACTTCTTGCATACTCATACAATCTATTAATGTGTGAGTAACCTAGAACTTCCCAAACAAATCATAACATTGGCAAGTTCACGCACACAGCTTCACTTGTAACTATCTATGTGTGAGTATATCAACACCACGGAGGAAGAAAAGTTAGCGGAGATACCATAAGGAAGGTAGGTCAGGCACCTTCTTACACATAGGTCAAGCAAAGGACTCCAGGCATAATTAGTTACTAAAACTAAGGAGTCGTTCGGGTTCCTTGTCGAATCAAAACCAATCCACCTAAATCAAATTGTTCATGATTGATTGGTGACTTTATTCTGAAAATTATGGGCGCGTTCCATAGAAGGCGTGTACAGGCTAGCAACGTTCATTTTCCGAACCCACGCATTTTGGCTACTTTCTTAGGAGATTTTGCGTTAATTTTGGCTACTTTCTTAGGAGATTTTGCGTTATGACATCTCCGCTAGTCATTTTGTTCTCCATGACCAATGTAATCAGACGTAGGTGCGTAGCTACTTCATAAGTATTTGAGCAATGATCTCACCACTAAAGACTGTTGACAGAGTTATCGTTAATTAGTTAGTACCTATAGTTTAGACGGTAAATAATTAGGAGTAATGTTTGAATGGGGGTGAATAACTCTGTGTATAGAAGTGTTGACTTGTGACTTTGTTGAGAGTTAATTGATGATTGTATAGGTAAATTATTAGTTGGTTAGAATTGTTAGCGTTTTACTGTTTATGTGTGTATTTACTTAAATGTTGTTCTAAGAACAGTTAATGAGTTTAGGTACTTCTTTTGACTATTTTGTACGTCATCCGAGGATTGAATGATATCATTATAGAAGCTTCTAACTGCAGTTTTTAATAATATATCTACCCGTGGATACTAGAGATTTTTAAATTAGCCCCATACAAGCTATATCAAATTCTTATCTCAATAAAACAAATCTATAAACGGATAGGTTATTGAAATTGCCGTGAGGTTATTCGCATATACCCAAGAAGTAAAAAAATCTGAAGAAAGCTTTTAAGTATCCTTAATTTATCTAATTAATCTAATTAAAATTAGTTGCATTTAACCACTAATGGCAGAGATTAAAATACCAAAGATGGATTGCAGTAGAAAACGACACAAACTAACTTACCTGAAGAACCCACGTTTAGTTTGGAATTTAGCCAACTTCTTGCAAAACCGTCTACTTATCAAAATTTATTTTTTTGAGATATTTCCTGCAGTACAAACAATGTTGGAGGATGTAAGAGAGATAACTTGATATTTGCCAAAATGTATTGTATTAAAATAAGTCCACATTTTTAAAATTAAAAAAAACTTTCAAAAATTTGACATCTACTTTTTTGAAAATTATTTTTGTGATGGTGGTTTATTTACACTAATCACACAATTGTTCAAAAGATCTTTAAAGCTAGACTAACGTAGTATTTAACGGATTTGTGTGATTCGTGTGTTGTGTGACTATGTTCAATACCTAGCCATACTTACTGTATTAAAAACACTACGGAAACCTGTCACAATGTGTAATTATCCTATTACCAAAATATTTAACCAGGAATTCCAACCAGTTATCTAAATTGAATAATGGTCACAGATTTGCAAATTAGACGCGAGACGTCATGTGGCGCACGTTTTGTGCCTAACAGGACGTGCCTCTGAGCTGACGAATCTGATGCATCCGTTCCCTATGACGTTGGCAAACATTCACTATTAGTCTCCGGTCTCCGGTTTATTCTAATGTCCCGTGATATGTTTTGTACACTTGGGGGTAATAAAATTGGGTCAGTTGAAAATATGCTTTCATAGACTAGTTGCTCAAGTGTGAGTCAATGTCCTGGGTTCAATTCAAAGTCCTGAGTGTTGGTTATTTTACATATTTTTTGAGTTTTCGGTCATTCGCTATATTATACTATGGAGTATTCTAATTGATTGCCGAGATACAGTTACCTATATGCAGTATACCATATAGTTGCAAAAACCTAATTATGTACTTATTATCTCATAAAATTGTATTTATATTTAATCCACGATAGATAGTGCCATCGGTAATCTTCATGATTATTCAAACTAACCCGGATCCACAGCCAGCGAGTGTACACATAAATATATATGAATGAGTGACCTGAGACTCGAATGTCTTACAAGAATATTGAACTTAGCCTGGTAGGTAGGTGGCGATTATGAATAACATAATCTGAGTGTTTGATTTCGCGAAATAACAAGTGACGCTCGAATGAATGAATGTGTTTTGTTTCTAGAATATTATTGAATGAAAAACAAAAGAAGCATCGGGTATCATTTTATGTCAATTCAACTAAAAGTATTGGAGTATGTTGAGAGTAGTAGCTTCAGTTACGTAGTGTAAAATTTTCAGGAAACACCGCACTTAACAACTAATTGGACCTATATATATATATACATACAAATATTCAGATTATCATCCTCCGAGCCTTTTTCCCAATCATGTTGGGGTCAGCTTTCAGTCTATCCGGATTCAGCTGAGTACCAGTGCCTTACAAGAAGCGACTGCCTATCTGACCTCCTCAACCCAGTTACCCGGGCAACCCGATACCCCTTGGTTAGACTGGTGTCAGACTTACAAAAATGGCTTCTGACTACCCGTAACGACTGCCAAGGATGTTCAATGACAGCCGGGACCTACAGTTTAACGTGCCATCCGAAACACAGTCAATGGTGTCTAATAATATACTTAATAATATACTTAGAAAGTACATACAAACTTAGAAAAGTTGCATTGGTACTTGCCTGACCTGGGATCGAACCCGCGCCCTCATATTTGAGAGGTTGGTCCTTTACCCACTAGGCCACCACGACTTTTTTTTTTATTTATTATATCGGACTAAAAAGTTTTCCTGATGTTTTCCGACCGAGGAAAAGCTCATTGTATCTCCGCTCATATATTTTTTCACGACAGAATAATGAAGTGTCTCAGTGTTACATTAAACCGTTTAATAAGTGAAGAATGTTTTGCTATAGTTCCTTGTTCGTTCCATTTAAAAACAGCCTTAGACAAAACTTTCGTTACTGCGGTTGTGCGATCTTGCAAAAGTTCCTGACCAAAAAGGCCTTGCAACGCATGCTCACCGCATCTAGACAATAAATAAATGCTTCATTTTTCTATTTCTTTTTTTAAATTTTCTCGGCAGCCAGCCAGTGTTCATTAGTATTGTATCTAAGTGCCTGTCTATTCTTTATAACCTACTCTTTCTTATTTTAAGTTTTATGTCTTCTTTTTGACTTGGATGTCTTAGATTCTGCAGAATGACGTCATAAGTAGGTATGTTGTGTAAATCTTGCTTTGCTTAGCACGTACGTGGGTGTTATACTTCTTGGCAACAGAGGTGGTTAAGTGAATTTTAGTGTCCGATTTGTATTGCTCTAATACTGAAAAAATTACGATTTAAAATAATACTTATACAAGCAACGGCATCTTTCTGCAAAAAAATGTTTGAGCTTCATTATGACTAGACATATCTTATGACGGTTAGCAGAAAAATATTTTAAACGACAACCATGGACGCGAATAGCGTTTTAAGTAATTAGTACAATTAGATAATACAATCTAAAGGCGGGTGATTTATATACTATAGTACTGTATCACTGATCAAATTGCCTAGAAACGCCGAACAGTCTGGCAGGAATCTTAAAACGCATGACCGAGCATCGTCGCGGTTCAATTAGTACAATTACTACACCCACTACATGACACCGTGTTTGGGCGCATCATCATTAGTTCGGCTTGTGTGAATCAGTAATAATTGTTGTGTTTTGTTCTCAGTTTCGTTGTGTATGAGTTAATTGTTCATTGGTTTTCCTTGTTGAGGATACTATTATGAGGTGTTTGCGAATTCTATACTACTATAAATAAAGCTACTGAACAGTTCGTTTGTTTTTTTGTGAGCCTAAAGGCGCTAATCGCAGGAACTACTGATTTAAAAAACATTTGGCTAAGTACGAGCTGCATTAAGTAATTCCCTAGATATAAGGGTGAGTCCGAACCAGTATTGGCATACAAACCCGGAACTGCCATCTGCAGTCCAAAGAAAGAGCAAATATTTGTTCTTCTGGTAAATGTTCCCCCGAAAATATACCTACCGGTCTCACGGAAAAACTGCTGGACTAAGTTAGAATACCATGTTTAAATGGAGACAGACCAAACGTTGGCAAAGGGCTACACCAATTCAATGACTGGAAATATTTATGCAGCATCAGAAATTGTCACAATTCAGAAATTTAAAGCTGCGGACAGCCAATGTTGGGATTTGTTCAGGCGGATAATTCCATAAGCCTGACTCGGTTACCGGTTTTTGAGTACAGCAGATGGCCCAACTCTACATAATGTTTCGGCTTTTGAAATCATAGTTTTCAAAAAATAAAATAATAAAGACCTTATTTTAAAACTTGCACAGCCTGTGCCTTTTTCAACAAGAGATGAACATTTTTTTTCCTTTTGAAAGCTGAAAAGTCTGGCTTTTGATAAAGCTCGGCTTAATTTAATGATACGGTAATTCGCATTTATTATATAACAGCGAACTATAAAAACAAAAAACGATTAAAACCATTCCATATTCAAAATCAATTCATAAATAATTCCATATTCGAAATCAAATAAACGCTCATGCAGAACGAATTACGCGCCAATAACAAATCGACCACAGACAAGTATGCGTCGTGATTTAACTTATTAATTTTTATAGTGATGTCCATGCGATTCCGGTCACGTACGATGTTCAGTAGTGACGTACACATGCCTCTTTGGAGTTCCTCGATGGAACCGGAAAGCAATTTTGTTTTCGACCTTGTCAATTGTAGAACGAAAATGGATGTCGCTGGAAAACATACACCCGTATTTTTAGGAGTTTTTGTAGTCCGCTATTTACCTGATTATGTACGTAGTTGGGAATTTTTATAAAAGGAGGTGATATAAGGTCAAATTGTGAGGAAACTTCTAAACCAATAAAAATACTTCATTCAAAATACAAATAAAAGTAACAAATGTGGTTTGTGAGCGATTACTCATGCCAAAAAGAGTCATCATTTCAAAGTAAAATCGTGTTCAACATTTTTGGAAGGTGTTGTTACCTTTTTATGCCAGGTTATTAATGATTGTTGTACAAACTTCCCCAAAAATAAAAATAAAACTTGACTGTTCTACCTTTACAACAGTTCTTGCAAAAAACGTAGCTTCTCCTAAGATACTTATTTGTCGCCTTGCTTATTAAATGTGGAGTAAAAGTGATTTGTTTATTTGTTCATTTTGATTAGCGTGAACTCACTAGGAACCAACTTTTTGCAAGCAAAGCTATTCGAAGGTAACTGTGTAGGTAATACGCGATAGTCCTTCTCCGTGTGACGATAAAAAGGCTGAAGGTGACAGTAACAATAGTAAAACAAAAAAATTTAAGCTTTTAACGTAAGTTTTTCATATCATGTGTTCATTACTGTGAATATTCACGTTGCTAAGTAACGCGAACTTGGTGTTACATCATTAGCTGTTTGGTTTTCACACAATGAAACCTGCGTGGGCGGACAAGTGGATAATAATGGAATTCTTTGTATTCTGCACAGTGTTATAAATTGATTAATGAATCGCCAATTAGTGGGTGACACATGTGGTTACGGGAAGACTTGAGTACCTCATACTGAAGTACTTAAGAATAGGTAGCCATATACCTGCACGGGTTGCGGGATTGTTCGAAGATGTTACAGCGACCCTGGTACATGAAGGTGGGTTTTGTCAGCATAAGTCTTTATTTAGTCAGACTTTCAGAGGACATTAGTAATTATACTATTGAACGGAGCTTTACCTACATTAATGTGACATGTACATCAGAATAACACAGAGCATGTCTAACCTGTGGTATACGTACTTGGGCACCTGGAAAACTGGAAAAGTCACGATTTTTTAAGTGTACGAGGCGCAAGTCATGTTCCTATAACATTGTAACAACATTTTTGGGAGTATTCAACCACAAGTTAATATACACACACATTATACACACATTTTTGCAAAAAAGGTCGTAAATCCAAATTCGCCAAATAAGTGTCAGCCCACACATACGACATTTTATCACCAAACATTAAGAAGAACATTATTTGTATAGTTGAGGTAACGAGTTTCCTGTTCAGCCAATTGGCCGTTCATTAGAAAATTGTCTGGTATGCGCTCGCGCACCTAAGACGCCTTTATCTCTGAATGTCATCACCTAAGACGACTTTATCTCTGAATGTCATATTCATTTTAAACACCTACGGCTAATTTAAGCTTGTATGCAGTTTTGAATAGAAACCAGTTATGTTAAATTATACACTTTGTATGTTCTGGAACAGGTAAATAGAATAAGTACAGTCACGAAAGAATAACCTTGTCACATGCAGTACATAGGCCGTCATTGAACATCTTTGTCTGTTGTTAAGGGTAGTCAAAAGCCAGTAAGTCTGAAAACCATTCTTACCTATATTGGGTTGCCCGGGTTACTGGGTTGCGGAGGTTAGATAGGCAGTTACTAGAAGTATTACGATTTTGCATTATTTGTCCAATCAAGACGAAGCTGTCTAATATTGGTTTATTGATTGATTGGTGATTTGGTCTTACAAAAATGGGCGGGTTCTCAATAAGAAAAGGGCACAGCTACTAATATCCCTAATCCCCAAACACCCGCATTTTGACGCGGTACGTTCTTAGGAGATTTTACATTATGACATCTCTGCTAATTATTTTGTTCTATGTGATTTTTATTTACATACTTTTACACGAGGAAGTGTAGTAGCCTTAGAATAATAATCTACCTACTCCATTTTCTATGTGGAATTTCTTAGTAGCATTCTGGAGTCAGGGTTAGTGCCCAGCCTATAACAATACAATAGGCTATTGCCACTATTTCTTATATGGCTTCGAATTACGTAATTAAACGTGAAGTATTTTTACATACATTGCATTAAGGTATTCGTAAGTCATTGGAAAGGCTTCCAATGAAGCAAGGTGAGTTTCAAAAATATGTTTCGCTCTAAAAGGCTCGACTTTTAAGATCTGTATCAAAGTAAAATCTCTAATATTTTAGACCGTTCCTTTGATGTTGCTTCCATTTGCAATTTATTGCCAAGTGCACTTCGTCAAGTAAAAAACTGATTTCAGGTTTTATTTCTTGATCATGAAAATCATACGTCATAACTAATATAGTTTTCATGTGTTTGTTAAATGAAATAATTATGTAGTCGGGTTTTTTTAATCTTATGCATTAAAACCTTTTGCCAAATGATATTTGTATGTACTCTATAGATGTATTCGGGACGGGACTTAGATATTTGAAAATGTAATAGTAATAAGATGAAAGAAATAAATCCACTGTGACCAGATATCAGCTCTAAAGGCACAAACATTTATATACGAAGACAGAAAAGGCTTTCGATAGCATAAATTGTTTTTAAAATCCCCAGCCCCCGTTATGGCAATGTGCCAACTCTGCGTATGGCTTCCGTACGTAGCTTATCCTAACTTATAGCACTTAACACCAACATCGATGGAGTTTAGGAAATATCGTCATTTTATTGAGTCACTTTAAGTGTTACTGCATTGCTGCATCTGCTGTAGAATAGATGAAAATGGTTATTGATTCAAAGTCAAAAGATTTGATTCCAAACAGGATTTTGTCGGCCCTTAGGAAAAGTCAGCCACTAATTTCACGAGTTTTAAAAGAGAATCCCATTTAGAAACTATTTGGAACCTATTTGGTTGATAATTTGGTGAAAATCTGTACATAGATCATGTATAGTTGACAAAGGATTATATTTGCTTAGCACAAGGTCCTGGGTTCAATAGCCGAGTTCCACAAATGATACAGAGATTTTTTCAATCAACATCTAGAATTAAACACGATTATGCAAGAATAACGTCATAACTGCACTTAAGTACACACATATAGCACATACGACCTTTTTCATCCAATACGGGTAATTCATTACGATTCAATATTTGCACGTCATTGGCCTTCAGAGCAGTAAAACATATAATGTAACATTATGTACTTACATACACCTACATAGGTAAAGCTTTTTGTATGATTTGGGGGCATGAAGTCATCATAATGTCGCAGGCATTTTGAGTAAGTAGCCGTTTAGTTTTTTGACTGGTTGTCTAGGAAAATACCGGAAACCTCAATAAAATATAGATCTAAACTAAAGAATAATTGATAACTAGAAGGTTAACTATAGTTCGGCCATTCAGAGAATGCGTTCCTGACACGTCGCGATTGAACTGACGACGTAACTTTGCAATGGCGTTGCAGTTACGATAAAAATATTTTTGCTGGTTGTTTACCGTTTTAACAATTGAGGAGCATTAAAACAACATTATTATATCAATAATCAATGAATGTTATTACGTCGTCAGTTCAATCGCGACGTGTCAGGAACGCATTCTCTGAATGGCCGAACTATAATAACTGAACTGAAATTTATTTATCTACAATTTGATTTTTTTAAGGATGATTTTCAATTCTCGCTTCTTGCACAGTTTGGCACACTTTATTAAGTAGGCAGTTTTTATTTTTTATTTTGGTCTTAGAACTAATTAAAGTAAGTGATGGGCGATAAACTCAGAGCGATTATGTATTTTTTATACCTAGATAAAACAGTATCTTAGGCTGTATGCTTGTTTTTTAAACTCGATTGACACACAGAAATACGCCAACACTCGATTGTTACCGCATTTATTTAACCAGATGCTCAACGAGCCTACTTATTGAAGAGCTATATCGATACGTTTTTTATAACAAACATTGAGTCATTAAGGTTTATGTCATCGATATTCTTTGGTAAGACAAGGTTATGTATATTTTTAATTATGTCACCTAAAGTTGACAGAGTAATCTATATTCTATCTTCGCTAATATAATAAAGAGGAAACATGTTTTATATGTACCTTACAGGCTCCGAAACCCCAGAACAGATTTGATGATTTATCCCACTGTTGGAGAGCTACTATATTCCCGGGTACGGGAATAAGTTCCAGCTAGTTTTTAGGGTTACATAGTAAACTAGGAACCCTCAAATAAATTAAGTGCTACTGTTATTTCATAAATAGTACTAGGAGTATAATATGACTTTTTCTAACTCTAAGTTGAAGTACAAATATATATATAGACACTTATACTTAAACATCAACATGTTTTACAGCAGTTGGGTAAGGACATTTGCTATTACCCCGCCAGCAATTCCATTTGCGGACCTTTCCAATCTTCGTCCTTCAGCACATTGGACGTTGCTCCGGAAATATTGCATATCGTCATACAGACACTCATGTACACTCAGCTACATTTGCTTCTCGCCAAATTTCCTTTATGACCAGAGAATTTTAAATGGGAATCCGAAATGTGATCGTGTGCAAAGTTGTTTGAATTCGGTGATGTTGAGAATGAGTTTTGAGGGCGACTGTACCTACTTAGTTGGGTGTATTCGAGAAGGCAATTTTGTGTCACAAACTACCTATAGGTTCATATTTTAGTAAATGCTGCTATCAGAAACCACTACGCATATCTCGATATTCATGAAGATAAGTTATTTAGGGGGGTGTGCATCTAAACATCTCATAGACCCAGATCCATCCGAAACCATGTACATTGTACACATTATAAAAAAAGTTCTACACTACAAACGCTTCTGTCTATATAACATCCTAAAATTGCAAACAAAATATATAGGTAGTTCCACAATTCTCCGGCGGACTTCTTTCAAGGTTCACTGTTCTCTACGTATGGACATGTTACCGCGAAGCTAAGCTCCCAACAATTTGCAGCATCAAGTAAAGAACATAAACTTAATTAACAACAAGCTCACCTAAGCCACGGTAAACGGTATCGGGTATTAGGTCATAATCGATAAGCTTGGGGTAGTCCCGCAGGGCAACACTAATGCTTGATGGAGATATTAGCATAATAATGTTGCCAACTTGTTTATAATCAGGCAGAGTTTTGCGAAATAATTAAAAATCCGTGTTTTTTTTTGGGCGGAGACCATAAGTCCCTCCCTTTTCAGCGCTGGGTGCAGTATGAGGGAGTGTCAGACTTTTACTGAGTAACATCGAAAAAAAGTGTTCTTTTTTGAGCCCTTTGTGCCAGTTCTTAGTACCAAAGCAGGGGCACTATAAAAATCTGTGGCTGAGACGAAACTTCATCAATATAAATCTAGAATAGTATTTCATATCCATGTAATTACGCTTATTAAATTAACAATAGACTTAATAAAACCGTAGAGTATTGTTCCGCTCAATTAGAATGAGCAATTATTAATTAATTAACAATGGTATGTGCAGCGAGTCTTCACGCATCGATTGCGCACAAAATCGAGACTGCGAGATATCGAATAACATGACATCTCTAGAATCGAGATCGAGAAAATTGTGCATTACATTTTTATTAATTTTTCAATGTGGCTGTACCTACATTTACACCGCATACAAATTGCGCTGCTGAGGCGCGTAATTTCAGCTTAGACGAGTTCTAAGGTTAATTTTATTTGGTTTTGTCCTTTACAGAGTCCATCTTTATTCGAGTTTTATTTATATTATCTATTTTGAACATAGCATCTATTTTGAAGTACCTACTTATATATTTTGAAGTAGTAGTAAGTGTAACGCAAATTAATTTTTAACATGAATACCTGGCCTGAACAACGGACGCTGTTCTTCCAAAAATAAGTTTCTACATACTTATATACCTAGGTGTGGGAACGGCCGTCTCTGGGTTGACGCCATGAATACGCACGGTTCAATTAACATCACATTTAGGATGGGTCACCACCGATTTTCGAGAAAACAAGATGTGAAGACTTGACATTATATCACGCTTCTTTGCACAGGAGGGTAAGGTGTATTTTATAGGTATAATACATCAGGTAGGTCTAGGTACCTACATACATACAATATATTCGATTCGTCATCGATCGGGCAAAAAATTAAGTCTAAGAAGACTAGAAAAACAATCTAAAAAAAGGTAAACAGCTTTATCAAGGATGGTTTAGAATTCGGGTTGAAGTATTATTACTTGCCCTTTTGCCTTCAAAAGGCTTTTTTTGCCCTTTTGTGTCATCTACTTCCAAAACTCCTTAAAGCATTCCACGCATTTGATTGTTGATGCTATCAACGACCCGACAAAGTAGATGAATATCATCTTTAATATGTTTTTACGAAATTACGTCAGCCTCGAGGAGAATCCGCGTTAAACAGAGCGTTACAATCAGCTGTTAATCATATGAGTTTGTTGTCTGAGGTCTTTTTATGGCCTTTTTAAAGGACATGTATTGTAATTGAGGATGCTTTTGCCTCCTTTGCACTTTTTGTGGGAATTCATCAAATGACCCCTTTCCGCTGCAACTAGTTTGACGTTTCGAAAGAGCTTTCTTATACCTTTTTGAAAAAAAAATACTTTGACTTTGGCTATGGGTGCAATGTCTTTTGTAAATAACAATGCAATTTTTCTTCTCTCGACCACGTTGTTGTTACAACCACGACAGTTATCTTCTGCTACTAAATGCGACTTTTTCTCTCTTGTATCCTAAAATGAGTCGGAGTCACTTATAACCTTGAAAATAACATCTATTTCAATACACAACAATGACGATGTTTCCATTATACTCTCGAACATTAAACTGTCAACTGCATTCATAACAATAAGCCTTGCACATCCGATGGGTTATATAATATTTACGACCATCATACCGCCATGGTTAGCCATAAGTGACACTTGTGGGGACGTATGTCATATCCTTGAACGTTATAAAATGCGGTGATGAGATTTTACTGAAGACGTTTTCTATGACATGTATCTAGTATGTGTATATGTCTAGCTTTTTCCAACTTTGCTTGGGGTTTTGTTATAGCCTAACATGATGAAGGTAATAAAAGGTCTTCTTTTGTTTTTTGTTTTCTTTTGTTTTTAACCCTTTTTATTCAGATGTTTGTAAATTTACTCTCAGAGTCATAAATGACGAATTTGTAGGTACTAGAGAATGTTATCATTGGTATATTGCATGTTTTAATATACTTTAACGCCATAAATGAGGAAACAATAGCTTAAATACTAAATTACGTTTCTTAGGCGTTAAGTCATCAATAGAATTAGGTCATACGAACAGTTATTTCTGTGATTTTTCCTCGGTCTATTTCAGAAGTAAATTGAATGAATAAGCTTGAACCCCTCCCATCTCTTTCATGGCATGGGAAATTATTCAACGTCCTTCCCACCAACTTGAGGAGTGTAGGTATATTACTGCCTTAACTTTTACTGCCTGATTTTTTTTTTTAATGTTTAAGAAGTTTTATTTTATGCAATGTACACACTATATATACAAATTTAAACTACCTACTTATCTTTATACAAATCTAAAAATAAAATACTATATACAAAATATATATAAACATAAAACATATATAAAATTAATTTGATTTACTAATTACCTACCGGAAAAAAACATCGGAAGCATACTATTTACCTAAGCCTCAAAAATTTTAAGCGAATTTCTGCTATTTTCGTTCGTATCATAAATCCGCAACCTTGTTGAGTATCACTTAACACTAATTAATGTGTATTAATTAAATATTTTTTTTAAATGTTAGAACCTTCATGTTTTGCGGTAGTACCAAAGTTATACGTTGATTGCCTACTTAACTTAATACTATATTACGTTATTGAAATTGTATATGTATATAAAAATTAGCAACTTAGGGTCGGTTCATATCTGACGGAAAATGCGTATCGTAAATGTATGATTGACGTACTAACGCATCATCGGTTAGGTGTGAATGATTGAATGTTTTATCGTATATTTGTCTGTTTTGGCGTTACGCGACCGAAAATACGCGACGTATGTTCCGTCAGATATGAACCTACCCTTAGACGGTAAAAATCTGATAAATTCTTACTAACTGATTACTATTATCTAATGGCACCTATATCAGCAAATAACTTACCTAATCCATGTATTATTTACAGTTATTAATTCACAACTTGACAACGATATATAACAGTCCTCTTCTAGAATTGCCAAGAAAGTACCGACGTATTAAAAGATAGACACCTGTACACAATACGTGCAATCAGGTCACCTATTCACAGTGCAAAATCTAGACTAGCATAGTTTATGCAGAACTAGTGGGAACTTAGAGAACTTTTGTACTACGGTAGATGGATTAATTGGGACAGAAGGAGTTTGTAAATGTGGATTTATATGTCCTTATATATATAGATTATGTAATTTTGTAATATCAGGTTTCTTTAAGAAACAAATCTTCGCGTATATCCGGATGAAAAGTTGCCTATAGCCTTCATTGATGAACGGGCTTTGCAACGTTGAGAGAATATTTCAAATCCGACAAAGTAGTTCCTGAGGTAAGCATATTCAAGCAAAGAAACTCATCAACGTTATGTTATGGTAAAATGGAAGAGCACTAAAATTGATTAATTTTGTTTTGAGTACACAGAAGGCTAAATTACCAAAATGAGTTAGTTACCTTGTTTGTGAACATCACACACCCTTTACACTGCCTGTCAAACTTCTCCGGCTGAGCACTAAAAATTTTTTGCATGTGCCAAACTTTTTCATCCGACAAGGTCAGAAAAGTTGGTCTGAAACTAGGTACTAAATTGGGTATGAAAACACTAACTTTACTCCCAAAACGAGTGATAATAGTTTGTGTTATATGATTACCTATTTTTAATTGGGTTTCATTATGTACTTATGTTTTTCATGAGGAATTATTCAATTACAGTGACGTTAAATACCATTGCTGCTCTGAAGTTAGCTACGAACAAAGCTACTACGCTTGCGCCTCTTGACACCTCAAGAGGCCATCTTCAGAGTGGTATAAATATTTGACAAATTGGAAGATGGATTTTGCTACACAGATAAAGATTGAGAAAGGCCATAGGCTTTTTATATTGATGCGGAAAATAGTACCCTCATGAGGCAGGTGGAACCACAGGGAACAGCGACTAAGATACTTTGCAAGTAAATTATTGCGTCGGTATATTATTTTTTATCAGCCTACTGAAATAAACAGAGATAACTATACCAAAGTGCACTCAAGCTGCCTAATCCAGTACATTAGTGAGGTGCCCTCGTCGATATAGATTATCTATGTCATTTGCATTCGTTCCTGGGATAGTGACGTGACATTCGATAGTGTTGCTAGGTTACCTGTTGACAAACTTGGTATCATTGCATCAGATTTCAGCTAAGTGTGTGTCAGCTTATTTTTTTCGGGTAACCTTGGGGTGATAGGTTGTACACTTGACCGCCAGAAAAAAGAGCAATTATTCCCCTCACTGGTTGGAAATGCAACAGCTTGTGGAAAATAAATGAAGCACTTAAATATATTATCTACTTGGTGGTTGCAAACTGCGCCGATGTACCACAGATGGGCCTTCAACTGACCACAGACCACAACGACCATACATAAAATAGCCTCGATCTAAATTATTTTTGTTTTTCGACCGACCGCCGTATGTCCGGTAATAATGCATTAATGTTGCACAATTCTAGTTTAAAATTGAGAGTAATTTTGTGTTAAATGGTGCACAAAAGTGTTAATGTACTCAGGATAGTGCTTATAATTTTATTTCTATGACGATCAAGCCAAACATTCGCTTTACCAGTATTGCTAAAATTATACTACGCGTTCCGAATCATGATCCCTATAACGTTTCAACTGACAGTTGTATATAATAGTGATGCGAAACTGCGATAAAATACTGTTACGCAAAGATCATGTCATTCAGCCAGGTCATTCAACGGCCTTATTATATTTTATTTTACTATACATTCTTTTTATTAAAATTGCATAATTTAAAGAGTTTAGAATTCTTTTTGAATTTAATTTTAAAGAATTCATAATTTCCAGCTTAATGGAAAAATATTTAAAAGGAGGCCACAGACCTACCGTATTTTTTTAATTCAGTCATGTCAGATTCAGATTGATTAAATAAAATACAAATATACTGTGTTTTTTTTACTCAAAGCATTTGTAAATTTTTTCATACAAATCATCGATATTTTTTCTTATCGATGTGTCCCTTTTTTTCGATAACAGCTTGGCGACGTAACTTTTGCAGCACGTACCATGTACATTTGCATTGAGTTTTTTTCCATTATTTCGGAACATTACGTAATAATTTCTTAATATTCATTTTTATAATTTAAAAATGTACACAATTATGATTTTTTCGAGTTTTTAATGGGCCTGTAAAGGATTTATTGCGACAGGACGTCACTACAATGTTAAGCGCTAACGAACAGTCATAGGGATCATCATTCGCCGCGCGTAGTATAGGTAGCATTTGTATGATGCCCAACTTTGAGCAAAGTAAATAAAGTTCATAAAGATTTCAAACTTGAAGATCTAATTTTATAAGTTTTTTTTTTATCTTGCCTGATTTATTACCTAACCTTTCTACTACAAAAGTTATGTCATAGCATGTGCAGTACAAAATGTACAATGATCGGTTTCAAAGACTAGATACGGTACCTTATCAGAACCGGCAATCTACCTCAGTCAACACTTATGATCTAGCTCAGTAGCACACAAGCAAGAATACGGAACATCACCGTATTGAAACTCATTCCCATTTACAGATAAAATAAAGGTGCTCTCAGATTGCATGGTAATATGCGCGCGGACGGTAGTGGACGACTGGTGGCTGTTTATCTTATCATAGGGCTACTGCTGCATGCAGTAAAAGTAGTTTGGCTAGATATCTAAGGGTGCAGTAAAAGAAGTATTTGTTGCTTGTTGCCTAGATAGCAGGATGCAAAAGGAAATGGGTAAGCAAAGCAGTAACGTTAAAGTAGCCATTAATTGATAAAGAAGTTGGAGACATAGCTTACTACGCTTACGAAGATATTCACCTTTACTACTTACTTGGTTATTAAGTAGAATAATAAGGACGCAAAAATTACTAAAAACGTCAGCCAAAAAAGTTAAGTTACCAATTTACACTTACATTTACAAAAAGCCACACTTTAATCAAATAATTCTTAGCAACTCACAGCGGCGATAACACATCCATCTGAAAGAGCTTAAACTGTACACCATTGAACAGCGTAGCAAATTAGTAAACAAATCATCGACCATTATAATTTGACCCGTCACAACGTCGCTGCTTGTCAACGACCTTCCATTCTTCTTTGACTAATGCACTTTGCACTGTAGTTTTCAATATGGCCGCGGTTCAAGATACACTGGTTGTGTATATGCGATAGTTGATTGATACGTTCCGTACGCAGATAACCGTGGCCGATGTAATTCTCACGACAAATAAGGATTAAATCATGCTTGAGATGTTGTTTTGTTTAATTTGCTGATAGACGAACTTTTTGAAGAGTTTCGGAAGGTAGTAAGTAGGTAGTGATTGATAAAGCTGGTTTTGAGGAGTTCTATTTTTGAAAAATAAAATCTTTTTAGGTGGTACTTTTTTGTGCATTAAGTGTACAAATATAGGTTGTCAGATGTTTTTATAAACAAATTATATGCAGTAAATAAATTACATTCCATTAGCTACCTATACAGGGAATAATTACCGTGTATATAAAAAAGCATTTTATTGTAATGTTCCTAAGTATTACTATACTTAGAACTATTTATTTCTCCGACCTACTTCTTATATAGAAGAAGCCCTGAAGTAAATAGCACCTTTATTTAGTATAATAATATTAAAAGATCTAGATCTGTGTTGCAATCTATAGAAATTGATATCCATTTGAAATCTCGGTCACCTTATACGGTACAAGTCCTATTCATAGTCTGGACGACCATGTTTGGGCCATATCTATAGGAATCCTAATTGAAAGGGTTGTGATGCCTTTATGGGCTATCAATGGTATTACTGGGAAACTAATCCTTTGCAAATATGTCTTGAGTAGATTTAAATGGAGATTTAACCCTGATGAGATATTGTGTTCTGTTAGGAATATTGGGTTAGGTTAAGTATATATTTTTGCTGCCAGCCACTTTGTCCAAAACCCGAGGGCAACTTCTTACACCTGGATAAAAAGTACCTAGTTTATCCCCGTCTCCACAATCTCCATAATCTCCGTCTCTCCGAAATCCGCATTTTTGCCACCTGCCTCAAGATCTCATGCTGCCATCTTTATGCCAATCTCAGTCTCAATAGGTTCAGCCCATGCGTAACAAACAAAAAAACTTACTATCGTATTTACGATTCTATTTCTTAGTTGTAAAAACTTCGGATACCTGTAAGTACAGATGTTACTCAAAAACCCATCTAATTACTCAGGCAGACAAGATTAACAAACATTTATTTCTATGTATAACTAAACTAACTCAAACGAAACCCTAGCAAAAAATACAGTAGGCACACCCCAACTATTTCGCGTCACTAGTCACTGCATCCATTGGAAAGCCGTCCGGTGATCCGGCCGATTTGAAACCGGACCACTTTGACGGAACCGGATTGACAACGCGAGCGATACACGCGCCGCGGTGCGGTGGACCAAAACTGCAGTGCAGGGTTTAGCCATAATATGTGGAGATTTTTATATCAAATTGAAGATTTTTTTGCTTTGTTTTAGTAGAGGAAGGGTTAGATTTTGTCTACTTTGCTATCCTACTTGATAGCAAAGTAGACAAAATTACGCTCTGTGTAGAAAATATAATATAGGACTTCATCCATCATCATCCTCCGAGCCTTTTTCCCAACTATGTTGGGGTCGGCTTCCAGTCTAACCGGATTCTGCTGAGTACCAGTGCTTTACAAGAAGCGACTGCCTATCTGACCTCCTCAACCCAGTTACCCGGGCAACCCGATACCCCTTGGTTAGACTGGTGTCAGACTTACTGGCTTCTGACTACCTGGCGTGGAGTAGGAGTGTTGTCGTCCTGTTCTTCAAAAAGGGAGACAAAACCCAGTTGAAGAACTATCGACCCATTTCCCTCCTAAGCCACGTCTATAAGCTGTTCTCAAGAGTGATCACGAACCGACTTGCGCGAAGACTCGACGAATTCCAACCACCGGAGCAGGCTGGGTTTCGGAGCGGATACGGCACCATAGACCACATCCACACAGTGCGGCAGATTATACAGAAGACCGAAGAGTATAATCAGCCCCTGTGTCTAGCATTTGTGGACTATGAGAAGGCCTTTGACTCGGTTGAAATCTGGTCTGTTCTGGAGTCCCTGCAGCGTTGTCAAGTAGATTGGCGATACATCCAAGTGATGAGATGTCTCTACGAAGCCGCTACAATGTCCGTCCAAGTACAGAATCAGCAAACAAGGCCCATACCGTTGCATCGAGGAGTGAGACAAGGGGATGTTATTTCCCCGAAATTGTTCACTAATGCAATGGAGGATATGTTCAAGACGCTGAACTGGAAAGGACGCGGCATCAACATCAATGGCGAACACATCTCTCACTTGCGATTTGCCGACGATATCGTCATCATGGCGGAAACGCTGCAGGACCTACAACAGATGCTGAACGACCTGGCTGAATCTTCTCTACGCATCGGCCTACGGATGAACTTGGACAAAACCAAGGTCATGTTCAATGAACATGTTCTACCGGAACCGATAGCGATACACGGCGCCGTTCTCGAAGTTGTTCGGAAATATGTTTACCTCGGGCAGACATTGCAGTTAGGTAGAAACAACTTTGAGGACGAGGTGAATAGGAGAATTCAGTTGGGTTGGGCTGCATTTGGGAAGCTACGTCGAGTCCTAACATCGTCGATCCCACAGTGCCTAAAGACAAAAGTCTTCAATCAGTGCGTCCTACCTGTCATGACTTACGGAGCCGAAACGTGGACACTGTCGGTGCGGCTGGTTCACAAGTTTAAAGTCGCTCAGCGGGCTATGGAAAGGGCTATGCTCGGCATTTCTCTGAGGGATCGCATCAGAAATGAGGTAATCCGTCAGAGAACCAAGGTCATCGACATAGCCCACCGAATCAGCAAGCTGAAGTGGCAGTGGGCTGGCCATATTAGCCGAAGAACCGATAACCGTTGGGGTAAACGAGTTCTGGAGTGGAGACCACGCCTCGGCAAACGTAGTGTAGGACGTCCTCAGGCACGGTGGAGTGATGACTTGCGCAAGGCGGCTGGCAGGAGCTGGATGCGAGAAGCCGAAAATCGATCTCAGTGGCGTGCACTTGGAGAGGCCTATGTCCAGCAGTGGACTGCGATAGGCTGATGATGATGATGACTACCTGTAACGACTGCCAAGGATGTTCAATGCCAGCCGGGACCTACAGTTTAACGTGCCATCTATCGTGTGTCTAAGATATACTTAGAAAGTACATACAAACTTAGAAAAGTTGCATTGGTACTTGCCTGACCTGGAATCGAACCCGCGCCCTCATACTCGAGAGGTTGGTTCTTTGCCCACTAGGCCACCATGAATTTTTATATAATATAGGACTTCGAAGACACTAAAATATATGTAAAAAAATCCACATCAACATTACCACGATTTTTTAAATAAAAAGAACACTAAAGCGAATATTTTGCGTGAAACTGTTATTCTGCCAACTGCACATAACCAGATTGAACCACTTTTAAAAGATTCCACGTTTTTGAAGCAGTGGAAATCGTTGAAAAACATGGCGGATGCGTTTTATCAGATTCTTCGTCATACGCTAGTGGATTTTCAAGGATCATCTTGTGTACATTAACCGGAATATTAATTTTAATGTGAAAGATGTTTTTTAATTATGGTTTTGAAACTTACCGCGTGTGATGCACATTTCGAGACATTGACGTTAATGGCTTATAATTATGTGTTATGATTCGGGATTTAGAAACCAAAGGGTTATTTCATAAACCTTAAAAATGGTGATAATATGTTAATACGTACGCAAAAAGTACTTAACTAGACACTGTAAGTTTGTATGTCTAGAAAAACATAATTAAAAACTCAGTAAGTACACATTTCATATCTTTTTATTTTCGTGAAAAAACAGACACAATAATAGATAGTCACATTAAAATGATTTAGTAAACCATAAATAGAGTTTAAATCAGTGTGTGCAATTAACTACATCATCCACATCTCATATTTTTCATAACCATATAAGTATGTAAGAATTTTCTACCCAAAAAAGGTTGACCATGGACTAAAAATCGATGGTGCCATTTCAAGTTCACTAACACGGTACCTAATAATAGAAGTTTGCATTACCCATGAGTCTATGGTGAAAGTAATCCCCTGGTATAGAAAGCTGCCGTGCTGGTCATAGAGACTGGTTTCCTTTGCACCTTATCAATTATTAATTATAATTACTGGGTTAGTTTTCACTCTGTTTGCTTTGTATGTGACGATTGTTTTAGAGTTCGACAGGGGTAGCCAACCAAGTTCATATTTTGTTACAAATAAGTATATTTTATATGTGGCCTGTGTTATAGTAGCCGATTGTCATCAAATGGGTACCGATCTTGATTTTTGGCTACTGTTGTAGAAGTGTTACCAAAATAAAATATCTCAACAAAACTGTGAACTAACTTGTCTACAGTAGGTAAGTATGAAAAACTATGAAAATAAATAAACATTGAAATGAAATCGTATACTACTTTGATTGGATGCCCCAAACGTGGCAATATTTCTAACTCTGTATGAGGTATGGACTCAAACGCATGTAGTCTATTCAATTGCAATTTTCATGATATATTGTAGCTTTGACACAATCAACTAGTACATAGACAATCAATACAACTAATCTATGCGCGCTTTTTGAGCTACAACAGTTCTAGGAAAATGGATTTACATGGAACACACAGGATTCATTCATTACTACCAGAATATTCCTCGTATTGGCAAACAGATTCGAGCATTGATTCAATCGGGTTTTGATTTTCAGTATTACAGGGAAATTCCTGTTCGGAAATCCGGGAAATACTGAACTCTGTTTGGTGAAACAAAATAGCGCCTCAATTAGACATTGTTAAATGGTATGAGGTAAAGCTTAGTCAAAAGACTGTAGTTTGTCAAAAAATATCTGTATTTACCTATGTATGTGTTTATGCTTCACAAAGACAAACCTCATATTTAAATGGATGTCAATGTCAAAACGTCAAAAGAAGAATCATTCTTCAGGTAAAAGCAAAATAAAACTTATCTGGCGATTGAAAAATTGGACCTTAAGGCAGGCCATTTCATTGGTATTGTAACTTTCATCAAATTATCTTCCATGGTGATACTTACCACGTTCCTGTGGTCAAGAGTCTTCTATAGCCGTCATTTGTTTGAACATTTTTCAAACACACCATGATGCGAGACGTCCGAATCAATCAGGCGCTTTTTACACCAATATTCGATCCGCACTATAGAAGATTTATTGGCAAGGCAATTAATATATTACTGGCATGTTTATCATAAACAGTTGGTTAGGTAACCCAGCGTATATGATGGTGATAAAAATGTTTTTAATGTGTCTTATGCATATTTTTTCATTTGCATTAGACAGGAGGACAACAGACGTAAGAAGGACTGTAACACAATAAAATGTTGTATCATTTTCTCTTAAAAATAAAGCCTTAATTTTATATAGCCTGCAGAATTTGTAATTATAGTACTTATAATTACTGTTACCGCAAATGCGATTTTTATTATTCATAAAAACACAACCAATAAGGCATAAACATACATGTATGTATCCATATCCAAACTAGGCTAAAAACTAATACCGAATTTGCTCAGCGTGCTTCTCAAATACAACAAAAGCCGATCAAACCATACCAAAAGCTACTGCTAGCTGATATTCTAAAAGTAGGTGAAGAATTCTCCATTGCCTCCAACGAATGTATTTGCGTGTGACCTTACGGTTTGACATTATGAGGTATAAATATCACATGTAGTGAGTCAGTAAGCCGTTCAAGTTACCCAGCGATGCGGTGTTGTGCACTATTTCTTGTTCAGACACATTTTCTCTTAAAGTATCGCATGTTGAATAAAATTAAACTGGCGAAGAATTGGACTGTGTGTTTTGTCGTACTTAGAAGTGTCTTTTGGTTATGAGTAGGATGAATATCTCTTTGGTATTTTTTCGGTGCTCGATTAAGGAAAACCTCAAGCTTTCTGCTGAAGACCTATAAATTTATCCATGGTTAAAAATAGTGAAAATAGAAGTTTTCCGGATGGTCAGAAGTTAGAAAGTCTACTAACTAGCCTTAACAGCTTATCAGGGGGCTACCTTGCTAAATAGATCGAAGAAGTAAAAATCGCGGATACTCAGTTGCATTCAGTCAGACTGGAAGCCGAATCCGTCATGGTGGATAAAATGCTATAATGACAAAGTAGTGTGATAAACTCCACACATTATAGTCAGCATTAAAATGCCATTCATCATTCACACTACCATAAGGACCCTAACCACACCTCTCTCCTGTGAGTCCTCCCATTTCTCACATGATTGTAGCTCAAAAATGCATGGTTGCACCATCCGGTCCCACCACAAGCCGCAACCTTTGCTCCTACGCGACTGCCGAACGTCCCCGTATTAAATTAAACATTAAAACATAGAGTAGGTGCAGAGCAGAAGCTCCATTATCAAAATTACTTTCAAGCAGATTTTCAAGACTTTCAAGCAGGACAAGTAAAGCTTCATTCGTATAGTATAGATAGACATAGCGTAGACTTTGTCATATCCGCATTATTTTTGTATCCACCCAACGCCTCCATTTTACTCTTGGCGGGGCCACCAGGGCCAAAGCCTGCCAGGGCTGCGGGGTTGTTCGAAAGAGTTCCCGCGGCCCTGGTACATAAAGGACTGAAGAAGGAACGTGGTTTATTTAAGCCTGAGAGGGACTCAGAGTGGAAAGAATCATATTATGATTTCCTATTAAAAAAAAAGGTGCTTTGGGGCAAAGAGGAAAACACTTGGTGGGAGTCCTATGGACGATGATGATGATTAATTTTAGCGGCAGATATTTTAAACCTCGCCTTTTAAGTATAAATTAGATGACCAAAGCAGTGCATTTGTAAATGAAAATAAGTAGATCTTCTGTCCATGCTTACATAATAACGCAACATCAAACCGATGACGTAACCCGATACAACAAGAATTAGTTGTTTTCGCAAAATTGTCGCTATAAATACAAATAAAGTAGAATCTGCCTTTGAACCGCTAGACTTGTTTCTGTTAATGCCAAATACAAATGTTGTTTTAAGATAGTGTAGGCATGTTTAATATTATCACATTTGGTATAATGTGAGAAACAAATCTTACGTAAGTATATAATTTTTCCAATTTCGTGACTTTGTTGGGGAATCCCGTTTGCTTTAAAATTTAGGCTATTTAGGTATCGCCTTTTGTTTATTTTCAACCATAAATAATATTGATTACTATAGTTCGGCCATTCAGAGAGTGCGTTCCTGACACGTCGCGATTGAACTGACGACGTAATAACATTCATTGATTATTGATATAATAATGTTGTTTTAATGCTCCTCAATTGTTAAAACGGTAAACAACCAGCAAAAATATTTTTATCGTAACTGCAACGCCATTGCAAAGTTACGTCGTCAGTTCAATCGCGACGTGTCAGGAACGCATTCTCTGAATGGCCGAACTATAATACTTCAAGTCAACTATGATTGAATACTGTATCCTCCTGCCCTTATTTCAATTTTATTTGGGGTCGGCGTTTGATTTTTTTCTTTTTGCAGTCTTTTATCTGCCGTCTTCATAAGTAACAATTTTCTAGCCACATCGCAATTTGGTATTTCTTGGTAATAAAAATTCCGTTCACATTATTTATTTCATTTATTCAGAGCAACTCATGCAAAACTGGAGGAAGGAAACTCGTTCTAATTAATAAAATGATGCCATTAATATTAATAAAGTAGGAAACATATTATTATTGCCGAATTAGACAAAGCAAATGTTTAGGAAATGGCTATATGTATAATTACACATTTAATTAAATATTTGTTTTTACTCAGTAACAAAAGGAAATATTTTTTAAGTTTCTAGCGGCAATAATTCTCTGTAGCAGTGTAGTAAGAAATAATTCAATCTTTCCTTTACTATCAAACAGCTTCATGTGAATTTTCTTATAATAACCAAGCCCATTCATTAACAGTTTTAAATAATGATAAATACCTTCGTATCTATCGCAGTTGAATTACTCAGGTCATGTTCTACTCTGTATTATTCTAGGTATCCCTGGTAGTGAATAACCTTTGCATGTCATGTCTCACTCATGAATAATATATTCACAATATTTGTACAAGCGCCTAAATCGTCTGGCAGGTCGTATGAGGACCGGTGACGTCGCCACGTATCGTCTGATGTCAGAAGTGTTTCTATTGTTTTGAGTATTATGATATAGGCTTGTTCGATATTTAAAATTAGATATTGTTCTTTTTGCTATAAACCTGAGTATGAATTTGTGATGCTGGCCACAAAAACAGATATATAGCGGTTAAACTTATAACACCCCTATTTTGTGAAGTTTGACTTGTTCTGTATTATTTCTGGTTCTTCTAACCTAACATGTGTTGCTGGGGAGTTTGTTGCGCCACTTCTTCTTCCCAGCCAAAACACATAGGAAGTGGTGAAGGGCTGGAGTTTTGGGGGCGGTCTTTTCTTTTTGACGTTCGAAAAGTGTTGATTTATCAGCCTAATTTGAATAAACGTTTTTGAGTTTGAGTTTAATGTTATTTCATCACGCCAGTACAGCCAAAGAGAGATTGGTCATTTAAATAATCTACAATACGGATATGGTCTACAATTTGATAAATATAATACATAATATCCTTCCTACTATTACACTGATATTTATCCTTTATCATTTCAGCAAAAGAGAATGACTGATTAGTCATGTAGTCCCAACGAGGAGCTTCAGTTCATTTAAAAGCATCCGCTTAATTTGGAAAAACTAGTTGTCTGAATATTACGCTTTTAGGCTAAGTGTCAAAAAGTGAAAATTGACACTACAGAAATCATCGAAGTATTCCGCGTGAAGCCTATTTATGAAGATGTGTCATCTCACGCCGTTAGTGATCATGACCGTGATGCTGATAATTTACTTGTTTCACTTGAGCTGTAGCATCACTACACAGCTCATTAACTGCGCCGTTAGTCTCATTAGCTTTGATTTATTTGATGTTAACTGCAGTTTTATTTCATTGCTCATTGTCAATTATCTGGATTTTATTGTGTCCAGCGTTTGTTATGGATACAAGAATAAGTTAAGGACGATCATAACAAAGGATACACGAGTAAGTAAAGGACAAACAGTATTTAGAAGATCTAGTCACTAGGATGATGTCAATTTGTTTTGCGTACATCAATATTTAACATTTTCAACTGACTTTCTAAAGAAGGAGGTGCAGAATTCACAGATCATGCAATTATATAACAGAATCGTCTTTTTCTATGTCTTACTCCAGGTTATAACTATAGGTTTATCAGAAGTATGAATGTTAGTTTCCATATCAAAGAATCATCATCCTTCGAGCCTTTTTCCCAATCATGTTGGGGTCGGCTTCCAGTCTAACCGGATTCAGCTGAGTACCAGTGCTTTACAAGAAGCGACTGCCTATCTAACCTCGTCAACCCAGTTACCCGGGCAACCCGATACCCCTTGGTTAGACTGGTGTCAGATTTACTGGATTCTGACTACCCGTAACGACTGCCAAGGATGTTCAATGACAGTCGGGACCTACAGTTTAACGTGCCATCCGAAACACAGACAATGGTGTCTAAGATATACTTAGAAAGTACATACAAACTTAGAAAAGTTGCATTGGTACTTGCCTGACCTGGGATCGAACCAGCGCCCTCATACTTGAGAGGTGGGTCCTGTACTCACTAGACCACCACGACTTTAATATCATATCAAAGATTATACCGTACCAAATACGGAAATGCATAAATGGCATCCACTATGCACTTTTTACTCTGCAATAGCAAAGTAACCTGATACAGGAAGCGACATTACTTATCCAGCACATTCTTCTAATACCAACCGTATAACAAGGTCATTTATATTTAATAGTATAAAAAATTGGACTGCTTTTAGTCTATTACACATTTAAGTGTTAGACTTAGCGAAGGCAGGGGTTATTGAACCCATGATTATATAATGTTCTTGTTTTTTTCATATTTAAATTCGAAGGTCGATTCTTGATTCTTTCTGGCTGAGTCATTCTGAGTTGCTTGAGACACTTCCAGGATGCTATAGTCCTTTAGATAGGTATACATTGCTCTTATTTTTTTTAAGTTTAGAACTGTTGTATTTTTGTTAAATATTTTCAATAGTTAAATAGTTAATCTACTAAGTACAGATAATGTTATGTCACAATACATGTAATTTTAATTGAAATCAAATAGGTACTTTAAAAGTACAAATCATCTGAAAGGCGAATGAGTTGTCACATCTCCAAGTCCAAGTCTTACTAAGAAAACTACAAAATTTGTAGTTTTATAAACTTGTCTACAATATAATCTTGGGGGTCATTAAACCTTCGACGTTTAGTCACGAAGGTCGGCTGGCCATTTATTTTGGAATAAATTGATCAATATCGATTAGGTATTCAACAGGTATTTTTTGGTATTTTTGTCTTTGACTGAAAGCTTCTTAAAGGTGCCTCTTTTTTACTGGAATCTCTTGGACTATCCCCGGTCATTTCTAATGTGTAACCTGTTTTACCCTTAAGTAAACATAAGTTCTACTACTAGTTACTGTAGGTAGAGTATAGATTGCAAGTATTCGATATTCACCGATGCTTCAAGTGGCTACAACTTCTTCAAATTGCTTATCATGTACCTATTTTACCCCAAGGAATCGCATAGGCAAACTTTTACCATGAAACATTCAACTAACTTTCTGTTCACAGCAATATCAACGCAATGCAACACATAAAACTACCAAAGTAGCCTTGAAAATAATAATACGAGCCCATGCAATAAAGAAGCACTGCATATCGGAGATCAGCCCCGCCCACCTGCCATGATGCAGGGGAGTCACGGCTGAGGGGAGCCATTGAATGTGCATTATGCTCTTATATGCTCTTACGCATGTTGTGTGGTAATTAAATCAAGATCGATGGGGAGGAAGTGGGTTTAGAAGATTTTTCGTTGTAGGATCTTTTAATGTGGAACCATGTATAGGAAATACAAATGAAGACATAAACAAAAATACAAAATACAAATTTATTTATTTCACTAAAATAGCAAAACCTGATTTAAATGAAGTTTATTAAGACGATGATTGGACTGTTAGGAGAGGAAAGAGATGTGGGGCTGAACTCTATACTACCACTTTATTTAGAAAGGCGATCAAGAGAAGAAAACAAAACACAGTTTGATAATGTGTATGAATATGTAAGTCCGTGAATGTGAACATTGAACTTCTTATAAAATAATGAAGTAACAAAATGTTTGTAGGTCTTCTTTTATTTTATTTTCAAAGTCATAAGGATAAATGTCAGTACTTATTGATAGATTGGGATGTTATTCGCCGAATATAGCCATGAGTCAGACTCTGGTTATTTTCCTACCAAGGTATAGGTTAAGCGCCCTTTACGGGGCCCCGGTATGGGCACGTTCGGCACGGCCGCGGGCTGTGCACTACCTGAACGTGCCCCAAAGGGTGATAGCCATTAGGCTAATCCGGGGGTACCGCACGATCTCCCGCGAAGCAGCTGGCCTACTCGCTGGACTGCCACCGTGGGATCTGGAGGCGAGGGTCTTCTTGCGCCTGTACGACTGGCGCGAGGAGGCTCAGCGCCGGGGAGAAACCCCGTTGCCGCGGCAAGTTGTCGCGCAGCGGGCGGAGCTCCGGCGCGATCTCATGGTGGCCTGGAGGGAGCGGCTATCGCAACCCAGTGCAGGGCACGCCACCATCGTGGCGGTAAGTCCCCTCTTTGAGGAGTGGCTCGGGAGGAGTCACGGCGCCCTCACGTACCGCATGACGCAGGTCCTCACCGGACACGGTTGTTTCGGGAGGTACCTGCACCGCATCGGTCGTGAGGAGGCGCCCGGGTGTCACCATTGTGCGGACAGCCCCGAGGACACGGTGGACCACACAGTCCAGGTGTGCCCCGCATGGGAAGGGCACCGCCGGGTCCTCGTCGAGGCTTTGGGCGGCGGCGACCTCTCGCGTCCGGCCCTGGTTCAGGCCATGGTCCGGGGCGAGAGGGAATGGGATGCCGTCGCCTCCTTCTGCGAAGCGGTCATGCTCGAGAAGGAGGAGGCGGAACGCCAGAGAGTTCGCACCTCTCATCCCGGCCGCCGCGCTGGACCAGGTAGACACCATGGGCGCCGGGTGTCGCGAGATGACTCCCGGCCACCGTAGGCGTGGGTCTGTGGGCGGTGAGTTCGGGTGGCTCATCGTCCCTCTGTCTTCCTAGACGACAGACCCGTGTCGACGGCGCGCGTTGTTCCACGCGCTCCTCAAAGAGACGTCAGCAACCCCAGCGGGGCCCAGCAGGGCCAAGGCCTGCCGGGGCTGCGGGTTGTTCGAAAGAGATACCGCGGCCCTGGTACATAAAAGGCCTATGACGGAACACGACGATTTTAGTCAGTAAAAGTCTGACACTCCCTCACCGCTGCTAACCCACAGCGGGAGGGGTCATTTGATGATTTTACGTCGATAAAAAAAAAAAAAAAAAAAAAAAAAGGTATAGGTTAAGCAACCTATTAAGTTTTTGCATCCATCTTTGTAATCTCAGGAACTTGTTTCTAGAACATTCGATATCGATTAGCCTTTTAAGGCAGAGTACAGAATTGCAGCGTGCAAACCAATTATGATTAGTTTATTATTTTATGAATTTTTAAACAGTGTTAGACAAAATTGATCGTCAGAAGGCGCTGGTTGAAACTTTCAATAAAAACATTTATAAACAGACTGAAGTTTTTGCTCTACGATGCCTTATTTTACAAGGATCATCCAGTGCGATCCGTTGTACGTACGAGTACAATTAATTGCTTAATTAGTACCAAGACATGATATGTTTAAAAATAACAAAATAAGCCGCGACAATTAATTCGTTAACCGCTCGATTGGAACTCACATAATTGTAGTAAAAAATACATTCTTGATAATCAAGCGAATCGGAACGCCTACGTTTATGAATACAACTCCGAATTCCATTTTCCAATTCAAATTTCAAAGTAATTTGATTTCAATTATGGAATAGTACGTTGTGATTTTACGAGTAGAGTTGATTTGGATAAGGTAGCATTTCGTCATACATTTGTCATTTTATAAACATAGTTTTTTTTTAAGCTATGTGGGGTTTAAAAAGCTGTTTCATGGTTCTGCTTGTTTCCAAATGCCGTTAAGGGAATATTCTCCTTTTGTCTACTCCTGACCTGTAACAATAATTCCCCTTTCCGCAGCTTCGCGACCGAGTTTGGCGAAAACTATACAAAAGATATATTAAACTTTTTTCTATATTGTTCTGTGCTGACAAAACTTCTGGAAAGTATTCCAAACAGCAGAATTGGGGCACATAAAAAAACACACATAAATTAATACCTAATACGTATCCTTGTGTCTAAACGGGATCACAACATATTTCCTAAATGTTCTTCAACTATAATGGGCTCCTTTTTGGTTATTATACCTATTTAGGCCAGATCACCTGCCAAGAGTGCCGTTAATGCTGAGTATGGATAATTTAGGTTTGTAAACAAATAAGGAATTAAGGACACTCTTAAAGAGGGCTGGGGTAGAACTGCCTCGTTGGCCTGGTAGTCGCATAAACGCGAAGAGTGCTCACCGTGATGAGTAATAGGCAATTCTCCCAACGAGCCTTTTCCCAACTATGTTATGGTCAGCTGTCAGTCTCACCGGCTATTTCGATGATACAAGGCAAAGATCCCAAACTAAAAATGATGAAAGGTAACTAGGTCATGATAAAACGATACCTCCAAAATAAGATACTGAGCCCTGGAATTCCCTGATAATATTCTCATAACCCTTACATTGGCAATGGAATCCGATGCGGACTTAACGTGGCTTACGTAAAGACTAAATAGCGAATGCTGTGTTATCGAAAGGCATAATATTGACAAGAAAGGGTATTTTGTTAGGGCTAGTGGATGTGGTATTCTTTTTATGGGAAATATTGTGATATCATGTTATCATTCAATTATGTTTGGATATTTTTACTTTCCTAATTCTTACAATGTGACTACGATAAGGGGATTGTTCGAAAGAGTTATATCACGGACCAAGTCCAAGTCCAATGACCATGATATACAAGAGGCTCCAGAAGGAATTAGAATGGGTATAAGTCAGTAGAAGTCAGAAACTCTCTCCCATTGCACCCACAGCGTGACATTTTTTCTGGGATATCATCAAATGACTCACGAATTTAGTTGATGATTTTCCAAAAAGAAGTGATTAGACATGTTAAAATTTTCTTAAAAATTATATATCGTATTAAAAAGGTCAGTTTTGGTTACATTCAAAAGCATCCAAAAAATCGTTTGAACATCACTGAGTCAAACAACAATATAGTTGCACAATATTACAACAGAGTATAGTTACTGGTAACCATGACAACACTCCCGTCTCACCCAACTATAAATACACGGCAAGGTAAATGTCTATAAGGTAATGCTTTGTAATAATAACCCTTTGTCCCTTGAAGGTAATATCAGAAGCATAATATTATTATGTGTTCTATGTTACTGTTGGGGTCTTCAAGAGATGAAAATGTAGAATTCTAATTGAGAATATCATGAAGTTGACTGTTTTGAAGAATTGAAATTGGGATAGAGTTGGAATAGCCAAATATGATATGTATACTTATAGTGCAAATTCCCCTTAATTCCTATTGAGGTCAATTTAATAATTCGTTTTTTTAGGAACATAAGTGGCAAATAAAGATACACTATTGAAGATTTTCATTTCTGAAACGCTTTTCATATCTGTTTTCCTAAATCGGACATTTATCTGAATTGACTGAAATATTAAGGGTTATTTTAGAGAATAATATACTCGGGTTTAATAGGGTTGATTGTATGTCATGTAATTTCTAGACGGCTTCAAAAATAGAAGAGTGCGATTCTCAATTCAAATGCAGCAATATTTTCACAATTTAAGCCAAAGAAGGTCGTTCAAGAGAGGAAAAGCTGAGATGAAAGCTACTCGTACCAGCCATGTCTAGTATATTGAGGTTATATGCAAAAGGTTAGAAGGTTTTATATATATACCAGTATGAGGTACTACCTCTTTACTTCCACCACTACTTATGCTTAAGAAAGCAAAATGCACTTTGTATTAAAAATGTGTGTGAATATTTTATTTTTAACCCTAAGATCCACGTGATGGACGACATTCTTAAATGAGAAAAGAGTAAGGAGTGCAGGTTTTTACACCTGTACTTTGGATTTACCAAAGTAGAACATGACATTTTCTTCGTGTCTAAATTCTTCTTCATCAGCTAATGAAATTGGGAACATGGCTACTGCCCTACTATTACTGGTTCATCGTAATATGCTTCCCTTTTCCATTCCTTTCTGTCTTTTGTCATACCTACTAAAATTCGCTCTCTTGTTGTTCAAGTCATCTTTTAGACCATTCACCCATCTTTTGTTTGGTCTTCCTCTGGGTGTTTATTTAATATTGCAAGGAATTTAGATTTGTTAAAAGGTTTTTTGACTGTTTGTAGTCTAGAGCTACTTATTTTTTCTTCACGTTCATTTCACATGCTTATGAGATATAATGATTAACAAAAATCCAGTTTTTTCAACCTGTTTATTTTTTACAAAATCTTGAAATAAACAACATATTTTTTATTTATTTTATATACCTCTATACAACTTGTGATCAGTCTCTCAATAAATATTTTTTAATAGCCACTCTAAGTATCTAATGCTTAGATGTAATTTCTTTCGAAACTTGTATTGAAGTATAACCCTAACAATATAATTGGTTCCTAGGCAGTTAATTCCTTCCTATGTTCTTGTAATCTATTCTTAATGGTCTTAGGCAAGTCAGACCATTATGCTCGTACAATACTCGGAATTTTAAGGCGCATTCCCTTATACGTCTGTCGTATGGTTCATGGCCATCTACTAAACTAGTAGACCATTTGTGATGAAAAAAACTTGTGAATATGATTTTGCGTTACTGTGCTGTTTTTTTAATTTAACATAGTGATAATGTTTGAATTTAAGGGTACATAAATACATATTTCTATAAATTTTGATACAAAAGTAAACACTACATTATCAGTTCAGTTATTGATAAATTAACGAAGCAATCAAGCAGCAGCGAACTAAATTAATTGTCAATAATTGATAATTAATATACCCTAGTCTATCAGTGGACCTAATTGATAAACAGCCGTTTATAGTCTGTAAGATTATCACCGATAACCGATCGATAACATAGCATAAACTTACTGTAAACTAAAACATATGTTGGACCACACATAATAGTAATTATGTAAAAGTTAAACAGAACGCATTACTCATCAGTTACTCAAACTGTAAACAAAACAATAAATCATTCACGTATCGTACATGAATTTTATTGATCAATTAATTCGCGACGAGAAGAGAACTGCGAGATATCAGTGTAATAGAGTGTAAGTAACCCTTTCGAAGCCGGGGGACTGGGAAGGGACTGCCCGGGGAAAGAGTCCGGCTTTCATTGCTACGGTCCACAAAATAAACCTTAACGAAATGATGTTCAACATAACATAAAAATACAGAGGAATTTCTGATATTTTTACCAAAAAAAATTTGGTTGGTAAAGTCTATTACACTTAGGGAATCTTAAGTGAAACTTACCATTTCAGAGAAAGCGCTCTTAGGCCTCCTAGCCGGCGTTCCATTCATCCTGCTACCGGACACGACTCAACAAAACAAAACAAACCGACCAATCGGATCGCACACAACTTTTTCACGGACACTTGTAGAGTTCACCACTGTCAAACTTTAGCATTGAACTTTAACAACTTTTTAAAGAGAATTTTGTTCAAACAAGGAATAAAACTGGTTACAAACGTTAGACTGCACTCAATTTAATCGATGACTTCATGCAATTATTCGCTGATAAGTTATCGAGAAGTTGTGACTTGAAACGGGTCGCGGCGAGGCGAGTCGACAGCCCCGAGGTTCGAGAATTACTGGCGAGCCGCGAGATCGGGCCGACACGACGCCGTCCGAGGTGCGTACAAACCCACACCGGCCCTGCATTATTTACGTGCCGGACAATGCCTTAAGTTTTGGAGGTTAAGTTCCGAATGCACGCCGCAAACAAGGGTTGGATAAACCTTTTAATTCAAAAAAATACACTAGGCGCGTTTTAGTTGAACAATCATGACATTCAATGCCACAAATGTTTACTTACTACAGCTGAAGCGAGCGCACATGATTCACTTAAGGCATGTTTACACTCTATATTTAGTTGGTCGCCCGGTTAATCTTGCGTTGCGCCTGCGACGGTGACGTCACCAGCTACATTTTTATCGACAGATAAAGGACAGCAATTATTGCGATCTCGTGTGGCGTGACTCTTGATCTTATAACGTTGTCGGTCAGTATGTAATACTAGGAACTTCTTATCTCAAACTTTGTTTGCGGATACTTTAATTATTTTTTGTTAATGAATAGTTATCTCGTGCCGCTGTAAACTAGTTCACTTGTCAACTGTAATGTATTTTTATGTTCTCATTAGAGTAGGAAAACGACAATATAATCCTAATTTATTACCAATTTAATTTTAAGATAAATGATTTATAGCTATTGACATTTAATATATCATTCTTATAAATATTCAGAAGGCAATTAATAAAATAAACTTTAATTTTAATTTGATAAATATGCTAGGTTGTATAAAAATATATAACAGGTTTTACAACATGAATTTGAAATAACGCTGTATTTTATAAAATACCATTTAAGGTGCGCGTGCGCCTGACACTTATTTAACAAGATAATTTAATATTTAGGATATATAGTTTATTAGAATCGAATAAAACCTAATTCGCTGCACCCTAATGCTAAAATTGCCTAGCTTGATAGCAAAAACGGGAAAAAATGTGTGCCAACCAACTATGACGAAGACCTGACTAACTGTAGGTATGTTTATTTCAATTGTCAAGTCAATAATTTAGAAGACTACAGTTTTCAGTAATTTGTGGAATTCCAATGTTCTATCTAGTTAATCAGTCGTTTCAGCAATTCCTAACTAAGAGGTAATTTTTCGTACATTCTGTCAAACCAACGCCTTTGAAATGTACACATACATACCTATTTCTTTAAAGGTCATAATATTCACGGCCATGCGTGTGCCCATAACATGCTCATAACCATTTAAATATTTCCACCAGTTCACCTATAAATAAATCGCCTTACTTCCAAATATAGGAAAAACTACTTACATGTTATAGTAAGTTGTGATTATATCTCTATTATGTCTAGACATTGCATACATTATGTGGCTGTTACTAGCCTTTTCCTTGTTTAACTGTATATGTCAACGTGTGAGAAGTGTGCTCTATAATTCTGTAATAAGGTTCAAGCTTATGTTCCTTGGGGGTAAGCAGCACGTACATTGGCACTTGAATGGTCAGTCGAGTTGTTAACTGAGATACAATTTTTTCCCAGAAAAAGAAAATATTTATACTTAACAGAAAATATCAAGATATAACGGAAAAAGTTTTTGAAGACTCATTCATTGTAAATTACCCATGAAACGGAAAGATGATTCCTATCCAAGTAAACCTTAGCCACAATTTGTGGAATCTGGTATCTTTGCCTAGCTACGACTAGCTTGATGAAATGAATGGTAAGGGCCAAATAAAATAGTGTCCTCGATTACCTACGGAAGTAGCATACCCCAAAGCTACTCCCAATACATTGGTACTATTTCCTATGGTCAAGAATAGACAAGATGACGATGATGAAGTATTTGGCAACAAATGCAACTTACGTGCATTAAACCCTTCGTGAGAACTGTATCTACCGATTGTTATTCCAAGTACATTAATGCTTGGAATTTAACGCGCCAGGAATGCGTAATAACTTAGACAAAACAGCTGATTTATACAAGGACGGAATAATAGACTCGGTGACACGTATCGAATAGATTAGCATTTTTTAATCGGTTCTGATCATGGAGAACAAAAGGACTGGCGGAGGTGACATAACAAAAAATATCGTAAGAAAGTAGCGCGCAAAAGCAGGGTCGAGGAATGTTACTGTTTTCGCCCTTATACGCTTTCTTTGGACCCCACTATTTTTTGTGATACCAAAAATCGTAGAGACAGATGTGTCAAAGAACCCAAACGTCTCATTAGTTCATTCGTAACTGGTCGCACTGGTCATGCCCACCGTACAAATTTGACCTAGAAGGAGGCGAATGACCTACCTGCATTATGGCATCTCCTCTCATCATTCCTTATTCCGTGGTTCTGATGCTCAACAATGGAATCGATTTGGAATAATAGTGTGAACGATTAAAGCTTTTGTTGGTGTCAATGTCAATGGCTTTTATTTTTGAACTAATGAAGCGATGTATTTTGTTGTGGTTTTCAAAATGAGAGTGCTTGAATGAAGTGATTTGATTTTGAATGAATTGATGACGTTGAGTTGATATTATATAACATGAACATGACATAAATCATTGGGTTCAATCATAAGTTTTTGTATCGCTACGGTTACAAATTGCATGAAGTTGGGAAGAATTACCTTAATTTAATTAATTAATTTAATTACGTCTGGACTGCTCATACGTCAATCATTGTTGTGCCGTCTCGCATGGGATGAAGCAACGGTGACCCGTGTGAGTGGTCCGAGTAAAAATAATGTTAAACATAATTAGGTAATTTTTGTAATGTTACTAACATAGTTCTAAGTAATACTAACGTTATTGAGTCTTGGTTACTCGAATAAAGAAATTTATTATTATTATTTTTGTGTATACGTTTACTTTTCTCGGCTTTGAGCCGGGTAGAGCTGGTGACACGGGCCTAAGCCAAGTGGTCACCAGCGGGGTTTGTGGTAGTAGTAGGTCTGTTTCGGTTCAGCCGTGTAGATTGTGTATCAGGTTGTGTATTTGTGTTAGTGTTAATGTTTGTTGTATCTACTTCACATTGCAGAAACTTGCGGACTAGTCTGCACGTGTTTAATATTACTGCTTTCTGCAATAAGTGATACGTGTACGGAGGGAGGTTTAGGGAGGTGAGGGATTGGTGTAGTTGTTTGGGGATAACTCCGGTTGTAGATAAGACTATCGGTACTATTGTAACTTTTTGTAGATGCCAGAGTCTACTTATCTCGTCTTTCAGTTCGGTATATTTACTTATTTTTTCTGCTATTGTTGATTGGAGGTTGTGTGTATTAGGTATTGCGATGTCGATCAAAAATCCGGTTCTGTTAACTTTGTCTATTAGGGTAATATCTGGTCTGTTGAAGTGTATTGTGCGGTCTGTGAGTATTGCTCTGTCAAAGTATAGTTTTGTTGTTGAGTTCTCTAAAACGGTTTCAGGGTTATATTTATAATATGGGACTATGGAATCTATAAGTTTGTAACGGTGGGCTATCTTCTGGTGTATAATGTTGGCTACTTGGTCGTGTCTGTGTTTATAATCTGTCTGAGCTATTGATTTACATGCCCCTGTAATGTGCTGTATGGTCTCTGGGGAGCTATTGCATTTTCTGCAGGTATCGTTGTTTAGATTTTTAATAATGAACTTTCTGTAATTTTTTGTTTCTATTATTTGGTCCTGTATTGCCATCATAAAGCCTTCGGTTTCAGGAAAGAGTTCACCTCGACTAAGCCACGCGTTCGACGCCTCTTTGTCGACATTAGTTTGGCTTAAATCTTGGCGATGTCTTCCGTGTAAAGACTTTCGGGCCCACTCTAAAAGTTTGGTTTTTTCATCCGTGATCGTTTCATTTCTCTGTGCGTTTGTGTCTGATAAATTAAGTGGTGTATAGTGTTTGTCGTTTTGTGTTATAGCTTGGTGAAGTGTTGAGGTTGAAGATTTGGAAAAGAAGTATTTTCTGAGAGTTGTAATCTGTCTGTTGTGTAGGTTTGATATGTCAATCAGTCCTCTGCCTCCTTCCTTTCTTGGTAGGGTTAGTCGTTGCAGACAGGCTCTTGGGTGGTGCTTGCGGAATTTTGTTAGTGTCGTGTTAGTTTTTCGCTGTAGATTTTTAAGGTCCGTCTGACTCCAGTTAATTATGCCGAACGAGTACGTCAGGATAGGAATAGCAAAGGTGTTGATCGCTTTTATTGTGTTTCGAGCGCAGAATTGTGTTTTCAAGATAGTATTGAGTCGGTGTTGAAATTGTTGGTTTAATTTTAGTTTTGTTTCTTTAAAATTTATCTGGCGTGATTGAGCATATCCTAGGTATTTATAGGTGTCTTGTTCGTCCAATGGTTTTATTTGTTCCCCAGTCCCTAAACTATAATGATGCTGGTAGTTCTGACCTGCTCTAACTGAATTTATTTTACACTTATCTATTCCGAATTCCATTTTTATATCGTTGGTGAACTTCTCTGTAAGGTTGGCCAGATGATGTAGTTCGCTTTATTATTAAAATTTGGTGTACCTAGAAATAACATAACTTTTAATAATTAATATATCATTCATGTATCTCTTGCATTAATTATTTAAGCATTAAGCAAGGACAACATTTACATTAGACTCTAACACACTCTTGTCAATTTGCCAGCCATTACCACAAGCAAGAGCCAACCAATTCCAAATAATTTATTCAAATGCATCATCAATCGTTAAATTCAACTTAACATTCTCACACATTACTCCCAAACAAATTATACTTACATTCCTGCTTACCCAAGCACCTTATACACAGCTAATGTCACCAGTTCGCAGGTCCGTCGACAAACCAGTTGGTATATTCTAATAAGCGAGCCGAGGTAAAAGTAGCGGTGTGCGCACAAGGGTGACGACTGCAGGAATGTGTCTCAACCAGCTTTGTGCACTAGGCTGAGACTGTGATTTTGTTTGTGGAGCTGCGTACATTTTGTATTAAGGGAGTTTTAGTAAATGAGACTGTTGCATTTTTGAATTAATGTGACGTGAGTTTACTGACTTCATTTTAGACGCATCTTCGACACTTTTAGCTTTGAGGATTTCCAAAGACAGTAAGCACAGATAAGTAGCTCCGTAAGTTCTATCCATCCTTTGGAACTTTAAGAGGAAAGGCAAAAGATTCTGAGAGTTGTATGTCTTAGTGACAGAGCCGAGGTAAAAGTAGCGGTGTGAGCACAAGGGTGACGACTGCAGGAATGTGTCTCAACCAGCTTTGTGCACTAGGCTGAGACTGTGATTTTGTTTGTGGAGCTGCGTAAATTTTAGCTTAAAAGGTTAAGTAAATGAAATGGCGCTTGTTGTATTTATATATAATAATATAATACGTCCAATAATACGTACAATAATACGTCCTTTGAACTCTAAGGAAGAGTGTTACTTACTTCGTTTTAAAACGCATTTGCAACATGTCTGGAGCTGAGTATGTTCAGAGGCGATGATATATCGCTCACAATCAGACGTTCCGTTTGTTTGTTTCACATAAAAATATCAATACCTTTGCGTAGAATGGTAAGCAGCTCAAATCCATCCCAAAAGAGTAGACAAATATTAGTCTTTTGATTAGATCTATCAAAAGACTAATATTTACACCTCCTTTAGTAGTTAAAAGTTCGCTTTACTTGTTACTTCCATAAAACGGGTTCAGCTACGAAGAGTCTGAATTGAATGACAAATGTGCAGACGGAGTCTTTCTCTCCCTTGCGTGAATGTTAGTAGATACAGGATAGCACGCTTTTTCAAGCTATTATTGCTATCAACTGCGTTTATGTTTGAAAATATAGGAACTGTATTACGCACGAACTGTTTTACAAATACAATAAAGTTCAAAGTCTTATTGTTAGTACTTGTATTACAATCGTGTAGGTACGCATGTTTACTTGTATCTCACTTGTTTTGTTTTACCTGAGTAAGAATAGGTCATCGAGAAGTCTGGTAAGTAAATAAATAAGAAAAACAACTTCGAATGACAGGCAGAAAGATGGTGATTTAGACATCGTAAAAAAAAACAAATGTGTTGCAGCAAGCGCTGACTTTGTAACATGGGTTTGTTTCTGATATAAGAAAATAATGATATGAGATAGGTTTAATAAGTAAGAATTATAGGACGTGGTATTCTACAAACTCTAGAAAATATAAATGGGAACTATATTTTTTGTCACCAAAATTTATATTTGTCATCCAGTTGTATCACTGAATAAATAGATCTATCGCCACGAAATATTTTCGTTCTCAGATAAACAAAGAGTGTTCCCAGGTATGAATTACCAAATTATTGTTAATATAATGTGTAAAATATGAGATGGATTACCAATAAAATTGTAGTGCATTACATGAATATAAATTTCGTTCTTATAATAATAGTTTTATTACTTAAATAATAGCTTGGTGCTCAAAATCGTATCTGTGTCCAAATAAATCGATTAATCGATCCCTGACTGCGGCTCCTTTTTATTTGTTATTTTGTCACCGATACAGTAGTTACATTTTATTTCGTTCAGTTATTAAAATCATGTATTCGTTACCAATTTAATACATCAGTTTATAATTTTAGTGAAAATATGTTCAAAGGGAAGAGGAAGGGAAGGGAGACAAATTGGCGCGCTTAATAAAATATAAATTTGCAAAATACGAACACCTACTGTTCAGGTGCCGATTTCTTACAAAAATCCTAACAAAGCTGCATCAACTAAACTGCATCAACACTTTATAAGCTAGCAAACACAGCATCACAGTTAATAAGCGCAGGTAAAAGCTCAGTAGAAAGCTCTCTAACTTTCTCCAAGAACTTGTTTCACTTCACTGGATTCGTGTTAGATTCTAGACTTTAGGTTCCGAGTGAGTTTGTAAGATTTGCTGTACTAAGTAGATAATTTTGTTAGTTTTTACCTCTTGGCGTGTTGGTATTGAATTCAGCAATTATAGCACTGTGATCTTTAAGCTTTCATACAATAGGAGCCTAAGTCGCTACCATTTCTCGCAAATGGACAAAAAGTATATCCTATATCCTTTCTCAGGACCATGCCTATATCTTCTCTATAGACCATGTGAATGGTACACCTTTCATTTAAATCGGTTCAATAACAAATATTAGGGTCAAATATCGACTAAAAAGAGACAGAACAGTAAGAAGGAGTATGAAACTATAACATAATAAAAAAATAGGCCTATCCTAAAAACTTAAAAAATAGACAACCTCCTTTTTGGGAGCTTGTTACAGTACCCTTAATTTCAAATATATTGGGTAGGTATACGTTTGGAAAATGTTAAGTTAAATTGCTATTAAACTCTGGCCCTCATGGATACTAGAAGGATGGCGCTATTTATCTAGACACACGGCAGTGTGTCCGCCAAGTTCGAGCAAAAAAAACGCGACACGCCGGCCGTGGGTTATATTACACGAACCATTTCGAGCCAAATTCTACCCCCCTATAACTCAAAATCTATTTTATTTACGCATATCAAATTTCTAGTATCTGTTGAGACCCTCTCACTTATCCAAAATACAAAATTTCATTAATATATCTTTTGTAGGTCTTGAGATATTGACGTCAGAAAATCGCTATTTTTACTATACACTCACTGACTGACTGACTGACTCACTCATCAAAAACCTAGACCACTTCCAATGGTCGTATTGACTTGAAATTTGGCATGGAGGTAGGTCTTTATGTCAAGGTAAAGGGAAAAATCAGAAAATGGCCAAGTGTGAGTCGGTTTCAAAATAATGAAGGTGTAAAATACTCAGTGTAAATTTATACCCCTAAGGAACTAAAACGAACGATAAAGGACAATGGGCACTTTGTATGGGATTTGGTACCCGCTCCAACAGTAACGTATGATATATCATTAGAAAGGTATTTACGTGAACAATAATAAAAACTATGGGGCTTGCCTCAATTAGCTGTCCGATCCGAGTAACGATAAAAATTAAATCGACATAGAAACGAGTATGTCATCCATATATGCAAATTCATTAGGAGGCATATGTCGTCAGTATAATAATTTTAAACTCAGTTAATAGACATCTTAAATTGTTTGAGATACACTCTATTATAATCTAAAGGTTGTAATAGTCTATGGAGTCATACATACTACGGAAACACAATCGTCATCTGATTTGACAAAAGTTCAAAACATTTCTGAAAACACAACTAATCATTTTAGTTACATACTATCTTTAAACATACTGGCTTCCATGTACCTACACATTATATGAAATAAAAAAAAAAATCGGTAAAAAAACTTTTAAGTTAAACGGTTTTATATCTTATGTGCACTGAAAAATAAAAAAACAGTTACTTACCTATAAACCTACGTAGGTGGTCCCGGTCATATTAGACTAAAATAAAAACGTGGGGCCCATTCCGTAACTATTGTTGTAATACTTTCTTCTAGCTAGAGGTATAATAGGTGTGGATTGCATCGACTTACTATAATCATAACTGGAGATTTTGACAATCAATTATCAGCCGTAGCGGCTTCATCAGCGAACGCCGAGCTCACGATCTACCAAAGTATAAAGATATGCTTTGCCATAAGTAGGATTTCAGAGGGCCCCACGTTTTTATTTTAGTCTTATATGACCGGGACCACCTACGTAGGTTTATAGGTAAGTAACTGTTTTTTTATTTTTTATTTTTCAGTGCACATAAGATATAAAACCGTTTAACTTAAAAGTTTTTTTACCGATTTTTTATTATCTAGTTTTTAGTATTTAATGAAAATGCCTACCGAATATTCTTCATTCTATACATAGGTCAGCAGCGGTGAGGGAGTGCTAGACTCTTACTGACTAAAAACCGTTGTTTTTCGTCGTAGGCCTTTTATGTACCACGACCACGGTAACTCTTTAGGACAATCCCGCAGCCCAGGCAGGCTTTGGCCCTGTTGGGCCCCGTTGGGGTTGCTGACAGTATTCTACTTGAGTAGCCCTTTCATTTGATACCCATATTGAGGGGGTTGTGGAAAAATATGTAATCCGCCATTTTGTACCGGCGGCCATCTTGGATTTACAATGTTATTGATATTACTATATTGTATTGTCATCGGAATTAAAGGTGTGCACCAAATTTCAGATCAATCTGACAACAGGAAGGCACTGAAATTTTAATTTCTAAATTTGACCCAAGAATGAATAAATAATAAATAAAACAAACGGGGTGAGCTAAATAAAACCGTTTAATAAAACCGTTTAAAAACCTGTTATTAAAACACGATAATCATTAAACATTAATTGATTGTAAATACTGAAAGACTTTCATCAAATACATAAGCTATATTCTGCGTGAACTGCAAAGGTTTGCACACAGACTTTTTTTAAAGCAGTGGGCAGGCAAACATTCTAAGAAGGCCAAATTCTTGTTTTTTTGTTACTTTACCAGTTTTTATTCAATACAGTTGGATTTAAGAACTACATCTACGTTGATGATTTATGAACATTATACATTCTATTAGTCGATGTCACGCGAAATGGACAAGGTATTGGGACTAGACGTCATAGTAAACATTTTTTGGCTTGCCAAGACCTACGCAATGGTACTAGAATCAACACTGTTGGACAGGGTACCAAAACGCCCATCGTCCTTTATCTATATTTATATAATATATCTTCGAATGGTCGTACCGATCTGAAATTCGTTACAAAGGTTTGTATTTAGTCAAAGTAAAGTAAAAATCTGAAAACGGCCAAGTGTGAGTCACTTTCGAAAATAACGAATGTGTAACTTTGATCCACGAACATAATATATGATAACATGTCATGTCAGTCAGTTGGTAAATCTATTCCATTTAGTTAATCTAGTTTATTTCTTTGTAAGAAGCATAGTGCATATTCAAAAATCTGAAAGATGGTATAAATGAGACATTTCCTTAACTAACTTAATCATAAGAAAAAAATAAAATAAACAACCTTACAAAAATAAATGAAATCCCACCCAAAACAAAAATGTGAAAGGTTGCCAAGTTCGATAATATGGGAATGCTTCGTCTATAAAAGAAGTGAGATCTGAATGAGTACCAAGTTCCATACAAATACCTCAGTTAAAAATAGTTACTTTTTAATGATGTTACTTGGCAAGTTTTAATAGAAAATTATATACTTGATTCATTGCGTTTAGTAGGTTTATAACAAGGTGTGTGAAAACTTGCCAAGAACCGTCATTAAAAAGTAACTATTTTTAACTGAGGTATTTGTATGGAACTTGGTACTCATTCAGATCTCACTTCTTTTATAGACGAAGCATTCCCATATTATCGAACTTGGCAACCTTTCACATTTTTGTTTTGGGTGGGTATTGATTAACTCAACGATCCTTCATAAAACCATCTTTTGATCTAATCTTAACCCTCTCCTGCCCAACCCTAGTTACAGTCCCCAGACAATCTAAGGGCCACTAATTCTATATGAGCGACCTTAACCCCCTAGAGGCTAATTGTCGCTATTTTTAGACCATTATCATGGGCTTGTGATGGGTTAGAATATTGTAGGGTTGAAATATTCATTTATTTAGAGGGTTATTTTTTTATTGACTGCGTCGTTGGCCTAGTGGTCGCAAGCGCGACTGCTGTGCTCGAGGTTTCGGGTTCGATTCCCGGGTCGGGCCGAAATTGCTTTGTGGGTTTTCTTAGACTTTCACAAAGCAGCCTGTAGTCTGGTAGTTGGTGATTGATTCACCTGTGCATCGGAGAGCACGTAAATGTCGGTCCTGCACCTGATCTCTCTCCGGTCGTGTCGGATTGCCGTCCCGTCGGGTTATGAGAGTGAAGGAATAGGGAGTGCACCTGTGTCTGCGCAAATGCTCGTGCACTATAATATGTCCTGCGCAGCTGGCTGATCTCCTTAAATGAGCACAGCCGCCGTGGCCGAAATCGGCCGTGGACGCCATTATTTTATTATAGTGAATAGTAGTCTCTTTTGTATCATTTACAGTAGGTAGAGAGGTCTAATTAAATTAAATAAGTATGTATATCGGGAAAACTATTTCACTGTGTTAATATTATGACTATAGGTAGTAGCAAATTTGCGTTATATTATCGCATTTTATTATCATAAGAATTAATTATCATATTTTTTCAAACCGGAGTGATACACTGAAATGAGGTATCCAAGGTGTTTTCTATAACACATTAACGCAGTCTATAAAATATATATAATCTACTAACTTGCAAAATCACCCTCTCCGGCTCGCCAAAGATCTCAAGGTCAAGGTCGAACTTTCTGACCTTGAATTAAGGTCCCTATTAACTTGGCACACGCAATATATCCCTGCATAGCTGGTACATTTATTACAAGAAGCTGACGTAAGTAGCGTTTTGTTTTCGTCATTTAGGGCAGCTGACCACTTATTTTATCGGCCCCTATAGGTAATATATGAACGTATAATGTATGCACATAGTTATACAGTTTTGCCCCATAAATCTGCAGTATGCTCTCCAAAATAAACCGACCAACTGTTTGGGCCAAATATTGTCTGAAGTATGTGGGTGCTTTTAATAAGAAAAAATATTTAAAAAGTTAAGATTTTAAAACAAATAAAGAGTATGGTTTATGAAGTCTCCTTCAAAAACTGATCCTATAACATGCAATTGTAATTTAATCAAAAATGTGTTTTGGAAACGCATATATACTTAATCAAGTTTTTCATGAACTTTTGATTTTGTAGACACAATTTGCATTGCATACGAATCAACACTTGACAAGAACAATATTATCTTAAATAGTTTACCACGAATATGCATTTTGCAAATTAAACTTTTAAAAAGTTTTTCTACTTAACTTTTATTGGTTCTTGACAAGATGAACGAAACTTAGTACTTGATTTCTTCTATCGTTATTTTCTTTGGGGTAATTCCTTCAAAACTTAAAAAAAAAAAACATAGGCACAGGTTGATCTGAAAATTAGACACTTGGACCTATTTTTCTTGCTCTCCTTTCGCTGTAGGCACAACTATTTTCCACCGAAAATCAACCATGGAAAATATAGTTAATTTTTTATGACTAATAATGAAACTAGGTTCTAGCACATCGACCTCACTCAACTCGAAACTAATTTAACCGTGCCTAAGTAATTAAGCCAACACCTGTAGGTATAATACAAAGTTCATTACAGCCATAATTAAATTAGGTTTTTAGCAAATTCATCTAGTTAATGGTCAGAGCTGTTTATTTTGTGAATGAATAAACAATCATGTCCCGAGCCTTTTCCAACTATGTTGGGGTCGGCTTCCAGTCTAACCTGATGTAGCTAAGTACCAGTGCTTTACAAGGAGCGACTGCCCTATCTGACCTCCTCAACCCAGTAACCCGGGCAACCCGATACCCCTCGGTTAGACTGGTGTCAGACTTACTGGCTTCTGACTACCCGTAACGACTGTCAAGGATGTTCAATGACAGATGCATGAATAGACAATGTGCTGTCATATTTTTGTTTGTTTGTTATTATTGTTTAATGTTATTTATTTACTACGCATATGTATTTGCATGCCAACGCTGAAGACCTATTTCGTCTCGTACAGGATAGAAATAAAATCGCTGAACTGTCGACTAACCTTCAATAGTGGAGGCAATAGGCTTCGAGAAGATCTATATTGTTGCTCTTTCAGGTACTTACGCAAAAGTTCTTAAGGGTACTTAATGGGTAAAATTTCTAAATACTACTGGCTGATATTCGAAACCTATTCCTTTATAGTGGAGGTGTAGCTAAGTACTCCAAAATATACTTTATTTGACATATCAATGTGATTCAGATTCCTATCTCAGGCAGCTTTCCTTATTTCTATTAATTTTGTCATCAATTCTACATATTACTATTAGGTATTTGTCTCATGACAAAAGGCGCTTGAAATATAACGTTAATCCATCTTACTTAAAAATCCAATCTACGACAGACATAAATAATTATGAAAAAAAAAGAAAACATCCGCTATCCAGTGAGCAAAAACTAGATAATGTTCTAAGAGATGTTTACGCTCCGGCAGCGGCTGCGCGCGCGCCGGTCAACGTAACGGTATCGCATGTAGCATGCTTTATTGGACCGATGCTGTGTAGCATGGATTTAATTTAACATAAGAGAATCTGTAGGTAGCAAATGCTTGGGTAATCTTAGAATTCATATGTGAAATATTTCTATCAATATTATAATGTCTTAAGCGAAAATAATTCCAGAATTCCTGATTTTCGTAGGTGCTCGATTTTTTTGCAACTAAATGTATGTGCTTACAACACTTAGGCACTACCATTTAACTGCAATTTTGAATAATCTATCTGTGGATTGGCTTCCTTCCTAGAGTCAATTTTAGACGTAGTCCCATACAACTAAAGTCATATGTATTCCAATATCTAGTTAGCATATCAACAGATAGAATATTGGAAATCACCGTTACAGAACAGAAGCCAAGCTTCACGAAACAAATGACGGCAAAAGACCACAGAATAACAAAACAGCATACATACACTTTAGTTAACTATCGATATCGTCAATAAAATATTAGATAGATATGTCATGAGCACAATAAAACGGGCGAGTGGATCGTCTCCGCCTGACCTCAGGGTTAGTCGAGGGGAACGCCATAATGGACTGAAACCCTTCTCAATTTTTATAGCCAGTTGTGATTTTAAACCTTTCATTTTATGCGAGTTTCAAGGTCCAGGCTATCGAAGTAACCACTTTATATTGATAGGATTTTCTGATTACAGTAAAGGGATGTTTTTGTTGTTAATGATTTTCAGCAAAGAGTTTACAAAACAATTGTTTTTAATAAACTAACCGTCGTCAGTTGGACGAAGCTCCATTAAAGTTAAAGCTTCATTTTTATTGCTGACACTTTTTATCTTGTTGACAAAGAAACAGTCAGCAATAGATTTAAAGAAGCTTTCACTTTAATGGAGCTTTGTGCAACTGATGTTTAGATACAGAGGTATCAAAAAATTAGTATCCCGTTCTGGTTATTTACAAATACAAAACAAAAATGTATCTTAATGATCACGGTATTTAAAACCCCACTAAGAGTGAGTTTCACATGTTATTGCAACAATATGCGAGAACCAAATCAAAACCAGCCGTCTAATTGCCGCACACTGGTTAATTCGGTGATTTTACGACTGGTTTATGGACCCGTAACAGCCAGCCGCCATATAGATACTAATAAGTTATATGGTGCAACCCACTATAAGTTTGTAAAATAACTCGACTCGCTCAATCATATCACCCGATCTTCTTAACCTAAAGGCCAAATTCCAAAAATGAAGATATACGCAAAAGATAAAGGCTGTCATAAAGATGCAGGATACACCTGCATAACCTGCCTTAAAATTAAGCTAAAATTATATTATACTACCTGCATCCTAAGTTTCACCCGCATCCCGTTTAAACAACTTCTCGTATCTGGATAAAAATATAGCCTAATATGTCACATAATGATAGTGTAGCTTTCTAATTGCTTTCTAACAATGAAATAATTTGTCAAATCGGTTCAATAGTTTCGGTGCGTTTAGGGTAAAACAAACATGGCCTTACTACAAAAACTTTAACCCCTGTTTTACACTTGTCTAATAAAATTTTGGCTGCAAAATGAACCGTATGTCAACGTCATAATTTGACATTTTTTTAGACAAGGCATAAACTGACGTTTAAAAGTTTTTGTGGTAAGACGGTTAGTGTTTTTTCTGCTTATAATATATTAGCTATATCCCAGGCGTTCATCCTCATCCCATGGAAACTACTTCTCGTTTTCGGAGCCCTTATTATGAATTTTAAACTGTACTTATTTAAAGTACCTGTGCAGCTTATAGGACCATTTCTAGTCCTTTTAAAGTCACGGATTACGAAGCGTTTTTGCTCGACCTGAGATGATAATGAGGGTTAATGGTTAATGGTTTGAGAATCGTGCTGTCTAGCTATTTGACTATTACTGCTTACTTGTGTTTGTCTAACTATTTAGACAAACACAAGTAAGCAGTGTAGTTACCTATGTAACTACATAGTGGTACAATTTTGTGATAGTAACGCTTCTGTTTTTGTAAAACGGTAGCATTTACTTTCTACATATGTACGTTAAGTTAAGTTAAGTCTGTTAAGTTATGGTTAGGTATGGTCTCTACAAACTCAATGGCGTCTTGTCTATGCGTTTCATGATAACTACTGCGTGCACCTGGAAGTGAGTATTCTATCCTTTACCTTCGATTCCTGGATAAATGTGCAATCTAATACTGGACAAGTTTTTCAGATCGAGACAATAGTTTCTGAGATGAGTGTGATCAACCAAACAAATATGTATTTTCGACTTCTTCGTCATGTAAGATCTTAAATATGAATAGCAAAGACTGGTTGTTTGTATAAAATCGTTGTAGTTAGTTAGCAACACATTTATCTCTTGTTTGATCTATTGACAGTCGTTTTAAGACATGAAGTAACCCCTTTAACTCATACGACCTTCGAACATTTTAGCTCTAACATTCACTAATAAGCTAAACATTGTCAATTTAAATATTCATAGCTTAATCAAAATTAATGATTGTTAGTCATCCAATCTGATATTAGCTGTTTTATATTTATAGCAATCACGATCATGACTGCACGGCACACTTTTGATGGCATATAGATTTATTTGTTTCGACCTCTTAATCAGTTTATCACTAAAATAATTTTTTCACCCTCAAATCATTTATTAATTTTTTAAAAGGCTCGTAAAGTCGAGTTGCACATTTAAAAGGAGGAGGTTTCTAGTAGGACCAGTATTTCCTAAGGTCACCGCTTTCAGACCAAACAGGAACTATTCAGCTTTGAAAAAATTAAAGTAATACTCAAGTAAAAAAACATATTATTATCTGAAATGGTTGTGTCCAAATTTTTCTTCAAATAGGACGTGGTCCAAATATTTTTGCACTTGACTGCAAAACAATAGTACAGCCAGAAAGTGGGTCTAGTTAAAACATATTCTATTTGCCAGCCTTGTGTACGATTGCCTCGTGGTGGCAGATGTTGCCTCTGGCTGTACATGTTCCGTTATGTAGAAGGCTTTTTATGTAATAGAGGGTGTTTTGAGCCTGTAGTCAATTCTTCCTCTATTTTGATGTGATTGAGGGAGTTGTTCAAAACCGAAAAAGGACTAAGTTAAATGTTACCTTTTTTAGATAAGTTAAGGACAGATTCAAACCATTATGACTTGGTCTGACTTTGGCTGAATTATCAAACCTTCAAAATAAAAACAAAAAGATTGTATGAGTAAAATGAGGATCAAACGCAATCTTCCCAAAAGTGATAACAAAAAAAAAAAAGAGTAACATTTGCAAAAACGTCAAAACTCACGCACAAAAATAGAACCCAATTCAAACTAAAGCAAAAACCGACCAGATAGAGGTAAAAATAACAAAACACGACTCAATATTTGTATCGGGAGAATGATCGTCGCGTTTTTTCGACAGAACTCGGTTTGATGCAGCAAAAAATTAAATGGCCGACCCGAGGTGCGTTTTTTGTTCGCCCAGTGGGAAATGACGAGTATGATGCTGGTCACAAACTTGTGTTAAAATGGAACAAATTTATGAGCTTGTTCGTTTGAGGTTTGGCAAATTGAAACTTTGCGGAGCTGCTGTCTTTTTTTTGGCGCAGTGAGTGACGTTTATGTTTCGTAGACTGGCTGATTATATTTTGTGATGTAAGTGTTACAATGTTCATAAGCTGCCAGTAACTGTACTGTGGCTGATTAATTACATATTTATACATAAAGTGTGAAAGAGTATCATATTTTCACAAATTTTATTAAAAGTGCGTCGAGCTCGTATCAAGATGGAATTAGCACCTAAAATAAGGGATTGAGTAGCTTAACTAAATTGTTGCAAGTTCTCCGAATATGCAAACAAGCAACCTTGATTAAGAACTATTTCGGAAGACTAGTTGGCAGTAGCTGTATATTAACTTGGAAATGTAAAATCGACTAAATAAATCAAAATCATGCTAACAATTTCTGTCACCTAGACTACACTTATTTTTTGTTAACCAAAGATTTAGTTTTTAAGGAACTTAAAGTTGATAGTTGAAGAACTTCCTAATCGATTGGGTACAACTTGGTAGAATGACTTCTTACTTTTATAAAATCCAATCAATATATCGACGTCTTATAGCTGAGATGATGATGACGATGATATTATCCATGGTCTTTAACCAAAATACCATCTAGCATTCCTCAAATGATTTGTAGCTAGTACATAAGGACACCAGAACTGCAGTCGAAGGCCCCGCTCTCTCGGCGCACTTAGTCATCAATAATGAGCTTTGCTATGCTGTGTAAAGGCTATTTGCTTATGAAATTATCTCGAAAGGATTTAGTTGTAAACTCGTTTATTTTATTTGCTTAATGTGATCTGTGGTGGATATTTTTTTTTGTGTTTTAATAGGATATATTAACAGAGTCAGAGGTCAGATAGGCCGTCGCTCCGTGTAAAACACTGGCACTCTGTTGCATCTGGTGAAACTGGAAGCCGATTCCTATATAGTTGGGGAAAAGGCAAAGCAGAAGATGGTATGTACATCTTTGTATTGGCAGTTTTTAATAAAAGTTTAGTCTTTAGTCATTTTAAGTCCGAAATCTGGAGTTTAAAAATAATGTTATTAGGAAGTACCCTACTAGATAGAGCCAAGTAGCTCCATGGGCCAGTAGCACTCGTGCGCTTTGATTAGGAATGATATCATTGTAGCTTCGACGCATCAACTACATATTTTCAATATTTACTCATTTCAACATTTCTCACATGACGTCACCTAGTCAAATGACAGGCGTATTATGTTCCACACAAATATTTGCCAAGGCCCCTTCCCTTCTCTATAAGACCTAATGGTGGGCCTACATCATGGAGAACAAAATGACTAGCGGAGGTGCCATAACGAAAAACCTCCTAAGAAAAATGCGGGTGTGCGGGGATGAGGAACGTTACTGTCATCGCCCTTATACGCCTTTTTGGACTCTTTAATTTGTTGTAATATCAAAAATCGTTGACAGATGTCTCAAAGAACTCGACCGCTTCGTTAGGTCACTTGTATCTGATCGTTTTGCTCATGTCCACCGTACTTGATTATTACACCGTAGGTATTTGACCTAAAAGAAGGCACCTGACCTACCTGCGTTATGGTATCTCCGCTCGTCTTTTCTTACTCCGTGGACTACACGGGCGATAATAGTCGATTTGTGAGCAACACCTAGTTATTAAAACGTCAAGCCTTCACGAGCACGCTTGTCAGGTATCTTTCGATGTTTGGAATGAATTTACTACGTTTAATGAGCTCGTTTATTGTATCTACCTATAAATCAATCCAAAAACAAAAAAAGACTGTGATTGTTAACAAACCAAGATCTCAATTCTGTACATCCTTCACTTACTCGTGTAACCATAACAAAAGCTGGACATAATAAAATCCAGATAATTGACAATGAGCAATGAAATAAAACTGCAGTTAACATAAAATAAATCAAAGCTAATGAGACTAACGGCGCAGTTAATGAGCTGTGTAGTGATGCTACAGCTCAAGTGAAACAAGTAAATTATCAGCATCACGGTCATGATCAGTAACGGCGTGAGATGACACATCTTCATAAATAAGCTTCACGCGAAATACTTTGACGATTCCTGTGATCATATAACTACGAGCGTAGCAATTGGTAGCAACTAGTGGTAGCTGGTAACTGGTAGCTATCAGGTAGCAACTCTCTATAATTCCGTATGTATTTGAGGAGAGGGGATTGGGGATCGGTGAGGAGTGACAGCGTTTGTGACGGTCACAATTATTTTACTTGAAAGTACCATGGGTTGTGTGGGAGCCCTTACTCAGTCTAACATACACTTAGAAAGTCTTTACATGAAACTTAGAAAAGTTACATTGGTATTTGCCTTGTCATAATGTCACTGGGATAACCCGCACCTTTAGGTATACTTGATTCCAGACAACCTATAAATAGTACCATTAGGTTTCACGAAAAAGGTGACTAAATAATCCACATCAGGTTATGAAGTCATCTGGTTTTTTGTTCATCTCGTGTCATCAATTGGTAGTTACATAAAATACTGGACAGATGAATTTAAGTGTAGGTACCTACTGTATTTAAGTGTTTGTCTTTTTGATGATTGCTGTTAGTTCTTATTAGTCCAGTTATTTTTGTAAATGACGTGAGCTTCAAGTTCTTTTGTAACGGTGTTGAGGAAAACTGAATGTATTTAGGTAAGGAATGTGCCATACTATACGCCTTTACTAAGAATTCAGTACACATAGAAATATTATTGGTTTTTATAGGTCAAGGGGAATTCATATTAAAGTAATATAGGATTAGTAATGTTCTATATGTGGTGTTTGAAAATGACCTTATTTAGCTCTCTTGCCTTCAGATGATGAGCGCGTCCATTTCTAAGAAGTAGATCTAACATCGATGCATTAGTATATTTTTAACCCATATGAGAATAATATATGACTGTGATCATGAGGTCTGAATTCTTCACCTCTACATATGTCATTCGAGTGCAGGAATTAGTTTTCTCAGAAGACGTGTAAAATCGCGTGTGGAAGCTAGTGACTTATAATTACCTCATGTGCTAACAAACTGCAGATATACCAGCTCGATGACTTGACGTTACCTGACGCGAGGCATACGAAATGCGTGTGGACGTGAGGCGCTTGAGGCCGCTCGCGGGGGCCGGCAGGGGCCCGGGAGGGGCCCGGGAGGTCGTTCGACGACCCGCGTAGGCGGCCCAGCGATGCAGTCTTTGAATACGTGGTTAGTGAGGGGAATCACTAACCGCGGGTGACGTGGTTTGTATCTGATTAGCGGGTTATCGAGTGGTTTGCGAGTTGTGATAAGTAGCTGTTTTTCTGCATACCTAATGCGAAGCAACTCATGGAGGCATCTTTGTTATTATTATTACAATGCTGTCTGTTCCTGATTATTATTTTAATTGCAGGATATCAAAATGATCCAGTTAAAATCCAGTATCACAATCTCTGGCATAATGCTGAATTAAAGCTATTTGGCGCGGGCGTTCTAATAGGTTGTCTGCTTGTGTTTTGTAAAAAAAGATCCTTTAAAATCTCATAAGTAGGTTTAGATTACTTGAGCAGGTAAATTGTTTTGATATTCTACAAAGCTAAGCAAAATTAAATAACAGACCTACGCCAACGAAGACTTCATTACATATGGAGGTATGTTCTGTGGATTTCTTAGGGTGCGTCCACATCTGGCGAATGCGCCGCAAATGCGCAGCACGCGAGCCGATCGCGAGCTGTCCGCGAGCTGCGCGCGTGCAGTCACTGCAATAGTTCGGTGCGCCTCTTTAGCGCAACTCTTTTTTTTTTTTTTTTTTTAATATTTACATTGGGGAGAAAGGGTAACACTTATGGTATGTCTGCGCCTTTCTCCTGACTGGTTTTGGGTTGGGGAGGTATTGTGGAGGGGTTTTAGATGTTGTGGGTAGTTTGAGGAGGGATATGTTTTATCAATTATATAATATATACATACATAATAAATAAAATATAAAACTAAATTTAAGGGATATGGTATAGAAATGATGGGATGATGTAATGTTGGGAAATGGTGGGATGATGGTATGGTAATCGGCGGTTACAAATGGGCTAGTTGTTGTTAAACCGCTTGAGCTGCCTGACAATCTGAAAAATGAGATTGTGCATGGTGTCCATAGCTTCTGGCGTCAGCTGGGTTATGTCATAGGGGCTCGAACCATCCGCCACAATCAAGTGGTCATTCCGAGTGGAAGAAAAGCGAAGACATTCCTGAGTCAGGTGTTTCCAGGTCTGAATGCTAATCCCGTCACATGGACACAGATTATCGGGGGTGATGTGGAAGCGGTGAAGATAAGATTTGTGGTAGCCGTGGTTGGATAAATATTGCGTGATCGCGAAGTTTGGTTTGACTGACGCTAAATATATTTGGAGCTGCTCATAGCTGGGGATAAGAGTTTTGATGTGAGTTGCTGTGTCATAGAGATCAGAGGCTGCCTGGCGGCAGAGGAGATTATTCTTATATTTAACGTAACTGATTGGGATCGATGCATAGTCACAGGAGCGGTGAAGATTGGCAGCAGATTTAGCGGCGGAATCAGCCAGTTCGTTGCCTGGAATCCCGATATGGGATTTAATCCAAGCGAACGATATACTGAGGCCAGCAGACTCAGCATCTAAGAGGAGATTGTGGACTTGCGTAGCAAAATGGTTCGAGCTATAGGGGTTTGCCAGTTCTGTAAGGGCGGACTTGCAGTCTGAAAGGACTGTGGCAGGAGAGGATCTTCGGTCTAAAAGCAGCTTGCAGGCATGCAGTATTGCAAGCATTTCGGCCTGGAACACCGAACAGCACTCGTGGAGTTTCAGTTTTTTAATATATCTGACGCTATTGTTTTGTATAATAACGACAGCAGCTCCTACCCTGTCGTTGTGCTTGCTGCCGTCGGTGTATACTTGGGTAGTGTCGGGACCACACACTGCAGCAATTTCTTCCACTGATTTTAACTCTTTGAATTTAATGCCATTCCTGAGAGAGGGGTGAAGGAAGTAAGTTGGGTGGGTGGGGGTTTCCAGTGGGATGTCGGAGGGTAGAAAAGAAGAGAAGCCGTTGAGTTTGGTGCGTTCGCAATCAGCTATTGCAAGAATTTTCGAGGGAAGAGGAGTAAGGTTGGCAAGCGAGATTGCTGTGGGGGTGTTCACAGTGCGGAATCCCTGAATAATTTTGAGGGCAAAGAGCCGTTGTAATGAGAGGAGTCTTTTCCGAATGTACGAGTATCGCAGTGCGCCGGACCATATGCTCGCGGCGTAGTAAATGATTGGCTGTATTACCTGCTCGTAAATGATACGTATATTATCTGCGTGGACGCCCCAAGTGGGTCTGACAAAAATGGTGAGTTTGTTTAATAATTTTTTAGATTTTTCTATGGTATAGGTTGCATGCTGCGTAAATCGCATCTTACGGTCTATGACAACTCCCAGGTATTTGAAAGAGTTGACAAAACTGATTTTTTGGTCGTCTATTTTAATGATGCATTTGGCTGATTTGTTTGTGAACCCCATTGCTTGAGTTTTGGAGGGCCCGAAGGAGAGCTTGACGGATTTCCCCCATGCTGTGATCTTTGAGAGCATAGTATTTGTTAAGTTTTCGAGTGCGGTGGTGTCTTTCGCGTGGGTAACAAGCAGTACGTCATCGGCATAAGCTTGAAGGTGGCAGCCAGATGGCAGTTCCATTGAAAGAAGGTCATCCAGGATCGTGTTCCACAAGGTAGGTCCGCAGACCGATCCCTGTATGCAACCCCTGGTCATACTCTTTTCTACTTGGCAGTCTGCGAATCTGAGGCATACTTTGCGGTTGGAGACGTAGTTGAGCAGTAACTTATAAATGTTTGCAGGACAGTTGGTGGTGCGAAGTCGGTGAAAGATGGCAGGCCACCACGCATGGTCGAAAGCGGCTTTGATGTCCAGAGACACCGCCACGATGCATTCCCCTTTAGATTTCGCCTCCCTAACGACACTAAGAGCGGTGTCAATGGCTTGGAAAGTGGAGGTGGCTTGTTTAAAGCCGAACTGCATATTTGATGAGGCTGAGGAGATATTTAAGTGGTGAGTTAGTCGATTGATTAGCAGCTTCTCAAGCAGTTTTCCAAATACGTTGATGAGACCGATAGGTCTGAATGAGGAGCTGCTCGAGAAGTCTGTTTTACCGGGTTTAGGGATGATTTTGACCAGCGCCACTTTCCAGGCGCCGGGGAAGTAATTAAGCGCTAGGCATCTATTGAGAAGTTCAGTAATGGTATCAGGAAAGTGAATGGCAAATTGAAAGCAAATGTCTGCGGTTAAGTGATCCAGGCCAGGGGCTCTTTTATGATTCATTTGTTTGAGACAGTTTACAATTTCTGTATGTGTGAAGGGGGGTTCGTTATGAGTGTCAATTGGAAGTTCCATAAGGGATCTGATGTGCTGCTGAGAGGGAGTGTCACTGGTGTCGTCGTCCTCCGGGTAGAATTTATCAAGGAGGGCATGCGCGGTGTCTCTTGAATCAGTAGTGAAGGTGCCGTCCTCAAGTCTTAAGGTGGCGGGTGGTTGCCGTAAAGGAATTGTTTTTATTATCCTGTTAGTCACAGAATACACGTCCTCCTTTGTCTGACGATTACAAAACTCCCGAAAGTGTTCAGTAGAGGTCGAACGAATGGCCTCGGCATACTCCTTTCGGAGTCTGCTGTTCTCATCCAGCAGGTCATCTATGCGTCTGTTACGGCGTCTTCGGTTGAGCAACAGGTGGTGTATTCGCAGTACCTTGGACTTAAGCGTGTCTAGCTTCTCATTCCACCAGGGTGCCTTTCTGAGATAGCCTGAAGTCCGCGGGAGCGTGCTATTGCATGCTTGCTGAATAGATTTAGTTAGTTGGTCGACTAGTGTGTCTATGCCTGATATAGAAAGGTTAGATATGTTAGTTGATGTGTTTAGATTTTTGTTGATTTCGTCGATGAATTTTTCTTTGACTATATCCCATTTGACCCCGCTGGTGTTGTATTTAAAGGTAGACATGTTAACGTTGCGAGTTAGAGGGGTTCTGCCGAAGGAAACCTTAAATTCAATGGCGCTGTGATCTGAAGAGGGGCACATGTTGCTATTAACGGTCCAGTCTGAGACGGCACAATTGTCAGGGTCACTGGCAAGAGTAACGTCAATGATGGACGTCCGTAGTTGGTTATGGGTAGTGGTGACGAAGGTAGGTGTTGTACCCGTATTACAGATGAAGAGATCATGCTGCAAAATGAGGTCGGCGACCTTGTTGCCCCTTCTGTTGTTAGTCGCAGAGCCCCACAGGCTATGCCAGCCGTTGAAATCGCCACACACCAGGTGGATGGAGCCAGCCGTTCTCTCGAGAAAAAGCGCGAGTCGATCAAGAACATTGCTATTGTCCTCTCTAGGTTCGATGTATATGGATACCAGGTAGATATTTCTCTGTCCAGTGCTATTCACCTTTATTATAGCTAGGTTGGGGTGAGAGAATTCAGAGCATCCAATGCAGCTGACAATATTTTCTTTCACAAGTATAGATGCTTTTGTGACAGATTGATCAGTGAACTGAAAGATAATGTAGCCGGGGAATGTACCCATGTTCTTTTTGGTGCCGGTATAGGGTTCGTTAACGAAAATAAAGTCGGTGTCAGCATTGGAGGTATGTATTTTAAGTTCGTGTGTTGCATTTCTGCCCCTCCCTAGGTTTATCTGTACGCAGCTAAATGTTCTAGTTCTGCGATCCATAATCGATCCTATCTTGGAGCTTCTTTTTCATGTGAATAATCCTAGAGCAGATATTGGATGTGGCGCTGTGCTTGGTGTCCAACTCCCACTTGAACTGCTTGTTATGGTGAATGCAGTTGTAGCAATCAAGAGCTGAGTTCTCCCTTTTTACAGGGCAGTCCTTATATTGGTGAGTAATTGAAGAACAGTGGGAGCACACGGGATTTTCTGAGGTGCAGTTCTTTCTTGTGTGCCCGAATTGCATGCAAGTGTAGCACTGTAATAGAGGCACGTGTTCTTCAACGTGAACGCGCTGGTGGTCTACGTTAATTTTTCCTCTTCTTATTATTTCTCTCCACAGAGGTGGGGCAGTTAGAAACACGGCGTTATACAGTTGACTGTTCCTGTTTGCACGCTTGAACTTAAATATGATATCGCCGGATGCGATGGAGGTGTCAAAAGTATTTTGGGTTGTTATGATGTTGGAGAGTTGCTCGCAAGGGATGCTGTTAGACACGCCTTTCAGTATTATCATGGGTCTTAGTTTTCTACACGGCTCAGCCGTCAAGCTGCACTTGGCCTGTTTGACCTTGTCAAGGGTTATGTCCCTTTGTTCTACGCTATCGAATTCAACCCTGACTTTGCTGTTAGAAACAAACTTGACGTCAGCTGGTGAGAATTTTGTGTCTTTGAAGGATACACTGGTTCTGAATTCTTTCAATGTTTCTATCGCAGTGGATTCTTCACTTGCCGGTGACAGAATTAAGGCCGGCTTAGAGACAGGGATGGGGGAGGCAAGAGGGGCAGTTATAGATGTGCGACCGGCAGCGATGGCTGCGTAGCTAGCGGGACTTTTAGGTTGGGGGGTATTGAAAGTGTTTTTAAGAGAGTTTATTTCAGTTTTGATGATCCCGGTAAGATCAGATATTATACTACTTTTGAGTTCTGATAAGTTGTGAGAGTTCTGAGTACTTTGGGTGTCGTAGCGAAGTGGCTCGCTGTTGATAGAGGCAGTGTGGTTGCCGATATTAATGATGTCGTTAAATATATCTACAATTTTGTTCTTGTTGTCCCTACTCAGACTCTTGCCCGAAGTAAGGAGGAGTCGCGCGGCTTCGATTTTTGTGTTGACAAATTTACGATAATCAAATGGGGGGGTTGGGGTGTTGGGGGCGTCGTCAGCAGATAAGTAGTCGCAGTTTAGTCCTTCCTCGTCTGACAAAGTCAGAGAGTTGAGACGGGAACGTGTCGGTATAGACATTGGTTCATCCGGTATTAGGCAAGAATGAAAGTCAGAAATTATAATAAAGATGAAAAAAAAAAAAACAAGTGGAGAGACAAAAAAAAAAAAAATAAAAATAAAAGTCTATACGGTCGGGGGAGGGGGGCGCACTGAATACCTACTATGTCACTTTGTGGACATACAAATTCCAGCAAAATAGGCTTTATTATGGTTACACAGGTAGGGGTGGAGAGGGGGGGGGGGGGAGTCTAAAAATCCGTCAATCGCGATAGACTATCGGGCAGCTCAGTCGGTTTATGCCGATTTAGTGAATTAGATATGTAATAGAGAGTGAATATGAATTAGATACCTAAATACTCAAATCAAAATAATAACAATGAATAAAATTCACAAATTCTGGTGCATATGCAGGCCAGCTAGGGTATACAGTATATAACTAAGTGGTGTGGCAACTGGAATTCGCACTGAGAATCAGCCGGACGGCTTAGGTGTACGAGATAAATTATGCCTACTGTTTACGTGCTAAAACAAACTTATTTTACAGTAATTCTAAGAGTATGGTTTCACAAAACATATTGTAACTTACTGGCTAATGATCACAAAAAAATAAAAAAGGTATCAAAATAAACTAGAAAAGATGGTCTGTCCGATGGTATCAACGTAATACCACCTTCCTCGATGGCAACTGCTTCGAAAGTGTCCTTGAGAATTGAGATGTTGTTAAAGTACCTGAATATGGCGTGGTTTTCGGTGAGTGACAGTAGGTACAGTTCTTATCAATGTGGCGTCCTTTTTTTGGTCTTCTAGGCTTCCGAAGACCGTCTTCAGTACCAGCCGCACGCGTCAGGTTACGCAGATAAGGTCGATGTTCTGTAGAGGTTTTTGCAGGATATCTCCGGAGTTTCTGGCTCAATGGAAGGCAAACTTCGTAGGCAGTTGAAGGGTATCGAGACGCTTCGAATCACACCAGAAAAGTGGTAGGTTGTCGATCGCGTTTCCGAACGCCAGCCGATTTCTTGATTTTTTGACCTGGTTTCCTTCGAATCCAAGGTCAGGGAGCTGCGACCGGATGATAAGCACTATATCACTGCATGCACTGAATGAAGACAAAACTTTTGGTACAACTTTCACGTTTCTAGCGCTTAAATAGCCGATTTAAGGATTTTTTAACCGAGCGCGATTCCGAAAACGATCCGCTCTCGGCGCCGTTTTCCTTTAGCGCAACTCACGCAAGGCTCGTATAGAGCGCGCGAGCGGCGCGCGATCTGCGCGCAATCAGTTCTCGCCCTTACAGTTCCGCATATTGGCTCAGTACTATCGAAGATGGCAGACGTCGCGCGCCGCCTGCGCGCCGCTCGCGTGCGGCGCTTAGGTCGCGCGCGAGCTGCGCGCGGGCGGCGCAGAAGCGGCGCACGAACAAAAATGCACGCGCGCAGCTCGCGGACAGCTCGCGATCGGCTCGCGTGCTGCGCATTCGCGGCGCATTCGCCAGATGTGGACGCACCCTTAGACAAGCCAATATTTGTCCTAGAACCCGAATAAAAATATTTGTGGGATTTCCTTTGGTCTGTACTGTAGAGTTAATAAAAGAGTGACCAAAGTTTCTGTCTACATTTACCTAATTCCTACTTTAGGAGCACGAAGCTGGTATTTAAGTTCTTAAGTCCTATTGGGAGCATAGTGGTTGAGTCTTGTCTGTTCATAAATGTTCTAGAATGTTTCTGTTCTGTTCGGTTTGGGGTTCTGGGGTTTACGAGAAGTCAAGATTAGACTGGGTAAGAATGGTGCTAGTCTTAATAATAAAAATAAAAATATTATTTTAAGCAACAGTTGCCTAGGTGATGAGTTTGTGTGACAAAGTGCTACTATCAAAGAAAAAATGTGTTATTTGTCTTTAAAGAGCAAAAGAGGAAGGCTACGAATTATTTTATACCTGTGCGTATGAGTTCCCACGAGGCGCCAGTTAGTAAAAACTAGCTTCTGCCAGCGGTTTCACCCGCATCCCGTGGGAACCTCTGCACGAACCCGGATAAAAAGTGTAGTATGGGCTATCTAACACCGAAAGAATTGTTCAAATCGGACCAGTAGTTCCTGAGATTAGCGCGTTTAAACAAACAAACAAACTCTTCAGCTTTATAATATTAGTATAGATAAGAAGTGTTAAAAGCATACACTACAGCTGAATAGATAGATAGATAACTATAGGAAGGTAAGTAAATGAAATTCCATTACAACTGCACTATAAATACAGGTCTGAAACTGCACTACAGGAACCTTCATCAAAGTTCTTTGAAATCCGAGCGCCCTTCATTTGAACGTAATTTTATTTCCCCAAGTTTCTCTTTGAACAGTTTTCCCATTACTTTGTGTTTTTTATTGGTTCTCAATTAATTATTTTCTTTGGGGTTTTGATAACGTGTTGGAACACCGTTTCTACGTTATTGTTCCTAAGAACTTACCAACCTTATTTGATATAAATAAAAAAGGTAGAATTTAGAAAAACGAATTACTTTCCGTCTTACCACAAAAACTTTTAAACGTCAGTTTATGACTTGTCTAAAAAAATGTTAAATTATGATGTTGACATATGGTTCATTTTGCAGCCAAATTTTTTTTAGACAAGTGTACAACAGGGGTTTAAAAAGTAGTAGTAAGGCCAACAGTTTTCTTAACTCATTACGAGTAAAATGTAAAAGCTCATTGACGAAGAGCGTTGGTTTAGCGCCATCTATTATCGGATAGAAAACTTATATTCATAAGCGCCATCTGCCGGCGAGTAGCGGTAATAATATTTACGTCAATGTCAGCTAGATGGCGCTCATTTACTGTGAAGTACGATAGTTATAAAAATGTTCTGAATTTCAATTTATTAAATAATTTTAGGAGTTCAGTCATGGATGCAAATGTAAATTTTTCAGTCAAAATTTTTAAGTGCAGAAGATGTTTTAAAATGTTTTCCTATTCATGTTTTTAGTCTTTTTCAAAATCAAATAAAAAGTATCATTAGGTACCTATCTGAGCAAAATAAACCCTTATAAAAACCTTGGCACCCTTGCTTTACCTACTAAATAATAATTGTTATTACTATTACTTCTGTAGTATAACGAAAGTACCATATAATAAAATCATCATCATCATCATCATCATCATCATCTCAGCCATAGGACGTCCACTGCTAAACATAGGCCTCCCCCTTTGATCTCCACAGATACCTGTTGGAAGCGACCTGCATCCAGCGTCTTCCGGCGACCTTTATAAGGTCGTCTGTCCACCTCGTTGGTGGACGTCCTACGCTGCGCTTGCTAGTCCGTGGTCTCCACTCCAGCACTTTTCGGCCCCTCGGAACTTATAGTCGTTTCAACACCCTCTAATGTTTAAATAGTGTGCTTATATAAACTAATAGCTTATTTTTTACTTATAATAAAATAATGATAAAAAACTTTATTTTCTCTTAAATTATAATATGTTGTATTTCGTTCAAGTTTCTTGACACACTCATCAATTTTGTAGCGTCATTCTTATCATCGTGCTAATATTTACTGTTTATTTAACACACTGACTGATATTCTAAGCGCTGAAAAATGCAAGGTCCTTGCTCACAAACTTAACAAACGTTTTGCTAAGATCTTATTGTTTCAAAAATAAGGTCGATATTCCATTAAAAATCAGCTTTCAAGGAGTTGGTAAGAAATCTGCCTTATCTCCCGTGGATAATGTGGGTTATTTTCTTACATTGTTTTGCATATATGTAATTTATAAAATATACCAAGAAAATGTTAAGAAAATTAAATAAAAAAGAATTAATTTGTTTAATATATAAATTAAGCCCCGTAATACCAACTTTGTCTAGTCCTGAAATGACTGCAGCAACCAAAGTCCTGGGTTCGATTCCCGACTTGGTAGAAAATAGTAATTTCAAATAATTAATGTATTTTGATAGTTCAAATAATCCGATATAACAAGTTATTAGTACATAAGTACCTCCAACATCTTCTGTAACAATATTTTTTTATTCTCAAAAACCTCTATCGGCAGTTGGGTAAAAAGCATATCCGTTTTGAGTTGCTTTTCTGCAATTTTTCTTGTTTTGCATTTAAACTGCTATCAGTACCTAGTTAATGTACATTTTATTATGCAGCCATAATGCGAATCTGGGCCTGATTTTGCACAGGAGTCACGTTTAGCAAATTTTATTATCGTTAATCTATGTTGGTCGTTAAAGTGAAACTTTGTTGCTAGAGTACTGGATTTGGCCTTTACGTCATAAGATGTGACAAGGTTAAAAGCTAGGTTTTATTTTTTTGTAACAGTTCACTCAAGGCCGACTTGTTAGATCATTGTATAGGTGTAGGCATATTGTAATCTCTCTGTTTTCAGTGTGTCAAATGTATTTATGTGTGCAATAAAGAATAATAAAATATAATATTGTTTTTTGTAAGAGCACCCACCGTTTGATCATAAAAGTGAGATTTTTCATTGTTACCTTTAACAGTAACTCGCCTGCATCGATTGAAATTGAAGATTTTAAAACTTTCACGACTGTAGGAATAGTTAGGTATAGTTATATAGGGCGTAGTTAAAAACAATCGGCACTTGACGTTAACAGCATTTTCACACCAGCGGATTTTCACCTCAGTTTTTCCGAGTATCATCTTTCAGCAGTTTAACGTGCCTTCTGAAATAGGAGGACCTCGTCAAGACAAGATGTTTACCCATCCACGGTCTGACCGCACCTAGCGCTGCTTAACCTCATGGTAGATCGACCCGTGTGGCGTTTACTTAGCTACGATAGCTTCTCTTAAAATGAAAATTTTCGTCCATATAATAAATCTGTCCGGTATAATGATATAAGCACACTATTTAAACATTAGAGGGTGTTGAAACGACTATAAGTTCCGAGGGGTGGAAACTTTTCCATTGTCTACTGTATTTCTCGTAACCCAATGCTATGGAAGAAAAACTTAAGTCATTAATTTGAACTATTTTTGTAAGACAAAAGACTATTATTATAGAGGCTTAAAGTTCTTTCACCCTATCTTTAGACTGCGGCCAAAGTGGGCTTTTCCAAAGATCTTATCCTTAGTAGGTAGGTAATATTATTGTCCGTGTGTGCGGGTGTGGAAACGCGGAGAAAAGCTAGCAATAAACAAGCAACTAGGTATCAAGTAACGTATATAAGTAATTTGTTTATACCATAACCTATAATTAAAATATTGTGCCTTTATACCAGAAATCATGAGGTCATTGACTTCCGGCCAATTTCCGTACCTCCATTCATAATATTATAGTCAATCAAAACAAAACAACTGATCCATTCAACTTGAAGTCAAATAACATAAATATTTGTATAACTTTACGGAAGCAATGGATAAATAAATGAACTAGGTATATATTTAAATAATAAATTATAATATAAATCATTTATTTAAATAATAAATTATTTATTTACGATATGATTTCGAGTGTCCGGAGATTGATGTCAAAATGTTCTTGATATCTCGCCCTTGGTGATGCATGAGTTGCAATCGGGGTAGGGTGCCATTGGCAGCGTGAAATTGTGAACTGCAATTTTAACGGACAAGTTTACTTCATCATCATCATCATCTCCACAGATACCTGTTGGAGGCGACCTGCATCCAGCGTTTTTCGGCGACGTTTATAAGGTCGTCTGTCTACCTTGTTGGTGGATAATTAGGTACTACTAAGTTTTTATTGAGATTCCCATTAAAAAAATAAATAAATATAGCAACGAAGCCTGTTTGATTACTCATTATTAAATTAATTTATTTGAATAAGTTGGTATAGTACCTGTGGCTCTAAACTGCAGTTTTTGGGAATGGTGTGGTCAACTAACAAATTAATAATAAATCTTCAGTCTTAAATGTATTCATTTATTTGCCATCGTTTAACTTTAAATTTTAATATAATACCTAACTGTCTTTTTTATAGTATGTGTTAGGTTAGGTTAGTTTAAAATAATATTAGTAATACGTAGTGAATTCTATCTAAAACTAGGACTCTACTAGCCCAGCCTCGATAGCGGCAGCTTCAAAGAGCGCTCGTTACACATAACAGTTTTATTTTAATAATGACGTAACGAATCGTGTTGCGTGGCTAGGGTGACCATGCGTTACAAACGCTATGGGATCGGTGTTCTATTGTCCGGAAATATTAAATACTGTGGACTATTAAATGTGTAGAACAAAATATTGTGTAAAAGCGAACTTAGAAAGTAAACGGAACATTTATTTAATGCGTAATTTAAATAATCGATAGCCTTCATTTACTTCATTTGTTTTTCATAAGGGTTTTACTTTCTAATACCTACGTTTATTACTTCGTTTTCTCATCGTATGTCTTAGGTACATATTTTTTTTTTGTAACTTTCTCATAAAAAATATTGTCAGAATCAAAGTCTACTTTTTGGTAAATAGTGCTTACCTACCTATTTAAGTTTACTTTCGAGAAAATGGGATTCAGCGCCGTCACAAGCGATGCCTCTAGATTTGCAATAGGTATACTGCAATACCTAGGTACATATTTTTTTGGCGAAAGGACCAGATCGTGAGCTAAGTCAAAAAAATCGGCTAAAAATAACTAGGAATGGTCCCTCAAACCTCCAAACTTACAGTAACCCTACCCACCGACACTCAAACAAGTCGTAAACGAAAACGTATAGTTGCATCACGCATACAATTGTTATTGAAAAACAAATAACCCAGTCATGGACCGTAAATATTGCGCTCAGATGCATTTCTTAGTCAGCGGCCTTGCTGACTATGTTGCTGATAGTATGACCTAATTCTAGACTTACTAACAGCCAGTTTCTTCATCAAAAGTTAAAGCCAAAGTAAAAGTCAAAGTAATGTCTAATGTAAAAGTAACGGTCAAATTCAATTTGTCTATTAGTTTTGCTGTCACTTTAGCCTTGAAAAAACGTATTTGACCGTTACTTTTACTTTAGACATTACTTTAACTTTAACTTTTGATGAAGAAACTGGCCGTGAGAGTACCTACCTATACTGTAAGCTTTTAGTCGGCCGATGGTGTCATCAGGCTCATAAACCAGTATGGAGAATTTAATTTGAAAATTATGTCTTAATCTTAACAATTAATAAGAAACATTTACATTATTATGTGAAGTTATATTTATGCGAAATGAAATCACTTTTTAAATCCATAAGAAAGAGCAACTACAACTATGTAGTATGGAAATGAATGGTACCTAGTGCACTTTACAATACATCGATATCGTATCCGTTAGATATAACACTAAAAAATAATGTTTTATTGGATTCCCTACACGATATAAAGTAAAATGATTGTTTTTTTTTTTAGTTAAGTTATATTATTTTTTCCGATCATTTTATTTCATGGATTTCCGCAAAACTATCGGCCGATAATTTAGTCTGAAGTGTAGGTATTGGGGCTCTTAATAAAAGTGTTTTTTTGTATGTCAAAAAATATTTTTATCAGATGCATATCGTGATCCTATCTCATAAATATTACATGAAAAATAAATTTGATGTGTCAAAATAACAGCATTTTTATCAGATGCAAAAAATATGATACCGAAGAATACATTTTTTGCTTTTTATATGCGTTTCTATCTGCACCCAATGTGTTATCTCCAAAACAGCCTGACCGATTTAGACAAGACTTACATTGACATACAGCTCATATTTCGGAGAGTTATTTATAGAATAATTTTAGAAAATTATGCAGAAACTGACTTTTATACCGCAGACCGCAGAAAATGGGAATAAAATAGTCATCAAACTAATAAAAATGATGAAGTCGACTATGATGCACTGTGGTCACATGAGTTCACTATGTGTTATTCAGATTAATTGAGAAATGCTAGCTAGGGTGACGGACACCTATTTGCATTCGTTTAAAGTGCAATCCTAGGTACTGATATCCTGATGACCGATGTAACCCAAGTCCTGAACCAAAAATACCGTTTTACATATTTATAAAGCCTTATACATGACTAGCTTCCCGTAGCTGTATGGTGACAAAAACTAACCTATGTCCTTCTCAAAAATCGATAAATATAGATTATACGGTCTTATTTACGGGGTTATATGTAATTTTTTAAGTATTTCAGTGTTTATTTTCAGGGTGCAACTGCTGAAAAACATGAAGAAAAGCGAACGACGGAGCGAGGAAGTATGAAGTAACAATGACTGTAATCCAAATATGAAATGATTATTACTGTTACTGATTATCTTATTAATAACATGATTAATGATGTGGAATGAAAATTAATATTGACGATAGAGACTTACGAGATGGTAAGAATTGGTCAGCAAAATTTTAAAATCTCCGAATGTATGGGATGCAAGTGAAGAATGTGATGAGATTAAGGCATCAGAGAATAAATGTCAATTAAATATTATAGTAATATAAGCATTTAAATTACCTGAAATACCAGAAGATTGACATCATTATTATAAAAGACTATTCAGTGATTTCAATAAAATAAAGGAAATCTTTTTATGGTATGTAAATAATATACCTAGCTTCTGCATTCCTACTAACAGAAGTATTGTTTATGAAAGAAAAATCAATACTGGATTATTCGGATGATTTTCTATTGTGGTTTAATGAACGAGTCTGAGATTGTTATTGAGGAAAACCCATTTTATTAGTTAAAAAACACTATAAGTTTAAAAAACACCACTGTAAGTTCCTGGTGATGTTGGTTCGTTGGTGATGCAGATCACGTTAAGATAGAATAAATACTGAAGGATTTAAAAAATGACAAATTTCTTCAAAAAGATTGCATGAGCTGATGTTGCTTTCATAATATTTTATTAGTGGAAATGTGAAACAGCACTCTGGATATTTATTTCGTAAGAGTGTAACCGTCGAGTGATATTGATGTTCTCGTGGGCGATAGGTATCGGTCATTTCTTATTGCATTCTTCATATTTTCAGCTTTGGGATGGACAGGATCCGTTTCTAGAGTTTCTAAAAACAGAATGCAGTGAGATAGTTTTGTTATTTTTACAAAATGCGTGTAAATCCTATGTTAGAAACAAATCTACATAGGCATATTTTTATTTTTTCGGGACAGATACATAAATTTTCCCTATACCAAATTAACTAACGCGTATTTAGATATTTGTTCTAAATATGTTTTAAGAAATTAAAAATACAGGAAGGATCATTATTAAAAAAATTGCTACAATATAATATTTTAATCCAATTAAAATGAGTTTATTACCTATATTAATTAATAATTTCAGCATGATTAAGAAATCGCACTAAAATTAATAAATTACTCACTCATGAGTTGGTTTTGGCCCAATTTTTATAAAAATATTCAGGTCAGGAGACCATTCATCGTTTGACGACGTTTATAACTGCTTCATACAGATTACGTCTTGAAAGATTTATTATTGTTTACTATGATGACTCTGAAAGACGCTAGCTGCATTTTTGTCAAGTGAAAAACAGATAGTTTTTTGTTTTCAATATGGTGGTGATATGTATCTACATAATTTGATTTTCAAGTTTGAATGTTTTTGAAGATGAATTATGAAGTTTTTTTTCTTCTTTACATTCTTTTTTACATGGTAACAAAATGTGCTACAGTAGTGGACTTAACGTATTATTCATTCTTCACGAGAAAAACTTTAGGGTTAGGGGAAAATGGTCGTGGCAGGTACTGAAACTAGAAAAAATACTCACGTAAAATAACTTTGGCAATATTGATACAGCACTTTACGTACATAGCACTTGCATTGATAACAAAATGATAAAATAGGCGAAGCAAAAAAAGTAACTGTCAGTAAACTCTTATCTTTATCAAAAATGGTCTCAAAATGCATTTGAACTTTCCGACATAGTATGTTAGGCAGAAGTAACGAGTAAGTTATTAAAAACTCGCCCATCAGTATTCAAGTCAAAAGTTTATGGTTATAAAATTTTTTGCACGGAAATCTATCTAGAAAACTTGAGAAAGCTGTGAACCCGGCAATCGCAGAAAGGCATTATGCGCACCCAATCGCAGAAAGGATTAGTTCTGTTATTAAAGTATTAAAGTATCTGAATATATCATTCACCAATCACGTAAGGAATTAAATAAACAGGAAATAAACAAAAGCACGTCACATAACAATCCCATAGAAAAGAGTGCATTCTATTACTTCCTATAAAGAAAATTCAACAGCTGATAAGCACATTTAGCGAAAAGTCATTTCACGGCGTCTCTCGCCGCATGCAAGCAATCAGTCGCCGGCAAACGTCCGCGGCGAACACACGTATTTACACGGTTCGTGATACAAACGCTATCGTACAAATTCGCGAACGATTTCCCGACACAGTTCCTTGGTTTTCCAACTGATTGTGCTACTTTTAGTGTTACCTTTTTTGTGCTGGCTGATCTACGTTGCTAAGGTAAATAAATCGGTGGTAATCTGTTTTTATCTTAGTTTGTTTTGTGTAAGTCATTGGTTAAGAATGAATTTACAATTGTATTTTATGTTTGTTGTGTGAAACTGAAATTTTAGTTTCAGTAGATTGTTATTTTTATTCATAAAATTAAACTTTTCATTCATGTTTTCATACGAATGTTTAAATATCCGCTGTTACAGAAATAACTTATATTTTTATTGCATTAAAAAATGCTACTATCTAAAACGATATAATTTTAAAGCAATTTTCAGTCATCATTTTTCAAAATAAACCCCAATTCTTACGACCTATCCCAATGAAATCTTATATGCAACATAACAACAATTAATTACTGCATCTCAGAAATAGCCGAACTAATGAAAACATACGAAACTGATCATAACAACGTTGTATTTTGAACTAAACTGAAGCTATTGGCTGAAACAGAACTTGCTAAAATTGCACTCAACGTTTGAGACCACCTGTTACTAAAATCCTGTATTTTGAAACGATCCGTTGCTTACGGATGGTAGTGTTTTGATATAAGCCTCTCCTGAAAGACAGGTTCTAACCTGGTTCAGGCAAATGACACATAAGGACTCTTCTTCTTTAGAGTAGAATCCTCATTGTATGTCATACTTAAATACTCTGTATAATTTTTATACTGGGAACTTATTCCCGTTAATAAATAAAAAGTATTCTATGTGTAGGTAATTCGGACATATGCCAAGTTTTGTCAACGTCCATTAAAGAGTTTTTGCGTGAAAGAGTAGATAACATACATTCATGAATAACTTTCACGTTTATAATATTAGTAAGATGAAATTCTTAAGCACGTAAGAATAAACTTAAAGCTACTATCCTTAACATAAAAGGAATCCATTCTTGTTTAAAGGAACCATGGTTTTACTGAAAGCAATGGAGATAGTACAAGCAAGTATGACATGTTTTATCTTAGAAGCATTTGTTCCTTATTGACGCGTCGACTGAGATGTTCAGTGTGTTCCTCATTATCTCTAAGTGAACAGTTGAGAGATGAAGGGACGATGCTACTGTAGAGATACAGGTCTGTAAGGTGGTCTCTTTATGTAATTTTAGGCTATCAGCTTGAGAGAGTGAAAGCAAGGGAGATCTACTCTCTTTTATTATAATTACCATTTCTGCTTACTTTTATTGTTTTCAGAAATAAAATATTCAAAGTATTTTTTTCACATAAAACTCGTATGTAAATTGCTGCAGTCGTCTATCCGGGATTGTCATTTCACCATATGGTGCTACATGGTTTTCATAATTCAGGATTTGTTACAACTAAAACTTGTTAATTACTTATGATAAATAGATTCAATTAAAGTCTTCTAAAAATAGTCTCTTCCAGTCTTTTAAATACATACAATATTTTATCTACTACACTAAGTTACTTAAGCAAAATTAATTCAGAAAACTACATTACGCAAGCAAAAATGGTAATCGGAAACTTCAAAAATATGTTGGAATTTTAATAAAAACGGTTCACAAGGTGCTTCCATGGTAATAAAATTGTGCATTGGTCTGTCAAAAGTTAAATTTATTAGTACTCGTTACATATTATTTGCATATTTAGGGGTACTAACTCAGCAAACAAATTGGCATTTTTTTTTTTGGAAAATCTTAATTTTAATCAAAGTTTTCAGTCGGTATGATACCGGCAAAATACCTGGTCTCTGTTACGTGGGTACTATTCATCTTCAAACTGATTTATGAGCAAACTATTGACCGACTAAAAGTCTGCAGTGTGTTGGTACTGGTACTCTAATAAAATTATGCATTGGTCAGTTAAAAATTTAATTTATGAATACTCTTTAATATTATTTGCATGTTTAGTGTTTATGCGAGCCGTTGAAGTTATATCACAATTGATTATAAACTTTTCGATAGTAAATACGTGTTATTGTTTACAAAACAATTGTTTTAAATCAGATTGTCATTTATAAACAGGAAGATGCATAACTGGGAAACTCATTACTGATACTGAATTTAAATAAGTTACTTTATTGATCTCTCTGAAATAAATAAGCAAATGTTCTTCATTTGTTTCATTATTACTATTCTGCTCTCGTTCAAATTTATTTGGGGTCAGTGCAAGTTTTCGTCTTCCAGGCTTCTATTCGTTTTACATGACCATTTCTCATCAACGTCACTGTTGCTTCATTATTTTCTAGGTGTCTAGATCAGTCTTTCCCCTGATAGGTAATTGATTTAGATCACCAAAGAACCTCAAGCGTTAATAAATCACGGTATTCAAAAGAACACAGATGAGTTATTTTACCCTTTAGACTTTATCCACGACCACTTGATTTCGGCAATTTACCTCTCGATTTATTTCGCAAAATTTTGCAATCACCATACAAACGCCCGCATGAATGGGGCGGATCGATACGTAAAATACTTGATTCACAAGAACCGGTGCAGGAATTTAGCGTAATGGTGCCAAATTAGTGCAAACGAGTGCGACTGAGAATTCTGACGACAGTCAGTCGTACGGACGTATCCTAGGGACGCCGTCGAATTTGATTGTTGAGTATTGTCATAAAAATGAGTAATATGCCGAAGAAATTTGTAAACTAAATTCTTTCTTGGTCTGCACTAAAAGACGAAAACAGCAATGCAAACTCAAGTACTCTTTAAAGAAACGTGCTCCTTGAGAACTTGCTCGAATTTAAGTTCGATAGAAAATGCAAAGCGGTTGCAACAGAAAAATATTTCTCTCCGGTTTCTGGCTTGCATTGATATTTTTATTTTGCCTCGTGTTTCTTTTGCCACGACAATATTAAAGGTTGCCAATATTTCTGAAAACTGTGACGTGTCAGTAGAATTTGTTCTCAAAATAGATTGCAACGATGTTTGAAACACATTATATTTGATAAAAATGTTCAGTAATATATCGGAATAACATATAACCTGCTTTTTATCCGGGTGCTAGAAGTAGCTCCCTCAAGACAAGAGAAAACGTGTGAGGAACAGGCAGTATGTTTTTATAAATCTGACTCAGGCACCACTGACTTATCGGTAGAGGTAAACATGACCAAAATTGCAACGAAAAGTTTGACATCGTCAATCCTGAATTATAAAGTCTTGTTAGGCCATATTTTTTTTAAATAAGCTTTCATCAACAGTGAAAAACTAAATAGGCTGGTGATGTGTTGACAATTCAGTAATTCCAAAGATTAACCATGACCCACATGCCACGGTCAATCTTCGCATAGCCACATTTTAATCAAAATTGTTACGGAATGTCTGTCTAATTGGCGGATTTATTAGCTTCTAAACACTAGTGACATAGTTTGTAGAGTCTGATGATATCAATAGTAAAGACGAGTTTAGACAAGCGAGTGCAAGAGTAATTAGTCTCGATTATTTCAATGGAAAGCTTAATGTGAGGTATTAACATTTCGCTGAATTAAGAGGTGGCCTAGTGGGTAAAGGACCAACCTCTCAAGTATGAGGGCGCGGGTTCGATCCCAGGTCAGGCAAGTACCAATGCAACTTTTCTAAGTTTGTATGTACTTTCTAAGTATATCTTAGATACCATTGACTGTGTTTCGGATGGCACGTTAAACTGTAGGTCCCGGCTGTCATTGAACATCCTTGGCAGTCGTTACGGGTAGTCAGAAGCCAGTAAGTCTGACACCAGTCTAACCAAGGGGTATCGGGTTGCCCGGGTAACTGGGTTGAGGAGGTCAGATAAGCAGTCGCTTCTTGTAAAGCACTGGTACTCAGCTGAATCCGGTTAGACTGGAAGCCGACCCCAACATGATTGGGAAAAGGCTCGGAGGATGGATAAGAGGTGTCATCATCATAGATCTGTCTTTTCCCAACTATGTTGGGGTCGGCTTCCAGTCTAACCGGATGCAGCTGAGTACCAGTATTTTACAAGGAGCGACTTCCTATCTAACCTCCTCAACCCAGTTACCCGGGCAACCCAATAACTCTAGGTAAGACAGGTTGTCAGAATTATTGACTTTTGACTACCCGTAACGACTGCAAAAGATGATCAAATCATAGCCGGGATCTACACAACAATAAACATTTTGATGAAGCCACGGGACCATCCTTTGCATCTTACAAACTTAACTATTATCACTTATTAAATACGGCAACAACAAGGAAACAGTAGAGGAATATTGCTAAAATACTGATAGATGCATTGGACTCTCCGAAAGGATGTTTGCAGAAATTCATTTTTTAAGGACTACTTATTCTTCATTTCCTACACTGTTCAATGTTGAATCTCTCAATGTTCAGGATATAGTAGTTCTGTTCAGACGATGACATCATGTGTTATGGTATTGTCAGTTATGTGTATGTAAATATATGTCATTGTGTAAACAGCGTTATCTCTGTGTGAGGCTGTGAGTACTAGTTTCAGAGCATTCTAGTTGCGGTTCTAGTTTGCATCTTATTATTAACAGAGGCTAGGGTTGTTTCTTTATGCGTTATGTCACGTCCGTTTTCCGGACAAGTTAAAACCTGCGTGTACTTATGTTTAGATGTGTTTAGAGTATCTGCATTTATGTATGAGAAAAAATCTATCTGGACGCACATGCTTTATAAAAACAACAAAAATATGAAAATATCAGAAATAAGACGTTGAAGAAGAAACTAAAAACTTTGATACAATTACACACTTAATACTATTTACACACTACTACTATTTTTTCAATGCCAAATGATTCAATGCCAGAAAGACTGCAAACTGAGTGTGCAAACTGAAACTTGGCACGAATCTAACGAGAGCATTATTAATTGTGATAACAATCCGAGAAAGTCTGGAGCAACTAAATGGAACAGTGTTGCTTAAACAATCTAATTATAAAATTGCTCGAGCGAAAATTATTAGCAAATTCAGACAATATAATGAGCATGAAACTAAGTGAGTAACTTTAGGTATGAATGACGCTGAACAAAAAGTTACAGTTACAATAGAAGGCAGGAAAAATAAACTGAAAGTAATGTACATTACAGACACAATGGAAGAGGTAAAACGGTTTATTTTTCATACTTTAAACCAGGGTCAAACAAAAACCAATGCGATTTTCACACAACAAAATAGTATGGCTGCCATAACCTTTGAATCCTATCTCAGAATCAGGTCCGAGATAATTTATAACGTTCAACAACTCACTTACAACCTATTGTTGAAATTCCAAGACGCTTCTCAGAATTAAATCAACGAATCCATTTATAACAACCATATTTCGAATCTCAAGTTCTTCTTTTCCTAATCTTTCATTATCATTATGTTTCTGATGATTTATTGCATTGGTACTTATGTTATCTTCAGTTTGATGATCGTCCGAACAGATGGCTATTATAACCCGTCTTGTTTTAACTTTATTAGTTTATAACTCAAACAAGTTTGCTGTTGAACCCGAGTTAAGGATTAAATATGGCTGGATTTTATTAGCTACGATATGTCTTCGGATTGGGAAGAATGTTTATGGTCTACATAGTTTGATGATCAGGGATGTATCTGTGAATAATAAGTGTCTTTAATGTTCTTACAATTTAAATTCGCATAGCATTCATGGGCTAACGACTTCTTAGAATTGGTAGTTATTTTGTTGATTTTGTTACTTGACTCAATAATGTGCTTGGTTGGAGACGTGATTGCGTCCACGTATTCGCTTTGTCCTAATTCCTCTTTCTTATCTTTATGGCAACCTACACATGTACAATTAAATAAGACCTGAGTATTTGAGTGTATCTACCACTGACTTGCAGTCACTGTTTTTCATTTTCGCCGATGATGTTATGTTATGCGCTCCCACTTTTGTCTCCTCAGTAAAAATTACTCCGCAATATTATGAGTTTTCCGTACATTAATATCAGCGTTGGCAATGTCACAAGAATCTATTGCATCATAACGTGCAACAGATCACAGTCATTGGCGTGACTGAGTAATACGAGAAAGTGTACCATCTTAGCTTTTCGTGTACCATCTTGGTTCTTCGTGTACCATTTTAGATTTTCGTGTCCCACGCGTTTCGTGATTGCTTCCTTTTTGATTTAAGAATTTTGACAGGAGAGAGTTTTTGCATAATTTCTTCACAATCGGGGCAGTATATGATTTATTAGGAATTTGCTTCGGTAGTGCATACGCGAGCTGCATGCAATAAGATTTACTGTTAATAATTATATTGAATTTGCAAGTAGAGGAGATTTAAGCGATAAAAATTCTGGAGGAATTCCATTTCAATGAATTGACATTTACATTATAGAATGTATAGTCGACTTAAAATTACTCAAGCGTTTAATAATATAATAAGTAACATTTTCAGCTTCAATGTAGCAAAGCGAGATCCGACGTTTTCGACGAATTCTCGAATATAAATCGACTCAAATTCGAGGAATTAATGGTTACCGAGATTTTAACAGTGCGAATTATTACTGACAAGGCTGAAGGCATTCCTTTGAGTAATGGAGTTGTGTTCTTGCTCTCGTTAAAAGGGTGATATTGTTCATTAAGATTTTGTTTGATTTTAATATTGCCTATGCCAATTAGGCATCTAAATCATAAGGCTAAAAAATAATGTTTTGGGAATGTACTTTTCTTCATAAAAAAAACAATTGTTTTCTCGTTGCCTAGGTAAAATAAAAAGAAGAACAATCATTCTTAACTTATAAGTAAGTCTTTAGGATCAAACAAACTTTGTACAGAACTCAGAACTCGTTAACTTTCTTAGCATTGTCATACCTAATTACAATGTAACGAAGAGTGTCGTCTATATAAGGTGCTTTAATATTAACTGCCAGGACTTGAATGGGGGGTAGTATTGCGTTTATAGATTACAATAGTGAAGATAAATAATTGATTATTTGTCATATTTTTTTTCATACAAAAAAAATACGTATAAATTTGACTTAATTTATTAGTTTAACCATCCAGTAGAGCTGCGCGTTGCCACTCTTGCAGAACGGATAGAAAGAGATAACAGTTGTTTTCATTGACGAAGCGACACTACGTGCGTAATTTGTGAACCACGTTATGCAGAGTAGAGCCAATGTTAATTTAACTTGTTTAATGTCTCAAATTGAATTGACTGTTCCGGGGAACGAAATTCTTTCACTATTGTAATCTATAAACGCAATACTACCCCCCATTCAAGTCCTGGCAGGTAATATTAAAGCACCTTATATATGTATGTATATCGTCAATATTAGTTTGACTAACTAAACAATATTGACATACAGTACAAACATACCGACAGTACATATAGAAGGTTACTTATGTAATACTGTGACCACCGCGGAAGGAAAGATAGCGGAGATGCCATGAGGAAGCTAGGCACCTTCTTGTAGGTCAAGTAACATACGGTAGGCGTGACCAGTTACTAGAACTAACGAGACTTGTCAAATTAAAAAAAACCTGTCAAAGATTGCTTTTGATTGATTGGTGATTTTATTTTTAAAATAATGGGCGGGTTCCATTGAAGACGTTCAAGTGCGAAGTTATTACGTTTTTTTTTATAGTAAGTTTCTCGTCCGCCGAACACTACATTTTGGCGCGCTTCTTTCTTAAGAGATTTTGCGTTATGAGTTATGACATCTCCGTTAGTGATTTTGTTCTCCATGACTGTAACTTACATAAGGGCACACACATATTTCACATAGACTCTTCCATAAAATCGCGTGGGTGTCACACTTGCTAAATAAGGTATTTAAAATGAAATATATCGTTGACATTGCGTACGTAGTTATGGTATTTACATAAATAGGTACATAATTTATATTTTTTATGTACTTCCTCAGGGTCACTTATTTTTCTTCTATAAGTACAAGGAACCTACATGGTATTTCTAATTTAGAATCTAGAAACGTTCCTTTCAGAATTTCCTTTACTTTATGTAGATTCTAGTAAAGATTTAGGTTGATATGTCATGTGTCAACCATCTTTTAATTACCTATGGGCACCTACTATTATATTTTGGATAACCGAAATGCCATTGGAAAGAATTGATTTAATTATTTTATTTTTTTGTATTTTTGTGTTGTGTTTTTGTATTATTGTGTTTGGGACTGTTGTAAATATTATTTCCAGCTAATTTGTATACATACATTTGGCAAATAAATGATTCTTATTCATGTATCTGGTAGAGATGTCATGGATAGAGCGAAGTGGAGAAGAATGATCTAGAAAGACCCTCCATTATATCTGAGATAAAGGTATTTGTGGAGATCAAAGGGGGAGGCCTATGTTCAGCAGTGGACGTCCTATGGCTGAGATGATGATAATGATAATAGAAGAAGAAATAGGAGAAACAAAGCAATGGCAATATAAACAAGCATGCATGTCAAGGGGCTCGAAATAAAAACGTAAACACCGTCAATACTCGTAATTTATCAAAACGAACAAAAAACATCTCACGTTTATCATATCTTTACTCGTCAATATGATTATAGAATTCCATGAAAATCGTAATACCGTACAGTAAAGTATTAACCATGCGTTATGTTGGCAAGCCCGTCAATATTATTTTTGTATCAAGGCTGTCAGATAAATTATATGAAAGTACGATATCCTGAGTGGTGGCTGATAACGTATTGTTATCAATAGATTGAAGGTCCTTGAATGGAAATAGTCTGGAATATCTCATCCTGTAAATATTGAAGGATGTATCTGAGGGAATTCATAAACATGCACGTACCTATATAAATACATATAACGACATTATGTTCTAAAAAATAAGAATTTGCCGTATCTTGTCGTCGCCTCTCAAATCAGCTCCTGCACGAGTATCTGGCCGACCTTAATTTTGACGTATCTTATTTTTCTGCTTTTAGCAATTTGTCATTTTAGTTTGGTACCTACGTATTTAGTTTGGTATCTTGCACCATTTTTAACCGACTTCCCAAAAATTTGGTTCTCAATTCGCAGGTCAACAATATTTAACAAAACTTAATTTTCTTAACGGATATATTTCACTCTACTCAAGATTCGATGACACAGTTTAGTTGCAATTCACTCTAAGCGTAGGTGACCGTCCACGCGTTGTACCTTGAACTATCAGCCATTCCATTGACAAATCCATAAAGAATTCACTTTACAATTCAATTCATAGCCAATCCTAAAAAACTAGGCAGAGTAATATAATAGAACCTGTGCCGATTTTACCTTGAAACAATAATAAAAAAGGATTTTAAGAAAAAGTTATTACCACCCATAAAATTGATCGTCTTAACATTTGAATTGAAAACTCGTTTCACGGATTAGCGTGCTTTATTTGAATTAAGAAAAAATATTTTATGCGTGTAATTTTAATATTGATCCATAAAAGCGAAATAAATTAATTTTTAAATGCCTTCATATTATTATTTAAAGAACAATATTCGGCACACATGACCTCACTGGTACAAGGATCGCATAAAACGTAGAGGCTAATCCTAAATCCTTTTCAAATGACAATACTGATCATTATGACACACTACCATATAGAACCTCTATACAGTTATTGCTACCTAATCAGCCTATTTATAAGCAGGCAGGGACCAGGGTGATCTCGATGACGTCACATTTAATGATGTCATGGTGACAAAAATCATTGGTCCGGCACCGTTAGCTGTCAAAACGGATAATTGATTTATATGCGCTTGCGACATTGAATGGAAGCAACATTGATGAGTGACTATTGAAGCCTTGGTAGCGCTTGGTAAATGTGTAAGAATAACATTAATATATAATAGTTGTAGTGGTTTTATACAATTTTGTTTGTTTATTTGGTTTCTGACACTTAAAGCACTGGTACTCAGCTGAATCCGGTTAGACTGGAAGCCGACCCCAACATAGTTTGGGAAAAAGGCTCGGAGGATGATGATGATGATTTGGTTTCTGACACTTATAACATATTTTCAATTTTTAAAGATGGTTTTGGATGATGACCTTATTTTTTGAGGTTTTGTTTACCTATACAATACAAATTGAAAATTACCCATCTGTACCCATTTACCTCTACTCGTACAATCAAAATTTTCGTTCGCTTAAATTCTCTTTAACAATATTTTTTTGGATTTTACAATAATGGAGCCCTTTTTTTTTTCCGACGTCAAAAATCATCAAATGACCCCTCCCGCTGTGGGTTAGCAGCGGTGAGGGAGTGTCAGACTCTTACTGACTAAAAACCGTCGTGTTCCGTCATAGGCCTTTTATGTACCAGGGCCGCGGTATCTCTTTCGAACAACCCGCAGCCCCGGCAGGAATAATGGAGCCCTTAGGTACATGATATCAGTCACGATTAAATCATAATCGTTGTCGGAGTAAAAAAAAACAAATGCAAATCAATTCGGTCGTTTTTAAAGTTATCGCAAAACAGATAGATCAGCATTTATTTCCGTACCTAGTAATAATAAAACTATCTACAGATAGTAACAACGATAGAACACTATATGATATCAATTGAATTTCTGAGTAAGTTCAATTGATCGGTTGAACCTGTTTCAATTGGTGACGCGACAATATTGTCGGGAAATGTGACTGTAATTATGATCTATGATTATGATAAATGTGATGACTGATATTAGACTGGAATTTAGAATAACGGTCCGGAAGAATTTAGTTTGAACGTAGTGGGCGCTGTTTTTGAGGTATTTTGATGTTTAGGCAGTTATGGGATTTAAAACGTGGCACAAAGGAACGATTTCCATAACAAAGTATCTGAAAGTCGGCAGCAGATAGAAGATTATAGAAGGAGAAAACATGCTGCGCCGACCCCAATTAAAATTAGGATAATATTTTAAACTATAGAAATACAATACTAAAGTAATACATAAAAATATTCATAAACAGTTAAACTACACAACATCTGTGAGGTACAATAAATCCCACATACACAAATAAAATCTAACAGCAGCCATTAATATCAAACGAATCCTACTCAAATTACCAACAGTAACCAACAGTACTGCAATATAACACCCTATAGTTGGGACATTTAACGCCATTACTCGCAAATGTCCCGTTTGTATCGACATCCGGACCTTTCGGCATTAACAGATGTTTCTATGCGGCTGGACAATAATGGGTAATTTGTACCGTAGGTACAGTTTTATCACATAGTTTTATAGAGGTAGGACTGTTCAGGTAAGGTAAGGTCAAATCTGGATTCGACCCCTTTAAGTTACGAATAACGTAATGAAATTATAAGGTTTGATATTCGGCCAAGTATCCCGAGTTTTATAAATACTCATGCGGTAATTTTTGTGTGATTTTAGCCGCTGTTTATAAGTTGGGAGTTATGGAAGATATATATTTTTTTAAGACGAATGTTATTCAGTTGAATTCCGAAATTATTATCAAACGCTGTAGGGAAAAGCTAAAGTCTGGATGTCTGATTATCATGATGATATCAGATCGATCAACTGACGATGCTTCATTTTCATCTCCTCTGTTGATAGTGACAATGAAATAAAGTAAAATAATGACTTGAACTTATACCGCTCTTTTCTACAAACAGATGTTCCCCTAATATCATTAGTTGCTAATTTAATCCGCATTAACAACATTGTGGTACATTTGTTGCTAATAGTTGTCACATTGCTATTACCACCCTTCGGCACAGATGTTCTTGTCGTGAATAAAATAATTAAGAACCAAAACGAAATCACCAACACGAGTTCAACATGTGTGAAACAGCAACTAAAATGTATTTATACTAAATAGCGTTTTCTTAGTCCTGGACCAAAACACACGTCATGTTCCTTAAAATGAAAATTAAACAATAAAAGACTAATCATCATCTGCCTGCCATTATGGGATTGACTTCCAGTCTAACTGGACGCACCTGTTTTCAATGTGAAGCGATGCCTATCTGACCTCCTCTACCAAATTACTCGGACAAGCCGACTATGTATCTTATTACCAAAATAATTCCTTGCCTTAAATCTCAAATTGTATTAAATCTATGGTGACTTTGTGTAGAACTGTAAAATGTTATCCCACTTTTGGGCCCTATTTGTCACCCTACTTCTATCCACGAGTTGGTTTCACGCGATCAAAGCTGTGCAGACAATTTGTCGCCAACTGTTCGCAGACCCTGCTCGCCACATCTGTCTGCTCAATATTGTGTGTAAATCATGCAGTTCCGATCAGCTGGCAGTGTGAACTTGACACGCATACCTTTTTTGTTTACTTTTTTTTTTCGTGTTGTTGTGCTAAGTTCTAAATATGTTAAGTGTAGGTTGGGTATTTTCTTTATTTAAATTATGGTACTTTTGTAACTGGCAAATGCTCATTCTCCCCTGTCAAATTCTTTTAGAGAGAATCAAAAAAACGCTAACGCTGTAGTCCTTGTTTTGCTGTAGTTTGGGTTGGTCAAAACACAAACTTAATGTTTTTTTGATGTTTAACATGGTTATGGATAAGGAATCCAAAATAAATGTTAATACTTTTATTTCCTTTTTAAAAGATAACTTAATAATTAATTTTATTTTGTAACATGCTAAGTTTTGCGAAATGCAGTTTGACTGAAAGCTTATTGCACTCATCAAGTCTTTTACTACCTTTGACAAATAAAGCGATACAAAACCTTTGATATAAAGTCTCCATTCATACAGCAACAGCAAGCAATCGTAAAGGAATGAGTAATAGCAAATGTATGGTGCAACATGATGCATAAAATCACGTAACATGATCTTTAGGTTAGGATTACAGAGTCATTATAAAGCTGTAGTATTAATACTTGGTGGCTTATTACTTAATTAGTTTCGAAATAATCCAACTTAATGGTTTACTAGCTGTGGTTTATGGCAGTATATGTAGTCTATCAACCTCCGTGTTTATAGTAACACCTTGCCGTGCCAAATGCGAGAGATGATTTGGCAAGATGTTACTCTGGAATGAGAATTCGTAACATCGAAATTAGCCGTTTAACCGTAAAAATATCAAATTGATCAACTCACTTTCACATAATATTAGTGAGGATTGGGTAAAGCAGGTGTCCTATTTTTAATCTAGATTTTAAAATGTTGTGTCAACCATACATCCATTCTTTGAACCTTGCAGTGTGTCTGACTTTTTATAAGAGCGAAACCAAATCTTTAAATAGGTGCGTAAAATGCAGGAGCAAGTGTACACTTTGCCTAACTGCCTACCGCATAATCTTTTCCTTCTCGTCTCAATTTATCCTAAGGTTGTCTGGAAGAGATCGCTCTTAGCGATAAGACCGCCCATTATGTCATCTACTTTAACTAGATTAAGATCAAACATGTAAAATTTGTGTACCTAATAAAGTAAATCTATCTATCTTTTGACTTTAACGTGGCTGAAATATGAGTCAGAATTAGATTATAAGTAAGTTTACCAACCGTGTGTTCTGAATGGAGTGTAAACTTCCAGACACATAAATTATTCACTATGTTTGTGTTTCGTAATGTTCAAGATCTGGTATTTATTCAGATGCGACATACCAATGACACCATTGACGTTTCTGTATGCAAATATTACCTACTTTGTCATTGAGAATAGTATAATAAAGTTTCATTGATATCTCCAATTTGATATATTGTTAGATTTTTTTTTCAATGGGAAATACTTACGCGTTTGTTGGTATACTTACCTATAATATTTTAATGATTGTTTAAATGCTCTAAGCTTAGAAACGTTAGAGCTGATTTGAAAAATTATTTCAGTATTAAATAGCCTATTTACCGAGGAGTGCTATGAAGTTAGTTTTTCATAAAGGAACGCCGAGTAATTCCTTCAGGAAGCGGGTGTAATGAACATGTCATTTACTTCTCAAATATTCTATAAATTTGACAAAATAATCGACAAAACATAAAGGGGTAGGTTTATATCTAAACTAATATTATTAACTTTGTTTGTTTGATTGTAATGGATAAACTCAAAAACTACTGGACCGATTTTAAATATTCTTTCACCATTAGAAAGCTATATTATTATCTGCGAGTAACATAGGCTATATTTTATCCCGGTGCGGGATAAAATATAGCCTTTAGCTCCCACGGGACGCGGGTGAAACCGCGGGAAAACGGCTAGTGTGTAAATAAATGTACAAGTATTTTGATATAGGAATGCACATTCAATTCATCATTGATTGAAAGGGAGCTTTCCTGTTTTGTTTTTAGGTCTCAAAAGGCTCAAAAGACTTTATAGTTTTATGACCTAACGGCTTCTAATATGTATTGCATTTTCTTTTGTTTTTAAGTGACAAGAAACTAGTCATGAAGAGAAGGGCGGGTCTGACACACTAGTGTTAAAACTTCACCGTTAAATATTTTGCTGATGTATGACAAACTTCAACACATTTGTTTACTAGTTTTCACCCGCGGTTTTACTCGTTTCCCGTAAGAACTACTTCCAGGACATAGGTAAATAATAAGTAGTCTATATGTATTTTTGGAAAAATGAGCTATATTACTGCCAATATGCCTATATAATATTTAATATGTAAAATTAATAGATAAACTGCATTTAGAAGAACTAGTAAATCTGCCATAAGTCGCTATCGTTTTACCAATAAAAATATTACCAATAATAATATCGTTTTACCAATTTAAATATTTCATAATATTTTAATGTTGTGTACATTAACGGAAAATTATGCAAAATTGCATATCTACGTAGAAATAACTGTACCTGTTAGTTAAAACGCGTTATCTCAACAACTATAAAATTATGATTGGCTCTAAAGTTAAGTTTTAAAATTATCAGGTACCTAAGACATAATCAATCTCGCGAAAAAAAAAATTACATAAATTATACTTCACATAACTTTGCCGCTCTGAAGTCAACCATTTGGTGCTTCACGCATGCGCTGTAGTATTATGTTCCTACATTTCAACTGTTGCGCAGCCACTATTGGCTAACCTCAGTGCAGCAGAGTTTGACGAACGTAAAACTACCGGATAATTACGAGGTGCAGTCGCAGTCACCACAAACAAATAAATCACGACCATCTCATTCAAATGGTGACAATAAATAATAAAAAAAAGACCAGTCACAAACAGGACGTGGTAACACAAAGTTCGTACAAAGGAGATCCATTTCGCGGTATTCCTTCACCGCCGTCCCATTCATTCGTTCATTCATTCAGTAGTGAACCACAAAAAAGTCCGTTCATTCGAAAACCGCGAACGATGCAAGATGAAACTGAATGTAACCACGGAGGAAGGAAAGATAGCGGAGATGCGATAAGGAAGGCAGGTGAGGCCTTCTTTTAGGTAAATGTAACATATGGTAGACGTGATAAGTTACTAAAACTAACGAGGCGTTCGGGTTCCTTTTTGTACCAAAACTAATCTGTCAAAGATTAGTAAGATTATTTTGAAAATAATGCGCTGGTAAGAGTGTAAAGGCAGAGTCAGTAACGTTCCTCGTTCCCCGAACACTCGCATTTTGGCGCCCTACTTTCTCAGGAGATTTTGCGTTATGACATCTCCGCTAGTCATTTTGTTCTCCATGGAATGTAACCAAAAACAGTTGATGTAGGGTCGCTGGGCTGTATAATGCTTTGCCTTTGCCTTACGATGGTCACGAATCCCATTGTTTCCCTCCCAATAAAACATCAAAGAGTTTGGTGTGTACCACTTTGGCCTTTTTCATTGCTTCCTGTGTTGTTCGAATTATGAACAGGTGTAGCTTTTTATCGGTTGTTTTTTTTTTTTGTTATTGTTAGCGGGGTTTGGTTAAATTATGGGATATAAATATAGACCGTAATATCCGCAACCTATAGATTTTATGCCTGTGAATTTTTGCTCGAAGAAAAGATTTTATGATCAATTTTAATTTGCAATAATTTGTCACCGTGTTCTTTTTATTGACTATTTCCTACATATCTTAACCTTTTAAAATAATAATTTATAGCTGAATAAAAGATGCAATTCGATATCAGAAAAAAGCCCTTCGACAATTTGAGTCTATATTTTTTTATTCAAAATATGTATTTAAAAGTATTCTATCTATTGTTCTTTTTTCAATTACATCCGTTAAGAATTAGTGAAGTAAGAAAAAATAAACTGGATATCAAGCTACTAGACTAGAATATCAATCTATGTAGGTACTTATACTTATACCTTACTTATACATACCTTACTTATATACTGTATATGATTTTATTATAGCAAAGGTACAGAAACTAGCGTAAATTGCTCGGTTTTTGGTTCAGTTATTATATTTTATTAAAATCTTGTTAAATAATACTATTCTCAGAATGTTATAAGGTGCATAAATAACAATAAAATAAAAAAGACTGCAAACCAAAAGTCCCAAAAGGAACACACTCAAACCTCGAATCACTCTGTCATTTATTTTATAAATAGAACAGCAAAACCTGTTCCAATTATAAAATTTTAATTTCGAACGTTGAATGAGTATGAATCACGCTGCGACTCAGCTGAACTTCATTCATTTATTTACGTTCAAAAAAATGTGTTACTAGGCCACCTTTGAAGTCTGATATTCTGATATTCATTGCGTATTTTACTAAAGAATTCGCGTGTTCTGTAATAATTTGCGATGATAAATGAAGGGCTTGTGTGAGCTATGTCAATAAATTAATGGGAAACAACTGAGTATTATGATTCCGTGGCTGTGCGCCAATTCTGGTGTTTAAGAAAAAATATTTCTCAAAGGTCAAGCGTGTATGATAGTAATAATGATATTATCATTGAATAGAAAAGTACAGATGAAGAGAAATTTTCATCGCATTTGTACTCAGTACTGCTTAAAATGACCATTAATTGGTAAAAAGTAACACCCCTAAAATCGTCAGACTAATGGACGCCGCAAAGCTTGAGTAATACGTTTCCGTCGGCCTTAGTCACGCATATTTATCCCCAAACCGATACATCCGTTGAATCATACATAATACATATTAAAATGTCCCCAAAACTAGCACAGTCTTACCCACGTGTCGATAAACAGTGTTCGCGGCGAGTTGAAAGCAAAAGATAGCGGATATTAATAGCATAGACAAGAAAGCATGTAAATTGACGTCGGTATCGATAACAATGCATTCATATTGATTGATGAGAGTGACGCAGATTTGAATTTGGAACTTTTGAATGTTTTTTTTAAATTGTGTTCTTTTTTTGGAAGATATTTTCTTTTGTTTTATTTAATGTCCGTTTTTTATTGTTTCAGGTGAATAAAAGTCATCAAATTAACGTTTGGACTAACTTATAACAGCCTGCCTCAATAAGGTACCGGTAGAATGAATTCCGCCTTTTCTGTCAAGATCATAACATAACGCCATTGTGCATTCGGAAAGCCGTTTGTCACCCACTTGAGATAAACAAATATCATTAGATGACTCTTCGCTAATCTAGGTCAGGAATTAATAAAATAAATAAATAATTAAAATTAATGTTCCGCTGTGACATGATGCACTTATTGTCCGAGGTCATACCCATTGTGTAGGTACACAAAACAAAAATGGCCGTTTTTATGGCTGCAATAAATGCACCCCCAAGGCTGAGTGAGATCATTCGGCGATTTAATTGTGTGAAAGTTGGGTTAGAAGCCATAAGCGGTAGCGGGGTGGAGAGAGCAACTGAACAAGACTGACGGACTGTTGGCTGCCAATACAGTAGATGAAGTATTAAAATATTATTTGATTAATGATTAGTATCTATTCTTACTATACCGACCTGAGGACGCTTTACACAAAACATATTTGTATGATCTAGAGAAAAATTAACTAAGGAAAATTTCATATATACAAGCTGTTGATTTGCATCCGTGCCATATTCAAGGAGGTAATTATGCTAATGATTCTCGACCCAAATCAATAAAAAAATTGGTACATCATTTTTTTTCTTAATTTTTTTTTCGGAATTCCGTAAATGTCATCTAGCCTTATTTAAACTTGGCGCGTATGTTACTGGCGTTAAAACCGTGCTGCACCCTCACACAAACGTAAACACAAAGCATACGCAACGATCACTCATAAAGAACAATGCCGGATTTTGTATGGACCCTGTCCCCACCCACCAACAGACTTGAAACTAGTGTCATCGGAAGCGCATCCTTCGATAGATCATGATTATCAAAACGATTTACTCCAAATGTATGGGGTTTTGGAAATACACGACATTTTAATATCCTTAATAATCAATAAACGTCAAGTTTGTTAACCAATTACTCGGAATTGCGTGGACCGATTTTGATTATTTTTGTTTTAATGTAAAGAAGGTGTCTCAACGTTAGTCCGATATAATTTTCATCGGGATCTTTTTAGCAACTTTTGAGTTATCACCGGTTAGAATGATAATTGGTTTAATGATTTTGTATGGACCTTTACAGACTCCAACAGAGTTGAACCTAGTGTCATCAGAAGCGCCTTATCCGATAGATATTTTTTTACTGTGACGACATACTCTAAATGTTTGGGGTTTAATGAATTATTTTTTATTTTTAAATTATTCAAATCTCATAATTGTTTTTTTTTTTATATGAACGTTTACTAGTCATTGGATACATGAAGTGGGCTGCCGTTGTAAGACGACTAAAAAGTCACGGTGTATACCTACTAACCTAACCTAACTTTACGTTAATTGTGGATACTAAAATGTCGAATATTTCCAAAACCCCATACATTTGGCGTAAATCGTTATAATAGTCATGATCTATCAAAGGAGGCGCTTCCGATGACACTAGTTTCAAGTCTGTTGGTGGTGGTGAAGGTGTCCTCACGACATCCTACATTGCCTCTTCAAACCGATTATTTTAACCGATGATAACTAAAAAACTGCTTAAAAGATCTTGATGAAAATTACATTAGACTAACTTTGAGATAGATTCTTTAAAATAAAAATAAAAATATCAAAATCGGTCCACCCAACTCCGAGTAATTGGTTAACAAACTTGAAGTTAATTGATTATTAAGGATACTAAATTGTCTTACAGTTCCTAAATGATCTACTAAATGAGGCGCATCCAATGACACTACTTTCAAGTCTGTTGGTGGGTGGGGACGTTTTTAGGCATTGTCCTTTCATTCATAAAATTGGATTACTTCGGAAATACCACGACATTATAATGACAAAAAAAAGCATTGAATATTAGTTATTTCCCATCTACTGTAATTCCAATCGATTATTTACGTATTGTATGTCCTCCTCCTGAACTATGGCACAAATGCAAATCAACACCTTGTATTTTTTGAGAAGCAATCAAGACAGTAGTACAATGTACCATTTACATACATATTTTACATCCTACTTACATTTTATAAAGTAATATTGCACTAAATAATATTGGAAGGCTTAGCGAATAGTACGTGTAACATTCTTCCATCTTATAAATCTTGGCAACAATAACAGCATTCAACGCTATAATCCTTTGACTTGTACCACTGCTGTATGTACCAAATAGTGTCACCAGTGGGAGATTTACGAGTCTACTCCACATGTTCCAGTTTTACAGCGACTAGTGATATATTCGCACTATTATCATCACTAACGTGTTATCTAACGACTTTATTATTATTAATACGAGCCATTTCCTGCGGTTTCACACGCGTCCCTTGGGTTTTGGTTAGAGTATTCTTTAGAGGGCAACTCGTCCTATGGGCTTCGAAGTGCGCATTGATATAAAAAAATTTACAAGACATAGACGGGTCTTTGGGGACTCCTGTCTCAATGCTAATGTCGTTATTAGATATTTCAGCGTAAAAGAGTAAAAAACAAAAAGAAAAGTTACACTTAATTATGTTAAACTGTAGAGTTTGCGTGTACGGACGGCGCTAATATTAAGAACTCTCAAGGTACCTTTTGGTCAGACTTGAGTGCCCCAAAAATTATTTCACAGTGTAAGGCAACCTACATATCGAGAAAGGCTATTCTTTATTCCTAGAGGGCGCTGGTGAAAATAGATGTATGAACTTTACCGCTATTCTACTCTGGTATCTCATGTATGTAAGAGAGCACTATTTTAATTGAAATAGCTCGGTTTATTGGCTGCGGCAGACGGTAGTTGGTGTTTTATCTCCGGTAGAACACGGAAAAGGAGGGGTTGCTGGTTAGTGGTTAACGCTGGTCTTGTTCATTTAAATCTCTTAGTCGTAGTCTTTTATGGCTTGAAATAATTTAGTAGATTTGCATTTTTGTTAAGGGTTAAATTAAGTAGATTTAACGAGATCCGTCATGTAGAAAGAAAACAAACATCATCATCCTCCGAGCCTTTTCCCAATCATGTTGGGGTCGGCTTCCAGTCTAACCGGATTCAGCTGAGTACCAGTGCTTTACAAGAAGCGACTGCCTATCTGACCTCCGCAACCCAGTTACCCAGTTAAAGAATGATTATTAACGTACCTTTCATATTTATGTTAAGGTCAGTTAGTAGGTCGATAAATGCAATGACTGAGACGCATCGTAGTATTCGTAGTATACATACAGTAAGAAGCTCATATTATAACTATTTGTAGTACGACGAAGAGAGATATAGATGAAATTGTTAGATTCATTGACCAAGATTATTTTTAATTTTAACATTAACATTTAAAAATCATTAATAGACCTTAAAACTATTCCGACTCCTTTTTATTCTGTTACGCCAGGGAACTTTCTTAACACGGATTATACTGCAGTCCACAGCTAACAGTCCCGCTAGCGTTACATACATAGACCACACACCAAAACATCCGAATACCGAATTCTAAACGGTACCAATATGAATAAACCTAATGAATATTAAAACCCCGCCGGACGGTATACCGTGACATTTTTATTTAACTTTAAACCCTCACAATGGTGGTGCATCTGTGTCAATATGCAAGCTTTAGGCACAATGGATGCTAGCATCATGCGTGGAAAGCTATGCATGCCATGGTAGGTATAATATTCTGTGAACATATTTGAGTTTTGGTACAGTCAACTTTGGGTCAGTGGTAACAGTTTTATAGGAAAATCGTACTTATTGCTATTGAGTTAAGGTGCATGACAGTTACCACTGATGTGCAGTCGACCGTACCTATGTGCGTTCTTCGTCGTGGTAGTTGCTGCATAAGTGTGGTTGGAAAGGGTTATCGATAGTTTGAGATTGAGGTTTTTAGGTCTATCTGAATTAATATTGGTATTTACGGTACACTGTAGTGATAGTATTGGCATTGCATTGGGATACCTAAAAGCAGGGTATGGAGAAAGTCGAAAATTATAAAATAAAAGCCAATTTTACAGGCATTGGTTTCTTCTCAGAAAAATAACACGGTGTGAGTAACACCGCGTAAACGATAATGTTAAATCAATATAGAATTAACCATAATTTTGACACATTATTTCAAGCTGGTTGAATAAGGATTCTTCAAAAATACATCTTCCGCGAATTCGACGGAAAATAAACCTTTTAGTAAAACTTAACAACCGAAACACCTTTACAACTTTCCGCTTTAGGCTCATAAAAGTAACAAAAAAATAACGAATTCTGCTAATTGATGATGTCAATATAAAAATTCAAGGTTAACAGCAAAATAATGTGTGATACGTAAACGCATTGTCTTCACATCCCACGTTTTATTGATGTAGTAAATTGTTGCCTACACATGCCTTTTGTAGGCAAACTAAATTACGCACGTGGTTGTATGAAATTGCTCACCGTGGCGGATGTTTCAGTGGTTCCGTATAATATTTCTAATTAAAGCCGTATAAGTCCATATATGTAAATACTTTCATATAGATACTAACTATATAACATTCTATTCTGTTCTTGGACAACGAGTTGTTCAGCTTATTAACTAATCAATTATTTACTACTTTAATTCCGATGCTAAATGAAGACCTCAATACTTTTAGCAACAGTCAAAGTTGCTGAAGATGAAGCAGAAATAACGAATAAAAAATTATACAAAAGTATGAGAGAAAACATAAACAACATGTTTATACTTTTAACGTGAATAATCACGTTACTTTGTGTTTCTTAAACGAATCTTTTGACCCCTAAGTACTTGTAAATATACCTACTTACCTAAATTGACTTTATTTCATCACGAATTCCTAACGACGACCATTGACAACTTCGAAGGACTTTCCATTATTCAGAAAAGCATAATAAATGTTCTGCTCAATCATTTACAAACACGGCAATAGGCATAATATTTATTTATTTAAGATTAACTGCTTTTTCATTTAAAAATATTTAAAGCCATAAGGTCAACCCATTGAATGCTACTGTCATGTCAAGTTCATTCAATTTTGTAATCGGTGAGTCAGCTGTCAATAAATTCTGTCATGAACGCGTTATGTCATATTATTTTTATATTATTTAATTTGTTGACATTTGTCACCGTTTATTTTATAGGTGGTCTGTTATGACTTCATTACCATAATGTTTCTATTTTTATATTACATTTTTCTTCATGAATATTGATGAGGGTTATCTCATGCGTTCAGCCTAACAATCTGAGAACAGTTTCATTTCTTCAAAGTTTTCCTTCCTTGTCCTGGCTGCCATGATATCAAAGGAAGTTGATAAGTAAAAGGAAGCATAATATGGGAATATTTAATGCTTTGCAAGCAGCTACAAAAGTATATTTGTATGAGATTTATAACAATGAGCACTCTGAGGACATTTATACATTTGTTAAGGTAAAAGGCTGGACACGTGGATAGCACTTAAAAAAAAAGTTTTTTCAAGGCCTCATTGAAATAAATCTAAATATACAATTTACCACTTTAATCTATTTTACATATCTTAATTACTCGCAAAAGAGCCATTAAACAAGAATAATTATCATTTTTTACCCAATAATCATACCTCACACTTATTTAAGAAGCTCATGTTACAAAAATGTATATTGAAAACCCCTGTAACTAAGAAAGGCAAATATTTTCTCCAGTGTATTAACAAAAGATGTGTTCTAGTGTCAACATGTCACTAGTCTACTAATTAGTCTCGAGGTGACGAACTGACGTCTGTCAGTTTGACAGTTTTGAGTGAAAGTGACGACATATTACGTCACTGTCAAAACTTATTAGGCCTTTGTGAAAGATAACTTTTATGAACGTCATTAATTTTAGACTGAATTTACGACGCCGCCTTTCTAGGGTTATTATCTGAAATTTATAGGTGAGTAGATTTAGTAGTCTTTAGATTTATGTGATATTTTGAGAAATTTGAAATTGTTAATTTTAATAGTGGCGCGAGATTATAGGTAGCTTAAAATAATATTGGATACTAAATTAATTTAGCTCGTGTATTTTAAGATTAGCTAGTTATTTTTGAGCAACAAATATTCCACGAACTACAAAAAAATATAAAAACGTCACGTTCCCTTCGCTATTTTCTTAGCTAACTCCCACATAAATCTATTTTTCACGAACCTTGCGTATAAACCCCCAAGGGATATCAAAAATTGTAGGTACATTTAAAATGATAAACTATTGATTTATGAACTGTAATTGCATCCAAGCTGCCTACGTGAAGCCGTGACCTACAATTGATGACGTCACAGAGGCCTGGCGGGCGCTACACACGGCCGATTAACAGCCGGTCCCGATATTCTATCTATCTATCTGTTGATTTGCTTACGTAGAGATAGAATTGTGACGTCGTTACGGGTAGTCAGAAGCCAGTAAGTCTGACACCAGTCTAACCAAGGGGTATTGAGTTGCCCGGGTTGAGGAAGTCAGGCAGGGCAGTCGCTCCTTGTAAAGCACTGATACTCAGCTGAATCCGGTTAGACTGGAAGCCGACCCCAACATAGTTGGGAAAAAGGCTCGGAGGATGGATGGAGATTATGACATTAGCCCCATGCAGTGTCAAATTCCTATCTCCAGTAAGCAGAACGACAGATAGATAAATTATTGGGAATGACCGTTAAATCTGCGAGCAACTTGCCCACCAGAGGTATGATAGATGCTCAAATTACAAGGGAAATCGTGTTTTTGCGAGCAGCTGCAAAGACAGGTGGCTCGTAAGTCTTTTTTCATCGTTTCGCATGATTAAAGGGTTACTTTAGTTTGGCCGTATTCGTGTCAAACAGATTGAAGGACAAGATAGTTGTGGATTAAACAGCTTAACAAGAGAACTTCTCAGTTCCCTGCCTGTCTCCGACGGTAATTATGAAGATAATTTATTTATTTAAAACAAACATACACTATTCTACACCTCCATTATTATTTTTATAATAATGTGCCAAAAAAGTGTTCTGTGTATTTTCTTCTTCATAGTACGAAAGCGATTCTGTTTGGCTTTCATGTTAAAACTACTAAATTGATTTAGTACCCAGATGCAAGAAGTAGTTTACTCGGATTGCGGCATATTATGTTATATATATATAATGGATATCAACAACTATTTAAAGACAATTTAAAAATCTCTGCAACAATAATTGAAACCCAAAAAATACTCAGCGACATTATCTACGCCACCCAAGTCGAATTTTCATCTCGAAGGATTCACTAAAGTGTAAATAAAAACACAGTTCGGGGAACGATAATGCAAAATAAATAAAACATTTCAATCGTTCTTGTGTGGAATAAATAACATTTTGCCGACAGCGAGACACCTGTCCCATACTCACTCATTTATCTTAGCAGTTTCGCCGACCGAAGATACCGGTGTTTCTGTGCTTTTTTTACTTTTTTCTGTTTTCTTTTTTGCATTTTTTACTTTCAATTAAAATGTGGGATAAGAGGAAGGAGATTATTTTGATTTTTTGTTATAATATACGGGCTGTCATTTGTACATCTTTGGCAGTCGTAACGGGTAGTAAAAAGCCAGTAAGTCGGACAACCAATGTTACCAAGAGTATTGGGTTGCCCAGGAAACTGGGTTGAGGAGATCAGACAGGCAGTCGCTCCTTGTAAAACACTGGTATAGATAGTTCAACTCAGATTTGCGCGCGGCCCTATGTGTGCGTCGGCTTGTAAATATACAACTTTCATTCGTGTGACAGTGACGTCGTCCGAGCATGACGTGTTCTTATCGCTTTTTGTTATGGGTACAGTCGTTTACGAAAATGTCTAGTTCTTCACGGAGAAAATGTTTAAGGAGTCAGGTAGCGTTTCAAAAAATGAAACAACATTCAAAGCTTTTTATTATTACATTTTACAGTTTTTCATTATTTTCTCATAAGTTTTTTCAAATTGACGTTGACAGTATCTAAGAAATAAATGAGGTGAAATATCTAAGATGAATTAAATACTCCTTACATATTTTCTAGATCTCGGGGTACGCGGACAATAAATAAAAGTGTGGACTAAGAATGTAAAAAGACGTATAATCTAGTATAATAATGTAAACAAAATGTGTGGGGAATTTAAAAAAATAATATTGCTTCGCATAATGTCGACCAAAATAAGACGGAAATAATGAAACTCATAAATGAACGTTTAAGTCATATTGATGAAGGGATGTTGGGTAATACTTGTCGACATGTACAAAAGAAAAAAGAAAAATACTATAGACATTTTGACATGGAGTCAAAATTTATAATTTACCTCGGTGAGAGTAGCGAATCCGAAAATTCATCATTTGATTTTTCAAGTAGCGATTCAGAATCATTTTAAATAAATAAACATTAAATTACGTATACTTCGGCCGTTCAGAGAATGCGTTCCTGACACCTATCAGTTAGTCACGACTAGTGATGGGCACAACATAACACTGAGTTCGTTACCGTTCCTTCAAAATGAACCGCCGCATTATTTTAAGATTATTTTCGTTTTAAATTGGCGGAATCATTTGTTTTATATTTTAGTTATTTAAGTGGAAACCAAAAAAAGGTAATATTCATCTAATAAAATTGTTTTATTTATTCTTTGTTACAAGTACATTGAATTGAATGTGCGAACAGAATATTAATCAGACTCCGATTTGCTTGAGGAGGTGGTGTCTTCATCATCATCTTCGCCTACATGTATAATTATATTATTATCAATAACAGAATCAATCCTGATATCTCGGTCTAACAAAAGCCGGGTAATCAAATAAAAACAGATCGAAAACACTTGAAAAACGTGGTCTATGCGCACGAAACGACAACGGACGACTGTTTTAGCGTCACAAAATGGCGGCCCATAACGCCATTTGGGGTTACCATTTTTAATCTAAGTATAAAAATGCGGTTTGGTCATAGTTTTATTTTTATATTTCATAAACGTTATAATTAAGTCTTATAGTCCATTATTTTCCAATTCTTAAAAAGAAAATCAAAACGTATTATTTTATATTATAACTGTATAAGAACAGATTACGATACTTGCCTGTTATTTTTAGCACAGCACTACAAAATATAAACCGCTGACATAACCTTGTAATAGCGCAGTATAGATTTAGAAAAATATTGTTTACCAAGTTATTTGACACTCAGTTTGGCACAAAATTATAACATTCATTGATTATTGATATAATAATGTTGTTTTAATGCTCCTCAATTGTTAAAACGGTAAACAACCAGCAAAAATATTTTTATCGTAACTGCAACGCCATTGCAAAGTTACGTCGTCAGTTCAATCGCGACGTGTCAGGAACGCATTCTCTGAATGGCCGAACTATAATAACTGTTTTTCTTTAAACAGCCGTAACCCCTAAATAACTGTATTTGTACCCGACTGTACCTCTTGTCACGCACACAAAGTCACTGTGTATGTACAAGGGTTACCCACACATAAGGCCGCGCGCAAGACTGAGTTGAACTTACTATACTCTGCTGTATTTGGTTAGACTGGAAGCCGACCCCGACTTAGTTGGGAAAATACTGTAGGCAGATAAGATGATGGTGAATGTCATTAGTTGTAATTTAATTATTGTTTTTATTATAAATCCAATGACATTCCTAAACTTGATTTACGCGTGCATTGTACGCAAGCAACATTGTTGTTAATTAATTAAAATAACTCGACTGAAAATAATTTATAGTGTTTTACATTTAAAATTCATTTGGTTTGTGACATTCTACTGTTGTGGTCACACTGAATACAAACACTACATTAAATACTAGCTGTTTTCCGTCACCCGCGTTCCGTGGGAACTACTACCCGAACCGGGATAAAATTTTTACGATGCAAAAAATTAGCAAAAAAAAAAAGTTTCTTCTTTATGATATTAGTATGGATAGGATTGGATTGTTTGTTGAAGGTGCCAATCTCAGAAACTACCAACATTTACTACAGCAACCTGCTATAAATCACGTCAGTACTCTTCGTAAATCCAGAGGATACTTACGTAAGCAGATTGGTATCTAAAACGCTTTATTTATCGTATAATTTGTGTTACAACCCATTGTCTCAGAACATGTAACCGAAAGGAATCACCAGACGAAAAAAAGTCCATTCCCGATCATAATGCAACTCCCGACAAAAATGACAGAAACAGGAATACAGTTTTCGCACACGTGTGCATACAAGCATGAGGGTATCGAAACTTTTGTACAGTTGACACCAGACAATTTTCTAGGGCAAATAGCATTTTTTGTACTGACTGACAGTTCTGTCAACTGCCACAAAACCGGCTTAGACCATACGACCGAGCAAGGGGATTCCTGCCTTCGCCTGAGAGGGGTTGACAGCAATGGCTTATCCAGTTATTTGACTGCTCCAAGCCTATCATATAATTCACAATGGATAGAATACCTACGGTATCGTGACTTGAATGTATCACTGAGTTGAATAGTAAATATAAGGACGGGAACTTTTGATAATGAGAACTAGAGTGACGGAAGATGTGATTCTGGGAAGATTTTGTATTAAAATTAAGATGATTCAATTCAATTCAATTCAATGTATTTATTTGTGAGCATAGGTATACAGATAGGTCTTAAAATTAAACATGTTAGAGCTCTATGTTCTACCAAATGGAATTGGTGTACAAATAATTTTAATCCTATTGAGTTTATATAAAATCATAGTGTTTCTATTTTATCATTTAGAAATATTTCAACTGAGTAATATGCCTTATCTATTAGAAATGTACTTAATCTACGTTTAAAAATACTAATATTCTGTTCAGTTCTTATACTTTTTGGAAGTTTGTTATAAATTTTTGGAGCCATTGCAAAAATACTGTTTTTATAAAATGTAGTCTTAGACCTTATTACATGTAACTGATCACAACGACGTTGACTGGTTACTTGGTCAAATTTATTTAAATTATTTTTTACAAACATGCTTGTTTCGTAAATGTATAGTGAGGGCATTGTTAATATTTTTAAATTCTTAAAATGCACGTAGCAACTGTCGGTAGATTTTAGATTGCAGATAGCTCTAATGCACCTTTTTTGACACTTGAACACCATTTCTTTACCCGTTGCGTTTCCCCAAAACATAATTCCGTACCTCAACGTCGATGCTACTAAACCGTGATACGCCATTAATACTGTTTTTCGGTTTGCCGTTTTATTTAACATATGCAGAGCATAAGAGTATTGGTTTAGTTTATTGCATACTTTGTCTATATGTATATTCCATTTTAGCGTATTTTCTATATTTAGTCCCAAAAACTTAGTAACATTAGTCTCATTAATAATTTTGTCATTGTATTTAATATTTAAGTTTAATTTATTATTTAGTCGTTGTTGAAATTTCATTAATACTGTTTTTTCTAAATTTATAACTAGATTATTATTTATTAGCCAATTAACAACCGAATCAATATTAGAGTTAATATCTGCCTCCAGTGAATGTAAGTCGTCACTATTAAAAAGTAGGGTACTGTCATCTGCAAACATTGTCATGGGGTATTTTGATGACATTGGGAAATCATTAATGTAAATAATAAACAAAGTCGGGCCAAGCACACTTCCCTGCGGTACTCCGTAAGTTACCGTTCTCTGGTTAGACTTATACGTAATTTCGTTATTTTTACAAATTCTACTAATATATGTTATTTGTTGTCTGTTACGAAGGTAGGATGCAATTAAGTTCAATACATTTCCTCTTATTCCGTAAGAATTTAGTTTGTTTATAAGTATTTTGTGATCGACGCGGTCAAAAGCCTTTGACATGTCCATGTATAGTGCAATAGCAGGTAATCTCTTATCTACTCTACTGCTAACTGTATGCAGGAAATCATAAATGGCCATGTCAATTGACTTGTTTTTTCTAAAGCCTTTCTGGTTATCAACAAATAAATTATTGTTCTCGAAGTATGCAGTGAGTTGGTTGTTAATTGCTTTCTCAAATATCTTAGAGAAAATCGGTACTTAAAATGAATACACTTCATCGTAGAATGTAATAAAATCTGTACTTGAAAGTTCAATCTAATAATGAATAGGTACCATAAAATATTATAAGCTATTCACTAATGTATTCTATGTGACAAATTAATCATAAAATTACATGGATTAGTGAGTAGGTTTATTGAATTCATATTCAACATTAACTGTGTTGACATCATTTCAGCAAAACATATGCTATAAATCACTTTATACATCAGTCTATTTTTGCTTTACCAACCTTAATTCTCCAATACATGTAAAAAAATATAATTAAAAAAATCTATGTGCCAAGTTAACATTTATCATCATCATAACTTTTTTTTGATCCTTAATACTACACAAATTCACGTTCGGATACTTTTACGAAATGAAACAGCCAGCACGTGTTTAAAAAAAAAATATGGCCGTCTTTTTTGCGCTAGGTATTATGTCAAATTGGCCATTCTGTAACCGAATCACGTAACACAGATGCTTGTTAACTGACAAAAGGTTGTTTTTATTGGCAAGCTACATGTTTCTGAGAATCTATTTAATTTTACACAAACGATTTGCTCTTGAGTCTTTCAATTTATTAAATGTTTTTTTGCGAAAAACGTTCAGATATTTTTGAGTTCGGATACACTTGTTAGCGTTTAAAGTGTTTAAAATTGATTTTGTAGTGAAAGTTGAAGACTAAAAACTTTATTGTCCAGTTTTAAGATAAATGGTTTTAAAAATTGCATACATTTTAAATATTTACATTTCAATATTTCAAAATAAAACAAAACAAGCCAAATAAATCACTAACCAAAACCTGGTCTCATTATGCCAAACATTTACAATTTAAATTAGCATAATACTGAAACTGAAACACAAACAAAAGCGGAGTTACCTCATCTCTATTTGTCTAAGTCCTGATTTCCATACATGTTACCACAGTTTAGATATATGCTCTTGTAAACAGTTGTGAAGCTACGTACAAACGTTCGTAAAAATGTTACTGACACACGTATGTGCAATGACTAGCTTTTATCGACGCTAGTGTAGTACATCGAGCACACGCGTGTGTAAATCAAAGTCAAAGGTTTTTATTTAATATGGATCTATTACCGGTGCATAAGAAACGTCTAACGTCAGCTAGTTGCCCGTTTCCAAAGAATGCGTCTTATGGAAAAGAATCGGCAAGAAACTCTTTCCAAAAAAAGAGCTTTTTTTTAAAAAGAGTGTCTACGGAGTTGAGTCCGAGAAAATTATACAATGCAAATTGAACTAGAAAATGATATTGTAACGAACGTTAGTACGTATCTTTACCACTGATTACAATAGAATATATTTAAACTGTGGTGTTGCTTACGTCTATATACTTGTAGTAAACTATTACTCATGCAGTAACCGCCTTATTTACAAGCTGCATCGTAAAACTGTGACTAAGTGCCGATGTATTGCAGTTAAGATAAGATGCATGCAATTTCTTAAGAGATTCTTGTTGTTATGTGTGTAAAAATAATATTTATGAACAGGTTTATTTTATTATTCTTACTTGGGTGGTAGTTTATCCATGATACACTTTCTTGGACCTCGCAATCTCACCTGCCTCCGTAACTCTTCCTAACACGATACATTTCGCTGCTAGTAACTACTACTGTAACTGTTTTATTTTCTTTTATAATAACTGAAGTTACATACCTACTTATCTAACTTGTCTCGACATCTGAGTTAGTTTAACATTTTCAGTTCCCATAGGTAGACCATAGTGACCACAGAATATTACGTGACCTACAGCCATTAACTCATTTTAATCCGATAAATTACAAATGCTGCCACCTTAAAATCAACTCCAAAAAATATTTTCAGAAAACATCACGAACACTGCACGTACCATTATTATGCAAATTAGTGCAGTGTATGCACGACCATTTCACAAGTTGGCCAAATGCAACTTCGGTACATTATCTACAGGACATCTTACAACCTTGCAAGTCCCCAATAAGTGACAGTGGGCTCTTGTGAATATATTGAACTTCGTTTAAAAATGATATCGATCATTTCTTTTTTGAGGTTTTTTGGGGTCATGTGTGTTTTGTAACGGGTGGTTTATTTTTAGCAAATGATGATTTAAAGTGGCTGGTAAATATCAGTGTTGTTTTCTTGAAATACTCTTATGCTGGATATTTGACGTAACGTAAATTTGAAGGACTTTTAGTGGATACTGATTTTTATATTCAGTCCTGGATTCCAAAGTCAGTAATAGTCCAATTGTTACTTTTTTGTCCTCAATGACTTATTTACCCTAAAGTACCACAAGATATAAGAAAAAAGACATCAATTGTCTCTCAGGTATGAGCCTATGCAGGTATATGTTATTATAGCAGGTTTAGTCAGGTGCAAAAATAGATAAGTATGTTCCTCCCGTCATCGTCATAATTTTAAGTTGAAAATTACAATAGAAGGTAATTTAAATACAATCAAAAATCGTGACAAATACCCCGTCTTATGCATTCAGACTGAGATCTGCTAATAAACTTATCTGCACAGTCTGCACTATCACGTGATCTGCATTGCATTTAAACGACTCCAAATTTGACACAAAAAATCTTTTGAATAATCCGTCTTGGCGCCTAAATGACAGATTTAGTGCTATTCTATGAGTAATAAAGAATTATCAATATTTAAATCAGCGTCTGACATTTTTGGTTTGGTGCATTCATGAATTTAAAAATCGATTTTATTGTTTTCTATGAATAGATAGCCATCAAAAGCCAGTTTTAATGTTACAAATATTTGCCTCGATTTCGGCACGCCAAATTTTTGATAGGAGCTTTAAAACGAAGGTTAGGACCCGCACTATACATTGTATTTGCAGATATTTGAATGCTAAAAGATTTTGCTGAATGACAAGTAAAGGATTTTCGTGCTTCCTAAAACTCAGGCTAACCAAAGCAACAGCCTATACATAAACCAAAATAATTCGTCGAAACAGTGACTGTATTTACTTACCGACAACATACAAAGCTATTATAGACCTTAACATAGCAATAATAAGACTCATTATCCTTCTTTTTCCAAAGTAGAATTATCGGTAATCCTTTTGAAGGAAAATCTTTGTAAATCCGGCTGTGTAATGAATTCTAGTCAGGTTTGAAGCCATGATTACTAGTAACGGTGAGTTGGATGGAAGATCATGGTGGACACATCATCAGAATGACATAGCTGCATGATTAAGCTATGATGTCAGCAGTTTTCCCGAGTTTTCTTGCATATGCATGAGAAAAATAGTCAAGAGTCTGTAGGTCGATCTGATTTGTCAGGAAACTTTTTCTGTAAGATTCCATGACATGGATATCAGTCCAGCTAAAAGCCATTTCAAAAGCAGGTAAGTTCAAAATCTCTGTTAGGAAGCCCGATAAACACTAGCGGTACAAATACGACTACATATATTTCCAGATCTACCGGTCGTTAAAGTTCCATTTATGGTCACGGATATTCCGTGTCGATACATACTGCTGCCATTATTCTACTGGAACAATAGAGTACACTTTCTAAGTGTATCTTGGATACTACAAAAGATGGTAGACAGTATTGTGAATATATTAGAGTTAACGACTTCTTTACCCGACTGCTTAGAAGGGTATTGTTTTTGGTGTATTCAAAGTCATCAAATGACTTCTCCTGCGTGGATGCAACTGAAGTTTTTTCTGGGTTAAACCTACTTCTGTTCGTTCTGGAGCCCTCTGTGTACCAGAGCCGAGGTAACTCTTGTAAACAATCCCGTATGTAGGTAGAGTAGGTAAGGCTGGGATCGACACAATCTACATTGATCAAGTGTGGTGCTTTATCTCACCAGTAATTGTTAGTTTTCTGTAATTGGTTCATTTTGTGACACATATTATGCTCTGGACATGTTTTAAAGTAATTCGAAAACTTCATACAGTTTTAAGCAGTTCACGAGCCTTATCATGAAATTGAAATAAGAACCCACTTTTCTTATTCCAACAAATGGGTGGATCATCTTAGTCACAGCCCTGAGTCATGCAGCATGCGGATTACGACAGCATTCACTTGTTATTCTGCACGCAGATACACTATAAGTCGTGGAGTAGATCAGGAAACTTCTGTATGACTTGAATTCAGTATTGAACGCGTGAACTGTCACGTTATGTCAGTTGCGAAAAAAACGTGAGTCAGTTTTTTTGGCGGACAGTGTAAGCTGTTGAAAATGATTACGAAATTATTTTGTGCTTTGTTTTTTTTTTTTCTATTATTGTTTCTAGATTGTAATTATCTAACGTAGGTTAAGTTGTTTTTTGTTACTAACATTTTATGGGCCTTGGCGTCTGAATATAAAAGATTTTATTTTTATTATATTATTATTTATTTGTGAAAGACTTACTTTTCACGTGAAGGTGTGGTTGGCATAATGGACTGAAAAATTAAATGCATTTTTTTTTGGTGGTGCTATTCAAAATTAAGGAATTATTTGATGTAGACGTATATTGAAAGGCACATTTACAGGCTTTCAGCAATACAAGTTTATTGTCCTAGTGGTGGGCGATAGAAAAGTTCTCGTTACGATTTCCCTGAGAATTTTATCAGCTGCATTCCGCGGTTTATTTACTTACCTATTTGATGGCAGCAGGCCATGTTAACCGATTACAGGTGCTGTATAGTACAAGTACACCATGTGTTAGTTATAATTATTATTATAAAGCAGTTTGTTTGCACGCGGACAGCTCAGGATGTATCGCTTCGATTTCAAAAGTTATTTCAGTGTAAGATAGCCCATTTACCTAATGGCTGAGACTATGATCTTAACGGAACACAGGTGAATCCGCTGGCGGTGGCTAGTGTTTGTTACAACGGAGTAAAACATCATACTTATGACTAAGTTGTAAATTTTCCTCAAACTCAACACATTGACATTTGTTGAATTGCAGTAAAATGTCAAATGAGGATAAGTAGCATTTTATCTCTTCGGCTCTAAACCGCACCTTAAGGCTAAACGCCCAGACTTCATGTCTCATAGTTATGAACACTGCAAATGACGTGAGCAGAAATCCCAACTAACAACAACAATATTATGTATGTGAATATGCGAAAGTCGCTTTGTCCGTTTGTCTCGGCTTTACAGTTAAACCACTGTTTAAACATTGATAAAATAATGCATGCAGTAAACCAATTCTAAGAAACACAGGTGCTGTTCTAATCTGGGGTAATATAAGTACTTGCGAGATAAGAATTTTATTTTATGAAGGACAAAAACATACGTGTATTCCACATGCTAGTGCAAAAACGCTCATAACGCACTCCTAGTTTCAAAAAAGACGAAGAACTGATTGCTCCTTTGCTATCTGGTCTACCACCAAAATGTTCCAAAGAACATTTAGATTCTTCAAAAATATTCTAAACAAGAATATTTTTAAGTCTGTTTTGTTGGTCAAGGGGTAGTTGTTTAAGGAATTTGATGGTATGTATAACTCAAAACTCTGAGTTAATTCCATTTAAATCTAGGTGTCATCCTGAAAATAAATCAAAACGAAATCAAATATAAACAATTTCAGAAGTTTCTGATTAGCAAAATATTAGTTATGCGTCATTTCAAAATCTATAAGACAGTATTAAAAGAAAATGTGTATCTCGTCAAGCCAATAATAAAACCGATTGATCTCCGTGACTGATCTGTGTTAAATACATTAGCGATGAAGCTCACCTGAGTTCAATAATATCGTTGTTTGTTTTATTATGAAATCATTGAAAATTGCTTATAGAGGAAGAATATGTTTATAATTTTGTAACAATAAATAAAGAAACAGCTACACCTGAGAATCATCAATCATTTCTCTCGTCTCGATGTTATTTGGGAGTTTAATTTCTTGTTAGTAAAGCTAAAGATAACTCTTTTATATTTTTATATTTATTTATTTATTTTCATTTTTATGTAGTTTTTTATGTAAAAGAGATCGCCACAACGACTTCACTCATTTCAGACTTCGGTCAAACTGACGATTCTGTGAAAGACTTTAGGTATGATGAACATATTCACATAAAAACAATACGCATATTTTACATATATTCTAATATGATTACATATCAATTTGAGAAAACATCAATTTTTTACATCTTCATTTCAGTCAGGTATACTTCAAAGGAAGTGATGAAGGGTGGACGTTTTTGGGGACTGTCTCACGTAATTCTGACATTCGAAAAGTGCTGATATTCAGCCTACTTTGTATAAACGCTTTTTTGATTTCTATCAAAAACACATCGATAATACGTTAAATTCATCTGCATTTTATTTAAATAACCAATCACAATACAGCAATTCAATTTCCGGGGCATATGAAGAGATTTATAAATAATTACCGTTTGACCTATTTGTGGTGCATACGTAGTGCATTATTGCACCGTGATGCAATGCAGTTGCTTCCTAGTAAGTCGATACTGTGAACACCTTGTGTTCGCCCTTTGATCTGGGTAGGATTCATTGAGAGGAATGTCCATTTTGGATGCTGGATTAATTAAAACTATGACATATAAAATTGGCCAATTGCAGTTTGGATTATAATGATTATATTATTATTTAAATTTCAAAACTGTTTGTTAGAGGTCGATACTGGGGTGCTGGTATAACTGAATATAGGATCAAACCAGAAAAAAACGATGTAGAAAAAAAAATACGACCAACATTAAAATATAGGCTGCCTATCAGATCTGAAATAAGTTAAAACTAACTGAAGAGAACTCATTTTGTTAAAATCATACTGTACAATGCGGCTCCTAAAATAAATAGCTTCCGACAACTATAACTCAAACGTACAAACGATAAAATCTAAAATACACAAAAAAGCGTTACAAGCAGAAGCTACCCAAAAAACTAAATTGATTGTTTGATAATCATCACATCAATTTAGCTGACAAGCATCTTAATTCTATACAAGGTGTTGATTTGCATTTGTGCCATAGTTCAGGAGGAGGACATACAATACGTAAATAATCGATTGGAATTACAGTAGATGGGAAATAACTAATATGCACTGCTTTTTTTGTCATTGAAATGTCGTGGTATTTCCGAAGTAATCCAATTTTATGAATGAAATTTATGAGTGATCGTTGCGTATGCTTTGTGTTTGCGTTTGTGTGAGGGTGCAGCACGGTTTTAACGCCAGTAACACACGCGCCAAGTTTAAATAAGGCTAGATGACATTTACGGAATTCCGAAAAAAAATTAAAGAAAAAAAATTACGTATCAATTTTTTTATTGATTTGGGTCGAGAATCATTAGCATAATTACCTCCTTGAATATGGCACGGATGCAAATCAACAGCTTGTATATTAATCTGTCAAGTACCTAAACTTGACCTCAAGATATAATTAAATTGATAAACCGATTGACACCCGTCAACTTTATGATGAATGAACGTCAACGGATCATCTGAGTGAATGAATGAATGAACATGTTCACTCGGTCATGAGACGGTGTGACATGGTTAAGTCAAATTATATAACTACGATTATGATTGATAGCGGTTTAAGTTAACGCGTGTAATCGTAGTTAATGTTTGAGAAATTAGTTTGGTATCTTTGTGATGTTTGTTTTGGTTCATGTTACAGTGGGTTTTGACCTAGTTTCTGCCCTACATTTTTTCTGGTTTTGAAAATTGAGTCCAAATAAAGGGACGAACATAAGAGAAATTAAATATTACCTTTAGGTACTTATATTTAAAAAGCTGAAGAGCTTGATTGCTTAAACGAGCTAATTAGGAACTAGTTTTTCGAATTGAAAAGTTCTTGCAACCTTAGATAGCCCATTTGTCGAAGAAAATAGTTTTTACTGGACGCTGGTGGAAGCTAACTAGCTACGTATTATATCTGTGCGCCAAATATAGAAACATTTCAGTGGTATTCTTTCATAAGAATAATCAAAAACATCTCCAGCATTTTCAAGGGTTTGGCGTCAAAAGCGTCAAATCGTTTGTCGTCATACTATTGTCGTTCTTTCCACTAACGATCCACGTTTCCCATAAATAGTAACAAATGACTGATGCATCGTTCAATATGAAACTTGAAGTTATGGGCAAAGACAATGCTGTTGTTTGTAAATATCCAACAGCATGTTGTTACAAAACTACTGTAAGTAGGTAGGTGTTCAGAATTTTGTATTCTCTGACACGTATCTAGGTACCTACTTACTTGAATCTTTATTCAGTTTGGAAAGTAAAATACATATATTTCAGTGTGAAAGTTATGGAAGATGTCTTTCTAGTTATAAGTATAAGTTGTTCCCCGTGTGAAACTATTTCCCGCACCCGGATAAAAAGGGGACTTTCTCAAGCACTTGTACACGTCCTTGTATACGTGACAATGACTTGATTATTGCACCTTTTAATTAAATCGGTTCAGTGGTTTTGGGTTGATAGCGCGACAAACAAAATTACAGCTATAAAATAAGGTTAATATAAAACTACAAGCTCCAAAATTATTCTCATGAGTACTAACCTCAGGAAATTAATTAACTTAAATATAGCTTATGATACTCTCGTGTAACTAATGAGAGTGCATAGAATGGGCCATATGCCAGCCGCAGTGAAATAACACTTATATTTTGCAGTAAAGATCAACGTAGCTTATCATTTCTCTTCTAGCTAGGCCACCCACGAGATTTCATTACGACCTATAAATGTGAATGTGAGTTATAAATACTAATGTGAGTTTGTTTGCTTCGCTTTCACGCTTAAATGGCTGAAGCGTTTGAGGTGAAATTCGGCACAGAATATGGTGGGTATGAGGGTACTCCAACAAACATGATAATATACTTTTTATCCATGTACAGATTGACAGTTATAGTAGCCAAGTTTACAGTTTGCAAAGATGTTTGTAACTACAATATTATTTTTTCCATAAAGTTACAGATAATTTTTAATTTTTGCGTTATTAACCTACAGCAAACAATAATGCCTTACCTACTTGTTGGTATATCTTATATCGAGAAAACTGATCATTAACAATATCACCATCGACAAGTTTAACACCTTTTACCGTCCTTAATATCGATACAATTATTTTTAAAATCCCTTTCTCTTACACAAACATGAGCACCTACGAGTATTTAAAGCAGTTTTATGTTGGGAAAGCCAATTAAATTTACCCTTTCGGCTTATCGGACTAACCCGAATAAATTATGAAAGTGCCATTCAATCGATTAATTTGTGCTGGATCGAGTGTATTTCGAGTAAAGGTGTGTCTTTGCCGATTCGATTATACGACTCGAGTACTCTTACTTCTAAAGTATTTGTCTGATAAAGCTACAGTATTGAACTACATACTGTAAGATTGTATGATTTTTATATGATTTGCTTAGCTATCTTTTTCAATCTCAATTACCAAATGTTCTGTTTTTCCGTTACTTGTACATTCAAGTGCTTTTTGTAAGATGTCGCCTAAACTTAGACAATTTGTATACTTAAGTACACTGATGTAATGTTTTTGCGGTTATAACGTCACCAAGTTGGCTCACAACCACACCTTTTTACCGTTTGTTGTTGTTACTTAAAACACTCATGGAGGAAAAACCAAACAAAAAACAACTTCCAAGATTTCAAACTTGGAATTCCTTACAGATTCAAAGGATGATGGGTAAAATTGGCCGGTATATCCAATAAAAACGATTCGCATATCAAATGATAGCTTATACCCTAAGCTTCATTTTTTATTATGGGCATAACATTGTGAACCACCGGAGAACGAAGATATAACACCTGATAGCATATGACAGCCCATGGACCCGAACCACTTCATTTTGTATGGGAGGGATGTTTAAGTGCATTATATTATTGTCAATAATTGTCAGAACGAGTCGCAGAAGGTGTCTGTGCCCATATTTTCCAAGTTTATTGAAAAAAAAAGGTTATTTAGCATTTAGTATTTACAACGTATGGTGTACGTATTCCGCCGTTCTGGTGAGTCTAACCGGCATAACCAATGAAAACCATTTGCATATCAAATGATAGCTCATATCCTAAGCTTCATTTTTTATTATGGGCAAAACATTGTGAACCACCGGAGAACGATGATATGACACTTGGTAGCGTAGGACAGCGTATGGACTTGAAACCCTTCATTTTGTATGGGAGAGATGTTTAAGTGCCATTATTATTGTCCATATTAGTCAGGGCGTATCACACAAGGTGTCTGTGCCCATATTTTCCAAGGTTATAAAAAAGATTATTTAGCAGGTATTACCTATTTACAACGTATGGTGTACGTACTCCACCGTTCTGGTGGCTCTAACCGGCATAACCAATAAAAACAATTCGCATATCAAATGATAGCTGATACCCTAAGCTTCATTTTTTATTATGGGCAAAACATTGTAAACCACCGGAGAACGAAGATATGACACTTGATAGCATAGGACAGCCTAAGGACTTGAACCACTTCATTTTGTATGGGAGGGATGTTTAAGTGCATTATATTATTGTCAATAATTGTCAGAACGAGTCGCAGAGGGTGTCTGTGCCCATATTTTTCAAGTTTATTGAAAAAAAAAAGATTATATCAAATGATAGCTAAATGATAGCATATCCTAAGCTTCATTTTTTATTATGGGCAAAACATTGTGAACCACCGGAGAACGAAGATATGACACTTGGTAGCGTGGCACAGCGTATGGACTTGAAACACTTCATTTTGTATGGGAGAGATGTTTAAGTGCCATTATTATTGCCAATATCAGTCAGGACGTATCACAGAAGGTGCATGTGTCCATATTAAAAAAAATACAGGCAGCATTCACAACATAAGGTGTACGTATTCCGCCGTTTCAGTGAGTCTAACCGGCATAACCAATAATATCCATTTGCACATCAAATGATAGCTTATACCCTAAACTTCAATTTTTGTTATGGGTGGAACATTGTTAACCACTGGGGAAGGAATATATCAGTCCTGTAAGCCTACGACTGCCTATGGAATTAAACCACTTTGGCACGTATGGTATATAAAGAAAACCTACCTATCTTCTTATTATAAATAACGTAGCTTTTGCACCACTGAAAGATTTTTCAAATCAGTTCAGTCAAGTCCGTAGCCCATTTCATGCAAATACTTGTCGTGAGTACTTGCATGACATCATCTAATGGCCAGGATAATACATCTTGCTTTGAAATATAATCCTATGGAATTGGAGGTGTGCTGGCATCAAGCTATCATCATCAATGACTGTCGACTGTCCTGGCTAACAAGCCTGATGTGCCATATGATGAGAACTCTGTGAAAGCTGATAAACAACTTAAATAACTTTAGTCTAAGAATACTGATTAAACCCCTCATTTATCTTTGCGGACCTGACCACCCGTGCGGTTTTTTTTAATATATTATTATATTCAAAGATAGAGTGATTGAAGAGGTAGGTTTGTATGTGTAATAACATCCGTTAAATAGTGAGTAAATTCTGTTTTCCCGTGCGAAGCTGGGGTGGGTCGCTACTTTTCTAATAACTCGACAACCCAAGGCCGACTATCCTGGTGCCGCAGAACGAGGAAATGCTATCTCCAATAATGGAAATAGTATACGGTGGTAGAAGTAAAAGTTTTTATGTTTTGTTTTGCTATTAAAACAATTATGCGTAGTTAAGACCGATTTTTATTGATAGTCTACCCTAGGCTTATTTAAAAAAGTGATAAGTTGACGAAAATACATCATACAATGAATTTTTCTAGTATGGATTTTATTTTAAACAAAAAAAAATCGGTGCAAAAAGTATAACTCTTTTGTGCCCGACTGTACTTATTTCCGGTAGATTCTTGACATGAACCGTTTTATTTCAGTAACTATAGGGTATAAGCAATAATATAATATTCATTAGAACTTTATTGGTTATCAGGCCAGGGTTCATACAAAATTGCCCATCATCCTTTACGAAAAAAAGTCATTATCAAATCTAAGCGCATCCTTACGGCCAGTAGCATTTATTTTTTCTCATGTCAACTAAAGTCTAGACAGATACAGACCTCTTTTAAACGTAAACTTCTTCAATAAAACGTCTATAAGTTCAATCGAATTAACATCAATCAGAAAATGACTTCTTGCGTTTTTCTTACGTCATTTTTTGTGCACATAATTGAGATGTATTTGAAGTTCAAGGTTACGCTAAGTTGTCGATTGTGTAGTAAATTGCTCATAAGGAAATTAGGATCTTTATCTATCAAGTTTTTCCTGCATTTACGCTTCGGAAAAAAGATGTCTTTTTATTTGGACTTTAAAATCATAATCAATTTGAATATACTCGTATGTATTATTTTTTTTTTTAGATTTGTAGACATACTGCTGAACAACGTCAAATTTTGAAAACTTTCGGCTTTATTTTCTATGATACTGAGCTAGAATACACTACGCAGGATTCATTTCAGTCTAACAAGGGGACGTCTCAGTCTACTCTCACAGAATAATAATAATGAAGTTCTAGACGATTGTCGGCCACCTCCGCTTATCTCATATAAGGAGGAGATCAGCCAGCAGGACATAAATATAGTGAACTCTCACATACAGTTGTAACAAAAATACACATTCGTTACTCGTTAAAAAAACGATGAAAGAGAATAATAACAATCTCGAAAACACTGAGTTCGACATTACCGCAACTTTAATAATTCAAGTATGAAATTATTGAATACACACATTGCCCTTTAATACGTGTACAGTCGCGCATAAAATTAATTTGATTGATAATACGATACCTGTTTTATCGCGGACCGGTTGATTTGGCTAAAGTTCAGTGTACAGTTATTTAAATGCACTTGTGTATAATGTAGTTGACTGTACGAATATGTAATGTATGTGTTATGGACCATGTGATTAATTCGGGCATTATTTATAATGCCCGAGCATTATGAATAATGTCTAGCTTTATCGGGCCAAGTGATTAATAACTATCTTAACTTCATTATTTATCACATTGTACGGGCATTATTATATTGCTACATGATAGTTGGGCAATTTGATAATAAAGCATATTTTACGCGGTGCGAGGGTGGCAGTTGTTCTAATAAATAAATCCTGTTACTTGCTACATATTTTATGATTATTGTTTTGCAAATCATATGTTCTATTTTAATGGGAAATTATAAGTCTAGCCACAAAATTATTTATTGGACAATTGTCATCTAATTTACTAACTCGGCCTCGTTTTTTTTATCTCATTTTACTTGGCTTGTTTTTTTATGGTAGAATTTAATTTGGATTCAAAACATTGTATTAAAAATTGAAGTAAGTGACGAAAACAAATCGCTGCAAAACCGACTCCACGTAGTCTTGTCTGCCCTACCCCTAGAGTGTAATTCAAAACCGCGTAGGCACGGAGGGGCGAGGCGGCCTGCGGGCTAAGGCGTAGGTAGTTGAAGCGCTCGCCGCCGCGGCTGAGGCTGGCCGGCTCTGCCGGGCAGCAAGCCGAAGCTGCGGTGGTGAGCGTGAAAACCATCTGCGACGACAAGCTCGCATGGAACCGCCGGAGCCCCGCAGCGCCGGAGCCGTGACAGAAGCCATGCTTGCTGCATGTTGCATGCTAACTTCCATGCTGGGTCAATTAATATGGGATGTGTTATATTTTAAACGTACTGAGTAAAAAACTTAGAAGCTAAATAAATATATTTTATGATGTCATTTAATAGTTTTGTAGAAGTTTACTTTAGTTTAGTTAGAATGCGTGCTACACATTTAGATGCTAAAAAATAACCATCATGCTGAGTTGTATTTCGAGTGGTTTATTAGAAGATAACTAGTGGCTAAGATAGTATTATTCAGATGCTCGTTAATTGTGGTTGACTTAGTAATTTAGAAGGCAACATACATTTTTGGGGGCGAATAACGATATTAAAAAGAAGCCTGTTTAAATAGCACCCTATTTTAATTATATTTTCATTTGACTTTTATTTAGAGAAGATGCTAATTATGCCAAATAATGAATCTGATTACTTTAGTTTATTTATTTTGTTTAATAATAATAAGTCATTTCTATAAAACAAAGATATGTTGTAAAATAATTATATTTTTAATATGACTCTCCTTAACTTTTAAATGCAAAAACTAGTGGATTTTTAAGGCAGAAGTCCTTCATAATTAATCCAAATCATGAGGTTGATTATTTAAGTGGTTTAATATTTAGTTTATTTTAAGTTAAATGTCAATAACAATAAAAAATATGAAATTAAATATGTTTGTATTACTTTGCCCAAAAGGTCACGGGCAATATGTATAGTGCCCGGTCAATTTGATTATTTGAATAATTATTATCAAATTGCACTCTCATATTGGGCATTTTTCATAATGACCGGGCATTATGTATACTGCCCAATTTATCACTTGGTCCATAACATATGTACCGAAGGATGTTAAACCACGTGGTACTGGCTTTCGCTTCCGAGTCATATTAACTATTGATTTATAGAGCAGTGCTTAAATATGTACTTACTCCACATTGATAAGTATATTGATAATATTTTTTAACTATCATTTAATACCTGTTCGATCTAATTAATTTGAAGTATGTATGTTTTTTTTTTAATTTCTACTTCATTTAATTTCATTTCGAGAGTCTATTTGTATATTTTATACATTTTGACTTTTTTTGCTGAATATCAATGCTTTTATTTTGGCATTATTATAAATTAGCGATATCAGGTATCTTAATGTGGTGTAAAATAAACTAATGGATGATAAAAAATAGAATATAATTAGGTATAATATGCATAAAAATCATAAAAATTTAAATAAAAACTAATAGAATCAAATAAATTGTATAAATTATTATTTCATATCAATTAAAAAATAATTAAGTTTAATGTCAAGTTTCTTCGACACGAGATAACGCATTACTTACGATGAGAATGTTAATAAGAAAAAATATAATAACGAATGTATTTTAAGATATCTTCTAGGTGAAATAGAAAAAATAAAGCAGGTGGGGCAGGTATAGATAAAGAAGAAAGCAGGTACTTAAACAAGTTTGAAATGTAACCCCGCTAAAAAGTTGAATCAGTTAGGACACCTATCTACACAGACGCTTGGTATATTTTTACCTATAAACTTATGTAAAAAACCATTTTTGTGGCAAGTATTTGTTATAGATAAAATAAATTCATTGGGGATGATACCATCATTTTCCTTATTAATGGATTATATTCTGAGTAGAAACACGACAGCCCGATGGTCTAATCAATTCAAAATAATTCATCAATAGTCTTGTACTTACTCCTAAACAAATGACCCGGCTTAAAGCAAAGTATCATTGCTAATGCAGACCACGATTTAAGTATCGCAAAAAGTGTGTTTAAAGTCATTTGGGCTGTCAATAATGAGCGGCGCCTACGGTCGTTGAACAACTAACTGTAATAGGAGCCAATGTTTTATCTATTTGAATAAAAAACGAAACGCCTCTGTTGAATTTAAAGATTGTTTTAGACTGAGATAATGTTTCCCGAGGTAAGCCTAGCTTAGCTTAGAAAAAAATAAGTCTTGATTTCACATTGGTATTCTACATATATTGGTAAAGACGTGAATTGAGTATACCTATACAGGGTGTGTCGTTTACAATCACATTAAATCCTATCGCATATGATATTCTATGGCGAATTGTAAAAAAAATAACCTAATCCATTCAGTGGTTTAACTACAGGAGTCATTTTTCGTTTTTATAATTTACAACATCATGTGTAAAGCAGAGATAAAGTTAGGAGTATCGAATGTTTTGATCAGTTGACAGCTGTCAGTTTTCAAGGGAGAATTTCAGTTGTTTGTAATGACTGACTTTTATATGGTGTTCTAATTTTCGCACATTTTTATTCTATTTACTTTGTTTGAAAAATTCATTTTTTTATTTTTACGTATTTTTCTTTTTTCTTTGTGTTAATCGACATACATTAACCAGTATATTAACGCATTTCATTTATGTGATATATCGGCCATATTAGCCGAAGAACCGATAACCGTTGGGGTAAACGAGTTCTAGGGTGGAGACCACGCCTCGGCAAACGTAGTGTAGGACGTCCTCAGGCACGGTGGAGTGATGACTTGCGCAAGACGGCTGGCAGGAGCTGGATGCGAGAAGCTGAAAATCGATCTCAGTGGCGTGCACTTGGAGAGGCCTATGTCCAGCAGTGGACTGCGATAGGCTGATGATGATGATGATGATGATGATGATTTAATGTGATTATGAACGACACACGCGAAATATTCCTTTATTCAATTTAAATAATATTTATGAATTCTAACTACACCTTCTTCGATATATAAAATAGTAGGTATATTACATAATAATAGTACTATAGCCAGAAAAAAAACCTCATCATTATTCCAAAGCCATTAAAAAACCGAGGCCTCAAAAATTCCTTCATAATTTCGCCAACATTGACTATCATCGAAAGCAAATCGTTAATTGGCCGTGAAGCACCATAATTATTAGTAAGATATTTTATCAAAGATAGCTGTGAATCCTGACCCCGGAACCTGGTTGAAGATTATACGGGCAGAACCAAAGAACAGTGTTCAGGCGTGATGCGAAAACGTGTACCGTTCTGTTACCTTGATTGCATGCTGCAAATTGCAGGGACGATCCGATGATACATCGAGACGATGTTACATTGAATTACGTAAACGATAGCCTAAGAGATCAGGTTGATGTATGTGTATCTAGTGAAACAGTTAAGTCAAACACAGAAAGGTTTAATAAAAATAACATTTGAACAAGACAAGAAACCGACGAATTCTTTAAATGACAATAAAATACACGCTGCTATAAACATTTAAATCCACAATGCTATGGAAAAATACCTATAAAATAACAAAAGAAACAAGTCTGGAATTCCTTAAGTTCTCATAATATGCAGATATATCTTAGAATACAAATAGAACAATTCCATTGTGAATCCGTTGGAATGTTACATTCAAAACTCCTTATGTCATCTAGATAAACCAAATCTAGACTGAGTCTAATCCTAAAAGGAAAAAGCTAAAAAATGATGCAGAAAAAAATGTCGCTACAAGACGTCTGCATAAGTTCATTAAACCGGTTACGTGTGCGGAATTAGCAGAAACAAAAACAATGATAATGCTATATTCTTAATTGTTATACACTTGACCGTAACTGTCGAGTTCATGGTCAGTATTCAAAGCTTTTTTTGTTTTATCTCCCGAGCTATCTGCGGATTTAATGATCTCGTGAATGAATGATACTTTGACATTATATTTAGATTTTGGAGATTCCTTTTTTATTTTTATTACTTTTGCAGCGTTATCTTCATCTTCAACTGATTCATCATTATTACTGTTAATTGAGTCATCTGGACTTGTTATAATGACTGTCATATCCTTTCTTCTACTATAATTATCTTTACCACGTTAATTATCACTACAAAGTAAACGCTAATCAGCTTTCCTCGAAGGATCGCGTGACTATCATAATGTAGCAACTAGAACATGAGGGATCCACAATTATCCTAACGGCTGCTTGTTTAACCGATCTTATCAACAGCGTTCCTTAATTTTAATGATGGCTACTAAATGGGATTTTTAACATCACAAATTATATGATAGGTGCAACTATGATGGGTCATGCTACCAATTCTATTTCGGTTTTACGATCTATTATCGTGTTTAAAGATTGTGTATCTATGTTTTGTTCTTGTGGTGGGCGTTAAACGATTACGTGTGTACAAGTAATTATTAGAGGTGCACTTTATGTTATATTATTTGTTATGTAAACGTCAGAAAAATGTAGCGATATATCATTATTTATGTGCTCATTCGCGCAGTTATGCGTTTCTACAATCTTTTGTAATTACGCACTTTCTATTGTAATGTTTGATGTAGATAAATAAATCACATTTATTGTGATCGGTGCCGCATTAATGCAATGAAAATGCCACTGAGTTAATAGTGTATAATTTTCGAGCAATTATGGTTAGTTAATTAATAGCATTCTGGGCAGTAAATTACATTATTTTTTTGTCAAATAAATGTACGGATTAACATCTGAACAAGTATATTGGCTTTTTACTGTTTTTACAGTTTGAAAATCTAATCCAACCTCATTAGTATTCACTAAATGGACCAAGTGAGCATTATGGGTTCCTTGCCTACCCTTTTCAAAAACCACATTTGTTATACAAGCTGTTGATTTGCATCCGTGCCATAGTCAAAGACGTAATTATGCTAATGATTCTCGACCCAAATCAATAAGAAAATTGGTACGAAAATTTTTGATTTTTTTTTTTCGGAAATTCGTCAATGCCACCTACCCGTTTTCAAACTCGGCGCGTGTGTTACTGGCCTCAAAACTGTGCTGCGCCCTTACACAAACGCAAACACAAAGCATTCGCAACGATCACTCATGAATTTCATTCATAAAATTGGATTATTTCTGAAATACTATGACATTACAATGACATAAAAAGCAGCGCATATTAAGTATTTCCCGTAAACTGTAATTACAATCGATTATTTACGTATTTTATGCCCTCCTCCTGAAGTATGGCACAAATGCAAATCAACGCCTTGTATGGGTGCACCTATTTACTTATTTTATGTTTTAGTTTTTGTTGTTACAACGGTAACAGAAATACGAGCAGATCCTTTGTAAAAACTGTAGTTGCAAATGCAGTATAGTCACAGATGGATAACGAAGTCGTAGTGATAGGATCCCGCTTCACCGTTTATGTACGACACCGTAATAAACATGCACTATTTGAAGAAATTACGCGTCAAAAGCTACCTGAACAGCTAAACAATCACCCAATTTCTGGTGATACACGTGTTCAAACTTAATTTGTACAAAGCTTTTTACAAAATTAGAATATAAAACGATTGTGAAGTCAAGTAGAATGATAAGTTTATGAGGTTTTTCAAACCTGACAGTCGCTGTCTGTTCTGTATCGTTTAGCATATCTTAAACACAATTTGTATTTAAATTGGAATTATGAATATCTTCTTTGCTTGTTAATCTGGTATTGTTATATCTGTGTTTATCTTGTTTATTCTCCTTGCCGTTGGTATTTAAATTTTGTTTACGTTCCATAGCTTTGGGAACACGGTTGTTTGCAGTTTGTGATACTGGGAATCGATTACTGAGTTGCTACGTGGAATAATTTTTGTGGTATGAGCTGTTTGGTTATTTTAAGTTCTGATTCTATTTAGTCCTTAGGGACGACAAACAAAGCAGTGCTAATACTTAAGGTAGGTATATAAGTTGCAAAATCCTCAAACTCGCAGGATATTTTTTCTCCAATTCTCGGAATAGCAAAGGTGCAATCATGATTATCATACAAATCTATATTAATGCACAATTTTCGATACCCTTGTAAAAAAATATAAAACTTGCGTAATACATAGGTACATTTTCAATTTACTAACCCACATTCAACAATCAAAACTTGACTGTTATTTACAAAATATCCTTACCGCGATTCTTGTAAACGTCAATAACTTCACAAATATATGTGACAGGGGCTTTAGCTTCGTAATTATTTTCGTCAATACTCGGAATATCAGATTTCCCGTGTAAGAGCTCCTGCACACTACAGACTAAAATGTCGGCCGAAAGATTGCCTGATCAGAATGACAGTTTATATCGAAGGTGATCGTGAATTCAATCAAACTTTTTAGTCATTTAGATACCTGAGTCTATACTGACCTATGAGCCTGATCAAAATATCAGTCGCCTAAGGCCATCTTATTATGCCGGCTTATCATGTGATAATGATATTTTTATTTGACTTGTATTGTATACATTCTGATTCTTCAAACCTTACAGACAGACATGTGTTGCTGGGGAGCTTGTTGCGCCACTTCTTCCCAGCAAAAACACATAGGAATGGTGAAGGGCGGGCGTTTTGGGGGCTGTCTTTTGTTTTTGACGTTCGAAAAGTGCTGATTTATCAGCCTAATTTGAATAAACGATTTTGAGTTTGAGTTTCCCCAAGTTCATGGACAACATAAACGTCACTTTTCTGTAAACAACTATGTATTCACTATGAATTTTCACGTTCAATACTCAAAGAAAACAGTTACTCAAAACAGTTAGCTTGTGAGTGAACTTGAGCCTAAAATGTTGATTTCTGACACGCGAATATTTGACATTTAAATAAAACTACCTTTATGGATTTTATCGGGGTTTTTTTGATAATCCTGATGTTTCGGATCCTTCGTCTTCTTTGTTTGGAGTCTGCCCGTGACCAGGGAGACCGCGATAAAATCCGTAAAAGTAGGTTTGAGCCTAAAAGTTGGCGGTGTGCAGAAGCTCTTAATCGCTCGCGTGTTACTATATCGTTACCGCGTATTATCTTATTGCGCGTGTTGTATTGTGTGTAATAGGTGTTTTTTTCTTGTTTACAGGTAAATGTGCGAGTGTTTACTTCGGGGAGACACGATATTGTAGTAACAGGTATTTTAGAGAAATCTATCCGCAATCCGCATTATGTTCGTTGATCTCAATTGCTACTTACGGTTTGTTTTGATTGATTTAAGTTTTCATTTCTTTGTTAATTTAGCAATAATATGCTTGAAAATATCTCATAACTAGAACCATTAGTAGGTTTGTAGTCACATTTTGAGAATTAAAAAACTTTATGACTACCGGAAGAACAATGAAACGTTTCTCAATTTTAAAGACAGCTCAGACATAAATTGCAACCACAAACATGTTTACTTTTAATTTGAACTTCTATAGACTTAAGTTTGATTATTCCAAAAATACAGGTATTTTGAAGTACGTAGTTGAAAATACAGACTCAAAAACCTTGGCATGTTCAGTAATCAAGTCTACAATAACTCAGTGCGTAAGTACCACAGCTAAGGTGTCGCAAGCCTAACCTGTAAGTTTATCTTACAGTAAGTAGGCCAGGAGTTGCTGGCTACTGTTAATTATCATAATTTGTACTTTATTTTGAACTCAAGTGTACGAGTACGTTGACTTGAGTTTCGAGAACAATTTGCTCCTTTTCTTAATGATTTCTTCTACGATAGGACATAATTCTAATTGGCAGTCATTGTGTCAGTAAATAGTCGTGTAGACCACCTTTTACAAAATACAGTACCCAGTTCCATAAATAGGTAGATTAACTTACTTTTGGGCTATTTTGGAATCCTTAAGAATAAAATCGAAAACATTTTAGAGGCTACCCCAAATAATTAAAAACCGGCCAAGTGCGAGTCGGACTCGTGCACGAAGGGTTCCGTAAATTACAGTTAAATCAACCTATCTCAAAAACTATAAGAGATACTTTGATCAAACCAAAAATCGTTGAAAGAGTTAATTAGCATGCATCACCTCTATTTTTTTTAGAATTTTATACCCCGTAGTTATAAAAATAGAGGGGGGGGGACATACTTTTTACGACTTTGAGAGCTGATATCTCAAAAACCGTTCACTTTAAGAAAAATGTTTTTTAGAAAACTTTATATCATTTTAAAAGACCTTTCCATTGATACCCCACACGGGTATGTACATCGAAAAAAAAAATTTCATCCCTCAGTTACATGCATGGGGGGCCCCACCCCCAATTCTTTTTTTTACTATTTAGTGTCATATTTTTGTAGCGGTTCATACAACACATATTCCCATCAAATTTCATCACTGTAGTACTTATAGTTTCCGAGTAAATCGGCTGTGACAGACGGACAGACGGACAGACGGACAGACGGACATGACGAAACTATAAGGGTTCCGTTTTTGCCATTTTGGCTACGGAACCCTAAAAAGGGCTAGGCAGATGATGATATTGTTCCAATTGTATTTATGCTGTCATCATCATCATCATCATCTCAGCCATAGGACGTCCACTGCTGAACATAGGCCTCCCCCTTTGATCTCCACAGATACCTGTTGGAAGCGTTTATAGTAATATAGGTATACAATACGTTGTTGATGATGTAACTTAGATAACTTATATATGTTTAAGTAGAAGCTTTGATGAGGACCGGCGTCACCAGTTGACATACTTTGCTAAAGAAGGAAAAGATATTAAGTTACCTAGTTATTTGTTATCAATGAAACATTAATTGATGTCAAGGGGGATTATTACATTAAATACTACTAGCGATTTCCCACGGTTGCACCTCCGTCCAGAGGAAGCAATTTAGCTAGAACAAAGTAGCTTACATCCCTTCTAAGGCTTTAGATTAACAGGGAACCAATTTAAATCAGTTCAGTTCTTTCAAGACCAGTTCAAGTTAATTTAAATAAACTAATCTTCAAAAACTGGAGTCGTTAGATGATTTTTTGTTTTAGTTATAGGTATATCTACGTGACACTAGGTCAGAGGCATAAAAGAAAAAACGCACTAATTGCTCTTTAACCTGCACTATAAAAATGACACAAAAACCAACAGATATCTTAATAAAGACTGACAGCAGTTTTCATTCATTACTCACTCACTCACTAGGCGTTTTAGATGTGACGTGACAGAACTTGATGTGTTTGTAAGTGCATCCGCACGCATGCGCTTTACATTCGTAATTATGTGGCTCTTTAGAGTCATCTTCTAAGTATGTTGTAGGTAATATATCAAAGTGCAAAGATTTTAAATTAGGTAATTTATCCCGCAAACAGTCGGCCGACAGTTGGCCTTCTCGTAAGCCATTTTTTTTATAAGAAAATCGTGAATAAAAGCAATGTTTTAACTAGGTCTGAAATCGAGCAAATACCTAGGGCCCGATTCTCCTAAGTTAATAATGTCAAAATCGAATAGAAATCGAATCGCAATATGATCGCAATAACAGTTTTAACTATATCGGGCATTCTGCTACTAATATACGACAAATCGTATTTCAACGACATTCGATTGGTTTGCGATTGGTCTGCTATTTTGGTGATTTTGGTCTATACGGTAGTTTGCTCTACAATCATATTGCAATCGAAAATCATTTGCAGACAAAATTATTCATTATGACAGAAATGGATAAAAACGTTTATTTTAAAGAAAACATTGCGGAATGCCACATACGCTTCAATCGAAATGGAATCGGGATTGGATCTCAGTCGAACGTGAATCGTATGACGCTTAAGTAAAATTAAGAGAATCGGGCCCTTGATCATTAATCTCTATACTGATTTATAAAAAATTGCAGTGTGCTGAGGCTAATTTTAACTCAAAACGGCAGCTCAAAGAAATAAATGCTAACGAAACACTTATGGAAGACTAGACATACTATTCAGATAACGATAACAAAACACTTGGCATAATTCAGCATAATACTTTGATAACTGCTATCGGTCGTTTCTTTCATACCTACAATAATAATAAACATGTCAACAAACAAAGTTGAACCATAAGACGAAAGGAGCAAAGTCCAAATTAATTCAAGCATTTTCAGAACGCGGAAAAGTGAAAAAATGTTTCACCATATTGATTACAATATCCGTCAGTTGAAAGACAGCGTGTTTAAATAAAATGGTTTATTTTTAATCTTTAGTTGTGTTTCAGTAGGTTAGTAGCACGTTGGTTTTCTGTCCAAATGTACTATAAATGCAAGACTGGTAACTCTGTCTGTCTATCTGTAAGGTTTCACGCCAAAACCACTGAAATTATTTAAATCAAAGTTTCATAGACAATCTATAGCCCGAAAATGGATATATCTATAGGCTACGTGATGAGACCTCTGGCCGAAGTTAGTTAGCTATAAATAATTGATCAGTTTAATGCATTTACACAAATTCGACTTTAAAAAATTAAAAAATATTTTTGGTCACAAAGGGCTAAGTACGCAATTCATCTGTCCCGTATTTCCAAGTTCCAAAAGAAATAGCTCCATCTTACCCTCATGAGCTTACAAAACTGGCTAGCATCGTGACACGCTTGCAGTCATCTATGACACAATGTAGGTGACTGGGTACACGGTTATGTGTCAGCTAACAAGATAAGCGTTATCAGTAGGGCTACCATCTGACGAGCTGTGATTGGACAAGAATTTTAGAACCGAAAACTTTTAGTAAATCTCACTGATTATCGCAGATTCATAAACCGTACGGTAGATTCATTTGGTGGGTCAGGTGTTCCCTAAAGGATTTAAAAGTGTAAAGGATATTTTTTCCGCTCTCTGATTTAACTACAAGTAAACATGTCCAGGGAAGACCTTCTTAAATTAACTGAGTTTTTATTGTGAAACTACAACAAGTGACTCACTGTCCCTCATATATCATATTTAATCAATAGAGAATACTATAGCAAAAATCCAAACACTGCAACCACCTTAAAAAAACACTGGGAAAAATCTTAGAAAACCAAAATGCATGGCAGCCCTACTTATCAGTGCTGGCTAGATACACGATGGGATTGCCTTCATTACGAGTTGTGTTACGAAATGGCTAGGAATTTTGTGTAACCACGATTTACACTGGTTTCCGTATTCAGATTTGAATAATAACGTGGTTTTGCATTTGTTTCACATTTAGATAGCTGGTGGAATGTAGCTTCGTAAGTTGGTACCTTTATGGGATGCAAAATAATGCTTAAGCTGTAAGATCGCCTATTTGATCATTTAAGAAGACGAAAAGTCTACTGGTCAATTACATCTTCTTCTTCTTATGTATGTATTGTTCCTTTAAGAAGAAAAATGTTAATTGGCCAGTTGCGTGTTCTTCTTTCTTCTTCTTCTATGTATAAAAATCAATTGTTTTTCGTAAGTTTCATTAAGACTCGAAAATGGCTGGACCGGTTAGGTTTATTATGATTTTGAAATGTTTGTAGAGGTATCGAGGAGGTTTAAAAGATACAAAAAGGAACGAAGGTTTTATGTCAGCTAGTTTCTTATAAAAATATAAATAAAAAAACATTAATTCTATTGTTCTTGTAAAAGATGTTCACTTTGATGAGTTAACAAGAGTAAGACATGGTTTTGCTTCTATTAAAATAATTAAAAAACAATTTAGTGTACACATAATGGGCGGTCCTTATCGCTCACATCGATCTCTTCTAGACAACCTTACAATGGATTAAAATCTGAGGACATAAGGACATAAGCATCCAAGCACCTGCTTTAAGTATTATGAATTCAAATATAATTCCGTCCGTCTTTTTCATTGTCACAGTTAAACTGAAGACAAGCGTTCAACAGACGATTAAAAGTTTTTGTAGTAAGGCTGAAATTGTCTAGAACCAGACCACAACAAGCTACATTCTATCTGACTGCGTAAGGTAGTTCCATCGGGACGCGGGTGTAACGAAGTGCCAGGAAATAAATAAAGTAAAAGTATAGATGCAACCGCATTGTCCATGCTCTTGCCTAACTTAACTTACCTAAGTTAAACCCATAGAAATGTAATAAGTAAAACCGCTATTGGATGTATATACGTATGACACATCATTTGTCTAGACCTTGTGTTGAGCTTAATGTAAGCTTATCCCTCTAAGGCTCAGCATCCGGCTCATATTACTATGACGTAAACAAAGTTATCCTATTTAGTAGTTTTGTGTACCTAATAAACTAACTACTTCTAGCAGTATCACTCCCTTCCCGGGGCATTATTGCATTGGTAAAAAGTATATTTTATAGTCTTTGGTACAAAGATATGCCTACACAAGTAGGTATGGCAAGCCAGTTATTTTGAGACGAATCATCTGTACCTACCATAATGACATATAGGTATTGTCTTTAAACCAAGCATAATACCTAAGCAGTCTTTTCGACTACAAGAATAGTGTCGTAACTCGTAACTCAAAGAACACTATTGCGGGATATTCACAATTCCTACACCAGGAAAGGGATAACTTCAGAACTGCTACATCTTCAAGGAACACTAGTTAATACAATGATGATGATGATGATGATGTCCTCCTAGCCGATTATCGGCTACGGCGGCTGTTCTCATGTAAGGAGATTAGCCAACTACGCAGGACATATTATAGTGCACGAGCATTTGCGCAGACACAGGTGCACTCACTATTCCTTAACTCTCATAGCCCGATGGGACGGTAATCCGACACGACCGGAGAGAGATCAGGCGCAGGACCGACATTTACGTGCTCTCCGATGCACGGGTGTATCAATCACCAGCTTCCAGGCTCCGGGCTGCTTTGTGAAAGTCGTCTAAAACCCACAAGGCGATTTCGGCCCGACTCGGGAATCGAACCCGAGACCTCGTGCTTAGCAGCCGCACTTGCGACAGCTAGACCAACGAGGCAGTTAAAATACAATAACGAGGTCAGTTCAAGCATAACATAGCAACTACCATATCTACATCACATGGTTAAGATAAACGATAATTATGATCCTGCTATCTCAAACACTTGAGTAATTATAATATGCAAATTGCTCACTCACACATGGATAATGGAATTAGTCATGCAGACTAACAGACAAGGAAAGTGGCATGGAGTGCAACGTTTGGGAATTATACGCTTTGAATAAGTGAATATGCATTTTGAAGTTGAGGCTTATTCAGTATGGAAAATGTTTCATAATTATTAGGATCAGCTAGATGTTACAGTTCTGTAGTTGGAAGGACACGTAAGGAATCTAAGGAAACTATGAACTGAGTTCGTTTATGCAATTCCACGTCAAAGGCCGTCAGGCAGATTTGATACTCTAACACTAAGGCTTCTTAGGTAATCAAGCTTGTGTGAAAGGTGTTTTAACCAAAGGTTTTCGGAAACCTGTAATGGGGTTGCTAACTCTCGGATGTTGACTGTACGAGTAACATCATACCTATGCCAATGAAATACATAATAATAAAGGGGCGTATTGAAGATTTAATAATTAAATTCACTATTTTCAACTCACTATTTTCAGTTACATAAGAGACCAAAAACGTCTACGTACACCTCATCTAATTTAAAATCAAGTGCCGTCACAATTTTATTATATCTGACACACAAGACATTCCTAGATAAGTTCTATTTGATATTCATTGGGCTGATAACAGATTCTTCAATCTAATTCTTCATATTCACGGTAACTAACTGTAAACTACAAACAATACACAATGTCAATGTTGCCACAGTAACACCTTCAATTATTAGTTTATATGTAACACTATTTATGAACTACGGTTTTACCTGTATGTCCCGATCACTGCGACTTTCAAATGTTTTTCTTTTTATTTACCTCTTAAAAGGGCCGTAGCCTGATTCTACAAACCCTTCCGTAGATTTAGCTATCAATTTCATTTCTTTAAAATGGCTAATCCCACTTTGATTAAACATGTACAAAACCACCGCTGAAATATTATTATCTAAAACAAACCGTATCCAAAACAGTTCATCTGTTTATGAGCTACGGTACCAGAGACAGACATACATTGTGGTGGTCAACATTTTGAATGGGAATAACATTTGAATTACTAGCCAATGTTGCAATAGGTACATAAGTAATTAAAGACTCGACTCACAACAGTCACATATTGATGAGGTATGTACAACTAATTGTAATTGTATCTAGATAAATAGAATGAGGTAAGCCCATACAATATTGATTACAGAACCGATTTTCCAAGGTCATGCGTGTATTCCATTAATTGTTACAATTATAGTCCAACTAAAATAGTTTTTTGCAATGTATTGCTAAAACCACACTTATCTCTTCTATTGTCAAATCATCATCCTCCGAGCCTTTTCCCAATCATGTTGGGGTCGGCTTACAGTCTAAACGGATTCAGCTGAGTACCAGTGCTTTACAAGAAGCGACTGCCTATCTGACCTCTTCAACCCAGTAACCCGGGCAACCCCTTGGTTAGACTGGTGTCAGACTTTCTGGCTTCTGACTACCCGTAACGACTGCCAAGGATGTTCACTGACAGCCGGGACCTACAGTTTAACGTGCCATCCGAAACACAGTCAATGGTGTCTAAGATATACTTAGAAAGTACATACAAACTAGAAAACAATAGTTAGTAAGTTTCACCTTCTATTGTATCAAATACTTATCAAAAAATATATAATCAATCAAACAACACAAAGCCTAAACTGTAAGCAATTCTCGTACTTATGATATCATGAGCAACCATTAAACAGTTACTGCAGAACACACCCTAAGTCATAATACTCATAATATACTTTACTGCTTTAATGATTGCCCTAAGGCGAATTGTAGTAATCAATGACTTCATAGGCAATTGACTGATTATAGTAGGCATTTAATAAAACCAGCCATTACGAAAATGTTGACTAAAACAGTAATAAATGCCTCACAAATAACTATAGTAAGAGTAGCCGCACACAGCAGAATAAATAGTCGGCCGACAGTTGGGATTTTTTTTAATTATCTTGATTCCAATTAAAGCTTTCAGTCAGTCTGATATCAACTAGATACCTAATCTTTGCAATGTCCAAACAAACAATCGGCTGACTAAAAGTTTGCAGTGTACGGGTACTCCTATATGAATAGATAAACTAAGACCACACACAACAAAACCAATAAATAAGTATCATATAAAACGAAATTTGTTTACTGCCAAAACAAAGAATTAGAAGAATCTTTTAATAGCCCCAAAACTCCACAAGCCTACAATTAATATCATTCGACGTATATAACAAATGTAGGAAATAAACTAATTAACTCCATGTTTGGATCAACTATAAATTCAGCAAATAATTATGCTACTGTCTATAATTATGCTAATGACTTGAAGATGACAGAAACATGCTCTGAGTCAGAACTCCGCCCACTTGGGTCACTAAACATGGAGGTTTAGAATCGATGGTCGACCTCTTTGAACTGTTTCGCAAAACTATGCTGGTCTATGGTCGTTTGTGAATGTGGAATGGTCTTTTTATTGATTCCGGAGTAGTGTTACCCATGTTATGGGAGTTATCAAAGATGTGGAAATTGTATGGACATATTTTGTTAATTTCACTTATTTACACTGTTGATAAAAATAACGGCTGTCAAAAATTCACAAAGGCGAAAAGATTTTTCATAGCTCCAAGCGACGGAAATTCTGTAGATGACATAGGTATTTACTTTAAGATGATCTTTGTACTGTAAAAAGTCGTTACATCTGACCGGAATAAAATATATTGAGATTCCAAATTATGATCACATGCCCCATTTCTACGAAATCAGCAATTGAAACAATCGATCATTATTTGCATTTATTAAAGAGATGACCGTTTAAAATTTAGACGATTCAAAAAAACTGCCTATTTAGTTTGCTCTTTGAACTCTACATTTATTGGTCTTGATAGTCGTAAAATGATTGGTATTTTTTAAAACTTTATTGACATGAATATTTGGCATATGACTGTTCTATGAGACACAACCTTGTTTAAAAGTCAGCGGCAGCTCACCCACCTTACAACAATTAATAATAACTCATACAAAATCCATTAGTTGGAAAACTTCGTAATATTTGCCGAACCGCATAATCTTATCTCTCAATCTTCAACATTATCATATAAACGACCAATTATTTGTGATAGCTCACCATAACGGTCAAGGAAATTCACCAGTCAAATAAGCCTGCCGAATTTAAAAGTTCCGCAAAACTTTACGATAAAACAAAATCAGTGAACTCTTAAAATTGATCGAGTAACATAACACAAGACGAAGTTATTTTAAATAGGAACATTAGAACTAGTATTCTGGTCTGCAGTATGGAGGTTCAAAAGGCAAACTTTGGCTGGAAGTTTCCAAAAAGTTCGGTACTATAGAGACCGCAGTTCTTAACTTTGATATAAAGTGAGGGAAGATACTATTGAAAATAACCTCAACAAGAATAATACTGTGTAACTTGTTCTCAAAGACTGAGAAGTATTTCCTGATAGGAATTTTGCATCGCCTTCCACCTTTTATGGCAAATAGATACCTACATTTAAAGTTCTCAACTAGAATAATAAGATGGAATATGCTAACATGACATTCAATGTAACGGTCTACACTTTGTTCTACAGAGATAAAGCGGTTTGTTAACTTTGAGGACATAAATAGACTTTAAAGTGTTCTCAAACACATTTAGACAATTTATTAAGACTTTAGCCGACCCTAACCTAGTTCTGAAAACGACTTAAATGGTCCTTCCGAACATTCGTTCCGTCAAAGTTTGTTTATTTGTATGTTATACAACTAGATGCAATAATCTTGACCTAAATTCTCTTTGAGCTCTGCACTAGAAGACAAACAGCTAATGTAGTAAACATAACATAGGTACTGAGTGAATACCGCCAACGATCTATGGAAGCGTTGTTTGTATGAACTATGCATAGGTGAACTATGGCCAACGGGTCAAACATGGAACAGTTTACAGTCACTTGTTTTAGCGATTGTCATTTACCCGCTTTTGCAAAACTTCTTCGTGGACAGGATAAAAAGTACAGTCTCAGTAAATGGAACCTAACAAGAAAGAAAAAAGGAAGAAATATTTTTTCAAAATTGGACCAGTAATTCCTGATATTTGCGTTTAATTAGCAATTAGAGAGCGCGTTCAATTTAACTCATATTATCTCAGGCTTCAGCCTCAGGTCTCTCGAATATACTTCACTTGTATATAGTTTTAATTCTTTCACCCACCAAACTAAAAAAAGTGCATGAAGCGAAAAATCGATTCCCTTATCAAAGTATACCAGTGCGTAGGTAGGCATTGTGTTTAGCTATAAACAACTTTATGTTCTTTGTAAATTGGCACACATACCATACTATTGATAAGTATTTTGTTCTGACCTAGAATATTTCCATGAGCTGTAGGTAAAACAGCAGGTTTTCATAGAATGCCTGCAGTTTGTATTTACAAAACGTAAGCAATACATGTATTAGTTTATAAGTATTGTATGTCATTTATTTATGTATTATATTTTCAATGGGCCCTACCTGAAATAAAGGAACAAATATAAAATACCCTGAAAACCCTTCGAATGTGAAACTGTATACATTATATATTTCTATCGGCATCCCTACTAACTAAACCGATTTAGATAAATTAGTAAGAAGAAAGCATATATATTTTCCTTACTCTCTTAGATCAGGTATAAATAGTCGATTCTTAAAATAGTTAGCTAAGCAGCGTTAAGCAAAAATCAAGTTAGATTTACAGGCTTCAAGCTTTTGGTCCTTTCACCCTTTTGGAACAAAAACACTAAGAACAATAACAATGGAAGAAAAAAATAATAATTCGAATCGAGAATTTTGCGTCATCCCACTCCCAATCACCTGTCTATCTCAATCGTTCCCATTCAATATTCATCTCTCTTCACTTCACCATTCATCCCCGCTGTTGACGTAAGACATTCATTCATCAATGACAGCGTCTAGTTGTGACGAGAGGTCAGTAGGGTACGTACATACGAGCTAATTGTCAACTATAGTCATTAGTGTTTGTAATAATTAGTATTTGTTTAGTAATCAGAGGAATGAACGTGGATCGATAAGGGGAAAAGGGGACAATCCAAAATGACAATATGGCAGGAAAGCAATGTGAAAAAGTTTGTAATATATAAAATCTTTTATGTTTATAGAAAGTTAAAAGATGAAATTCGTTCAAAATCACTAGCTAGGTCGCATTCCAAACAAAAGGTAATACACCAATTTACAAATAACTTGAAAATGCACAACACTACTTTATATTTACCTCATTCAACTGTCTTTAATTCATATTTGTATTCCAATTCAGTGTCATGTTTATCAAATGACATGTAATATATGCTCGTATAGATAGTTCAACTCAGATTTGCGCGCGGCCCTGTGTGCGTCGGCTTGTAAATATACAACTTTCATTCGTGTGACAGTGACGTCGTCCGAGCATGACGTGTTCTCATCGCTTTTTGTTATGGGTACAGTCGTTTACGAAAATGTCTAGTTCTTCACGGAGAAAATGTTTTAAGGAGTCAGGTAGCGTTTCAAAAAAATGAAACAACATTCAAAGCTTTTTATTATTACATTTTACAGTTTATCATTATTTTCTCATACGGCTTTTCAAATTGACATTGACAGTATCTAAGAAATAAATGAAGTGAAATATCTAAGATGAATTAAATACTCCTTACATATTTTCTAGCTCGGGGTACGCGGACAATAAATAAATGTGTGGACTAGGAATGTAAAAAACCTATAATTTAGTATAATAATGGAAACAAAATGTGTGGGGAATTTTAAAAAATTATATTGCTTCGCATAATGTCGACCAAAATAAGACGGAAATAATGAAACTCATAAATGAACGTTTAAGTCAAATTGATGAAGGGATGTTGGGTAATATTTGTCGACATGTACAAAAGAAAAAAGAAGAATACTATAGACATTTTGACATGGAGTCAGAATTTATAATTAACATTGGTGAAAGTAGCGAATCCGAAAATTCATCATTTGATTTTTGAAGTAGCGATACAGAATCATTATAAATAAATAAACTAAATTACGTAATAACTGTACTTTAAACAGCCGTATATAACCCCTAAATAACTGTATTTGTACCCGACTGTACCTCTTGTCACGCACACAAAGTCACTGTATATGTACAAGGGTTACCCACACATAGGGCCGCGCGCACGACTGAGTTGAACTTACTATAATATTATGTCCACGCGCGCTCGAGCGTAGAATCGATACATCATTCGGAATCACAATCGATTTGTGTCACACGTGCTCGATTATATAACTCTGATCGCTCGGTTTACAAGCTAATCCAAAGATTATTCGAATAGAACCGTAGTTTCTTGGAAAGTTCGAATAATTAAAACCCACGACTTCAAATTAAACGTGACAGAATGTCGGTTTTAATATTAGTTTTGAATTATTAATATAGCCCAGAAGATTTATGGTATTTGTGAAATCATAACTTTGAAAAGCATTTAATTAATTAATTTATTGATGAAGTTAATCTCTTTGACATTGGTTATTGCCAAAAATACACACATAAAAACACACACCCACGTCTGAGAATAATATTACTAACGCAATACACAAACATTTTTAAACGAAAATATCAGGCACCCAGTTTTAATTACAGGGAGTTTCCATTTCAAAACTTTAATATATTCTATAACTAAAATATTTTATATTATTATGTCCATTCACAAGGAAGATAGGCAATAATATCTAAATGCTAACAAGAACAATTAGCATAACAGCAATTAACACGAACAGATAACCTCAATTTATTCATACTGCAGTTTGTTCGCAACTGCCCAGACTACAACTGCAATCTCATTCTATCTCTATTATATCCCTGAGAAAATAATGACAAACATTATGTCTACGCAGACGAAGTCGCGGGCCACTATCGAATTACAATAAATGAATGTATTTAAGTATGTACTCAACAATTCCGTAGGTACCTAGTTTTTTTTTGTGGGATGTTTTCTAAATCAAAAAATCTAATGTTTTTATTTCTAATAGGCCTTTGCAGGCTCCTGTGAAACGTCACACTATTTGCACAGTACCAAAAAGTTGGTTTCGTGGAGAAGAGCGAGACTCCATAGACACAAATAACCTCTCCCGTTGTGGGTGTATCAGACTCTTACTAACTAAAACCCACCATGTTCCTCCTGAATGCTTTTGTATGCCAAGTCCTCGGTAACTTTTACGAATAATCCCGATAGCCCCAGTGATAATACTTACTTCAATAATTAAGTAAGGATATGGATATAAGGGTCAAGGAAAGTGTCAAAGACTGATATCATTTACAGCACTTCCAATTGCGAAATGCGTGATAACTTATCTTGCATAGTTAAGACCTAGTGCACACAGAAGCGGTGGAAACCAATAGAATGTTGGTTTCAATCGTCACACACTTGATGTTATCTACTGATCTAAGAAAGTCTTTAGGTTGCTTAGAATCATCTTCCAACATCAAGCATCAAATATACTATTCAATACAATAAAATAGCTATAATGAATCTCCTCACAATTCAATTGCAAGACAAGTCCATCAGTGTTCAAGAACAATAGCTGTCACCATTGATATATCGAGTAATCTATGTTTATTTATGTCGTATTCACCATTTTTTTCGGACATTAACCACATACATATAGCGCAATTTGGACACATCAAATGAGTCCATTCCACCACACAAAGAATCTAGACTTCTCACTTGCATGGCTAAATAGCTAAAATCCTTGTTCAACAGCACAATTTGAATACAATACAGATCTTCAAAAACACTAACGACATACATATAGCGCAATTTCCCAATCGAATCCAAAATTTGACAGATTTAAGGATTTTACGAGGAGTTTAGATACCTCACTTGCATATCTAAAATAGAAATAGAATAGCTAAAAGCCTTGCATTTGAATTGAAACCTAATTTGAATACTGTTCACATATTCCAAAAAAATTTTGGATTCACAGACTTTAGACAGATAAAGAGGAGTCTAGATATGACAGTTGCATGACCAAATAGCTAAAAGCTTTGTTTTTGAGCAGCTTCTGAATACAAAACTTATGCTGACTAATATTCACAAAATTATCAGCCTTTTGATTGTCTCACTGCTGGGCTCAGGCCTCCTTTCCTACAGAGAAGGTTTGAGCGTTAATCACCGCGCTTGCTCAATGCGGATTGGTGATTTCAGACATTATGGTTCTGGTTTTCTCGAGATACAAACTAATATTGAATAGTTAAAATCATATTTAAACACACTGAATCACGAATTCAATTGGAATATAGAGTGAATATTAAAACAGACGTCGAAGAAGCAGTTAGTAGATGCACTATTTCCATAATAAACTGCACAGCATTCGATTAGACATTTTACTTTCTTGTCATGCTGCCTACAATTCAAATAATATGCTCAAATATGCGCTTCTGCTGATTAAATGTGACACTTCAAATAATAAGGATACCACATTAAGAAAACTAAAATTAGTGTTCTAGACGAAGTTTCATTCCCCAACAATCCAGCTAAGTGGGGTCCAATTAAGATGGTCTATAAACCGCCGTTGTCCATTGCATATTATGGACAGTCGTTTGAAAGCGATAAAATGCAATGGCGTCAAAACATGTCTATTAAAATGTAATATAAGCCAACGTGATAAACATTAAACTCTATATCATAATGGTGATGTTATACGGAGTCTTATTACGCACGTTCCCGTGCAAAAGCCTTGAAGTGCTTCGTGTGGAACGAAATCAAAGACATGCTGCAGTATAAATCGACAAATAATTTGATTATAAGCATCACCTACATAATAAGTATTAAGAAACAGACCTACAGTTTTATTATAATTTGACATAATATGTAAGTTAAAATAAATTACCATGGATATACCTAATGCAATTGTACAACTTATAAATAAAGGCGTTCCCTGTAAATAAATAGAGCGTGTGATTTTTTTGTTACCAATCACTAAACAATAATACATTTATCTGACCTCGTTATAAAAATCGCGATATAGTATTTCCCAGAAAAAGTAATACGTTTTTCTTATCAATCCTTCAACGCATATCCACGATGCAACTGCGTTATAGATGATAAGACAAAACATATAATGTTTGATCTTTTTGAAATATGTTACGTATATCGCTAAAAGTCTATTCCACATTTTGAATATAGAACAGTATTTAGTGCAGCTATATTTTCTTCAATGCACCTGTCATTTGACATTTCAATGTCTTCATTGTAACATCTAGGTTGCCATTTTGCGAACCTTGTTCTACTTGAAAAAATAGTAGACTATATAATGTGTCGCTGAAAATTCCTAGCAATACAAAATAGAATGTGCATTTCAATGATAAGATTTTCCGAACATTTTGACGCTATTTAATGAAGAACAGCTGCGGTCACGCGCGGGATATTTCGCCGTATATTTTCGCTGTTGAAACAAAGGCCTGTTGTTATCATTCCATCTGTGGCAGAGACACTGGCCCATATCCCTGGCTTTCACCACCGTACTGGTTTAACTCACCTATAGTATTTCACACTTATATCGCGAATCGAAACGGCTTTCCGTTGGAAGGGAACGCCAAGTTTATTATTTTGCAAGATTGCTAGTAGAAACAATAATAGTCGAAGAAAATAAATTGCCTTTTAATTTTACTGTTTAAAAGTAGGTATAAGGCTCGATGGTTTTTAATGTAGAAATTTAAGTGGTAGAAACTTTAGTGGTAGTAAAGATAAAATATTAATAAACAGAAACTTTCAATCAGAAAGCTTAGCAGAAGTGATTAAATCGTAGGTACATTTATTTTACCATCTCTTCCCGGAGATGTGGTCTTCAGAATAGGAATCGAATAAAACCTATTGTCTACGAAATTAGGTAGATACTTACTTGACTACTAATTTAAACATCTGTCTACTGCTGAAATCTGATACTTACTAGATCACTGGGGATCTGACACGGAAGCTCGGCACGATAATTGTTCGCTATGCGATGACCGAAACCATTCAAAGTTTACTATTACTTCAAGGACATCCACTCCTAATTCTAAAGGCTGGCAATATAGTGTCAAAAGTAAAATATAGGAAATAGTCTAAATTTTCAAAATTAAACAAGTGTCGGGTGTTAACTACATGTTTTTTGTCTTGTAAGGCACTTTGAAAATGTTGATTTGTTCGGCTACTTTTGCCTGCTACTCCTCTGGTGTTGCAATTGTCCATCTTCTTTGCCGTGCGATGCTTCTTCATTCCTGAAGGTCGGTCACGTCTCTTGAACTCCTCTCTATCCACAGAGAATCCTGTTGATCTTGCTCGTTCCCTACAACATAAACAAAAAGCTTATATTTAACTATATCACCGGAAATCTCGCAGCATGAGGAAATGCAGTCGTTGTCAAAGCTTTTAGGCGTGCGGTCAGGTCAAATGGCTTGCGCCCACGCAGAGCTTCGTAGACAAAGCGCCGACCGACGTAACTTTGTTCATTATAGAAATGTACGGAGATCGTGCTTTGAAGTTTGATAAGGACACTTTAGATAGAAGAATGACTTACGTGTCGGTACGGTAGCTTGATTTCTCCTTGATGTCTCCTAAACACAGTGTGGCTGGATGTTTATTTTAAATAAAAATCTATCTACTAGAAAAGATTATCGTCAAGATATAAATTGAAGGAAAATATTAGTATTGCTCAAACATACCTACCTAGTGAGTGATGCCTAAACCTGAAGCAGACGCGTCTCGAGAAAACGCGTTACCAATAGAAAAACAAAACTTGTTTACGTTTTCACTTTCGCCGTCAGCCGGTGACAGCCGCCTATATTTTATCTACCTACGACATTACCAAAAAAAACATGGCTGAACGAAAATAGACATGAAAAAATTACGGACGTTCGAAATTCAAGTGTTTGTTTACATGGTATGCCGTTACGGTATTCCAAAATTAAATTTCGAATAAAGTATCGGATGTGTTGCCAGCTCTAATATAAATTCTCCCGCGAAATAGTTACGCAATAATCACAAAGGTGTGAAAATAGTTTTGTTTATAGTTTAAATACTGTTGTAACTTTGTAAGTGAAACATTTTAAGCGGTTGGTAACATTACCGGCCTTGACTCGCGTAACATAATAATATCCGATGTTATGATTAGCCTACAATAGAATCACTGTATTTTTGTTATAGCAATAAATATTTGTGAACAAAAACTCCTTGTTTCTGAGTCATATATTCTGGTAACGTGATTGCTTCAAAAAAAGTTATTGAATCATTTTTTCTTGCCGATTAAATAATGAATACTGCCTACTTTTTTATGAATGGTGCTCGTAAAACCTCAATCATGATAAGTAGTAAAGAAGATTAATCTTCCTTAGCAACATGTTATTATTTTTCGAGTTTGCGATATTACCATACTTAAGTATGTATGTTTTATAAGAAGCTATCATTTTATTCTGTCCGTAGTCTGTTATCCAGCATTAGACACATGACAAAACCCAACCCGTATCTCACTTTTCAACCTACCTAGATAAAAACTTCTCTCTTTTGTCATTTGTAAACCTAGATATGCTACTAGCCTACTAAGAAATTCATACTAGTTTCATATAAAGCTCAGCTTATAAGTATCAGAAAGTAACAAAACAGAACGCTTTTCTTTTACCAAAATTTAAAAAATACAATCCGATCTTCTTTATCCCCACACGCATTCTCCTTCATTCCTTCACTACACGCAATGCATCGTATATCTCCTTCGACCGCATTTAGCGCAGCATTGCAATATTTACCGGCCAGCTAAGTGATTTCCAGCTATTTCGGGTATCAAAGGCAAAACAGTGAATCACCTGTACCGCAGTCACGAACCAGAACAAACGAATGAGGTTGTCGCCAATTCAAGTTTGTATTACGACCTGTATTTATAGATTTCAGTAGGTATTGGTGGCCAGTGTAGGTATTTCATTCTGAATTTGAAATTATGAATGTTTGACGTAACAGTCATTTGTTTTCTGATGGTATGGAATGTTGCCATTCGAATTATTTGAATTGGGATGGTAATAGAGAAGTCCGAAAATTGAAGTTTTTCATAGCATTTATACTGTCAAATCGGGCTTGTCATATCTGTTAAGTAAACTTCTTATAAGTTTCAAGTAGCAATAGTAGCTAGCAGTCCCCAGTTTTCAAGTGAGTGTCTCGAGACAAAATCTTTCTTCGGCAATAATATAAACAAGTTGTAGAACACTTAAAATTCCCGACCTGCCCTTTGTAACAGTTAGAATGTAACACGCATTCAGCTAGATGTTAGGATAAGAATTATAATGCTCACGGTTTTCTCAGAACTCTTTAGAACTTGTGTAAAATGTCAACTTTATGACTAAATACTGTTGGGATTGCGTAAAGGTTGGTTGTCAGTTTTTTTAATGGCAACATTGATTTGGATTTTTTGTAATGCAAGTAATTTATTGGTGGAGTCTTTGCCAAGTAGGTTGGGGTCTAACGTGTCAAGTATGTATGCAATTTCCACTTAATTAAATCTGTTATATGATACCTACCTTATTTACTTGGGTTAACACCTTCAAACATTGACAAAGAAAATGATTGTGTCACTAATTATAATGAGACAATTCATAAAGAATGTTTAATACATATGAACATTCACCTCAATTTTTATTTTAAGAATATACGTCTTTTTTTAGTTTACTATTGTAACGGATTTAAGGTTTTCATATTTATTTCCCGTACTGTGACCACTGTATAGCAGGAATGGATTTCGCGACTAGATACACAGCGCGCGTTTTTCGCGAGTCGCCTCTACCGGAAAGCTTCAGCTGAAAAGACTGCTGTCAACACTACTGACAAGACTATGTTAACCGAATGATTGATCACAGCGGTAATTTGTGTTGAGTTCCATATCGACTGCATTAAGCAAGGAATGCATTAACATAGGCATTATACTCCGAACAGTTTTATGCCTATAAATGGACGCAAAAGTCAAGTGTTAAGGGCACTACCAATCACGATATTGATTAATTTATGCGAAGATATTTATCAGTTACATAGCATTGTTTCTAGGAGTTATAGAGCGTTTAAATAGTTTTGTATAATTCTGTGATAACATTGAAACTGGATAACGGGCTAAAAATAGATTGTCATTTGAATATGGCGTTCTGCTGGTTAATAATAGAGGACATCGTTAAGTAAAACAATGAGGTCAGCACTATGTTACTTATAGCTTTTCACAGCGGGTGTTGGTTACAAATCATTGAAAATCCCACTGCCGTGTAAAAGCCTCCTCTCACACAGAGAACACCAGCGTTAAGGCTTGAAAACTGCCAATGGGAATCAATAAAACTAATGATATTACAAATATGGCGATGACTCCAGTTGATGATAACTATCTCATAAATTAAATAACATAAAACTATCGACAAATCACTGTAACAATTTTATTTGACAATTTTCCCTACCAATAATGTCTCCTTTCCCAAATACCAATCTTATATACATATACCTACTTAGTACACACAAGAATTCATGAATGGCTTAAACAGATACCCAATTTGGTCTTGCACATGCCCTGGTCGTCTAATAATTTAAGTCAGCAAAAAGCCCAAATGCACTGCAATAGTTCCCGCATTACAACATTCTTGTTATGCACTTAGATCAATTTACATTGTACTGGGTAATCAGCTAATCTAATTTTGGGCAACTTGCATCGGGTTACGTTGAGTAAGGAATTTTGTGGGCATGTGTATTGGCAAATGTATTGGTAATGAAAACAATGGTGACGAAATGGGTAGTAATGCTTTGTCGTATGTATGAATACTTATGGATAAATTAATATGAAGAGAATAAATAGCTTGTTACATCTTACCTCTGATGATGGCTTTATGACATAAGGTCATTTACTAAAATCTTTCAGTTAACATTAATGTTTTTAAATCTCTAAAGACACTACACTTATTTTGACAATCCTAGGCTTACCTTGTTTTAAAGTTAGACCCCCCCTATACTTATTTTAAAAGTCTAACTTAAACAAGTTATTACTTCTCCAACCACTTAATGAGTATGCAATTTCGGTTAAAACATAATTTTGTCATCTTTAATTTGATTGCAAATCTCACAATATATGATTAGTTAAATGGTTAACCGCAAAACGTTCAACACATAATTTGAAAACTACATTACTGTACAAATGTCATACAATGTTGCTTCGAAGACAAGACCTAGACAGTCACCTTTGTGTCGATGCGATGTGTGGCGCAACTCGCAATCGACATTTGTAGGCAATACGACAACTTGTTGGAAGCAATCGTGATTTGCGTACCTTAGTGCATATACTCAGTAAACTGTTCTCCATCTTTGTGGTGTACTGTTTTATCTTCTAAAAACCTTTTAGACAGTTTTAGGTACTCCACTTTTTTTAAAGTAATCAAGAATGACTTTACTAAAGTAATCAAGAATGACTTTCTAACTTTTACCTATTTTTTACCTAATAAAGAAGAGTAATTTAGTTTTTTTTTTCGATTGTATGTCTTTAAAAGACACCGACACTACTGAACCAATTTGAGAAATTTTGTCACTGTTCGAAAGCTACACTCTTTCTGAGTGACAAAGGCTATATTTTCTCCCAGCACGGGCATTAATGCCCTCGGGACGCGGGGGAAACCGCGGGGAATCGTCGAATAACAAAAAACTTATTCACAAAGAAAATACCTACAACAGACAAATAAATAACGAAAAAAAGCGACGAAAAGAAAATCTCTTCAAACGAGGATTAGCGGTTCTTGATAAGTGAGCACAAAAACAGACAGGCGCACAGTGGATCCAAATTGAAAAATAGTGGACATAGGCAACAAAGTTCCAGTATCGATTCCATATTTTTTTATGTGATTCTTCATGATATTCCAGACAACTTTTACTCTTGTGAAATTTCTTCTAAAGTTGATCGTTTGTCTGAAAAAAAATAAATTAGATTTTTTTGTATGGAGCAAATCACGTTTATTTTTTTTTCTTCAATTGTACGAATATGTTAGGTCTGTGGCGTGAGTATATGATACCTAGGGTCATTCTCTATCCAAGAAAAAATATATCAGCGCCGGCCATCTGCAGCCGCGCGAGTAATCATTCGGTAAAAAAATAATATTTTCTATGACATTTTTTGCCTTTTAAGATCAATTCAAAGTATATTTTCTGTCTCACTTGGCTGTTTTCACCTTATTTTTGGTTAAATATATAGTTTTAATGGCACATAGGTACTCACAACTAGTAATTCTAGCAGAGGTTTTGTTATTATTGCATGTTATCGGTGACACCTGCATTGTGATTGATGACTCATTTTTGTTGTGCGCTCGTCTAAGCGCACAACTAATTAGTCATCGAAAAATGCTCGTCTCTGATTGGCTGTAATTTTTTTTACTACCTGCTACCTGTAAAATAAATATTATTTGTCAAATATAGGTGAAATAGTTTGATTTTTTATGGGCAAGACGTTGATAATCATTATTTACACAATCAAGCGTGTGTAAGGTATAGTATAAGTTATCGTACGTATGATCGAAAGAACATTGTGAAATTATTAAAGCCCTGAAAGGGGCTGTTTATCATACCAGCCCTGATGGGCTTTTGTGGGAACAGTCCAGAGCCGGATCACTTTATTTCTTATTCCAGAAGTGGGTCCAGCAAATTTTCGGACTCTGCTATGAGGCATTCTTCTTCCTCCATAATCTCGCTATCACAGGGAGGCTCGGTAGTCTGTAACAACTGAATTGCTTCAGGCAACAACTCACCATGAACCTGTTTCGTTATTTTAGGCCTTATGTAGGATATGTGGGGATCAGAGCTTATTAGAAGTCCATGGGAGGATGTCTTCGTTTGTTGCTGTTCTGTCCGTTTTCCGAGTTTGTCTCTCTCTGACGTTTCTGAAGTCTTAAGTAAGTACTTCCATCTCGAGAGCGCAAGTGAGGTATAAAGAGCTAAGCACTTATCTTCAGAGACGGTACTTAGGTTCTGCTTTTTGAATAGTCGCTCGTGTACTTGGGATAGCGTTTCCGGATTACTGGAAAGGTATTCGACTACTTTTGCCAGATTCGTTTTGCCGTTGTCTTTCAATTTTGTTAAGTACCAGTCCTACAACTCTTCCTCTGAATTTTCTTCTACTATGGAAGTAGAACGTCTTTTTTTTGCTTATTACATAAGTCTTCGAACGGTTTTCTGTAGAGTGTAGATGTTACCGCTTCCGTAGTACATACTGCAAGATTAGGAACATGGGAATTCACATCCACTGGCTCAGATAAGTCTGCGTCCGAAAAGCCCAACTCACTTCTCAGGTCAACACTGTCAAAAACAGGCCAGTTGATATTTTTTTCCAACCAATTGCGATTATTTATACGATTCATAAAAGTTTTTTGACTTCTACTTGACTCTGTCCACTTTTTATTTAGACTTACACAAAAAAGCCGACAGAACTCCTTGATTAGGTTTTTGTCTTCTTCAGAAACTGTGGATTCAAAACAGAAATTATACTTTCATATAGAAACATATAATTTTTCAGATCACCACCACTTCTTAATTTCACAAAAAGATCTAGGTTGGTACAAAATCCAGCCATAGTTCTAACGTAAATATTAAAATAAAAGTATTTCACCGTGTTCACAAATAAGCGACAAGAGCGAAACTAGAGGGACATAATAAATGTCTTTGTATTTATAGTCAGTGTTAATTACTCAAGTAGTGAACATATTAACATGACTAGCAGGTAGTAAAAAAAATTACAGCCAATCAGAGACGAGCATTTTTCGATGACTAATTAGTTGTGCGCTTAGACGAGCGCACAACAAAAATGAGTCATCAATCACAATGCAGGTGCCACCGATAACATGCAATAATAACAAAACCTCTGCTAGAATTACTAGTTATGAGTACAAAACTATATATTTAACCAAAAATAAGGTGAAAACAGCCAAGTGAGACAAAAAATATACTTTGAATTGATCTTAAAAGGCAAAAAATGTCATAGAAAATATTATTTTTTTACCGAATGATTACTCGCGCGGCTGCAGATGGCCGGCGCTGATATATTTTTTCTTGGATAGAGAATGACCCTAGGTATCATATACTCACGCCACAGACCTAACATATTCGTACAATTGAAGAAAAAAAAATAAACGTGATTCGCTCCATACAAAAAAATCTAATTTATTTTTTTTCAGACAAACGATCGACTTTAGAAGAAATTTCACAAGAGTAAAAGTTGTCTGGAATATCATGTAGAATCACATAAAAAAATATCGAATCGATATTGGAACTTTGTTGCCTATGTCCACTAATTTTCAATTTGGATCCACTGTGAGGCGGTGGCTTATCTAACATCAGTGAGGATAAAATAGATCTTATAAATAAAGAAGTTCGAAATAACTTGTTTTGACTTTTCAAGGTCGCCCTGGGTGGTAATGGTAACAATGCAAAGGCTCATCAAAGAAATTGAGATGTTTTTTGGAGCGTGTCGAATTAATGATGACGGATTTTTTCTAGTTTTTTGAAGATTGTTTAGACATCAACATTATGGCGTTTAATTGTGATACTTGAAAATGTAATTAAGCGATTAAAAAAAAGTGAGTCGTATAAAAGTCTGGTAAAATAAAATGAATAAATTATTTACATCATCTTTTTAAAGCTATTGTTTTTCTATTTCTATCATTGCTTTACCAACAACTATTTACACTGGTACATACATAATCACCTGAACCGACATAATTTTTATCCGAAGTAGTTCACAAGTCAAAATATCAATTCATTCCAGCTACTTTAGAATCTCATATCAGATGATCTCATCACAATGAACAAGTTTCTACTATCAGATAGACAGATTGATTTAATTGATTCTATAACCTATCTGATCGTTGCGGACGAATTACTTAGCTATTGTTTTATTGACGATATTAAGTTATATGTTAACGACTGATTGTCTACAAAGATTAGATACCGATTATAATAAATTGTTCTAATCAGAAGTTGTCATATCCAAATATAGAATATGTTGTCAACGGCTTTGTAGTGATAAGATTTTGAAAACTTCATATAAGTAGGTCTTACTACAAAAAAGTTAAACAGACGTTAGTAACGTGTTTGAGGAGAATTCTCCATACCAATATTTTCTAATACAGGGGTAATCTGAAATCTTTTTCCCTAAACCAGGAAAAATAAAGACAATCCAAGTCGAAAATATGTATAAACTATAAAGGATCTCGAAATCACTAACATGATTTCTCATTTCTATCATTTATTAAGCAAATTGAACTGTAAAATTACATTATGAAAGCTAAACAAAAACCATTCAATAATCCACCCTATCCATATAAGGGAGAAGCTTCAATTTTGCATATCAACACACTTAATACACAACAGACGTTTAGTACAATAATTGCTGATACTTTTGGATTGAAACACCATCCATTTAAGGTGCGATTTAATTCAGACATTGTGTCGCCGCGTTTGTTTAGTGAAACCAACCTTAATCCTTTCGACGCATGAAAAAGAAAGCTGTCTCAAGACAGAATACAGTGTAGAATTTTAATTTTTAATCCTTTTTAAAAAATAAAGTGTATATGTAAGGTACGTTTTGGAAACAAGCTGCCGACTGCAACAACGGTTTGTACGTGCAGTTGCCCTCAGATTTCGACCGATTTCATGCACTCGTTGCACGTTTGGTCGGCAGTTGTTGTCGGCGGCTCGTTTCCAAAACTCATCTTTATTTTTCGTAAACAATGAGTGAATAGTTTCGTGAATATAGGAGTGTAATGTAAAGTGATCAACTCTATGAAAGTGAAGTAATTGTTCTACGTAACAGGTTTATGCTAAAATAGTCCTGAACTTTAAAAAGCTATCGATAAATCCAATCCGAATAAAACTTCATTCACATGAGTCATATTATGTATTTATCGATTGCAAACATATGAATGTAAATTACTGTAGTGAAAATGATTGACTGTCAGAAGTTTCGGTTTTAAAATATTGCAGTTACAAAACCAAATACCTACTGTTCGCACATTTTGTTTGTAGGTATGTATTTTTATTTATATTTGTGCAAAGTATTTGTGCTATCAATCACGCGATTGATGTTCGCTTTCCAATTAATATTGGGAATCATTTTTGAAATTAATAGTAATGTGATTCCGACTTCTGACTAATCGACTATGCACATTAGTAATTAGTCTAATTCTACAACTAATTGTTTTAAATTCTTATTCGAGACTACCGAGTGCTAATTGTAGGTAATAAGTCTACTATTAAATCGTTACAAATATAATAAGTTAGAGAGAAAACATTCAGTTTGTTTGTACAGGCTCCGATGCTACCGAACCTGATTTGAAAAATTCTTTCACTGTTGGAAAGCAACACTCTTCCTGAATAATATAGGATATCCCTGTACGGGCCGTAGTTCCCTCAGGCCGTGAATGAAACCGCGGTAAAACGACTAGTGAGTTCTAAATTGGCTGCGCAAGAATGATCTTGATAAGTACTTGAGTGTAATATTTTTATGAGCCCTTAAGCAATTACATATTTTGTATTACATCAGAACCGCTGACCATGATGTTGATTTGTTAAAATTTTATAAATAATACATCCACTCATTGGGCCTTCATTTCTGACATAAAATATGATTTTTTACATAAATAATATGTATAGCTAATGTATATTCGATATTATTAAGTGATTATTATAATACTAATGGAGATTATATGTTTAAGTTACTTTGAATATAGTGAATAAAATATTCTACTTGCTTTATAAATATTGAATAAAAAATAATTTAATTATGATCGTTCAAAAAATATATTCTACTAGCTTTCGCCCGCGGTTTCACCCGCGTCCCGTAGCCAGATGGTGGCAAATACCGTACCGATCCTAAAATCTTCTCCCGGGTCTAAGTTACCTCCCCTCTAATTTTCAGCCAAATCGGTCAAGCCGTTTTCATGTTATGTCGTGACAACGGAAAGCGGGTTTCATTTTTATAATATAGATTGACTGGCGTCTAGTCTATTACCAGTCTAAAATGGCGTCATCCTGCCATTGATCCTTGAATTAAGATGACTGTTTATCAAACATTGAATTAAGTCCATCGGAGGCTCTATTCACAGGCTCTCAGTCCTAATTAATTTTACGGCCCCCGTCCGCCATTCACATATACATCGTAAAATCCTCGAAACAACGCGAACATCAAACATAAATATTTAGCTTCAGCATTGTACAAATTAATTTATGACCAACGCTATGATAGTCGTCATTTTTTTCCATTTATCAAGGCAAAATAGCATTTAAATCAAGACGTTAATATCTCCGGAAACCGTCTGCCATAATGAACTAAATTATGTAGCGTATTAATAAAAATGAACGAAATCATTCGTATCATTCATTCACTAATAAGCCAATCAATTTGATTCGATAATCGATTAGAATAATGTAAATGTATCGTTTAACAATGGACGATCGTTATCGTTGAGGGAGCGATCGACACGATTCGATTTATAAAAATATTTTCGTGTGTTACGTCAGTTGGCCCAGAAAGTCGACCTTTACGCAGCTGTGATTTATGTGTGCGTAAATTTAAATTGACATAGTATACAAGCTGCAACGCAGACTCATTTATTTACATGTTGCCCTCAGAATATAACAGTGCAACCTAGCCTCTTTAATGATCAAAAATTACATGTATTTCTCATATGAACCACCTATATTTATAACGTCGTGCGTAATATATTGCTTATGAAAGTTGCCAATATTTTCAATGAAGTTCTGAATAAGAAAACTTCTGTCGGAGAAATATGATTATAAAATATGCTGCGTAGTATAATACCGTAATTCACTTATTTAATATCAAATTATTAAGATTCTCGTTTTATACACACTCAACATAAATAATATCCGACCACGTATTTTTCTACCTCATGAATAAATACCCATAAATTGAATATAATTTGAAGTGAAAACAAATTGGTTTGGTCGATTAAATTATACATCATTAAAAATCGATTTCAAACAGATTATGAACTTAATCGGATCTCACGATCGATATGGGGCAGTTATCGAATAAATTGCTTACTAATTTCCCTTTACCATTAAGTAAGAAGTTTATTTCATTAGTGACGACTTTCGCGGATTACAATTGTCTTGACAAGCTTAACTGACTTATCGATTAAAATCGAATCTTTAATTAATTGACAGAAACCGATTTGTATTTATTGGAAACCGGTGTGACCGGTAGCTTTATTCGTATTTGGTTCGTGTGTTAATTATTTTAGTATTGGAGATAAATCGTCGTATTTTTTGCTGAGAGTAATCCTGTTTGAAGTGTTGCCAGTGTGAAATGTAGCGGTTTTACCATATACCACTTTAAGGAAAACGTTTTATTGCGGTCTAGATTTCAGTCGTAAATATATATGTTTAAATGATTTCATTTTTTGTCCAACGTTTTCTAATGACTTTCAATTATTTATAGCAAAGTTCAAGAGTTTTAATAACGGTACGGTTATTGGTTGCATATTATTAAAATTCTATTTATAGAAAATAAACTTTTAATCGACTGCATAAAACCTGCATTTCACATTATCTTTATAAAATATCTTGTCATCTTTTATAGACTACATTTATTTCACCACATTATGCGCTTATTAAAAAAAACTATCGGGTTAAAAAAGACAGTTAGGTATTTCTTTAAGACCTGATGAATTCCCGTAAGCCAGACAACATTTGATCGGCATTTGTTGATTCTTTAGTCTAGCACAAACACAGCTCAATCGAAAACCACTTTACATCTTTACCTGCATTCCAAGCAATTTGAATTTATAACAAACAAATTGCAGTATCCGGAACCGAATTACAAAAAAAAGTGAAATTTTAAATTTAACTTTAGAACGTTGATGCTCCCGCGCACAACATGTGATCCCAGGTGGCCAAGCCACAATAATTCCTAGATAATTCCCACCAAGGCCGGAACATTGATACTATTTTCGTACTAATTGAAATAAATATACAAGTGGTTTTGGGTAATGTGGCCATGCGATTAGATGATTTTGAGACTGTCTTTTAATTCTTCGTGAATTATTTTTCATATAATAACCGTAAAAGAAGACCAGAATAACATTACTAAAACTAGACGATTATTGTCAATGACGTAATCACCAAAAATACTAATCAAAATAAACAAGCTGAGGCTACGTAATGTCAATTGGCAAGTTAACACTGTACAGAAGCAAATACGAACAAACTATGATGTCCGATTACTGAGAAACAATCATACATTAACAGCTTCTTACTAAAATCGCACTTAGTTGAAACAAACGACACAATTAGATGGTTACGCATCATCATACATTGGGTAATGACGTAAACAGTAGGTTGGGTAAATGTCAATGTACAACAACGAATCATATTATACGTGTACTTACGTGTACCAGGTAGCTAGGTATTCGTATTGTGAGCATTATTGATGCAATTTTCACTTTCGCTTTTGCTGAAATCGCTTAGAGCCACAACATTCTTTTCCACCTAAAACCTTTACACCAACACCTGTCTTGAACCTTTCCCTACTAATAGACATTAAGAACACATAGTAACTGTCTCACCAGCTTTAATATACATGGTCACCATATCCAGTAGCAATCGAGTCGGCGCCTGTTATTTGGCGCTTTATCGCTTCGCTTGCAAATGATGTGACGCGGTTTCATTGGATCAACTTGCTTCATAAATCTAATTGACTAATAGTAGACCAGACGAAGATTTTTTTCAACTGTAATTTAAGATTTTGGGTAGCAACCATCTACTACTGAAAAATACCTTATACCTCCTCTTCATTTAGATCTTCATCTACTTAGCCTTTTCCCAACTATCTAGTGTCGGCTTCCAGTCTAACTAACAAGTGCAACTGGGAACCAGTGTTTTACAAGGAGCGACTGCCTATCTGACCTCAACCCAGTTACCCATTCATCCTGATACCCCATGATAAACCAAAAAAAAGGGAAAATACAAAGTTATCGTAGCTTTACATCGCACTTGAATCCTGATTATAATTATTTATAAACATATGTACAAATCGCAAAAGTTTAAAAAACCTTTATTGAATATTTATATCGATGACCTATTTAAGATAAATATTGCTTAAAGAAAATTAATATAGCGTGACACATTCTTCGAAAGGAACATAGCTAACAGTGAGCTTGGCACCGATTAGTGCCGGTACATGATTCTAGGAATTAATATTTAGTTGATATGCCAATCCCGTTTTGATATGAATGCTAATGCGTTTGCTGATTTATCCTTCGTTCAGGCAGAAATAGAGCAATGGATATGATATAATTTTTGACAATATTCATCATCCTCCTGCTCTTATCGACATTTTATATGGGATCGGTGCTGCATGTTTTCTTCTGCCATCTCGTGTCATCTAGAAAATTATCGTCTAGAAATACCTAACAGATTATTTGAAAGCGAACTGGGAGGAATTTGGAGGAAGTATGCTAAAGCACAGATTGCACTACACATTTGGCATAGTAACTTTTATTTCAGGGAGACCATAAACTGAAAATATGCATTACTACAACCCAGAAATAGCTATGGGTGCAAACCTATAAACTGTATTGTGGTTAAAAATAACGATGAAACTAGTCGAAACTGATGAATTGCGCGACGCGTTCCAACTTCCACGTAATAAGTCTAGTAATGTGTCCAAGTCAACGCGGTTTACATAACAATTTTACGACTCAAACGTCAACTTTGGCCAATACGTAAGCCCTGGTGGGTTTTACGAGCGAAAACAAAATAAACCGACGCAAAAATGCTAACAAATTGCCGCAAATCATAATTTTATATGTTTACACAGGTTTTCATAATCATTTGTAATTCTAAATAAGTTATTTCAAGGGCCGGAGCTTTTGAGCTGTTAACACAAACATATTACAGTTATATCTTTCGTATTTCTGTAAAACATCAAATAATAATTTGTTGTATAAAATTTATGTGATCATAAATCATTGTAATAGTTTATTTTTTCGCGAATTGCTGGGAGATAGAAATAGGTTTGGATCCAAATGGGTGGTTTCATAACGCGCCCTAGAGCACTCTTCACTATTGGTAAAATAACGTAGGTAAATAAACTAGTGTTAATGAGTAAATGGCTTGTTTAAAGATTGCGTGGGAAACTATGGGGTTTGGAAACGTGCTAACAAAGTATGGGCATTAAAATTGATAGGTCATTCATTAGCAAACGTCTAGACTTTACTGCCTTTATAGCGTTTTAGTCGCAACAAAGACGGGTACTGTTTTGAATAAATAAGAAGTTTCGAACGTTACACAATGAATTTTTTTTTGGTTTGTGAATGATAGAAACCACTCTATCCTTCAGAGTCATATTTTTCACAACAAATTGTTTGAAATCGTCTATCAATCTTACATCACTTTGCCCCTGCACTATAAAATAAATCATCTGACCAAATGCAATTCGAATCAATTTTCCCGCCTAACGCAGCAATCTGTCAAAGAGACCACACACGTACAAAAATATCTTCAACGTCACTTTTGACGTTCCATTTTTCACATAACACTTTTATTTCGCATATAAATAAGTCATTTCGTGCCTTCTACGGTTCAGGCCATAATCTTGAATTAGTAACGCATTAGAAAATAGCTTCGAGAAAGTGCCTGTCTTGACATTGTAGAAAATCATCCAGTAATGACTTAGGCATTAGGTTGTGTCTAGTATTTTCTTGTGGAACTAATTTAATGGTACACGACGGTATTTTTTTCTGAGGAAATGAAGTTTAAGTTTTTACTTCATACTTTTGTAATTACTCCCGTTGTTTCACACGAAAATAAGAATAATTCATAAATACGAAAATAAATCCAATGTTTCTATCACAATTTGATTTTAACTGTAGAGTTACATTTACATTTTCAATATCAGTAAGGAAGTAAAATTTACATTTCATTGCAATCGGCTGCAACTCTAGAAAGCAGTAAATCTAAAAATATTATTTACGTTCACTTCCCAAGCCCTGTCAATGATCAGCAAAATAAACAGGCGCGACAAGCAATGTTGTGGGCACAATACCTAACCTCATCATCATATCCCAAGCCTTTTCCCAACTATGTTGGGGTCGGCTTTCAGTCTAACCGGATGCTGCTGAGTACCAGTGCTTTACAAGGAGTGACTGCCTATCTGACCTCCTCAAGCCAGTTACTCAGGTAACCAAATGTCCCTAGGTAAAACTGGTTATTACACTTACTGGCTTCTTAACGTAACGACAATCAAAGACGTTCAAATAACAGCCGGATGTGGGAAAAATATCACGCACAAAAAAATCACTTATTACGTTATAAAATGTTAGCCATTTAATCGAGAACCAACCCTACCACTTCCACAGTGTTAACCCTAAAAAGCTGTGGTAATAAATAAAGTGACCACAAACGGGGTCTCTCTAATTTCCCTCGCGTTAATGGCTCCGCTGAATTATGTGGTCAACAGAGTAATTATGTGTAAACATGTAAACGGCATAAATTATATGCCGTACTGTAGGGCTGGTGTTTTTATTGTCGGCTGTAGAACTGACTTTTATTATGAAGTTTAAGGGAATATGGTCGTTAATGTGTTCTTAAAAGTCTCACATTAACCAAGACGTATAATTATCACATCAAAGCATATGATGAATGAAAGCCCTTTTGTGATGTGTACCTAATAAAATACCTACATACTTTTCAAGTTCGCATAGCTTGATAAGTTTATAAGTCTAGGATTTAGAAAAATGTATTATAATCTAGATTTCGAAAAATCTGTCTTAATCTGGATTTCGAAAAATACTAGTGAAATGATAAAGAATTTGAAAGAAAATGAGAGGAAAACCATGATTTCACCAGGACACTTTGTATTCCTCTAATATATGCACGCCAACGAATGGTTACCCTACACAGAGGAATTTGCCTTGATGTGTCCTTTGAACAGTTTTTGTTAAGGAACAAAGAATATAAAATTCACAGAAGGGTCTATTTGAACAGCGACCACTTTGTACAAGGATGCCTAATGACTTGTCATCATACTCAAGAAATTCATATGGAAATCTTTGTACGCGAGTTATGTGTAATTGCGTAACAAAATGAGGTGTCTCGCTTTGAAAATGATTGGGTACTTTACTGTATTGACAACACTACAGAATATACCTTTGGCATTATAATAGGTTAGGTTAGTAAATACATAATTTAATAAATGAATTCCAGTTAAAATACCGGGATCGGATAAATAAGCAATGCCAAAAAGCGGATTCTTATCGGCTTTTCCGCTAATTCCGCTAGATTGTCTTTCCAGGGCTATGATAAATATCTTACAAATTCTCCTTGCAATGATGTATCTACACCAATCAACACCAACTGTATACTCACAATCCCTTATTAATTTAAGGTGTGTTTATAATATCCTCATCATCATCTCAGCCATAGGACGTCCACTGCTGAACATAGGCCTCCACCTTAGATCTCCACAGGTTTATAATATGTACCTTATCAGCAATATCCATCGATTAATTCGATTGTCGATTAAAATCAGCAATATGAAAACTCTGTAAAAGGTAATCTAGTTAAGAAATTACAAGTGCAATACACGGTGCATCTGGAATGTTCCGTATCTGTTCTTGTAACGATAGCTAAGATTAACCAATCGCAGCTCTTACCGGGAGACAGTCTGATTCATTAGATGTGCTTTGAATTTCGCCAATTAAGGAGAACTTGAAGTATGCTGGTTTAATCACACTGTCCATTATGGGCATATTAGACCTTACTTTTTATTTTTTGTCACGATATAGACTTATTAACGAAAGGTGTAACCGAGAATTGGGATATGTGTAGTAGTTTGTTAGATAAATTATAAGTATGATAATAAAGTTCCTGAAAGAGTAACAATTTTAGTATTCACCTCGACAAATTTTGGGCTTAATTTTAGAGCTGCACACTCTCTCTCATAATATTGACACAACTTAAAAACGAATAAGGAATCACTAGACACCACTAGTTACAAAAATAGTGGATAAGTTCGAATGCAGTGACAATGTAATCTTAAGGTCCTACCTACCCTACTACTTTCAAAATATCGAAAGCTCAAACTCAATTAAGGATTGTCAAATAATTTCTCGGTTCAGAAAGCGAGTTGTACCTCGGATTGTACCAAGTTGTACCTCTTAATGATACAACCAACATTGCAATGTCCTGTATTTATTTAACTGCACAAAATACGAGAAAGTTTACTGTACATACAAGCAAAAGTAAAAGTTGCTTATTCAAATAATTTACGATGCAATTCATTTGAGTTTTATTGCTAAAATTATGGAAAGTTTATAATTAAGTTTGACGTGGATCGTGATTGTTTTTCGGTCTTTAAAGAGGGTTTTTGTTTATCTTGTGAGAACGACTGTCAATTGGGTACATACCATCTACAAATTAACTTCGTTTCTTAGTTTTGGTAAGAGAGAATATTCAAAAATAATACAACCCAGGATTTGAATCGATATATGAAAATAATCACTTTAGTTTAAATATTTGAATTGCCTTATAAATATACCTATTGACCTTCAAAAATACTTACTTGTAACTAAGTACCTACCTATAAGAAAATTACCTATTCTCCTTTTAAAGCACAGATATTACTCACTAAATTGCGCGTGAGTGGGTGGGCGATGGCAGATAATATGTATAGTTATCTCAAGTTCAAACACTAAGCCTTCGAGAATCCGTTGTATTGAATTAATTTTATGATCTCGATGACATTCAATGAATAAACTACTTTTTAAAATCTCAAAATTTACATTGCAAGTAGGTGCTATTTTCGTGAAATGCTTTAGATTCCGGTACCTAATGTAAATAGATTCGTGTTAATGGAAAAACTTGATTTTACACGAGCGTGTTTTATTTTGATTTCTAGGCCTCTACTCGACCTAGTGTTCGTTCTATATGCATACGAAATTTTATCTAAATCGATTCAGCGTTTAGAGACAGATGACATATAAATGTGCGAAAATCAAATTGATGCAAGCTTCAAAGGACATTTATTTCTCGGTTACTGAATTATACCTATAGTCACCCAATCGAAATATTTTGACCCTCAAGTAAATCTTGGGAAATTTTATCGTAATTCTCCGCAATATTTCCTAGTGCCTAGCCCAAGGACTCATGACTAAGTACAATGACCACGAAATTCTTATCATCATAAATCATTTCATCATCACTGATTAGACGTCACTTAAGATGATAAAGACATACTGAGGCATCAGCAAACATCTCGTATAAAACAAATAAATCAATTTGACGGTATTTAAATTTTGACATTCGGAAATGTTGCATAAACAGCCGTTTGAGGCGACCATTAGATCGAATGAATAGTGATTAGGTGCTAACTGGTCATTTAGCAAAGCTAATTGTGTATTATTGGGTATTATAGCTTTGCATATTTACGATAAATGGTCTATTATTCTAAGATCAGCTGGGGCAGCAGGATTACAGCAGGAGAACAAACACCTTTTAGGGAATATTTATATCCCCTTAGAGCATTTAGGGAACACTTAATACGAATTTCATTTTCACCAAAGTTTAAGTGTCCCTTATAACCTTTATTATTGGGGGAACCCTTAAAATTCTAAATTATACTTAGGAAAACGTTAAGAGATTGTTAGTGAAAGCGGGCATAACTCTTCCTAATATTGCACCTGCAGCGGGAGGAGTCATATAATGATTTTCGGTAGACACTAAAAGAATGTTCCATAAAATTCTTAAATCAACATACCGTGTGAGTAGACGAAATAGCTTATTATTATGTAAATAAAGTGAGCTCCAATATTTTTTCATAAATATTGCGAGAGATCTCGTGTGGGAAAGTGAAATAAGACGTGTAAAATGTGGGGAAGAGGAAATATCTTGTAAATGGAACAAATTCTATCAATTTCTGCGTTGATGGTAGATAATGCCTCATTTAAATATGTATATGAATAATGAATTTTTGAACATTCTTCATTTCTTTGCATCCTCTTTTTCAATTAAGTACTTATATGCAAACTGTCTAAATAAGGTAAGACGGACACTTTTGTGGACTTTCTATATTCATTCCTGTACACCAAAAAGTTTTTAATCGCAACAGAATCTTCGTCAAAAATCAAGCCCTTAAATGTTAAACCACAGCTAACCAGCCAACAAATCATCAAGTAAACCGACACCACATTGAGGTGTTTACAAGTTCACACCATCATGACGTCATGACCCACAATTTTATGACGGACCCTAAAATAAAAGCTGTGTTCCCTTGAAGGTCGTGTCACGTAATATCGGATGTACGGTACAAATGTACGTAAATATGTGGTACATGTACCACGGTGTAAAATCATGTGCCCACAGGAATTTTATTTTAGGGACGATGTGTAATGTTGGAGAGTATCCCGTTACGTGACTTATATTTTAAATTATTTTTAACAATTTCTACATAATTGATAGTGAGGTTTCGCACTATATTTCTACTGACTTAAGGTGTGTCTGTGGCGCCTAATTCTAAATTAACCGAGTACTTGAAATATCGCTAAAGAGTGTCAATAGTATTAAGCGGCTCCCAATGATTAGATAATATATGTTCACTAATGAAAATGTGTAAAACAGGAACTTATTAACTTTATTTCAAATGTGGCAATTTTGAAAGAGGTGCTACATTACTTTGAAAATATATATACACAAAACGTACTAAGATAGTGCCAGCTTTAATTCAATGACAAATCATCATTCATGTCATCATTCACGTCAGAATATTTATAGCAAGAAGAAAAAATATGAATGAGACGATTCTTAGAGAAACTTGTCACTCAAATCAAATATGTAATTTTAGTCATACATTCTGTTACTGATTACACGCGCAAATAAATTACTAAATACTTTCTTTAAGGTACAAAAGCGCTCTCATCAACGTTTTATGGTACTTTGAAAATTGGGTCAAGTACTGCAAACGATACTTTATGAAATCATGAAAGAATCTGTCATTATTCTTTAAATATGAATAACGTTATGTTTATAATTTTTAATTAACATAATTAGTTCGAAAGGGAAAATGAGGAGTTTTCAGAATACTCACACAATACAATGTAATATAAGTGCAATAATAAGTGATGCAACCGAAATCAATTTTTTTAAAGAAAGTAGTTACATACTTGACTTTAAAAAATATTTTCTTGTACCAAAATAACATTAAACAGACATTATGAAAAAAACTACCAAAAAAAATTAACCCCTTCAAAATATTTCCAAAAAAATATAGCCAAAAATATACATGCGTGTCACTGTAGTTATTTTTTTCATCCGCACAACGTAGATGTATCTCAGCTCAACACGTCTAGAAGAGGCAGTTGCTTTTATACCCGTGGACCGAGCGCACCTATGAGTTCGAGTGTTTCAAGTGACGTTACAATCTCGAGTGATCTGACAAACAGAAATAGGGGATTTCTGAAGTGGAACATATTTTTTTTCTGTTCATTTTTTTTTTGTGGTCTCGGTTTTAATTTTTTTTAGTTCGCGACATTTTTTTTTAATTTATTTTTTACAACTTTAATTTTTTTTCTAAATAGTTGTGTTTTTTTTTTAAATTTGGTGAGTACATTTTATTAATCAACTTTACGTCTTAAAATTTATTTGATAAATCGTCAAACTAAACCATTACTATTGATAATATTTTATTAGATAAATTACAGTTAATTGAAAAACAACTTATCAAAAAAGACGCTAAACTAGCTGACCTTTGGCTATCAAATCAAAATATTATGGGCCTTACTACAAAAACTTTAAACCCTGTTTTACGCTTGTCTAATAAAATTTTGGCTGCAAAATGAACCATATGTCAACGTCAGAATTTGACATTTTTTTAGACAAGGCATAAACTGACGTTTAAAAGTTTTTGTGGTAAGACGGTATCAGTTCTAAACTACTATCATCTATTAAAAAAAACATTGAAACTACAGATTATAAATAGTAGTTCATTTATAATACTAGTTTATGATATAGGTCGGTCATCGACATAGACGGCAAAAAAGTTGCAATTATTTTTTGCGGCCACTTTTTGTCTATGATCTGCCGGCTGGTAATCATAGACTATAGTGGTTATTTGACAGATGACTGATTTGTCAGCGTAGGCGGTAGTCATTGATATTGTAGTCTAGTACACTATTATTAGATATAGCTACATTTTTAAGTTTTAACAACCCAAACGAAATATCTGAGAGACTAGAATCACTTTTTATATTGTTATAGAATGTGTATTTTACAATCTAATATTGATTTTTTAAATAAGTGCTTTATTTATTTTTCTGTTATTTAAATATGTTAAGTGTTTATATTATAATCCTAATTTTAATCTTCTGGTCTTGCTTATTTTATGTGGTATTTAAGCTCATTGTATACTAGTTTAAACTTATAAATATCATATTTTGCTTATGTCACGCGAAGCAATTTAAGCCATTTTCAATGTCAAACTAAAAACACCACTCCCATAGATTCTTATGGGCATTGATCATCATCAAATGAATTCTTATTTCAAATTAAGCCTTAGATAATAAAAAACAACCATGTCCAAAAAAATACTAATTAAAACAATCAAAATATTAGTTGGGCAATAATTTGATGATTATTAATTACTAGCGGATGTGCTGATCCCACGCGTTATTTTATAACTCTCATAAACCTACTTTGCCAAAAAGGCTTTACTTAGTAGTAAAAATAATTATTATTTTACGACTTTGAGGCTCACCAACCCGCATTGAGCAAGCGTGGTGATTAATGCTCAATCCTTCTCCGTGTGAGAGGACGCCGCAGCCCAGCAGTGGGACGATAAAAAGGCTGTAACAGTAACAGACTTTGAGGCTTACATCAATTTGACTTCAAGTTTGATCGTAATCTACTTTGGTCGTTATTATTATGAAATTAAATATCTGTCAAGTCAGATTATCTTTTAACTATGTATATTTTTCACATACTACCTATCATTAAAATCTGTCGGACGAATTTGAAAAAACTCTGACACTAGCGCTTGTTAAAATGGTCGAACTGTTGATTGAAAGCCTGTTACAATCTTCTGCCTAAAAATCTTGTGGAAAAAGTATGTCTATGAAGAAAAAAAACATCGGAAAAAATTACGGTGTACTACGGAGCAAATTCAAATGAGGTCATTCAATGCATACTTATAAGCATCATCGCACTGCCAAGCTACAGGACCAAACTAAGTTAGTTAACCTGTACTAAATACCAAACATAATCAAAATACTCAAATTCTAAGTAAAATACCTTATAACAATTTTGTTTCTATTCAACAATATTAAAACAAATATCGAACGTGCTCCAACATAAGCGAAATATGTTACTGTGTATAATTCTGCGAATAGAAATTGCGAAAACTTGAAACTACATTATAACTTAGAAGTGAATTTGTTATGGACTACCGTAACAGAATCACTTAATGATCACCAAAGGGCATTTCATATATAAACTTATAGCAAGAGAAACAACTAATGCGGGAACGTTATAAATCACTGTTATGACAAAGTCATCATTCTTGATTTAATTCTATGAAGGTGAAGTCATAAATGTAGTATGTACAATGCAAAGAAAAGTGACTACGTCACTACTAAGTCACTACTAAGTCACTTCCCTTCGTAAACAGTCTTAATTCAATAATACTGCACTTATCTTAATGATTATACCATGATTATGGCGTTAATATATCATTATTTTGTCACATAAAAGAAAAGCAAAATTAAAGTCGGTTTAGGCTACGTCCGATATATAATCGGTGGCCGATTTTTTGTAACACAAAAATAGAACACACTAACAGCAATAGTGCAACGCACTCGTCCTAAAAATGATCTATGTCTGACGTGCGTGTGCAGCCTTATCGCCATTAAAATATTGCCATAATTCAAATTGCAATAAGAAAACAGAATGTAATTCTTATTCTTATATCACTAAATCCTTCACGGTTAGAATTCGAGCTTAGTTCTAAGCCCATTCATGTACTTAAGCCCAAGCTTACTTCAGACGTATGACTATCAAGTGCTCCTAATGGTATGAACAACTGTTACATATAAATCGCTTTGTTATTATAAATCTAATGTTGTCTTATCCTTTTTGAGAATCTTACGTCATACATTAAATTATTTATTAGGCAATGTTTCTTGGAATAATGCCGAAGAAAATCTAACCTCAGATTATCTGTTACATAAGTACGGTTGCTAAAAAGGATTTTTTCAGTTTATTTTTGAGACCTACAGATTTGCAAATAACAAAAAAAAACAGCCATAACTTCCCAATAACAAGAGAAGTCGCAAAAATAATAAGGGTTAACCATCATATTTAAAACTTACAATTAATAACCGCATCTTCATGAACTTAAACTAAGGCTGTATATAAAAAAAAAAAAATCCTGAATAAAAATACAGGTTCAACCGCGGAAAACAGCTAGTACAATCCATAAATAGAAAATACCATTTGAAAGTATAAACACCTATTTCTAATTATAAAAAATCTACTTAAACAAAAGCTCACCACAGCGCGGTTCACTCGCGTCGGGTTACACGAAGGACTCAAACCACTGCATCAGCTAATCAGCCACCTGTGAAATATTGTAATTGATAGCTAACATACCTGTTTCTTTTAACTATGGAGTTAAGAATCTGTGGTGTTTTTGTCCTATGGGAAATTGTCAAATGAACCCTCCTGTGGATGGAGAGGAGAGTTAGTTGTACTCACCAAAATCCTCACATGTGCATGGAGCCTGTAAATGGTGCAGAAACTGTTTCGAACAATCTTACACTTTCAAATAAATATCGAAACTTTCCAAAATGAATGTTGATCACTCTGATGAATGTGGATCAAGGATAACTAGGATGATATTTTATTTTGGTAAACATAACCATTGGTATTTTATAAAAATTAATAAAAAAAAAAAAATCTGACCCAAAACAAATGTGCAAGTGATTCGCAGTTTCACATAACGTACCATGACGGTCGGTGGTCACGAGCTATCTAGCGAAATTGTGTGCCTATAAGGGTTGTCACTATAACTATTCGTTTAAGAAAAACTATAATAATATTATCTAGGATTTCCCCCGAGAGGTTGCTTAACGTTCATAAATCTAGGTGATTAAACTGTTAAATACATTTACATTTACATAATGAAAACCCAAAAGACCTAAAAAACATGAATTACTATTAAAATTCACTTGTTTCCTAAAAGAAAAGCTGTGAAAACATAATTCTTCCACAATAAATGACATCCATCAATTTCAAAGCGTATCAATTTAATAGAAATCGGCGTAGACAACCCTAGACCAATGATTTATGGTGCACTTTGACAGTAAAATAAGACTATACATTATAGGCGTAAGACTACACAAACCTAGCTCGTAATAGAGCATTTCTCTTAGAAAGTCTAAAGTAAATTATATTCCTTAGAAACGTTGGAACAAAGGGCTAGACAATATCATGGTTCTGTAGATACAATGCATACGAGTTTACTTTCTGTATAGCCTTTACCAAGTATGGACTGAAAGTCTTCAATAGTACATTCAGTATCATATAATAACAATATTTTTCTTGGAAAATATAGACACTTAAGTGGCATTATATCGTCTGCATTTTGTTACGTTACGTACAAGTTCTTGAAGAGATAAAAGATTTTTCAACCTTAAACTACCGATTAAATGAACATTTGTTAATGTCATCTTCGCTTGAAATTATTTCATTCATCCGACTTTGTAAAATATGTGATTACTAGCCGAATTTCGGATATATTTTAAACCAAATATTTTTGAATAAAAATAGGCCATAAGATATTCCGACATCCAGAATAATGATCTGTAAGATTTTCTGATCTAAACCAAGATGTAGTCTTTATATTATGCACTTAACTCCATACAGCAAAACTTCATCAATTATTCAATTAAAACTACACTTATTAGCAAAACCATCAAAGCAAACTAGTAGTCATTAAGTCATTTACATTAATACCTACATAACTACAGAGGTTAGCCATTATCTTAATCTAGACTATTATAAAATTTACAACTAGCATTAATATCCATCAAGCATTTAAGATGAATATCGTATAATTAGAAAGAATTAATTACTGAAAAATACACGATGATAAAATATTAATAGATGCTTGTCAACAAACATTTGTCTAGCCAATTGATTAATGAGTTACAAGTCATTAGTTTAATGCAATAATAATATGTTATGTTATAGCTGTGAAGGTCTAGACTCATTTACCTTAACTTTTGATATACACCTGTGATGATGGCATTCAACTTTAAGTAGGTGAATCTTTTCTCTCACTGAAATCGGTCTAGTGGTTTTAGAGACAACAACGGACATACAAAACTTACAGGATACTTTTTTAATTAAATTATTATTCGGTCACTAGCGGCATCATCAATCAAAATTCACAAGGTTTAAAAGTGCTCTTATTATAATTATTTCCGAAAACTGACCCGCAATGTCTGGGTTCTCACCCTTGACATACAAACTCATTTTACCTCTTTATAATATAAATATAGATAAGTATATTTTCATCGGAGAGATATTGAAGTCTAAAGTGTAATCTAAAGCACGGCGCCGGCGGTGACATCAAAGCAAATTGCAATTTAATGGTGATATGATTTAACCTCGGGACCAGACCTTTACGAATGCAAATGATAGCGAGTGTGAACTCGGAGCATTTATTTTAATATTTTAATTTTATACTACTGTTTTATCACAAATTTTTGATAAATCCACTAAACCGCTACCTACTTTGATACGTACTATTATTATAAGAAAATGTAGTGCTGTTTTGTTTACTCGTGAAATATTTCTTTGTTAATTCCGAAGCTTAAACAAAAATGCTTATAGGTAAGTATATTATTCTAGGTAACTACTAAATGAAGACTTGACAGACAATAGGTAAATTATTTGCCGTAGTTTGCCAACTTTCTAAAAAAACATGGAGTTCCTCTATAAGAAAGCTGAAATTTGTAGGTCTATAATTATTAGAATCTCATTTTTCGAGCATTCTTGCATAGGTTTTTTTTTCAGAGCTAAAATATATCAATTTCAATGAACTTAGCTTAGTTTTCATTACAATTATTCATTGTAGGAATGTGTTAGGGTGTCTATAATTATCTAGTGCTAACCATTAAACATGTAACAGTTATGAAACGAGCCCACTGGGTCAGTTAGCTTCGTAAACGTGACAAAACCGCGTGGGCGGAGGCGGTCTGAAATAATGAATCTTCCTATTAGGAATTTCTTTATTAGATTATTAAAATTAGATTATTCTAGGATTTAATACGGATGAGCAGATGCTGTTTGGTTCATGAAATTGAAAAAAAACGATTTCGCACAAAATTGGAACGGAATCATTATCTAAATCTACGGTTTGCAAGATTACTTCAGTGTGATTCTATAAGACTTCACTCTAAACTTCGCATCTGAATCCGCCGTGAGTTACTACACTAGCGCTACTCTTGCGAGCGTGTTTGCGAGTTGAACTAAATTAAACTCGAGATTTTGACAGATAAAGTATGAGATGACTTTTAGAACGTTTTGAACCGAATGTGAAGTGAGAGTGAATAGCGAAGTGAAATGCGAGTTGTTGTCTGAATGTTATAGAATCGACGTACGTAGAAACATTGAACTTAATATTTTTCATTAATTAAAAACTCTTGTATTTTTTAAGTTTTACATTGATAGACCAGATACGCCAATAAAACAACTCAAAATTATTTCTCAAAGGCATTTTCGATCCACATGGGCCGCGCAACAAAATTCTCTCACACTACAAAAACATTAATTAACACAAGGAAAGTAATTAGCTAGGCAGTAACACCGTTTTCATGAACGAAATCTAGATAAAACTCGTAAAAGAACTAGGTATTATACTTACATTCTCTGAATAACTTCCACGATTTCAATTAACCGTTTTTTTCTACCTTTTATGTCGACCTAGACTGGGTTTAATTTGATCCCATTTTTTTCGCAAAGAGTGAAATGAAACGTATATTTCTCTAGGGGATGTTTAAACTGGGTTCATAGTAGTTTTATTTTGTTTTTTTTCTTGATGAATTATTCGTTTATTGGGATTAAAAAAATATCTTCTTGCTTGAATCATTTTTAAATTATAATATTAAAACATGAAATGTTAGTCGGTTTTGTCAATTAAACGACAGAGCGTAAACTTCAGAAATAGGTGCCTTCTCCTTGCATTTCAGTAAAAAGTATCAGATATTTCCTGGATAGTAGATGCTATATGTATACGATCATAAATGAATTACCAGTTAAACATTTTATGAAGGGTTTGGGATATTATAGTTTTATAGTTCGGCCATTTGGTACCTATAGTTCAATTTATCAACTTTTGAAAGTTACTGTTATAATTCACATTTTAACAATTCAATCTTTAATGAATGAATGATATGCCTTCAATAACTCTCTAATACAAATGTTATAGGTATATCTCGGGTCATTGCCTGTAACATGAACACATGCATACCACATACATTTGATTACTAAGCACATAAGTGTAAGTCCACCAGGTGTTAGCAACGACGCATAATTAGTCAGTAATATTAACTGTAACGAGAACCAGTGTACTTGGTGATTAGGGTTTATTGTTAATATTAAATAATAAGTACTAATTAAGATAAGGTTTTGTGACGTAAGAGTTCCGATAGCAAAATAGTTTAATAAGGTATTGTGAAAATGAGCAATTAAAATAATAATTTTCAACTGGTATTTTTCTATGTATTTTTTTTTTATTTTGCTTAAAAGTTTACTTCTAATGTGTTTTAAATTATCAAAATTCATGCGAATTAGGTGACATTATCAAATGTGAATAAAAATGCATATGATTTTATTGTGTTATTTTGACGTATGCGCGACAATCCAAGAATTTAAGATAGGCCCGATAAACTGATAAGACAGCACACATTTCTATTTGAACAAAGAATTTGCATAAAACAAAACATTTGTAATGTTCCAAATTTTATATATATCTTTCTTTTGTTTCAGGTGACATTTTCCAAGTTCGAAACGAAAAACGAAATCGAGTGATCTATCGGAATGACATAATTTGAATAGTTTTTCTTTATTCATGTTTGAATATGGATTCGTGTAGAACATTATAGTGAAAAGTGTTGGTTTCTGTGTGTTTGTGTTGAACTGAAGTGAAGTTAAATAAAATGGAAGCCAAAGAACGGAGAGGGAAGGTCGCGGCCATCGCTGCTGTTATGTTCATCGTATTTTGGTCGCAATGTGAGTATTTTACTATATTTTTCTTATTTTAACACTAATCTGTATCTTCAAATATCTAGGTAGGTAAGAATAGTGCCTGATTTCTTTCAACTAAGTAACTGATATTGAGTAACCGAAGTATTGTAACCGAATTTGTCGTTGATTTAATTAGAAAAGGAAACTAATGCCATTTATTACACAGAAAAGTACTTCTCAATATCAGTCTGTAAAAGATTGTTAAGAGATAGAATATGATTTTTCTTTCTGCAATATAAAAACTAAACCCAAAAATTTTATCTTATTCAGTCACTGTCATGCCTCATGACCGTTGCATTACTTTACGCTCCCAGCATTTTAATTTTAAAAACTTCAAAAAGAGAATGCAGTCTCAGATAAAAACCAATGAAACTGCCACCACAAGGCAAAAAAAAAACAAAATATGCATAATATTCCAATTACAAAAACGAGAACACAGATCTAGAATTGTAGACAAAACACTAGAACGAGTCTAGGTCACAAGCTTCCGCAATAACTCTCGGTTTCCGTCTAACCAGTGTACACCGGCTTTACGACATAAAGCTAAACGAGACATCTATTTTAGTTAAACATTAGAATTTTAGCGCTGGTCCCATTTTAGACGAGGTCAAAATGTATTCTAGTACCCAGAACTGTGGCGTTCGGTTTTAGTGCATTATTTTTATGGAAATTACACTGTGACGTGAATTAAACATTTTCATGTGCCTAGCTTCATGTGAATAAGGAGCTGACGAGAGCAGATCACATTCCCACGTAGGACCTGAGCTCTACGCACTACGGGTGGAAACTACCACCTGGATAAAATGGAGCCTTTAGCCTTCCTTGATAAATGAGCTATCTAATTATTTTTTTTCAAATTGGTCTCAATTCCTGGGATTAGCTCATTCAAAGAAACTCATAAATCTATAAAAACATGACACATAGCTTTTCAAAATTAATTGGCATGTAAAGCTACGTAAAATGTGAAACATACTCTGTCATCCAAATCCTTCCATAATTTGACTACCATTTCGGGAGTCATCATCATCCTCCGAGCCTTTTTCCCAACTATGTTAGGGTCGGCTTCCAGTCTAACCGGATGTAGCTGGGTACTAGTGCTTTACAAGGAGCGACTGCCCTGTCTGACCCCCTCATCCCAGTTACCCGGGCAACACAATACCCCTTGGTTAGACTGGTGTCAGACTTACTGGCTTCTGACTACCCGTAACGACTGCCAATGACTACCATTTCGGGAGCATACTGACAAATAATTGACAGTAACACGACAGCCATTGACAGATATAAGTACCATTGTTACTCTTATCTAACATCAAAAACTATAACTTAAGTAAGTTACATAAGTTTACATTCCAGTGGGTGTTTTAAATTCGCGCTCAAGTTCTCGACCAAGGTTGAAAACCAGACGGATGGTTTGTTTAGACTATTTGTTATTCCACGATTTGTTTTTGTTTTTGTACGAAACTGCGATCGGAATGTATATTCCTTCCTAATGATATAAATATGTATGGAAATAAATCTGGCTGTGTTGGTATGTAAAGTAGTTAGGAAAGATAATTTTTCAGCCGTTTCAAATACACGTAGGTAGGATTTTTACAATGACCCTATATTATGAAAAAGACATTCACATAGAATATTGTCCTTTGGAAGGCCATTAATATGTATATATTATGGCATTTCTTTAAAGATCTATACATTATTTGATTAGTAAACTCCGGAAAAGCTTCAAGAATAATAACATGTAAAAACCCTTTTTTTTCAATTGTAAGAAGACTACACTCGCAAAATAACAATGTAGCCTACATCAGAGGAATTTAATAATATTCCGTTATCGTACTTATAACATTACCTACATGTGATAAGCCCTACATTAAGCTTATCGGGTGAAATGAGGAATTTCCAATGAAAATTAATACGAAGTTCAGAGTGAATTCGCGGAAATAGCACGTAACTTATTGCAATGACCCAAGGATCCGGGCAGATAACAAAATAGCTTACAATATCTAACATGTTTAATGGTTTTGAGGTAAACAAGTACTGTTTCATTAAAATTTGGTAACATAATGCAACCATATAAAGTATTACACCTGCTCTAGCTGTGTCACGCGGTTTTACCCGCATTCCGGATAAACTTCTTCCCGTACCCGTAATATTCTTGTAGAGGAACCGGAATAAAACATAGCCTATGTTCAGCGCATAAAGTGTTTAGTGTAGTTCCCTAAGAGTATTACCACTTAATGTATAAGTAAGCTTTCGTAAATTAGTGACTTTCACTGAGCATTTCTCTTGTTCAATTTCCTTCATTTCTATAACAAAAATAACTGCACTCAACTACCTCAATACTATCCGAACTCTGCAACAAATGACTGCAATATTAAACCTTTTTAAATATAAAGTTATCTCATTTCGCAGTTAACGATACTCCATGCATGAAATAGATTCCCATTTGAACTAACTTCAGAAGTTAGTGTGAGTAGAACTGGTAATTATATCGCGCAGTTAAAACCGCACCTAACAGCTTATTTGAAACTCTATTGAAGTTTTGTAGAAGATAGTTTGAAAGTTAAGTCAAGTGAAGGAAAGTAAGATGTTCATTATTTCTCCTCATATTTTCTAAGACAAGGCATTTTTATAAAAACTCTAGTGTTAGGGTATAGACCTCAGAATATTCCACCTGCCAAAAATCTGGTTCAAATATGTGCCAGCCAAACCATACCAAAAGCAAATTATTGAGTATTTACTGTATGTAAGGAGAATGATGTTGATTACTTATGAAAGTTAAAAAGCGACCACGATCTTTCATCGATGTAATATCGACCTTAATAACTGATACGCACAACTTCACGAAATTCATTTGACTGGCCCAATGTTTTTAGTTACAAATTCACTCGTGAGTAAAGCGTACGTTCTCAGCACATATAACATTGATTAAAACCACACAGCTCCCCAAAACAACACTTGCATTCTTATTTCAAACCAAGCCCACATTTGACAGGCGATCCCCAATTGTTTTCCAAATCTAACGTCACTCATCCTTACAGGTAAAGGCGTGGAGGGGCAGAGAAACAACACTAAGATGTCATACGTATGTCCACCGAAGTTCATCCGACTGGGCCACAGCTGCTACTTCTTCAGTGAGGAGAAAGCCACGTGGCAGAATGCGCTCTTCGCTTGCACGGTAAGCATTTTAATACTAACTTGTAATAGGAAATTAGTATTCTTTATTAAGTGGACATAATTATGTTCGCGAATGACGGATAAACGGCGACGGAGGTGAAGGATATCGGTCACAAGCACGGACATGTTATGATAGGCAAATACGTTTGATGGGAACTATGCAAACTTTTTTTATAAACTACAAGCTTTGTTACAACGGGCTTCATCGTCTGCATTTGTTAAAACAATTTCTTTGTGTCCTCTAGACCTCTCAAATGAATAAAGTTTAAAAACCAACGACTTACATATAAGGTCTATTGGGCATCATTATTAAATTCTCTCGAGAATACACTTACGAGATAAAGAAAATAAACTAGTACTTATTGTATAAAAGTTCGAAAGTCGAAATCTTCTATCATTCATAATTAATCTTACTTAAAGGAGTGTTAGTCGAAAGATTTATTAATTAGTGCCAATTAACAGACACACAAAACATTATAAAAATACACTTAAAATAATTTATTCGATTGTATCTAGGTTAGTCTTAAAATAAATCTCCGTTATTTTGCTAAAAATATAATATCAACTTAAAATTCATCAAACGGACTACGAACCCAATCCCCCGAGATCTAAAAGCCATAATTAACAAGAAGAGCCATTAAGTACAAACTTAAGTAGATCACATAATAATTTTGTAACGGCCATCAAAACTTTATAATGTGGTCGAATCTTAATCTATACTAATATTGTAAAGCTGAAGAGTTTGTTTGTTTGTTTGTTTGAACGCGCTAATCTCAGGAACTACTGGTCCGATTTGAAAATTTCTTTCAGTGTTAGATAGCCCATTTATCGAGGAAGGCTATAGGCTACTTTTTTATCCCGGTACGGGAAGTAGTTCCCACGGGATGCGGGTGAAACTGCTGGCAGAAGCTAGTAACTTAATAAATATGGTAATTACTTTCCAAACGATACTGCTTTACATTCAATGGATTTAGTTCATTCCGTTCATTTAGTTCATTCAAATATGATTGACATAGATTGTGGATTGCGATTTCAGTATCCTTGCATTTTTGGAAGCATTTGTATATTGCTTCCATGAATATTGCGTAATATAATTTCGGAGAAAAACTTTCGATAATCCGCTCAGGATTATCATAATCTTATCATTTCATATTTGAGGACATGCATTTGTGAATTCCTGTAACACTTTATTCAGTAATGCTGCAGTTTAGTGCCTACATGTAGGTACGTGCCTAATATTTTACTACATTATGCAGAAAGTTCTAATATGTATAACTAAGCACCTACAATAGTTTTTACAGAACTAATCAGCTTGCCACAAAGGCTAATTTTCATTCCGTCCAAAACTAAAAACTCTTTTATGTATTGAAATAAAAAATATTTAATTAATTGATGGTTTGATTTATATAATTTCATTTATTTATCAGTTCGTTATACCACGAAGATCAAAATTGTACAGTTTTAGACTGGCCACAGTCGAAAGCAACCAGATGTAATATCGATTAAAGTTTTATACATTCCTGTGTCTATTTCTGACTTATGATCTCCTTTGATGGGTATGTTTGTAGCGGTATCGGTATTGGTTGTTCTTATGTAATTCATTGTACATTGATGTTAAAACTGGCTGCAGCAAATTAAAAAAAATACAAAGCTTTGTACCAAGGCATTTTAGGACTTTGGCTATTGTAGAAAAGTAAAAAGTAAAGTAATAACAAATTTCAATGCAATGCAAACTTTCTACTTCGCGACTTTCAAAACCCCGAGCATTTATTTATTTATTAAACATACACACACTATCATTACAGCATAGGTACTTACTGAAAGATTCTGCAAAAAGCATTCAGCAGCCTAAAGAAAACTCATTTAATTACAATCTTAAAAGTGTTTTTACTAAGCCAACATATTGTCTAGAAAGCCTTAGCAGAAATATTAACAGCTTGTTGACAAATAGATACTTTAGATAAAGACTTTCCTTCATATTATAGACGTAGTTTTAGTGGAACCAATAAAAATCATTTGAACAGCTAAACCATTCATAATAATAGCACAATTACTACCTATAGGGTGCTACAATACTCATAAAGGGTGTTTCACAACTGCCCGACAGTAGAAACTGCCTAGGCAATTCATTATACTGGCTAGATAGTCGTAAAACAGTAAGAAATAAAGCCAGCTAATAAATCGACACTAATGAAATGGCTAGCCCATTGTCTGAGCAATATTGTCTAAGCGGTTATCCTTGATAGTTCAATTTATAACGTCATCTACATTATATGCGTGCGAATGTTAGTTTCATTAAAATCTATAATATATCTATATGCATATATAAACTTGTAAAACCACCTAATTTTAGTGACCTGAGTGAATATTTATTATTATAAATTAGTAATGCAATTATCAATTTTGGACACCTATAATCATAATACCAATGTAAATAAAGGTAACAAATGCAAATGAAAAGTTTAAAAAGACGTAAAAAAAGCAATAAAAATAATAATCTACTTTTGCTATAAAAAATCAGAAAGACAAGATTGCTTAAAAGTTTAAAGATGCGCTAAAATCAAGTTTTATTACGAAATTCTCGTGTATCAGTTCAATGTACCCTAGCCTGATAAAATGGATTTTACTTACCTACTTTTTTCGTCTTGTATAATAATAAATTACCTATCGTTTTTATTTTATTTTTATATTTATGTTTGCATAATTTCAGCAACAAATGGCAGATAAAATATAATATGTCTCTATTATTTTTTTCCATGATATTTGGTGTCTGTGTAATTTGATATCAGAAACCGCAAAGCTGTAAAATACACTTTTTATGTTAGATAATGCAAATATCTTCATTGAGTCGTAAAGTCTTAATAACCAAATATTGTCTCACCGTCATCAGTCACACTTCAATGAGTGATCAAACTAAATAAATAAACAATATTAGTATTTGTAATATAATATTTAAAACGTACTTTGAGATTTTAGCAGTGCAAAAAAAAACTTTTTTTGTGAAAAAAAATGACCAAAACCAATTTTCTCATAGTTTTCTGCCCTCATCTACTCTAGCAAATAAACCTGACGATATAAGCTAAAACTACTATATTTTCCTGAGAAAAAAAGAAAACAACGTAAAAATATAAGTAAGACATTTTTATAACCCAAAAACTCAAACGAAGCCACGGGAACCACCTAGTTTCCCATAACAATTATACTAATTTCGCAGTCAACAAGTTGATTGGAATTTATGGGTAATAACTAAAGTGATGTGTCCTCCACACGTTGGCAACTGGCTGGAAGTGGCCGAGACCCTGACATTAAATTTTATCGGCCAGTATTAAGTGATAGCGCTAATTTAAGAAGGTCAGATGCGTGAATGTTAATGAAAATATCTTAGGCATTACGTCTGTTTTGTTTGTGTCATCTTTTTTTAATGTAGCAAAATATTCAGTTAAATGATTTTTTATAGTTTTTTTTTTTTTTTAATATTGTCGAAAGCTTTTGTTGTGTTGCACCATTTAACTATAATGGTAAGATAACAGAATCATTTTCAGTTGTCAAATCACTGATGGGCTGCCATTTCACGGTTATCTCTATAGTTAAATGGTGCAACTCACCGTTACTTATGTATTTAAATTCCACCCTGAAAATTATCAGAATTTTGGTACGTAACGAAAAAAATAATAATAAATCTTCTTCAGTAGTATATAGTAGCTTCGACGAGAGGAATTATTATAGTCCGCGCCAAATAAACGTGCAATAAAGTTTGTTCACCTCCTTCTACTAATGTATCCCAATATTCCAAAACGATACGAAAAAAATGTATGGGCAGTGTCGGTAACACGATCAAAACAAGTGTATCGTGGTAAGAGGCGTCCTTGTCGCAAAGGATTACAAACCTTTGGTCAAAAGTATGATCAGTCAGTAAAACTTTCCGAGTAGAGTACCTACACAAGTTGAGTAGTCTATCCCAAGCGCATTCCAAATTCGAAATGACGGAAGGACATTATTGCAAAATGGCGGACAGGTGATGCGCCCCTGACGGCAGGGCGGTTGAATGACCTTTATTGCAAGTTTATTTGGCGCGTACTATAATAAGATTTGAAATATTCTGTCTAAATCTGGTGCGTAAAAGCCTAGGGCGCGTTTTAGACCTCTGGCAACATTTAGTACTACCCATACCTACAATACTAAACACAAAAGTAAAAGCTAGTACCCATTAAAGTTAACTCTAGTCCAATGTGGGTTAACCGCAATGGTCTTATGGGGTCGATGTATTTGAACCCGTTTGTGTTCATGCGGGTAACTGTCCAGTCTATGCTATGGTTTAACATGGGTTAAATACATTGTTGTATTTCACATTTAATTTAGATAACTTCAAGGATACTTGATCTTCAATTGTGGAGCCATTTTATTAATTTATCTATTTTATGAGCTACATGTAGAAAGCATATCGACTATGTATTTCTATCGGGTGATTATAATAATATTTAATGCTCAATCCTTCTCCGTGTGAGAGGAGGCCGCAGCCCAGCAGTGGGACGATAAAAAGGCTGTAACAAATTATTATAATAGTATGTTAGTGGGACTAGTGTGGTAATATGTAGATATATGTATTCATATGTACATATGTTAAAATGCCTATACAGTAAGTATAATTTTGACTTAAACGGAATAGATATTTTTTTGTTCAAACTAGGCAAAATCGTATTAAAACCATGGAGTGGTTTTGAAGATCATACGAGCAATGTGATTAAGAACTGGAAACTATTAACCGTTATACACAACAAATAAACAAAAAACTTCTACAAAATCATCAATATTTTATCAATCACACTACTTATAGTTCGGCCATTCAGAGAATGCGTTCCTGACACGTCGCGATTGAACTGACGACGTAACTTTGCAATGGCGTTGCAGTTACGATAAAAATATTTTTGCTGGTTGTTTACCGTTTTAACAATTGAGGAGCATTAAAACAACATTATTATATCAATAATCAATGAATGTTATTACGTCGTCAGTTCAATCGCGACGTGTCAGGAACGCATTCTCTGAATGGCCGAACTATAGTAATGAGGCGTAAAATTATCCAGTTATAACAACAACAATATGTTTTAAACTTAGAGCGCATAGTAAAAAGTTTCAACGAACCGTTTGACTATGTAAATAAACATTATGGTATCAAATATTTGCCTGTTCCGTATTTGTTCGCGAACATTATGGGTGTATGTTTACTTAAGTTAATACATACATAGAATTATATACATAGAAGGCAAATCAGCAAATGTAAATAATCTTCTAACGCTGCGGGGACAATATTCCATCATTGTTAGAAATTGTCCCTTGAACAATATATTTTTCTTTTTGAGATAAAATATAACTATTTGTAAGTAAATAATGATGATATGTCACAAGTCTGGACATATATCAAATTATTTGACTTCATCTGCATATTTTATCCTTCTCCCAACTAGGTTTATTTTTGGCAAATATAGTTGCAATATCCTGGTTTTCTTTTGATAAAACAGCAGCTTATAAATCAAAAACATTGACTAGGGCATAATTCTAAAATCCTACACTATATTCTATAGGTAAGGTTACGAAAACCAAGTTACACGCGGTATTCTATCAATTGTAACTAAATGAACGTGGCTACTGCTGAGCCTTGCGAAATGCGATAAAATTGTTGAATGTCCAAGCGTAAATTCTTCGCCCACCTGCCTTAGTAATATTGCGGGTTCTAGTCCGTGAAAGTTCACACTGAATAATTGGTAACTAACTGCTTTACCATTTTAATAATTCAAACTCGCTTTTCAGAACGTCACAAAAAGGTGAGTTAAAGATTAGAAAAAAAAACTCTAACAAAGATAAACATTATTGTCATCACCAACCATAAACCTACGTTTCACTGTCAATGTGTCAAGACCTAGAAAACAAATGACACGTTAATGAACAACCACACGATTTTCAAAAGCTATAAGGTGACAATGTTTCATGAAATTGGAACGGAGGCCTAATATTTCGTACATGAAATGTAAATGGAGGCCTACTGTTTAGCAAGCAACACTCGCTTATTAGAACATCGGCTTATTAAACAAACAGACGGTGGCATCTTGTTAGTACATATTGCGTCACTCTCGTTTTTGGAATTGTACGAGAGATAGTAATAATTTGGCCAGCCTACTTTAAATTTATGAAGTAAGTTTATGGTACATAAGATATTCCTCATAGGAATATCTTAAGTTTCATCTATTGTTTGTGAAACCAGAAGTCATTAACTTTCTTGTACATAACTCGTACGCAAAATAAATTAGGGTAAACTCGTTAGAGATGGCCATAGTTTTATCTAGGCATAATAAAAAAAAGAAAAAGTGTTGTTACAATCAGTTTTTTATTCTTATCATAATTAGCAGTAATTAGTCTTATAAAAATCAATGACAAATATTTTTTTATAAGTCAAAAACATATTAAAAAACAATTTCTAAAAAAAAACAGAATTGGCCATCTCTCCCGGGGCATCAGGGTAAGTTGGCCATAGCTATACGGGATAGATGACCAGTACTTGACTTCCCTTTTCCCTTTCCTTTGCCCTGAAATTCAGCTCGTTTAGCTTCTTTTTTCTTCTTCTGTCCACATTTGGAGCACATATTATCAAACTCGGTACAGTTTACATGTACCCACCTTTCACAAATAAGACACTTTTTTTTATGTCGTCAAAAATCATCAAATGACCCCTCCCGCTGTGGGTTAGCAGCGGTGAGGGAGTGTCAGACTCTTAGAGCCTTACTACAAAAACTTTAAACCCTGTTTTACACCTGTCTAATAAAATTTTGGCTGCAAAATGAACCATATGTCAACGTCATAATTTGACATTTTTTTAGACAAGGCATAAACTGACGTTTAAAAGTTTTTGTGGTAAGACGGTTACTGACTAAAAACCATCGTGTTCCGTCATAGGCCTTTTATGTACCAGGGCCGCGGTATCTCTTTCGAACAACCCGCAGCCCCGGTAGTCCTTGGCCCTACTGGGCCCCGCTGGGGTTGCTGACATCTCTTTGAGGAGCGCGTGGAACAACGCGCGCCGTCGACACGAGTCTGTCGTCTAAGAAGACAGAGGGACGATGAGCTACCCGAACTCTCCGTCCACAGACCCACGCCTACGGTGGCCGGGAGTCATCTCGCGACACCCGGCGCCCGTGGTGTCTACCTGGTCCAGCGCGGTGGCCGGGATGACGGGCGCACTCTCTGGCGTTCCGCCTCCTCCTTCTCGAGCATGACCGCTTCGCAGAAGGAGGCGACGGCATCCCATTCCCTCTCGCCCCGGACCATGGCCTGAACCAGGGCCGGACGCGAGAGGTCGCCGCCGCCTAAAGCCTCGACGAGGACCCGGCGGTGCCCTTCCCACGCAGGGCACTCCTGGACTGTGTGGTCCACCGTGTCCTCGGGGCTGTCCGCACAGTGGTGACGCCCGGGCGCCTCCTCACGACCGATTCGATGCAGGTATCTCCCGAAACAACCGTGTCCGGTGAGGACCTGTGTCATGCGGTACGTGAGTGCGCCGTGACTCCTCCCGAGCCACTCCTCAAAGTCAAATAAGACACTGGAGCCACTCTTCCACGAGACGAGTTTTAAATTTAATTTTTCTGAGAAAAGCCATAGCCACTCGTGGTTGTTGAAGTGAAGATTCACAAAAAAAAATGGTTAAACCCAAAGATTCTTATCTTTGGACTGATACAAATAAGAATAGAAAACGGAAAGCTGTAAGGCGTATTAGCGAAAGCAGTTCTGATCTCAGTGAACCAGTATTGTGTGATACATCTGACGAAGAAGATAAAGAAAACGAAGCAGATAAATGCGCTGGATGATCCTGACGATGATGCTGACACTTATTTTCTCTGATACTTATTTGGCATCTGTAACAAAACATAAAACGCATTATTAGCACTTCAAATAACAAAAGATAATATGGCTATCTCAACCTGAATTTATGTGGCCATCTCTCCTTTTTGTGCGGGTGAGATGGCCATATCAAATTTTTGATTAAGTTAAACATTAGCAGGCGCCATTTTGAGGTTAGAATAGACGTTAACATTTGATAAACATAATAAACTAAGCAAACATTTAAAAAATGCAATAAAAAGTAGTACTACATGATGATATATGACCACACTATACAATTTTTGCAATACCCTGAAAAATAAAAGTTGATTTACTTACTTTTTAACATAAATACGCGCAGTAGCGTCGTCGCACTGTGTTCCCGAGCATGGCGTGCGGTGTACTGACTGCATTGTAGAGCCATCTAGCTATGCATGCCAAAAATAATTCGATTGGCCATCTCTCCCGTATGGCCATCTCTAACGAGTTTACCCTACAACCTTTCCTCTAAAATGTCACCTCTGCCAATAATAATCGTAAAAGTTTTTTCGCATAATCAGTTACAATTTTACGTACGTACCTAAATGTTAGTGATATGCATTATTGACCTATCAATCTGAGATCAAGACAAAATCACAACCAGAAGTTTAGCAGACCCGTGGATCATATCGACCAACATCTGTCTAGCCTCTTCGGAAATTGCGTTCGGCTGCTGACATGACATGGAGTGTTCGCCTATCTGACCTCCTCAACCCGGATCAGATGAATCAAAGCTATGAAAAGATTTACGTTGATATGCACTATTTAATTTTACTATATATTTTATTTTTTTAACAATAACATAAATATTTTCAGCTGTCAAGTCCCTAATTTGACCAATGGTCAGCAAGTATACGGCTGGTTATGGTCTTGGTTATCGTTACATAGTTATAGTTGAATGGTATAACTGGGTCTTAAACAAGAAACAAAAACACAGTCCATTATTCTAAGCTAAACGTTGTCCAAAGCCCATTGTGCATAGTGTTAGGATCTTCCCGCATAATGCATAATCGTGACGAGCTCGCACAATGGCCCAGCGGTCGCCACTATCGCGCACAATATTGTGGCCATCTCCCTTATTATCTACACGTCACTAGCAAGGAAAATACCAACCAATATTATTATAATAAATCGTCTTCTGAACGTGTAGAAATGGGGGCTTAGAAATAACAGATATTTTTGAGAGAGAGATATACGCGAAGGGTAGTGTTATCTCTTCCGTGCAAGCATGTATGTTACGGAAAACCTGCCATGCGATTCTGTAACAAACACATCATCGATGCTAACAACGACGAGTTCACAGATGTCGCATCGTAGACATCGCTTTTAAAAACAACGTTGATAAAAACCGTATTCGCTAAGCAAAAAAACTCGTCGACGATCTGACGAACAACGATGACGGCTAAGATGTTTACAGTGTTGCCAAAATTCCATTTAAAGTATAATCGAGAAAATCTCGACTAACGTTTTTTGGCGTTATTTCGACATTTTAAATCAATGTAAATGCATAATATGCATGTTTAAGACACATTCTATTCGTTATGCAACGAATAATTAATTAATTATATCATTTTCGATATAGAAAATAATGACTCAAATCTTTGACATTTGTTATAAGGTTATGTAGTATAATATATAGTCTGTGTCATTTCAAAACTTCAAAACCAAAACAAACATTTTGCTCATAACTAGATTATAAGTTTATTTATTTAAATACGAGAATCGAGATTTCAAAGCTCCAAATGGCTTTAAGCGGTCAAGTGGACTTTAAAAAAAGTTGTACCCATAGCCAACGGCATTCTACTTGTCCTGTGTTTTAGTTTGGTTCCAAAACTGTCGAAAGTAAGTACACAATACGTAACATTTATATTTTAATATACAATACAGTCTTTGTGAACTACGTCTATTAACTAAAATATTTATCTTTTAGTATCTCGCAATGCACTGCCTTCGTTGAGTCAGCTGGAAGAGCTAGTAAGCTTTTTGGAAAGCAAACCATGTTTGATTATGATGGGCCATGCTCGTACTGCGAATGCGAGCATGCATGCATGATCCGTAAACAACAGCCCTAAACAGTGAAGTAGTGGGTGTATGAAAATATTGGAGCAGTGGTGTAAGGTTAGTAAACAATAATCATTTATGAACCTATATAGTGTGTGTTTACCGTTGCATTGAATCATGGTAAGTATAGTAGGTACTCTTCTACATTATGTTTTGTATGTATTAGGTACTAAATTAGTATTGACAGCAGGCAAATACAATGACTTTACTCTATCCTTCAAATTCAATCATAAAGGCATTTGAAATTACAACTGAAAGTTAAACCACACCAAGCAAATAGTTGTTCTATTTATTTTATATATTAGGTACACCATATAAGTTTTGCTTGTGTTACAGTACTGGAAGGACAAAAAGGAGCAGTTCAGAGGAAGTCCAGTTCTATTGCAGCTGCGAGCCAACATGAAGAATTTGCCAGAACTCGGTGTAATCAAGTTAAAAATACATTCTATTATGCAAGGAGAATGTTTTGGAATCTGAATTTAAAAATAAATGCATATTCATTATAAAATACAAAATAATAAAAAGACATGATGAATTAAAATATTGTTTTATTAATTCATGATTACAGAAAAGTTCAGTATTTTTATAAAAATTACTTTGATACCTGCACACTATTGTGTAATGTTAAAAATGTTTATATTACTATTTAACATACACAGGTAAAATACATATGTATTGTTAGAAGGTGTCTACATAGTATTGTTTATTAAATAACTTTTAGCATGACATCCACTGTCCAAGTCACTGCTAGAGTCCAGCTTGCTTATCCACCGGGTCACAGTTGCTTCTTACCTACCTCGTACTTATCAATAATATCTGGATGGTTGATGGCATCTAATGTATATTGTTGAGTCCTTGAGGCAGATGCTTGTGAGACATTGTTCTTGTAATGTCACATAGCATTATTTGGTACTTAAATCCCACTATATAACAAAAAATTTGACAGTACCTGCAAAAGGTGGATGGACGGTAAGTTTTAGGCATCTATCCACTGTACTGTATGATGATTTATATTATATTGATTAAGTGTAATATATTGGTGCGGTTGCTAATTCCTCCTCGACGATTCGCCTTTGTTAGGAAAGGGGAAATCTCAGGAAATCTTCTTTCAACTGTCGAATCTGTTCTTCAGTCAATCTTATTATAGTTTCTATCAGTAGTTAGTGTTATATAGTAAATCCATAATACGTATCACGGAGGCCTGACTTCTTATTTATTTAATTATCATGATGTTTAGTTTCTTCCAACGAAAAATCATACAGGAAAGACGAACTGCCATCTAAAACATTAAAAATAGGCGCAAATGTCAAATCATCATAAAAACATATTTTCACATTGCAATTTATTAAATAACTTGTTTTACTTACATTTTAATCGCCTTCATCCAAGAAAACATCCACAATTTACAAGCTTTTCGGTTTGACAGATAAAATCGAAGGCGAAGGCGAGGTTGTCGTTGCAGGCGAGGATGTTTCGTGTTGCTGAATACCGATTTTCATACATTTGGCACCAAATGTTAGTTCTATGTCACGCCGTCAACATCGTTGAGGCGCTACGATCGCGCAATTTTAACTAATGAATACCGCCGAGTTTTCATCTGATGTAACAACGATGATTTCTTGGTTGTAAAGATGTTTTGCCTTAGTGAATCGCACCCCTGGTCTTGACATTACTGGTGTTGTGCGTGACATAAATCGTGTAGCATTTACATAGAAAACCGTTTATGGCAGTTCAGATTACACTCCAGGCTGAAATTATTTGCGCAGCCAAGTGTTTTCCATATCTAGACACACGGCAGTGTGTCCGCCAAGTTCGAGCAAAAAAAGCGACACACCGGCCGTGGGTTATATTACACGAACCATTTCGGGCCAAATTCGACCCCCCTATAACTCAAAATCTATTTTATTTACACATTTCAACTTACTTGGCAAGTTTTAATAGAAAATTAAATACTTGATTCATTGCGTTTAGTAGGTTTATAAGAAGGTGTGTGAAAACTTGCCAAGTGACATCATTAAAAAGTAACTATTTTTAACTGAGGTATGTGTATGTGTGCTGAAAATCGATCTCAGTGGCGTGCACTTGGAGAGGCCTATGTCCAGCAGTGGACTGCGATAGGCTGATGATGATGATGATGATGATGATGATGATGTGTATGGAACTTGGTACTTATTCAGATCTCACTTCTTTTATAGGCGAAGGATTTCCATATTATCGAACTTGGCAGCCTTTCACATTTTTGTTTTGGGTGGGATTCTATATTTCCTACCATGTAGTGTTTTTATGTATATATGTATCAAATAGTTTAGGTGTTAGAAATGAAATTCGAACCTACACAAACATTCAAGGCTAACGAATGAACAAAGTCAGTCTTTTGGCGTGTCGAATAACCACTAAAATCATATTACCGGCACAAAAAAAACGCCATACCTTACCTAGCACCCCTACCTATGAACATAATAGGTATCTATAATTTGGAGCACTTGACATTTCCATACGAATACTTTTGAAACGGAGCGATCACCTCAGGACCGTGAACTGGCAATATGATGCAAATTCGTCTTTACACGACTGTCGCAACCGATCACAACAATATGTCTTAAATAAACGAAATGTCAAACAAACTTATTGTTTTACAACGTATTGAAAGATGGAGGTTTTGTTCAGGGTAAAGCCAATAGGTACTTTCATTTTACTGTGCTTAGCCAGGCTTTAGCTTGGCTTTCATATCTAATGTGTGGCTCGGTGCCTCTTAAAATAAGAAAATATTTATTGAATTTTCATTCGAGTAAAAAACCAGAATGTACATATTATTAGAACTTTAAGCAATTGAATTATCAATCTATCACAAGAACATAAAACATAATTAGTAGTAGAATACATAAGTGCTGCTCACAATTACATCCATACTTAGTTTCAATTGGAAATATTGTTTTTTTTTCTAAAAAAAAAATATGTTCTTGTGATAGATTGTTTTTTTTTTAGAAAAAAAAAAACAAATAAATACACTGTGCAACTTTCAACACATTTCACTGTTTTTTACTAATTGCCATTCTTCATTCAAAAAAGTTGATTATTCTTAAAATAATGAAATATAATAGTAAAAATATTTGCCTGCCTAACCTATTCGTTCCGTAGACAATTAATGATGCGGGAATAATGAGGCATTTATTGTTTATTCCAAACACAGCACTTATGGTCTAGACTTTCGCGACCACTTTCCCTAACATAGACAGAAAGTCGCAGACTTAAATATTTGCTGCAATTTTTGTACAGGGTTGTCACATTCACATTACTTATGGTGGCTGAAATGCTTTTGAAAAATATATTTTGCGAAAAATTTGGTCTCCATTTTTTAAACCAGTCTCACGGTTTCATCTCCGTCCCAAGGGAACTTGTGCTAGGACCACTAAAACTCAGTGCAGCAGTTTCTGATCTTAGCGTCTAAGCAAAGATCAGAAACTGCTCAAGTAAATTCCCTCAAGTTAGGTTATTAAATTGCAAGATATTGCTAGTTTCTCTAACCTATCAACCTACAACTTTAAAGATAAATTTTATATTAACCTCTAGAGTAGTAAATGCAAATTTGTTAGCAATAATACGCGTGTTCACCTTTGTGCTACAAATAATCGGCGCGGGCGCTGGTCACGATCGATGCTTAGTTATTAGTTAAGTCAATATAAGCACCATTAAGCTGGGTACTCACTTAGAAGTGTAGCATGTAACGTATCAGATACGGTATCAACCTACAAGTGAGTACGGCTCGTCCACGGTCCTCACGAGCACACTGCGAGCCGCCTTTGTGTTCGCAGTGAAACCGCCACTCGGCGGGTCACTGCGAGCTTACACCGCTCCACGCGCGAGCGGCTCGCAGCGGGCTCGTGCCTACGTACTCACTTGATACCGTATCTGATACGTTACGTGCTACTCTGCTAAGTGAGTACCCAGCTTTAGACGCGTCTGCTCTCGGTAATGACTTCGCAATAAGTGATTCGAAATTAGAAGAGATTGTGTCTATGGTGTTGATAAGTTTATAATAATATAGTTTTGATTGGGGTGTCTTTAATTCTATCAGCGAACGAAAGAAGCAGATGGACTATAAGTCGATAACAAAATAGTTGGGAAAAGGCCAGGTAGATGACGAGTATAGCTGTTGGGCTAAGTGTGTTAGAGAATATAAAATGATCAGAATCAGCTAGAACCCAAGAAGAAATGATTCACCTACGTCTAGGTAGCTGAATCGCGGTAAATATAAACTAGCATGCACCTAGGAACAACAATCACTGCCATAATTGAATGCTAATAAATTCAAGTCAAACACCTAATTACCACAGCAAAACATCAATGCATAAAAACCGCTGGAAATAAACGGAATAATTAACAAAACATTTTAATGATGGCGCTTAACCGACATTAATATAAAAATACCAACATTCTATAAAACCATTGAATGGACAATAATTAAATTAATGAATGCAGTAATAAATAACACATACCAATGACAGTTTTCGCTGCAACAATGCAGTTTGACGCATATTTCCGTAATAAGTGTCCCGATTGTCTGTATGCAGGTCTGTATTGTATGTATCCACTATGGAAAGTAAACTTCGTAACACGGTCAAGGGAAATGCAGATTCCGGTTCTTTGGATTGTGAACTTAATTGTCAAGTTTTTGGAAAGGAATTTGGAAGGTTATTTTGTTAAAGAATTTGCTTGGAAAGGGCTAAGGTAAGGGACAAGATATTTTTGTTATTCGTGTTTAAACTGATCAAAAGCATATCTATCATGTGCCTTACCATCCCGTGTCAATAAAAGTACCCACGTCATGTATTTTTAGGAAACTTTATTTGTTCGATTGACTTTATACATAAAGTACTGATTTTCAGCCTTAACTAACTGAACAATATTCATTTAATTTTATAAAATCATTCCAAACGTATACATGAACCAGTTGCTCCATATTTTTCTTTTCTTACAACGAATATCTACAACCCTTTCAACTATCATACATATGTAACATCGCAAAAATGTGTATTTAACAAAAATAACATTATTTCTACCCTACATTCCTTACTCCACATTCCGCGCAACACTTCCGTCATATACCTATCATGATCGATTCCGTTTTGCTAAGAACAGTGATACGCACTTGGACCATTTAACTTATTGGAACCGCTTTCCACACAAATCTTTTGCGAAGAAGTCTGCCAATTTATTCCAGCCTTTGCATATTGACGGGTTTTACGAGCGGATTTTCAGCTTAATAACTTCCCTGTCCCATGAATCATATGTGATACACAGCAATTGTTTAACTATTGTGTCTGCATCGTGGACAGTGAAGTGGTTAATTTCATAGGGCAAATGTGGCTTGGAAGATTCACCAATAATGTGAAAAGGCTGTTATGCCTGGAGGCGATGCAACGCAACACACATCATTTCGCACGCACACGAAAAACACACATACATACAACTTTTGAGCAAAGGGCATGTGAATATAGTATGTAGCATGACAATGGCGTATCCAGTTGATTAAATTATCCAGGTATAATTGCGAACGTTTTTATCAGGTTCGTCTGACCGATATACACAGCTGGTATGTTCAAACATGTGTTTATTGGTCTTGTATAAACGCGTGTTACAATAAAGATGAGTTACCGTGACTGGGTTATGAGTGCTATTACTCGTTTTGTTTTGTTTGTGTTATTTTTGGAAGTTGTTAAGGGTATTTGTATGTTCTTAGAAATTTTAATTCTACTTAGCTTTCTTTTAATTGTCAGGCTTCTAACTATATTCCAGTACGCCTGACTGGTAAAACACAATACCTGTAGTTGTAAGGCAAGCCTCTAACTAAACTATAAATTTTAAAAGTTTTCTAGGTATGAATAATTTGATTCAATTCTTATTTTACTATCTTACGGGCGGCCAGTCCCAAAACGTTAGTTACAATTTATGAATGATATTGTTTTCACAATTTCGTATTCATTTAAAAAGTAGTAAAAAGTGTCTTGCGGTTTTTCCAACAATTTACACCTACCTTACATCATTGATAAGTAATTAAAACTCAGAAGTGAGCCAAGAACATTAAATAACCTGCATTCTGAAAGTTTTCTAAGAAAATTACTATCACGTAACGAAAAACAAGAAAATTCCTAGTATCAGTTTATTTACAGACAGAGATAGTTGATTATATCATTGAACGTTTTCTTTTAAATAGATTGGACCACCCCAATGCGCGTGGGCAAGGTAAAGGCGTCTGTGGCAGAGGTGCCAAACATTTTAGACATGGTTCTACTAATTAAAATTTTATCAATGAAATATTTCAACAAAAAACGTTTGAATCTTTTTTTTATTTTAACCTTGCTCTAGTTAGAACATATTATTTCCTGCTTCCAATGGTACCCGGTTTTTGTCATTATTGGTAAAAGCTCAGAATCTACTAAAGCGATTTGAATAATGCAGTCTTGAAAAGCGACACGGTTATATTTTACCCCGGTACGGGTAGTAGTTTCCACGAGGGCGAAACCGCGGGAAAACAGCTCTTCAGCAAATGAAAATAAGCAATTTGTAGCAGAAAATAGCCCTTCAATAAATAATTAAAGGTCTAATCATTAAAGGTTTTCCAATTACTATTCAAACCTACAATGTTGCGCGCCCCTGATCTACAGCGCTCGTGTTTACGTTATCTCTGGTTAAATTATTTCAGAGTGAGACACGTGGTCAGGCTGTTAGTTACATGTGCTGCAGTAATGTGCAGTAAGTGTATAGGTAGGTACCTATAGTATGCACCTACTTTGTATTGTAGGACCTACTTACATACAGTGGGCGTGTAAGTATTCTGAGCTTTGCTTAGCAATTCTATGATTGGCAAAGAGTACCCCTAAGATTGTTGCTTGCAGTTTTTAAGATCAAAGAGTTAGTAATGGCTTGCTACTATGGTCAACATTGCTAGATATTATACCTTGAAGTTCAGAAAAGTCTTTTATATTTTGTCTATGAAGTTACTAATAAGATAAGACTTTAAACTTTGTATCAAGTTTCTTTACTTCATGAAATTGCTCTCTTAAAGTATAAATGAAATGAAATGAAATGAAATGAAATGAAATCGTTTATTTTGCAAGTTGGACATAAAATCACTTTTACACGTCATTTTTAAGAACGCTGAGGTCGGCATTTCCTAATGACTGATCCCTGAGAAGAAATGCCGAAACAAACTCAAGGGTCATAGTCTCTTTTAAAGTCCAAACATGTTATAAATCAAATAATATTAGGTGTGAGTGTCACCATGTACGCGGTCTGGAATGGCCTTTTGAGGAAAGAGCCACATCAGGCTGGAGCTGACCAGTCCCAACAGACGGCACGCATGTATCAGTCGTCGTGTAGCTCAACCATATCTTAGGGAGCTCAACGACCTGTCACACGACGATACCAGATCTGCAGAACATTTGCGTAGGCCATTCAAAAATACTCAAACCCGCCAGACAGTATTTATGTTATAAGAATATATAATGTTGCTCGCATACACGATACTCACATTCACAATAATAATAAATAATAAAAAAAAATACAATTATAATATATAAATGTCAAAAAAAAATGTCATTAATAAAATGTTATCTGATGATAATAATATTTAAATGTCAAAAGAACAATACACAGGCATTTGAAAAGATATCACTCACTAAGCGAGCAGCTCATTCCCAAGCTTCTTTATCATTTAAATAATCAGATATTTTGTAATATCCTTTTTTCAAAAGTTTGGATTTTATATGATTTTTAAATTTCTTAATAGGTAAATCACGAACCGCTTTGGGAAGTTTATTGTAAAAGCGTATACATTGACCCATGAACGAGTTGCTTACTCTGTGGAGGCGAGTAGCATGTACAGCAAGATTATGTTTATTCCTAGTATTTATGCTATGAACATCAGACATTTGAACAAAGTTAGAAATGTTTTTACGAACGTACATTAAATTTTCAAAAATATATTGAGAGGCAACAGTCAGAATATTTATTTCTTTGAATTTCTCTCTGAGAGAAACTTTTGGACCCAGATTATAAATGGCTCGAACAGCTCTTTTCTGTAAAATAAATATAGTCTCAACATCTGCACAGTTTCCCCAAAGGAGTATCCCATACGTCATTGAACTATGAAAGTAACTAAAATAAACTATTCTGGCTGTGTCCACATCGGTGATTAGTCGGATCTTTTTAATAGCATAGGCGGCTGAACTAAGCCTTCCTGACAGTTTAACAATATATGGGCCCCATTGGAGTTTGGAATCAACGGTCAAACCAAGAAATACCGTTGACTCAACAGGCTTCAACTCTACTCCATTTAGTTGTACATTGGTTGGTAACTGCCTTACGTTTGGCGTTGAGAATTTAATTAACTTCGTTTTAGATTCATTTAAAAGAAGATTATTGACATTAAACCAATGAACAACCTTAGAGAGTGCATTGTTAACTTCGTCAAAATTGTCGAGTTGGCGCTTGATTTTAAAAACGAGTGAAGTATCATCGGCAAACAACACAATCTTGTGATTATCCCTTATGTGATAAGGAAGGTCATTAATATAAATAAGGAACAAAAAAGGGCCTAGAATTGAACCCTGTGGAACCCCCATGGTGACCGTGGATCCAGAAGACCTCTTACCGTTGACATCCACCCTCTGAATTCTATTATGCAAATAAGAAGTCAGAAGGTCAAGAGCCTTATTTTTAATACCATAGTGGTGAAGTTTCCTGATGAGTATATCATGGTGCACGCAATCAAAAGCCTTGGACAAGTCGCAGAAAATACCGAGCGCATCCTGCGAATCCTCCCAGGCCTCGAATATATTTTTAAGCAATTCCACGCCCGCATCCGTAGTAGAACGACCCTTGGTAAATCCAAATTGTCTTGTGTGCAACAAGTTGTTTTTATTAAAATGGCTCAACAATTGACGTAATATTAACTTCTCAAAAATTTTACTCAAAGTGGGTAAAATTGAAATTGGCCGAAAATTTGATGGATCGGTTGTACTACCAGATTTAAACAATGGGATTACTTTACTAAGTTTCATCAAGTCAGGAAAAACACCAGACGCAATACAAGAGTTGAACACAGTTGCTAAATAAGGTGAAATTATTTCAATTATCGATGAGATTATCTGAACTGACAATCCCCAAAGGTCAGCAGTCTTTTTTACATCGAGATTTTTATATGCTAGAATAATATCCTTAGAGCTAACAACTGCGAATTCAAAACTTTTGTCACATTCCGCAACACAATTTTTTAATATTGTAAAAGCCGAACTGGAAGAAGACATCAGAGTTCTGGTTGTTAAAATAGGGATATTGGTGAAAAATTTTTCAAACTCAGATGCTACCTCCGAGTCTGACTTAACGTCTACATTGTTTATTTTTAAGTGGAAGTCTCGATTCCGTACAGTGGATCGGCCTATTTCTGAATTAATTATATTCCAGGTGGTTTTTATTTTATTTCCAGAAGCTTTTATTTTTTGTTTTATGTGTATTGATTTTGCGGAGGTACATGCTCTTTTAAATATTTTTGAATAGTTTTTAACATACTGTTTAAATGTTTCATCTTGATTGAATGATCTTTCATAGTATAATTCAAACAACTTCTGTCTACTTTTGTAAATACCCGGCGTTGCCCAATCACTAAATGTTGCCTGATCACAGACAGATATGGACTTAGAGGTAAAAACTTTTTTAAATTCACAGTTAATTAAATTGAATAAAAGGCTATAAGCTTGATCAGGATTATCATGATAGGGCAATTCAGGCAGTTCTTCACACAAGTTATTTTTAAAATGTTCCAACCGATGTTTGTTTATAGGAATAAAACTTACATTTTTTCTCATAGCTCTGATAGTTTTCATAGGAAAGGTAACTAATTGACCAGAGTGATCAGAATCCAGCACATTTAAAATTTAAACAAATAAAACCAAAACTTATACAATGTAATCCACATTTAAACGATATTCCAACAAACATTTAGATTAAAACTTCTAATCGCTGCCATCTTTATAAATTGGTAATTTCGAAAATACTTCTGGAGCTAAGTTTTCTCATCGATCAACGTCTAACGTAACGTAGGTATTCATATAATACTGAAAGCAAAAGTTTCACCTGAACCTGAAACCCATTTGGGAACTTATAAAATTCCAGTTTTACCCTCAAAGGGTTGGGTCTTATTTCCTACCAATATCATAATGCAAAAAGTTTTCTTACTTTTTTATGCGAAGCTACTGAATGGATTAGAAAAAAATAGGGCGTTGGTACATCCTAACTAATATTATAAATGAGAAAGTAACTCTGTCTGTCTGTCTTTCTGTCTGCCTGTCCGTCTGTCTGTCTGTCTTTTCTTCACGCCTAAACTACTGAATCGATTTGTGTGAAATTTGGTACAGATATAGTTTGAAACTTGAGAAAGGACATAGGATAGTTTTTATTACAAAAATAATATAAAAATAAAATTTATTCCGGACATATAGCGCCACCTATTGGTCAAACCAAAAATCTACCGGAAGTTACTATTCCACGCGAAAGAAGTCGCGGGCAAAAGCTAGTATACTTTATAATATGGTTGTCTATTTAGGTGATCTCAGTCTTTCAAAATGAAGATTTGCGAAGAAAAAAATCTCAAAACTATAGTTAACTTCAGCTTTTTTGTTATAAATGAGATAAAAGTAGGTAATCTCTATTTATGGACACGTGTTGACGTTTTCATTCCGGATATACAGGTGTGATGAAATTAGCACTTTAGATGACTGCAATTATTAGGTAAACTCTGGATTCGTGATATTACATTTATAAACTGAGTAATAAACTGAGCACATGAGTCAGACATTTTTTTTAAAGTTACCGACTGTGCAGTAAGCATAAAAAGTTGAAATTGTTATTTTTTTTTAAATAACCTGAAAAAAACGTATATGACTTTGCTGTTTAAAGTTTGACAGTAGACTGCCTGCTTGTCTATATGGTATCACTTTTCAAAGACTAATAAGAACAATGTTACTAGGTCAAAGAGTCAAAAATAAAACTCCAGACTTATCACCGTGTAGGCGTTTGCGTATACGCACACTACCAATGTACCACGTCATTGGAATTCCATAATTATTTCTGTCCGTCATGGTATGTTCATACGCACATATTGAAACAAAGGTATTTATTTTTCATGAAATCAAGGACACCCTTGTTTAACCGAACAAGTGTGAGGATTAGTAATGGCTTGTTGAATGAAAGAATTAATATTTTTTTCTTAGTATTTTACAAAACGTTGACGAATTGTGTGAATAGTGAGAGAATAAAATATAGGCGCTTCAAAAATACTAATGTTCTATATTGCGAGTTTTCACTGAACAAGACAAGTGATTAATGGTTTAAAGTCTTTTTTGTTTATAAATAAAACTTTACCTTGTGTTGGACCAATTATGATAGGCTGATGTAATAACTAAATTAACATATTTACCTGGCTTCAACTACAAAAGCTATGTCTTGTAATTAATAGTGAGAAGTAACTATAACGGTACTTTATTTTGTACCACTGCATCGTCTGAATTTAAAGCAATAATATTTTACAATGCTACACAATGTAGTCGACGTTGGTTTTTCCAACCCATTATCATAAACTAGCTCACAAAACGCCAGTAGTTCTTAATGTTGCCAAAACATTAATACTCGTGTCTAATCTTCAGTAACACAGCATAGACCACGAGGAATTATATGGCCAAATAACTGCCTCAACAGCTATTAAAAAACACTAAATATTGAAAGCCGACCAGACTGCACTATCCAATAGCAATTTATTGTGTCTGCTTTTATTTTTACAATCATTTATAAGCATCATAATCATTCCTAATTTGATAGATACGATTCAAAAACTAAACAGTACTCGTTGGTCTTAGTGGATGCAAGGCCAAGATTCTTACAAAACGTCGGTTTTTAAATCACTATCGGCTCACGAGCTAATAGTCTTAAGTTCAATTGTGGGACTGACGAAGGATGACAAAGAACATGGCCGCTACCACAGCCCAGGTACACCAAGACTGCTGTACACACAGCAAAATAGCCTAGTGGTCATTTGAAGAAATTTCAGCTTACCAAAAACAAGCCAATAGCATTGAAGAAACTACTGCTCCCTCTACTACGAACCAGCTAATTAACAAAAACCCCAAAAAATAACAGAAAACTTTCAAAAATACCGAGCATAACTTTTTGACATTTCAAACCGCCGCCCCAATTAGTGGGGGCCGTGTGATCTGGTTAACTCTGCCCCACAAACAACAGGAAGAGTCGTAAAGTTTTATCGATATGTGGTTCGTGCCAAAACCACGGTTCCAGGTACCAATATGGGTGCGAGCCAATGGCGTCAGCTTCCTTAAATGAGCCGATTAATGTTTGTGACGGATCTAGTTACTCGACGTCATGGTTTCCTGGTAACTGCTCAATTGATGTAGGTTAATCAATGACATAGTTTTTCGGGCTGTCAAAAATGAAATATCGAACGTCTATTTAATCAATCCACTATTTATTCCCAAAAACACAAAAAAAGTTAAAAGAAAATATTTTTGAAGGTTACATCCAAATTGCGTTTCCCTGAGTTTTCGGAAGATTTTAGATTTGTTTCAGGAAGATCTTATGCCAGGTCTTGTAGTTATTCAGGCATGCTATATTGCGTACTAAACCTGAATTTTCAGCTCAATCTAGTGTCTTAAACTGAGTATAAAATAAACAAATTCAACATCAATTTTCAAAATCACAGCTTCCCTCCACAATCCATTTAACGACCTTAACTGTGTGGAAAGCAAAACAAAACTATACATTTTACACAAGTACATAATGCAGAACATGCTTACAATAACAATATGATGCAGTACATAGTTACAATAATTCATGTAACATTTACATATAACAAATGAAGGTTAAAAATACAAACATTTGTATGCATAAAGAATGACACTACTATGGTGATTATTTTTACATTACAACTATGAATACATAATGATAGGAAGGCAATTAGCTTCTTCTATTACAAGCTTATGTTATGTCAGTGGGTATTTTAATTTATTGTTTGTTATTGTGAACGATTAATGTTAAGGTAGGTCCGTACGATTATGCAATTTAAACTACGTTATCGAGTCGACATAGAAACAATAGTAGATGAGCAATTGAAGACCGTTGTACGACATACTAACTCTTTTGATGTCTATATAGTCTTCGTTCATGTTTTTTTATACGGCAATTTTCATTCAAACACAAGACCAAAAAAGACAAGTGAAAATAATACATGGGTACTAAAGTCATTACTCCAATAAGGCTATTTTACATAGAGCTGTTTTGCCCTCAATGCTCGGTAAACTTATTTATAACTTACGGATGGTTATTTCATAACTTTTACCAGCAAAAACACTACGCGAATTTTCGATACCTTCCTCTTTGACATCAAAATATGGCTAAAATTCTCGTGAATCTCCCACAATATATGACACATCTCCCATAACCCAATTTCACGTCACGTTTAAAACGATACATAATCATAAAATCCGATGTTTTCTTTGAAAATCATAGCCACCCACGCTATGACCACGTCGCTTGTACTATTTTCACGGACATTAGTCACCGTTTGACCTTCACCATTTAATTGAAATACATTAAAATAGTTCTAGGTAATGTATCGTGATGTAAGAAATTAGATGTTTAGCGAGAGATACATAGACCAATGTGTTTTTTTTTTCTGACATAAATTGGATATGACGCATGAAAATATGACAAACGCTCGAATATTATGAAGATATTTAGCCAAGTTATGACGATAATGTTCGAATTTATTTCTTTCTTATTTATGTTGGTCTTGATATTTATCATCCAATAATGTAACTATGTTTTGTTTCAGGTAAGCATTCGAAAATTCAAAATCCTGACTTACGGTAACGTTAAAACCTTTTGCACTAGTTATATTCTCGCAAAATTTTCCAACTTGCAAATAGGATAGAATAAAGAAAATCTATATTAATATATAAATTATACATACCAGTACAATAAACGTTATTTGGCTCAATAATAATAGAAAATACGACAAACAAACGATGGCAATCCGCCCATCTTAACGGTATCCGTTACACTGTCTCGCCATTTACTATCAGATAGGAATTACGCCAAGTTATTTGCAGAAACTATCAGTTTATACCCGTGCTATACAAAATATATTATTTAACTGTCCATAAAATATACAATTAATATAATCAATAGTAATTTGGACAAATAATTAGCGTATTAACATGATTCACAGCGGAATACCGAATATTTTGTGTTAACTGTAAAATAATTGAAACAATCCCTCGTCTGAATAAAATTAATTTATATCTTATGAATATTCATTATTGTTTTTAGAAACAACACTTAAAGTAAAATATTTTACAATAATACTAAATAACATTTTCTGACCGCCCATTACACATTAATCATCATTTCTTGTGACTCGATCATCAGACAATAAAATCGATCCTAACACCAATTTACACTAGCCTTCCCGAAAATTCGGTTCTCGTCATCTGCTCGAATAAACCGACCATTCTTTGCAAGTCAACAACTTCATTGAGGACTATCAAAACTATTCGATCGAGTGCCGTCACCCATTCATATATTCGTTCATCATATGCCAAACTTGTCACATTCCTGCTCCGATTAGAAACAACACTTAAAGTAACATTAAATAATATGTGTATTAAATATATATCAATCATCATGTCGTGTGACTGGATCAGTAAAAATTAAATCAATTCGATTCCAACTCCAATATATTCCCGAAAAATCGGCATTCGTCATCTACTCGAATAGACTATTCGTTGCAAGTCAACAACTTCATTGAGATCTATCAAACGATTCTATCGATTGCCGTCACCCATTCACATATTCGTTCATTCGTTCATTATAGGCCAAACTTGTCACATTCCTGCCGATTGAGATCAATTCCACGGTGACATCAGACTTGCTCAACACCTATTAGTGTAGGCATTGGTTTTCCAATTGCTATTAGAGGCCATAACATTCATATGCTATGTACTTCGTCATATTTGCGTTTGTAATGATTAATTTGGTTTTTATAGGACTGGTTTAGAGTTTGTTGAGATGAAGCTTTTTTTGAATGTCCAAAATTTTATGATTCTTTTAAAATTACATTGATTAGGTATATCTGTAATTTTGAATGTCTCAGTGGAAAGCGATACCTATTCATTGATTTAAATTAGGCTTAGGTTAGTGCTTCCTTTCTCTTCCTCAAATATTTTCTGAATATATATTCGGTAAAGCAATTATGGGATTGCTATTATTATAAGTTTCAGTCATGTGTTCGTTGTTTAAACACTGTGAGTCATTCAGGTCGTGTTCAAACTGTATAAATATTTGAACTAATTTTATAATTGCACTTACTGTTACTGCATTGTTATATTTAACGTTCAAATTGTCTGGGAGGGAAGATGATATCTTTGGGATATCAAATATAAAATGAATAAGTAATTATAGCTAGCCCAAAAAGAATAGCTACAGTATAATAAATTAGCGATAAACAAAAAAGATTTCTTCTAATGCTGCCTATAATTTCTTAATTCTATTGTTCTGAACCATAGTTCTAATCACGTCCAGACAGGGATCACAATACTGAACTGACGTTTCCTGTAATTTCATGATCGAATTATGTTTGGAATAAAATCAGCATATACTTTAATCATAGTATGAAAATTGCTATCTGTTGTTTTGCGTGTTACAGTTACAAGCGTTCAGTTTACTAAGATAAAAATTGAGACAAATCCGCTAAAGAACATTAAACTATGATAATAAGCCTTGATAGCCGTATCAACCGCGATTTCATAACAATGATAGTTTATATAAGTACTTATATACCTACTTGATATCTTCAATGAAATCGAGGGTTTTTCCCGACCAACATTCCGTTATCGAGGGATTCTCCGATGATAGGCATAGTATCTACTTGAATCAATTAAGATTTATTGTCGCAGTTTATCTAGTTGGAATTTTAATATAAATAGTTCACAAATTCCTAACGTGTTTACTTTACTACAACGTCTTACCGCAAGATTGTGTCACATTGATAATATAAATTAATTAATCTCGCTCTAAAATTTTTATATAAATTTAAAAAGACTGCCGTCATATTTTCGGGCTAAGTTAAGAAAACGGTCACCCATCCACAAACTGACCGCGGCAAACGCTGCTTAACCTTGAACACCCCTCAATTTGCAACGTTAATACTAAGCTGCAAATTCCCTGAACGTGTACTTAATTAAAATGCCTTAATGAAGAACAAATGACAGGCATTCCACGGCATATGATGACGTCATCGCAGCGTGATTGCACAGATGTGCAAGCGCACCGACACGACCCACATTCGCGACATTGGAGCCAGTGAACGATTGTGTATATCGATGTTATTGTAGGTACAGCATGTGTTGATATTACGTGGAGTTCATTGTGTATGTCATTTTGTTCAGGTGTATTAAAATTATCGAAAAAAAAACAATTCAAAATGTAGGGAGGAAATTAGAAAAAAAAAACTCCAAAAAATCCTCCCATTGCATTTACTTTTTTTTTATTTTTTGATCCTTAATAGTTGTCTCTTCTTCAAGAGAACATATTTAGGATATAAGGCTCCTATGATAAATAATAAAGATTTATGAATCACAACGTTTAAAACATTATTGACACATGGAGATAGAATCATCATCAATCATAATATTTTCAATGATATTTTTAAATACCTCATAGTCATAAAACATTCCGTAAGCGGTTATTAACCTTATCCTAAATATATTAACGATGACTATTAAATCAATTATTACCGACCTGTTCCATTCTAAAATAAGATACCAAATAATAACAACATTCTTTATTATTTATTGTCTCTTTCTTCCCCCTAAGATATTTATATCTCCATCTCATTTCCTCGAGGAATTCATGTGGCATTTTTCACAGGTCCTGAGAAATTAAGTGGTTCATAAAATAGTCATTATTTTCCAATAGGTACTTAATGTTGTTTTAAAAGGCTTTTTTATTAGTCTAGCTTTTTGTTAAATCCGATCTATTTTAAATGTTTTTATTTTTTTCTAGGCTAAACTAGTTCATTATAATGCAGGTTAATCATCTGGACTCTACTGTTTTAATGATACACGTGTTTCGATTAAACGGCTCGTCCTGTCTCTTAAAATTCTAGACTTTTTAATATTTGTTTTTATTACAATTATTCCATTTATTTATTTTAAAACAAAGTTTTTTAAAGATATATAAAAAACTGAAAAAAGAACTTTAAGCACCGATGTCGGTCACAGGGTCTAAGGTAGGTATTATAATAATCATTACATTGAAAGTCAAAGTGTGGTCGCAGAACAAAAATTAAAAAATGAATGAACGTGTATAAAATAGATAAAATGTGGAAAAAACATAATTGAGTTTTCCTCGAATATCGCTTGGATTTGTGTCCATTTTGTCGTATAGTCATGCATATGAATGGCACATTAAACAGATATTGAGTAATGTAAACGCAGGTAACCACTATAATAATGTCGGGACAATAATAATGTCGGGACACCTTTTTCACACACGGTCGGTTAGCCCCATGGTAAGTTATTTATTAACTTGTGTTATGGGTGCTAACACAACTGATAAACTACATATAGCTACATATATACATATTTATAAATACATATCATAACACCCAGACCACGGCCAACAAGCATGCTCATCACACAAATGTCGACCGAACCGGGAATCGAACCCGGGACCTCAGGTTCGGCGGTCCGGCATGATGACCATTGCGCCATCGAGGTCGTCAATTGATCGATTGTCGTTGATCTTATATGAGTGTCTGACTAAGCCGTCGAGGAAAACAGAAGGATACTTAGGCACAATAAATTAGAAACGCCTCAAGGAAATCTAGAAATACTCATACTGCTACAGTCAACCGTTGTTGTTACAGTTACAAGCTTCACTTTCTACAACTTGGCAACAGACGCTTGACTCCATTGTATCACTCCATAAAAATGCATCTAGGACTCTAGACTCCACCCACATCCAGCTTAATCCACCAAAATTAATATAACAAATTACAGCCATAAATAAAATAAATTGGCTAAACGAATATTGACATTTTATTGCTTGTTCAGACGGCACAATGAATGTGGCCTCGTCACAGCTTATACTAAATAAAAATAATATCTGGGCCAGCTTACGGTTAAGTCAATTGCACCCAATATCTAATTTTATTCAGCCAAGGTTTGCTGATGAGAACTGAAGGCTAAAGGCTCTGACTCATTTATGAATGAAATATGGAATACCAGTTGATCTTAATTTGTGAGTTCATGAAGGGCCGATAAATCTTGGTCGCATGTCTGAAGTTAATGGCGTTAATAATTGCCAAGGTCCGAGCTGGTAGGACATAATGGCATGAAGAAGTTCAAACGAATTGATGCTAAATTGTTAACGAAAATATTGCTCTTTGATAAAAGTCCCTGGAGCTTAATAATGATTAATTATAAGAATATAACTGGTAATATCCATTGGCACTTAAATGATTTTACAGTCTCATAACGTGTGAAATTGCAACTGGACAAAACTGGTTCACGGCAAACAAAGTACAAAACAAAAATCTCACTATCTGAAATAAACATAACAAGAAACAAATCTACTCCTAACATAGAAAACCCAAATAGCCACTACAATGACTAACACCATACTTTCGGATACACGACTTTAAATCACTTCGCAGTTCGCAACTTTTTTTGCAACGCCCTAGCTCCTAATAAAAGGACGAAGCTGCCAATTGTAGCTGAGAATATAAAAACAAAAGCTATGTAGACCAGTGTACCGCACATGGAGGATAAAATGGCTAGCGGAGATGTCACAACGAAGAAAGTAGCCAAAATCCGGGTGTTCTATGGACAAAGAACGTTATTAGCTCCGCCCTTACACGCCTTTTATCGAAACCGCCAAAATAACCAATCATCAAGATTTATTTTGATTTGACAAAGAACCCTAACGTTTCGTTAGTCCTAGTAACAGATCAGATCACGCCTACTATACGTTGCTTGACCTACAAGAAGGCGACCTACCTTATGGCATCTCCGCTACTAACTACTAACAAAGGACCATTCCTTCCTCCGTGGTGCGTTAGTCATTGGAGAATGTATCGAGGACTTGAGAGGAGTGACGTGTAACGTACTAACAATAGCATGCACTCGCAATGTTGAGGAATGCATGCATTATGCACGAGAATTGCAGTAATCAGGATTTTTTGATGCTGACGTGTGGATGACGTATTTGGCTTGGTGATAGTGTGACGTTGATCCTTAGGTTTACTGGATTTTTTGGTATTAGGTTTCATGCATGACGTTGTATGTTGTTTGCTTATGCAATAAAGTATGGAATCAACTAGCTTAGATACTTAATAAGGGATTTTAAAAATCCTACCTCAGTGATAACCTTTGGGATCGAACAAACTTCATCTTTTTAAAATTCAAATAACATTGTCAACTACCTATAACAAATCTAGATAATATAATATGTTATTGTAGTTGACAATTTTGTCTCCACGATTGTCATTTGTTGAATCAAAAATGATCAACAACATCCCACGTAAGACGGGCTTAGCTCTCAGACGATCCGTATAAAGCTAATCGACACATTTTGATCTATTTTAAATTATTTATTTTATTATATGGCGCCTGTGAAGTGAGATGGTAGTCAAACGCAAGATAATTATGAAAAAAACTATAGGCAATGATTTATTTGGGTACATAACACAGGATCTATCAATGATTCTTGCTCTTTCATATTACTACTAGAAATACCTGGTACTAGATAAAGTATTTATATATCATTTGGTTCACTGTGTGTATTTCTATTTCTACCGAAATCTTTTAGCGAAAACAGTACGGGTACGGGTCATTAATACAGTTCTTCATGAGAGTTCTGGGAGCCTTGTAATATATTTCCCGAAGTTTATTGGTCAATTAAACTAATATATTTATGTCGTACGTTATCCAATGCGTCTTTAGCTGCAAGACGCGAATACTAGTTACAAATGAGAAACAGACAAACTGACTAGACAGTGTTTGGTACAAGTTGTAAGAGACCAAGCTTAGATTGCAATGTTATATTAATTACTGAATATTTTCTTTCTCGTCTCCATTTATCTTCAGCTTTATTCAGATTAAGTAAGCTGAACTACAGTTATAAAAACACCGGTATGTCCAATGATAAAAAGCTTTCGTACTAAAATAAAAAAAATCCAAACTCTGTGTACTTGGTCTCTCGGGACGATGCCTTGGAGCAATTAATTCCCATATCAGTCTAGGATAATTATGTTTGTTGAATACTCCACTTATGAATGAGACTAAAACCAGATCAAGAGTATTTTTTTATAATTTGCCCAAAGCAGCTTAGCCTCTAAAATTTCATGCTTTACACAGATTAGACGGTATACTCTCGGCAGCTACAATGACCGATGGCATTGGCACGCCGGCTGAATTACTAAGCCGTTGTACCGACATCTAGTACTCTGTGGCTATTCGTGGCCACCCAGATATTGCGGCAGGTGCTCTCAAGTTAAGGATGGGGGTTTAATATTGTGATATTTTCAAAGTATTGTGGAAAGAGGTTTGTGGTGTATCAGTGAAAATAAATCATAGCCAGTGTTCACACAATGTCATTGTTATTATACCATTGAAAGTGCCAAATAATTTGGGTATACGGACATATACAGCAATTACAATAATGGCAGGATCAAATATCTAAGCAAAGCCCTGAATTATAGACACTAACAAACTCAGTGAAGAGTCATAAAGTCAATCAATAAAACATGAAATTTAGCTGTACTCCAATAAAATTTCAATTTAACTGAACCAATGAATCAATGTTTTACAGCCGCTTTTAAAACTAATACACCAAGAGACATAGGCACAGAGAATTCCCAAAAAGAACAAATATAAAAAAGCACACCTCACCTACACATTACTAGTCGATGATAAATAGCCCAATATAATCTTCTATCATCCTCAGTTAATATACTCCCATCCCACCAATTAGACAGGCCGACAAAAACTAAAGAAACAAACTATTAATCATAATACACATTTGATCTTCTCTACTATAGTTCGGCCATTCAGAGAATGCGTTCCTGACACGTCGCGATTGAACTGACGACGTAACTTTGCAATGGCGTTGCAGTTACGATAAAAATATTTTTGCTGGTTGTTTACCGTTTTAACAATTGAGGAGCATTAAAACAACATTATTATATCAATAATCAATGAATGTTATTACGTCGTCAGTTCAATCGCGACGTGTCAGGAACGCATTCTCTGAATGGCCGAACTATAATATGTATAAAATGAATACTGTTTGTCTGTTTGAACGCAACACTAAAACGCTCTCATCTTAAGAACTGGCTGGTATAAAAAAATAGACTTGACAGTTTACTATGTATGCAGTGTTCCTATTTTCTGTATCGTCATCTGCAACCTGAAAGAATCCTAAGAATCTCAAATAAAAACTTTATTCTTCCATTAATGAATTCTCATACCAAATTACATAGTGGCAACGTAACAGATAAATAACATTTTCGTCTCTAACCGTGACCTTTAAAATCTCAGAAAAATAAAATAGTTTACACAAGAAATACCTACCTGAACCACGCGGTAGGTCTTAAATTACGAGTGTAGACGAGTGAAACCGTACGGCAGATCCAGCCTTAATATAAATCAAATGTATCGCACGGAAGCTTTAGAATCATGTTGTTATTAATTGAGCCTAAATATAGCGTTTAGTTAGCCATTGATTTATTTTAACTACAGTACGTTCACCTATGTCTCTATTTGTACGTAGTTTATAGGTGCAGCTTTATATAGATTCTTGATCGTTAAATTGAAGGTGGCATACCTTTTTGTAAAGGGCATTTTTCAGTTTGTTGTTTTTTCTGTCTGTGGATATCGGATACTTTTATGAGAGAGTGAGTTTGGGCACGCTTATTTGGAGAATGCTGAAAAAATGCTGTAATTTTTTTTATATTCGTCTTCGTCGTGTTAGTTACTTAGCGTCCTTGTACTGCTAGACTTTTCTTAATTTATCATAACGTACATCAAATTCAAAATAACATGACATTCCTTCAAGTTTTACATTCTGGACAAAATTTTTGTGCCCGTAATCGTTGCAGAGTATCTTCTGGATTCCGATCCGTCATCTATCAACAACCTCGATTGCATTCCCATTAAAGGCAATGAAAATTTCACACGATCTTATTCAATAACATTAGCTCGTTTAGCTGAGTCAATTGCCGTGATATTTCACTTTGAGATGCAGTAAATCTAATAATCATTAACGAGGTGATTAACGCAGTCTTCGGGCTCCCATATTGTAATTAATGATTGAAATGCTTTGGGCAAGACGTAGCTGCGTTAATATTATATAGGCTTAGTTTTATATCATAATCATTCGTATTTTGGTGTGTAGAAATTGTGTGTGTTGTTGAAATCAAACATTCAATCTTTCATGTAACATTAGGAAATTAGACTTAATACTTATTTTGTTATACAGAAATTAGACTTTGATAATAGAGATAGTACATACTCGTACATTCCTGTCTATAATCGGTTTTCCCAATGATCACATTAAGCAGGCCTGTACTATAATAAAAAAAATACAATCAAAACGCTTATAAAATTACAATAACCAGCACAAATCATCTAGACTAGACATTTAACGTCCGATAGCAAAGCAAATAAGAAAGCACTCATTGATAAAAATAATTCATATCAATGTTGCTATGAGCATATTTATAGGAGTAGTCGGCGCGAGCGCAATGATCGCTGAGAAATTGATTTTGTTTCTATGCGCGTGATTGGTCTGTACAAGCTATGTAAGCATAGCGATCGTGTGAATTGTAGCCGTTTCAGTATAAAATTATAACTCACAAACAGTAGAGATGCGTATGAATTACGTTAGTTCATTCATTTTTTAATTCGAAGAACCAAAGAATGCAACTTTTATATAAACCCTGCCCTGACTATTGTACCCAGCTTTTTAAAATTTTGCTAATAAATACCTTGTTACGGGAATCATTTTCCAATAAATGCCATGAAATGGTCTATTAACTATCATATGCTAAAGGCAGCATTTACAGCGAATTGAAAGTGTTTATATCCTACGTAAAAAAAACCTTATTAAAATATCAAACCCGCCCACGCAATCAGTTTGCAACTTGCACCAACAATCGTTATGCAATTACAGCCGATCAATTCGACCCTGATCTTGATCTCATTCGATTCGATTACACTGTCAATGACGATCACATGTCCGATTCGATCAATCGATTCTTATTGCTTATTTATCGGACCATTGTTTGGTGTGTCATTATTCGATGGTTTATCGATGTTTTGAAATGTTCTTTGGTGCGTTGTGAATCGATTATTTCTGGTATTTTGGTTGTTACTTTTCTTGTGATTAGACGTTTAGTGTGTTGTGGGATAAGTATGTGGGTTTGGCTTGGGGTATTTTACCGACGTCATACGATTGGGTGGAGTAAAAATTTAATGGTATGGGTTTTTAACTGTCGCGCTAATACCTAGATAATTGTATCAAATGTCTCAAAAATGCGGATGAAATAATATTAATACAACCGAGATAAAATCCGTCAAAGTAGTTTTATTTAAATGTCTAATATTCGCTACTGCAAAGAAAGCACTTCGGTTATGCCAATCATTCTATCAATTCAGTAGAATTGTGTTGTTTACATTTACAGAAATACCTATATATAAAACATAGTATACAATTCGTCCTTACTCTTTGACATAACCAATTTTAAACTTGTTACATATGTATGAAATTCAAGATGCTGTCTGGCCGTGATCTTCTCATCTCATTTCGCATGCCTTCATTCACAAACTGTATGTATGATCTATTGTCTGTATGACCCGCATTATCATGTAAAATTCACTATTTAAATTCACGGCGAAGATTTGAACCGATGCAGATGGAATTGTGAGAGGAAATGTGGATACTGTACCAATGTATTGTCGGTTTATTTACAAAATGTCTGTACCTACGGTTTACGGTTTCTAAATTGTTTCTGAAACACCTGGCGTTTAATGTATGCGCTTTATATTATAATCATATTTGAACAGCTTCTAAGTTATCTCGAAATAATAGAATACCTAATCCGAAGCGTCCTCATTCATTTCGTCGCTTAAATGATCATGATTCGTCAAAATTTATGAAACACCAATTAAACTCCTACTTTTGGAATACACATACAATAGAACTCCCTTCATCAAAGACACAATACGGAATAACTGTAATACTTAAGCTAAATCAACATAATGATAGCTTACAAACATCAACTTGCATCGACGCTTCTAAAACATCAATAGAAAGAATCTTACGCCATCAATTTTCCTCAATCTAAAGCGTGGATTGCACCACAATATCTTCGAACTTATAAATATTCATTCATAGCAAAACTGTTCCTATTTACATGACAAGCATGGCTGTCTATCACTTTGCTATCACAATGGGTTCCATGATAATACCCAACGTATGTCACTTTAGACGGCCTGTTACTGTAATCCGAGATTACAAGACTAACTTACCAAGTTAGATGTAGCTGCAGAAACAAATGACAAAGGAATTTGAGTCTTATTTTTAAGGTGTTAAAAGTGGACACTGTTGGAAATGATGGTAAAATAAGGTTGTAGAAAGGAGTATCGAGGTGCTCAGCGAACAGTTATTGGAGTGCCGAGTATTTTTATTAGGGAAATATTTGAAATATCTCAATACGCGAGATTCTTGAATGAATATGCGTTTGTGAATTTCCCCGCTTCAAAAGTTATTTTTAAGCCCTATAAAATAATCCCAGCTGGATTTGTTCCAGACTTCAATGCGCTACTGAGAAATCCCCCAAGGAAAAACCAATAGGCACTCGGTTTTGTCAAGCCCAATCATAATCACGAACTAAATGAAAATTTTGCAAAAACAGCGCACACAGCCAGTATAAAATTCTCACTTCATGTTACAAATGTAAAAGTGTACTCATTCATAGAAAATAATCCTATTGAGCTGATTTAGGTGACATATCATTCGACTACAGGAAGCAGTTCTCTCAGAACCTGAACAAAACCTCTAGGAACAGATGGTAGCTAATAAAACTTTATGCATGTCCTGATTGTCTTCAATGATATGCAGTGAACAATTGATGGCAAGGAGATTTGCTTGAGTCGTTGTAAAGATGTCCTAGATAGATACTGCAATGTCTATGAGCAGTCTGAATGTTCGTACTCAAGTAACCCATATCTCCCATTGTGGTATTAATAGCTGGTGGGCTTAATTTTCTGAAGACTACATAGTAATAGTAAGTGGATCAAACACATGCGCTTTAAGTAGGAATAATACCATTTCTCCAAGTAACTTCTAAAGGCAGAAAAACAATAAATCTTTGATCAAGATTTTTTTCTGAAAGTTCCTATATTCAAAAAGAGTTCGGTGTTGGTTAAATGTACGTACACCATTTTTCAGTCAGTGCAAAAACATTGTGTCGAACCTGTAATTTCGCATATTAACTGAAATTGACAAATCGCAACGTTTAATACCTTATAGTGACTGGGAAATCTAAAAAAATATACTTCACAGCCATAGCACAATCTGTCACCACCTTGGTACTATCATTAAATGAACTCTTACACGACCTCAAAATCGGTTAATGCCAAGTAGATGTTAATGTCCTATTCGCAAGCACAGCCGCCTATTAAACTAACGTCTACGCAAATTACGACCTTATAGACACACTTTTAAGATGTAAATTACCAAAGGTCATAAAAATCACGAAGGAATTTGAATTTAGGCTTCTAAATTGAACATTACAGTTCTAAATTCGAAGTGACATCAGCTTCTGGTGAAATACTGGTTTGTTTGAACAACTGGTCTGAAGGATCTTTAGATCAGGCAGCCTACTTAGGTAATGCAGCCATAAAATTTTAATCACAGCGCTTAATGGCCTAGTATACTCGGCAAAAGCCGGCTGTTTAATGTAAGCACTAACTTCAGAACTATCTAGGAACATTGTTGTAGTGCATACTAATTTAGTCCTAGTAAGACAAACTGGTAAAGTTTACCTAACTCGGTTTAGATGCTGCAGGGTAACGAGATAATAAAGTGGTGCAGGAATGTACAGTGCACCTACATAGGAGAGGAGAAATGGTTGATTATGAGCCAACTTAAATTCAATGCTGTTTACCGTCGAGAACTTTTTTATTCGGAGCCTTAGGAGTACAACTAGCATTACTTTTGGGACTGATCCAACACGTCTTATGTCAAACTTCTACAAGAGGAGTACCTATATTATTTCTGTCTTTTATACATGATGAAGGTACATACTGACAAAATAAGATATCTTAAAGCCTTACATTTGCTCAAATCCAAGAACTGATACGCATGTTATAATCAACGCAGAAATTGCGCCTCAACCCTGTATCATACATAATGAAATACCACTAACCCACCTTGATCTAAGATCATAGACAGGTAATTATCATCTCATTTCCATAGCGTTGTTGTGTCAAATCAATAGGTGTGACGTCACCAGCTATGGACGGGACGAGCTCGCAAATTGTGTGTGTAATGACGAGCTAGATGAGGACTGGACGCAATGTCAAGAGTGGTGTGGTGTGGAGTATGAGCGAAGAGCGGATGAGAATTAATATAAATGTTTCTTATTTATGGAACTTGGAGAAATCGTCCTTCCCTAGTTACCAACTGTACCAGCTACGTCCACTTCTTCATTGATCCAAAGGATTAGTAAAAGCATTACAGATAGGTTTCCTTATCTTTCATTAATTTGGCGTAAAAATATTATAATGAAGTTTGGGAACTACAATTTTCGCCAATTAGACATTGAAAGTATGTTACGATAATAACAAGCTAAACGAGAACTCTGTCCTAAAGTACTCCACTTCATCATCACCTACTTCAACCCAATAAATCAAATGAAAGAAACGTTCTTGAACCGAAAACTAATTAATCTTACACCACGCACTAACCTAGATAACTGGAGACACCCACGAGAGGCGCCAATCTTGACGCCATGAGCAAACAACGATAATTATGATAAATAGGACATCACCATGAAACAATTTAGCCCTAAGGTGTCTTATGGAAATTCACAACCAATTGAGCGAATTTAAAGATGACATCTAGCATCCTCCTAATTGTAATCAGCGTTAGAAGCAGCTTCTATTAAGACTTGATTTAACAGTTTGAGAAGGGTCAGCGTAAGATTGATCGTGTACGAATGCTCAACTAGCTAATTTATGCCTTTAGTGAATTGGATGCGATGTGTGGTCCTTTGTTAAATGAGTAATATCTTCCCACGGGTGTTGCAAGATTTGGTCAATAGACTGACACGTCGTTGTTAAAATATCAAAGTTCATTGAGCAACAACACCAAAACAATAATTGAACGAAACAGTCATCAGCATAATATATATAGGAAATGCAGACAATTCACAAATCCAAGGATTCACTTTAGAACGCTTAAAAACCAATATCAGATTCAAACGGAATCGATTTAAGATCCGATAGCCATAAAATCGGATAATTTTATCAATCGATCGATGATAATGATTCTAAAGACAAGACAACTACAGATTACCGTGAAAAGGAAACAGTTCACACTGAATTTATTTATAATCCGTATAAGGCGGACTTCAAGGAGGTTGTATGAACATCAAAGGCATAAGTAGCTGTCTCTTTGGTATTACTGCGATAGGATGCAGGACTGATCTCGCTATGAGAAACTACTTTCTTTTTACTCTTTGGTTGTGAAGCGCAATGTGTTAAAGGGTTTAAGGCGACGAATTGGTTAACAATAATTCCATAACCGGCACGCGCATCTAAGGCGCCAAAAGGGGTCGGAGCGTCTGAGCGAGGCGAGGATAACAATACGCGCGCTAGCTTATAACTAAAAGTCGTAAGCGACAAAATGGTTTTGTAATTTTATTATTTTGAAATGATAATTTGATAAAAATTCCTTCTACAATTTTAAAGAGTATGTATATACTCAACTACTAAAAAAGTTAAGAGGCTTAAATCGGTCCCGTTTGCCCATAATATGTGAATCTCTTTTTAAAAAGAGGTATGTTTGATATATTTTTCTCTGTTATAAAAGTTACCTAATCATGTTTTGACGTCTAACAAAATAAGGTTTATATCATGAACTTTCAGGTAACCAAGTTGTATTTTGATCCGTTATGTATTTACTGAGAAAAATTGAGATCCTTGGCGCCAAAAATTCCAATTCGTCCTCTTAATAGGATTACGTTTAAAGCTCCGAGGATTTGTAGTCTTTGAATATGTTCGCAAGGAGTATCGTCTATCATTTCTCTGTTAGTGTTTTTGTTATGTTTGCTATCGGACATCTGGACCTGTATCTTTTCCTTATAGATATTTATTTCTTTGATCGTTTTTGGAACGTTTTTATTTAATCAACGTTTAGTTATTTCAAAAGCAGTCTCGGCTTTGTTTCAGTACCTACAGATGCTGTCACATTTCATTTTGATATCTCAACATTTTATCTCTACCGAAGTCCGTTTCCCGCTTTCACTTTTTCCTGTCTTTGGAACCTTTTGATTTCATTTCTAAGAATGTCGTTTGATATTCAAATATTCAGATGAAATAAATTTGTTACGATTTGCGACGAAAATTAAATTCATTCATGACTCATTTTCTTGTTCGTGAATTGAATCATTCCGACTTTTTGTGTTAAGTTTTTATGTTTTTATTTTAGACGAATATAATTTGTTACATAGTTATTATTTTACTCGTATTTTAGGATTAATAACTTTACCTTTTCTTATGATCTTTAAATGAAGACTGAAACGTTTACAACGCAAATAATCTTCATTGCTGTTAAGTATTATTGTTTCACCCTCCGAGCAAACTCTTTATCGGTGGTAAAACGTCTAAACCGAGTGTATTATAAAACGAATAGTCACGTAATAAAAGATCTTCATTCTTCAGAGTACAAAACCTTCTGAAAGACGGTACTCGTAATAATGCGAGCTTTTATTCCATTATAATAATCCCAGAACATATACTTGTACTTGCTATAACAAGACCCTAGTGTTAGAAAGCACTTACATGCTCTTAGCGCAGTAATAAGAAACGTCCATTTCAGCTCAGCTTACTGCGACAACCTAACTACCACTCCAAACATAAAGCCTTAACTACCACACCCATCCACTTAAATACCAACCTTTATTCATAGCAATAAAGTTGAAATTACACCAGCACGGTGAAATAAGGATATGAACCAATAAAAGTTTAGAGGAAATATGCGTCTATGCTAAGTCATAAAGTTAGGAACACGCAGTTGCGAGCAGCCCTTAAATATTGGATTTTCTTTGAGATAACGTTGTAATTGGATTTTCTACGTCATTTCATGCTCGAGACGATTAACGAGAACCATTCGTTCGATGTATCGAGTTAATCGTGATTGAGATACAGATGGGAGCTTTATAATAAGGTGCTTCAAGTAGCCGTGAAAGATATAAAAACTTGTATACAACTATAAAACAAAATAAAAATAAAGTTTAAGAAGACATAGAATATAAATAAAATGAAACTCAAATGCATTTTTTTTTCGCAATTATTTCAGGACAGACGTTGAAAATAACATTAAGCTCACTCTGGCTATTGTATCAGTATTTCATTCGGAACGCCTAGATCTTGAACTAGATTTTAAGTATAAACAACTTCTTTACCTGGAAACTTTAACACATTCTCAAACCAAGGTCTCGGCTGCCATTACGAATATTTCAAACGAGAAATTCAAAACACAACTGACAAAATTCGAACGCGTTCTATACATCTTATTTAAATTAAAAAAAGAACATTAAAAACATTTGACTATTTAACAGGTCGGTAGTTCGGCAACATTCGGATATGTTCGTAAATATTCGGAATTATAAACATTAGTGCGGTGTTTAAAAAAAGATTGCGTTACAGTACAAGTAACCTAGTTGGCAGAGGTGGGATGTCACAGTTTATATCATCGCAATACGTCGTTATTCACGCGGAATCTTTGTAAATAGGTGGCTACTGTGAAATAAATCTTGTGTTTTTATTGAACATACATCTATTCCCTCCTATATCAATTTCAAATAAGGTACTTCATTTAATATTTTCGCCTATATAAACCTCCTTTTACGACAAGAACCCACTCTTGATGGACTGGGCATAAAACATTTTACACTATCGACCATTACAAAGCTCCTATTAGCCAAAGCAATAGCCAGTCATTTAATAGACACCCAAGTTTAGCAACAAGGAAACCGATTGGGCCTGTCACTCGAACCTTATCGTTCACATTCGAAGATCACCAGCAGCCAGTCTTTGGAGCACTGCCAAGAGTGAACTGAACTTGGCTTCGGCTCACTAAAATTTCTATAAATTAATTGTAACTAGTACGTGAAGGAATTCGATGGTCAACACCAGAATAGGCATGATGACAAATTTTTAAATTCCTTTGTATGATGTAGGTATACGTCTATTTTATACGGAAAATCATTAATTTAAAAAAAATGCGAAGTTTTTTTGTCAAATAATTGCATTTTTCTCTGTCCACTTTGAATCCGGCACGAAAACGCTTGTCAGTGTCATGCCGTCACTTGTGACGTTACGCCTTGGATTGACAAGATGCAAGTAAACAACGCTCGTTCAATAATTAAGTTTTTTTGTATTATTAAATATGAATTCGAAAGTGTATAAGTGGTGTGGGGTCCCCCAGTGTAAGAACACATCCATAACAACTCATTTTAAGTTATTTGTGTACGTTTCTCTGGTTTCTCACATTAAAAAATACGAAAAAAGTGGCTTAAACTTGCAAGGCGAGATTCAAAACCAATATTGCCCAGTATTTTTTACCCACACCATTATTTTTGTGAAGATCACTTTGATGTAAGTTTTTACATAGTTTTCTAGATTCTAGTATAATATAGGTTTTGTACGAGGTCTAAATGGTAAAAAACCGGCCAAGTGCGACTCGGACTTACCCACGAAGGGTTCCGTACCATAAAAAAAATCACGTTTGTTGTATGGGAGCCACCCAAATTATTTATTTTATTCAAATTTTCAGTATTTGTTGTTATAACGGCAACAGAAATATATCATCTGTGAAAAATCCAACATGGACGGACGGACGGACGGACGGATGGACGGACGGACGGACGGACGGATGGACGGACGGACAGAGGAGCGAAAACAATAGGGTCCCGTTTTACCTTTTGGGTACGGAACCCTAAAAAGGTGCACAACTGTCTGTTACTTTTAGTTTACACAAGGCATAATACATCTTTTTTGCATCCTAAAGATATCTTTATTTGATGCCAAAAACTCTCCTAGCATATATCGATTCTAGGCAAATTAGCGTTGTTTGCCTAATCAATCCTTGCTTCATGATTCGTGTTATTTTATATTCGATTTTAATAACATTTACATTCAAATAGTACTCGTTATAAACAATTAATTAATGAAAACACAGAGATTCGCAGAGGAAGTTTACAATACGAAATGTGACGTTTGTGCGAGTTTTTAATGCGTCGACCAAAAGGTGACGTCACGCGCTCTGATTGGTGTTCAAGATATCATGGCGGATTGCCTTATTTCGTAGTTTTATTTTATAAAAATAAATATTAATCACATTATTAAAAAAGAAAACAATGCGCGTTTTATATTCCAAGCTTCAACTTTAATTTAATAAGTATAATATTTTAATGATTTTTAATTACTGTCATCATGCCTATTGTCTCGTTGTTATTTTTGGGGATGATAATGGCGGGTTTCTCATTCCTTGGTAAATAAATGCAAGTGCAAAAGGTAAACAAGACAATACACATTTGAAGAAATGTGTTTAAAAAGCAAAGATACAGATTTGATTTTTTTTCTGAAATGCTGGGCGTACTTTTGTGACCACATTTCCACTTTTAGGAAGAAAAAAACTGTTCATAAAAAGCAAATGACAGAAATGTACATTGATTCAAAAATCGAACGAATACGAATTTCAAAATCATTCCGAATTCAAATCCTTAAAAAAGAAAACGATTAAATCCTTCTTACCACCGATGATGTGCATACTCCATGGTACATAACCTTCAGGCTAAATCCAAGCCCTAGGAGCCAAGAGCTAGGTTTGCACTTGACGGTGCAATCCGACTGCATGTCTAGACGTCTGCCTAATCCCTTGAAATAACCAGACTTGGGCTAAACGATCTTGTAGCGTACAAGATGTAAGGGGATAGAAGGTGCATGGTGCAGTATTGCAGTTTATGAAATTTCTTAATAGGTGAATATTTCCTGTTATGTTCAAAGCTGCATCTAGACCTAATCCATATATGAGATTTTGATTGAAGTCAGAAAGCTGAATTTATCATGACCAATGATTGAAAAAAGGTTGATTCGTCATCTATATTTGTATATTGTTTTTCTGCAACGGCTAACCCTAAAAATTGTGTACCTTTTAAATAAAATTGCTAACATCCATTACCGTATCTTCCAAGCAATATATCTGCAACCAATCATATTCCCCCACGCATATGCCGCAGGAATTAACCTGTCAAAACAAGGAAATATCCAAATTGATGGACACCGACCCATATAGGCTACAAATATACCCATATAGCCATAACAGTGCACACATTACAGACTAAACAGTCGGCTGACAGTTGACGACAGTTGGCAAATATTTTTTTATAAAGGGAATCTTGATTCCAATCAAAGTTGTCAGTCGTTCTGATACCGGATAAATACCTGATCTTTGTGATGTACTTACTACCATTCATCTTCACACTGATTTGTGAGCTCAAACAAACTATCGGCTGACTAAAAATTTGCAGTTTGAACTCTAAATCAATAACTTGTATACAAAAAAACGAGAAACGAAACCTGTAGACATCCCTAAACGCTGTTTCCGACGTTTATGTGCACTTTATCTTAGTAAATGGTATTCGCGTTTTACAAAATAAATATATTATACGTTTTTAATGGTCGCTTACATCTTCCTTGACGACAGATGTGGTAAAAACAAATATTGAAATGTTGGATTATTTTTTGCATTTTCATAATGGATTTTAAATTGTGGATTTCCTAGTTTTAATTTATTTGTTAGTGTTTTGTTTTCCTGATCTGTGATTGTAATTTATTTTTTGTTTCTTTCTAGGTAAGCATATTGAAATGAGCAGCAGAATTACACACTGCGGACGGTAAAGTAATACATAATTATAATCTTTGAATCCATCAAATTGAATGAAGTTTCAAGAATAATCAGTTTTTAATTTTGTCATCATCATCCTCCAGGCCTCAGCCCAATCTTATTTAGGGCTGGCGCATTAAGTTCGTTCGTTTTGTGAGATTACAAAGGCAAAGGCATTACAAATAAAGCCAAATATGATTTATTTCCGTTGCACTATCTATCCATCTGTTTAAAACTCTCCACGACTCATTACTATTTTCGACCAAACCTATCAAAATAAACATTGACGCATCGAAAATTTTCCCATGAACCATTGCAATAATTCTTTCGCTTACACTCATCGCCACTGAATTAAATATACAGTAAACTTTGCCAGTCTAAATGTTTAGAAGCACTAAGTGCATGTTACACTGAAATATAGGTCATCTGTTTTATATCTGAATGTCAGTCTATCCTTGAAAAAACTACACGCGGAACTTGCAAAAGAAAATTGCAGCGTGGGATTAATTTATTTTAAGTAGGTCAAACACGAATTTAGTACAACAAATAAGCATTTTGTTAATGTTTATACTGACTTTTTCGATAGTAAGTCCACCCACATCTATGCACTTTTAGACTCTTCTCAAGAAATCAGTCTTCACGTGAACTTAACCCATAAAAATGGCCGCTGCGATATATTTTTATAAATCCGCGTGCATATGCAGGTCATACATAAATTGTAGTTAATACAGTTGATTGGTTGTCCCTTCAAATAAAATGTATAGGGTGAATGATAAATATTAGTGACTGATATTTGGAATTAATGATTGTAAACAACTTCCCAAAGGACCTTTTTTATGTTAATTAGTTTAATCACAATAGCAAAACAGATGACTGCTATCTGAAAATTCGGGCAAAGTTCTAAGTTAGAAATCGATGTTAAGTTACTGTTTAAGTTTAAGCTATTTACGTCTTATTTATCACACTACAATTTTGCTAAACAACAACAAATTATAAAGCAAGGTGTGTAAGTTTTTCAACGTATTATAATAGCAATAAGAAAAATATTTATTGCGACGCACGTGCGTCAATAAATTGCTTTGAAAAATTGCAATAATGCAGTCGAAGCAAAAACTTGTTGCTATAACTAAACGCTTTGCCAAGTTGTTCTATCAAGTTTCTAACACGTCATATAAATAAATAGTATGAAGTAGAAAATGTGTCTTAGCTTTAAAAGGATCGACTGATAAATAGATTTAATTAATTTTAAAATATATGTATTTGTTTCATTAATGAAGAATTACCTATTTGACGTTTATTTTTGTATTAATCGCGACCCGTGGGAACTAATACATGCATCCGGATAAAAAGCAGTACTTCCACAATAATTGGGCTATCTAGCACTGAAAGCAAACAAACAAATGCTTCAGCTGTAAAATATGTATTAGCGTATAGCAAATACCGCCGTGTAGCGACGGCTTAAGAATACATATGTCGCTACCCCTTCTTCCAGTGGGTGTCGTAAAAGTCGACTAATGGAGTATAAAATGCACCAAACACCAGTGCAAGAGAAGGAAAACTCGGAAAAAAACCCTCTATCAACCCGTCTGGCCAGCGTGATAGCAGTAGGCTAAATACCTCTATGAGCAGCACAAAAAAGCCACGGCCCCTAGTTCCCGGCAGTCCCGCTATTCCCGGTCATGGTGGCGACCGTGGTTACGGCGGGGCAGGGGGTGCGAAGAATCTCCGGGTTACGGGAGGCCACCAAACAAAACTGACTCTGGCGACGTACAACGGCCGCACGCTACGGCTTGACTCGCATCTGGCGCAACTCGAGGTGGAACTTGGGAAGATTAGGTGGCACATATTAGGGTTATGTGAAGTTCGAAGAGAGGGGGAGGACACCATAACCCTCGAATCAGGTCACCTAATGTACTTCCGAGAGGGAGACCAACAATCCCAAGGTGGCGTTGGGTTTCTGGTTAATAAGTCCCTAGCTGATAACGTTGTGGAGGTGTCTAGTGTGTCGAACAGGGTAGCGTACCTTATCTTAAAGCTCACCGACAGGTATAGCCTCAAGATAGTGCAAGTGTACGCACCGACCTCGACACATTCAGACGATGAAGTGGAGGATATGTTTGATGACATATCAAGGGCCCTCCACTTCACTACAAAGACCCATTACACCGTTGTCATGGGGGACTTTAACGCTAAAGTGGGAGTACAGATTTGCGGCGAATCGGCAGTAGGATCCCATGGATTTGGAAGCAGGAATCATAGGGGGCAAATGCTCGTCAACTTCCTCGAACGTGAGGGGCTCTTTTTGATGAACTCTTTTTTCAAAAAGCAGCCCCAAAGGAAGTGGACGTGGCAAAGCCCCGACACTATGACTAAAAATGAGATTGACTTCATCATGACGAACAAGAAGCACATATTCAGAGACGTCTCCGTGATCAATAGGTTTAATACCGGTAGCGATCACCGACTTGTCCGAGGCTCTCTGAATATCAACTTCAAGGCTGAACGTTTCCGTCTGATGAAGGCCAGGCTCCGACCAACACTGCTCCAAACCATGACAGGATCTGAAACGTTCCAGTCAAATTTGGAGAACCGATTTGCCGCCGTGGAAACCACAACAGACGTTAACCAGAACCACGAAAATGTGGTTCGGATCCTCAGGGAGGAAGGTTCGAGATTCTGTAACATGCAGCGTAAGGGCAAGAAATCAAAACTTTCGGAAGAGACATTAGGGCTTATGAAGAGACGACGTGAAAACCCACCTGTCACTTCGTCAGCTAAGCGGGCTCTAAACCAAGAGATCAACAAGCACGTACGACGTGACCTCCGGTGCTCCAATACTCTTGACATTGAAAGAGCAATTGAGCTGAATCGGGGGTCAAAGGTGTTCGTACAATCTCTTGGAAGAAGCCACTTGACGAAGCTGACCACAACAAGTGGAGAAGTCGTTTCTTCGGTGCCCGCAGTCCTTTCGGAAGTGGAAAATTTCTATGGCCGGTTATACGCATCGCATGCATCTCGACCTGATCCCGGAAATGAGGATTCTAGAGCCACATTAACGCGCCATTTCACCGAAGACCTGCCAGAAGTCAGCAGTGGCGAAATCGAGATCGCTCTGAGACAGCTCAAAAATGGAAAAGCCCCTGGCGAGGATGGCATTACAACAGAGCTATTAAAAGCAGGAGGAAAGCCCGTACTGGGGGAGCTCCAGAAGCTTTTTAATGCCGTCCTGTTTGAAGGGAGAACTCCAGAGGCGTGGAGTAGGAGTGTTGTCGTCCTGTTCTTCAAAAAGGGAGACAAAACCCAGTTGAAGAACTATCGACCCATTTCCCTCCTAAGCCACGTCTATAAGCTGTTCTCAAGAGTGATCACGAACCGACTTGCGCGAAGACTCGACGAATTCCAACCACCGGAGCAGGCTGGGTTTCGGAGCGGATACGGCACCATAGACCACATCCACACAGTGCGGCAGATTATACAGAAGACCGAAGAGTATAATCAGCCCCTGTGTCTAGCATTTGTGGACTATGAGAAGGCCTTTGACTCGGTTGAAATCTGGTCTGTCCTGGAGTCCCTGCAGCGTTGTCAAGTAGATTGGCGATACATCCAAGTGATGAGATGTCTCTACGAAGCCGCTACAATGTCCGTCCAAGTACAAAATCAGCAAACAAGGCCCATACCGTTGCATCGAGGAGTGAGACAAGGGGATGTTATTTCCCCGAAACTGTTCACTAATGCAATGGAGGATATGTTCAAGACGCTGAACTGGAAAGGACGTGGCATCAACATCAATGGCGAACACATCTCTCACTTGCGATTTGCTGACGATATCGTCATCATGGCAGAAACGCTGCAGGACCTACAACAAATGCTGAACGACCTGGCTGAATCTTCTCTACGCATCGGCCTACGGATGAACTTGGACAAAACCAAGGTCATGTTCAATGAACATGTTCTACCGAAACCGATTGCGATACACGGTGCCGTTCTCGAAGTTGTTCGGAAATATGTATACCTCGGGCAGACATTGCAGTTAGGTAGAAACAACTTTGAGGACGAGGTGAATAGGAGAATTCAGTTGGGTTGGGCTGCATTTGGGAAGCTACGTCGAGTCCTAACATCGTCGATCCCACAGTGCCTAAAGACGAAAGTCTTCAATCAGTGCGTCCTACCTGTCATGACTTACGGAGCCGAAACGTGGACACTGACGGTACGGCTGGTCCACAAGTTTAAAGTCGCTCAGCGGGCTATGGAAAGGGCTATGCTTGGCATTTCTCTGAGGGATCGCATCAGAAATGAGGTAATCCGTCAGAGAACCAAGGTCATCGACATAGCCCACCGAATCAGCAAGCTGAAGTGGCAGTGGGCTGGCCATATTAGCCGAAGAACCGATAACCGTTGGGGTAAACGAGTTCTAGAGTGGAGACCACGCCTCGGCAAGCGTAGTGTAGGACGTCCTCAGGCACGGTGGAGTGATGACTTGCGCAAGACGGCTGGCAGGAGCTGGATGCGAGTAGCCGAAAATCGATCTCAGTGGCGTGCACTTGGAGAGGCCTATGTCCAGCAGTGGACTGCGATAGGCTGATGATGATAGCAAATGTGCGATAGGGTTTAAAATATAGCAAATGTCATACTAAGTCGATCTAAATAAGCCTTCTTGCTTCTCATACAAACCCTTCGTGGAATACAGAGATAATGTTTTGATATCTGCTTGTTCCATCATTTAGGGTAGACATTAGAAGACAATGTGAACATTGATGTTGTTTTGGTGCATCTTCTCAGAAATATGTCGTCTCTGCTAAAATAAACTATGGGAGGCTTTATCGCTATGTGTCATTTATAATAAGACTACATGCTGCATTTATAAGAATAAATAAATGCCATTCCTTCATACATATTTATTATTTATGACCACTAGAGAAATAATGAGTAACTAAATGCCTATACGTGAATCATCTAAACTTCTTATTAGGTAATACTTTTAGCAAAATAGCAAGTACGTAAAGTTTTTCTGATTGATATAAAACATCAATGTTATTATTCCTACAAATGTACCACGAAATCCCGAAAACTATAACACGAACCATAATCATAATCGATCGATTTACAATCGATTAAATTGAACGCGTCCATAAATTTTTGTACTGTGTTAAAAAAAAATACTCGAGTATTCGGTTTTAACGTAAGACATACGGTATCTGTGGGCGACTAATGACGTCATTATAGTAGAATTATTTGGTGAACTGTGAACATTTCAAATGTGTTCCCGAAGATAAATTACCCAGCTTGTAGAAAATAGAATAAAGATGTTGCTAAATTATTATGATTATTTAAATCGTTGTGATTTCATCATGATTATTTATTTTTTGTGTTACTGAAATACTGACTCTTATTTTTGATTTAAAGGTATTTATGCAACCTCATATTTGAACGATAGAGTTTTTTCTCTTGAACAAAATTCTTTAGGTATGGTTCGACTATTTTTCATTTTGAAAATCGAACACACACAGTCAAAATTCCAATTTCAAAATTTCCATGTCATCGACGTCTTACATGAAAACTTTTTACAAGTCTCTACAATGACAACAACTGTAACAAACCTCTTTTAAATCCGCCTTATCTGCACGACAAAGATGGCCGCCGAGCATTTGTTAGTCCAGATGAAATATACTGACGATCCGAGACTTTTGTTATCCGTCCAAAGGGACTTGAAATGTGGCTCACTCAATTTTAGCCAGTACCGTGAAAGTGGGAGTTTAGAGTGCTCGTAAATTTGGTAGATAGACGAAATAGTTTATGTTGTAAGTTGAAAGTAGTTCTTACTACAACCTTTTTTGTGTCTTAGTACTAGATGTAGAAAGGACCTACGTACTTTAATCCATTACCTACATGTGTAGTATGTCATAAGAATATAATTTATAGGCTCGAATTGGTGCCCTTTGGGCAACTTGTTGACTCTTGACAGGTGATGGTCCCTAGGACCTTTAGGGAAAATATACCTAACTCTCTTGAATAATTTGACATTAAGTTTAAATTAATCATCAATTAATAAGTGCTCCAAGGAACATAAGCCTCCCCTAAGGTGTATCACATTTATAAGTCCTCAGTTTAACACATCCATTTTCTGTCGGCATCCTTTCACAGTCGGTAATTCCATCCAGCTATTAAATGACGTAATATTTCCTATTATGTACAATACTGTAGCCTTCGTACTTAACAATAGTACACAAACGGCTATACTTAGCCCAGTACTCGTAAATGACGTCACAGCTAATTAGCAATTACCATTCAAATAAGATATTAATATGTGCGAGTGATTAGTTACAGCTTGGACAAATCTATGTATAGGTAATAATATTATGAAGCTGAATGGTTTGTTTGTATGGATTCTTGTTTGAACGCATTAATGCCAAGAACTCTTACTTGGACTGTTTTGGAAAATTATTTCAGGGTTAGATAACCCACTAATCGAGAAAGGCTACTTATAGTCCCGGTGCGCTTAATAGTAAAAACGAGATGCGGTTGAAACCGCTGCCGGGTGGAAACTAGTAAGACATTGTACTAGAAAAAAAGTTATTGTTTGCCTCCGAGATTGTTAAATGTAAGAGGCAGGGCAATTTCTCGATCAAAAGCAATGCCTATCTGAAAATGTGACAGTTATATCTCGAGTTGCTTATTAAATTTAAAAGTAACATTTAATACGGCTGCCTTCTAAACTAACGTATGCAATCCAGCTTGTAACCAGTTTGAGATGCAGGTGCGTAGTCTCTGATAGCCTTAGCATTTAATGTTATAAATGTATTAGAAATTATACGGGGCACTAACGTAGGATCTTGATTCTTGATGTTATTGTACTCGTGAAATATTTTTGATCAAGAAATAAAAATAGGAATATTATACTTATAATTTTGTAACTCTTTCTTGTTCTAATGTAGAGCATTTAGGATACTTAAGTAAGTTGGTAATAGTTGGTATGTTTAGTTATCGAGGATTGTTGTTTGTTTATTTGTGTGTAATCTAAAGACTTCGAAACTACTGAAACGAGATGAAAAATTATTTCACTATTGGGAAGCTATACTGTAACCGTGAGAGACAGGGTATATTTTATCCAAATACGGAACGTATAGTTTCCCCAAATGCGGGTGAAAACGCAATAAAGAGTTATGTATTACACCTCAATTTAAAAGATAAACGCGTTTAACATCGTCTTTCACAAATTAGAATACTCCCTATGTATGTAGATATACTTACTACACCTACTTACTATTCACCAAGCTCTTCAGATCACTGTTTTTAACCGACTTCCCAAAAAGGAGGAGGTTATCAATTCGGCCGGTATGTTTTTTTTTTTTTTTTTTTTCTATGTATGTACATCGATTACTCCGAGGTTTATGGACCGATTTACGTGATTCTTTTTTTGTTCGACTCGGAATAGCTGCCAGTTGGTCCCATAGTCATCAGGTCAGGATCTGATGATGGAAACCCTGAGAAATCGAGGGCAACCTTCGAAAGTTGTAGGCATACATAGGGTAAAAACTTGATACTCAGGTGTAGGGGAGATGTTCCCAAAACGGGTAAGCTAACGAAAGATGTTAAATAAAATAACCAAGAACATTACATGCGACTTGTATTTGTACTCATAAGGTTGTTTATATAATAAACTTTGGAAAACATAAGACAGTCTTAGTAATCTTCTTCAATATTCTGAAAAAAATCAAAAAAACTAAACCCCTTCGAAATACCCGCTTTGCCCTAGTGGGGGTCCTAAAACGGGTAACGCCTTTGGGCAAAGCAGGTAATGAATGAATATATGTGATAAATGAATTTAAAAACATTTAAAAAAATATCTTAGCCTCCTATTATCCAGGAAATCTTTATTGTTAATTAGTCTCCTTAAATATGTTAAACAGTTCTCTTATTTTGATCAGTCTAGATTACTCTTTTACGTCATTAAATGTTACATTTGAAATTATAATGCTACCAACAGATAATTTTGTTAAAAATAAAAAAAAAAATATTTAAATTTCTTTTTCACGCTGTTCCTGTTCTTCTTCAGCTCTCTGTGGCTTTCTTTGTCTTTGATTAGCTTTCTGTGGGATCAATTGAGGAAGTGCCCCTTATTTTATTGGTGTTACATGATGATCCTCAGGTTGAAGAAGGATTGTAGTTTGTGATGGAGTCTTGCATGGTGTTATAAAATCCTTAAGAATTTGTGTTTCTGCCGTTATAGTCTTGCATGGTGTTGGAAGTTCTTCAATATACTGGCCTACTGGTGTTGGAGTATGAGGTGGACTTATAGCTTCGTCAAGAGGTTGCGGTCCAGTTTCATAACTTCCACATCCCACGAAGCATTTAAAGTTTTTCTTTTATATTTATTCACCCAATTAAAAAAACAAAAAAAAAAACAAATTAGGTATTTTTTACATTTGAGTCAGATAAATAATGGTACTGGTCAGCTTAATACATATCATAAATTATTCCAGGGCAAATCGGATAGTCACCCGTTATGCCCCTACCCGTTTTGCCCAAAAGCACGTTTTAAATTTCAACTACCTTAACCATAAAATAGTAAACAAGGAGACCACTAATTACTCACAATTAATAAGCATATAACATGCAAAATGATAATACAAAACTACGAAAACCATATCTTACACCATATTTGAGTAGTTAGCACTAGCATAATTCGATTTTTTTTAATAAGTTCAGCAGAAAACTTTTTTTACGTCTTACCTCGAACACGCTCGCTCCAGGTGCGCGAGCCGACTGACCGTGATCGGCAGGGGGGTAGTGTGCCACTCTACACTCACAGGTTCACACTAAGATCTATAATATTCGAATGGCAAGGCCTACCCGTTTTAGGAGGGGTACCCGTTTTAGGAACATCTCCCCTACGCCTAAAAGCACTATTCAACAGTGAAGATTTGGAGCTGATCTGATGATGGAAACCAGAGAGGGTCGAGGGAACTCGACAACTGAATATGTAAACTACCTCGTGTTTGGGCTTAAATTATTTGTATTGACAAGACCTTTGCAACAGTGAAGGTTTGAAGCTGACCTGATGATGGAGACCAGAGAAAGTCGAGGGAACTCGACAACTGAATATGTAAAATACCTCGTATTTGGACTTATATTCTTTGTATTGATGAGAACTTCCCACTTGTATGGATAGTGACAACTATACGTATCACTGAAAAGCTTTAAATAAAAAACTTTTTTACAAAAAAATTAAACCGACTTCCCAAAACACTAAAAAGCAAAAAAAAACTATTTTTAGGTGCATCGGCCTAGAAGTCGGTGGCAAAATTAACTTAGTAACATCCATTAGACACCGAATTCTAGGCCGATGCACCTAAAAATAGTTTTTTTTTGCTTTTTAGTGTTTTGGGAAGTCGGTTTAATTTTTTTGTAAAAAAGTTTTTTTTGAAGCACGTTATTTACAACTTAACTCATAAAAGTGTGGGTATCGAATAAAATCGCTGTAGGTACACTTTTAGGCAATTAACTACCACAATAGTTAAAGAACAGTCATAAAAACGAGACGATCTCATTACGTGGTTTAACAGTGAATTTAGGGTCGTTAACAGCAATTTTCGACTATAAAAGTTACAGGGGATTTGAAGTATTTAATGTTTTTTCGAAAGAAAGTTGGGTACGTCATATAAATCAGGCATTTTCCAGTAGGTAAGTATTGATAGATAGATAAGACAGAAACTTCTTTACTAGGCTTGATAATTGAGTTTTTTAAGGTTTATAAATAACTAGCTTCCGCCAGCGGCTTCGCCCGCATGGTGTGTTGATAAAAAGTAGCCTATGTGTTAGTCCAGGGTATCACCTATCTCCATACCAAATTTCAATCAAATCGGTCGAGCCGTTTTTGCGTGATTGAATAACAAACATACATCCATACATTCTCACAAACTCACATTTACAATATAAGTAGGAAGTAGGATTATAATATAAGTAGGATTATAATATAAGTAGGATATAAGTAGGATTTAATATTCTATCCGTCAAAAATCTTCTGTAATATTTCCATGCATAGAAAGTGTTCTAAATACAAACAATCACCTATTCTTAATTCGAAAACCGTCAAAGAAAATCGATCTATACCACAAATTGCAGTACGTTTATTATTCAATCGCTTTCAGAAACGTATCGCAGCAATATTACTAGGAAATACGTAATAAAACATAGTGCTAACCTCCAAACACGTTAACTCACTTACAATGTTTTTGTAACACAAATATCTTCAAAGCCAAGGTTGGCCGAACCGCAAATGGCGGAGACGTTTAAATTGCTTCTAAGCTTTGAGCCTCGTTTAGATGTATCCAGTAGGCAATTAGAAGGGATTTAGTGTTTACTGTCCCAGTTTACATTAGTGAGTGGGGTAAACATTGGTAAATAATTTTGAGTCTAATTATTATCGTTGGACGTAGCTTAATTTAATTTCAGTACAATTTAATATATGTTTTGCTGTACTTTTGACGACAATCTAAAAGTACTGTCTACATTTCTAAATAAAAATTCTCAACAGTCAACAAAATAAAGCTATCAAATCTCAACGTGCATTTCCATCGGCATCAGAATAGGCATGATGACAAATTTTTAAATTCCTTTGTATGATGTAGGTATACGTCTATTTTATATGAAAAATTATTAATTTTAAGAAAATGCGAAGATTTTTTATCAAATAATTGCATTTTTCTCTGTCCACTTTGAATCCGGCGCGAAAACGCTTGTCAGTGTCATGGTGTCACTTGTGACGTCACGACTGAAATTACAAGACGCAAGTAAGCAACGCTCGTGCAATAATTAAGTTTTTTGTGTTATTAAATATGAATTCGAAAGGGCATAGGTGTTGTGGGGTCACTGGGGGACCAAGTAAGAACACATCCAAAACAACTCCTGATAAGTTATTTGTGTACGTTCCTCACAATACCTACAAAAATACGAAACAAGTGGCTTAAACTTGCAAGACGAGATTCAAAAGCAATATTGCCCAGGGTACAACTTTATTTTTGTGAAGATCACTTTGATGTAAGTTATTACGTAGTTCTCTAGATTCTAGCATAGTTTATAATGTAAATAACTATTTCGAGGTTAGGTTTCATCTCTCATTGTTTTTTAATTAAACTAGTATACTTACATGGAAGTTTTAACATTTCTAAATTCAGCTGAACAAAAATCTTTATTTGATGCCAAAAACTTTCCCAGCATTATGATATCAATTCTAGGCAAATTAGCGCTGTTTGCATTGATAAATCCGGGCTCCATAACTCGTGTTATAAACAACTAATTAATTAAAAACAAAGATCGCAGTGGAAGTTCACAATAACGAAATGTGACGTTCGCGCGCTTTCGCGCGAGTTGTTTTGAGAAATGACGTCACGAGCTCTGATTGGTGTTCAAGATATCATGGCGGATTGCCTTATTTCGTAATTTTATTTTATAAAAATACATATTAATCACATTATTAATAAAGAAAACAATGCGCGTTTTATATTCCAAGCTTCAAGTTTAATTTAATAAATATATTATTTTAATGATTTTTGATGACTGTCATCATGCCTATTAGCACTCTCCCAAAAAATAGAATCGTTCAAACGAGCCTTTAAACGATGCATCGCCTGGCAACAAGCGCGAGTGGCCAATAAAAGAAGAAACAGCAATAATTTAGAGCCAACCATATGGTATTCTTATTTTAAATGCGCTTTAGAACACAAAGGAAAGAATTAGAGTAGCAAGCTAAATCCTTGACCTTTTTGGATGCGTTCCAAACGATGATTAAGACTACTATCTGTGGTTTAGTTTGGAAAATTCTTTTTTTTCTTCGAAATCGATATTTAAAATATTTGTGGTGTTGTTATAATGTGTCGTCAAGCTGTCTAGTTTGAATTCCAATGTGTCATCACTTTTTAACGCTTTGTTGACATATTTTGATGGTGTGAATAGTATTTTTTTTCTTCGAAATTCAAATAGCGGTAAAAATACTGATGACTTGTGCTGACCATAGTTAAAATGTGTAAAAGCAATAGACTCAATCATTCTCTGTTGCCTTCAATAAAGCTAAAGTGAAAACCCCCTGCTATAATTTCAGCACAAATTATTCATACGTTCTATTTAAACTTGAAATATTTTGGCAAAATTCTGAAATAAGAAATTATGTGCTCAAAATAACATACTACCTACAATTTTACTACACGTCTTTTATGAATTTCTGTGGCTGTGCGCAACAATAAGATGTTGTCAAGCACTCTGAACTCTCTTTCACTCAAAAATGTTTATACACTTCACCGCTTTCAGTCATTTTAAATGACTCAAGATGGCTAATCTAAACAAATCAAACTTTATTGGCAATATGCGAAAAGAAATTGACATACTCCTGAGGTCATCGAACTGTACTCTATCTAATGAACGCACTCTATATTCATAGCAACAAGCTTTATATTTTGATTGCCAATAAAATAACAGCTACTTGACTTCAAAACGCGGTCATATACATAACTTTATTGTCGAAATACTCATGAATCGTTTAAACGTGCTGTATACCTAAAATGGCTATAATAATTATTATAATTTATCTGTCTAGCTCTGGTAACAGAGCTTAATAGTTTGCTGCCAACATAATGGCGAAAATGGTGATTGTCATTCATTCTGGATCCGATTGGCCGACCATAAAAAAATAAATTATTGTTTAATTAATTAATTTCTAAAATATACATAAACTTTATTTAAGGAAAATATAGTCTTTATTGAATTACACTTTATTCATGTAGTGTTGCAAATCCTGGTTAGAAAATATATTTTTCTACTTAAGTTTTAATAGTGCCTATAAAAAGCTGGCAGTCTTTAATAACTTCATACTTAACCTTTTTACTACCAACCTTGTTCTCTTTCCCGCGTAAACGAGTTAATTCAGCGCGGAATGTTGGCAATAAATAGGGCTCACTAATAACTTGGATTATATGAATGTATCTATTAGAAATCGATTTTAATTTTATCTTACGTCATAATATTTACGATTGCTTGTTCATATATTTGCGATGATTCTTATTTATCTGATTCGTGTTTTAAGAATACAGTATACTTTTGAATACAGAAAATAATTGATGTATAGTTATGTTATTAGAAGTAGTTAGGCATACCTATGCCTATATGCCTACTCGTAATGTAATAAATAAATCCAAAAGCTACTTCGAACGTGACGCAGATACTAGTTAGATCGATAGATCATAGCATATTTTCATTACATGGCAATGTCTACAATGACAGTAAATTCCCAAGCCGAAACGCCTGAAGGACATGCCCATAAATAACATTTGTCACTCATACCGTACTAAAATCAGCCATGACCCAGCTGTTACATATACCGACCGCAAATACAGACCAACTGTAACACGTTCTCAGAATAGTAAGTGAACATATTCTAAGGCTCTTAAAGTGCGTATAGACCAAAGACACGTAGAACTAAAGCTAAGACAAAATCACTCTTTCTTGACCCGTTAGTACTAAACCACCTTTGTGAAAGCAGAGAGAAAAACGAAGGAACGATCTGCATTTGTTTTCGTTTAATAAAAGCACACTTACTGGGTGGGTATACAAAGAGTGTTCGTTGTTCGCTCGTCCTGTTCGTTTCGTCTAAAGGCACTATTAGATACATATTCCGTACATTTACAAACTGGCACAATTGACAATGTAATCGACTGATGACTTCATACTAAATAAACTCACTCGATATACCTAATTGGATTCGGAAAATTCACTAATGACTTTGACACATTGAGAGTGACAGCCCTGGGGCCCGATTCTCCTAATTTTACTTAAGCGACATACGATTCACGTTCGACTCGATTCGACTGAGATCCAATCCCGACTCGATTACGATTGAAGCGTATGTGGCATTCCGCTATTTTTTCTTTGAAATAAACGTTTTTATCCTTTTTTGTCATTCAATAATGAATTATTTTGTCTGCATATGATTTACGATTGCAAAATGATTGTACAGCAAACTACCCGTATAGACCAAAATCACCGAAATAGCAGACCAATCGCACACCAATCAAATGTCAATCGAATACGATTGGTCTTTTATCAGTAGCAGAATGCCCGATATGGTTAAAACTGCTATTGCGATTCGATTTCTATTCGATTTTGACATTATTAACTTAGGAGAATCGGGCCCCTGATAGTGAGAAGGTCAATTGAGGTTGAGATGATGATGATCAGTAAAATTGATAGATTGCTGAAAGTATTACAATGACCTGATTTATTGGTGCGAACTTATTAGGGTCAAAAATGCGTGAGTCATAAAAGGAAACGTCTTAGTCACCACTTGGTCGAATTGTATGCCTTTTTTCAGGCATCTACGTATTTCCATATTTCTGCATTGATTGACCCTCGAAAACGTTTAAAACACATACGTTGTAAAATCCAAAATATACTTATAGCAGGTATATGACTGCATTACTAGATCCCTTCCTTTACTATTTGACTGAAAAGTCCTTGAACTTTACGGAGGTTTCCATTGGTAAATACAACTTTAAAACTTCGCAACACATATTTACCTCTCCGAATTAAACAGACTGCATAAAACTGCATCGTATTACCCATTTGTTCCACTTTCCTATAATATAAGAATTGCATTTGTACCACTTACAATTTTAGGTTGGTGTTAATTGGCACAGTTCATGTTCACTTGGCAAATACTCAAGAGTTAGTAAAACTGCAATAAACAATAACATCATTATTTTATGACTGACGCCTGGTCGACGCGGACTCGATCTAGCCACGAAGGACACTCAAAAGTGTAAATTCGCATGAATTTAGAGAAGTTGTACAATAGTAAAATATGTAATTCTAGTCATAACCTACAACATCTCGCTGTTCGCTGTCCACTGCCGAACATAGGCTTTCCCAATAAGCAGTCCCCATCCCAGTCTTGGACGGCTATTGTCCAATGCCAATCTTCATATTGTCACCCTACGCATTCTACAACAGCATCTCCGAAGCTAAAAAATATCCGAACGCATGCCGACTGCGGTGATATGGGCAAATCTACCCAGCTTAGGTAGCCCCTTGTCCAGCAGTCCCTTGTAGTGCTAGTCCCTTGTAGTAGCAGTCTTTGGGCGACTACACAAACTTCAAACATAAAAACCCGACCGTTTCATAAAAAATTACGTTGATTACCTTTCTAACACTAAATAAAGTATAAGCACTTCGCGTTACAGTGTAATAAGCATTTTCTGCGAAAACCATTGAGATTTAGGTCAGAATCCATCAGTCACGTTTGATCAAACATTCCTGACACTTCAGGGCTCTTCAAGTGGATTCTGAAAACTCAGCAAACACTTGACGTGAAATTAAAATATACGACTTTATATTAAGGAGGTTTTAATATACTTAATTATGTATTATAGCAATGGCAACGTAAAATTAATAAAGCTTTATTTAATAATTTTTACATGAAAAGAATCATCAATATTTTTTCTATTTAATATTAGGAAACATTTAGAATAAACACTTGCTAGGTTTTTAATTGCAACTAGATAGTTATCCTGACCAGCTAAAACTTTAACATGATTAACCCAGTTTTACAAAATAAGTAGTATTGTTACTAAGTAAGTTCCATGAAAGGAACGAAAATGCCCATTCAAGTGCCATAAAACTTATGCTAAGGACTTGGCATCTCTCCAAATAGTAGTCACCAATCGCCACATTCGCTAAACTTCATTATTATTTCACAGAAGTGTCCCTAATTTCATTAATTCTAACCCACAGCCTTACAAGTAATTTCGCGGACCCCCGTAATGAATACAAATAGAAAACGACAATAAATTTTGGAAATCCCAACGGTACGAAGTGTAAAATAGATCATAAAAACAGTTCCTAGACCTACGCCCTTCATTAATATGCTTAAAACAAGGCCTGTAGTACTTTGACGGAATAACAATCAAAAGCTTTAGTCAATAAGCATATAGATGACAATATGTGGTCATTAGATGACGAGTAAGGTGACATCAGATTTCCTGACACACCTATCGTAAAGTTCTAGTAGTAATTAAGGTTTCAACAATGATGTAGGTGTAAAGAATGATACAATCGAACTTTAAATTGCATAGTTGAATATCGATACATGTTGTCATGATCAAGAATAGAATCGTGATTACCCGATTCAAGTTCAAACTAAGAACTTTTCAAGTACAAACCTCTTTTATTGAAAAATCTCGTTTTTGGGGCTGCTACGTTTATCGCGGGGTTTATCCCCTTCATAAAAATAGTACCTCTGCAATTTTATTTTTAGCTTGTAATAGTAAAGTTTCTTTTTCATTATTTTCAGGATAAAGACAGCAACCTGACAGTACCAGCAAGATGGGAAGACAGGAATCTTCGTAAATACCTCAATCAACCTGACGTCGGTATGTATTATAAAAATTAAAATTCATATTTCATTATTAGCACAGTATATCTTAATTCTGGTACTCAATGTAATAAGCGAGGAAAACTGAGCAAAGTTAAGCAATAAAGAAGTTGTGAATACTCTTGATAGCTCATTTCACTGGTGCTTGTTTAATATACGAGGCATATTATTAAAAACTTTTTCATACAAAAGCGAAGACCTGTTTCAGACTTGTACTATATTTATTATTAAAGGCAAAGCCCGGTTTTTTGATCTTTAATAAATGAACTTTAATGACATGCCTATACATTACGATACGGAGTTAAGGCCAAAGAAACGATAGATGGATTGTGTGAAAGTTAAAATGGTTAGATAACATTTAACTATGACGGCAGATAGATGAGTAATGGAAGAAAAAAACATAATATAAGGGCAGGAGAATAATGAACGGTCTCCTGAAGATATAGCCAAACTCAAATCTCTTATGCCTTCTGTCAACAGTGAAGGCGTCTCGATGGATTGGTGGTATCTATGACTATGGAGTCAAATCGTGGCGTTGGGGCGGCGATCTCCGCAAGATGCATTACCAATCATTCTCCAAGATGAAGAAGATGAGCCCTGAGGAGCTCAAGTGGCATTGTATTGCTATGATGCCGGAGTTGCTCTACAGGTAAGGCTTGTGAATATCATTTTGTTAATTTTATTACTAGTATTATAGGACTCCGCAATGATACAGATTCCATTCACCTAAAAGCGTTAATATTGCATCATTTATCTTTTAGCAATTTGTCCTATAAGTTTGTCGAATAAAGACCCCTAAAATCTAAAATTTTAGAAGATTACTTAATCAACTTTACATACTAAGATACCAATAAAAAACTTATAAGATGAACAGCGAATAGGTACTATAGACGATCTCGTACCAATTTTCCAATAAATACTTAATTCCTTAAACCCTGCTTCAAAAAGTACGCAGAATCGGCACAAATTGCGACTTAACAATATACAATAAGAGTCGGCTCCAGTTTCTAGAAGCAATACATAATTCGTGACAAACATAAGAGTGTGGCCACTCAAGGATGCCGACGGGATTTCGGTTACAGCTTAAAGCTCTGGAATTCGGATAAATCACAATAGATGTTTGACGCATACCCAATTCATAAGCGACAGCGATTTTATATTTGGGACCATCGCTGCTTCGCTGATCTTTTCGAAAAATAAATATTTACTAGCCCTTTGTTTTAGTACTTAATCGGTACCAACTCTTTGTCGGTTGGTAATCTTTCTATGCATATAGTGACTGTGAGAATTTTTTGTATGATTTGTGGTCGATATCTTTTCAATTCTATTATTATTTTGTATACAAATGCGTGTTCAGAAATAAGCTAACTAGTGGTAGCAAAATTTTATGATCGAGGCCTTCAAATTCACGTTTCAAATAACTTGAATCATTAACATTTATAGCCAGCCTGTTGACATAAACCAACGCATAGGTCAATTGTTTCTAATATAACAATAAAATCTAATTCGTGTCTATTCATAAAATGACATCATTATTATATTCCCGCTCTCGCTCTTCCCATAGATCACAAAACGCTGAAACTAAACGCGTCTCACCAAAGAGTTCCCGCGAAATCCAATAAGTTTTATGATTCTGTGGCTCTGTAGGTCTTTTGTCTCTGGTAGTGACGTCATCTTACAGTATACCCACTATTTTTAACCGGCAGCTTTTATGGTTCTTTTAAAATGTGAAGGTCATATCTTTTGGCGCCTTATGGAGTGATCATGGGTTTCTCATGGGAACTATAATAGGAGGTAGGTACTATTAATGAGGATTTAGGTTAGGGTAATGAAGGAATTTGTACGCTGTGTAAGTGTCGTATGATTATAATGTTTTGTAACACTGTTGAATTTTTTATGTTATCCGTGTCCTTAGCTAATAAAAAAATAATAATATTGTAAAAAAAATATTATTAAATATACCAAAAAAACACACAATGCCCCTGAACTCATTCAGTTAAAAAATTACAACTTAAACACTAACCATTCCTCACTTACTACTAATTGAGTGATTTAATCACAACCACCGCTAATTGGTCACAGGTGGTCTCCCCGCAACTGCATCGAAGCCCGTCACTACATCTGCCAGAGAAAACTCGAGAAACTGCCAAAGGCCAAAGTGAAGGACTTACGTCGTCGCTGGCAACGAATGGGCAAGATCAACGAAATCACCGCCCCAAGCATCAGCCGAGAGGTCAACGACCCTATGATGGTTAATGACGTCACTGTCAACCCTGTGAGGAACCCCAAGCCATTCGATCTAAGACCAAACGTACATCATCCAAGGTTGGGACAGAAGAGGCACGGCCCGAGGTCGAACGCGATTCCAAATTCGAAATACGATTTGAGACCGAATGAGTTGAAGAAGAGATCGAGGCCTATCGTTCATAGGCGGCTCAAGAGACCGTTCCCAGGGTAAGTTTGACCCTTTTTAACAAAAATTTCTAGAATATAAAACTCAAATATTTAACAGGCCATTTAGGGCAGTCAAAACAACTTTATCACGTAAAAAAAAGATACACGGCCCATTAATAATAGTAAATGTTTGGCCAACTTTCTCCATTACCAGACCAACAGCAATCAATTTCTCGGAGCACGTACTTCCGAACGAAAACACATTAATTGTACATTTATTGCAAGCATTGATCAAATTAACTGCAATCGGTTCTCCCTTATCGCGTTCCCTTGACGTGGACGAGTTATTGGAACAGTAGATGTTTCCCGCGGCTTTACTTCCTTATGGGAAGGTTTCCCTTATCCAAACAACTATTGTATGTTCTTCCACATTGCAAAAGCTTATCTCAGTCTAAAATTGATTAAATTTTAGACTGAGATAAGCTTTTGCAATCGATTGAGATTCAATTTTAGACTGAGACTGGACTGAGACTGAGCTGTACGTCGATTCTATAAAATTCAGACAACAACTCGCATTTCACTTCGCTATTCACTCTCACTTCGCATTCGGTTCAAAACGTTCTAAAAGTCATCTGAAACTTTATCTGTCAAAATCTCGAGTTTAGTTTAGTTCAACTCGCAAACACGCTCGCAAGAGTAGCGCTAGTGTAGTTTGAGAATGCCAATCACGAAACTCACGGCGAATTCAGATGCGAAGCTTAGAGTGAAGTCTTATAGAATCACACTGCTGTACACTATGAAATTTTATCAAACTTGAGTATTTCTCGCAAATCTCGTATTTTTTAAAGTAAGAATATCTTGAGGGATTTAAATCTACATAAAAACTCTCTAGTCCTTACCAGGGTCAACGTGCAAGCTGTCTCAGTAGTTAATTTAACCTAAATTGATTCAGCTATTTTACCAGGAAAGCATAACAATCTAACAATACAACCAAATACTAGTGTGATGAGTAGTGTGAGAAGTTAAACAGAGCTTGTCTCTCGTCTACACTTGCTGCCAAGTATGCCACTCGTTGAAAGCTTGGCACTGCCAGCACATTGCACGAACGCGTTGCTAATCGGCGTGAACAGATGGGCTGACGAGACCTTTTGACCTGTAGTTCTTTGAAAAAGTAGCCGACTGAATGTAAATATTGCTTTAACAATTGGGTAGTTGACAGCACTTGGCAACGTGTATTTGTGTGCCTTTAAATAGTATTTTTCTTGTGGATTTTTCAAAGTAACGAAAAGTCTTCTACTAGTTCAGTTTCTTAAGGAAGTTTCATGTGGCAGGATTTGATCCTTATCTTGGAATTTCATGTTTCGACTAACTGATACAGAGGACCCGCAACCAACATTTCGACATGACAAGAAGTTCTAATCAATAAAGCTCACACTATAACAATCTCTATTCCAGTTACACATGGAATCGCCGCGACCCCGAAGGCTCATACCTCCGCAACGCCGAGCTCTTACGCTCAGGCCGCACCGGCCTCACTCCTCAGCAGATCAACGCTCACCTCGCCCGCCTGCGACATCTCCGCGACAAACAGATCGCGCGCCGCAAGAAGATGCGCGACGACGACTGGCTCGTCAACGAACCGCGGCAAGCACTCGCACAGACACACGCACGGACATACACCGTCGACAACAACATCAGCGCTCTCCATCCCAAGACCATCATCGAAGAGTTCAACATGGACATCCCTCACCACCCCGCCGCACGACCCAACGTCCTCACGAACCGCAACGCCGGCTGATCGATTCGATTCCAATGGTCTAACCAACGATCGTTTTAGAATCGATTATTCCTCGACGTCAATAAAGTTTTAAGTTCCTCGAGATTTTTCTTTTGCTTTTATTGCTGATACATTGCGATTAGTTGGCCGATTCCTGTTGTTAGGTGGTTCTCGTTTGCTAATTGACTATTAATATCAACTGAGTGAGGATTTGCTTCCTAATGATGAAGGAATCGGTATTTATATGGATTACGGACGAAGATGGATCTTACCACATAATGTATATCAGCCATATTATTTCGAAACCCGAATAGATTAGTGGTCGTTGATTGGTTGTATGTACGAAGGTTACCTTTCCTAAGCTTTATCGATCGCAATGTATCAAACTATTGTTCTTCTTCTCTTCCTTATAGAGTAGCTAGAACTTACGAACTTCGTCTACTCGATCTTTACTCAAGCTATTTCATCCATACTTTACATAACTGCAATCCAGTGTGCATCTCGTCAATGTAGCTGTAGTTACCACTTTATCGCATCTGTTTACTTTTGTAGTCATTATTAAATACTTCATTTTCTATATTTGTAATATAAAATTACTTTTACGATTAGTCGTGAACGCGTCCACCTCTTTTAATCTAGAGCAGAGACTAACGTTGTATCAAAGTATTAAGACCTCAACACACGAAACTACAAAGAACATGTTACTACGATCATATAGGACTAGATGTTGATAGATCTAACGTAAGAATAATTTTAATCTAAAGATGACAGTCGCATCTATTTTAATTTTATGTCGTTTGTTTATTCCACACGTTTTTAATATTATAATTTCTAATGCTGTGCTTATAAATTAAGTGCGTCGTCGTAATTTGTTTTATTTTTTTGTATTTATAATGTACTAGTCAGTAAGATTTATGGGAAAATATAATTCTAGAATACTAAAAATGTTTAATCTTATCCATAGTTTCGAAAATGTTGATAATGTTAATCTAAATAAAATAAAACTTTTGATGTAGGCACTACCAACTTTAATGTGGGAATCTTGCTATAATTTCAAATTACTATTAAAACTTTCTCACTGATTTAAAGTGTATTTATTAAAAATATTAAGAAATTAACAAATAAAGTGTCGTACATCATAATTGGCATTTCGTGTTTAATTAGCCATGTAAGTTTACGTTCCACGTTTGTTATTTTAGTTAAAACCTAATAAATTAATATTTTTTGTACTAAACTGCCAGTTAATTTAGTCCTCGCATTTATGAAGTAAAATCACATTTCGTGTAAGTTCTTGTAAAATATTTTGCATTTTAAGCAGTTATAATAAAACTTTTTAGTAAATTGTATCCAAAAACTATTGTTATTGTGAAGCCATATCGTCGATTAAGATAACTCATTACTAGCTGAACAATCAATAAAATAATTTTGAATCACTCTCCATTTCAAGGTTCGTTTCAGCTGAATCAAAATATAGAAGTCAGTTTTCATGTTATTTAATAGGATCCGACAATAGGCTCTCGATTTGGACAAATCTGGTTTATATTAGTTACATTTTAGATTCACCAACACATCCATCGAAATATAGCATACAACATCCAACAGTGTTGGTCCATGCATAGCTATAGTAACTTATGTTGTTAGTTTTCGAAAAAACTAGTCTACTAGTAACTAGTGACGTGCTTATTAGTATTACTATCATACCTCAAACTTGTTTTCTTCAAATAAGTAAAAAAACGTTTACAATCTCTCGTAATTTCTAGTAAGTACTAAAAATATCAAAAATATTTTGATCTGTAAATACTACTTAATTGTAAATTTAGTAGTAGCAACGCCGAGGTACTGTGAATTCTTTTTAAGCAAGTGGAGAACTTATTTATAGGAACAAAAATAACTTCTTATTGTATCTTAGGGATTAATATTTACTTTATAACTGTAAGGAAATAAAGAATCATCAGAAAGCTATTGTTTTATTCTAGAAACCACCTTACTTATAAGCTTTTTCATATCTTTCCTACATTATGAGTACACGAGTATATTCCAGTCATCAAATGAATTTTATAAGTCAGCACTGAATTAGGCAAGCACTCTGATTTCTATTGATAGTCTCAACCACTGGCTACAGGTATAATTAACTAGAACTGGACATAGACTCGATTCAAATTCATCTGATTAATGAATAAAAGATAATTTATTTTGTTAAATTGGATGTTGGTAATTGATTGTTAGTATTGAGAAACATAAAATGTAAAAAATAGCCATGGTTTGCTAAAAAATGTTGCCATTCATAAAACGCCGAATGACTATGAATGAATAATGCCCGATCCGAACATCAAAGCAAGGGATACGTTCGCTGCTACCAAAATATACTAAAACATTCATCTATTGCTTATACTGCTATCTATCGGCGAGTAGCAGAACTACTGGCATAGCAAGCTTTTAATACTACTACTGGTTTTAAAAGCTCTCTCTACACTACTGAGCTACTCAACCGAGCATACAGCACCATTTCCTGCTCCGTAAAAATTAAAAGCAATGAATTGGAAAAGTTTCGTGTATTTAGCTTTGATGTAGTTTCTCCTGCACACTGTAGGTGGCGCTACGAGCTTCAAGCTTTTGCAGTGACGAAGTAAGGTAGTCGGAGATAACTCAGTAAAGTCTCAGTACCTATTTCAAGGGCTTTGATGAGGGCAGTGAATGGGTTATCATACGCTTGCCACGACCAACCCATGTATGGGAAATTATGTTATACAGGGACTGTCTTTCAGACATCATATAATCTTGACTCATCAGATTCTTAAGATGACAATATCATACGTTCGTACATAATGTCGAGTTGGAGAAATGAACATAGGAATCCTGTTAGATTTAGAGTACTCAATAGGTTAAGAGTAAACAATGGACATCGTTTTATTTTTGCTATTTGAAGTAAGTGGATAGGTATAATACATTATGTACCATTAATTTACATATCAGGTTCTATGCCGCGAAAACCAGGTTCAATAAACAAATAAATTAAACCAACTTCCCCCTTACATTACCTACACCAGAAATAGGTTCTTCAACATAAATATTTCAGATAACATATCATACCATTACACAGGCAGTTATTTCCAGGGTCTAAATAAAAAAATGGGGTAAAAAAATACATAAATCAGCAACGGATCAACGACCCATTGACCGAATCAGCGTGGTTTCCACCTCCGTTGCGAGATATTGCGATACTGTTGCCATGGTAACCGTGGACAAACAATCTAGCCATTATGTACCAAGAACCTCAAAAGAAACTTTACTAACAATCATTTGCTTGTGTTTAAAATACATTGCTGGTTTTGTCCAATATTCTGAAGGTGCTTTAGTAGGAAAGACGCAATGGATATGTATCAATAATTAACGTCGAGAGCTTTTCTTTTCACAGTACACAGTCTGATCTAGTTAAGTATCAAAACACGCGAAAAGTAGTTTTCAGTAGTCGTATTAAGGGATACGATGTAATCAATTCGATATAAAATTTCAGTAACGCTTTGAATACAAAAGAGAACTGATACGGTCAATTTGTATGTTTTTATGATAGAAAATTATCGCATAAACTCATCACGCTATTCGATTCAGTATCATACAATACCTCTTTATTTTACCTGAGTGGGTGCATACTTCCCTTAAACTACCCTGTTTATTTCTTTTCTCATTTACTTTCTTGTGCCATTCTCTAAAATGTTTCGGAATTCCGATGATTCCCTCTTATGTTTACATCTAGCGCCTCCTGACTAATCTTTTGTTACAGCGTTTTTTTTTTATCGTCTCATTGCAGGGCTGCGGCCTCCTCTCACATGGAGAAGGATTGAGCATTAATCACCACGCTTGCTCAACGCGGGTTGGTGATTTCAGACTATCTTTTTTTTTTTTCCGACGTCAAAAATCATCAAATGACCCCTCCCGCTGTGGGTTAGAAGCGGTGAGGGAGTGTCAGACTCTTACTGACTAAAAACCGTCGTGTTCCGTCATAGGCCTTTTATGTACCAGGGCCGCGGTATCTCTTTCGAACAACCCGCAGCCCCGGCAGGCCTTGGCCCTGCTGGGCCCCGCTGGGGTTGCTGACATCTCTTTGAGGAGCGCGTGGAACAACGCGCGCCGTCGACACGGGTCTGTCGTCTAAGTAGACAGAGGGACGATGAGCCACCCGAACTCACCGCCCACAGACCCACGCCTACGGTGGCCGGGAGTCATCTCGCGACACCCGGCGCCCATGGTGTCTACCTGGTCCAGCGCGGCGGCCGGGATGAGAGGTACGAACTCTCTGGCGTTCCGCCTCCTCCTTCTCGAGCATGACCGCTTCGCAGAAGGAGGCGACGGCATCCCATTCCCTCTCGCCCCGGACCATGGCCTGAACCAGGGCCGGACGCGAGAGGTCGCCGCCGCCCAAAGCCTCGACGAGGACCCGGCGGTGCCCTTCCCATGCGGGGCACACCTGGACTGTGTGGTCTACCGTGTCCTCGGGGCTGTCCGCACAATGGTGACACCCGGGCGCCTCCTCACGACCGATGCGGTGCAGGTACCTCCCGAAACAACTGTGTCCGGTGAGGACCTGCGTCATGCGGTACGTGAGGGCGCCGTGACTCCTCCCGAGCCACTCCTCAAAGAGGGGACTTACCGCCACGATGGTGGCGTGCCCTATTTCAGACTATCTAAGATATACTTAGAATCTTAACTACTCTTCTATCACAATGTAAATGTGCACTTCTTCTACGCAATAAATCCATACGTTGCCTTTGTAGCTTGTTGATTGTCGATACTTTGCATCCATTACCTAATAACCTACATAACGTATGCGTAAAAGTCTTTTACATGCTGTCAAGTTTATTTCCTAATGCCACTTCAATTAAAAAGAAAAATAAATGAAGGAATCTATGTTGCCATGTCATGGCACGCATGTAAATTCTTACATGACACTTGTAACCTCGGCGGTATATAAGCAGAACTATTTCTGTCCTATTCTGCATAAAGTCGTCTACATAAAACTAGCTATCTTAGTCATTAATTGTCATGGCAGGCTTTAACACCATGTTTTGTGCGAAAATTTTGTAAAATTTTCTTTATTCGGCATCCATAGCTTTTAACCTGACAGACCCACATCGTGAAAGGTCTCATGGCCTGTGTAGGAAAAGACTTCATACTAAAGAAGCTAATCTTGTAGGTAGCCCGTATCAATAGCATGGCTTCTTTTCTTAAATAAACTTTGTTTTCTATTGATACAAAAAAAAATGTGTGTTGGGTTTAAAGGTTCTGAGTTCGAATGTGTCTTTATGTATTAATGAAAATTTTTAAAAAACGACGAGAAAACATTTCTCTGTTCTGATGGACTAATAAAATTAATTCAATTATCCAAGTAAAATCACCTATACATAGAATCAACCCCTTTTCTACCTCTAACAAACCACTTTCCTCAAGCTTCTTCTCGCAGTACACACTAATTGTTGTACAAACATGACCTTTATACCAGACGATATGTAGGCTACTTCGATGGCTGCGATTAGCCTTAACATTACAAGGGTTAACATGACCCAAATACATGAAAAACTGCGTAGTATGTGGAACGGCGGCGAAGGCCTCATGAAATCTAAATCACAGTTTCAACCTTCTTACAAAAAAAAAGCATTTGCATAAACAAAAACCTAGGTTTTAATATTATTACCGCTTCATATGCGATAATGATCTCGCGTGGTAGACCTACTAAATACCTTTTATTGACCCTAGAATGGACCAAGCGTTGGGCACTATAAATAATAATGTTCGGAATTATGTTTAAAATCCATATCTGTAGTAAGGAAACTAAAAGTCTTTTTGTAGTCCCAGTCGCTAGGACTAACAGTACTGATCATTGCTTATGCTATTAACATGCCATATGGCCAGAGGTTAGTAGGAAATAAGTGTCACAATTAGAACGGTTACGGAAAGCACACAACTATTCTAGGAACTATTTTATTTGATGTGTCATAGCTCAATCCACTGCGAAGGTCAGAAGGTTATCTAACACTTGGAAGCATCATGATTCACCCCTTCTAGGAAACTAACTATGTATTTAGTGAACAGAGTGCGTACTGGACGTTTCAAGTTCAGGGTCACCAGCTTTTTTAAAACATTCCAGCTAGACTTTTACTGGTAAACGCGATAAGTCAGATCAATTCACGATAAGGCCCGTCAAATATTATGTAGTTAGTAGTTAAAAGAACAAAAGGGAACTACAAGAAAAGTAAAACGTGAGCAATTTGCCGGTGAAGTGACGGCGATCCAGTTCAATGGCATTAGAATGTTCCACTGATTAGCTATGCATAGGGGCTGTGCGCTATCGTGAACGTCGCCACGAAAGCTTTCAAGAAAACCTAAAAACAGTGGTTCTCAATCGTCTTTCTTTTGTTTAATTGATTGAATTTTTTCTGTCTTCTGTAGTATATCGTCAAATGTTTGTTATCACATGGGCAAGCCACTAATCATTAAAAAATATACTGATCAGCAATTTTGACAATACACTTGCGAATTGGTTTAATTTGAGAGTAGGTACAAGATACTGAAATACTTGTGTAATATACAGGATAAAAAGCGGTTCATTCTGAAGGACGATAAAAACTTTACGATTGTTTTATAAATTAGGTACTTAAGATTTTCCCTAGATGCCGAGTTTACGTCATTTACCTAACTTTCTTAAAGTAAGGGTTTGAGAACCAGTTTCACCTCGTGGTAATGAACTTGTGATATTGAAGGTGCCTGAACTTAGATAAACGGCGCGATATGATGAAGGTCTTTGTAGCTGTTCCAAGCTGTATAATTAGCTTTAACGTTAGTACTTAACGCTGGAAGAATAAGTTCGACGTGGTTATTTCTGTTTCAGTTTTATGTAAAACCTTTAGGCGGGAACTGAGGTTTATAGATTATGCTTTCTCTTTCCATGTATTTCTTAGAAAAAGTATACGCATATGACTGACTAATATATAATTAATTCACTTTATTCCCGCTTTTGTTGTTACAGCCTTTTTATCGTCCCACTGTAGGGCACAGGCCTCCTCTCACACGGAGAAGGGTTGAGCATTAATCACCATCATGCTCAATGCGGGTTGGTGATTTCAGACTTCATAGTCCAGGTTTCCTCGAGATGTTTTCCTTCACCTTTTTATCAGCCATTGGTGTCCAAGATATACTTAGAAAGTACATACAAACTTAGAAAAGTTGCATTGGTACTTGCCTGACCTGGAATCGAACCCACGCCCTCATACTCGAGAGGCTAGTTCTTTGCCCTCTAGGCCATCACGACGACTGCTTTTCCCGCTTTTGGGTCAACTCTATTATAGATACTCTACATTTGAGTAGTCTAAACTGAGAGAAGCTATATCCAAGTAAGTATAAGTCCAATCTCGACAATTTATTTCCTGATCAAAGTCAAGTAAATTCTTCTATGCATGTGAAGAGAATAAATCAGTTCTGAAAACTAATCGATTCATTTCTGCATACTAACCCCGCCTCCCTCCAACCTAGTACATAGAACCATTTATATTGCATACACGTGTTCTCAAAGCTACCAAGCCCACAAAACACAAGGCCGTCACTGAGTTACTATAACACCCGAAATACCGGCATCAAAGAAAATATTTGCATACAAATACTATGGGAAAGTCATGGGGAAATGCAACAATCGTCATGCAATCACAGACTTGATACAATCGATGCAGGTCAAGGTCCTAAGCGAATGATGTTAGACCCTTCCATATATGTATATTGTACCGTTCGCGCCAAATAACTCTGCAATTCTGGAGTTAGGCACACACACTGTATGCCTCTCGCTTTTGTGAGATAAAATAATTGTACAAGCAAGATTTTCGTCTAATAGAATCATCATCAGCCTTTTGTATCGTCCCACTGCGGGCCACAGATGAATTGGGCGTTAATCACCACGCTTGCTCAATGTGAAAATAAAAATAATAGAATAAAACAGGGCATTTACAAATAAGTATAAAATCATTAAGTACACATAAATAGCTTAGTTTAACAACCGAACTGTTGAAAACAACAGTTTTAAAAGGAACAAACAACTTAACCCGAGCCAAAAGCAACGGGAAGTTGTCAAGATTACTATTGGGTTCCAAACTTTATTGGCAAAGGAGCGAAGGTTATGGGTACTCTCTAGTCAAGATTTATATCTTAATATGCGGTAGTTTTGCTTACTGACTACAAATATGTAGAGAAAATAATACAATAAATCAAACGGAATCTGCTTTACCTACCTACAAAACGAATGGCGTTATGCTTGACCAATTTATTGCTGCGCTTTGAGGGCTTTCCCGTTTATATACCTATTTATTATGTCAGTTATTTGCTATTAGGTACATCTGTAAATAGAGTCCTAGAGTGGAGACCACGCCTCGGCAAACGTAGTGTAGGACGTCCTCAGGCACGGTGGCGTGATGACTTGCGCAAGACGGCTGGCAGGAGCTGGATGCGAGAAGCCGAAAATCGATCTCAGTGGCGCGCACTTGGAAAGGCCTATGTCCAGCAGTGAACTGCGAAAGGCTGATGATGATGATGATGACATCTGTAAATACCAACATTATGAAAGTAAAAAAATATTTGTTTCTTTGTACCCAAGCTCTGAAAAGTTCTTCCACTGTTACGAAGCTACACTATCCCGGGTGTAATATGCTATATTTTATCCGGGGGTGAGAATTATTTTCCACGGAACGCAGGACGAACTGAGAGATACAGCAATTGTTCAATAAATAAAACAAATACAATTAAAATTAGCAGAATACCTATATCTGATTTCAAAAGTATTTTCTCAAGTAATTAGGGAAAGGTTACTCATAACTAAATGACTTGGAAATCGAGCAATAGCCAAGGTTATTTCTATTGGTTCAAGTAAAGCTTTAACCTAACTATGATGAAATTACGGTTCTTTGATTGATTGATACCATTATTGATAATGACTGCGCATTTTATTGAAGGAGTTTATTAGAACTGAGGGGAAACTGCAAATGTATTCAAGCTTTGCCATAAGTATAGTGGAAATGAGTCATTTTCTTAGCCTTTTTTAGCCAGGGCAGGGTATATAATATGCCTCCTCTCACACAGAGATGGAATGAACGTTAATCATCACGCATGCTTGAGGCGATTCCAATCTTTAAAGTCCAGGGTTTGGGATTCCTCAGGAAGTTTTCCTTCAATTTATTTATGTGTGTTTTAAAAGCCTTTATTCTAGTTCTAGAAACATTACCTACAAATAAATTGCTATGTTTATACACCCACAAACTTGGTGTAAATCAGAATTGTTTTCGGAACGAAAATTCCTTGTACATACATACGTTTATGTACTAATGTGTCACTGCACACCCGACCCTGCTGTGATAAACGGGTGTAAGTACGTTACATTGGTGTGTTTGTGCTGATGAACCTGATATTGATATTTTCTCATAAAACAGAGTTACGTGTTGGAAAGGTGTACACTATCGGCAGTTACCTGATGGAATCCTTAAAAGCAGTATATATATAGTAAAGCAGCAGTTAGATGTATCAGAGAGGAATTGATTTCGTACCCTAAACATTACTATACCATATGCATTCTCGAGCCTCGAATTTGTAACAGCTACTCAAAGTTTTGCCATCAACATATTTTGAAAACAGTTTACTATAAAACCATCGACTTCTCTCATATCCGTACACCACACTATTTGTACGTTAAATAATTGATAACCCTCTGAAACTAAAGAGCCATCGATATACCCACCTTTGTCAAAGTAAACATGTAAAAGTCACACGACCTCTATCACCATCCTCTATGCACAAATAATTGCTTTGTAAACAAACCGATAGCCGATATTTATTGCCACAGAAAAAAATACTATTTCAGGATATTGACGGCCATTTATGAAGACCCGCGAAAAATTACCGCTGACCACAAAATAAGGGCAGTTCGAAGGGTTAACGCGGGGCGTGGGGTTCCAATCTGATTTGGTTACTAGTGGTCTGCACGACAATAACAAAAGGTCGAAGACATAGTTGAAATGGATGGTTAGGTATTCGTTGTCGAAGAAATCGTACCGTACCGGAAAATTCTCTGCTATTCAAAAAACAATTATTTCTGAGAAATTCTTTAATTTGTCATAATACCTACATTCATAGATTTTTTTAAATTACATGCCTGTTTCCAGACGCACAAAAACTTGCATCTCAGCATGGCGGACACATAACAAAAAAGCAATTCCAGTTATTGAATTGTCAATTCTTTTCACAAGTACAGCTTTGCTTATGACAGCATAGTTTTCCACAAAACTAGTCGTATCCAGTTTTCTACTATCCACGTTTACCCGTGGTGGTTTCCGAGGGTGGCACGTGGCCATCGGTCAGTATTCGCCCCGCGGCCGGCCGGCACACTATGGCACACCACAACTGACCGCTACCAACATGACGGATGACATACCAGGTGACTGTGTTCTTATTTTGAAATGCATCGACGCCATCATTGTTTTGTTGGCGGGAATTCGGTATGTAGAACTCTTTGGTTTATTGTTCCTTTTTCAAAAATTGTGTTTTGTTTTTGCTTATAAATAATGCACATCGGTGTTTGGTAACGATCGTGCTTGTCCCAGGACTTAACATAATGACTAACTCATTGAAAATTATTCAAATTACCATTTGTATACCTGGTTAAATATGCAAATTGTATCTAATTGCACTTCTTTACGTAACTTGTATTTTGCCATGTTACTTGGCCATGCTAAATTGATTTGGCTCGGGTCTTTCAGAATAGCTTATTGCTTACCTATGTGTATTTTAAATATGCACGCACACGGTCCAACTTATAAATCATCAGAAATAATAATAGCGGTATGCATGTAAGTTTCATTCAATCCTCAAGAGATCACACACCATTATTTTCTTTATATTTCTGGTTCATTGTCATTCTGCTGCCACAAGATAATTCACAACAGTAGAATACCGTATGGAAAGCTCTGATTTTCAGTTCATTTTATTCAAAAGCATTACGTAGTTTACACTTAGCACCTTAATTCTCGGATCAATCACAGCTATTCTTAAACCACAACAACCCAAATTGCTTCAATTCTTTCGCGTTCACTCATTTCTTTTCAAAAGTTGTTGCCCTTTCGCCTACTTTGTAACAAAAGCCACTATTAAAATGTCATCTAAGAATTCTATCGAGGGGTTCAAGGTTCAACCCCAATTTGGAATACCCTGACGTGCCATGGCATATAATTACGAAATATTTTCCATTCGTCAAACGTGTTAAATTTCACTACATATGTATGGCAATTTTATTATATCGATTGAGTTTTACTGGGTCACAGGTTAAACTGTGGAAACATTTGGTACATGGTGGGTATCTAATTTACGCTTTCAAGGTATATTTGGGTCAGTGGTAAAATCTTTATGTCACCTAAATTACTCAGTTATGGATACCCAAACGAATATTCAAATTCGGCCTTAATTGATTGATAGACGCATGTTAGTTAGGTAAACATAAACGCGCCAAACTATTTTGAAGTAACTTTCTTTATGTCAAAGTAATAGGTATCTGTTTCTGTATCAAGTCTCAAGGGTAAAAGCGCTAAGCTTAGAATCATAATTTTTAGGCCCGGAGTGAGGTCGTATTTGGTTCATTCTATTTTCAGATTCTGTGTTCAAGTTTTACCAAGCTATCATTGAATACAATCCTTAGTTTTTATTGGCAAAAGACTCTCTTTTCTCCTCTAGCTAGGTATCCTAACTAACGGTAAGCGACGGTGTGTTCGAAAATGGAACATGCTTGCCTAGAATCACCCATTCCTCCAAGTCACCATCTTCATAAGTCCTGAACTCATAGGAACTAAAATGTTTTTCCTTCGCCTCTAAGCATATAAATAACTCCATAAAAACCTGTAACATTTTTCCATTTTTCCGCTGCCATGTAAAGTAATGCAGTGACGTTGACACGGCGTGCATTCTACGTGCCAGTAATTATATACGTGCCATATAAAATAATAAAAATGCTATCTGACGTCACGCTATGTTCTATGGAGTACGCATAACTGGTGCACTGGACTTTGATAAATAGGTACCTATATATACGAAGGTACTACATTTCCTAGTTAATATATTTGCATGTCACTTAGTTTACGCGGGCCTTGTTGTCTATTGTTACGGTGGCTCTATAAATAGTTTCTACAAAGCTCATCGTAATGCGAAAGTAATTCTGTTTGTTTACTTTTTGTAACGCACTCATTATGTTGAGATTTTTGGTTGACTCGAAATAATGATTCTGCAGTACCAACCTATTTACCTATGCATGTCAAAAATTAAAGTGTAAGGTTGTCTTCATAAGACTAGAAATGGAAAATTATCACTCTCAAAAAAATTAAAACTTCAGTATATTTTTCTAAAAATCAAAATATTTTTGAACGCATGACATTACCGCGAAGCTATAGCTATTTTAACTCTTCTGAAGTATAAATAGGCGTCAGGCAATTTCCAAGGCTTACAAATTCTAGATCTGATAAGCGTAATTACTCCAGCTAGTCTGTCAGCCTAAGTGTTTTGTTAGAAGGCCGAAATTTACATAAATATTGCCGGTAATATTGTAGGGAATTATTAATGATTGTGTTAGTCACAATTTCACTGAACCAACAAAATTTCTGAATCGAATATTTCTTGTTGCTAAAAGATTAAGCTCCTGAAAATGTCATCCTACACTCACTATGGCAAACTTTAGGCCTTTTTCCACATTGCCAAATTGGATTCAGTTACGCTGCCTGTAATGATAAATTCATCAGATACCTATGTAGCAAAACAACAGGTTAAAATTTACGCATTGTCTAGGTCAGCTTTTATCTAGATTCGCAAAGTAGTCCTCTTGAAAAGTTTAACCTCGGAGCCTTTCTTGGGATAGTATAGCACTTCGAGAGTACCTATGCTCTATGCTCGATCTGATTTAAGACAGATACATTCCCTTAATATAATAATGCTTTAACACACTCATGCAAATCCTACACCCGTCAATATATACTACAGAAGCTACGTCATAAAAGAACAATAGACGTAATCTCCCACAATCAAATCTAGGAGCCCAAGGGCACACGTCGGAAATTACGTGACCCACACTTAATGCGACTTTTACTTTTTTTTTACTTTCCATAGCTTACTGAAGCACTATATCATTTGAGTACTGTGACGTCATTCGTCATGATTAATGTATGGAGGTTCTAATAATAGAGACGCGATTTTGTTTTGTTAAATATCAAGTAGGTGCTTATTATGTCCGCAGGACGAACGGTACGTAAATTATTTTTTAGGTTATTAATTCCATGAATTAGTTTATAAAAGTAATTATTTCAAGACATTTTAGTCTTTAAGGCACTACTTATAATAACATTTTCGTCAACTTCCTATTTACAGGCAAAAGGGTTTCACAATTTGATAATGTCAACTAACTTAAACCAAACATGTGATAGAAAATAATATTTGTTTTGAAAATAATAATTTCCAATCAAACTATGTGGGCGCCCACGTGTTCAGTTTATGTACATTAAAATATACCAAGAATAGTATGTATCTACTACTGGATATTACGATATCATATTTCTAATCGTCAATCGCACTTAGCCTACGCGCACACTGCAAACTTTTATTATTATTTAAAGCTCATAAATCAGCATGAACATGAATGATAGTACGCACATTACAAAGATCAGGTACCTATTTAGCCAGTATCAGATCGACTGAAATCATTTTTTTTTTCCAAGCAATGGGCCAACTATCGGCCGACTAAAAGTTCGTAGTGTGTAGGGTACTCATAATACCATCAATGGTAATCGCTGAACTTTGACCTATATTACAAACATAATCCTCTTTCAAGGCTTAAAGAAAGAGCAATCAAAGTCCTATTTTATGTTAGGTAAAATTAAACTATCACCTTGAAAATTCTTAACGAGTGTAAAAACTATAGATAATATGAGGAAAAAATATGAAAAGTCAGACTTTAAGAATACAATCAAGCTATGTGAATTCACCATGTATTATAATGACGTCATTCTAAAGAAGAAAGTCATCAGGTACTTTATTTTAAAATGCAAAGCTTAAAGAAATTCAGGCATTATACTCATGTATATAAGGATCTATTATTTCTTGACTACATACTTAGAAAGTTTTATAAATCTTGCTAGTCCGGAATTATTATCAACGTGTTATAGGACTTTATACTCTTGCAATCATCCGTTCATGACGTCTGAAGCGCAGGTGTATTATCACACAATGAGGGTTTTCGATACTTTTTCTGCCGCCAGGCGGCGCTTCGTATGCGTCAGGTCCAAACAGCTGTCAAATAGTATGGAATTGTAGGTGCCGAACTTATTGTTTATTGAAATTCTGTTATATTGGAAGTAGGGCTTTCAATACCGGTATTACGGGATCCCGTAATACCGTGATCACGGATATATTTTGGTCTTTTTTCAATACCGGTATTAACGAGCCAATACCGTGATTACGGTATTACAATCTTTTTATAATTTTAATTATTGTGGTTAGTTGTAATAAGTAGCAGGAAGTAGTATTAAATAAGATAAATAACTACGTACTCGTAAGATGTCATCATCATCCTCCGAGCCTTTTTCCGCCAATCTACTTGGCAACGCTGCAGGGACTCCAGAACAGACCAGATTTCAACCGAGTCAAAGGCCTACTCATAGTCCACAAATGCTAGACACAGGGGCTGATTATACTTTTCGGTCTTCCGTATAATCTGCCGCACTGTGTGGATGTTATCTATGGTGCCGTATCCGCTCCGAAACCCAGCCTGCTCCGGTGGTTGGAATTCGTCGAGTCTTCGCGCAAGTCGGTTCGTGATCACTCTTGAGAACAGCTTATATACGTGGCTTAGGAGGGAAATGGGTCGATAGTTCTTCAGCAGGGTTTTGTCTCCCTTTTTGAAGAACAGGAGGACAACACTCCTACTCCACGCCTCTGAAGTTCTCCCTTCAAACAGGACGGCGTTAAAAAGCTTCTGGAGCTCCCCCAATACGGGCTTAGCTCCTGCTTTTAATAGCTCTGTTGTAATGCCATCTTCGCCAAGGGCTTTTCCATTTTTGAGCTGTCTCAGAGCGATCTCGATTTCGCCACTGCTGACTTCTGGCAAGTCTTCAGTGAAATGGCGCGTTAATGTGGCTCTAGAATCCTCATTTCCGGGATCAAGTCGAGATGCATGCGATGCGTATAACCGGCCATAGAAGTTTTCCACTTCCGAAAGGACTGCCGGCACCGAAGAAATGACTTCTCCACTTGTTGTGGTCAGCTTCGCCAAGTGGCTTCTTCCAAGAGATTGTACGAACACCTTTGACCCCTGATTCAGCTCAATTGCTCTTTCAATGTCAAGAGTACTGGAGCACCGGAGGTCGCATCGTACGTGCTTCTTGGTCTCTTGGTTTAGAGCCCGCTTAGCTAACGAAGTGACAGGCGGGTTTTCACGTCGTTTCTTCGTAAGCCCTAATGTCTCTTCCGAAAGCTTTGATTTCTTGCCCTTACGCTGCATGTTACAGAATCTCGAACCTTCTTCCCGGAGGATCCGAAACATACAGCCTTGGCCAAAAGTATTGAGCACCCATGATATCTTTCAGTTTTATGAGGAGTATCAAATAGAAATAAAACAAAACGTTTTATATGGGTTTATTTTACTATTTATTAATAGAAAATTAATATTTTGTGGGTCCACCCTTCGCCTTAATTACGGCAGAAATTCTTTTTGGTAAAGAGTTAACAAGTTTTTTACAATCGTCAACAGTAATCGAGTTCCACTCTAGGCGCAGGCAGCGTTTTAAATCTTCTTTGTTGTTGATTGTGTGGCGCCTAACCCTGCGCTTTAATAAACCCCATAAATGTTCTATGGGGTTCAGATCTGGAGACTGAGCTGGCCAGTCAAGCAGTTCCGTGTTATTTTCCTGAAACCATCTCATGGTGCGTGCAGATTTGTGGCATGGCGCGTTATCCTGCTGGAATTTGACTCCATCCATATTGGTGTCGCCAAAAAGTTTCGTGAATGAAGGCAGTAATGCAGTTTCTAGTACATTTATGTTCTTGGTAGAGTCCATGCGACCCTCACACACGAACAATTCGCCAACTCCAGAATCGGTCATGCAACCCCAGACCATTATGCTGCCTCCACCGTGTTTTACGGTTGGGACCACACACTCTGGCTTAAATTCTTCACCCACACGGCGACGCACAAAGGTCACACCAGGTGTACCAAAAATCTGCAATAAAGAGAAAAATATTGAGTTACGTAAAACTAAAATAAATTCAATTATGCGTTTGGTTTTTAAAACATTTTATAAAATTGTATCAGGGCATTAAATTGACTTACTCACCTCAAAGTTTGATTCGTCTGACCACACAACATTTGACCAATCTTCAGCGGTGAAAGTTCGGTGTTTTAAAGCCCATTTCAATCGAGCTTTTTTGTTGTTATCGGAGAGCCATGGCTTCTTCCTAGCTTTACAGCCTTTCAGGCCAGCTTCTTGAAGTCTTCTGCGAGAAATTCGAGCAGAAATTGGCTTCTTAATTTGTTCCGACAACTCAGCAGCGAGCTCTGAAGATGTTTTTTTCCTATTTCTTAACGACTCTCTCAGTAACTGACGATCTTGACGGTCTGTGGTGATGCGTTTGCGCCCGGTTCTCGGTCTATTTTCATGTGATCCGGTAGTAGAGAATCGCTGAATAGCATATTGCACGGATCGGCGCGAACATTTCACAGTTTTAGAAATTTCTACTTGTGATTTCCCTTGCTCATACAGAAGCTGTATCTGCACACGTTTTTCTAAAGAAAGTTCGTTTTGTTTTGGCATATTGCAACGATAACACTTAAAATTTCTGAAATAAAATACAAAAGGCGCACTAGATCACTGGATGTGTTCACAACAAGCGATGGTAGCGAACTGATAAATAAATACAATAAAACCGGCCAAGTGCGAGTCGGACTCGCGCAGCGAGGGTTCCGTACAAATCCTGTATAGATAAAAAGTGAGTTTCGAGCCAACCGTTAAGTTTAGAACAATCTTAGTTATGGTAATTTCGTGAGAGTCAAAATAGTTAATATTTTTTATTTTATAATATAACTAAAATAGTAGGCCAGTACCTTGTAAAAGTTATTTTATTAAAGTTATTTATATACAACATTTTATAGTCATCATTCAGAAATTTGATTGAAAATAACTAATTATGTCTTAAAGGTCATTGGGCATATCTGACCCGCTTTGTAAAAAGTGGCGGACATGAATCAAAGTAGTTTTAAATCGTGGAGAATGGTATGACGTTTCTTTGAATATAATATTTTATTAAAATTCCATGGAGACGAATGTCCAGGATCGTTTGAAAAATATAAAAGACAAGCAGTTTCAGAGGTTTGTACAGGTTGCAGTTTTTATTGTTAAAGAATTTTCATAAAGAAGGAAGATGCCAATTCGGATGACCAGGATCTGATGAGGATCTGAAAACCCTGAGAAATCGAGGGCAACTCTTGAATATTGTAGGCACGCATCGAGTCATAACCAGACATGTGAGTGTATTTTTGAGGGTACTGGTAAACAGTGAAGGTTTGGAGCTGATTTGATTATGGAGACTACAGAGAGTCGAGGGAACTCCTGAACGGTATGTTGCAACTACCACGTGTTTGGGTTTATTTTATTCGTAGTGGCGAAGACTTTCCACATAGATAGGTTTGACTGCCATTGTGGGATCGATAGCAAAGATCAGATATAGTTATGGGAACTCCTTTACAATTTATAACGTAACCTTGTGTTGGAGCTTATTTTATTTTAGGTGACGAGAATTCACTACTAACTTGGGTTAAAGCAGCCATTGCAGGAATGGGATCTTTTATTTTTGAGGGATTAATCACCTAACGAGCCCCAGTTTCAGGTTTTTTTCGAAACCGCCTGACGACTTGTAGCTGTCGAATTGTAACAACGACCTCTAGAGAGTAGGATTCGGGGCTGCTGGCTTTACGTTTCTAGAGCCTTGACAAAAGTATTCTGTCCCTTTCTTTGTTTTATAAAGTCAGCTTTACTTTGTAGCATTTTACAAACAAATCCAACTTCAAACATATAAAAAAGCAACAAGAAAACAAAAGCAAGAAAGAAATTAAAAAGATGTTAGGTGCATCGGTCTAGAAGTCGGTGTCTAGAGGATGCATCTATATTTATTTAACCACCGAGATCTAGACCGATGCATATAAACAGTTTTCTTGTTGTTTTTAGAAGTTATTTTTTTTTTTGTAAAAAGTTATTATTATCAACTTTTGTGAAAAGTTCTCGTCAATACAAATAATATGAACACGACGTAACTAAAAACATACCGTTAAGGAGTTCTCTCGACTTTCTCACGTCTCCATCATCAGGTAAGCTCTAAACCTTCACTGTTTGATAGTATCACCAGACATACATCTGAGAATCAAGTTTAAATCCTATGCATGCCTACAATTTCTGATAGTTGCCCTCGATTTCTCAGGATTTCCATCATCAGATCCTGACCTGATGACTATGGAAATAAACGGCGAGTATACTCTTTCACTACAAAGAAATGATTTCTCAAATCCGTCAAACGTGGTCGTTTAAATTCCCCATTGAAATGAGGAAAATATTTGATGTTTACACCTGATTTTCTCTAGATTCCCATGGTTCACATTGATGCGACTAATGCCATAATAAATCAGAGCCTTTATCATTATACTGTGCTATATTTCGTTCGTATCCGCCGTGGGTATGGTTTCCATACTAAGGTGCCCAATGACCTTTGAATGATTTAAAATTTTTCACAGTTTAGAGGCCATTATATTTAAGAAGTGTTTGATATGAATTTCACTTTTTATCAAAACTTTAATATCTCTACGCGTTCATGTGAAAAAGGGTAAGTAGTAAGTTTATAATTATTAAAAAAATATTTTATGTCATGTAAGCAAAAATAATATTATTTTAATATTTTATGTAACTTCAAATTTATCATTTTCGTAATTTTTCCTTTATCTGTACTATGTAACGTTGCTTCGTGCCGAATTTAAAGATTCTGAGTTCACGGGAAGTACCTTGTAGGTTTTGATTCCCTAGCGTGTGACGGAAATTCGTCTAAGGTGTCGGTAAAACTGCTGTATCTTTTGATCGCGTTAACTTAGAAGTTTGATTTTTTCATTGCTTAAAGGGACAATAGACCTAGGTATTTGGTATAAATTTCAATTTGGTACCTTTATTCGTTCGTGAGAAATAAGGTAGTAAGTTTCATTTTATTAAAATATTTTTATTATATTATATAACAAAAAAAAAATGTGATTTTCGCAATTTTTCCTATATTTGCATTATATAACAATGCTTCATGCCAAATTTCAAGATTCTGAGTTTACGGGAAGTACCCTGTAGGTTTTGATTCCTTTGCGAGTGTCGAAAATTTGTTGAAAATATCGACATAATCGGTTGTATCTTTTGATTGGCTTGGCTTAGAAGTTTGATATTTTCACAGCTTAAAGGGACAATAGACCCGAGTATTTCATGTGAATTTCAGCTTGATACGTTCACGCGTTCTTAAGATAAAGGGTCTTGACAGACAGACAGACAGACAGACAGACAGACAGACGGACAACAAAGTGATCCTATAAGGGTTCCGTTTTTTCCTTTCGAGGTACGGAACCCTAAAAAATGTAAAAAACACATTTTATTGCACCCAGGTGTTTTATTGTCAGCTGCGGCATAAGTCATTGTTTTAAAATCTTTGTAGATAACCGATAAAAGAATACTTCAACGACAGATTCGGGTTTCTCCCATAATTACCGTGATCTAGCGAAATTTGTAAGGTGCTCAATACTTTTGGCCAAGGCTGTATATTTGTGGTTCTGGTTAACGTCTGTTGTGGTCTCCACGGCGGCAAATCGGTTCTCCAAATTTGACTGGAACGTTTCAGATCCTGAAATGGTTTGGAGCAGTGTTGGTCGGAGCCTGGCCTTCATCAGACGGAAAGTTCGGCCTTGAAGTTGATATTCAGAGAGCCTCGGACAAGTCTCTTAGTCGGTATTAAACCTATTGATCACGGAGACGTCTCAGACTATGTGCTTCTTGTTCGTCATGATGAAGTCAATCTCATTTTTAGGGTTCCGTAGCCAAAATGGCAAAAACGGAACCCTTATAGTTTCGTCATGTCCGTCTGTCCGTCTGTCCGTCTGTCCGTCTGTCACAGCCGATTTACTCGGAAACTATAAGTACTACAGTGATGAAATTTGATAGGAATATGTGTTGTATGAACCGCTACAAAAATATGACACTAAATAGTAAAAAAAAGAATTGGGGGTGGGGCCCCCCATACATGTAACTGAGGGATGAAATTTTTTTTTTCGATGTACATACCCGTGTGGGGTATCAATGGAAAGGTCTTTTAAAATAATATAAAGTTTTCTAAAAAACATTTTTCTTAAAGTGAACGGTTTTTGAGATATCAGCTCTCAAAGTCGTAAAAAGTATGTCCCCCCCCCCTCTATTTTTATAACTACGGGGTATAAAATTCTAAAAAAAATAGAGGTGATGCATGCTAATTAACTCTTTCAACGATTTTTGGTTTGATCAAAGTATCTCTTATAGTTTTTGAGATAGGTTGATTTAACTGTAATTTACGGAACCCTTCGTGCACGAGTCCGACTCGCACTTGGCCGGTTTTTGGTCATAGTGTCGGGGCTATGATTGAACGCTTTTTGAAACTAAAGGATTGTGTTTTAAAAGTTTTAATCGATCTAAAATTAAACTCCGATTTCGACTTAGACGAATTCGATTTGACAATATTAAAAAATATTTACAACAGCCTTTCTGTAGTCAAAGTAACTATATTAGAAATTTGTAAACGGGATGCCAATTTACTAAAAGCGGATATTGCGCTAAAATTTATGTTGACGAAGTTAGATGGTCAACCTAATGACTTAAGCCAAAATCTTGCAAAAGCACTTCGAAGACGCATAAACGAGCTATCTGGAGTATTGCAATATTTGCATGACCGACAATACCGTGATCACGTGATCACGGTATTGAAATTTCTAATACCGGTATTGATACCGGTATTGAAAAAATCCAGTATTTGAAAGCCCTTGGAAGTGTTATTGATTTTATTATGGACTACGGTCAGAATAAGGTTTCCGAACTAAAAATTGAGCTAAGAGAGAGGGTGCAAAAGTCACTGGTACTAAGGAAAAGCTTGTTGAAAAATTTGTTAACACAATATGATTTAGTTTTTTTTATTTACTCAACCGCAATAGTAAAACAATAATGCAGTGCTTTAATTATAAAATAAAAAAAAAAACACTAAAATCGTTCACTATTCATAGTAAAGATAAGCACTTTGACAGTTACCTGGACCTGACGACTCGGTGCTGCCACCTCGTGGACGCCATTTTAGAAAACCCTCATTACTAGTATAAAAATAGTAACATAATCACTCATATTTTCTGCGTAAGGATATATATACACCTATATCAAGAATACCATAACATGATTGGCATAATTTACTGCCTGAGTAGGTTTTAAGAATTCAAAAATATTATCTTCCCAAGTTGTTTTTCTTAAATATCTTATCTCCCGAGCCTTTCCCCAACTATGTTGAGGTCGGCTTCCAAAATATCTATAAATAAGATATACAGAACGACCCATGAAAAATATGACCTACTACGAACTACTACGACCTTTTCTACTAACTCGTAGCCATTTGCTACGAGAAACGTAGCAGTATATAATGTAGCATGTAGGTCAATAAAATCATAGCATTATTTATGACTCGCAAGATTTCTCTCATTTATCCCTACAGTATACATGGACACTAGACTGAAGAATCATATTTGCAAGTAAACTCTGTTTTACTTAACAAAGCTGTACTTGATCAGATACTAAGCAATACGTTAACTGTACCTATGCAAATCAATTCAAATTACTTCCAAGAAGTAATCAATATTAACCATTATTTTCTCAGAAACGGGTGCGGTGTTCACTTTCGGCAAGTCTCACTTCGCCGACAACGAGCCGAGTCATTTCTTCATCAAGAACGATCCCATCGTCGCCATCTCCTGCGGGGATGAGCACAGCGCTGTTATATGCCGTGAGTACCTATTTTGTTTTACGGAATTCATCATCTGGATTATTTCTCTGAAATACAAAGAGTCTCTGCTAGACTGGTCATCATTGACCTACCCTTACCCCGATTTAATTTGGGATCGATCGATTTCCTTTTCTATTCTTCTCTGTCTGATGTGATCTAACAATTGCCTATAAATAACCAGATGTAGATTATAAAATAAACTCTCTAAATCGCACAAGCATTATTTTTTTGCCCATGGATTTAGCTTCTAGACAGCTTGGCCATCGGTAATATTGGTAGTGTTGGATAAAATCGTACTAAAGAGGTTCGGATGTCATAAGCTATCACCGTTGACTCAAGTGCTCGTTGACATTGCGTGTTCAGATCCTATAAGTATAAGTAGTCCTCGATCTTATTGCCCCATCGCCCACAGTATTGAGTTATTATCAATGGCTATTATCAGGTCGACAGTTTAACACGCCAATGTCAAGACGTCGATATGAGGAGTGAGGGTAATATATGGTCGGATTCCTGACTAAATTTATCTATGTAAGCACATATATACATTCTCACCCCATACTTCCTATATTTTCTACAAGATCATAACATGCTGAAGAAATAAACACTGCAACAATTACCTACATTACATGTCATCCGAACAGCTTACACTGATTAGCAATGATGTCAGGCTTTACTAATTACTAAGTATCTAATATTTTTCTAGAGAATGGACGTGTCTTCGTGTTTGGAGGCAACGCATGGGGCCAGTTAGGCCTAGGCCATAAGGACGAAGTCACGCGGCCCAGCTGTGTGAAATGGCTCAAACCACATAGAGCAATGTTTGTGGCCTGCGGGAGAGCACACACTGTCTTTGTCACAGGTAAACCTTTTTACTATTACCATTCCTGACATTAAGATGTACACCTATAGAAAGTTTGACAGTTTTTTTTTATAAATGAGGATAGAATTTTTTGTATAGAGGTTTAACATGCTGGTCTATCTATGTAAATCAGAAACTTAATTTAAATAAATATGGTAGAACAAAAAAACTCTGAATTCTACCTAATAGGCAGTACCGCCTTATTATGTGCACTAATACATATGGACAGTACCTATGTAATTTCAATTTATGTTGTACCAAGATGAAAATATGTTATTATATTTTTTCCTTTCGGAATTCCCCATCAGATTCAAACGCGATCTACACGGTGGGTTGCAACGATGAGGGTCAGCTGGGCACAGGAGACATGGAGCACCACATGGTGCCACAGTTCGTGGAGTTCGACGGAGACACGGGGCCCATCAGACAGGTGTCTGCCGGAAGCAATCACACTGCTATACTTACTGGTGAGCTAGTTATGTAGCTAGTCGACCTTTAATAGGTATCGCTAGGCCTTTTTCTACCTGTTATGCAATTTATGAACCATTTTTTATTTCTAAATGAACAGGGCCTCATAAAAGCTCTTGCTTTAATACCAAAATTTGAGTCCTCAGAATAATGCAATGCTTTCAGAGGTAGTGAGAAATGGTATGGAAACAATCTCTTGCAACAAGATGTCTTCCTTCACCTCTTTAACTTGTTGAGTGGTTAACGAGTGGAAGGAACATATCGTGGCACAAAAGTTTGTCTCCGTTCCAGGAGCTTGAAATTTCAATTAGTACAATTTTCTAAATATGTACTTGCCAAGACATTAAAAAATCCTTTTGTACCTACCGTGTTCCCGTTAACTTTTCTTATACAACTCGCATCTTTTGTTTGCCAACAGATGAAGGTCGAGTATTCGTATGCGGCTCCAACACTGAAGGTCAGCTGGGGCTGGGAGAGGACACCAGGTCGTGCGTCAAGTTCACCGAGCTCAAGTTCATGGAGAAGATCGCCTTCGTCGAGTGTGGATACTATCATACTGTGTTTATTACAGGTTGGTTCATTTGGAGTACTGGGTTGTTTGTGGAAAGGGTTCAAATATGGAATGAGCGTTTGTAGTCTCCAGATTTCTAGCTAGATAATAAAGCTTTAAAATCGAAGGTAGAAAGTATATGCATAGTTAAAAATATTACAAACATTAGTAAAATTAAAGACGTATTACCTGAGCATCACAAAACCATATCGAGTACTTCGTTCTTTACTATAGCATTGAAACACTACTTAAAGTTGTAGTACCTAATCGTAGCTGATACAATTAATCTGAAGCCATTTACTACGACGCTACTACGAAAACTAAAGTCAACATAAATTTTACTGACTTCTTTATGAAATTAATATTCATTTATGATATGGCGTTGAGTTAACAGCAATATTTAATCAAAATGAGTGTATTAGCATTAGCATGTTCCGTACAATAAACTTTACTATAGGTACCCTATAATATTTATTTCATATTTTCATTAATAACTAATGTTTACTTTGTCATTATATCAAACGCTGTGGGAATTGAACCGTATAAAAAATAATAGCCAGTCACCAAATTGGCTAGACTTGACTTGTAGGTACCTGCATAGGTATTTTACTATCAAATAAAAAGAAATGAAATAACTAGAATGAGAATACTGTAGCATTTCTACTACACTAACGTGTGCTAAGTATAAATGTAGATGGATGAAGAGGAAGAGGAAGACCTAAGAAAAGATGGATGGATTGCCTGAAAGATGATATGAATAGGAAGGGAGTGAGTGTCAGTATGACGAGTGACAGGGGAAAATGGAAGAAAATGACATATTGCGCCGACCCCAAGTAAAATTGGGAACAGGGCAGGAGAAAGAAGATCCCTTGACTAACAAACGAATGAACAAAAGTAAATAATCTCTGTTGAACAATGTACCATACTGAATTTTAATGTCGTCATCGTTACATAAAATTTCTTATCCCTACAGCAAAAGGTGCGGTCTTCGTAACTGGAGACAATGAGAACCAGAAACTTGGAATACCCAACAAACCAACCACAGTCTATGTTCCCGAAGTCCTACCTTTAAGCATTCCTATCAAGAGTGCCTGCTGTGGTGCTGCTCATACTTTCCTGCTCTCCATGGACGAAAGCAAGATCCTAGCCTTCGGGTCTAATGAGAAAGGACAACTGGGTCTTCCGAAAGAGGTTGAACATGTGAAAGAACCTACTGAAATTGATATGGAGAAGATGTTTGATGGTTTCCAATTGAAGCTGGTGGCTTGTGGAGCTATGCATACGGCGTTTGTTACAGGTATGTATATTGTTTTGGGAATAACTAGTAAAAAACCTTGTTTGGAAAATAAGACCTCATAAGCTTTTATCGTGAAAAATATGAAGATTAATGATATTGTACCTACGTACAAATGCAGGTACCCACGTTCGTTAGTCACGTCATGATAAAATAAAACAGCGGGTGACTAATTACACCTCTGCTATACAGCACATAAATTGCACAAGCAACAAAACATTTGTGTCACAGTGTGTAGTATTCATTTAATAAGTTTATATTTAGTGAATATTGAGGAAACGACAATTCATTTTGTTGAAAGCTCTATTCCTGTTTACTAAAAGCATTTATTGACACACATTCGATATCTAATGTAATTGGCTCATTTTCATTGTCACGTCAACATAAATAGTGAGTAAATTGCCCTCGTCGGGGCGGTATGATCAGTATTCGATTACCATTTGTCGTCGCTGGTCGTATTAAACTCGGCTTCACGTTGCAGACAACGGATTGCTTTACGCCTGCGGTGAGTCCCGACACAATAAACTCTGTTTGGAGGAAATCGACGATGCCGACAACGCGAACGAAGCCGTGCCCAATCAATACACACCTAAGCGGGTCACCGCTATGAATGGGCACATCGTCGACAACGTGGCCTGCGGGGGGTGCCACACGCTACTAACTGCCACCAAGGGCTCCAACGCGGACTTCACCAACAACGACTTCAGCGTTGTGCACGAGGACACTCGGCAGATCTCCCTCACCGAACTCCCGCCACTGCAGAAAGTGCCAGTCATGAACAAATCCGAAGAACAAGCGCATGTTATCGAGGACATCACGAACTCTAACGTTGACGTGCACAACACCGATAACCTGAATGGAAATGTGAACGAAGAGTCTGGATCGATAGATTCATTAGAAGCCAACGTCAGCGGCTCCCATATTGTAAACATAAACGACCTTGAGAACGAAAACGGAAGCACGCATGACGCGCCCGATATAAACACAGACACGATTGATCCGCCGCCCTCTAATGGAGAAGCAAAAGTTGTGGAGGTCATCGAGAATATGGACACAATGGCCGACAAGGCTGAAAGTAAAGTTGAAGAAATTGTTACTACTGTTACAGATAAAGTGAATGAGAAAGTAGAAGTAGTTGAGGAATTCGTTAAGAAGGCCGCCGTGATTTCTCCTGTAATACATGACGAAGCCAAGAAAGTTCTGGATATACCGGACAAAATGACGGAGGTGGCAAATTCGCCTCCACCGAAGACGCCGATATTACCAGAGCTGTTACACATTCCCGACTTAAGTCACATAAGTCCAGTGCTTAGTAAACACAGTGATGATGGACAGAAAAGTGAAGCGGGGCAATCTGAGAATGAGACTATACCGTGTGGATCAGACAAGTCTAGTCCGCAGACAGGTAAAACAAAGACGCAAGCTGTGATGCCTATCGTGAGAAGTGAAGATCATATAGATGTTCCTGAGGATGCAGAGCATAATGAGGAAGGTGACGTTGTAGTGCACAAAACTCCGGAAAAGGGACGATTTGCGCGGATGTTCCAGACTATCAGAGATAAGGAAAATTCTTGCATGGGGAAAGGGAAGGTTATCGAGGAGAAAGTTGTTGGTATGTACTTTTTCTGCATTATGAACCAACCACACATAGAGAGTACAGTTTGGAGTAGTTATATAATGTTGTAAATATTTCATCAATGCTAGAAGGGCGTAGAAGTAATTAATTCTTGTTAGGTGGGGTTAATTTATTACTATCTACCGACTAACCATAGATAAAAATGACTTTATTATCCGTTATTTTTTCGATATATAATCGAAATTAAAAACATAATATAAGCTTAGATATCCTTATGTCAAAAAAATGAAAATCTTAGGTACTAAGCTAAGTAAATCCAGTCTAAAGGATCTAAATCACTATATTTGTGTAGGTATTTTCTAAAAAAACTAATATATTGCAAAAATGAATGATAAACTTAGTAATTATTTTAATACTTTTCAGAAAATGTCCACAAAGGTATCGACACGGCTGAGGACAGCATCCACAAGGTGGAGGAGACAGTCGAGACGGAGATCAGAAACCAGACAAACTCCAGAACGTGCACGATATTATAAATGTTTCGTCTTCTATGTCTAGCTTAACATTAAACATTTCTATTATTGCTAGCTTATTATTTCACTGGTTTCTATCCAACATTTGGTACAGCAGATATTGGTAAATAGGCATTAAGTATTGTCCTGTTTGCAAGCGGCGGCACTAAAATGACATCACAAACCGTAAGACGAGCTGGTCGTCAAACCCGAGGCCTCTCGTCATCAACTCAAGGAGAAAGAAAAACAAAAGAAAATCATTCGTTCAGTAATAAAACTTGGAGGTACCTACTGAGTATTATTCTTATTCAAACTACCATGGTTGGGATTTGTGTAACAACTCATGTTGTGACTAACCTCCCCACTCAGAGACATTTAATGGTTACTTAAGCCATCCTTAGTGAGGGATTTGTATGACATTCCTTCACTAAGGAGTGACTTAAGTAATCATTAAATGTCTCTGAGTGGGGAGGTAAGTAAATGTTTTTTTTTTGAAGTAATAATATCTCTTTAGTGCTCTGAGCATGTCATCAGAAGAAGTTGTTCCCACAGAATACGACTGCAACCCACCGTAAACGACTAGGTACTCCAGTTTACCTCCTAAGAAAAGTCCCTGAAGTTGTAAAAGTATTGTCGATGAGAAATCACGATTACATAGATAGGTACTTTCCAATCGACATGTTTGCTTTGGATATCATGAAAACTACAATCCACACTGTAATGTTTATTTTACATCCTTTACCGATAAGGGAATGCCTACACAAAATAAAACACATTAATTATATAAACTATTATTTATTACAAAATAGCCTACGCTAAATTATTTAACTTTGTACAACACTAAAATAATTTAACTTGTCTCAGATTGGGAAAAGTTACTTAAAGAATATTTACGAGTAGGCATAAGAGAATAATATTGTACCAGTAAACTACGTTTACCTATACACTTCAGTGTAGTGTCACGTAGAAACTGAATCGTAGGTCAGCTAGGCAGTCGCTCCATTTAAACACTAGTACATACTCAGTTGCTTTCGATCAGACTGAAAAACAACCATAACATAGTCGAGACAAGGTTACGCAGATTATATCAATAAACTAAATAGTAAACAAAGCCTTTGTTTGATTATGTCGATAATATTGCATCTTGATAGGTATGTGCTCGCGAAGTTTCTTGCCCACCTCGCACACCGCTTTGGCTTTGCAATTTCTCATCCAAACAGCTGGAAGTTAAAACAAAAGAAAAAGTTTTTTACAATGTGACCCTCCCCTGAAAGCTTCAAAACGGTAATTCCAATTTCACTGCGACTTAAATTGAAAGTAATTAAACCCAGGTTTTCCAACAATATGAACGTCAATCTTTCTTGGAACAACTGTTTACTTCGAAAAAAAAACGAGAAATCTGACATTTATATTGACGGTAAACTTAGGCCAGTTTTGAAAGAAAATATGAAACTTACCGATTCTGTGCTTTGCGCGTATATTGCAGACGACTCCGCATACATCATCGACATGTTCAAAGGTCTCTCCAATCAGTACTAGCACCTGTAAATGAGTTAAGTAAATGAGTTAGGTATTCATTACCTTATGTCATCGTCAAATAGTACCTAACTACTTGTAATAAGTAGGTATGTAAATGTAGATTCAGTGGGTTGTACTCCACCACCCATTTACTCCTTTATACATAAAGACCCTGTGCACTCCCCTTACGTATTCCCGTACCTATATACACCCTTATATACAACCATACATATGTACTCCCCTATGTACGACCCTCATATACTTATAATTTCCCCATATGTACTCCCTAAAGAAATACTATTATGTTGATCTTACCCTATTTTATTAAAAATCTTTGACGTAGTAGTTACTTACCGTGTCTAACCAGATAGCATCCACATGGGCAGCCTTCTCCCCATCCAGTATGATCAGCCACCGGCCACCGGACTGGTTCGCAGGGTCCTCCCACTGAGGTTGGATGCCCTTCTTAAACACCAAGTACTCTTGTCCTAGATTCAGCTCTGAAGGTACTTTCATGTGGTGGTATAAACTGGAACATATATTATCATCAGGGGCCCGATTCTCCTAAGTTAATAATGTCAAAATCGAATAGAAATCGAATCGCAATATGATCGCAATAGCAGTTTTAGCCATATCTGGCATTCTGCTACTAATAAAAGACCAATCGCATTCGATTGACATTTGATTGGTGTGCGATTGGTCTGCTATTTTGGTGATTTTGTCTATACGGTAGTTTGCTGTACAATCATTTTGCAATCGTAAATCATTTGCAGACAAAATGATTCATTATTGAATGACAGAAAAGGATAAAAACGTTTATTTCAAAGAAAAAATAGCGGAATGCCACATACGCTTCAATCGTAATCGAGTCGGGATTGGATCTCAGTCGAATCGAGTCGAACATGAATCGTATGTCGCTTAAGTAAAATTAGGAGAATCGGGCCCCAGCTCTTTAACCCTGCTCTCATCGCTGAACACAGACCTAGGTATACCGAAAAGGTTGTTAAGTAGGTATAATAATACCTTAGCGATAATCGACACACTGGCTAAAGGCAGATTGACAAAATCTTTTGAAACCCAGGTTTCCTTAAGATATATTTCTTTTATCGTTAGTTAATGGTGTCCAAGCAATGATGTGGCGTTATTGTCGTTGTATTCAAGATATTCGTTGTCCATGATAGCATGTAGAAATTTGCGAACTGAATACTTTATATACAGGTACTTAATTGCCTATTACTAGGTACTTAATTGGCTTTTGTTCGAACCCTTACTTTTGTACATAAAAGAAAATTCCTTACCACCAATAGTCTTCAACGGTGTCAAATGTTGCCAGTTTTACCAAATTATCTGCCCAATTCTTCTTTTGATTTGTGAATAGCCAGAAACTCCACTCGCTTCCTAGCGGGTGCTTAACGTTGTCTAAAGTCTTCATTTCTGCAATATTCTTCTATCTGTAAAAGCATCAGTGCACTTCCATAAAAGACTTAGTAAAACAAATTGTTCTAATGATGATTACTGGACCGATTAAAAAATCTTTTCAATAATATACCTACAACCTTCTCCCAAGTCTAATAAATGCTGTGCTGAAAACCGGTTCAGTGAAACGTGAGATGATCGCGCATAAACATACAAAGGTACAGATACATATAGTTAGTAACTGAGAACCTCCTATATTGAAGTCAGCCTATAAAAGATAAAAGCAAGAACAACCGCAAATGTTCAATTTAACACCTTATACATACTTCTCAATTATGTCATAGTTAGATAATTTAAATAATAGCGGTTGACTATCTCAGTACCGTATCGAAACAAAAATAAGAAACAAAAAGCACTTACCCTAATTCACGATAAGCTGAGCACGTCCGTGTTGCTTCACCAACGGTTAACAAAGGAATATTTAAACAAACACAATACTTATAACGCAACAAACGTGCATTCAGTGCTTATTTTATGAATCACGATTTATTGGAAGTCCCGCTAAAGCTACCCACGGTGTTGCCAGAATATTAAAAAAATACTTTATGGTAGTATTTTTTTTGGGATAAGTACATAATAAACATTATTAGATTAAGTATCTATGTACAAAATGTGTTTATGTCAGACAGACTTTTCTTAAATGTAACCACAATTTAACAATAAGTATTTCATGGTATTTTTGGATTATAAAGCTTGGGTTTCCTAGGAAAGCGGTGCCGTCATATAGCGGCCGTCATATTACGGACGCAAATAGACGGTCGTCTTTACGGTGATGACATGTGGAAAGTTCCACGGCCGTTTTAACACACCGTCATAAACTTTTTGTTAATTGTATCATACTTACTAACCTGTTTTATTTAATATTTCTCAAATTTCACGACACCAATTCTGTTTTAGTTGATTTTTTCTATAATCTTTACTTTTTATAGTATATATTGCTTCGTGGTTACGAATGAAATCTATTAAAATTTCGTCGTCCTCGCTGCTCCAAGAGTTGTAACAAATGTTTGACGTTGTTCCAAAAAAAAAAACACAAATACGTATTAAAAAAGTTTCACCGCTTTCAATAAAACGTTCACCAAACTATCTGACACCGTCAAGACGGCCGTCATGCAAACGGCGGCACCGCTTTTTGAAGTTACGGCGTCAGTTACCGCTCTCTAGGAAACCGCCCCATTTTGTTTACATATGTCGTAGCCATATCGTAGATTTGACCACTTCATGAAAAGCTTGAGCATTTCATGAAATGGTTGCGTTTCATGAAATGTTCATGTTAATTTGACCAGATCGTTAAATCGTCAACATTTCTCGATTTTGTCATCCACGTCTGGCCGTATGGTATAATAGGGTATCCATAAAATATTTAATGTAAATCCACAATATTTTGGGAGTTTAATTTCATAAAATCTGGTAGTTGTGAAATTTTTCACAGCTCAAAATTGTCAGAAGGCAAAAAAACTTAGTTTTTTTTTCATAACTTCAATTGCAAATATTAAGAGTAAGAACTTGTTCATTGTCTTTTAAGTCCGACATACATAATAATTTAAATAAAATAGGAACTTTAGTAACATTTTAAGAATCTTAAAATAGAACACACGTAATCTAAAACGACGTAACCTGTAGGTTCACTGCCTCGTTGGTCTAGCTGTAGCACGAGGTCTCGGGTTTGATTCCCGGGTCGAGCCGAAATTGCTTTGCGGGTTTTAGAGACTTTCACGAAACTCCAACAGTTTTATGAACTTCCTTTAATATTTCAAAATACATCTCCATCGGAAATATATGGATAGTAGGATCGTCGATATATTATTTTCTTAAATATAAGATATTCCTCATGTGCAGTTTCCATAAAGTCATATTTTGACAGCCTGCAGTAATAGTCCATGGACTTCTTTGGCGTGGTCACCCTACTGTTCTTGATTTGTTTTATAACCTTATAATTAAAAAACGTTGTTCAACCAACGTAGAATTATTTTATATTATTATTATTTTCGTCGTACACTCTTTTGTCACTTTCTTCCTCAAACGAATTATTCAATTTTTCGCTGCGAGAATTTTCATTGCAGTCAACGGCCGCCATCTTCAAACGTAAATAAAGCGCTGGCAGCGCCCCTAGGGGCAATTTATATAACTATTTTACGATGTGATCAATTAATTTTGATCATTTCATGAAGAAGCCGAGCTTTCAGTTGCACATATCGAGAAACGATTTCTCATCATTGATTTGCCCAAGTCATATCATGATGTGGCCAATAGACAGTGAAACATTTCATGAAACGGGACCATTTCATGAAATGGTCGAGTCATTTCATGAAGTGGTCAAGTCTACGATAAGGCCACCACACATAGACAACGTTCTGGTGACGTCATTCACCGCTGTATTACGGCCGCTATATGACGGCACCGCTTTCCTAGGAAACCAAAGCTTTAGATGTATAAGCAGTAACGACCTCTGCTCTGCTTTATTTATGAACAAGCGGGAATTTCCCGAAAAATGCGTTTTCTCTTCAAATAACCTAGTCAGTTCAGTCGCTTATACATTAGAGCGCTTTCACGCTAGCATATTGTCGCGCTTCTACATTCGATTTGGTTAACGTTTAACAAAATATCCATCACACGTGCACGCTCGTTTTTAGAGTATTAGAGCTCTTACACACGACCAGCATGTTCCCAAAGGCGGAGGTAACTGCAGCCGTTGACATTTCAACTTCGAAGATCAGCGGCAACCATTGTCTGCTCTCTTAGTACTGTAAAATGGGGTGAATAGGGATTAAGAGGTGAATAGGGATAAAACCAGGAAAATATTACGCGCTCAATAGTAATTCAAAATTCGTAAAAATTCTATCATTTTTTTATAGTATAATAGTAGAATTTTGAAAGTTCTTATGGGCACACCGAATATGCATGACGTTAGCTGCAAATGGAAAAAAATGCATTTGATAAGGACGTCTCTTTGTGGTCGTTATTTTAGTTACAGAAACTTTGCTCACAGTAAATTATTTGACGGCAATAGAAGACGATTGTTTATTATAAACGTTATTTAGTTTTTGGGCCATCTTTCTTATACATTAAAGTTAAGTCTCAATTGTTAATAATTCTTAATGTTTTTTGATAAATAAGAAATACATGTAAAATCTGTCGTTTTTGGGGTGAATGGGGACGTCCCAGGGGGTCAATTGGAACGAAAGGGGGGTCAATAGGGATGAAAACAAGTTGAATCGGGGTGACTGAAGTATGAATAGGTACAGGTTTGTAGGGTTGTCACTAAGTAATTATATCTTTTTTTTTTACCCGAATGCCAAATAATGGTATTGTTTTTCATAGTATGTGTGTTTATAAATTTCTTTAAGTGTACCTACATGTGTAGGCAATAATTTAGTCTATTCATGTTTTTGTCTAGAACTTTTATTTCATTATTAAGGCAGTTATATTCATATAACACAAGTAGTGCCAACCCTAGCAAATTTCCCTATTGACACTATTGTCGTCCCTAATAACCCCTAATTTCCGATGAATAGGGATAGCATCTATTTTTGTTTTTTTGCTTAAACCGAAAGGTTAATTCCATAGTTTTCAATTAGATATCACAGATTCACCAAGACTCAATCATTACAATCCTGATACGACAATATATCCATCAACAACAAATATAAAATTGTTCATAAAGTTTGAAATTGTCCCTATTCACCCCATTTTACGTACAGGAGTAAATTGTAAAATGGCTTTATTATTAAAATCACTTTACCTACAACTTCTTCCCAAACCGCCATCCATGCTCTATTTTTTATTGTTTTATTACTATAATCTTTCAATTTATGACCTAATCTTGCGGAAAAGCTATTTATTTAATTTTATTGCGTTCGTTTGGACGTGCGTGTACGATTTATCGTTTTAACTTATGTGTTTGTGTATTATGTTATTCTTTGAATGCTACATTTGATCTGGTGGTGAGGTGGCATCAAAACCGGAAGAGGAAAAATGAAACACGAATTCAATTTTTATACAAATTGGTATTTAATGTTTCATGGTATACTTTTGCATCGTTGAAATGCTGTTACAATGACCGTCACAGACAGAACAGTGTTAAATCAAGCCAAGTGTTTTTGAATAACATACATAAAAAGTGCTAAATGTAAAAATATGTTACCTCCTTTATAATACTAATAATTTATATCCTGCAACCAACAAGCTAGCACATATCGACACAATTACATCTATAGATTACAACTAATGCACACTTTAGTACAAAAGTCAGACTTACAATTTAAAGTTTTCTAGCCACAGACGTAACATGCACGTTATATTAAGATAAATTATGTGAGACAACTCCTTAACTTCAACCTAAATATCATTCTCCTGATAGCTAATCAATGGTTAGAAAACACAACAACAACGTATGAGACAGCTTACTGTATTGCTAAAACATCTCTTCTTAATCATAATATTGTTTTAACCACTACTCCTTTTCTCGAATTCATAAAATCGAATTAACTGAAAAGGCGGACCACTGAGTGTACACTAACGGATGACAAATCGATTAAATGTCGCAATCGAGTAATCGATTTGTCAGTCGAGTACCCTCGCCTATCATAAACAACATTCTGTAGACATTTTACCTAGCCACCCCATACCGCTGTCACATCAAATGCACGAACGTTAAGTGGCAACTAAACAGTGTAAAGATTCTTAGTTGCCGAACTATGTTTGACCATGGTGTCCCGATGGACTTGGAAGCCGATTTTCCCGTGGATGCCCAGTTGCTCTTTAATTTTTCTGCCTATTTCGATGTTGGCGTGCTGCTTCGAAGTGTCGGCTGTCCAAACGCCTGTAATACAATGACAGGTTTTAAAATATAGATTTTTAACTTTAACGCGCCATACTGTCTATGGCTAAGTTGGGAACTGCAAAATCATTTGACGAGGACTGTAACTATGAAGTTAGAGAAACAATAATGTAACAAAATTTGCTAGTGATTTCGAGTCAGTAGTAGACACTATGAATATGAATAAAAACAATCACAAAATTGTTCCATTTTATTATTCTACCTAGTCAAAGGTCAGATAGTTAAGTTTAAAGAGGACAACACTTACCAATTTTGTCGATTTTCGCTCTAACGTTAACAACAGCACCACAAATTTCTTCAGAATGATCGAAATTTTCGCCGATTAGGAGGAGAACCTGTTGACAACCATATGATACAATTACTTTCTTGCTACATATGTATAGATGGAAAGTTACAATGTAGATATAGGATACATAAAAAAGGACAGCAGTTTAGACGGGGCACACCCTACCTTAAGGCCGGTTTACACTTTGCGAAGTGTGAAGTGATAAGTGTTAAGCGTTAACTTTACGCGATAAGTCTCAAGTGTTAAGTAATATTTTCCATCTCCGTTTACACAGTGTTTAGGAAGAAGCTCATAGTGGTACTGTCCGTTGTGCATAGTGTCTCTAGAAATGGAAGATGAACAGAGCCTAATATTGAGACAAATAATTAAGGAGATTGTATCTGTTGTGGTATATGATATAGAAAATGAACTCAATTTTGAAATCGGGAATTCCCATCGCTTCACTCAGTTTCAATAGGGCCGCATCTCTCAACGGTTTGTTTTTAAATTCTGCGCACTTTACATTGTATAGGCATTCAAACTTTATGTATTCTTGTACGAATTTTAAAGTATGTTGTTCCGTCCACTTCATTTTCGCTTTGAACTTGACACTGCGCACTTAAGACACACGTATTTACACACTGATTAGTACAGGCAAATTGCGAGAGAGGGTAGTAGAAAAGTTGAGAGGGGGTAGTCACTTAACAACAAAAATAGACCTTGATTCTATTCACTCGCACTAATCAATAAGTACTAATCGCACGTATCACTTAACACTAATCACTTTACGCTTCCGTTCACACCTTGATTACTAAACACCTGCACTAATCACCTGCAGTGTTAACTTAACAAAGTGTAAACCGGGCATTAGTCAAGGCAGAAGTGTCATAGACTTTGTATTAATTTAAATGCATAAAATCGTGATATGGCTGATGGTCACTGTTATTAAAGTGTGACATGAATAATTCATCAGTTAATTAATAAATTATGATATCTGTTGTACTTGAGGCATCAATAAGATATTCCTATGCAAGCTATGATTTTGTCAAAATTATGTGTCAAAAGTACATTAGATATAATTTAAATGAAACAACTAAATGAGATGTATTCAAAGTAGGTCATTTCAAGGTATCAAGTTGAAGCTCTTGAATGGAGACATATTCCATGTAGGTCATTTCAAGATAGCGAGTTAAAAGGCCTTGAAACATTCGGACCACAATACATACCACATCTAACCAAAAGCGATCCAGATCGGAGTTACGCTGCTTCTTCTCAAGACTGATGAGCCAGCGGCCACCCATCTTGTTGGCATCATCTTCCCACATGGGACGGATGCCTTGCTTGAACACGGCATAGTCGTGGCCTTGGCGCAGCTCCGACGGTAGCTTAATGTGGTGGTACAGTCTGGAAATAAAATAAAACAGATATTAGTGTATAGAATAATCTAATTGGGAAGCAGCTGGTCTTAACTGGAAAGACATTGAACTTGCTACTCAAAATTGCAGGGAGTGGAAAAAGCTTTCAGTCCCATATAAGGGTAACTTCGTAATAATTGGAATATTTGGCAGTTCAGTGAGTACTATTGAAGCAGAATTAGTAAGAATTTTTGTTTTCTTCTACAAGTAACCAGTAAGTTTGGTACTGACCCAAGGGCAGTGCAATTGAATGCAACACCTTTTTGGAAATATAAAACTTTTACTTTTAAACTTATGTAGGTAGTTACAGAATTTAATATATTTTGAAAATTTATTTTTGGACATTTAGTTGATATAGATAATAAAATACCTATAAATATGTTTAACAAGAAAACAGTAATTTCTTTGTTAACATTAAAAGTCCTTGAAAACTTTCTTAGTTAAAAGCTTTTTAAAGTTCATTAAATATGTAAACAAAATTGAAAATATGTGTAAATACTCTATCAAAATGGTTTTAGTTACTCACAGTACAATCAAAAAGTCATGATATTAATAAGATGTGTCATAATAAAATTAGTGTCAGCAAATAAAATGTTATCAATACAAACAAAATAAACATACGTAGATACTGCAAAAGCTTTTCTGTGCAGATAATAGTATCTGTTTCATAGCAACTTACCTCCAGAAATCTTCAACCGTATCGAATGTAGTTAATTCAATTAGGTTCTCCTCCCAAGTCTTGTTCCTGTCATTGTCGTAAAACCAAAGACTCCAGGTGTTCTGCAGAGGGTGCTTGATCAGGAACTCCGGCGGGACCTCAGCATTAGTAGTGCCTTTGGTCTCTGTCGTCGCAGACCCCTTGAACACACAAGTCATTATATTTTATACTTGAATCCTAACCTAAAAAATCACTTATCAGGAAACCTGATAGTTAAGAAATATTATTATTTTCGAGTGTTAGAAAGCTATTATAACCAATACTTGGTTATATAAAACTGGTAAAGTAGCGAAAAACACTACAAACGCGAAACAAATGCAACAGTGAAAGTTAGTGCAGCCACATCAGCATATTCCGTAAAAAGTAAAGGAAGTACGATATAATTAGTGCCTAATACAGGTAGACGATGCAATTAACATCACAAATAATTATAACTACCCACCTCTACTTCTTCAGTATTATTTCCAGCCATGTCACAACTCACAAGAATCTCACGATGCAATTTTTTTTACAAAAAAGAAAGACTGACGGATAAAATGTTGCAAGCCTAATTGACAGATTTTTTGTTTCCTTTTGTGAATTTTGACAGTGCTACTTTTATCAGTAGCCAGTTACATTTTGATACACCACCGTCATGCCGTTTTTTAAAAGATAACTAAGAACTTTTTACTTTATTCCTACCGATATGTTCAGATTTTTCTTTAAAAAAATAATACCCTTCTTTACCTACCCATTTTTTTAAGATAGTAACATAAAAAATCAAATGTCAACTCGGGGATGCCAGAAGAAAATATCCATTGATGATTCGATCTCTAAAACCTTTTTATTATTTAAGTCAGTAATTAGATAGGTAGTGCATTGACTGATTTATTTTTGTTAAAAGTATTGTAAACTTGCCCACCAGAATACCATTCTTTAGAGAAATTACATAAAAAATGGGGATTCATTATCTTTTTTAATCGATACAAATATTTTATTTGGCAACATAGACCTGCTATCAAAATAGATCCTTCAATTCAATTTGCCATTTCCTTCAATTTCAAGAGAGCGGCTTCGTTCCTTTCCTACTCTTGGATTTACCGGTCCCGTCCATCTAGATATCCAATAAACAGTGCAATTAACTTTGAATAGTTGAAAATGTCGGTCCAAACGTTACTACTAGACTTCTCGCTCGACCCCGCCCGGCTGGGAGACGAAAGCGGCCAGAAAACAGTATTCGGGCAACTGGAAACGGTGCTGAAAGAATACATACCGAATCTTATTTTAGCCGCCGAGATAAAACTAGAAGGCGGTTCGCTGAAGCTTTTGACTGGCAAGAAGGGAACAACGGTGTCCGTGAGACTGTTTGACCGTGGCCTTGTCACTGTAAACATTGAATATTACAAAGAGGAGAATGAGGAACCATTAATTAACCTCAAGGTAAGCGCGCCGTCTTACATTACATTAACAAAATATATGATAGTACGCCACTATAAGCAATAACGCGTTTGTATTTTACATAAGAGGACTTCCGTCCACTATAATCTTCCAATCACGACGCTGAGCGCTCTACGATCCAAATTTAAAATAGGGTTGTTCAAACATTCACTGTATTAAGTAAACATGGATTTTTTTCGTTAGTGATGAAATTTGTGGTGATACAACTCGAATCATTATACACACTTTATTCCATTATTCTTATTGGTATGCCTAGTTCAATCAATAATAAACTGAATAAATTAAAGTATAAAAATAATAGTAGCAAAGTAAAATCTCCCTCTGAATGCTAATAATCTGAATAGGGAAATTAATAGTTTTTTAAATTAAATAGTTACAATTAAAATTTAAAACACATGACAACATGAAGATAAATATCATTATAAATACATTAAAGGTTTTTAAAATATAAAGTTAAACAGTTATCCTATCCTTCAGTAGTTGATAGCAATTTTCTTTTAATTAAGCTCTTACATTACCTCACCTAGATTATTATACATTTTTACGTTTATTAGCCTTCAAAGGGTTAAATAAATAATCAGATAACATAATGGTAAATTTATGCAAAGGTTGAGCGTATAAATTTGTTTTCTAGTGCTCTAAACTACTGGAAAGTTCGGTAAGAATGTCATTGGACTGCGAAAGGGTAAAATTATTCCCGCCAATCAAACGGGGTTATAAATTTGATGTTTATCTCACTAGTTCAGGTTAGCGACCGTACTGGTTTCATATTTTATTATTACCCCTATTTTAACTTAGTATGGTGACATTACCCTTACGTAAATATTTATTTTGGTTTTAGATTTCTATGTATTTTTTTCTTTTATTACAATTTCATATTTGAAAGTGAAAATACACTCTTTATTTTTATATTTATTTATAGTTTTAAATATAGAAACACGAGAGCACCGATTATTGCAGTTATTCTTCAATATATTTTTATCTTAATTAAACCATCACATTTAGTAACTTTTTTCACTGTTCACAATTTTAATTTTATTCATTCCTTCATAATAATATTTGTGTTTCCAGTTTGTTTTCATTCTTAGATCAGCAGAAGCATTGTTTTGATTATAACATTTATTTAAATTAAGTCACCCATATAATGATCTATTTTCGCCAATAATTTTCATAAGAAAAAAGTTGAAACAATATTTATCTGAGAATGAACATCTCACATTTGATAACACATTCATAGACACAATCCAGACTCCTTTGTGTCTTGCATTGCCTTTATTCAGGTCTTGCATATAAAAGGCTAATTGACTTCCCGCTTTGAGTCTCAATTGAGAAATAACAAATTCATACCATTACCAAATTGTGTACAGTCAAAAATCACATTGTCAACTTCGATTTCAAAATTTTCACTCACTGGCACTTTAAAATACTATCATAACAATGCACATAGGTTTACTTCATCTACATAACAAGATTATGCTTTGTACACCCATCCAATTTTATGAGTAATGTTTCTATGCATGTAAGCCTATAAGAGTTCTCCCAGTAGCAAACTAACTGAATCTTCCAGTAACCAAGAGGACGCTCAACCTTACATTTTTTGGCCTAAAATTTGTACTACTATGCATGTTAGACTACCTGCATTCATTTTTCGTTTTTTGTTTTTCCTTCTTTATGATTTATTTTTTCAATAGTCGGCGAGAGTATTGGAAAGTCAACTGAAAAAATACATCAGTATCATAAAATCTCAAGCTTACGCGCCGTTAAAGCGATGCCTCTTCGGCAGGTATTACCCGACCTCAGGTATGTGCCACCATTTTATTTTACGCTATTTTGATTTACAGAAGCAGGTTTCTAAATAAAAAATACCTTGTTAGTAGCCCCATTCTTTAAAAGAACGAATTTGGATTAATAAACCCCGTGCTTATAAGCCTCTACTTGCATTGAAAAGCAATTCTTAGCCTAAGCCTTATTTAAAAGAATAGAGCTAAGAAATGTCTGCCAGATTTGTTACCCATCCAACCAACCAACCGATTAGTTATATTATATTTGTTCTAACTACAATATGTGTCCCCCTATCCTTTACTCAGTTGTACGAATAACCACTGCTGTACTTAAATATTACAAACAAAGTTACAGCTTAACCGATTCAGTGCGGTGGGTATTTTTCCTAACTTTGGGTCTATTAGCGAACAAATGTTTCGTAACTTTTCTGAGGCCCCAATTGCCAGAGACATTGAAGGCTCCTCTCGAGCACCACCTGCCATGAAAAGTGACTTAAGGTTACTTCTTTTCGTTTCTATGATAGGACCTGAATGATTAGTCTTTTGCAATGGCCAATTATTATTTCAGCATATTGCATAGCAAAATAGAATGAAAAAATGTGTGAAATAAATACTTTGTTATAAATACTGGAAGCCAGCCCCAATATAGCTGGGAAAAATCAAATTAGGAAGATGGTGATGGTGGTAGATTGCCTGGCATTCCTTCTGCAACTTGTGCACTCAACCACACGAGTAACAGTGGGTGCTTATCGCCTAACCTTGAACGAGTGTCGGGGGTCTGCTACAGTATATATCTATGGTCACCACTTGTTTTTTGGCTAGTCGTAATCCAGCAGCGAACTTAAGCGGTTTAATAACATTAATTAATTAAATTCATTTCAAGTGTTTACAAGTGAACATCTAACAGAAATGTCCGCTAAAAAAAAGTACTCATTTTGGGCAGGTGCTGTAAACCTTTTGCTATAAGTTTGGCTCGATTGATCATTTATTTATCTTTTTATTGCTAAAAGAATATTTTACCCTGAAGCAGTAGCGGTACAATTCAAAACGGGTTTAAAACTCCACCTCTTCCTAGTTTTTACATCTGATATTATTAATTAACTATTAAAGTTACAAACCTAACTTAAATGTAGGTAAGTCAAATATTTTTAAAAAGCTCAATCATAATTATTTTGTTTATTGAAAAGGTTGAAAACTCCTGAAGTACACGCAATAGCCTGAAACTGATATTAATTTCGTTATCTGCATGACAAATAAAGACACCTCCACTCAGGGGAAACCCCAGGGCCCCGATTCTCCTAATTTTACTTAAGCGTCATACGATTCACGTTCGACTCGATTCGACTGAGATCCGATCCCGACTCGATTACGATTGAAGCGTATGCGGCATTCCGCTATTTTTTCTTTGAAATAAACGTTTTTATCCTTTTCTGTCATTCAATAATGAATCATTTTGTCTGCAAATGATTTACGATTGCAAAATGATTGTACAGCAAACTACCGTATGGACCAAAATCACCAAAATAGCAGACCAATCGCACACCAATCAAATGTCAATCGAGTACGATTGGTCTTTTATTAGTAGCAGAATGCCGGATATGGTTAAAACTGCTATTGCGATCATATTGCGATTCGATTTCTACTCGATTTTGACATTATTAACTTAGGAGAATCGGGCCCCTGCAATGTCATTTTGACTGGGTTTCACTGGTAACAATGTCATGCTAAAAAAAAAACCGCCTTCCACACTGAATCGGTTAATGATTGCACACTAAATATGATACACGTACTATTAAGACACTGACCAAACTTATAAAAAAAAAACATTCCCAAAAGGTCTAGGTTCTGGATACAAAATACTGACAATACAATTTGAATTCGCAGACGAACGCCTACTAGAGTACGACATCGACGCAGTAATATTCGACGAGCAATCTCCTTTCCAAAGAGTTCAGATCGTCCATTCCAAGACTCTCGGCAATATGTTGGTGCTAGACGATTTACAAAGTAAGTTTACTCAACTAATACTTCACTTCGTTTGTTCAACTGATAACACCTGTAACCTACTTCGATTGTTCTGACAGATATATCAGAGGCTGATCTCATTTATACTGAAACTTTGATGCAGAGGGGCAAAGAGAACTATGAGGGCAAAGAAATCGTCATCTTAGGTAAGGAACTCTTCGCTTTCCCGCCTTTTATACCATAAACAAATGGGGCTTTTTTGCACGCAAATGGAACTTAATAAGGAGGATTTAGGTATTGTTAAGCAATTTTAACACGGTTCTGCTTTATTAAGATGGCGGATCATAAAACCCTAGACGATGGTTGCATTGGTAATGCATGCGTAAATAATGATTGTCTTGTTAACCCTTCGGTCATCTTGTTACGCATCCAATTGACTCTCGGACACCAATGAATTGAAACTAACAACAATAATGTTCTCGAATTGACACTTTGAAATATATGTTGATGCATTCGTTTTGCAAAGACTTCTTTTATAGCTGAATCTTTGATTTAGGCCTCCCAGGACTTATGTAGCTTATGTTCAGAGTACGCTGAGTGAATTCAGATAATACAGAGACATAGACTTTCACCATATTTGCAACCTTAGAATATTATTATTCTAAGTTTGGAACTGATCTAACTGTAGTAAGCCTATATGCAGTGACATTAGGCTAATCTCAAGGTTTGCATCGTAAAATCCGCATGCATAAAATAACGTCATCGTCTATTTGCACAACTAATACCCACGGTTTCACCCGGTAACCACTTCATGAAGCCAAACCCTTTCATTATTACGTAAAATGCATCAATTGGCACAGTTTCAAGTATGTTAACCTATTTGCACGATATTTTTTTCTAGGTTTTCAGTATTTCTCTTCTATCTAACCCCTTGCATGACCCGCTTACTCTCAATAACAGGGTACTAATTGTTTCAAGGTGGCGGCGACGGGGCGCTCCTATACGAGCTGCTCAAGGAGAAACCTAAATACGTGTGGATGTTGGAAATCGATGAAGTAGTGATGACTGCTTGTAACAAGTACCTGCGGCCCATATGCGGCGATGTGCTCGAGAGAAGAAAGGGGCCTAATTATGAAGTAATTTTTTGAGCTTGTTTGAAGTGCGGAATTTAGGATAGGACATTTCATTTGGGGTCATTAACAACATTCACTGGTCGCGATGCAGACTTACATAAACATCGTATACATAACAATGATTCATGGTATCATAACACCATTAGACCATACTGGGATACCTAAGTAATATGCAATGTCCGTATTTTCAGCATGTTTAATAGATCTTACATGCTGTAAATATTAAGGGGTTGTATCAAGGTACTTTGGCCATGGTATAATATAATCGTGCTAAGACGATTTAAAACTTACTATATGTATAGTCGAGTAGGTACATAGAATATTAAATTAAACGCTGATTGTCTTCAATTTGGACAATAACGAGGTTAAATGAGGGATCAAAGTATTATCGAAAGTTTTAATTTTCATAGATTAATTTCAGCTAGACGGTACTAGGCCAATTTTTACCTTAATTAACGGTTGTCTGCGGTTCGTCTGTGTAGAACTATATTTAAAAAGATCACTATGGGGGATTTGGCGACTGGCGACATAAACAGTATGTCACGTATTTGCCAAACAGTTTTTAAATTACTTGTTTTAGATTTTTTTTCCCCTCTTCACTGATTATATTTTCCTGTTTCCGTGCAAAAAATAGAACTTTGATAGTCCTCGTTAAAGCTTATCTCTTACACGTTCCAAAAATCGTTATCGTTTTGAACACTATGTTAAATAAACAGGTCTAAAATGATATCAAAAATCTAAGCCATTAATTGTCATAATAACTTTTAAATCATAATATGTAATAATAAATAGAGGCGTCCCAGCTGATTATCGGCTACGGCGGCTGTTCTCCTTTAAGAAGATTAGCCAACTGCGCAGGACATATTATAATGCACATTGCACAAGCATTTACGCACACACGTGAATCATAAAGTTTTATTGCATACCTATATTTTATTATAACTTATAAAATCAAATACCTTTACATCATATAGGCGAAAACTTACTAGTTCCTAAAATTTAACTAGTACAAGAAATAAATTCCCACTAATAACATCGGAGGCATGATTCATTTGAGTTTTGCATGCGATAGCCAAATAACTGTAGGTAGGTACTACATTTTGCTGTAAATATACTGGACTATTTATAGCGTGAGGTGTCAACTCGGCTTCTATTTGGGTTAGGTGAAACTGCATTCGATGTATAACGGAATTTTAGTAATTATGATCGCGAAATAGAAATAGACAGAATTTGCAAGTAAAAAGTTTTGAAGTAGTTCCCCCATCAGTTATTTTGTATTTCTTTGTAGTGATTTCGCGCCACGTCTTATCAGAGGCCACGAAACTACCCCATATTACAATGGACTATCTTTGATATAATCCGGGATTTAGATGTTACAGCAAGAGACAATGACTACCACAGTCCTCAGCGCCGGATTAAGAAAGAAAATACTGGCCCATCCCATAGCAAAATTAGCGCAGGTCTTACTCTTATAAAGACAAGCTTCTTGCTAAATTATACAGACAACAAAAAAAACTGTTCAGTTGTTACGGCATTGTCAGTCTTTCAATAATCTAGTTCGATGTAAAAATCACTTTATTTTTTACGCATTAGGTCTGTTATTAACAGATCAGGTACATTTTAGTTCCCAGACTACAATTTCGATTTGACGAAGTGCACAATCGCGCATTTTAATGAAATTATTTTTTAATATCTCCTTATATTCTAATCTTCCAGGTAATCGTGGAAGACTGCATGCTGACCATAAACAAGTTTATATCTGAAGGCAAGAAGGTGGACTATATCTTCGGAGACCTCACTGATATCCCCATTTCCGAGTCCGCGTGTGGCGAGCTTTGGGAGTTCATGATCACCATACTCAACTCCTCCTTCAAGATCCTCAAGCCTAACGGGAAGTTTATGACTCATGTATGTATTTTTTTAATATTTGAATTCAACAAGATTTTTATTGATAAACTATTGAATGTGTAATCTAGTATTTGGGGCAGAACTGTTGTAAAAACTAAAATTATAATTAGTATTTGCGCATTAATTGGCAATTATTTAGTGTTTAAAAAAATGTAATCAGGCCTAAATTGGCATTGGCCTTATTATGCATACACGAATTTACAAATACGTCCTTGGCATTTGTTAAACTCGTGTTTTTGGTACAAGACCCTATTAGAACTCATCGTCATAATATTCCAAAGGCGAATATGCCAATTTGATGTCTAGTCGGCGACCTCAATCACTTACGCCGCAAGCGCTATAAATTGCACATTGTTAATATGTACCTCGTATACGCGAATATCATGAACGCCCAACTTTTAGGCCCCTCAAATAGTAAAAGATAATTTCTGCGTTGTGAATATGTTTTCCTGCGGCTTCACGCCGCGTCCCGTGGAAACTACTGGCCATACCGGAATAAAATATAGCCTATGTTAGTCGGGGTCAGTTCCACGAGACAATTAATCGAGGCTTCGATGCAAGATGTAGTTCTACAGACATGCCATGTGCATACATGCAGCAAAGGCCCAAATCACGAGCCAACTGTGAAAGATTTTTTTAAATTGGTTCATTAGTTTCAGGAACTTTAGGGTGGCATAGATGAATGCGAAAATTCAACATACTCAAAAAGCTGTTATTTTTCCAGGGCAACGGCGCCACCTCACCGGAATCTCTGGAACTGTACGAACAGGAGCTCGCGAAACTGAAGCCCCCGGTCAAGTACACGAAGAGCAAAGCCTTCGTGCCGTCCTTCCTCGAGGACTGGTACTTCTACCACATAGCCTTCGAGACCACCGACAATGGGGACGCTTAACACCACACCAAAGACAACCAAGCATACTTTTTACTAAGTCATTTTAAGGCCATATTCCTAGGTATAACCACACATAATAATTTTAAAGCTCTGTCTGAATTAGGGTACGTTTTTTACGATTTTGAACGTAGATTTGCTGTACTGACTGTCGGTTTTGTAATAACATTTCTGATTAGATTAACTGGTGCGCAAACCCTAGTGTGGACTTTGCAGATTTCTTTGAAAGAAATTGACGACCACTTTACAGAGTTATTTTGTATTATTGAAACGAATGTTTTCCTAAGTTTTAGATGTGATATACATTTGACCGACTCTGCGGGTGTCGAGCGCGGAGTTGCAGCACCATACGGTATTAAAGCAGCTTTAGCTTATACGCGTGTAGGTTATAAGAAATGTAGTCACACTACAGATTTTTCCGTATTATTAGTATTAGTTGGAAGTTTACTGTTATTTGTATTGATACATGCTTGTTCCTTTAATTGTTTTATGGATAATAAAAGTATTTTGACAATGTTGTGTTTTAGTAAAGATTTTAGCTATGCTCCTAAACGTTGAGGAGTTCCCTCAAGAATACACAATAGAGAAAATGTAGTTATTAAATTCTTGACCGTTATTTGAAGCTTACTAGTTTGAGATAGGCACCTACGTGTTTTCCGCTTTTATCTCTGTCCTTTTCTACCCCATATCTTGCATCTCTCTCGCACACCGACCAGTTTCACTCCCCACCAGGCAGGAGGCGACGAGTGTTCTCGGCGGCCACAGTTCGTCATTGGCGTCTTGTTTTCCGCCCGAGAAGGTTGGTCTAACCAACCGCTGTAGTATTTCGTTGAAAAATAAACTCAGTGCTCTCGCAGAACACAGGTGAGTTTATAATATTTTATACAATTTGTTAACGGTTTTACCGTTCGATATTCGATTTTGCGAAATCAAGTGTTAATATTTTGTACATCTACCCCTTTTTTGTCACGAGTTTCTTCCGTGTACTTTTTTTTTCAGTAATTTGTTTTCAGAATGAGTGACTTATAAAGCAAATACGGATGCGGTAAATAATAAAGCTACCACAGCCCGTGCACGTGACTATGGAAAAGAAAGCAAGCCCGAAGTTCCTAAGGCACCTGTGGCCCTAGTTCAATCCTGCAAGGCGTTCAACTTTTTGACGTAAGTTATGACTTTCCAGGCGGGTTGCCTAACATTGTATCAAGACAAATGATAAAACAAAAAGTTCTATTGATAGCTGCAAATTCTGCCAGCTTTCTTTCCAATATGTTTCTTGTGCCCAAAAGGCGACGGAAAGAACCGTCCAATACTCAATCTCAAGGTTCTCAACAAGTTCATAATTACGGAACCCTTCAGTTTAATAAATGGTTTTCGGGTGCTAGAGTTTCTTCAGAAAGACGAATGGCTGTGCAAGTGGATCTCGCCCAGGCTTACTTCTACCTTCCGGTAGCCGAAGGTCACAGATATGTTCTTCGACTAGTATACAGAAGAAGACTGCTTCAGATTACGTGCCTACCATTTGGCTTAAGCACGGCACCCAAGACCTTCGCCACAGTGACCAATTTGGGTGGCTCAAACTTTGAAAACTCAAGGGTTACTCATAATTGTGTATCTCGATTTTCTGGTGGCTCACCAAGATATATTTGCCTACTTTGGGATCATTTGCACCATGTTTTGGATGGCAAGTGAATAAATCGCAAGCATTATCAACAAGATAATTACAAAACGCACTACGTGACAAACAGCACGACAAACTTAGAAGACCTGCATAGCTTGATAGGACTTTTAAACTTCGCAAGTTTTCGTTGTTCCATACGGCAGACTGCATTACCGGGCTCTCCTCACTTTCCTCAATGCAGTGTTGAACAGCAATCTATACCTACCCTATTCATGGAACCGTGAGCCAAACGGTGAACAAACCATAAAAAGGGTTCTTATAAGTCACGATTGAAGTAATGATCATATTTTATAAAAATAACTACGAAAGTAATATACTGACAACATTAGAAATGATATTTTAGAACGATGTCTGTGGAACTTATGCAATCTTTTCAAACTTAATTGAAATCAAATATGTATAAAAAAAATGCCGTAAATTATTTTCTTAATTTTAATGAAATATGTAGTAAATCGTTTACATGTAAAATGAACCTAGAAGTCTTGACTGTCATACATAGAACCCTACTTAATTGAAGACCACAGATACTAAGAACATTTTACATAAAAATGTGACGTTTTTGTCATCGGTCGGGTTATACCCACCATTTTGAAAAAGTGTCATTCTTTGGTTACATTGTGGGCTCACGGCTCGGTGAATGGAGTATAGCAATGTTGAACCTACCAGCAGATACCTTAGCAGATCTAAAGTGGTGGCTGGTCAGCTGCCACCAAACCTTGGATATTCATTCGCCACTTCCCTGTCACCTTATAACCACGGACGCCTCCGATGTAGGATGGGGGCACAACTGAACGGAACTCCCGTAATGGGTTCATGGAACGAGAGAGAAAAATGCTTTCACTGCGATCTGAAAGAGATGCTTGCAGTATTAACTGGAAAATCACGGCAAGTTGCTAAAGAGATCAACAGCCATTTTTCAATGCAGAAATGGGACTGTGGTGTCATATCTAAGAAATCAAGGTGGCACCCGATCAAGGAGCCTACCGAACTTGACGTACAGAGTATTCAGTTATCTTGAGCTGTATCAAATCTATCACGTCGTGAATCATATACCAGCCCTATTCAACAGTCAGGCAGACCATCTCTCCCGACACAAACCTCCACCGGAGTGGCATCTTGTATCAGCAGTGGACCTATTTGCCTCGAAGCGAGCCCAGGGACACATAGTTGTGTACTACGTGCCCCTAGATCTGAAGGACCCGAAAGCGGGGTTCCACGATGCATTTTTCTCAAGTTTTGACTTACCCGCTAGCATGGGTATTACCGCCACCTTACCTTATACCGTAGGTCCTCAGTCATCTCAATTCAGGAACGGGAGTTAATCTCATAGTAGTTCCTTCGGTGGCACCAGGTATTTTGGCGAGCAGATTCCCGAAGTCCCGATCATTAGCAGTACCCTACACACTGATGAACCTCGAGCAGAAACCGATAGACACAGCAACGGGGATACCCCCTGCCAAGGTCAAGGAAATGGGGGGGGGAGGGACAAGGAGTCTCTCCGACTGAAGTCTTCTTCAATCCACACGCAACACTTATCAATCAGCTTGGAGTCGATGGTTAAATTGGGGCGAAAAGTATGAAATTGGATCCTATGAATCCTTGAATCCCTATTTGGACCTATACTTACCCAATTTTTAGCGGACTTACACATAGTAAATAAACTAGCATACAATACTATTTTATTACACAAGTCAGTTATAGCTACACTATGCAATGCAGAAACCACTCTAGAGCTAGGTTCACACGTTCTAGTCGGACACATTTTAAAATCAATAGCGCTGAGCAAACCTGTTCCCCGGGAAGCCGTCCATCTGGAATATTGACCAATTGGTAACCTACTTAAGTGCAGTAAACGTAGACGAGAATAATCCATTTGCAACTTCCAGGCACACTGCTGCTCTTTCTTTTGCTAGCTTGTTTCGGAAAGGCGAGTCCATGATCTTTCCTTGCTTGCAATAGACCCAGAACATTTCAAAAACAACAAAGATAATTTAATCTTATGGCCAGTCTTTGGCTCTAAGACCGACAGTTCTAGTCATAGGCAGTCGGGTTGTTGTTTGATGGATAATCAGGAAAATATAAATCTAAGTCCAGTGTATTGGGTCAGAAAGACTAAAGCCTTGTTAGAAGATAGACGGACATCGGCTAATTCCTTAAATTTATTTATATCCGTTAGAGGCCAACCAAAGGCAGGCACCCGAACGATGATACGGGTGGATTAAGACATTGTTAAAAGGGGCAGGAATAACTACAACCCCAGGAAGCTTCCACTCGGCGGTAGCGTCAAAATCTGTGTTGACAATATACCTTTGGACGATATATTAGCAAAGGGTAATTGGCGATCAGGCAATACATTTGCCCATTTTTACAGAAGGGAAAGATACCCACTAAATAGAAGTAGCAAGTTATCTCGATTATTTAATTAATCCAGCTGATTAATGTCTATATTTTTGTTACTATTGTTATTAAGAAGTATCGCAATGTTTTTGTTAATTAGAAAATGAAATCAATTTTTGCTTTTGTTCTTGCATCTCTCTTTTAATTTTTATTACTCATCCTTCGAGCCCCTTTCCCAACTATGTTGGGGTCGGCTTCCAGTCTAACAGGATGTAGCTGAGTACCAGTACCAGTTAACTTTGATTACATTAGTATTCCAGGACGCAATACACATACTTACATGTGATTACTCGTGTACCTAAGTACCTATTTACATACACAATTTCATTGTGCTTTTGCTCACATTGGCGTCCACATCCACCAGGCGATAACAAACACGTCTCAAACTAGTAAGCTTCAAATAACGGTCAAGAATTTAATAGCAGCGTTTTACCTGAAATAAAACGCATATTAAATACTTACCTTATTTGAAGCTTACATTTTAATTTCTGCCTGGTGTTTTCGACTCAATGACGAACTGTGGCCGCCGAGAACACTCGTCGCCTCCTGCCTGGTGGGGAGTGAAACTGGTCGGTGTGCGAGAGAGATGCAAGATATGGGGTAGAAAAGGACATAGATAAAAGCGGAAAACACGTAGGTGCCTATCTCAAACTAGTAAGCTTCAAATAAGGTAAGTATTTAATATGCGTTTTATTTCAGGTAAAACGCTGCTAATTGGATGGCAGGTGTATTGTGTAAGAAATAAGAAGCTTTTCTCAAATGTAGATGCGGGACTATGGGATTACTAACACAACAAAAATATAACAATTTTATATTGATAACTTTATAAAGATAATTTACAAAAAAATTAAAGACATTTATATTTTATCTTAGATACTTACTTATATGCCTGTTTCTATATATCATGTGATCACAGTATAATTAGCATAAGTGGAAATGACACGAAATTAAATAAAAACATCGAAATATCATTTAAGATTCGCGTTTGAAATAAGATCTGTTACATGCACGTTTTGTATGTTGAAAAGCTAACTTGAACTAGCAACAGAAATTGTAATTTTATTGTCAAGGTTAACTGAAAGCTGCATATTCACGTTTTTTTGATTTCTTTAATTGTGCAGTTTATGCCTTTTTCTAGCGTTTAATACATAGTAGGCATCTTGTGAAGTAGTTAAGAACTTACGGGCAGTTATCCTGTTAAGTCATAGTTTGACTCATTACATTACAAAGTAATACCATAGGGCAGCGGTTCCCAAATGGGGTTCCGCGGAACCCTGAGGTTCCGTGACAGGCCCTCAGGGGTTCCGTGGTAAATTCAATATTTCCATATGGTAAATGTTTCACTTTTGACAATATTAAATTATTATTCATTTTCAATTAAATTGTTTTAAATATTGCATTCTAAGCTACATCAAGCAAATTAAAGAAAAGGTGAAGGTTGTAACATATAAGGAAGTTCAGGAGTTGGCGCTAGATAGGTGTAAATGGAAGGAGCTGCACCGACAAGAGCTAGGCTCTTAAATTAATGATGATGATTGCATTCTAAAATTCCATTTAGGCACCATGTAGGTGGGTACCACTCGGGAGTGTAAGTCTCGTACTTTCGCGACAAGTGGCGGGAAGGCCACGGCAGCAGATAATTTAATTCCGTTTTTTACAAATTGTAAATACCTCCAGGTCTTCGGTAATCGGCAAAAGTAGGTAGCGAGTCGGCCAAAAATCACCGCATTTTTTGGGCTTATTTCATCGCCAGGATCGTTTTCATACATTTGACAGGACGTGAAATGACACGGCATACGAGTATTTAGAGTGGCTATTTTTACCATGAATCAAAGTGTGTCATTATTTCCAATTTTTGCACCTCCTGGAATCCGAAAATTTCGCGCTCGCTTCGCTCGCGACTCCTTGTTACGTGTAATGCTTTTGTGTTCGTTTAATTGCTCAAGTATCCAACACCGAAAAAATTTCGCGCTCTTCCGTCGAGGTTTCCTTTGATGTTTATTTTTTATTCCTCTGGTTCAGAAAAAGCAAAATCGCTGTCTTCGCTAGCTGCTTATTCATTTGTATTTGCTTTTTTGTGTGGATATTGTACTTTTTGAGACTTTATTGATTTACAGTGGTTTTGTTTATTTTGTGTAGGTACATACTTAAACTAAAAAAAAATCGCGCTCGCTTCGCTCGCGATACCGGCTACCGCTAAATGTCTTTCAATGCTAACGGGTGCTTGGAACTTCTTTTAGTTAAAAAAATCGCGCTCGCTCGCCTCGCACGTGTACAAACCCAATCTATTTGTTTTTGCGTTTACTTTGTCAGCCTTCAATCTGAAAACTATTCACATAATACACAAAGTCAAGGGTGGCTAAATTGGTTTCTGGTCCGTGTGGCAGACAGCCATGCTACGCCTGCGTATAATGTCTCTCACGCTACGAGCCGTACCTAAGGGTATTTACGTCTTTATAGTTCGGCCATTCAGAGAATGCGTTCCTGACACGTCGCGATTGAACTGACGACGTAATAACATTCATTGATTATTGATATAATAATGTTGTTTTAATGCTCCTCAATTGTTAAAACGGTAAACAACCAGCAAAAATATTTTTATCGTAACTGCAACGCCATTGCAAAGTTACGTCGTCAGTTCAATCGCGACGTGTCAGGAACGCATTCTCTGAATGGCCGAACTATAGTTTACTTCTTACTTAAGCTAAGGTTCCGCCGAAAAATGGTGAAACGAAAAGGGTTCCGAAGCCAAAAGAATTCGGGAACCGCTGCCATAGGGTGCTAACTAAACCTGGGGTATTAATACTATTTTGTACTTAAATTGATGCAAAATTCTATGTAAAAAATCCTATTTGTTCAATATAAAAGCACATAAACTGCACAATAATATAAAAGACAATATGCATCATTAGCCGACCATATACATTGGATATTGTAGTGGCCTATCTATAGTTAATGTACGTGACTCAAGTACTAAAAGAGGGGAAATATTGCCAAAGAGAAAGAGGAGAGGTAATGTAACTTTTCTAACGTAATATGTACTTTTTTTCAACATGTATCTTAGACATCAATGAAGGAAAAATTGTTGAAGAAATGTGGGCTTACAGTTTGAAATAATCCGCCTTGATCAAGCGTGGTGATTAATGCACATTCCTTTGTTGTATGGGCAGACAGGCCTCTGCAGTGGGGACTATAAAAAGGCTAACAATGTTAACACATTCAGAGCTGCTTGAAAAACGTTCCAAGCACGTTAATCAGACAGATCCGTCAGATTTTCCCAAACATATGGTCGGCTATTTAGTTCTTCTAACAGGATCGTCCGCGGTTCTATAACAAATATCTGTACAACATTAGCTACTCGGCTTGTCTTAATCTGGCGAGTCGTTGTGTGAGCTCGTCTTGTTCCTGTGACACCACGGTGGCGGTGCCCACTGAGGTGCTCGGTACTCCTGAGGGTAGCTCCATGTTAAGCTCCAAACTGGAAATAGAAATATGAGTTTTTAAGTAAAAGGATGGGTGAATGTATTAATAAAATTTCATACATAAGAAGTTTATAATTAGATGCCTGGTGAATGTCAAATTATCCCCACATCGAAATTGTAAGTGTGATTCTGACCATTTTTGTTATTAACCATAAACAGTAGTAATTTCTCATCCATTGTAGGAATTTGATAGGCTGGTGTTTATTATCTCTTCCTCTCTTTGCACAAAATCCAAATTTTTGGTCTTCAGTTCAGACTTCTGATGATCAAAAAGCACGAAACCGCAAACAAGATGCCTATCATGTAGTTCTAAAAAATATACGACATACCCAGCTTCATCAGCAACTTGCTGCAATAGATTATCAACATCTCCCTGAGGCACTGTGGTAGTGGTAGTCTGTGACATTGCATTCTCCATGTATGAAGACTGCACATCCAGGTCTTCAAACTGACTCTCGAACTTGTCCATGAGTGTTGATATCTTCTCTAAGTTCATTGATTTCATTGCCGCATCCATTGCTTTTACTACTCCAGCCATGGAGTTTGTGACCTGGAATCAAAAAGGTGGAATCAAAGTGGGTGAGGGTCTATTAATTTTTGTACCTGGTAACTAAGTTTGAAACAGGTCTTTGCTCAGCACTATTCAGAAGTAGGACATTAGAAATAGTATGTAGCAATTTACATTCTCCATTTCTTATTAGAATTTTCAGATTTCATAGTTATTTATTGCTGAAAAGTTTCAAAATAATATGAAACATTGACAATTGATTTTCATGTTTATAGCACACTAAGTTAGGTCTCTTAAGTCCAAGACAAATATGATAACAAATAAATGTTATCATTATATCACAATGTAATGTCTTTATACATTATTAACTTCTCTATTGTTGTCTCAACCTTATCAAAAATTCTGGTATAACTAATTTACCGTTTGGACAATTTTTTGATGTATTTATTACTCTTATGTTTGCCTCAGGCAAATTCCAACTTCAACCAATAAAAAAGTGTCTGAATCAACCCTGACTTGCCTGTAGCAGGCTTAATTTATGGTTCAATTAGACCTACATTGTGACCGTCTTCCACAACCCTTATCGGGTAATGTGAGTTCTTTCAATGGACTAAAGTTGTTCCAACAAATACGAAAGTAAAGCCTTACCTTCCTAGTAGTAAGTGCTGTCTGCACTCTGCTTGACACTGCATCTACTCTAGCTGACATCCGCAAGTAATTCAGCGCCTGATTCTTCTGTCTGATGGCATTCTCTGCATGTATCCGAGCCCCCTCCAAGTTGCCCTTCTGTATTGCCTTCTTAGCTTTCTCCTTCTCAACCTTTTCTTCTTTTTCACATTTTTTAGAATTTCTCTCTAACTCTTTTACAGCAAATTTTAAATTAAATAGGTGTTCTGATGAAAGCGAGTTAAGGATTTATTTTAGTGTGACACTGATAATAAATATATGTGATCCTAATTAGAAATATAACTAGTAAAGATAAATAAATTTACAGTGGTCTGTTGCAAACTGTGCAATGCATTTAATCCCAAAATGATGCAATTGGGGAAACAATATTGCAGTCCTTTTTGTGGTATATTATTCTAACAGAAAGCAACAAAATAACATACAACTTATAAACTTAACTGAAAATTAGAACTGTTGATGATGAATTATCAGCCCTTATGAATCATATTCTTAGGAAGGTTACAAAGTTGTAGCAAGCTTATCATACAGTTTTAAAGGTATCATTCCAATGTGTTGTGTTATACTCACGCGACTCGTATGCTGTGGCACCATTACCAATGGGAAAACGATTTCGAAATACATCAAAGCAAGGTTATATTGACCAAAGTAAATAGCAATGACAAAGTAGGGAATACCTTCGATACGTTCCATAGTTTCTTCGTATTTTCCTGTTGTTTTTATTAAATCAAATGCCAGACATCATACACTGAATTTGAACTCCATGGAGATGGTCGTAAATTCTTTTTTAAATCAAAAATATAGTGTCAAAAACTTAGGAAACTATAAAAAAGGATACTTTCCATAGCGGATGAAGACATTTCGTTCCCCAGTTTGACGGCTTTTAAAAAACTTTTAACACGAGAAACAATAGGCGCGAGGACCTATAAGATTAGCACTAGGCACAGCCTTAAATTAGAAAACTAACAAGGAGCAAATAATAATTATAATTATTCAGACGATGACTCACAGTCAGAATCAGTCATCAAAACAATATAATTTTATCTGTCAAAAGCGCGAAAGAGAGGGAAGAAAAGACGTGATTATGGGTGTTTTACTGAGTTGTAGGAGTTGCAAAACAAAATAAATTACTTTTTATGATTTTAATTGATTCATGTAACATAAAATCAAATCAAAATAAGTCCCATGGAAAGGAATTTATTCCATATTTCTTCAACTGCAGTGGTAGAAGATAAAAATTGTAAACGAGTGAATGAACATTGAATGAAGTACATTGTCTATGCATGAAATTTTCTCAATGTTGGTCAACTTGTGTATAACAACAAAATGTCAAAATAAAATTGAATTGAGTGAAAAGTGTTCGCTGCCGGATTTTATTTGGAAGTGAGAGAATCGGAGAGCGTCAAATAATCTTTAATATTTATAGAAATCCTTTAAGAAATTAATTTAGAAATAACTGTATTTAAATTGTAGTGCTTCCGTTCTTTAAGTTTTAATATTATTTTCGATTTTTGCTTAGTTAGTGACAAAGACAGGAATTCCAAACATAGTATCGGATAGGTAGAGGACATTCGCTGGGCGTAAAAAGAAAATGGCGTGTGCTACTCTCAAAAGAAATTTGGACTGGGAGTCCATGGCGCAAATGCCTGCTAAAAGGCGAAGGTGCTCACCATTTGCAGCCAGCTCTAGCTCAAGTCCTGGAATTAAAGTTTCTGAGAGCAGACCTTCGTCATTTGGAGAATCCGTTATTGCACCTGTGAAACTGACCCCAGGTTTGTTTATTTTTTTATTATGTCTTTTGGAATGTGATGAAGCGTTGCTACATTTTAAGGTTTATTGAAATAATAGGCATTGATCATTGATTTGTATATTTAATCAGCTGTATTATCTAACGCCATTGTTTCCACTGCATCGTGAATATTTTTATCGCGTTAGAGCGAGATGAGTGATGCATGAAGACCGTTGCGTGGATTTTTTCATGTCCTTTTGTTGGTTTTTGTGTCCGATGCCCAGCTTCGAAGTCTTTGTAATATAAATTGTGGGTCGGTTTCTACTATACCCCTACTTTTTATATTACATGCAAGTTCTTCTGACATAAATATTGCTTTATCAGTCGAAATATGGCCAGTACCTACGCGAAGTCTGAATTTAATACGTTTCAGCACATTACTAATTAACTGGATGACTGGACATTTTACACAAAGCTATTAAATGTCTATGTGGTATTTTTACATATAATTTTACATGAATATAACATATTGATTTCAAAAAATATTTTGTGCATTAGTCTCTGTATGGATATTGAATACCAAGATTTTTTTTCTGTTACAAAAATGGTATACAGGCTCTTAAAGAATTATGTCTATGATAATAATCTTGCATGAAGATTGGGATTATGAAGGTTTTGCAGACATTGATTGCAGATAATGTTGTGTATAAAATTAACAGCTGGTTTCTGTTTTTTACATAACAACACTTTTTCATATTTAAATACCCAGGATAGATCAAAAATAAACAAGTACCTAAGTAAATAACATACTTAATTAGATGATCTGTTAATATTTATGTATATTAAGTTTTTGTAAGGTGCATATGTAACAAACAAGATAATTGCGTAAATCTTATTTTTCCTTGATCAAGTTTTTTGTAGAACTCTAAGTTTTTCTAGAAAACATGCAAATACCAAAGACTAATAAAAGAAAAAACCGGCCAAGTGCGAGTCGGACTCGTGCACGAAGGGTTCCGTAAATTACAGTTAAATCAACCTATCTCAAAAACTATAAGAGATACTTTGATCAAACCAAAAATCGTTGAAAGAGTTAATTAGCATGCATCACCTCTATTTTTTTTAGAATTTTATACCCCGTAGTTATAAAAATAGAGGGGGGGGACATACTTTTTACGACTTTGAGAGCTGATATCTCAAAAACCGTTCACTTTAAGAAAAATGTTTTTTAGAAAACTTTATATCATTTTAAAAGACCTTTCCATTGATACCCCACACGGGTATGTACATCGAAAAAAAAAATTTCATCCCTCAGTTACATGTATGGGGGGCCCCACCCCCAATTCTTTTTTTTACTATTTAGTGTCATATTTTTGTAGCGGTTCATACAACACATATTCCCATCAAATTTCATCACTGTAGTACTTATAGTTTCCGAGTAAATCGGCTGTGACAGACGGACAGACGGACATGACGAAACTATAAGGGTTCCGTTTTTGCCATTTTGGCTACGGAACCCTAAAAAAGCATACATTATTGCTATTGTAATATAACCTTATTAATCATTATGCATAAAAACTACTTCAAATGTAAGGTTGCATGTATTCCTAAGGTCATACAGTTTGTAAACACAATATTTATAGTGCTCATTATTTATTCAAGTTTTATCCAGTAATTTTTTGCCATGAACAATAAATGGTATTGCTTAGTTTATAGTTCGGCCATTCAGAGAATGCGTTCCTGACACGTCGCGATTGAACTGACGACGTAACTTTGCAATGGCGTTGCAGTTACGATAAAAATATTTTTGCTGGTTGTTTACCGTTTTAACAATTGAGGAGCATTAAAACAACATTATTATATCAATAATCAATGAATGTTATTACGTCGTCAGTTCAATCGCGACGTGTCAGGAACGCATTCTCTGAATGGCCGAACTATAGTAATAGCAGTTATAAATGAAACAAGACTTCTTCATCTTTTAACACTGACCTTTTTTGTGCATGTGGTGATTAGCACTTATTGAAGATTCATCTGACATTTCAATATTAAAAGTAATCTGAATATTCTATTTTTTAAAACCTGAATAAAATACAAATGGTTTATTAGTGTTTCGTACTGAAACAGCCCATTTACTTTTATGGAATTGCAAGAAAATAAGAAATAGCAGATTTTCGTCCATTATTTAAATAACATAAAAATAAACTGCCTCATTACTAAGATTTATTGAATTCTCTGCTCTCATGTTATTCATACTACTTTATAGCCATTACTTACTTTTCATGAACATTTATGCTTTGCACAAACAGGTCACCCACCACAGCCTAGGTCACAAAATGTAGTAAATGGCATCTGTGACATAGTGTCTGTGTCACACTGCCAGTGATAGCCCATCTAGATCTTCATTTGTTCAGTACCAGAAGATGTGAATCCTAACAGGCATCATTAGCTTGTTAGTGGCCTTATGTGCCTTACCCAACACTTAAAACCAATACACAGCTATGAACAACTTTGAATTCACTCCATAACTCCATATTCTTGTATCTTCAGAGCGCATGGCACAGGAGATATGTGACGAGATCAAGCGTCTGCAGCGTCGTCGCCAACTGCGTCTGACTAACGCGGCGGCCTCTTGTTCCTCGTCCAGCGGCTCCGAGGGCGATTGCTCGCCGCCGCATCGCTCCACACACAACACACAGAAGGTGCACCACCGTGCCCTCTTCACTTTCAAACAGGTACTGTTAAAACTGATTGATAATAACTTTTCTTACAAATGATGGGTCATATTTTGCAGTTTCTTCATCAAAAGTAAAAGTCAAAGTAATGTCTAAAGTAAAAGTAATGGTCAAATTCGTTTTTTCAAGGCTAAATCGACAGCAAAACTAATAGAAAAAAATAATTTGACTGTTAATTTTACTTTAGACATTACTTTGACTTTTACTTTGGCTTTTACTTTTGATGAAGAAACTGGCTGTAAGAATTTAGACAAGATGTGGGTTAGATATTAACTGGTAGTCCTTATGATAATGGAGTTCTAGCCTGTCTGGGTAATTGGGTTTAGGGAAACAGATAGGCAGTCCTCATTTTAGACACTGGTGCTCAGCTGCATTCTGTTAGACTGAGAGCAGACCCATAATATCGTTGGGGAAATACTAGGATGTTATGTACAAAATTACATTAAATATGCGTCGAGATTTTACCTAATTTCAGCAAAATTATACTTATGTTGGTGTTTATTATCATAGTTAGCATGTTTTTGTAGTTGTGCATGAAAATGACACATGAATATTTCAGTACCAAATCAGATAAAGAAAGCAAAAATTATGCAGTTTACACACAATTTTCAATTACAATGGGCATTGTGTATAAACATGTGGAATATTTCTACTTCTTTGGCAACCTAACGGCCCTTCCGTGTTTGACTAATAAATTAAATTGCTAATTCGTATTCACGAAAATTAACTTTATAACAAGACAAGAGTAAACACTTTCTAAGTCATTTCCTTCCTCAAATGACATTGTGTTTTTGTGATCACCATAGAGAAAGAGATAAGGCCTCTTTTTTCACCAACCTGTGTTGGGCCGTGTTTCAAGTCTCACGAAACAGGGGCTACAAAACATGCCAGTTAATTAGAATTTTCTAATTTCACATCTTCCAAAAATAAACGTCACAGATGTAGATGTCCATTGACGGGTTCGATCGATTCGTTTTGCTTGCAGTCGAAACTTTTCAGTTTATAAAAGGCTTATGACCAAAAGCTAGCATTAGCATTTTACCGGAACTGGACATACATGAGTTTTTCCGACTTCCAAAAACGGGGTTAGTTCTCTATTCATCTTTGTTATGTACCCTGTGTCTGCGCAAATGCTTGTGCACTATAATTATGTCCTGTGCAGTTGGCTAATATCTTTACATGAGAACAGCCATATATAGCCATATATTCGGATAGGAGGACATCATCATCATGTAATATAACCTATATTGCGTCACTCAACTGGACACAAAGCTTCAAATCTGTTAACCTGTCTTCTCTGTCCAGGTGCGCATGATCTGCGAGCGAATGCTCCGCGAGCAAGAAGTGGCTCTGCGCTCCGAGTACGAGTCGGCGCTCAGCACCAAGCTGGCTGAACAGTACGAGGCCTTCGTGCGCTTCAATCTTGACCAGGTACTGCCATTGTAGCTTAAATATTGCACCTTTTTGTCTATGTAGTAAAGGAATAAATAGTTTATGTGCTACAACTATAGTTCGGCCATTCAGAGAATGCGTTCCTGACACGTCGCGATTGAACTGACGACGTAACTACATTCATTGATTACACTAGTTTACAAAATCAAACTTTTTGCCTGTTGCCGTGGATTTAATGGCTGGTAACATTCACTTATGTTTAGTTTTTATTAATTACACCCGCAAAAATTTTTTTGTAGCTCGACTTTACTTGTTATTGACTTTCTCTTTTCTGAACCTTTTTCAGTCGCTGAAGTACGTATTTTATTGTAATTATACAAATATGTGAAGTTTTTACAACACGAGTAGTTCAAGGAGGCGTTGTTTGAACAATCCAAACCATGTTTGTTACTTATGTGGAGAATATGTGTTTGAGAAGAGTAGAAATGTCATCAGAGACGCTTAAAAATACTTATTTTTTATATTTTGGAATGTTGTTAGATAAAAATGACAAATCTTGGGCTCCTGATTGTGTTTGTAAATCGTGCGTTGAATATTTAAGATTATGGAAAAGTGGTAAAAGAAGTACTTTTCAACTTAAAACACCAACTATTTGGAAAGAATCGAAAAATCATCTCGACGGCTCTTACTTTTGCAGCGTGAACATAAACAGCTTAAACACCAAAAATCGAGCTAAATGGCAAAACCGAAGTAGAACATGTGTTTAGCGAAGAGTGTAGCATTCACCTGAACTTTCAGAGAATAAAAATTATATTGAATTTTGAAAAATTATAATGAAAATTATGTTGAACTTGTCGAAGACCTGCTTTTACAAATAAGAGGTATGGGATGCAATTTGAGCATAAAGTCACTTCCTCTTCAGTCATCTGGACAGATTTCCAGAAAATTTAGGAGATATGAGCGAAGAGCAGGGGAGAACGTATGCATCAAGATTAACGTGTCATGGAAGAACGTTATCAGGGTTTCTGGGATGTAAATATGATGTCTGACTATTGCTGGTCTCTGATACGCCATTTCCCAAAGTCTACACATAAGAGAAGAGCTTTAAAGCCAAGTTTTTTGGAACTTAACAATTAATATAATTTTTAAACAAATATTCTTTAAGGTAAATCCACGTTTTTTCTCTTTAAACCGCACTTAGCTGAATCTCAAAAACTAGAGCTGATAAAAAAAAACTACTAATAGTTTTAAATATGGTTAAATATGAGTAGTCAACAACAGCTTAAAAAATCCCGGCAACAAATGTACTGTAAACTAGTGTTATTGATATAATAATGTTGTTTTAATGCTCCTCAATTGTTAAAACGGTAAACAACCAGCAAAAATATTTTTATCGTAACTGCAACGCCATTGCAAAGTTACGTCGTCAGTTCAATCGCGACGTGTCAGGAACGCATTCTCTGAATGGCCGAACTATAATATGTATCATGTCAAAAAAATCGGATTCATTACAACTTAAGAATATAAGCTCAACTATCTTCAAAATTACAACTTCTCATAAGGTTCTCAATAACTTTATTTTCTAGTGTTTTATCTCTAAGAAACTTCTTTAGGGAAAACAGACATGCAAATAAAGATTACTAATATAAAAACCGTTAATTACCATTACATGCGGTAATTAAAGAAATACACAAGCATGTTTAGGTAAATGATGATAATATTATATCTCGCGTATGTAAATGCGATAAAATAGGTAATGTCATTATCTAGTAGCAAATTCGATTGTTTAGACGTTATTTTGAAACAATATCAGTAACGGACGCGTATTGATAACATTGAGCTAGCTTTCACACGCTTCTTATCAATTTGAATAGACCACAGAAATCGATACCGAAATTACACCTCCCTATAAAATATTACCTGGCATGCCTCCTTTGCAATTTTTTTTTTACAATTAAAAGAAATAATTACAATTGAAAAAAATATTGTGAAATTTGCAGCCGTTTCGCAACTAAGTAACTTACTGTCTTTATAATGGCATATTTCAAAAGTATTGCAACACCAAGATTTTTTTTTATATGTTCCACAACGAAAAATGATCTGACAAATAAAATGTCGTCAACAGGTGCAGCGCCGACCCCCGCCCGCGACTTGCATGCCCCTTGGCATGGACGCCGAACACCACATGCACCAGGACCTTGTCCCCAGCTGTGAGTATATGACAGAACTTTTTTGTGTCACAACCTCCTTGACTAAGATTGATTAGCTGTGGTTGGGAAACTTTTTAAAGTTTTTTTTTTATTATTTTGCTACTCCTTGTTCTGGTAATATTGTTGATTGTTTTTATAAGACTGTTGTGTGCAGATTCCATTATTAGGTACGCGGTACCAGTGGGTACTTCTGCTCGGAATTTACTTGTGTGAAACAATTGGGTTTAGCGAGAAATATGCCAAGTTATTGTTTTGCTAATGTGTATGTTAACCAAAATTTTTGTAAAGCACTAGAGTTGAGGCGGCACAAAATATCACGATGTCAACTTTATTCGCGTCTCTTGTGAAATTGCTAACTCATGTTGACACAGTTGCACAGTGCAGGTGGTGCAATAATTTATTAGAATCTAACATTATATTTGTCTATTTTCAGATCTGTCCTAATGACAACGGAGTCGGCATTGCGGTATAATACTGCATCTATATCAAGACAAACATATTTTGGTATATGTGAATATTATATGCGGGAGTAAAGTATCCTAATGAATCAAGACATTGTGATTGCTAGTGGAATCTGACGCTGGTTAATATTGCGAAACATTTTTACTAAACGTACAGTATTATTGTACATCAATAAATGCAGTTATTTCCCACCACAGTTAAGTTTTCTCAGTTCAAAGTTGTCCAATAGCCTTAGCGTCGCAATATTGTCCGCGTGAGATTCCACGGTTTAGTTCATGCCACATACACATAATTAGCTTTTAATGCTTTAGGTAAGGTACGCTGGATAATTGTGTTCATAGACTGAGGATCGACGAGACGAGCTACGTACGGCCGGACACGACACTCAGCCCTGGCTAGTGTTCGTAACAGAAAACGGGTTTGTTAACAGAATTATGTCTATTAAACAGATACGGATGACAAGTATACACTTGTATTTTGTATATTTTCTAAAGTAACATTACGGAACCTGTAGTAACATATAATCTACACAAATAATAAATTCACGAAGAGTGCCTCTTTAATCATTGTCCTCAAAAGTGCGAATTAGTTAGCCATAATTATTTTTGATTGATGATTATTTTTACTGTACTTTTCTTTATAGTGTTGTCGAATTATAGTTGTAGTTCGTAAATTATATTTAATTTGATTGTATAGGGCTCGGCAGATGCCAGCCCATAGCTCTACTTGAGAGACGGCTCTTGTATCAGACAGTTCGGGATCCCTTTAGTACTATTTAAAATGTATTCTTATCTATAACGGCGATCTAGCCAATATTTAACTACTACTGAACTTATTTCCTCGAAATTAACTCACTGATACATGGCTTTTAGAGAATGATTAATTAGCTTTATTTAAATTTTTAAGTTATTTTTTTTCTCAATAATGTATTTTGAATGATACTGCGTCGCTGTCGACGAACACTGCACTCGACGAAACATTATTGGGTTTGTTTTATAATAATTGTTTAGTTGTAACTTTTTATTGAATACAAAAAACGATATTTGTTACCAAGCATTATTCAATAAAAAATAGGATAGGACTTTTTTTAAATTGTATTATCAGCTCTTTATTGTAGGTTATTGGCGATTAAGAACTGAAAATAAATTAGCTAAACACCCATCATCGGATTTTCATTTCTTTTTGTCCTCAAACCTAATCCATGTATCCTACAGAAACCATTGTAAGGGTCAATTCCCACTGAAAGAGCAGCGGCCGGCAGCGGCCGTAATTGCAAGGGATTGAGCGCGAGCGCGGCGGGCCGCGCGGCGCCGCACCGCGCCGCGCTCTTACATTTTCCGTGCTCTTAGGGTCAAATCCCACTGAAAGAGCAGCGGCCGTAAGAGCACGGAAAATGTAAGAGCGCGGCGCCGCGCGGCCCGCCGCGCTCGCGCTCAATCCCTTGCAATTACGGCCGCTGCCGGCCGCTGCCGGCCGCTGCTCTTTCAGTGGGAATTGACCCTTACGGCCGCTGCCGGCCGCTGCTCTGTCAGTGGGAATTGACCCTAAATCGTACAGACGCAGTCACTCCGACATGTAATTTTAGCAATGAGTATTGGACGGGTAAGGCAATAATTAGATATTTGAGTTGCAAGTGGATTAGTTAATTTAAGACCCCCAACATAACGTACTCCTATACTTCTTCGCTGATAAGTTGGACTGCTATGGCTGTCTGTGGCACCGTAGCTCCTAAACCGATTAATGAATGAGGTTTTTTAGAAATAAGGTAAAATCTGGTTACTAAATGCCCTAGAATCTTTATTTCGTTGCACACTATTAAAAAATATGTGCCCTCAATCCAAATGCACACATTCAGAACTTATTACCTCACCCTGGTGGGGTGGCTTAGCGATAATTTGTGCCGAGACCTCAATATTGTATGTAAGCAGAGGAAAGTAATGCCTATGTTCAAGGTTTTCAAATGAAAGAATACTATTCCTAGCTAAACGTAGACATAATAAACTTTAATTTGCGCTAACGAGCTATTGATCATTTCAGGCTATTTTTAGGAAACCTTAAGAAAAAATCATATCATTTTATGGGCTGTATTTTTTTTTATCAGCTTCAGTATAGTGTCGTTATCATCCTTTTCCCTATAATAATAAGAAATATTTTACAGGGCTTGCTTGCAACGCAACGAAAGACACAATTATTTGCATTTTTCTTTGATTTTGTCTGGTATCAATAATGTTACCTAATAAAAAAATACAAATCTACCCCATTCACTCGAATTTCCAAGTCATTCATTCTTTGAACGATTTATTTTGTCATTGTCATTTGTATTCCAAAGGTGTTATTGAAAATATTTTCATTTATAATATCTTTAATTCCTCTTTGTGCGCTCTTGATAAGTTTACATAATGAGTTTCGACATGGCAGTGACTGGCCAAGAAAAGGAAGAACGAAAATACTATGATCGCAATAAAAACGACGATTTGCAGATCTCCAGAACAGATATGAATATGTTGATAATGAATTATTTGGTAACAGGTAACTTAAAAACGTAAAGATACATTGGTTCTCGTATTTGTGTTACTATTTCTTCAATGATCACGCAGTATACTGTAAAATGTTTTTGCTTAACGAAGGCAATCCCAAGGTGCATATTTCGCAACAAAGAAAATACCACGACACGACCTTTTTGTAAATAAACTATCAAAAGAATCACAGTCGATTCTTGATATGGTTATTTGGTTTCTCTTTTACAGTATATGGTTAAGATAAGGCATGACTAAAATTAAACTAAAATTATTGTGACAGTTTGAGACAAATAAACATTTTTCATTTTTCATTTTCATGACTTTGTACAAAATACTATGATTACAAACATAACGTCTATTTACTCATGGCTCTGTTGATTAATACTTCCTGTAAAAAAATAGATCAAAATTGCTCATAATACCACTGCCTATGTCTAGTAACATTGATATCCAAATTTATATTAAAATTATCCATTAGTAAAGTGATGGTTGCTTATCAAGAACAAGTAAATTGGACTGCTGATAAACTTTGTTCTCTGATTGCAACATTATCAACAAAAAAACTACAACTATTACTTACTTTTAATATTCTTTTGGTAATTAACATGGAAAGCAATACACATAACGGCATGCTAGGGTGACTGGTAATTAGTGACTGATACTTGACTTGCACATGTGGTTCTACCCATTTTCTATTAGTTTTAACACAATAAAATTGAACTCGATGTTTGTTTCGACTGTTATATTGTAACCATATTTTAAGCAAATATATAAATTCTAATTTGCTATTATGATTAAGCAGAGAATAAAAAATGTTTCTTTAGGAATCATAAAGAATCATGTGTTCAAGTATCGGTGAATAATTACCAGGCACCCTACATATTGTCAATTAATAGCTACTTACCCTGAATCAGACACTAAATAAGAATTATGCATTATCATCAATAAAAGTACAGCACCAATACTACAACCACCTCTACAATAATTTTGAAGGATCCTACTTCAAAATTTTGAACAGTGTTATTGCTGACAAAAGTATATATATATTGTCCGAGCCTTTTTCCCAAACTATGTTGGGGTCGGCTTCCAGTCTAACCGGATTCAGCTGAGTACCAGTGCTTTACAAGAAGCGACTGCCTATCTGACCTCCTCAACCCAGTTATCCGGGCAACCCGATACCCCGATACTTCATAATTTTGAAGGATCCTACTTCAAAATTTTGAACAGTGTTATTGCTGATAAAAGTAATTTGCTGGAACAATTAGAACAATAATATTTACAAGCAAACAAAACCTGAACCTTGTCAACATTCCAGAGGGGTTCAAGGAGGCAGCTATAAAGTTCCAACAGGAGGCCGGACTCCAAGAACCGGCTCTCTGCAGCTCACTGGACGAGAGGATCATGATCCGTGAAGCAGTGCAGACCGGCCGCATACCTGATGCCATCGCTATGGTCAACGCTCTTCACCCAGAGTTGTTGGACAATGATAGATACCTGTACTTTCATTTGCAGGTAATAACATTTATTCATTGACTATTAATTTCAGTATTTTTATACCATGACAACTTCAGAGAAACTATGGTGAAGCCTTCAAGTTTACCTATAACATTAATAGCTTTTTGTTTTAAAACAACTGTTGACTATGGGAAAATTTGTAGTATATAGTTTTTTTCTTGAGAGAATAATTCTCTCAACGAAAAATTATTGATATTCATGTGGTTGGTGGGTTCTTCATGACATGAAACTGTTTTTGTGCATACATATTTTGAAAACAGGTCCAGGCAGTTGGACAGGAAAATACACTGATGATGTCACTGTCTGCAGATCTATTCTCTATTCCATAATATAACGTCTTTTGAAATGCCAGATTTTACTTTCAACATCAATACCTACTCATCTTATGACTTCTAACAGCAACTTCAACTCTTGGAGCTGATCCGCGCGGGGCGAGCGGAGGAGGCTCTTGCATTCGCCAGCGCGACCCTTGCAGAGGCTGGGGCTAACGACCCTAACGCGTTGACTGAGCTGGAGCGATCGCTGGCGCTGCTCGCCTTCCCAGACCCTCACGCGTCACCCTTCGCCGATCTCTTGCTGCCTTCGCATAGTCAAAAGGTATGGATGTATATGTATGACTTTTCTCAGCATTTGTTTCACAAAGGCTCTCAATTTTCTTGTAAATCGGAAAATGATTGTTAAAGAAATGAAGTCAGCTTGTTTCGAAACACAATGAAGCAAACTATTACACGTCTCTTAATAAAAATTGTATAATTTCTTAACGAAATTTTTACCCTTGTACAAACTACTTTTACCACCAATTTCGTAACAGATCGCAAGTGAACTCAATGCTGCGATACTCAAGATGGAAAACCAAGAGTACACAAATCCGAAGCTGTGCAGCCTGCTGCGCATGATCCTGTGGTCGCAGAGCGAGCTCGACAAGCACAACATCAAGTACCCCAAGATGACAGACCTCGCCAACGCCACCATAGAGAAGCCAAAGTAATACTAACTTATTCATGTTACCTCCACGCTTATGGTGTCCTTCAATCCATCGTCATAGGCAACCAGTGTTGTATTATGTTTGTTTTTAAATATTTAATTACTAAAATTATATTTTAGGATGTTTTTAATTTATGATGCTGTGTTAGTAGTCAATAGTTTATTCAATTTTGATCTAGGATAGTATGCTATGAAATGTATTGGAGAGAAACTCCGCCTATTATGTTCTCCCATCATTTAAAATATAAAAAAACTTAAATGTTAACAAATGTACTTAGAGATTCTGTCATTGTAGAAGTTTATTAATCATAAAATGGATTTAATGGCACAAAATAAGCAAATTGTCATAGATATGTTAAGAAAATTGAATTAATTTAAATTGAAATTACCCAGAAGGAATTAATGTATTGTAGAAATTGGACAATTTTAGGCATGGCCGGAGACTGTGATCTGCTGCTTCCCCGCTGATGACCACAACGGAATAAAACAGGACAATTGGACTGTAAGACATTACTACTAGCATTTTTATCAATCTTAATATATTTCGGGTATGCATCTCGTTTTACGGGTCAGACGAAAATAAAACTAATATTTATGATGCTAGGTTAATCGTAAAATTATATTTTAACTCTTTCTAGGATGATTAAGATATTATATAGATTTCATTGTTTCACTTGTGTGTTTCTGAACAATCTATCACAGCACACGGATCCACATCGACGTTCAGTTCAGTTGGCGGGTACAACCATCGTATCATAGTGTCGCTCAGTTACCTCCACTTACAACTTTGCATATGTAAAAGTTTTACGGACGACCATCATTTAACATCCATGATAAAAAAATCTCTGTAATTTAAGTATTTTATATGTAATATTTAGAAATAAAAATATTAATTATTAAGAAATATCAAAGTTATTTTATTACCTGCATAATACAACCGACTTCATTCAATATCATTAATTAAATATTCACATAATTTTCAATAAGTAGTAGTTTGATAAAAGAATTCTATTCTTTTATGTTGTGCTCAGTCAACGACAGTCAAGTTATTATCTTACAAATCTATTTTTATGAATATCTTGCCTTACATTATTTCAAGAGAATACACAAATGTTTGAGATCTACTTCCAGCCCTGATGGCACTGCAAGTATATAGGATTCAACATTTGCGCCGGGTATATAATATGATTACACATGGTATGGTTTACATTAATTCTATAAATATGAAAAGGCTGTACATGCACTTGAAACAAGATAATATGAATGAAGAAGTGGTGTTCTTCTTCTACTTTCTTGATATACTGTCTACTACACAGGATTATTTTGTCCATATAAGTACAAAGTGACTTAACTAATCCATTACCATATCACACAAAACTTAGATTCTAACATTATCGGAAACTAGGCACCTGTCGCTGACTATACAAACTCAGTCTACATTTCATTACAATGGAAAAACTCGTGATTATAATTCAAATAAATTTGCGATTGATGCACGTGTTCGAGCATGGTGAAAAAGTCTCTATTTCGGTTACGTAGCCGTGACACATATGGTACGCGGTTCAGTACTCGAGGCGCTTGCTTCAGTTTGCGATATATCGGACTGAAGCGACGCGCCAAGGCGCAAGGTTTTCGTCACCAACCCAGCACGTAGTCTAAGGCTTTTGAGATAAGGCCGCTCGAGCGTTGGGGGACAGGCGCGTTGGCTATGGGTGTCGGGCAGAGGGAGCGGACGCCGGTCCTGTAATTCGGAAAAAGATGTTAAGTTCCCAAGTTAAATTTATGGTGAATGAATTGCGTAGTGAGTGTCAGTGAGCTGCCTGCTGCTGAGTTGATAGATACCAGTTTTGTAGGTCTACTGATATCTAATCTCTTTAACCCACTTACTATTACCTATGATAAGCTTTTATAAGACAGCAAATCTGATAGTTTCTGCCATAGACCAAACAAAGAGGGCCTCAGCATCATAAAATTGTGCGCCCAGTTGCTTTGTGTAGGATATTATTTACCTGTCAGGCGACGTTATCCCGGGAGTGGTAACCCCAATCCTGGGCGGCTCCTTACACTCGACGACGCCGACCATGACGCCGGGCAGCACCTGGCGGCCGCTGAGCGACATGGCGCGCTCCTTCTCCGCGCGCGTCGCGTAGCGCACGTGCGCCCAGTTGCCTTGCGTCGGGTATTGTTTGTCTGGAACAATAGATGACATCAACTGAGGTGCTGGTTAGATGTGTGACTATTGTTAACACGTTCGCGTGAGCAACGTCTTACAACGTCGTATGAAAAGGTGCAACGTCGTACGACGGCCTCTAGATTGTCATATTTATTTTGACGGACCATGTCAGACCTATGTGGTGGCGACAACGTTTATAGACGTTGGACGTGAAATAACGTTGCGCCACATAACACAGATTATAAGACTACGTATAACGGCGGGACGTCTTAAGACTTGGTTTAATTTTGTATGGGAAAAGAGGTGCGCCACAGTACCAACATTTAAAAATGAGACTGCTCACGCGAACGTGTGACAGCACTTACAACAGTTTTTTAAATATAATATTTAAAAGTGGTCTTGCTTGGAGTTAGGCTACATGTACGGGCACCAGCAGGTCAACCATCCCGAATTTATCAAATTTTACCAATCAAATTTACCTTCCACTATTATGATAAAGATGAAAATGAGTTAAGGAAATTTGTCAGATTGAGGTAGGTTGATGCGCTCTCTTGTATACATCATAATGATGTATCTATGGCTGAGCCAAGAATTGCAATATGTCTGCGATAGGGTAGCTGATGCAGATTCTTAAACAGGCTAATTTTGTGTAGGCTGTTTGGCAAATTTTGCCACTGCAATATTGCATAGTCATGCTATTGCTTGCAATGTGTTGCAGCCACATATTGCATAAAATTGCAGCCAGTCAAGGAGTGCCTTAAGACATATGAGGTTCAAGGTCCAACTAGAAGTTCAGTATTTGTAAACAAAAGCATTAGAATGAAGGTGAATGTTTCCAAACAAAGCCTTGTTCACACAAACATAAGAGAGAACTATGATTGAATTCATTAGAATAAGTAAATGTTAATTTATGCAAACGCAAAATCCAATGAAGTGTAGGTAGCAAAATACAAATTCAAACTACTGAATGAACATGTAGAAAACCTTACCTAAAATAGCACCACAATTGCTGAATCTTGCTAAAACAGTATTAGCAGCGTTTGGCGGGAAACCGAATACAGTCACCCAGTACTCGTCATGATCCTGGCAGCCATCTTGCCACGGTGTCGCCATAGACTGATTATTTACTGAATTATTCAAATTGTTCCCAAAACCATTGTGGGAAACCGAATTATTGTTACCATAGAAACTATCTTGGAATAGGGATTTGTTTATAGTTGGTTCATTACTTTTTATGGTGTCAAATAGATCCTCTATGGGTGGTCCGTTAGGTTTGCTAGAATATGACATGTTGGCATTTGTTGATATATTAGAGTACATGTTAGGAGATGAAGGTATGTTGGGGTACATATTCTGTTGGTTGTAGAGTGCTTGCTGGTGCATGGAAATGTTCTGCCGATATGCCTTCTGATCTGGTGTTGATGTTTGCGTGGGACTAGTTGGAGAACCTGTGAAGAAGAGTTAGTTTTATTTTTCACAAGGAATTGTAAATAAATAATTTAGCTTTTTTGTAGTTGATTCAGTTAATACATAAATAATTTTGAGGTAATCTAGACTTTCTATTTATTTTCACTACCTCTTATGGATTAGCTTCTGCCTGCTGTTTTACCCCATCCTGAAGAAACTCCTTGGTGCACCAGGATAAAAAGTATCCTATCTATTATACTGATGTGTAACCTATATTACTACCAAGTTTCAACAAAATACGTAGAGCCATTTGCATCTGACGATATATCAATCATACAAACACATTCACCCAATTTCGCTTTTCTAAAATTGACGAGATTATTGTTGATGTTCAGTAGTTACAGACTTTCAAGTTATAAATATTATTAGAACAATAATATAAAACCGGAAACATTTGATTAACAACATTTTGATATTTGAAAGTGCTGTATGTCAAAGTAATCAAGAAAAGTCAGGGGTGAAGACAAATCAAAATTTTTGTGTTTTTCTTTTCAAATTAAAATTGTGTTACGTACCGAAAGCAAGACTTCTGCCTTTTGTAGGAGACAGACTGTTTGTTCGAGGAGTAGTCGGTGGATTTATTTCACCCAGAAGGAAAGGCGGCAAATATCCCACATTCGGGCTGTTAGAAGGAGAGTGTGTTGGACTACCCAAAGTCATTGGCTCCATTTTTGATAATAACTGCACACAACAATTTTCACTACAAATTCTTTCGAACTGAATAGCCGTTAATAATGTTATTTATCACTTTTTTTAAACGGCTGACACGCTTTCCTCTTTGACAGTAAAAAACAAAATTGACTCAAATTGACAATTTTACGGTAAAAGTCAAGTGTCAAAAGACCGGAAATAAACAAAACTCATCGACAATTGACGGTAGACATGGGCAAAATGTGTCATTGAAAAGAAAAGATAGATATGCATCTTTCAATCACTGGGATATGAATCACTCTTTCATATCTTTATATCAGTAGCTCAGTATAACTCAGTAGCTCGTTTAAACTCACAACTCGTGTGCGGCTCACTCATTCAAATAGATCATTCAGATATAGTGATAGGTTGGTTGTTGTTTGCATCTTTCTGATATATTGAGCGGTTGCGATTGAACAACTTTTTTCTAATTAAAAAATATACTATTCTTATGACTGTAGGTACAACCTACTTCTTTTATGTTAATTAGTTCAATGAATAGTCCTGTAATTAACATATTTACGCAGGACTTATTACAATTGTAAACTTATATATGTGAAAGTATTTGTAAATAAGTTGTTGGTGTGCCTAAATAAATAAATAAAATAAATAAATAAAAAAAATAAAATAAAAATAGTCAATCGCAATCTAGTATTGAGTATAAGCATTAGTTTAGTAAGTATTAGAAAATAAAAATAGAAATAGCCTTCTGATTTCCCTTCATACTTTACACAGGCTTAGGACTGTCTACCTACGAAATTATTTACGTGAAAATTAAATTTTAGTCCAAAATGTGTATTTCGAGCATAGATATAATATTACTAAACAAGATTGCGCACGCTCAAAATATATATTTACGAAAATGAACTCTATTCTAACGCAATAAGGTACTAAATTGGTTGCATAATACACAGAGGCAAATCCGAGCCGAGAGGGATAGTTCGAACGGAGGCTGTTTGTCTCTTTCTAACACCTTGCCAGCATAAAAAAATGTTGTGATCAAAAGTTTTGTCTTCCCAAAAACAATTGAATCACTTATATTTTTATCTTATTTTAACAATTGTAAGTCAACAAATTAATAACAATCGCATTAATTTATTCGTATTTATTATTAAAACATAAACAACTTAAATTTTTATTTTGCTTTTTTTTATTTTCTAGCGGTAACCCTGAACATTCTTGGCGCGTAATCAGCATTTAAAATTTTGTTTATATTTTTTTGTATTAAATCAATTTAAACTATTAAAATGGTGATAAAGTGTTGCGTTTCTACTTGCAAAAGTGAATCCTATGGTGGTTGCAATATATCGTTCCACAGGTTAGCTAATAATAACATTTTCGTAAACCAAACAACTAGGGTGCCCATGAATTCTTGTAACGAGTCAAAATATGGGTGATGGATTTTAAAACTGTTGTACTATTGTTATAGCTTCCCAAAAAATGAAGAAAGGCGACATAAATGGCTCAGCAGTCTATATATGAAGTAGAAATACAAAAAAAAACAGTCTTCACTTCGAATCTTCCTGCTTTTATACTGCTAATTTCCGCTAATTATTAAAAGCCTTTATTAGTATCTTAAGGTCACAAACTGCGTAAGTTAAAACTTCAATACTAATCTGTGTTTAATAATCTTAGCAAATTCGGATTTGTCTCACATAGCTTAATCTCATAGTCACCCTATTAGAAAGGGACAGACAGCCTCCGTACTAACTGTTTCACTCGGCTCGTTTTTTGGGTTTATATGCGCAGTCCTGTTTACTAATATTATGTCTATGATTTCGAGTCAAAACATGTTTGTTCGGATTTGACAAGATTATAATACCGAAATATTCACTAAGGACAAACAATTATAAGCCTTATGCGTGAGCAATAGAGTTAACAACTTATTATTGGGTGTCAACTTATTGTGGTCAAAGTAACGACATTCGTAATCGTATGGGTGCGAGCGAGACGGCTCGCTTGACGTTCAACCAATGGCGCGCGACGAAGCTATCCGACGCCACAGATTAGTTAGTACCCGAGGCGATAACCGACGAGTGAGTGAGGTGTAAAGAAAGATATACTGAACTACTGACACATTCGGATATGTAAAGATATGAAGAGTGATTGATTCAAATGGAATGATTCATATCATTTGTATCTATCACTCCTGAGTTACCCATCTCTAATTGACGGGTTAAGCCATAAATAGGTACTGAAGATATTCTCGTCTGGCATCAGAAATATTGTCGTTCAATCACCTTTCAAAATTGTTCTTGAACGAATTGAACTCAATTTAATTCGCTATAATTGGCAACATTGATTGATATTTGTCAAAATAATTCAGTCAAACAAACGAACATGGATTCTCTGGCTGCAAAGCCTGAGAAATTGAACGCGTTTAGTAGATATGCATACGATAAAACAATATCGAATACCCCCAGAAACATGTCAGCACACAGTAGTAATATTGTTCATAAGTTATTTAATAGAGAGGTAAGTTAAAACTCTAAAATAACACAAAGTTCAAAAGCTTGATCCTGTGCTTTGCTTTATTTTTTTTTCTCGCCTATGTTTCTAGTTTATTTTATGTAAATGTAGGGATGCTGAGAGCTGTAATAACTTGACAGTCTATAACTTTGATCTTCGTTCTCCGATCATATATGATTAGTTGTAATTTCATAAAAATATGAAATGAACACAAATGTATGAATGCTATAATTACTTGCGTCAAAATTCAATGATACTAGGAATGTGTCGCTAATGTTACCTCCAGTGATCATGATAAGCTTACGTTTTGAATGGTAACTGTGAAGACTCATGCAATTTCTTAGTTTTTTGTTTATCTGGGTATATCTTTGAAAATCAGATGACCTTAGAAAGGTTTTTGCACCTAACATTAATTGGAGCTAAACTACTTTTCTATAAAGTTGCCAGCTATATTATAATATTTGTTTTGATAAATGTTTGTTTCTTAAATCATATCAGACCTTGTCTTTTGATATCCTGAGGCCATTAGTGGGCATAATGTTTTCCTTCCTGTGAACTGTTAATTTGGAAAAGCGAAATTTTAAGAGGTCACCTTCTTACTGTAAATATTTTGTTGTAAACAGCAAATTGATTCAACTTTTTTAGCCTATACAATATAAGGCTAGAAGCTACCATACACACTGTATACGAAAACACTGTATAAGACAACAGATAGGTAGGAAGGTTTTTCTAGCTTCTTCCAAAGGATAAAGAGTCATTTTACAAATATACCAAAAATAAAGGAGCCTTTAGCTTGAGGTCAAATAATGTACATCAACCTCTTAAACCAAAAAGCAAAATAATGTATAATAATTACTATTAATTAACATTGCATACTTTAATTTAACAGAAGCAATTTTATAGGAAACTTATTATAGTTCGGCCATTCAGAGAATGCGTTCCTGACACGTCGCGATTGAACTGACGACGTAATAACATTCATTGATTATTGATATAATAATGTTGTTTTAATGCTCCTCAATTGTTAAAACGGTAAACAACCAGCAAAAATATTTTTATTCTAACTGCAACGCCATTGCAAAGTTACGTCGTCAGTTCAATCGCGACGTGTCAGGAACGCATTCTCTGAATGGCCGAACTATAAGCATGTCAATCAAAATTAGGTAGGCTGTACAAATATAATAGAATAGTTTAGAGACTAATAAACAGTTCATAGTTGAAATGAATTGAAACTCAGGAAGTAGGCAGGATATAGTTATAATCATCACATCATATCAAGGCAATTATTGCTGTATGTTATTACTTTAATGGCTTGCATGAAGCATTTGCTATGACCACTGATGTATCATTAAGATATATTTAAAGATATATGAAAGTCAGACATATTATCATAGTAAATCAAGATTTATGTTTAAAAAAATATGTTTGTCGAACATATTGCTATACTTACATAGAATTTAAGAAAAGGGAATAGCAAAATCACTATTCCCAACTTCCCTGTCCACAGACACAATAGTTAAACAATCTGTGTGTATCACATATGATTCACGGGACAGGGAAGTTGTTAAACCTTCAAGCTACTTAGTAGCGAGCACAGTCATCTGGGCTAGAGCTTACACTCAAAACCCTTCATAGAAAATCAATATTCTATCTTTAAAAGACAGATAGATCATCAAATAATCAACCAACCATTTCCTTTGTAGACATTTGGTGGTACATCTAGAAAAAGCAATGATCGCGGTCGCAAAGTATTTGAGCGCATCCCACCGCGGCTTCGATTCTGCCTCATGGATATTGTGCCGATGTCCTACCTCAGGGAGCAGGTGTTCATGGGCTTCTCCCAGTGCGGGCAGTTCCTGCTCAGCTTCACTTACAGCTGTAACACACAGATGTACTTCAGAGAAAGTTCGAAGTTCACGTAAGTAACTTGAATGTTATAACTACCTTTGCCTTTTGGTCAATGTGGCATACCTATGTAAATAATCTGTGAAACAATTTTTCTTGAGTAATGTATAAATATGTGAAGTTGTTGCATTGCTATATTGTTATTTTTTTAAAGGCATTGCGAAATGTTCTGTGCATAGAAGTGCTTGAAGGAAAACTTTTATACAAAACCGAATAATATCCATATTAGAAAAAACAAAATATGCAAGAAAAATCTAAGATAAATACAAACACATTTGGAGAAAACAGGTTTTCTATTAAATCAAGAAAATGGCCTTGAAAGTGCTGGCTATTGATTTGTTTTGATATGTAGCAACTAATTGACTGATTAAGAATAATGCTATGTACATAAATAATAAATAATATATATATATATAATACTGGTAGAACTATAAAAAGTTCTTGAAGTGAACACTTAAAAACATGTGATATAGAGAGTCTTGTCTATTTCATGTTAAGGCTATTTATTCAGCTCGTATGTATAATTATCTAATGAAAGATGTTGTCCATTTAACAAAGAGCCAATTGCTTCTTTCTACATGCAGTTTCAATGTTTCAAGCTTATTCAATTTTCCAAATAATGTCAATAAATGTACAATGACATTGCAGGCTCCACTTTCTATCATGGGTGCCGGGCCGCGTCGTGCGTCCAGTGCATAGCGTGCCATTGTTCGGTGACGACTGCGTAGACAGTAAGATTGTCATATCTATGGCGCAATGGAAGCATAACCCTGGCGTGCTAGTCGTGTATGGTATTGCGTGAGTATCACCTAGATTTATAAGCAAAATGGAGATTGGTTTTGGGCATACTGTAGGTCTAATTGTGTGAAAAAAATTGCAGGGATTCCTGTTCAGAACGATCCCACCTCAGCGTAATAGGAGTACCTCGTTTAGGATGTAAGAAATGTGCAGCTTTCCCTAAAGATGAAGGTATGTACCATTCTTCAGTGTTGCTAAAATGTTGCTATAGAGATACCCACTACAACCGTAATTTCGTTTTCAGATGATATTTATAATAATTTTGGCAAAAGATGCCTTGAACACAACTTCGCGATTCATACAAAATTCTTCTGCACCTCCGACAGTAGTATGTACGAGCCCGTGGTCCAGCTAGCTTACTCAAATCAAATCATAATATACACAGATTTCATTCACATACTCGAGATAGATTTCGTGAAACCAGACCACGAGAAAAACGAAAGAGAAGCGGAGGACACAAAGAATTATTTAGATAGAGAGGAAATTAGCTCAATAGATACGAACCCTAGCACTCCCGCTTCAGATGTTTCAGCTCCTTTTCAATCGCCTAAATACCAGAACAATGTCGTCCAGAATATTTTGGCGGATTTCTCGGATTTAGAAATGGAACCGTACCAAATGTCCAAGCCTGTGCGCTTGCCTGACGTTATGGGACAAGAATTGTGTATCCAGGCATCCTCAATCTCACACAATTTAGTAGAGGAGTGGGAGGGACCATCTCCTTCAATCAGAACGTTGATAAGTCCTCCTCTACGGTCCCCGAGGCGACGGCCGGCGGAAAGCATGTCGAGGTTCAACGAAACACATAGAACTATCGCTGAGAAAGCGTATGAATTTGTAGAAGAAGCGGAAACAAAATGCGAGAAACTCAGCATGTTTAGAAAACGAAGATTGGCTGACAAGAAGTACGAATTTTCGGAAGACAACAATGAGAATATTGTCCCCTTTAGGGTGTTGAGGAGCAATAGGAAATATTTTATAGGATCGACGAGTAAAAGCCAGGCTAAGCGTGCAAAGTCTCCCTCCGTTGAAAGTGTGGTTCTGAGAGCTCACAATCAGATTAGTAGACCGGCTTCGCCTACCAGTAGTTCAGATCTGAAGAACCCTAGCCTTTCGTCTTTAGAGTCGGACCACAACAGCGAAGCCGAGTACAGAGTCACGGAAATGTTGGACGATGGATCTCTGAAAACTGTAGCTGTTCACGACAATACCTCTAAGACCCTTTCCGATATACCTGTAAATGCTAAGGACCCCTACTTGGTTCACTCCGGCAACTCCAAATGTAGTAAATTCTTCACAAGGTACTTCGTGGAAAGTGACGATGAGATAACCTCTATCGTGACCGATTCCGAAGGTGAGTTTTTCCTAGCAATTATTTTTAGATTCATTAATTATTATCTGTGCGTAAATATTTGTAAGTGTTTACTTATGATTATGGTCGTTAACTTATCGCTTCTCATAACAACAAGCAGTTGGTGATAATTTTATATTTCTGGTACGCATGATGTTAGAATTTCCCCAATTGTTCAGCAGATAAAATAAGGGTATGATTTAAGCTGTCACCAATTTAATTCATTTTGTGTTTCTTAAATAATAGAGTTTGCCCTCAAAATAGTAGATTTGTCACCAAATGTAGTCACCAAACAATATAAAATCATTTCCACAATAAATTACCGAAAATCATGGAGATATGGGGTCAAGTACCAAATAAATGATTTTGTATGTATTATAATAGGTTTGTCCTAATAGTATTTAAGCAAACTAATTTAAAGAGATCACCAATAAATCATATATTATATCACTAGAAAATTTCATGAAGGTCTAAAAATGTAGGGTGGTCGTCATCATCATTTCAACCAAAAGAGTCTACTACTTAACTGGCCATGTGCCTCCCCCCAAGGGCTTTAGTTTCCACAGGTAGTATAAATATATTTAAATTAAATTTCTAGCTGAATAGTAAATAAAACAATTAATCAAAGTCAAAATAATCAATATTTATTGTTAAAAATCTCACTGTCCGCGCCCCGCATCGTATGATCGTACCTACAACCAACCTACAACCCATTCGTTGAGGCCCGAAAGCGCGCCAATTTGTCTCCCTTCCCTTCCTCTTCCCTTTGAACATATTTTTATTAAAATTATAAACTGATGTATTAAATTGGTAACGAATACATTATTTTAATAACTGAACGAAATAAAATGTAACTACTGTATTGGTGACAAAATAACAAATAAAAAGGAGTCGCAGTCAGGGATCGATTAATCGATTTATTTGGTGACAGATCTACCATTTTGAGCACCAAGCTATTATTTAAGTAATAAAACTATTATTATAAGAACGAAGTTTATATTCATGTAATGCACTACAATTTTATTGGTAATCCATCTCATATTTTACACATTATATTAACAATAATTTGCTAATTCATACCTGGGAACACTCTTTGTTTATCTGAGAACGAAAATATTTCGTGGCGATAGATCTATTTATTAGGTGATACAACTTGATGACAAATATAAATTTTGGTGACAAAAAATATAGTTCCCATAAAATAACAAAACAATAATAGCTATAACTAGAACTACTTAATTATCCTTAATTCTAATAGATACTGTTTCTGCTATCATAAATTTTATCATGATTGCTTACTTCCGGCGTACACAGGTCATTAAAGTATCAAGTTATTAAAGAAGCCATTTTTTCTAATCTGATTTTGAAGTCTTCAATCAATGTTTATCACACAGATTTCTGAAACTGTTGAACCCTACAAAATCTGATATTTCTATCACACTAATCATTTATCAACATACTCATAAAAGACTATTTTCCCTACCACAGATGACTGCATCTCAGGCTACCACGTAGCTTTACCCCTATCGGCCCAAGGCGCCGGGTACGCCGGCCTGCAGGGCGTGGGCGCCGGCGCGTGGGAGCGCCTGTGCGCGGCGTCTCCGCCCCCACCACCCTTAACTCTACGGGCACATCAACGATCGTTAGATACTGAATTGCTTTGTAATGAAGTCTGTGGTCGGTTGTGCAATTTGAATAAGAAGAAGTTCATATACTGCTTCGATTGGGGTTGCCATGTTATTGATGTTTGTCAGTCGAGTGGGTGTTTGTCTGGGGTAAGTTAAATCAATATTTCGTAAGTTTGTTGTTTTTTTACGTCTTATAAAAATCGGATATTTCCGGTATTTGGACTCACATTATTTGCTATTATATGAAAATGTAAAATGTTTTTTTTTGCGATGGTAACATTGCAATGATAAAATTATGATCTATTCCTGTCTAATTTTAATAATTTATTTACCAATATTTTCAGTTATGTGCGATGTGGATGTGGGCGAGCGATGAGAATGACGACACGGCGGAATGCGAAGCCTGTAAGGACGTTAGCGCCGGCTGTCTCCTACATAGACAACAGTATGCTGCTGAGGTGAGGCGTCTTGAAGTAGTAGAACAATTACAGGAATTTACACTGCAACAGTCAATTCTAGGTTGATGGTAGCGAGTAATAGGCTAGATTTTGCCTATTTATCGAGGAAGGCTATAAGCTCCTTTTCCGGATCCGGATTCGTGTAGAATTTGCCACGGGATGCGGGTGACACCGCTATCAGAAGCTAGTTTAAACTACTGAGGAATTCAGCAATTCAAAAAGGCGGGCCCTAGAATCCCCGTTTTGTAGATAAATCTAAGGATACCATGTTGTGTCGAATTAATATCTTTCTTTCTTTCAATTGAAAAGGGACGTTCTTTGTTGACTAATCCCAGTCTAATATGAGATGGTTTCTTCGCTGGAGGAACAGTTCTCAACTGTCAATAAATCCTCACAAAAAATCTGTTTAAGCCGATCGCAAGATTATTACTAAAAAAAAAAAAAATATTGAAAAGGAAATATGTTCCATGAATAAAATTAATATATTTTTCGTCTGTCTACAGTGTTTATTCGTGTGGGACCTGGTGAGCGGAGTGTACCGAACTGAAAGAGTTTCCATGACAGAAGACTCGAGCCAAGAGGGCAGCCGAGGTATAACAAACATTAGCTCCCTTACTTATAAAATCTCTAATCACCTTCTAAGCAACATTTTAACTATCATCATCATCATCATCATCAGCCTATAGCAGTCCACTGCTGGACATAGGCCTCTCCAAGTGCACGCCACTGAGATCGATTTTCAGCTTCTCGCATCCAGCTCCTGCCAGCCGTCTTGCGCAAGTCATCACTCCACCGTGCCTGAGGACGTCCCACACTACGTTTGCCAAGGCGTGGTCTCCACTCTAGAACTCGTTTACCCCAACGGTTATCGGTTCTTCGGCTAATATGGCCAGCTAATATGGCCATTTTAACTAATCACTACTTAAAGTCTTAAGTAGTGATTAAATCTTAGTTAAGACATGCTTAAGCAACGTTTATAAGTAAGAATTTTCTTAAACAGCCCTTAAGTATTACTTATATTTAATTCACGTTTATAAGTAAGGCTGTAGCATTTTAAAATAAATCTTAAAATTATTCATAATTATACATATATTAAAGATCTCGTAAAAGTCAATTGACAAAAAGTTTGGCGACAATAATGTGTATGTATGTGGATAATATAAATACTTATCTCCTTTGAAATATATTTGTAGATTTTTTATGATAATAATATATAAGAATAATAAATAAAAGACACGTTAATGGATAAAATACGAGGTCTGAACAATAATGTATTTAACTTTTATCGATACTTTAGCCTTTCTCAATGATTTTCCTTTATTTGAAACCTTGAATTAGAAATGAGAATGTGTAGTCCTCGCTTGTATAACTCATATATAAAAAATAATGCCACTTTTCGTTATAATTTTATAACTCAAGAACGGACTCACCTATCCAAAGCAAATTTTTAAGCTATGTACTAGGTCCATGAGAACTATGTACCAAAACGAAGTCGAGTGGTTCTTAATTTAACACATTTTTGTAACAAAATGGTGGACTTCATACATAGCGAAGTATGTACCACTAGTGCCTCATATACATCGCTTGCGCAGTCACTCGCGAGATTGTCAGCCGCCGTCAGATTGGTACAAACTATACTAATTATAGAATTTATCTCACAGTTCCAGGTGCCGACAGGGCTAGGGAGTTAGCTAAAAAGCTAGGCCCAATCAATATGCCGCCTGGCAATGAGACGAGATTATTAACCACATTGACAGGTAATGTAATAGGTAAGATCGCTCTTTGATTAACTAGCTGGTTTCTTTTTATTTGCAATCCGATGTTTTTTTTATTGTTTATGTTTAATTTTTGCATTTTTTTTTATCAAATATGCCATTGTGTATTTTTGATACTGAAGGCAACCGGCTGTTAATCTGTTGCAGAAATCGGTTCTTAGGCTCTTCTACTGAATACCACTATCTATCTATGTATATCTTACTCACTATACAACATGTAACGTAATTAACGCACACCCTCAAACACGCCAATTAGAATATTATGTTATAATCATAATACATACACTGAATTTTTAATTTAACATGTATATGCTTTGTTATTTACTAAATTATAGTTCGGCCATTCAGAGAATGCGTTCCTGACACGTCGCGATTGAACTGACGACGTAACTTTGCAATGGCGTTGCAGTTACGATAAAAATATTTTTGCTGGTTGTTTACCGTTTTAACAATTGAGGAGCATTAAAACAACATTATTATATCAATAATCAATGAATGTTATTACGTCGTCAGTTCAATCGCGACGTGTCAGGAACGCATTCTCTGAATGGCCGAACTATAGTTATACCAATTCTTGGAGAACTTTTTGGTCATACTACTACGCTCGCAAATATCGCGCCGCGCGCCGCTCGACTCGACACAACATAACGAAACTACGGAAAAAGCCGACAATACACGAAGTCTTATTACTTTGAGTTACGGTCTATTTGAATTTGTTTTGACTGTACAGGGTTAATATGACAATAATTTCCGTAGTTTTAATTATTTTTGGGATAAAAAATTACCTACATTAAAAATGATATAAATCGATTCAGTAAACGATTCTGAACAAACTAATTTCAGGATGTGCGTTAATTAAGTTACATGTTGTATATATCTTATACATCATAAACATATCTCATACTAATATCATAAAGAGGAAAAAAATATATTTTTGTTTGTATCTCAAAAATTACTGAACCAATTCAAAAGTCCTTTACCACTAGAAAATTACATTATCGGTGAGTAACATACCTATCTAAAATAACAGACGTCTTATATGCATATATCCTTATTCGTCTAGCAGAGCCTAAGAACACGAAAGACATTACACCTACCTTTGCTTGTTCTTCATTTAATTTTATAAAAAAAAGAACTCTGTTTAATCTTAACCAATATCTATTGAAATCAGGGCGATCGCTAAAAAGACTGACAGATGTGGACAACTGCATCGAAATCACAAAGAATCATCCTGACAGCTCGGAGTCAGAATCGTCAGAGGAAGACAGCGATTACGACTGAATGTTCCAGAAGCTTCTATCACGCGGTACTATAAACCTCTTTGGAGTGAAAAATGAGGTTGAGACACGGAGAAGTAAGCTCTTGGAGTGCTAAGATAGTAATCTGATGTACATGTGTAAAAATTACAATAACACTAACCTATTAAACATCTAAATATAGAAATAACTCATTAAATGCTATAAATTCCAAAATGGTTTTATTTATTTAGTGATTAAATCACGTAAGTTAAATATACTTTTTTGGTATTGTGTCATTATTATGTATTGTCAAAAATCAAAAAATTGTAGCATAGCACTCCATTGATTACTTACTCCGTGTACATTTGTCACAAAAGTGAACAACGAAGGAAAGTGTATGAAGCACTTTTTGTATAAATATTGTCTCCTTAGGAGTGTTTGAAGACAGGTTCGTATAAATAGATCGTTTAAATGTGTTCCGTACGTTTCTACCTACATTTTTAATACCTTCGTGTAAAAAATATTCCTCCCACAATTTTTTTTTATGTGTATCTTCTCCAAATTATTACGGGCAGGCAGCAGTTTCTTAAAAGTATTTTGTTTAACTTCATTTATTTATTTAAAGTGGTTAATTTTTGATAGCGCATGATATATTTTCAGTGACATCAGAGATTAGACATCTCTATGGTTACACAATTTTTAGCTATGTATGTATATAATAGCCTGCCTGTATTAAAGTGCAACTCTTCTTACCAACATTTTAAGTTTCAAATCACTGTTTCTACAATAGAACATATTTTGCCATGAATTAATATTTTTTGGAATACTTTGTAAATAAAATGCTCGCAATATTAACATTAGATATTTCTCAATCGAATGAATAACTTTGATACACTGAATCAGTCTTAAATATGTTGAAAATAAAATAAATCATTTTGTATATTTTCGTATGGAACTTTACTTAAATTTTTGTCTACATACAGTAATCGGTTCTTGTTATGAAATTGTCGTTAATCAAATGTTAAAATTATAATAGTCACATATACAATGGTAGATCTGTGTGTATGAATTAATTAAACATGTATTGCCCGCTTTTATTGTTAAGCGTTGTATCACATACTTTATACAATGGAATCATTGAATAGCATTATGGTTATAGCTCACTTAAACGACTCAGCTCCCACTATTCTAATATGGGCTTAAGATATTAATTTAAAAATACATGCTATGGCAGTCTGAAGGCTACCAGCTCCGCTAATTTATGTCATATATTTATATAAAGTATATCTAAAGTGCAACTTAAGGGCCATATTGAATTTTATTCTCTTTGACGGAAGTCGTTAATGTGGGCTATGCACCTACGTGCGGACACATAGCGTATGTCAACTTTTTCTATCTCAAAGAGTTATCAAAAACTCACGTGCGCACCTCTAACACTCGGCAGCCATAAATCCAATGTAAGTCGCAAACAAAACTTACCAAAAAATATACTCAAATTACATAATTTTAATCGAAAATATAGTAAAGCCAGTGTCGCCCTCACATAGTTGCTAAATCTTGACACTAGAGACGCTAGGATAGAACTGAATTCTCTATGTGTACGCACCTTTCACAAAAATGTCGCATATACTCAACTAACCAAGTTCGAATGATATTTCACTGTACATTATTATAGTAATAGTCGTGAATGTATTGATTGATATTTATGACATTTTAGTAGTATTTTAACTTATCAATATGTATGTCCAATTTTGGTGTCTGAATCAATGAGTTTTAAGCTCCTGACATTTTATAGCAAACATATTAGGGGTGCCTTGTTTGCCTGGGGGACCCTGAAAAGTCTAGGTTTTGACACATACATCAGTATTAACCACAGTTGGCCTTACTACAAAAACTTTAAACCCTGTTTTACACTTGTCTAATAAAATTTTGGCTGCAAAATGAACCATATGTCAACGTCATAATTTGACATTTTTTTAGACAAGGCATAAACTGACGTTTAAAAGTTTTTGTGGTAAGACGGAGTAAGTTTATTCCATCAATCACTTTACCTACTGAACTATAAAATTTCCCCAATTAATGTTAGATATTGTGTCAAAATCGAGTCTTCACCACTAAATAAACTGAAACGTGTTGCTGTCTATGTATTACTTTCTACTGCATTTATATAATGTATAAAGTTAGTGATTTTAAATAGTAATATGATAATCATCAATGATATTAATATGTAATGTATTCAACGAATGACCAGTTAATTGATTCTAGCACATTTGAATGGAGTTTTGTAGTATAGAGAGGGAAGTGTGAATATGAGCTTAGGCATGGAATAAGTCATATGTGCTGGAATTCAGTCCTAAATATGAACCTAGGCTCATAATAAGGTTGTGATTGTTTGAACATAGGTTTGTTAAAAGAAGTGCCTCTGACTCGATAACTACTACCCTCCAATATAATCTACTTCATCAAATATTTTAGTTGTACGTACAAAGTCAACGCGCTTTCCTGTACCTTCTAATTTTCACTGCAATTTGTTTTATGTTTCTTGTCTTCTTGCTTCTTATTTGATTAATGTAAATATTTTGTTATTATTTAGTGACGACGTTTGATCTCACAACACTGTGAACCACGGAGGGTGTACATACTACGTAATTTTGGAGCAACTATGAAGGAAATGTGTACTAGTGTATTAAATCTTGACACATATTTGTCGAACGTATTAATTGACCTTACAGTCTAAACTGAACGGTTGAAACAATCTTTGCCAGTTATAATTTATGGCGATAATCTTACTGATGTTTCTTATGTCTAAGTATATAGAAAATTAATGTCCTATACAGTAATACCTCGTAATTTTGGCGACTAGAAATCTGTAGAGTAGATTGAGACTCAGTCCCATAATATCACACGCTTCGTACTGGCGAGAAAGACTATTCAAATATAGAATCTATTGTGCCAAGGGTGGGAAAGTTTGTGAGATAAATTACTGCATAGGCCATTTAACACTGAATGTAATATATAAATATATCTCACTAATTGGTGAGCAGTTGTGAGCTCTAGTCTTAAGCATCGAAAGATAAAACACTAGTGTATAACCAGCTCCAAGCCAGAGGCATTCTGAAATAAAAACTAAGCAATATAACAATGGTTGTTTCACATTATTTTCGATAGCCTTTTAAAAAATTTGAAAAATGTTTGAAGGTTGGCTGTATTAATCCACTTACAATAAGTGATGATTGCATTTAATTTTATATCTGTTGACACATGCTGACAGTGTTACTTGCCATCAAATTGTATTATACTATAGATAGGTATGAGACAATGCATGATGTAATAATAACATGAAAAAAATTATACTGATGTTTTATTCATGCCTTTTTGTACAATTTACAGGTAGCCAATTTAGAAAGTCCAAATATAAAAACAGTAACCCACCAAAACATTAGAATAACATATTCTAAAAGTTAATTGTGGAAATGGTAATAGTGAGCTGTTTATTATAACAAGTTTCATTTGATTTGTTACAACAGTCTTATTTTATATAATACAGGAATTTGTCAAAGTAATGCAACATTGAAACATTTTAGTTCATGATAAAAGATTGAAGCAGTAGATTATCAAGCTAACTATCCTCAGAAGAAAAGGCTTGTTAGCATACATAAATACATGTAAAAAGTTTAGTGACACCTAAGGTAAGTAAACTATGGCTGTGGCAACACTGGAGCGAGTAAAAATTACCAATTTAACTAGGACTTACACAATATACACAGTAATTCTACAAATATAGACTTCTTACAATTAAGTGTTTTGCTGTATCTACTTAGCAGTGTTAACAACAACTTTCACCAACATTAATCTATAATATTGTAAAATACAAATGAATTATTAAAACCATTTTATTAGAGTCCACATTTATTTATAAACTGTATACATCATCACACTCAGGCTCAATCTCCATGGGAGGACTTCGACTTTGCCCATTTTCGTCCAGCATGCAGTCCAACGATAGCCTATCAACATCATCCCATGACAATTTACTGAATTTCTCTTGCACAAGTTTCACAAGGCGGTTGCCTGCAGCTGTAGCTTCAGCATCTGTCATGCCATACATTTTCTTGAAATACTTCGCGGAAGCTTCTTGAAGAGTATCAGGCTTCTTAACAACTAGGTTCAATTTAGTACCATCTTTAATAGTAGGGTATGATTCTACAGTTTGTTCATCCACTAGTGTCCTGCCTAGTAGCAGCAATTTCTGTTCTTCTACTGGTATATTTAATTGTTCAGCAACTTGTCGTTTAATTTCATATATATGTGTAGAAGGAAACACCTAAAACAAAACATGAATTATGTAGGTGTATTCTGAAACGAAACTTTCAATCTCACTATTATGGGTAATACTTACGTCCAGGCAACATTCACCACCTTGCAACTTTTTGACGATTACTTTCATTTTGAATAGTATCAGTATATATCTTGTTTTTATGAAACACTGCGTGTAAATTACAAAAATATTAATTCAGCAGCATGATACCAATGACAGACAAAAACAACTGTATTGGTTTGACACCTGACGACCGATTTTTAGTGCAGTTGACAATTCTGTCAGTCAGTACAAAATGCTATTTTCCATGTTATGTATTATTCACAGTGACAAAATTTGGTCTATATCTCTTTTACGCTCACGGTTTAATGGATATGTGTGCTCTTTCCGATATAAAAGTATGATACTACAAATAGCCCAAGATTATTTTATGAGTCTGAAACGCGCTCGGCCTGGTAAAATGTTTTGACATTGATATACGTGACAGCTGCAGCTGACGGTCGATGACGTTGACATTCTTTTGGTGTTGCACAATAAGTAATTCTGAGGTTTTGTATTTTATTTATTTAATCCCACGGAGGTTAAAAAACGAAATAGAAATAGCCACCTAGATTTTATTCTTGAATGCCATTAATTCAAATAAAATAGAACAATTTGTAAATGTCACTCGGGTTTGATTTGTGTGTTTTCGTAAATAAATATTATTACCAAGGTGATTTTAATACTTTGGATGAGAAGTACGCGATACACGAAGTTTGGACTGGAAAAAACCTAATGGAAAATAACAATCAAAGAAAAGGAAGTGACAGTTTAGAACCAAACATGAATGCAAAAAAAACAGTTGAAATTGTTGATGTTTATTCAGATAACGCAATAATAATTTATGAAGCGGACTGCTTGGAGGGTAAAAATAAATTAACTTCAAGTTAACACTCTAGTATTTGTTTTTCTCCACTTATATAGCAACAGACTTGTTAATTTAACCTCCTCTGAGGGAGTAAGGTTAGAGAAACATTATTTTAAAGGTCTCTCCATAAGATTATACTCCAGACTGCCGAGATTAACTTTAACTACTTTGCCGTACTGTAGCAAGTGTGAAAATTTCCATGTTCTTAATATTTTACTTGTTATATTTTCTTTACCTTTCAAAGTAGGATATCTTTCGCTGCAAAACGTTGTTCTTGATTTAAATTTTTTTTTTGGGTAATCATTATTTACGGGGCGAAATAAGGGAACCCTTGAGTCAGTATTATCAGCCTAATTTATTTTATCAAATGTTAATATTTTTAGAGTACTCGTAATGTGTGCTGCGTCACAATAAGTTATTTTTGAACTGAAAAAGATCCTAAAGTTTTAGTAATATTATTTAGTAACTAATATTAAATAGTAATTAATAGCATCACTAGCTTGAAATTTGGCCCGGGTGTTCGTAGCCTAGGTAGGGACACGGTATCGAAACAAAAGTATCGATATCGTACTCATGAGTAGAATCGATAACAAAGTATCGTACTCATTAAAGTATCGAAACAAAAGTATCGATACTTCAAGGTATCGAGTACTTTTTTAGATCAACATTTTCTAGGTCAATATCAGTTAGTAAATAATGTCAGTTTTACTTCAGTTCAGCAGGACATAAAAAACAAATGGTATTGGTACACATATTTAATAGAATAATAGAAAAATGGAATGAATGAAACAAATCGAAAATGTAGCAAAAGGAAACAATATTAAGTTATTTGAGGTATACTCAAAACTAGCAGTGTCCCACAGTTTCACCCACGTAGTAGATTAAAGATCCCATTCCTCCTCCGTAAAGTCACTTAAAAATAGAAGTTTGTTGAGCCTTTTTAGAGATAAGCGGTTTCGATTTTTTGCGATGGTACTTCCTGCTTTAGAAAATAATCGTTCTGAAGGTACTGACGTCGCAGGGATTGATATATATTCTCGTGTCAATTTATATAGATAATTTTGGGAATACTACTTTCATATCTTCCTATTGTTTAAAGGGATCTACTGAAAGTGGTGAAACCTGTACCGATAAGTAGTAGTGAGCTAGAAAGCGCTGTTAAATTAAATTCTTCATTCGATACGATACCTGGGAAAAAGTACTTATTGAGTAAAAGTATCGAATGCAAAGTATCGAGTACAAAAGTATCGGTATCGAACTGGAATGTACTCGATACCACAAGGCATCGATACTTTTTTCGTGTCCCTAAGCCTAGGAAACGGGTGTAGCTACAAGACAACAACATTGATAAGTCATTTCTTATCGTGTTACATAAAAATTGGTAAAAGTAGCGACACATAGAACAATTATTAGTTATATTAACTTACTCGTGGTTAAAATAATCGTAGAAACTAAGATGATTTTGACAGTTCGAGGTATGGATGGCAGGTGGGTTTAATATATTCTCGATAAATTATTTCGCTAATAACCTGAAAAATGGTTTGATAACGTTAATAATGGCTGTCAGTCGCTTCGAGAGTGATATGCGTGCTCTCCGGAGCGGGAAGCGTCCAAAATGAGCTCCCCCTTGCTCCCAGTCGCATATCAATTTTATCAAAGTTATCGGGCAGGAGGGATACGGCGGCGGTGCCTGGCACGGCGCACGACACGCCAGGATTATTCACCTGCGGAATTAACTTTCGGGACTTATGTACTACGCGGCACATAAGGGGGACGACAAATATGCGCAGCTAACGAATATCAAGCCTCTAACTCACTCCACTTCTCTAATATCACCAAATTAAATTAATTATATTAAAATCTATAGCTGACTTAAATACTGTGAGGCAAGACAACTACAAAATTCACACTTTATTTGAGGTAATACCTATCTTGTTTATCATTAATCATGCTCATGGCAAAAACATATCACAAAGGAAAATATTTGATAAGAACTATTCTATTTTGAAAACATCACCCTATTTTAGAACAATGAACAACACCATATTGTCTATCATTTGACATATAATTGTATATAATTGTTGTAATAAAATGTCAGCAGCACTAACAATACAATAATTACATAAACAAGAAGCCAGTCATGCATTACGTATGGTGGTAGATGGCAGGTGGTGCCACTGAACCGTAACAAAGCACCTGCACCACCCCCCTACGTCCCTATCTCTAAATTACACACACTACCTCTAGCTAGCCCACACTACAGAGCATTAAAAACAAAATTCTCACAGAAACAGTAGCAAACATGACAGTGAACCAACCAAGCACATAGAGACGGTTGTTTGATCAATACTTGATATCATACAAACCAGTGTTAAGTCACAATAATGTGTAACTGTTGTGTCCAAGTGATATTTTGTAGCAGAAATTAATTTTTGATTCAAAATGTCTGAGATGGGCTTTGAGAATGTGTTCTATTTGGAGAGTGAGTGTTTTTGTACAGTTGTTTTGTTGAGAGTGACGGTGCGGAGGGACAGATGAGGTGTTGCCAGGTTACGCTCCACGGATACTCTCCGCCCTTGCTCCCACCAGATCAATAACATCTCTATCACCTGGGATGTTGTTATGCAACAATTCACATACATTATTCTGTTTATTATTGCTAAATATTATTTTTTTGAAATTCATATGCCTTCTGGAGAAAGGAAAAATTTATTTTGAAGTGATTTGTGAAATTTTATTTTGATAATGTTAATAATTTTGTTGATTCATTTAAGTTTATATTATCTTGCATTGATGATAATTTTATTGATTTCCTTGTAATAAATTTATTATAGTTTTTGATTTGAATGATAATAATTTAGCTCTAATTTCTGTATGTATGAGGAAAAAATTGCATAATATTTTGTGTAATTGCAAAATAATAGTAGGGCAAGGTTAAAAATAGTTTTCTTTTTCTTTCTGACTACCTGCCTGCATTATATTTAATTGCAATCTGGTATCAAAGGGGTGAGCTACCCCATTTTGAAATGTTGCCAATTAGCCAGTAGCAGGTATGGCTTTCACTATAATTACAAGATTAAAAACTGCTTGTAAAATAGGCTTAGTAACTTGTGACATTTAACAAAATTAAAAGGGTATTGGTCAATTTCATGCAAATTAACAATTCAAAAAGGTTTCTGAGACATTTTATTGTTATGTGGGTAGGTCATTACATAATTTTCTTTTCTATGAAGAATTACAGGATTTGAGACAAATATATTTTATTTATATGTTACCATTATTAAGCACGATTGTTTTGCTGCTTTTATTAAACTATCTTTGGGCATTCAAATTGACTACAATTCCAACGTAAATAGTCTAACGAAATGTTCCACTTTTGCCTACAGTTTAATAAAACATGTTCCATGGAAATATTTTTCAGATTTTGAGTGCGCGGGCGACGAGGTACTTGTGGAGTCGTCGCCGCCAGCTTCGCCCGACATGGCAGCACGGCTCGCGGCTCCAACACAGGTATACAAGAAATTTTTAATAGTAGCTTTTTTCCGTAGGTTTCGCTTGCTTTCCTATGGGGATTGATTCATGTATCAGGTTATAAACGAGATCATATCGATACGATGTGATACGAAATAATGTTGAGTAGGTTCCACCTTTTACCATCGGATATTCAATCCATTATCAGCCCTGAAATTGCCGCCCGTTGGTCAAATCGGCTGCTCATTCGGTTCAGTCATTTAGACATGAAAACATACCAGACTCATTTGACTTTGAATGTTAGTATTTATCTACTTAGGGAAGACCTACACACATTAGACTTATTGGAGTTTACGTAATACTGATTAGGCTTTGGTTACGACGACGCAATGCTGTAGCACAAATTGATAGAAATCGTAACATTTTATGATGTGAACATTAATTCCCATTGTTCTTGTAATTTTAAAATGCGCAATCCAATTTTACCTACTCCGTCCAACTTGCTGTAAATATTTCAACTAGAGTAGAGTCAGCATAAAAGTTTTACTAATTACGCCATTCAGAGTGAAGTAGTGCTGACCATCTAATATTTGCACCAAGGCATAAACTGATATTAGACACCTACCCACCTGGGTATTATTTCTAGATCTACAAATCAGTACCTACAGCACACGAATATTGCTGAATCATCATGACGGTTTATGACGTCACGCGCCAAATTAACGTTATTATTACACCTACGAATTATATTTACGTTTTTCCTAATAATAATATGCAATTGTAGAGTACCTACCTACCAATTACGTCGGTAAAGTGATAATGAGTCAGCCTCACTCAAAGTCGATTATTAGGTAGGTACGATAAAAATACTATCAAGGATTTAATACCTAGCTTTCTTTCTTTGCCTTGACTTTTCTTAACAATTGTGTTTCAAGGTGAAGCAGCTGGTGTATTCACACTAAAGTCAGCCTTTGATTTTCACAGACAAAATAGACGCCAGTGTTCTAGAAAGATACTTAAATATATAAACCTATCTGATTCATAAAGATTTCAAACTTGATCTAGATCATTGCCATAAGGAGGTAGTAGGCGTCTAGTTTTAGGCAGTGTTCTACTTTTAATCACCCACCTGAATTATCTAGCACCTAAACTTCAGTGAAACAGCCACAACACAGAAAGTCTATTTTTCATAATAAAAAAAAAAAACTTAGATATGTATATTCTGGCTATCCGAGGAGTTTATACCTGCCTACCTACAATGAAACCCAATCTGTCTCTAATCCTCAGTATACCTACTACATAATAATAAGTAGGTTTGTTCCGCGATATATTTTCACATTGACGTGAAATATACAATGATATTTTACTTGTCCTGTATACTACCACTGGGTGCATAAAAGTATTGTCACGCAACTTCACAATAAAAGTGTGTTCCCCTATAAAATTGTGTTGGTACATAGGGCGGCGGCGCGGCCGGCGCTGCCTCGCCGAGCGCCGTGCGCGAGCTCATCGTCATCCCGGAAATACCCGACTCCATGCATTTGCAGCATGCTATGCAACAGGTAAATATGTGTTACAAGAAAGTCTTCTTAAAGGGTTCCTTTGTTCCTATTTTAAAGAACGGTTAAGGATACAATATGCGATCAAATCTTTCATATCCATTTCTTCGGGGAAGCACTGAGTGGGCATTGTCTCTTAAACAGAGAAGAAACAATTAGCCTTCTCTGAAAGATTATTGGATACTGTGTAAAGGAAGCTGAATAGCTTGCTTATAAGGAGAATAACATCATCTCATCTGCCTACCCTTTTTCCAACTATGTTGGGGTCGGCTTCCAGTCTATCAGGATGCAGTTGACTACCAGTGTTTTACAAGGAGCGAATGCCTATCTGACCTTCTCAACTCAGATGCCCGGGTAACCCAAGGAGAAGAACTTGTGTTAGGAAATGACTCATCACAAGCGTTCACAGTGGTGGTCAGTGGTTGAGGGATGACGCACCAAAAACTACCTCTTAGGTACTCCTTAATTCCCATTAAAACAACCCTTGAAGCATATTCTTTTAACTTGCAAAAGGCTATACAGTTCTGAACTCAGCAAGCTACCACAATGTCCTCAGGTATCGAGCACGGTGGTGGAAGTGAACGGCGACAGTTCAGGTCACTCCAGTCCCACCGCGGAGGCTCAGCATACCTACATCACCGTGGCCAGTGAGTGTAAGTAGAACATAAACTAGCTGCAATTGAATGTATTTGTAATTAGTTAGCACTGTTTTGGAGTTGAGTGAAGAGAGATGGTGTTAAAATTTATTAGAAAGGTAAATTATAGGGCCTATCTGCGATGTTCCAATTATGAGTAAATAGAAACCATATGAGATTATCAGTAAGTTATACTAGAATCGTACCTACAAGTACTTATTGAACTAGCCGTTTCTCAGCGTTTCAGAAATGTCATGTTAAATTTTTATATCTCTCTTCAGGAACGATGGATCTGAACAACAGTAGCAAAACTAGTCACAGTCAGCTTTTAAAAAATATTCTCGTTTTGTCAGTAGTCAGCATAAAAAATCTTAGGAATCCGAATATTATTTGCACCATAGTGTTCGTTCCGTAGTTTTGTTTGTAAAATGCAATTTTAATATTTTTTATTTCGGTAACGTTGAGCATGAATATTTTTCGTTGCACATTATTTTGTTTTGAGCACATTTTTATTTACGTATTTATATGTATTTCGTGTGGCAAGCAGTGCGGGGCGCATGGGCACGGCCAGGCTCCCGCGTCAAGACTGAAGACCATAGTGACCAAGAAAGCAAGTTTTTACTTTTTATTTTGTGCTTATCACCTTTTTTAACAGCATGGCCATTGATCATGGGGATGTCATCTATGCTTTTTACTGTAAGAAGGTTTGTAATACTTCTTCCTGGTAAATCGGGATTTTTGGTGAAGGTTTGTTTTGTAAGTACCTAATCAAACTTTGACTAACGTTTTAGGCGCTGTCACCCATCGGAAATTCACATTCATGAGATGTCATAAAATAGTTTGCTTTCTTTCTAGGCTTTAAATAACATCTAGCTAATTCATAAGCTTGCTTTAAAAAAAACTGTAACTTATATTTGTAATATGTAGTATTAAATACAGCCAAGAGTCTTAAGCAGTAAATCCCAAAAAAATGTCAATAGGTACAAATAAACAAGTGCATAGCTGTTAGCAATCCAAATCTATCAAAGTGTTTGCAAATCTCCCAAATAAAAACAGATTTATTCACTCACAAAATCTCACGTTGTACGATTTATCTCTTTGAGTTTCTGCCTGAGTTGTCAAAGTGTCACAATGCATGCTTTGTATGAAGACCTTTGATGGACAAACAAACTGCTAAGACTTCACCCCCTGTATAATAATATCTGATTATCTCCTACCTGTCAGGATTGATGCCCTATTAAATGCACCCCATTTGTTATCTATACTTTTGGAAAATGAACTTTATTGCTTTGACATAAGTATTGAGGGAATATAATAAAGACGAATTAGCGAGTAAGTGGTCCTGTATTAATGATAGTACGAAATAGATGCAGGTGCGCTGATTTTTAATCTTGGATTGGTAGCGAAATTGTTTTGTAGGGTCGTGAGTTACCTCTTGTAAAGAAATATCTCGAAAAATATTTATTTTGCTAATACTGTGTATAATTAAAATGTGTTCTGGAATATTTATAAATTGAAGTATCATTGTAGTACTTGTCTGAATAATATTGTTGACTGATTATACTGAAAATCCCACACACTTGCCTAATAAAAAATGCTTTTCATGCCGTAAGGCGAAATGTATTGAAACAATATAAATAATTTTCCACCATATTTGTATCATACATTTTTTGGAAATAAATGATTTATTTCTATTAAAAAAATATATCTTAAGTCGAAATTCTTGCGCATAAACAGAAAATAGTTGAATTAAAAATGTGAATTAAAAACATAAACCTCAAAATCATAATTTTTAATTATCAAAAACATTTGCTACTGCAAAAAATGCAATTAATTTCGCAACCATTTTACCAATTATAACCTGCGCGTGCGCCTAAAGTCTCTACTCAAATTACACCGTGCAATTTGCACATGATACCTCACAATGCATAATTGCGACTGCCCCGTACGATTACACCTGAGCGCTCATTATCAATAGCTGCAAGGGATGATCCCCGTTTATAATAGTTGACTGGCTACCTTCGATATAAGGCCGGCCACGCGCCGCCTCCCCTCGCCCCGCGCTTTATATCATTTTTATATTTATACAGGTATACGTCGTCTGGTCCAATGGTTCGTCCGTGTATTCCATTGTGTTTTATTGCCTCTTATTGGAAACGGGGTTTTTATGGATGCTTTTTGAATCTCAAGTATTTTATGTTAAACATTATAGTGTGTATGAAATATCTATCAATTTGAGAACATTTTGTAGAGTTAATTTTATGAGGTTGTGTCTGGCTTTTTATATAAAAATAAAAGTATTAATATCTATTTATTTGGATAACGTATAACTTACTAGGTCTATTTATTGGAGTTTGTTGAGCAGAATGTCTTATTTGAATTCTTGGTATTAGAGTTTCAATGACCTAGCCGGCTATTTCTGAAGAATTTTCTTTACCTATTTGTTAATAAGTTATCCTTAAAATTGGTTAAGGAATTTTTTATACGTAGGTAACCAAAATGTATATAGGCACATAGCAACAAAAGTATGATGTATTTATTTCTAACATATTAGTTTCTTGTCAGACTTTTTTCGTGTACTAACTGAAACCTGTAAAATAACAACAAACATTAATTCTACGTAATACCAAACAATAACTATAACTTCTGTTATGTTACACTTTTATTGTAAATACGAATCAAATTAAACAATCAAGCTTTACATCCAAATATTCTTTTGACCACTAAGGTCTCGACAAACAACTACAAACGCAAAATCAAAAGGGAAATAACAATTATATCGCTTACCTCTATATTACAACAGTTATAAACTTATACCCAGTGGGGTGAGGTACTAGAGAAGGACCCCGTTATACGAGAAAAGGAGTGAGTGATACCAGACATTGGTAATCGGGATGTTGTTCAGGGAAGTTGTGGGTCCAGGGGCGAGTTGCCTGGGAGATCTCAGACAGCATGGAGGTGCCTCGGTACCGGTCATATTACCCCTGTGAGTTGGTCTTTGTGTGGTTTAACTTTGAGCAAGGTGGTCCTTTCTTAAGGCTGTCGGGAAATTGTTTAAATTTTCGGCTAATAAGATGGTGCTTTTTTAATTGGAATAATACATTACAGTAATTGGAATAATCAACTGTGCTTTCCGGGATTGTCCTTGAAGATGTTTCTTCGTTATTATTTTTTCATACGCGGCTTTAAAAGACTGTCGGAAAATCATTTTCATTAATAATATGGAGCTTTTTCCTCTTGAAATAACAAAATTAAAATAACCAGTGTAGTCAACTGTGCTTTATAGGGATATCCTTGAAGATTTTTCTTTGTTAAAAATATTTTTTTTAATTATTTTTTATTTATTTGTTGTGCAGGTGAGGGCGGAAATGGAGTCAACTACCATGTGCAATATGTTACGGAGCCGCAAGAGATCTACACACAAGGTCACCAGACGCATATGTGAGCTACACACTCATTTTATTATTTATTTAATAATTTAGATTTTTTTAGATAGCAAAAAGTGTTAACGTTTCCTTATTCCCTTCTTTCAAGGCCATATAAAAATCCTTTGGCTATAAACAGTAATATCATCATTATTTTAATTGACATCAAAAACATGTTCTCAATTATAGTCTTGTATTTTTTGTTTTCTTGTATGTGGCGGACATACGAGATTAATATATACCTATGTGGTGTTAAATATAGGTGCATCTGAAAAGTTTCAATTTTGCTCTGAATGCTTGCTGAATTCTGAGCGAATGTTGAATTCTGATTGCATCAAGATTTCTTTATTCCCCAACCACTGCGACAGCCGTAACACAAACAGCACATTTTCAATATATTTAATAGTCAAAAAGAAAAAATAGGCGGATTTTGTGAAAACCGACATGCCTAGAAAGAATGTTACTTGTGAGATGCCTACAGATAGATGATTATGGAAGGAGAATACACGCTGCGCTGTCCTCCTGTAAAATTGAGACAAGGGCAGGTGGATAATAATTTTATCCCATAACAGTTCTCCTAAGAAATATCCGCAGCGGATCCCCCGGTGTTTAAACCCAATTAGAGATCAAACAAAAAGTATTTATATTATTTTGGAATTTTCTTTGTTTTCACATAGAATTGGGAACAGAAAAAACACAAAATTGGATTTTTTTGGGAAAAAAAATCACGCTACGCACATAATATTTTTCATATAATAAAAGGGTGTTATAAACAAGTAAAATAACAACGTTAACTACATTAACTTTACGAGATCTGTTATTTACACTTAGGAATATGACTGTACTCAATCGAGTACAGTGACTTGTGAGTGAATGGGTGAAACCCCATTATTGTAATATTTTACCTTATTTTAATGTAAAATATAATATATAATTTAGTTTTGGTTGTCCTCAGGGAGCCGCTGCGCTACCCGGTGTACGGCGTGGCGACGGTGGGCGCGGAGGGCTCGTCGGCCGACAGCGGCTGGGGCGGCGCCTCCTCTGCCGAGTACACCGCCTATGGCGTCGTCGTAAGTATAACACTGTTTTCTAGTAAAAGTCTTTTAAAAGCAGTACTTTTTGGAAGTCCAAATAGACTAGAATAGAAAGCTCCAAAACGCCCACCCTTCACGACTTCCTATGTGTTTTAGCTGGGAAAAAGAGGCGTCAAATAGCTTTCTTTTTTTCTTATGTATATGATAAAATATTTTTTTTTAAACCCTAAGGATGATTTTCACCAACAAAAAATAATAATAAGGAAAACTGCCGTTTACAACAAATTCAAACCTCTAATAATCGATGCTTAACATTTTATTTGTGATTTGTCTCCAACATTATTGTTCCCAAATGCAATGTTGGCCAAGGCCTAGGTAAATTCATAGTGAAAAAAATATCGTTTACATCTTCGTTTATCTTCATTATCGTTTACATCTACGATTTCTACGCTAATAGATGAAATAATTTTGTCTTTCTTTGTCTTGAGTATACGCCAACGCGTTGCCGTCGGAACACAAAGTCTACCCCGTAGTTAATGGTTCTGATTAAAAAATGAAACGATAAAGTGGCTTGCGACCTTTGAAATTACAATAAAATGGCTTTTCTGGAAACTGTAATACTTATATATTTCACTATTTCATATGAAAATAGCATGGACCAAAAAAACTTATCAGATAAAGAGTAGTGTTGGGTATTTTCAATGAATTAGAGGAATTGCGATGGTTATTTTTCACAGTCTTTTGTTTTTACATTTGCTTTTTCTTCATTGTAGGCAAGGTAGGGTAGATGTTATGAAATTGCACCCCAATTTCGAAGTATTATTTCTTTAGGCACGTTGAAGCCAAAAAAGTACTTGCAGGAATTCTTTTTGTTAACTTTTCAGTATTTATAATTTGCAATTAAGATTCTGGCGAAGTTCAATGCCTGTTTTACAGGACCTTTGTAATAAAAAAATACGCATAATTGTTTTTCTATTTGATATTCACATTTTTAAAAGACTGAAAACTGAACAACTGACATACATATACCGTGAGTTCAATACTTTCTAAAGGACCATGGGCACTTGTGGGTACACTACTGTACCCACTTTCTGAACATGACTCAATGTTGAACCTATGACATTTGAAAGCTCTTTAGATAGCAACGCACCATTTTATTTCGTTACATGTTGATGGGCTTTCAAGTATCGTTACTCAATAGCTCAATACGGAAGTTAGCAAACCGTAAGCTACTGCTACTTACTGAGTAGCTTTTGGTTTCTATGAAACATACTTACCTATCTATGTTTCTGTTTGATGCCATAGTTTGCTCTCTCAAAAATATTTAGAAAATAGTTCGCATCGTTTAGCAACTTTCAATTAGTTCAATTAAGAATTTCTGACACTTACGCGAATATGAGACATTTAAATAACCTACAGACTGTTCGGGACCATTGATGCTGTAAATGATCCGAAACGTCGGGATTAAATTATGTCCTCCTAGCCGATTTATCGGCTACGGCGCCTATTCTCGTGTAAGGAGATTAGCCGTATTATAGTGCACCAGCATTTGCTTGGGCACAGGTGCACTCACTATTCCTTCACTGTCATAGCCCAACGAGACGGCAATACAACACCACCGAAGAGAGATCAGGAGCAGGACCGACATTTACGCGCTCTCCGATGCACGGGTGAATCAATCACCAACTTTCAGGCTCCGGGCTGCTTTGTGAAAGTTTCTAAAACCCACAAAGCGATTTCGGCCCGATGCAGTAATCGAGCTCGAGACCTCGTGCTCAGCAGCCGCGCTTGCGACAGCTAGACCAACGAGGAAATAATATAACCGCAATAAAATCCGTTAAAGTATTTGTATTTAAATAGTTGAATTAAGATAGTTCGAAAGTGAAGTAGCAACAGTCCTTACCGCAGGTGGCCGGCGACGAGGCGGAGGCGCCGGCGTCGCCCGCGACCCCGGGCGCGGCGCCGGCGCCGGCGCGCATGCCGCCCGCCACCGTGCAGTGGCTGCTCGACCACTACGAGACCGCTGAGGGTGAGTCAAGTGAGGAACACACTCTATTATAAACTGTCAGACGGAATATATGTTCCTGAGACGAACGTTTTTACCTGAGTCAAATGTGGAAAACATATAGGTATTGTACCATCTGGTGGGGGTTATTTTGTTTCCCTACATATAATTTCTAACCGAGTTAGCGAAAAGGAGGGTTCTTAATTAGGTTGTTTCTTTTGTGGTTTTGAAATCCTGTACCCAAAGAAAAAATGGGACCTATTACACTTAAACAATTTCGCCGTCTATCTGACCGTCCATCCGTTTTCCTGACGTGTATCTCATGATCAGAGAGATGAGAGAGAGATTCAGACTAATTTGAGTAGAAATATGTAAATTGCTTTTCTTACATAAAATATGTTCCTCTATACCTTAAATTATCGAAAGTTTTTTCTTCCATTAGTTTTTACTTTGGATTTATTTTCCCTCGTAACTATTTTTGATTAATGTGATGTCTGTTTAATACAGAACTCCTAAAGCCATTAGAACAGCAACTAAATTAGAACACCAGAGTCCACGTCAATTCGCCTCAAATAACTTTGCCATTCTTAATTTAGCCAGCTGCTAGTTACCCAACCAACGGCTAACTTCAGAGTTGCAAAGTTATTTGGCACGAACTGTCGACATGGTATCTGGTATTACAACAAACTTTTTCCACAGGCGTATCCCTCCCCCGTTCAACCCTGTACGCTCACTACCTCCGACACTGCGCCACACATCGCCTCGAGCCAGTCAACGCGGCCTCCTTCGGCAAGCTCATCCGCTCCGTCTTCATAGGGCTCCGGACCCGCCGGCTCGGCACTAGGGGGAACTCCAAGTACCACTACTACGGGATCAGGGCGAAGCCCGGGGTGGAACACGATCATAGCGAGGCTGGTGACGCTCAGGATCAGCACGACAATGTCGATGATAAGACTGATGTCTTGGATCAGGTTTGTGTTTTTTTTTTTCTGTAGGATTATAATGATAGTGAGGAAACTGTTTTGGAAGGAAATTCTAGGCTTAATCGCGATGTGACTACAAAAGTAAGTTCTGTATCGGCGTTTTGTCCAAATTGCTCTGAATGTGTTTACAAGTAGTACGCAGGTATGCCAAGACGCACTGTACATTTTTTGCTATTCTAGTCGTTCAATTCTGATAAGCCATAGGCCCGATTCCTCAATTTTTGCGTTAATTGTACTTTTTTTATATTTTTCAATTCTGCTAAATATCTCTAAAAGACTCTATTCCGAAACAAGAAATGTTATAATCGAATTTATTGTCGTGAAAACTTTGCGGTTTTTCAACGGATTTGTTCTCACCCAGGAGGGCAGATCCCGGTCCCGGTCCCGCGACTCGGCCAGCAGCCCCACGCACGCGCACCGGCAGTACCTCGGCGCCGCCGCCCCGCCCGAGCCGCCGCCGCTCAGCGTACACCCGCTGCCCGACGACGTCACGCAGGACATGCTCAACGCGCTGCGGAGGCATCACAGGTATGTACCTAGGTACTATGATTAGGTAATTTGCTGGGCAGTAGGCAATTTCCACCTTGACAGTTAAAATGTGAATCAAAATATTTCTTTAAGAGACGAAACAGAAGCGTGCTAGTTAAGTTCCATTTATCTTGTTGCAAAGAAGGAGCAAAGGGAAAAGGTTACTGACCTGTACGTACTCAATTCTTATGACGCTCTTAGCAAATTCATCGGAAATCATGCCAATAGCCAAGTTGATTAAAAAAAGAGATTGAGACGTGTTACTTTTATATACTTTTAGACTATTTCATTAAAACCATACCTATTTAATTTGCGAAAACGCAATGTTTAGCTACGGCTGCGTAGTCTTGCGTAGACTCTCGTAGCCGCGTAGTCATTAATCGTAGCAACTTTCTACACAGGGATCACGGCGCAGAATTCTTATCCGCTGTAGCGGCACTCGACGCTACCGGCGTGGAACGCGCTCGCCGCGGCTTCTGGCGACGTCCACCGGCTTCTCTCTGCCGTCGCACTTTAGCCCGTCTCACTTCACGGCCTGACGTCTGCACTTGGTTACGAAGTGCTGAATTACGGTTACATCAACGTGCTGTGGAGTTACTACTGCCGGATGTTTTACGGCCTATACCAGCGGCTTTGACGCAGGCGATTCGTAACTTCGCGAAGGGTGTGGAGGCTGCGCTCGCGGCCGGGGCGGCGGGGGCTCCGGCCCGGGCGGCGAGGGCGCAGGCTCAGGCGGCTCAGGCTCTCGCGGCTGCGCTGAGGCGATATACTTCGCTCAATCATCTTGCGCAGGCTGCGAGAGCCGTGCTGACTAATCATCATCAGATACATCAGGTACGTTGTAATGTTCAGCTAGATGTACTACTGTCAAATTTCTATGTAAGTGTGGGTCCACACTGCAAGCGCGGTGACTGGAGCCTAGGCGGGCGCGGCGAGCGGTGGCGTGGGGTGGCCACAGTGAAGGCGCGAGCTCTTGTAGCGGTGTGACGTACATCAGGAGTGCAACACCTTCACTTCCAGGAAAATGTTCTTTTATTTCACTCCATAACTTTCTTGTTATTGTGCGATTATTGTGGTGTGGATGTTTGCTTTGCCAGATCGGTGGTTTAGATTGAATTGCACTTATGAACGATTCAGTATTCACCGCCATTTTTTAGACAAACAAATATAAACGCACATACGCCGAACGACAAGATCGAACTGGTTTGTTACCCCCGCCGCCCGCGCATTGGGTCGCTCGATGACTAGGCCCGTAGTGTGGCCAGAACGCGAAGATAGAAGTGTTTGAAACTTACGCGCGCTGACTCGCTCAGTCCCATCGCACTAGGCTTCCGCCTTAGTCACTACAATATGGACGCAAAGGCGAGTTTCATATGTTTGATACTTCGCGCCCGTCGTGGCAACCGCGCTAGGCTCTCAGTGTGGACCCACACTAAGAAGCTTCGTGCAAGCAAAACTAACTTTAGACTTGTCTATCAATATGCATAAAAAAGTTAAGGTTCACATTACTATAGGGTAACCTTACCAATCTTGCTAATGCGTCAGTTCAAATTAATCTTATCATATTTTGTGCCTTCGTTTAGGCCACAACTATTTACCTCCGTTTAGGCTACAACTATTTACCTCCGTTTAGGCCACAACTATTAACCACAGCTATTCAGGCCACAGCTATTTTCTTTCTCTTGGCTTTATTTACATGCATTTTCCACAGATGTTGGCGGATCTGAACCGCGTAGATTTCCGCGTGGTACGCGAGCAGGCGGCGTGGGCTTGTTCCTGCGGTAGTGCGGCTACTGCACACAAACTTGAGGCTGACTTCAAGGTATGTACACATACTATTGCAGGTATAAACTTGTCTCATGGATTGTTTTATTTTGAAAATGGAAAAAGCAAAACTATCTAGAACTATGTATTTATTTAATCTGACTTCTCAAAAGGAGGTTCTCAATTCGGATGTTGAATTGTACATTTTCGTCGTTTACCAACCGACTTGAATAATTCCATTTTTTTTTGTGAATGCTTTGTTAATCCAGTCGTAACTGATTGTTTTGGTCATGCACCCTGTACGTGTTTGACCTAGAAGAAGGTGCCTATCTTACGAGTCTCATGGTATTTACGCTCAGCGGCGGCCCTAGCGATTGCGAGGCTATGTGCGGCAGGTCTATGCGAGGCCCTTTGTCCTACGTGAAAAGTATGTGTTGCGAGAGTAGGTATTTTTTTTTTAACGACGTCAAAAATCATCAAATGATCCCTCCCGCTGTGGGTTAGCAGCGGCGAGGGAGTGTCAGACTTTTACTGACTAAAAACCGTCGTGTTCCGTCGTAAGCCTTTCATGTGCCAGGGCCGCGGTATCTCTTTCGAATAACCCGCAGCCCCGGCAGGCTTTGGCCCTACTGGACCCGCTGGGGTTGCTGACATCTCTTTGAGGAGCGCGTGGAAGAACACGCGCCGTCGACACGGGTCTGTCGTCTAAGCAGACAGAGGGACGATGAGCCACCCGAACTCACCGCCCACAGACCCACGCCTACGGTTGCCGGGAGTCATCTCGCGACACCCGGCGCCCGTGATGTCTACCTGGCCCAGTGCGGCGGCCGGGATGAGAGGTGCGGACTCTCTGGCGTTCCGCCTCCTCCTACTCGAGCATGACCGCTTCACAGAAGGAGGCGACGGCATCCCATTCCCTCTCGCTCCGGACCATGGCCTGAACCAGGGCCGGACGCGAGAGGTCGCCGCCGCCTAAAACCTAGACGAGGACCCGGCGGTGCCTGGTGATAGTTGTTTTTATGTTTGAAATTTTTTTTGTCTACCCTAGCAAAAAGGTAGCGTCGTTTTTAAGTCCTTTTATTAATAAGAAAGTAACTTCTAGTTTCTATTTATGGTACTACTTTAAGTCCCAAAATTTTAATTCATAGGCGCCAACACCAACAAAGAGTTATCTACGTTTGGGCTACATTTTAAGTCATTTTTGTTTTGAGTTCTAAAATATAACAAAAAATTTCGCGCTCGCTTCGCTCGCGCAATCACAACCTGTGTTCCCGTGTTTTTGTATTCACCAACCAGCAATAACTTATTAGGGTGCGTCCACATCTGGCGAATGCGCCGCGAATGCGCAGCACGCGAGCCGATCGCGAGCTGTCCGCGAGCTGCGCGCGTGCAGTCACTGCAATAGTTCGGTGCGCCTCTTTAGCGCAACTCACGCAAGGCTCGTATAGAGCGCGCGAGCGGCGCGCGATCTGCGCGCAATCAGTTCTCGCCCTTACAGTTCCGTATATTGGCTCAGTACTATCGAAGATGGCAGACGTCGCGCGCCGCCTGCGCGCCGCTCGCGTGCGGCGCTTAGGTCGCGCGCGAGCTGCGCGCGGGCGGCGCAGAAGCGGCGCACGAACAAAAATGCACGCGCGCAGCTCGCGAACAGCTCGCGATCGGCTCGCGTGCTGCGCATTCGCGGCGCATTCGCCAGATGTGGACGCACCCTTATGTACGATTGGGCTACATTTTAGGTAATTTTTGTTTTGACTTGTTAACTATAAAACAAAATTCGCGCTCGCTTCGCTCGCGCAATCGGTAACTTCATATGTCTCTGTTTTTCGTATGGGTTTGAATTGCAGATGGGGGCGCCGTAGAAATCTCGCCCAGGGCGCTAGTAGAGTTAAAGCCGGCATTGCCTCGGGGCTGTCCGCACAGTGGTGACACCCGGGCGCCTCCTCACGACCGATTTGATGCAGGTACCTCCCGAAACAACCGTGTCCGGCGAGGACCTGCGTCATGCGGTACGTGAGGGCGCCGTGACTCCTCCCGAGCCACTCCTCAAAGAGGGGACTTACCGCCACTATGGTGGCGTGCCCTGCGAGAGTAGGTCTGGTGTTTTGATTTAGCTAAACGTCGTTTGAGTAGAAATGCTCAAGTTAAACAAATTAATAAAATTTTATTTTTACTACAGTTTATATTTAAAGAATCAACGTCGTCAATCGAACGTCGTAAATAAGAAAGTTCATACGGAAACTAGGAGTTATTTTCTTGTTAATAAAAAGACTTAAAAGCGGCACTACCTTCTAGGTTCGGCTAAAAAAGGTTGAAAAAACAGAACAAGTGGAAAGGAAAGCCGCGAGCGTAGCGTGCGCACCTAAACTTGTATAACAAACAACAGTGCTAGGTGAAGTAGCGAGCGCGAAAATTTTTGAGTTTTGGGACAAAAGTACTCTAATCAAGTTAGAAGGAAAGGCACTGTCAAGTGAACAGCCGCGAGCGTAGCAAGCGCGAATTTTTTAAAATTGTTTGTTTAAGGACTTTCAAATTAAACTCGGAATAAAGCACAATTAAAAAGAATCCGTGACTGGATCGAGAGTCAGTTGTTTTTGTTACTTTGGTGTTCCAACTTTATGTTAAATTGAGGGCTCAAAAAGTAAACGCAGAATGAATAAGAAATAAAGAAAAAATGCAAATTTTTTTTCTTGGACCAGATATAAATATTTTTTAATTATAATTTTTTTATATTAGTGTGGGTTGTAGCGCGAGGGCCCCCCCAAGCGCGAGGCCCTGTGCGATGGCACAGTTCGCACACCCCTAGGGCCGCCACTGTTTACGCTCATCTTCCTATCCGATTAGAATGAAATGTCATATGCGCGGCGTGCGTGCGTGCGCGCGGGGTCTGTGTCTGCGCTCGCGGTCTGTGTCTGCGCGCGGGGTCTGTGTCTGCGCTCGCGGTCTGTGTCTGCGCGCGGGGTCTGTGTCTGCGCTCGCGGTCTGTGTCTGCGCGCGGGGTCTGTGTCTGCGCTCGCGGTCTGTGTCTGCGCGCGGGGTCTGTGTCTGCGCTCGCGGTCTGTGTCTGCGCGCGGGGTCTGTGTCTGCGCTCGCGGTCTGTGTCTGCGCTCGCGGCACGCACGACGCGCCTGCAGCAGTGTCATCATCATCCTAGCGTTGTCCCGGTTGCCCTTCCGGGCCCGGGGTCCGCTTTCCTGCTTCTTCTCCTCCACTTCGCTCGGTCTTCGGCATCCCTGGTGGTTAGTCCATTGGCACGCATGTCATCCCTTACAACGTCAAGCCAGCATTTCCTGGGTCTACCCAGTCTGCCCCGGCCGGGCGGAGGCGCCATGGCTAGACATTTGTTCCCCACGTAAGTGGCCGGTTTCCGTAAAACGTGTCCGTACCAGCGTAAGCGACACTCTTGCAGTTTGTCTGCAATGTCACGGACATGAAGGCTGCCGCGGATGCGCGAGTTCCTAACGCGGTCTTTCCGCGTAACTCCACACATCCAGCGCAGCATTTTCATCTCCGTGACCCGCAGCTCCTGCTTGTGCCGCTCAAGCACAGGCCACGCTTCACTGCCATACAAAAGGACAGGCCTAATGATGGATTTATAGACCTGTCCCTTCAGCTTAACCGGCATTTTAGGGTCACAAATGACACCAGACACCTCACGCCACTTGGCCCATGCCGCCGAAATTCGTGCCCTGACGTCGCAATCGATGCCACCAGACGCGTGAAGGACAGATCCTAAGTACCTGACCTGGTCCGTCTGCTCAACCATATTACCGTCTATGCAGACGGAGGTGGGATCTGTCGAGTTGCAGGCCACGTACTCAGTCTTCCCCACATGCAGCTGCAAACCGCCGTTCTCGAGTGACTCCTTCCACATGTTAACACGCTGCACCAACCGTCCCTTGTCCGCGTCTGCCAGCGCGATGTCGTCAGCATACATGAGCAACCACGGGGGCTGCTCATGCGCATCTCGGATGCTTTCGGACAATGAGTCCAGTATCACGCTGAACAGAAACGGGCTAAGGACGGAGCCCTGGTGTACTCCAACGGTAACAGGGAAGGGTGTAGTGTCACCAACAGCGGTCCGAACCACTGAATCGGAACGCGCCTGCAGCAGTGTGCCCCTTCAAACTTCATCATAACGTGATGATATGCTCGCTTGATACGTCAACCGCATCGATCTATAACTTGATGAATGTAACGACGGGTGATTTTTGGCACGTCGCGTTGACTCGACTTAGAGTCCTATGTCCCCTAAATGGGGCAGAGGGCATCCACAGTGCGATGCTCGTCCGCCGCCAAGATTATTTAGGGCGGCCACGTTTCCGCTTCCGCGTTGTCGCAGAATATATTTATTTGTTATTATCTTGTATGTCTCTACCAGACCTCGGGACTATAGAGTCCCGGATTTTTGGGAGGCGAACGTGGGGCCGAAGCCAACACGCTGAAGCCCTTTTGAGACAACTTTAATGAAATGGTGACACAAAACCGACGATTATCCCTGTATACACTATTGAAATGTACCCAAGGACAATCCCCGGTTCTGTGCTAAGCTATTGCTAACTATGGATGAAAACTACTTGGGCTATTGTGATGGGATGCTAATGGACTAGGAATGGGAAACTACGGGAACTATGTCACCTGCCGATGACAATGTATTAAATACATGTAAAAATGGCAGGTGGAGACTCGCCAACTCACTTACTGGGCCCCCGGGAATCAGTCACTGAATAGCAACAAGAGGGCAACAGGTACATGAGCGGCTGAAGGGTGAGGATACCTCGGCGGACTTTAAACGCAGATCACGCGCTCCCTGTGGGTCCAGCATCACCGGCCCACTCGCCACTTACCACGAGGCACCTACCCTCCGAGTGGGCTGCTAACCCTGCTCTAGCGACTCCACTCTGACCGGCCGATGAAGGCAAGCCAAGAGGCGGGAGACCTATCCCCCGTCATGCTTCACTCCGGCAAGCCGGAGATGGGGGACAGTATACTCTCCCTGGAGCACTCGGATATATAGCCCCGCGGGGTCGCTACTCCCCGTCATCCGCCTCAGATGCCCTGCGGGGCTGTTATTATTATTATTCTTGATTGCACACATAAATACATTTGACACACTGATTTTGTTGTTGATGTATATATTTATTTGTGGTGCAGGCGACACTAGGGCGCGGCGCGTCGCTGGAGCAGTGGGCGGGGTGGCTGGAGGGCTGCGTGCGCACGGCGCTGGCGCCGCACGAGCGGCGCGCGGACTACACGGCGCGGGCGCGGCGCCTGCTGCTCGACTGGTCCTTCTACTCCTCGCTCGTCATACGCGAGCTCACACTCAGGTGACTGTAGTACCCGGAGTGGCTAGGGGGCTGCCGGTGCGGGTGGCTGGAGGGCTGCGTGCGCACGGCGCTGGCGCCGCACGAACGGCGCGCGGACTACACGGCGCGGGCGCGGCGCCTGCTGCTCGACTGGTCCTTCTACTCCTCGCTCGTCATACGCGAGCTCACACTCAGGTGACTGTAGTACCCGGAGTGGCTAGGGGGCTGCCGGTGCGGGTGGCTGGAGGGCTGCGTGCGCACGGCGCTGGCGCCGCACGAACGGCGCGCGGACTACACGGCGCGGGCGCGGCGCCTGCTGCTCGACTGGTCCTTCTACTCCTCGCTCGTCATACGCGAGCTCACACTCAGGTGACTGTAGTACCCGGAGTGGCTAGGGGGCTGCCGGTGCGGGTGGCTGGAGGGCTGCGTGCGCACGGCGCTGGCGCCGCACGAACGGCGCGCGGACTACACGGCGCGGGCGCGGCGCCTGCTGCTCGACTGGTCCTTCTACTCCTCGCTCGTCATACGCGAGCTCACACTCAGGTGACTGTAGTACCCGGAGTGGCTAGGGGGCTGCCGGTGCGGGTGGCTGGAGGGCTGCGTGCGCACGGCGCTGGCGCCGCACGAACGGCGCGCGGACTACACGGCGCGGGCGCGGCGCCTGCTGCTCGACTGGTCCTTCTACTCCTCGCTCGTCATACGCGAGCTCACACTCAGGTGACTGTAGTACCCGGAGTGGCTAGGGGGCTGCCGGTGCGGGTGGCTGGAGGGCTGCGTGCGCACGGCGCTGGCGCCGCACGAACGGCGCGCGGACTACACGGCGCGGGCGCGGCGCCTGCTGCTCGACTGGTCCTTCTACTCCTCGCTCGTCATACGCGAGCTCACACTCAGGTGACTGTAGTACCCGGAGTGGCTAGGGGGCTGCCGGTGCGGGTGGCTGGAGGGCTGCGTGCGCACGGCGCTGGCGCCGCACGAACGGCGCGCGGACTACACGGCGCGGGCGCGGCGCCTGCTGCTCGACTGGTCCTTCTACTCCTCGCTCGTCATACGCGAGCTCACACTCAGGTGACTGTAGTACCCGGAGTGGCTAGGGGGCTGCCGGTGCGGGTGGCTGGAGGGCTGCGTGCGCACGGCGCTGGCGCCGCACGAACGGCGCGCGGACTACACGGCGCGGGCGCGGCGCCTGCTGCTCGACTGGTCCTTCTACTCCTCGCTCGTCATACGCGAGCTCACACTCAGGTGACTGTAGTACCCGGAGTGGCTAGGGGGCTGCCGGTGCGGGTGGCTGGAGGGCTGCGTGCGCACGGCGCTGGCGCCGCACGAACGGCGCGCGGACTACACGGCGCGGGCGCGGCGCCTGCTGCTCGACTGGTCCTTCTACTCCTCGCTCGTCATACGCGAGCTCACACTCAGGTGACTGTAGTACCCGGAGTGGCTAGGGGGCTGCCGGTGCGGGTGGCTGGAGGGCTGCGTGCGCACGGCGCTGGCGCCGCACGAGCGGCGCGCGGACTACACGGCGCGGGCGCGGCGCCTGCTGCTCGACTGGTCCTTCTACTCCTCGCTCGTCATACGCGAGCTCACACTCAGGTGACTGTAGTACCCGGAGTGGCTAGGGGGCTGCCGGTGCGGGTGGCTGGAGGGCTGCGTGCGCACGGTCTCTGACTCTCAGGTCACTATGATGTCCTCCTAACCGATTATCGACTACGGCGGCTGGTCTCATGTAAGATTAGCCGACTGCGCAGGACATTTTATAGTGCACAAGCATTTGCGCAGACATAGGTGCACTCACTATTCCTTCACTCTCATAGTGCGATGGGACGGCAATCCGACACCACCGGAGAGAGATCACAAGCAGGACCGACATTCACGTGCTCTCCGATCCTCGGGTGTATCAATCACCAACTTCCAGGTTTCGGGCTGCTTTGTGAAAATCTTCTTAACCCACAAAGCGATTTCGGCCCGACTCGAGAATCGAAGCCAGGACCTCGTGCTCAGCAGCCGCACTTGCGACAGCTAGACTAACGAAGCAGGTGACTATAACGCTACACCAGTGCCTACAGTAGCTAGGGGGCCGGTGCGGGTAGCTGGAGGGCTGCGTGGGGCACCATACGAGCGGTGGCTGGCCGAGAGAGTTAGGGGTCTCTTTATTTTCTCTAAATTACATTAAAATTGTCTTCCAGACACAGAGAAACTTATTTTGACATAGTGAATCACCCGTCCCCTGACCGACCACACTAGCTTAGCCACGATTTCCACAATAGGCTAAAATATCTTGTCTATTTACAGATCTGCGGCGTCGTTCGGGTCGTTCCACCTGATCCGGCTGCTGTACGACGAGTACGTGTCGTACCTCATCGAGCGGCGCGTGGCGGCTCATCACGACGCGCCGCCCATCGCCGTCATGCACAGACATCATGTATGTATTACAGATATAAAACTTTTTCTTAAAATAAAGATTTTATTTGTGGAATATTTCCTTGACTGTAAAATATGGGTGATTTTTTCATCTTATTTGACTAGCCTTGTCACAACTATATGTGGGCTGCTGACTGTGGCGCACACAACTTGAGATGTAGATAGGAAGAACTTACAGATAAAAAAAGAATCTTAGTTTATTATATTCTTGGCTAACAAGTAACTAATGCTATTTATATTGACGTGGTGCTAAATACTGCTGTATATGAATGTGTACTGGCGCCTTGTAACAATGCTTTGAGTAAAGCGATGTAAAAGTGCCTCCTAAAACTTTGTTGGGGTCGGTTTCCAGTCTAACCTGATACAGTTGAATACCAATATTTTACACGGAGCGACTTCCTATCTGACCTCCTCAGCAAGAAACACAGCAACAAACTTTCAGTTCAGTGTTTGATAACAACCCTGAGAATAAAATAAAACTTTTTTACAGGAGCAAGACGAAGAAGACATCCCGGAGGAGCAGCCTCGCGCAGACCCTGACGATGATGACCAGGACTGGGAGTGGGATGACGATGACGAAGAAGATGATGAACCTGACTGTAAGAAGCAGAAGTTACCTGAACAGTAAGACCGTATGTATGACGTAGGACGTAGCTTGGGAGTCTGGAGTGGACTTAAGGATGCCCACACAAAACTGCGATGTGATACGAATTCGCAAAAACTTGTGATGCGATGCTATTTTTTTCAGCAACCCATTTGGTTACGGTAACCATACTTTTTTGTGTGGGAGCCCTGATAGTCCTTTGAACAGCTATGGTAGATTTACCAAAAACGATAGTTTATGAACTATATGGATCTTTGCGTTTTTAATTAAGAAAAATTTAAAGTGCTTACTGGTTAGGTTTCTTGTTCATTGTGTCACATTCCTATAAAACTGTCAAGAGTTATGCTGTAGCCTTTTCCAGCATTTAAGATCCTTTTTAAACATCCTGGATTATTCAGACAACTATAATTATATTATTTAGCCTCATCTAGTTAAGGTGTAAACAGATGTGTACCATTTCAAGCGATAATGATTTCTACTTTGCTCAGTGTGTTATATGTATGTTGCGACCTTTATATATTTGTGACATACAAATAAATATGTATGTGTGATAGTATTTCACTATAATGGTTAGTGAAATTACGTGCGTTGTGAATATTTCTATGGACAATGTTAAAACTAAGCACATATAAATAGCCTCTTTTTTGTAAATGTTGGCATTAAAAAAACATTCATAATTTGAAATACTGAAAAAGTATTTAATCAAAACATAAATATTTTTTCAAAATTCAAATAATGGCCTTTGGGAATAGCATAAAATCTAAAATTGAAAAAAAAAACTATAAAGAATGACCACAATTGCCTTTTGAGTGCAATTACATGTAATTAAAGTAAAATAAGTATCAGTAAGAAATACCGAGACCATACCCTAGTATGGTTATACTTACTTTACATTGAGTAAAACTGCTGGCTTTTAGGAAAGTTATTAAAGCTAATGAAGGATTTTTCGAACGAGTCAAGGCTCGAGTCAAGGAGTCGAGGCAAGGATGTCAAGGCTCGAGAAAGCGAGAATAGAGTATTTTAGCTCACTTTTTGGCAACTGTCAAAATGTTGTCATAAGGAGTATTATGCCAAAACTTAATTGGCTTACAACTCCAACGAACAAGGATTTTGGTGGAATTTGATAAATGCTAAGATTTGGTATAAAGTCATGTGTTTTTGATGGTTTTGAAAATATGTTATTGAAAAGCTCATTATGAAAGTTAATTAAGGTTTTTAGACTTCAAAGGTGAGACAGATATGTATAAATGTTATATAACATAACATATAACTGAATCTGTATGTAAATAAATTTTCTGGTCATAACATGTAATGTAAAACATGTTAATCTATGTATATATTATAGGGAGTAAATAATGTTCTATAGTATAGTGTCCAAGCACAAACTTAGTGTAATGCACCTCTCATGTATATTATGAAGTGTATTTTAATATTACTGAAAAAGTTCTCATTTTATCGACATAGCGCCTCCTTCGAAAAAAATCGAAATTCAAATTCAAAAAACGATATCTTTTTTGTCTATGACATACAGCTATGATGTAGTATCCTTTTAGTCTATGTCGATAAAGTGCATATACATCTAATGTTATTTATGAAAATTAGATATAAATAAAAATAACATGGGCGTCTATTCATGGCACGTAAACGCCATGAATAAAATATGTATCTTTTCAAGACATCTTATGTCTCTTGGTGTCCTAAGTGTCGACTTTTTAACGTTTTTGAGTCTCGACACGTAATATTCGAGCCCCTCTTATAAAATAATACGTTTAATCTCCTTATTTAGTTCCTTATACGGAGATGTAAAATATATGTAGTTAATAGTAATTTATATTTCAACTTAGCATTAAGATTTTTGGTCGTAACTGAACCAAAGCTTTTACATTGCCAGAGTAAATAAACAACTACTTTTGAAAACTGTATATATTGATACCTATTTAGAAACATTTTAAGTTGTGAAATAAGATATGTTTAATTAAGTATACCAAAGAATGTTATTCTTCAATTTGCTTATACATTGTTTGTAATAACTATTTATGTGTAACTCATATTACGCTTTTTGGGTTTGGTCAAAATTAATGCATTTATGTTGCACTTCTGTAGTATCTTTGTAAAATTATTTATATTTACCAACTGTCAGTGTAGTATATTCCTGCCTTTTACACTTATGTATCTAGGTTAGAATATATTTTGAGTCCCTTTGCAAGAGTTATCAATATTTCATAAAAAAGTTCATCATTCGATTAGAAAAAATATTCTGCATGTCAAAACTCTTTAGTTTAATTGTATAAATGTTACCTTTCTATGGCCTAAGTCACTAAGTTTATGTAGACAACGTTGTTTAAATATAAGTATAGTTATAGTTCGGCCATTCAGAGAATGCGTTCCTGACACGTCGCGATTGAACTGACGACGTAACTACATTCATTGATTATTGATATAATAATGTTGTTTTAATGCTCCTCAATTGTTAAAACGGTAAACAACCAGCAAAAATATTTTTATCGTAACTGCAACGCCATTGCAAAGTTACGTCGTCAGTTCAATCGCGACGTGTCAGGAACGCATTCTCTGAATGGCCGAACTATAGGAACCATACGAATTATTGTCACTAATTTCTGTATTACCAAAGTACGTTGCAATTTCAAAATACATTGTGTAATTAGATAGGTCTTCAAACTGAATATTAGGCATTGATCTATATCTCATTTGTGGGTGTTAGTGAACTGTTTTTATTCGTGATCTCAAGTGACAAAAAAAAAACATACGTTACCTTTGAAAAGGTTGTATTACGAACACAGGTCGTTAGGTCCCTTGAGTTCGCGAGTAAGGCCGCTATAATCTGTACTGTCAGGCCACAGCTTCTAGCCCTATCGTAATATCAATAGAAGACAATATAAATGTATTTTTATCAAGCATTTCCGGCTTTACTTACATTAAGTAGGTATATTTTTTATCGATTTTATAATAATCAATAATGTTCAACGCAGATGTGGACTGCCTTCGACGTTGCCTTACGATACATACCTCCGATTGCTACGTTATTTGGTATACGCGCTACTAGGTTGTGTTGCACAGCAAATAAATATAACGTGATGTTGTGATTCGTTTCCGTTTAGTGAGTAACATTGACAAACTGTCCATTCGAAGTGTATCTTAGCTCAGAGGAGTATATTTTAACGATTGAGTGACAATAGTACTGCGCCGTCCGGGTAACAGTATGCGTAGTCTATCCCGGGTGGGCTACCAGTGCCTGAATATCTTAAAATTAAAAAGAAATAGTTTATTAAAAAAAATATAAATTAGACATAAACAATCATCAAATTGCCTTCGTCGATTAATAAAGTATTCACACACAAAATCTTATTTTAGTCGTTTATTATCGAAAATGTTTATTCATATTTTTGCATTATGTATATCGCGGAATTGCACATTTAAACTTAGTCGATGTAAATGTCACTGTGAAGATTACTCGAGTCTGTCGCCATTTTGGCGCGAAAACTTCGAGTAGTGTTCACAACTAAATGTTTGTACTTAATGAAGACCATTTCTAAATGTAATCGTTAGGTGTTAAGGTATCAATGTAATGAGTGTCTTGATTATACAGGCCGACTGTAGCTAAAATACTTCTTATATAACTCCATTGAATAGCATTCCCATACAAAATACCCACATATCTTATAGTTAACTTTACATTAACTTTCAAATGGAGAGGCATAGTGTTCGCATCTCGAATCGATGTTCACTTGTAGAGATGTAATACATTACCGTCAGAGCGAATCTGCTAAGACTACGATGACAATATAAAATAGTATTCTTTTTCAAAATTGTCAATTGAAAGTTAAAATGTTTAGCTACAGTATATAGTTAGTCTGACACATGAGCTTAACATTTTATACCGACTTAGATAAGGGTCTATCGATTTGTTCTAATTATCAGATGTTTAAAATTGAGCAACGAATACTGTGGGGCTGCATTCCTGTTAGAAACAATACGCGGAAAATATTTGAATCATTTAAAAATAATAATACATTTGATCAAAATCAAGAACTATTTGCATCTTTATTTTGGACAACTTAAGTAGTCTTTTTTTGTAAACTACAAGTAAACTTAATTTTGTCATTTATCTATTTTCACTTTGAACGTCATATCTAGTCATTGCGCAGGAGTGCATCCCGCTTCCCAAGTATTAGGTAAGAACGTGAATATTAAATGTTGTAATAATATGACTAGCTAGTCTAGTAGCGAGGGACTCTGACGTTTGTATGAACAGGTGACGATATGTGTCTGAGAATAAAGCTAGTCATGTGTTTAAATTGCTGTTTTATTTACTAGTCTAATTTAATTACCTACATAAAATTATACAATCTGTGGTTTCGAAAACTATTATAATATATAGTGAAGAATGGCGTTGGGTTGATTTTTCACTAAGTCGCAAGAATGTAAGTAAATCAATAAGAGCGCACTCCAAAAATGGCGCTTGAAGTGCATTGCGTCAGTTCAATAAACGAGTAGAAGTTTATGCAGGTATGTTTGAATCCTGGTCTAATGTCCACCACGAACGACACCATATTTGGGGCGGAATCGCCCATTGTCCTTTTAATTTGAAGGGAACTATGATGATATCCTCCTAGCCGATTATCGGCTACGGCGGCTGTTCTCATGTAAGGAGATTAGCCAACTGCGCAGGACATATTATAGTGCACGAGCATTTGCGCAGACACAGGTGCACTCACTAATCCTTCGCTCTCTGCGCCCGATGGGACGGCAATCCGACACGACCGGAGTGAGATCTGACACAGCACCGACATTTACGTGCTCGCCGATGCACGGGTGAATCAATCACCAACTTTTCAGGCTCCGGGCTGCTTTGTCTTCTAAAACCCACAAAGCGATTTCGGCCCGACTCGGGAATCGAACCCGAGACCTAGTGCTCAGCAGCCACACTTGCGACAACTAGATCAACGAAACGATAAGGGAACTATAGGATGAATGGAAAATAAAAATGAAACAAAATTGGTTCTCATAATAAATATTATTTCAACATTTCCGTTTAACCTAATATATTACAAGTCATGACGACCGTAGCAACGAATCCTAGTTAAAATAATATTTACGGAGAGGCTTTATATATAAACGTATGAATTGCACTGAGACGCACTCATCCTCACCGGGAAACACATACGAATCACATATACACCAGATATATGAGCAGTACAAGTCATAGTTAATATCTATTTTATCAACCGTTATTAAAATTAACGCCCTTACTCCACAACTTGATTTTACTAATACACGTAAATCCATGGAAAGTAAACAAACATTGCAATGACGTTGTAAATCTAACAAATAATGTAATCTACTATATTAACACACAAAACTGTCAATTTAAATACAAAAAAATATCAATAATATAACATTAGTATAATTATAGTAAAATATTTCACTAAAAATAGCAACAGTTAAGTTCTACGTGCCGGCAGTAACTCAGTACCTTCGGAATGAATAAGCGACAGCCCAAATCACCAAGATATGGAGTAAGAATATGTTCTATAATACAAAATGATATGAAAACATCGGTCACAATAATATCAATAATTTAAAATACATCAATTCGCAAAAGGAATGACCGAACGCCTCAGAGATCTGACAGTGAACATATTGCGAGAAACGAAGAGTTGACGAGCAACGAGACATCTCGTAGAATAGACGGTTCCGTTTATCCAAAATAATACGAATTTCTTTGGTTAACAACTAGCCTATTTTAACCTAACACTAACGTCACGAGTGTTGTGTTGTTACGTACTACTCGTACTAGAAGTAAGGCGTCGAATTGACGATGCTAGCGTTAAACTAAGCTCTAGAACTAGAGGGAGATGTGTTGCGGGAACCGTGCGGGTGCTGCGGGGAGCTGCGGCTGCCGGAGCTGCGGGCTGCGGGCTCAGATGGCGAGCGCCGCAGACCGCTTGTCGCGGTTCTTGTTGCGGGCGACCGTGCGGGCCTTGCATGCTGCCGTGTTCTGTAGATGCTGGAATATGGAGAAATACACTTATTAAAATTACATTACAATGACGCTTAAGTAACTGAAAGGTCAGAAAAAATCCTTAGTAATGTTAAAGTTTGGTTTAGATGACATTTGGTTGAAAGATATAGTGTTAGGAAGTTTTTTATGTTACTCTGAAATGGATGTGGAAAGTAGTTCCTTCGCGTTTTGACACGCGCTGAAAACAGCTCATAATTATATATATTTTTTTCATACTCATATATATGTTTGTAACAAAGTTTTGCAATTTTTGTGTTGTCAGGTGTGCAGTAGTAAAAATAAATATTTGTTGCAATAGTGGCAGCGTGCCATCACAATTATGTCGTCATTTTATGTGACCTTTGTGGATTATTCCAGATCGGTTTATTGGTCTGTAGGTGAGTAGTTCAATGTTAGAACGTAAAGAGGTGAAATTGTATTTAGCTGAATTTATAAAACTTTTGACTATAAGTCTGACGTCTTATGTCGTGCAGCTATAGTTGTTTCATAGGAATAAGAGAATGAAAGAAAAGGATTTATATATTTGTGTATTGGCTGATCTTTTTTGAGAATAGTTGTCGTGACCGAAAATGAAAAATCATTAAATGATCCCGCTGTGGGTTAGCCAGTGGTGAGGGAGTGGCAGACTTTTATTGATTAAAAATCTATCGCGTTTCCTTCGTAGGCCTTTTAAGTACCAGGGCCGCGGTAATTCTTTCGTAATCCCGTAGTCAAATGAAGGTATCAAAGAACAATCAGCGGCGTTCGGTAGTACATACCCGTTGCAGCTTGTTGGGCTTGCGCGCGGGCGCGGCGGCGAGCGGCGCGGGCGCCAGCGCCAGCGCGGCGCGCAGGCGCGAGCAGCGCGGCGCCAGCGCCTGCAGCGCGCCGCCCAGCGCCGCGGCCAGCGCAGCGTACGCGGCGCCGCCGCCCCACGACTCCCAGCGCGCGGTCTCGCTGCCCACGCGCACCGACATCGCTGTTACCTCGCCTTCCTGCGATCACAAATACGTTTGTAACAATACTGCCGCATACGACCAGTTTCACCCGCTTCCTGACAGCTATTTCTCCTCTCCGAATAAAAGATAAGATATATATTATTCTAATACATTACCACACATGAATAAATAAGAAAAATACATTCACACTCAAACTTTCACCTTTATAATAATAGTATAATTTGAATGTCATACAATGTAAGGAAAACCCTGTCCGACCGTAAAATCAACATACGTTCGTATCTAGATAAAGTATGAAACTAAGAAACTGTACTTAAAAGATCATCACATGCTTCGCAACATTCGATTCAAAGTGTTTTGAAAAAAATATAGTTTACGTCTTCTACTACAAATTTTTGTGACCTAAAACAAACTTACCTCGAAATACTTCAATATATCACGGAAAGTAGCTCTCTGTATCTTGCGGTCTCTCTTGGCCCTGTACTTGTGCGAGTCGCGGGCGAGTTCAGTGAGGCGCGGCAGTAGCTCGTCCACCTCGGCCGAGAGCGGACTGTCTGAGTCATCCTCGTCCGTGACTGTCTCGTACGCGATGGCAAGAGCACCACCAGCTGCCATGCGGACCTGGGAAACAAGAACAATTAATTTACTGAGATGTAGATATTAATTGTTTATGATACGTTTTTTCCTCTATGTATGGTTTTCCTTTACATATTTAGCACATTTTTAAATGTAAAAATGTTATGACCAGGGTTAAAGCAAGCTACCGACCTAGGTCCTACAAACAGAAAGCTCCCAACAATACGCGCTTGCGCATGGGCAGTATGCTTCTGTATATTTTTTTTAAGCACAACAACGATTTTTGTATTATTTGACTACTTTTCCACAGCCCGTAATTCTCTTTTTTTTCGTGTGAGAGGCCAATGGTAACTGTAACAGGGTAACCTAAAAACGATCAAAGTTCCACAAGATGTTCGTCCTCACCTCAAGCGACACAGCTTCCAGCAGCTCCCCGAGCTTGGCAAAGGATGGCGCCTGTGTGGTGAGCAGCTGCAGAGCATGGGTCGGCGCCAGCAGCGGCAGCAGCAGCGCCCAGCCGTCCAGCGCCGCCGCGTGCCACAGCCCCTCCTCCACCGCCGCGCCGGACACCTTCACGCTGCCGTCACCCTGCGGATGGAGATGTTATAATGTTAATATACTGGGAATACAAGGATGTTTTTTTTTTAGGTACGTAGGTTGATAATGATACCCACTTTATGTATCAAAATCAACAAAACATTTAAAAAGTCAAAAGGTATAAACGGGTCCAAAACTGTCTGCATGAATTAAATAATTTTATTTTATTGAAATCAGCTGATTAGCTAACTAGGGCTAATAAGATCTTAACTTAACCCGTTGTATGCAGATAACGTATGTGCAAGACATATTTGATTTTTATTGTCTTATAATTACTTACCAGCATATGGTGCATCGTATCGCATAAGCCATTAGCCTTAAAAAAATACTGTGCATCGAAATTTTTAGCTTCAATGAATTATTTAGTCTATTTGTATACAGTATTGTGTACCTTGAGATAGCTGCCGCTGAAGATGGTCTCGTACATGCGCATGACCTCCAGGATCTCAGAGAGGTCATCCTCCATCAGGTAGCAAAACACCGCCAGAGATGAACAGCACTGGAAACAATAAACACCGTATAAAAACACTGAAATCTTTACTTTTGCTTATTTACAAATTAGTCGGATTTACAAATTCTTTTTGTCCATTTGATATACAATTGTCGGAGGTAATATAACGTGGCCCATTTATGAATGGACCACGTTACGTTAGCTTTGGCTAAAACAATATAGGACTCTTATAAGATGTGCAAAAATGTCTAGTAGGTCCATATTCAGACCCCAAATAACTTGGGAACAAGGCAGAGAGAAGAAGAGGAAATTAGCAATAATAATGTGATTTACCTCAGTACGTGTGTCGAGTGAGGCGGACTTGTCGATGGCGGTGGCTGCGAGCGCGGGACGCACCTCGCGGACAAACTCCTCCACGCCTTCCTCTCCGATCTGCAGATACGAAAACATACGTAAAGGCTAGGCTTTGGCTGGAAAACATAGCTAAAGTAATTTAATCTATGTTCGATACAACAGTCACTCTTTTTAACGATACTCTGATGTCGAAAGTAGTAAGTATTGTGTGAGTGTGAGTAAATATTGGTCTCACGCCTTCTCTCTCTGGTAATTTCTGAGAGTTAAAGAATAGAGTGCACTTTGGTCTGCACAAAATGTTATTGCCCTTTGATATATCCTGCGCAGCTGGCTGATCTCCTCAGAGAGAACAGTCGCCACGACCGCAATCGGCCTGCACACCACTGTAATACTAATCTAAAATCAAATTACCTGTAAAGCCAACAAAGGCGCGATAGCAGCGGCTGCTTTTCTCTCGCCATCCTTCCCGCGTCGCAAGGCCTTAGACACATGGTCGGCAAGCGTGGCCCTGTGAGATGACAGCAATCCGTCGAGAGCTCTCCTCTGTAAGGCCGCCCGAAGTGACACGAAGGCCCCGGCCCGAGCTGCGTTTGCGCGAGCGTTTAGGGATTCGATCAGTTCTAGAACTTTCTCTTCGAATTTCTCTTGGATTTCGTTTTCTGTTGAAGGAAAAGAGATTTGATTAAAAATCTGTTTTTTGCTGGTTTTATCCGCATCCCGTGAAAATGTGATACAAAAATACTTGGATTTGATGTTCTTTGCATGTTCATTTGAAAGGTATGCATAAATAAGCAGCATATTTTTATATGTAGCACATATTTCATAGAGGATAAAGTACGCATAAATAGTAACGCATAAGTCAAGAAATGCATCAAGTAATTAAAATTCCAATGTCAAGTGCTCATACATTTTTACACTCATACACAGTAGCTTATAATAATATAGTGTCTTTGTCTAAAAACAAGATAGTAGCGCGGATGTGACACTCAATTAACTGTGCTAATGAGACAGAAGCGCCTGTTTAGCGACATCATACTATAATTACTCAGAGGTGAACTTGTAATAGCTATTAGGGTGGTATTACACTTGGCCGTCATTTTTTAACTTTCCTGTCTATTATTAAGTCGGTTGCCGAAATTTTCGTTTAATCCGCCGTTTTCCGTACATTAAAAATGTTGTCTAGTCTAGTGATCAAATGCACATTGCACCAAGATATTCATTTGATGTAAGTATGTTACCAGCTCTACTAATAATTTATACATGCTATGATGCTACCGTATCGATCTGCTAAGGCCAAGCCGAAAGCTGATGTTTCATTATGTAACAATCAGTGTGTTATGTATTACATTATAAATGATAGGGTGTAATTCATCTTACTATGTCGTATATTACAGTAGCCAATGCATCTTTACTTAGAAATAAGATAAATCCTACTAATATTAGGCTTGTGTTTAAACACCACCCAAAAAGTACCTATTTTACTACCAAAAAAATTCTAAACGGTTACCAAAATGGATAAATGGTCACCAAATAACGTTTCCAAAAATATTATTAGGTAAAACCATTTTTTCGTATTATTGACTACTAAAAATATATATGGACGCCTTTAAAATACACTTTAGACCAAATATTATATATTGTCACTACTTAGATGTTACCAATTATGTAATACCATGACTCCTAATTTGGTCATTTTTGTTAGACTAAAAAAGCTAACGATCGCTAGAATATTTCCCAAATACCAATTAATATACTGGGGTTCCCAAACGTACGTCGCTTATTTATTGTTATATGAATTTGTGTGTAACTCAGTAGGTAGTAAAATGTAAGCACGAAACATGCAGCAAGCATGGCTTCTGTCACGGCTCCGGCACTGCGTGGCTCCGGCGCAGCTTCGGCTTGCTGGCCGGCTCTGCCGGCCAGCCTCAGCCGCGGCGGCGAGCCTTAAAAACTTCCTGCGCCTCAGCTCGCAGGCCGCCTCGCCCCTCTGCGCCTACGCGGATTTGAATTGCACTCTAGGGGTAGGGCAGACAAGACTACGTGGAGTCGGTTTTGCAGCGATTCGTTTTCGTCACTATACTTCGGCCGTTCAGAGAATGCGTTCCTGACACCTATCAGTTAGTCACGACTAGTGATGGGCACAACATAACACTGAGTTCGTTACCGTTCCTTCAAAATGAACCGCCGCATTATTTTAAGATTATTTTCGTTTTAAATTGGCGGAATCATTTGTTTTATATTTTAGTTATTTAAGTGGAAACCAAAAAAAGGTAATATTCATATAATAAAATTGTTTTATTTATTCTTTGTTACAAGTACATTGAATTGAATGTGCGAACAGAATATTAATCAGACTCCGATTTGCTTGAGGAGGTGGTGTCTTCATCATCATCTTCGCCTACATGTATAATTATATTATTATCAATAACAGAATCAATCCTGATATCTCTGTCTAACAAAAGCCGGGTAATCAAATAAAAACAGATCGAAAACACTTGAAAAACGTGGTCTATGCGCACGAAACGACAACGGACGACTGTTTTAGCGTCACAAAATGGCGGCCCATAACGCCATTTGGGGTTACCATTTTTAATCTAAGTATAAAAATGCGGTTTGGTCATAGTTTTATTTTTATATTTCATAAACGTTATAATTAAGTCTTATAGTCCATTATTTTCCAATTCTTAAAAAGAAAATCAAAACGTATTATTTTATATTATAACTGTATAAGAACAGATTACGATACTTGCCTGTTATTTTTAGCACAGCACTACAAAATATAAACCGCTGACATAACCTTGTAATAGCGCAGTATAGATTTAGAAAAATATTGTTTACCAAGTTATTTGACACTCAGTTTGGCACAAAATTATAACATTCATTGATTATTGATATAATAATGTTGTTTTAATGCTCCTCAATTGTTAAAACGGTAAACAACCAGCAAAAATATTTTTTTCGTAACTGCAACGCCATTGCAAAGTTACGTCGTCAGTTCAATCGCGACGTGTCAGGAACGCATTCTCTGAATGGCCGAACTATAACTTTGATTTTGGTAGTAATATTAATCTTTTAGTTGGATAGAATTTGGTGACCATTAATCCATTTTGGGAACCAAAAATATTATTTGTGCGAGATTTGCGATTTTTCTGATGTTATTTTATTTTTTTTGGATCATAATATTATATACTTTAGTGCCCTTTTAATAAAGTTAATTTATTTTTTTTGGAGTTGTTTATTTTATTTGGTGCCTCAGCTTAGAGTCTTAAAAATATTTTTGGTGATCGCCTAAATTATACCCCTAATATTATAAACGTGCAAGTTTCTATGGGTAGATAATCCTGTTTCACGCAAAACAATAAGATGGATATTAATATTACTAGGCAGAAATATTTTATTTCATAGCTAGGACCTGTTTTCTTAGTGGTAAAATATAATATACAGGATGAAACAGCTTAAAAATAAATCTAAATAAGAAAATATGAGTCTTACTGTAATGAGGGTTTCGTAAAATGGCGTCCACGAGGTGGCAGCACCGAGTCGTCAGGTCCAAATAACTGTCAAAGTGCTTATCTTTACTATGAATAGTGAACGATTTTAGTGTTTTTTTATTTTATAATTAAAGCACTGCATTATTGTTTTACTATTGCAGTTGAGTAAATAAAAAAAACTAAATCATATTGTGTTAAAAAATTTTTCAACAAGCTTTTCCTTAGTACCAGTGACTTTTGCACCCTCTCTCTTAGCTCAATTTTTAGTTCGGAAACCTTATTCTGACCGTAGTCCATAATAAAATCAATAACACTTCCAATATAACAGAATTTCAATAAACAATAAGTTCGGCACCTACAATTCCATACTATTTGACAGCTGTTTGGACCAGACGCATACGTGGCGCCACCCGGTGGCAGAAAAAATTTCAAAAACCCTCATTAAGTAAATAAATAATATGCTTATGTTGTGTACATCGATTTGTATGTCACTACAAACTCCAAGTCTAATATTATCAGCTAAACAAACAAAAGAGACTTGATAACGTGACCCCGGGAGATACCATATTACGCCACCGACATATTATAGAACAAAAAAAAAAAGACCCAAGTATCTACTCATCATAACTATAAAAAACGTAACCGCATATTAAATTCTTGACCGTTATTTGAAGCTTACTAGTTTGAGATAGGCACCTACGTGTTTTCCGCTTTTATCTCTGTCCTTTTCTACCCCATATCTTGCATCTCTCTCGCACACCGACCAGTTTCACTCCCCACCAGGCAGGAGGCGACGAGTGTTCTCGGCGGCCACAGTTCGTCATTGGCGTCTTGTTTTCCGCCCGAGAAGGTTGGTCTAACCAACCGCTGTAGTATTTCGTTGAAAAATAAACTCAGTGCTCTCGCAGAACACAGGTGAGTTTATAATATTTTATACAATTTGTTAACGGTTTTACCGTTCGATATTCGATTTTGCGAAATCAAGTGTTAATATTTTGTACATCTACCCCTTTTTTTGTCACGAGTTTCTTCCGTGTACTTTTTTTTTCAGTAATTTGTTTTCAGAATGAGTGACTTATAAAGGACCGCAGGCGGACTTTGATGCGTCCAACAAGGCACGTAAGTTATGACTTTCCAGGCGGGTTGCCTAACATTATATCAGGACCAATGGAAAGAAATGGGAGCTCCGCCTTTCTTGTTAAAAATAATAACTGGGTATCGCATACCATTGGCCAAAAGCCACCTTTGATAGATAATGCCAGATTTGACCAGAGAGTCCAAAGAGATGGATGTCGTCATATCCCAAATGATAAAACAAAAAGTTCTATTGATAGCTGCAAATTCTGCCAGCTTTCTTTCCAATATGTTTCTTGTGCCCAAAAGGCGACGGAAAGAACCGTCTAATACTCAATCTCAAGGTTCTCAACAAGTTCATAATTACGGAACCCTTCAGTTTAATAAATGTTTTTCGGGTGCTAGAGTTTCTTCAGAAAGACGAATGGCTGTGCAAGTGGATCTCGCCCAGGCTTACTTCTACCTTCCGGTAGCCGAAGGTCACAGATATGTTCTTCGACTAGTATACAGAAGAAGACTGCTTCAGATTACGTGCCTACCATTTGGCTTAAGCACGGCACCCAAGACCTTCGCCACAGTGACCAATTTGGGTGGCTCAAACTTTGAAAACTCAAGGGTTACTTATAATTGTGTATCTCGATTTTCGTGGCTCACCAAGATATATTTGCCTACTTTGGGATCATTTGCACCATGTTTTGGATGGCAAGTGAATAAATCGCAAGCATTATCAACAAGATAATGACAAAACGCACTACGTGACAAACAGCACGACAAACTTAGAAGACCTGCATAGCTTGATAGGACTTTTAAACTTCGCAAGTTTTCGTTGTTCCATACGGCAGACTGCATTACCGGGCTCTCCTCACTTTCCTCAATGCAGTGTTGAACAGCAATCTATACCTACCCTATTCATGGAACCGTGAGCCAAACGGTGAACAAACCATAAAAAGGGTTCTTATAAGTCACGATTGAAGTAATGATCATATTTTATAAAAATAACTGCGAAAGTAATATACTGACAACATTAGAAATGATATTTTAGAACGATGTCTGTGGAACTTATGCAATCTTTTCAAACTTAATTGAAATCAAATATGTATAATAAATGCCGTAAATTATTTTCTTAATTTTAATGAAATATGTAGTAAATCGTTTACATTTAAAATGAACCTAGAAGTCTTGACTGTCATACATAGAACCCTACTTAATTGAAGACCACAGATACTAAGAACATTTTACATAAAAATGTGACGTTTTTGTCATCGGTCGGGTTATACCCACCATTTTGAAAAAGTGTCATTCTTTGGTTACATTGTGGGCTCACGGCTCGGTGAATGGAGTATAGCAATGTTGAACCTACCAGCAGATACCTTAGCAGATCTAAAGTGGTGGCTGGTCAGCTGCCACCAAACCTTGGATGTTCATTCGCCACTTCCCTGTCACCTTATTTATAACCACGGATGCCTCCGATGTAGGATGGGGGCACAACTGAACGGAACTCCCGTAATGGGTTCATGGAACGAGAGAGAAAAAGGCTTTCACTGCGATCTGAAAGAGATGCTTGCAGTATTAACTGGAAAATCACGGCAAGTTGCTAAAGAGATCAACAGCCATTTTTCAATGCAGAAATGGGACTGTGGTGTCATATCTAAGAAATCAAGGTGGCACCCGATCAAGGAGCCTACCGAACTTGACGTACAGAGTATTCAGTTATCTTGAGCTGTATCAAATCTATCACGTCGTGAATCATATACCAGCCCTATTCAACAGTCAGGCAGACCATCTCTCCCGACACAAACCTCCACCGGAGTGGCATCCTGTATCAGCAGTGGACCTATTTGCCTCGAAGCGAGCCCAGGGACACATAGTTGTGTACTACGTGCCCCTAGATCTGAAGGACCCGAAAGCGGGGTTCCACGATGCATTTTTCTCAAGTTTTGACTTACCCGCTAGCATGGGTATTACCGCCACCTTACCTTATACCGTAGGTCCTCAGTCATCTCAATTCAGGAACGGGAGTTAATCTCATAGTAGTTCCTTCGGTGGCACCAGGTATTTTGGCGAGCAGATTTGAAGTCCCGATCATTAGCAGTACCCTACACACTGATGAACCTCGAGCAGAAACCGATAGACACAGCAACGGGGATACCCCCTGCCAAGGTCAAGGAAATGGGGGGGGGAGGGACAAGGAGTCTCTCCGACTGAAGTCTTCTTCAATCCACACGCAACACTTATCAATCAGCTTGGAGTCGATGGTTAAATTGGGGCGAAAAGTATGAAATTGGATCCTATGAATCCTTGAATCCCTATTTGGACCTATACTTACCCAATTTTTAGCGGACTTACACATAGTAAATAAACTAGCATACAATACTATTTTATTACACAAGTCAGTTATAGCTACACTATGCAATGCAGAAACCACTCTAGAGCTAGGTTCACACGTTCTAGTCGGACACATTTTAAAATCAATAGCGCTGAGCAAACCTGTTCCCCGGGAAGCCGTCCATCTGGAATATTGACCAATTGGTAACCTACTTAAGTGCAGTAAACGTAGACGAGAATAATCCATTTGCAACTTCCAGGCACACTGCTGCTCTTTCTTTTGCTAGCTTGTTTCGGAAAGGCGAGTCCATGATCTTTCCTTGCTTGCAATAGACCCAGAACATTTCAAAAACAACAAAGATAATTTAATCTTATGGCCAGTCTTTGGCTCTAAGACCGACAGTTCTAGTCATAGGCAGTCGGGTTGTTGTTTGATGGATAATCAGGAAAATATAAATCTAAGTCCAGTGTATTGGGTCAGAAAGACTAAAGCCTTGTTAGAAGATAGACGGACATCGGCTAATTCCTTAAATTTATTTATATCCGTTAGAGGCCAACCAAAGGCAGGCACCCGAACGATGATGCGGGTGGATTAAGACATTGTTAAAAGAGGCAGGAATAACTACAACCCCAGGAAGCTTCCACTCGGCGGTAGCGTCAAAATCTGTGTTGACAATATACCTTTGGACGATATATTAGCAAAGGGTAATTGGCGATCAGGCAATACATTTGCCCATTTTTACAGAAGGGGAAAGATACCCACTAAATAGAAGTAGCAAGTTATCTCGATTATTTAATTAATCCAGCTGATTAATGTCTATATTTTTGTTACTATTGTTATTAAGAAGTATCGCAATGTTTTTGTTAATTACTATTAGAAAATGAAATCAATTTTTGCTTTTGTTCTTGCATCTCTCTTTTAATTTTTATTACTCATCCTTCGAGCCCCTTTCCCAACTATGTTGGGGTCGGCTTCCAGTCTAACAGGATGTAGCTGAGTACCAGTACCAGTTAACTTTGATTACATTAGTATTCCAGGACGCAATACACATACTTACATGTGATTACTCGTGTACCTAAGTACCTATTTACATACACAATTTCATTGTGCTTTTGCTCACATTGGCGTCCACTTCCACCAGGCGATAACAAACACGTCTCAAACTAGTAAGCTTCAAATAACGGTCAAGAATTTAATAGCAGCGTTTTACCTGAAATAAAACGCATATTAAATACTTACCTTATTTGAAGCTTACATTTTAATTTCTGCCTGGTGTTTTCGACTCAATGACGAACTGTGGCCGCCGAGAACACTCGTCGCCTCCTGCCTGGTGGGGAGTGAAACTGGTCGGTGTGCGAGAGAGATGCAAGATATGGGGTAGAAAAGGACAGAGATAAAAGCGGAAAACACGTAGGTGCCTATCTCAAACTAGTAAGCTTCAAATAAGGTAAGTATTTAATATGCGTTTTATTTCAGGTAAAACGCTGCTATTACGACAGAGTTGTTAAAACTCATAAAAATGGTACAAAATATTCCACAGGCAATTTTATACGCTAAATCATTATTCAGCATAGGAACCGCCGCTTCAAGGTGAATCTACCGGGCTTCGAAACCAGACTTTAGTTTATCATATTGTTGATAACCTTGAACGCCCAATCTTGAAACTCGCAAAGATCAATTTTGCACGTGAGTTCATAATTAACATTTATTTGTTTATGTAAACTATTTGTGTTATGTCTAACGTGCTGATTACATAAGTATTAGTAAAATACGATTTTTTCAAAATTGGCATAGTCAGGTAACAAAAATAGACCAAAACGGTGACTGGTTTCGTAATCTTTGAATCTACATATTTGACTTTTTACAGAAACAGTTAATTCATTTTATGTTCTGAAATATCGTATTTCAAACGTGCTGCATTGATACGGCTTAATTAACTGCTAGTCACGTGTTTGGTTAGTATATTTTGAATATACATACCGCTTTAGTTTCAAGATAAAGAGAGAGAGAAAAGTCAAGGATGTTATATTAAAATAAATGTAAATATAAGATCGCAACTTTGTAAATTCATTTTGAGGGGACCAATAGACCAAAGGACCAATGGGTGACAGGATATTGGTGTCGGCTTTAAAGAGTCATCGAACTCAAGTTTACAAAAACAAAATGCACCAATTAATTGTGATTAAGCTCGTTAAATACCCCTAAAGAGTGCAATACACCTGACTTATCGTTTAACCTTAGCTTGACGTCAATTAAACAGAATTAGGCGAAAGATTAGCCTTAGAATCAGAATTGAGCTAGACCAGCGTCACTCGCGGCGATAAGAGGCCGTATAATGCAACAAGTGCAAGGAAATGTGTTGCATATTATTGCCAGCAAGTGCACGTGCAACGATTGCAATACTGCAACGTCATTTCGCTAGAGAACATTTCAACTTGCCAAAATTCCACGTGGAAGTTTGATAAAGTGTTGATAAATTATGAGGATTAATCACAGCCTTTATAAGCATTGTCATTAATAAAAAACCGGCCAAGTGCGAGTCGGACTCGTGCACGAAGGGTTCCGTAAATTACAGTTAAATCAACCTATCTCAAAAACTATAAGAGATACTTTGATCAAACCAAAAATCGTTGAAAGAGTTAATTAGCATGCATCACCTCTATTTTTTTTAGAATTTTATACCCCGTAGTTATAAAAATAGAGGGGGGGGGGACATACTTTTTACGACTTTGAGAGCTGATATCTCAAAAACCGTTCACTTTAAGAAAAATGTTTTTTAGAAAACTTTATATCATTTTAAAAGACCTTTCCATTGATACCCCACACGGGTATGTACATCGAAAAAAAAAATTTCATCCCTCAGTTACATGTATGGGGGGCCCCACCCCCAATTCTTTTTTTTACTATTTAGTGTCATATTTTTGTAGCGGTTCATACAACACATATTCCCATCAAATTTCATCACTGTAGTACTTATAGTTTCCGAGTAAATCGGCTGTGACAGACGGACAGACGGACAGACGGACAGACGGACATGACGAAACTATAAGGGTTCCGTTTTTGCCATTTTGGCTACGGAACCCTAAAAATGAAGGGGCAATTATTACTATGATTTCCGTAATAAAAAATTGGCTACTTAGTAACAGTTAAGAAGTGCTATATAAATAAATACGATAGTATGTTAAGGCCAATCGCGATGCAGACCTAGTGAAGTGCAGTGCGGTTTACATTGCCAAACTAAAATCAGCATTGTTGACGACAAAATAAAGTTTAAATTGCATAAAGTCAACCTCGTGTCTGTCCGGTTTGATAGCATTGCGGGTTGCGGTTAGTTACCACTTTTATTACGCGAACGACTAAAACTATTTGTTTTATCGACAAACGAAAAATACGGCATATTTTTCGAGAGTCGACAGGCAAAGTACAATAAAAATTATGCAACTTCTTTTCACCCGCAGTTTCACTTGCGTCCTTTACTCCTGATAAAAAGTAATCTATGTATGTTTAAAATTGGACCCTATTCTATCGTTGCGCTAAAATGCAGCTTATTTCGCTAAGTTGTCGAACCGCGATCGAGTAACAAACGTGCAAACCCACAAACTTTCCTATTTATAGTACAAGATCGACGTAAACTAATAAAAGTACATCAACGTACACATATACGTCAGTGCAATGAAGCTCGAAGCGTATCAAAGGACCGCGTGGATCATTAATCTATTGCGTAGAATTTTCTCCGCGTTCTGACGTCACGGAGGACTACGCTGTCCGTATTACGTCAGAACAATGGCTTTATGAGGTTTTATATAATCGCAAGGACACTATTATCAGAGTTGTAGTATTCGATGGTCCTTATTTACATCCACAATCTTGAAAAGATGACCTCAGAAATCTAAAGGAGGAAAAATCGGTGTGTTATGGCGACTTCGAGAGCTTTCGAGAAGATATAAGGAACTTACTGGATGGAACAAAATGTGTTTCAAAAGCCGTGACGTAAATGCACACGTATTGTTCAAGATAACACTGACTTGCATAGATTAGATACGATATCTTTGTTCGTTGGACTTTTTGTGATTGCAAATTGGTGACACAAACTGATTCACTAATGTAAATTATGTTTTACACTGGAATTGGGAACATTTTTGGAGAACAGCTTAACCGTTTTAGGACACGATCCGAAAATGAATGACGGACTAGTTTTTATCGTAGCTACGCTTCACATAGACGTCCATTAGAAAACTATGACACTACTTTTATTAGAAAAAGAATGTCCGCGATCATAAAAGTTCCATCAATAAGTCATTAGCATACCTGTGTTTAGGAAACGTACGCGATCAGAGTGCTTAGTGCGAGTTTTCGTGATTTTTTTTACGGACTCACATGAGAGCGCTTATACTAAGATTTGTATGCAGTGTTGCCAACTTAGTGGATTTTCCACTAATACTGGTGGTTTAAGTCCCCTATTTAGTGGCGAAATGTTGAAAGTACTGCGGGTCAAGTAGCGAAATGTAAGTTTTGTGGTACAACTTTAAGGAGTTACTATGGAGATTTGAAGTCTCACGGAATGTCAAAAAAGCATCTACAAAACAAAAAGGTGAACGACTACTATATAATTATATTAAGTACTCATTCATTGGTCAAATGCGTAACTAAACAATTTGTGAAACTACTACGCCGATTATAATTTGTGAAGGATTCGGATCGGGTCGGATGAATTGCTAAACAGATGTAATGCTTTGTCTGTTTTAATTTTCTATCGTTGCCGAGTTACATCTTTGGATGATTAAATTGTTTTAGGTTACAATAAAATATAAACAATATTTTTTTAGTGGTGAATTTGGTGATTTTAAGTGTGGGATAAATTTTTGTTAGTGGTTTTCTGGTGGTTTTAAAAGTTGACTCTGGTGGTAAGCTTCTACAACTGTTGGCAACACTGTTTGTATGGAACAAAAACAGGTTCCAATTTTTGACACTAGGTGGAGCTGTTTTTGTTCCATACAAATCTTAGTATACGCGCTCTCATGTGAGTCCGTAAAAAAATTCACGAAAACTCGCACTAAGCACTCAGTCGTCATAACATAACAAACACGAACACAGACACGCTTTGTCCTTCCTAGGTCAACGACATAACCTTCATTACGAGTGTGAGTGCGATTTGTGCAAATTCGCACTTTCAATAAAAACTTGACGCGTAGAATTTATTGTGTTGGAATAAACAGGCTCAAATTAGAAGTTCAATAATTTATATGAACTGTAGTCCGCATTTTCGCTAGTATCAGCCTGTTGGGTACAGTACATATAGGAGTTTAACGAAATATACTTCTTTCCATCTGTCAAAATATTTCTGGTCTTTGGTCGTGATCCCGTCACTGACATACAGTATTTTAAAACAAGATAGTACAAACGCGTGCAAAGCTCTACAAAACCCAAGCACGTGATTCTACTAGGAAACATGTGCCAAAGTATATTTGTGCTATTTATTTGACACTGTTTACATCAGCGGGATTCAGCGCTGTTCCGGCAAGCTCTCTTGAGAGGCCTGCCAAGTAGTGCCAAGCTTTTATGTAACACTTGGCCGCTCGGGACACTGGTATCGATTGGACTATACCAACTTACTTAAGTTGTCAAGGTGGTCGGATGATTACATCTATGAAAGAGCAATATTTCATCTTTTGGGCAATTTCTGGACACCACATCTTATAGGTAGGAAGTTGACATTTCGCCAATGTATGAAAATCTTAGCACTTTTAAGTAAGTTAACTGCTAAATGTTTATGCTGTTGATTTCCATCCCATCTAGAGTGGTGTCCCTTTAGCAGAACGAAAGATCTGTTATGGGGGTAAATGGTTCGTAGGGGTGGGCTAATTATTATTGAGGAACCACTTCGGGACTCATTTTTCCCTTTCGTCGCTCATGTCTTCGTCTTTCCATTGTGCCAAGTTTCGATTGAGAACTGACGTTTTTCTGCCGTATTTGTATCTCATTTCTGGGAAAAGCTTTTTCACTCAAGGTAGACATGATCTTGAGCGTGGTGCTTTCTTAAGGATTCGAAGGTTCTGGACTTTTCAAGTCCAGGTTTTCTCTTAAGAAAGGCGCTCATTAACCTTCGAGCCACCATAACAAACTCTTAATTTCATAGCGTTAAACACTACGAAAGCTGGTTTTCTGGGAATAAACGGTAACACTAATGGCGCAAGTAAGTTTTTTTGGAGCGCATAGGTGAGAATTAAGCGGTAAAGTGCTTTTAAATAAGTGCATTGTGCTAGCTTAGAGCTCCAGATTAGAAAGCATTGTGCAAACAGACAGTTTTAAGACGTCTTTATGCGTTGGGACTCATCTCAATTTATACGGTGTTGCCCTATACGCCTCTTCGGCAAGATATTTACTTTTATCAGGTTCTTCTGGTACGTTTTCTTCTTCGAAATTGTTAGCTGGCTGCTTGTAAACAACATCTTCCTCTATCTTCACAAAGCGAGGTCCACCCCATTGAGTTTCTCCTTGTTTCCCTGCAGAACATATCATTGTTTTTCTCTTATGGCAATTTTTAAGGACGAATACGGAACATTTAGTTTTACCAGTATAATAATAAAATATCGATATGGGATTTAATGTTAATCTAATTAGGAAATATTGTCGATTTTTTAATCAAAGTTTGTATATTCAGAGTAAGAGAGGTAGCGTTCTTTGTCATTGCAGTTCAACAACTTTTCTACCATTTGTGCAAACATACATAAATAAATAAACGTTAATGTGATTTCCTTTTATATCGGTTCTGCTATATTTAAAACATAGGAACACATTTCTGAAGTTTTTTTAAATAAAAAAATTCTATAAAAATAAAGAGTGTATTTGTCATATCGCTATTTTGTTAATGTACTGGCAATTTGTGTTACTCATTACATTTGATCGCCTGACGCTGATGTCCTATATCAACAGACTCTGTCCTGGTCAGTCGATTTTCTCCATTCTTCCTGCCCCATTGTAGCCTGCCATTCCTGCCTGTAGAACATATCAAATGTTGTCAGTTCGAGATGAACTCGTGGCTAAGTAGCAGCCCCACAGGTCGACCGATCAAGGTTTAAGCATTGCTTAGTAGTGATCGGTTAGTGGGGTGTCTACTGCCGTATTAAGTTCCTCCGTGCCTTGAAACCAACTAATGATCAGATAGTCATTTGTGGTTTGACAGTCCTTGCCTGCCATTAGCCAGATTTGATAATCAACCTTACCAAGGCTGTTACCCAGCTGGGTTCGAGGTCAGATATGTAGCCGTACGTAGCATCATCAGCCTAGATGTTCTTTAGTGAGAACACCATCTGCAGCTGATGAAACATGATGTAGTTTGAGGAAGATATTTTCTAGCAGCCAGCCAGCTATTTCGATCCTAACAAAAGCACATTGAGATGAGTCTGACATCATAAATGGGAATTTGGGTACGTTTCATGGTAACCGATTTTGATGAAAAATATTTTCATAAGATGCAACCCTTACAAGATAAGAGCTGTTTTTTTATGTAGCCGAATTAATCAAGTAGGTAAGTACATTCTTGACCTAAAAATTACCCAGTTAGTCCATTTATTGTGCGAGACGGTATTTACGAAAAGCCGTACTTGCAAATATTGCATGTCTTGAACATGTCATGAGTAACAAAACGGTTTCAATTACATACAATTATGTTTTTTGCGGAATTTCGAATAGTTAAATAATGTATTCACGTGACTGCCGACATTCGTGTTGTTATTGCTATATTTTTTCTATCGCATGAGTTTATTGATTACTTGGTTGAATTATTTCATGCAATACAATCTACAAGTTACCCTGCATATTTAACATTTTGAAGAAAAAATACTATTAGTCGTCCAACATTATCTTCCGCTTCGGAACTAGTAAATACTACTCAAAAATTGGAAATAACATCGCTCTTACCTTTTCACCTCCACCATTACCTATTTAGAACACAAACTCACTAAAAATACATGATGAATAAACTTAGCAGGATTCTTCAGCGTCCAGATTTATAACAAAACAGCAGTAATGTACGTAACAGAAGTTAAGGAAAATGAAATAATTTAACTAAATAAAGGAAAAGCAAATATTCAAAAAGATTTTTGATGTAGGTGAAGTATAAAAAAATAACGCGATACTTCGATTTATGCCGCGTTATTGGCTAGATTCACAAGATTTTGGAGCAAAAGGCTTGCTGTTTGGTTCGCGAACTCTCCATAGGTTAAGTCAAAGTAAAACAATGTCGGCTCGCTTCAAAGTAAATACATGATCCACTTCTATTGAATACGCAGTCTAGATCACCGATGCGATTTTATACGATGATTGCTTGCATTGTTAACAGTTTGTTAGCTAAATAATATAATATACTCTTCAGGAATATTACAATTGACCCAACAGCCTTGACATGTACTTGAGTAATACTCTTCTAGAAAATTGTACATCAACGTATACTAGTGTAAGTGCTCTGAGGATCAAGTTTGTTCGAAGGACCTATTACACTTGGAAATAGCCATTGCTGTTTGTTACACGTGTCATTCTTTTGTTTTATAAGGAGGTTCGTTTCGAGAACTGCATAGGTAAGTTTCTGTAAATGTATAGCTTTCGACAACAATTTTTATGGCTCATTAATTGCACGGCTTTCAAAAAGAGTATTATTGCTTAAATCCTATCATTAATGGAGCTTAAAGTTTATTACGGTATTTTTGGCGTGCATGACAAAAGCTTTCTCATATCAGTGATCGCCCTTTTACGCCAAAGTGTGGGCTTATGATAACCGATTAACGCTTGTTTACTTTGAGTTCAAGGCAATTTGCCGCACCATAATAGAATTTACAAACTATGGAAAACAGACTGTTCTACCGCCGTGAATAAAGCCCTTTTTGTTTGGATGTACTTATGAAATACTGCTGCAAACCTGTGAGAAATAAAGCCACTTTCTACTGAACACAAATGGCTTGCACGTGGTGTTTTTGCTCTAAATGTACTGTGACTTGCATAATACAGAAAGTGGCTCTATGCTCCACTTTACGTTTATAAATACCTGCGTCATCATTGATGCTCTTGAGGTCTGACTGGCCTGATGTCTCGGAACAGTTGTCTATGGTCATATCTATGCCGGCATCTTCGTCCGACGAATACGCCTGCTCTGTTCTTCTGTGCTCTGGAAACGTCAATTATTTCATTAGTTTTAATATCATTGAAAGATGGTTTCATGTCAAATTAGCTGTCTCCTACACGGCCGGATTAGATTAAAAACTATAGTAGAACATAAACGTAGAATAACTTTGGACTTATTAGGTCAAGAAGACCCACACAACAATAAATATCCTTCCCTAAAACATTCCTAACCGTCTGAAACAAGAACAATATGTGTCAAAAAGGCTTATTGTCCATTTAAATAGGCGTTGGGGTAGCGTAGGCGTAACTTCACCCACCCCCGAGCGTTCAGCTATGACGTCACATGGCTGTTTCAAGGTTGCCGCTGTTTTTTGTGACGTCAGAAGTATATGCATATTATGAATTGTCCTCTTTTCTCGTGTTTTGCACGAAGACAGATAAACTCGGACTCAACAGGGTTAAGTTGTAGCTTGGATGATGTCTAGGGGTAGTATTTATTTGTTTATTGTGAAATTTTGTTTTTGTTACGCTCATGGTAACATTGTTTTGTTAGCCCTGTTGGTTAAGGCATTTATAAGGTTGCTCGCTTTTGGGGTGTTTTACCTGCTTGTTTAATTAGTTACGCTTTCGCGGTTACCTAAACAGTGGTGAAACGAAATTGTTGAAAATAAAGCTTGAATGATGTTCGATGTTTATACGGGTCCATGGAGTCTCCAATTCACAAGATTTAGGGCCCAAGTACACCGGAAACTCATCTGTATTTCTTAAAACAACTGTTTTCTTTGAAAATTGATTGTGAAAATTCATAGTAAAAGCAAGATAACTGACATTTATTTTGTCAGTGGACTTGGGCTTAAATCAAATGCAATAAAACTTGTACTAAAAGGCGACCCAAATAAAAACTCCATTAAAAGCCGTTTGTACAAGTATTGATAACAATCGCGTGTATTAGATTGGTTTGAAGTTTACCGCATTACAAGGTTCAGTCGCGACGCCTCGATTGCGTAGGTACTTGGGTTTTTATTCGTGCAGAAATAAGGTGTTTCGAGGACATGTTTACTTTTTCTACAGTCCTTGAGAGGAAAAAGGTCATGAAATATACAACCTACATAGACCATTAATTACTTTTTCGATGTACGAAAGTTGAAATTGGCTTTGAATATGTTTCAAAAACGAAATCATAGATAGACTTCCCCGTTCACAGTGCATAATGAGATAATTACTCACAAGGAAAATGCCAGTCAAACCAGTTTTGTGAGCTTACAAAATAATCTACACTCTGTCATTTATGCATCTTTTTATTCTCAGAGATTTATAGCCTCCTTGGTTGGTGCTGACCTCCAAAAAGTTTTTGTTTTGCGACTGCAGCATAACATTCAATGTGAAAGTGTTATTTTTTTATTTGGGTTTTACTTTGGGATATAAATAAGCATAGCCAACAAAATTCTACACATAATATTTAACATTCTGAGCAGCTATAGACAAGTGTGTCAGTGGGGCAACATTCACATTTCATTAGTTATGTAATATTCAACCTTATGTTCAAATAGAAGGTGATTTGAATGAAATGCAATCGATTTTTGGAGACTTATTTTGATTGAAATTGTTATGTTAGTCAATGTACCTAATTTGCATTTTGAGAACCAGTTTGGTCAGTATTGCCTTAAAAAAGCATTTAAAATGTATTTTGAGATACAAATGGTTTGTCTTAGCAGTGTTTTAGTACTGAAGAGAAATTAAATATATAAGATTTTTTTGTTAGAATTGTTTTCATATGTTGTGTAAAGAGTATTTTGTGTCATAGAGATGCATATTTGTGAGCGTACATGCTATTGCAATAAAGCAATTATTTAACCATTTTATATTGTGTGATAATTAAATTTTTATGTAATGAATAAAGCTAATTACTAATAAACTCTTTGATTAATGTCATAACAATCAATAGCAGTGTGATTGACTATTATTTGCCAATCCATTGTATAGAAAGTATAGACTTTAATTCTGTATTAGTTTTATTATTCAATCATTTAGGTAAAGTTACATAAAATGAATACATTTTCATTGTTTTCAGGCTAATTGCTATGACATAACATATTGTTGGTGACATTGAAAACAATCACATGAGGCCAAACTGTTTACATAATGTTAGACGATAACAAAGATAAAATATTGGAAGTTTGCTAATGAGAGTTTTTCCTCATTAGATAATTATTCCACTACTTATTGGCAGAATAGTGAGTTTTTTGCATGAAATTGTTGTTATCACTATGTATATTGTCACAATGCACTTACTGTGGACTGTTTTACATTGAAAGATAGCTCTTTTAAGAATAATGATCAGTTAGGGAGAAAATTGTAGCTTTTTCCAATATTAACAAAGTATGAATGCTTGTTATAAAAACTAGATTATAGTTTACATTATGAAGTCCATTGATGAGACAGCCCATTGTACGTTCAATGACAAGTCATCGGTATTGTGTGCATAATTGCAACAGTCTCACCCCATTTATCACTATTTAATGACCAAGCACAACAAACAAATGTTTACCATACTAGGAAGTAGAATACATATATTGTTATGTAAAATTACATAATGTTATCTTAATACTGATTACAAGGCCAGCCAGATAAACAGTCCAAATGTCAGGCCAACTCACGTTTGTGTTGTTAGACAAAGCATGACCACTCAGACATGTGGGAACTGCAACGTTATGAAACGTGAAAGTAAAGGTTGCGCCGAGACACAGCTCGGAGCTTGCGAAACCCTACTGTAACTGGTCTAACACCAAGTTTAGCCAAACATATGGTGGTGAGCAGCCCTCAGGTTGTTGGCATTCAGAATAACGACCGTGAACAAATATTCGTAAACGTCACACGTCCCGCGGAAAGTCCGCCGCCACAAGGTCGCCGCGTGATCTCATTCTTGGCGGAATCCGAGCTCCACGCACCACATAACCAAACTAATTACACTTTCCACATAATATTTACAAAAACTCACCGTATTTTCCTTTTTTCTTTCCTTTAGGCATTTTGGATGATGTTTTTTCCAAACGAATCTTACTTACAATATACGCTATTTTATATATTCACTATTTATTTAAACTAAATATGTCACTTATCAAGACGGAGAAAAGTTCAATATATCAGTTCTTGTGGAACGATTTGGGCACCGAATGTAACATAAAACTAAAATTTCAGAAAAACTTTTTAACATGTTTAACCGTGTAACATGCACACTTGACTTCGCTTTGCGCAATGCGCTGTCACTTTTTGTACTTGGAGGGGGCTACGAATTACGCCATCTTTAATAAAAGTGTTGCCATTACATGGAAAAACTTTACCCTTACCATAAAATTTAACACGACATTTTTGCTAGAATATTAAAAATAAGGTGAAAATTTTTAATAGATTCTTTAAGAAATATTAACAAATAAATGTTTTTTGAAATATAAAATGCTAAAAGATTGCTAAATTTGGTTATAATTACTCGAAACAATTATTCTATTTATCACTTAACACCAGTTATTTATTGGTAGTGGCGACATTTAAAGACCCCGCGTCATTTCAAAGAAGCATCGAATGAAAACACAGAATGCGTCAGAATAATCATTGTGAAAATGTTGTGAAACTTTTTGTAAGATATATTTCTTATATAGGTTGTGTAAATTATAGTCAACAAAAATATATTGCACAACAAAATAATCAAAAATGAAAATATGAATTACACAATTAGGCAATGGAATCATCGTCTCTTATGAATTATGAATAAAAGGAACTTTACCATATTATATAGTTTTGAAAATATTTTCTTTTTTTATAGTAGGTAATCATAAGTGGCAATAGCCACGGGCTAAAAATGGGCAACACCCGTATATCTCTAGAGTGTTTTTTGATTTCCAGGAGTTTTCCTTATGAGTTAGATAATTCACCTCCACCTACCTGGTCTTTACCTGTTTAATGGGGACAACGTTACCTTTTAATCAGAGATACAATTTTTGGAATCAGTCAAATGTACTTAGGTACTCACATACATTGGGTCAGCGCTGAAAACCAGCGCTGTTGTCTCGTGCCTGCGTGTGCGAGACACAGCATTATGCTGAGCGTTGCCCCTTTTCACGCATAAGTGACGCAGCTGCAGCGCTTTTCTTTTTTGTTTCACTGTTGTTTTGTCCATTGTTTTATTTGTTTGTATTTGTGTGTGTTTGTTTTCTGCGTCATTTGTGTGTTAAATAAATGGTTTTTCTTTCTTTTCTTTCTTTCTTCCTGTAGAGTCTAGTGCATACGGTAAGGCTGGATGACTGGAAGTCAACGCCAACGTACCCAGTAAGGTTAAAGCTAGGCGTACGGTTGGTATGATAAGAATTTTCTTATGTGTAAGTATTTTGAACTGCATTGACTGGCAAAGAAGTAGCTTCATTTAGAAGATGTTACATCTTGAAGTAACTATACAAGTACCTAGGTATTATAATTATGATATAGAACAATGTCTGATCTCTAAAAGTATCTAAGTATGTAAGTTAGTAGTAGCTATCATTATCGGGTTGTCCGCGTAAATGAGTTGTTGAGGCCAGGTTACAGGCAGTCGCTCCGTGTAAAACAGTGGATTTGGACTGGAAGCCGAACATTGTTTGGAAAAGGCTATGCTGATGAAGAAGAAAAGATTTAATTAAACTTTCGCCTATAGCTCACAATTTAATGAGCGACTGAAAAAAAAACTTAGTTTTGAAAATATAGTGGGTAGGTATACCTAATGTGCTAAGTTCAGGCCCCCTGAGAAATAAATAGTGTAGGCAGCATGAGCCCCTGTCTTCATCGCAAAGCCCAGTCAAGGACTATCATGAAAGCAGAGCTAAACTAAAAGTGAACAACTACATACTTACAATCAAAATATTTATTTTTGACGTTCATAAGTGCTTGTAAAGGTCTAAATGAAATACATAACATTATTTGACTTTGAGTATTTTTTTATTGATCCTACAATGTCCCACCGCTAGGCAAAGGTTTTCCCCCGAGTCTTCCATGTATCTCCATCGGTCGTTTTATGTAGCCAGTCCGCGAGGAAGCTATCCAAGTCTTGTATCCAGCATTTCCTTGTAAACAGTAACTTATAGGTAATCTTAGTTAGGTTTAGTTTTACTCAATACTCATTCTTTATTAGCATTTTTAGGATATACAGAACTAATAACTGGACTCTAATTTCTGAGAAGGAAAAGTAAATAAGTAGGTAACCTAAGTATAATTATGACAAACGTAATTGAATGCAATGATCAGAATTTTTGGGAAAAAAGTCTGATCTGCCTTAATGCCTATGCTGTGTCAGACAGTTTTCGTACTTGTACGCAGTTAAACTCAACTTTAGACAACTTATGCGCCCCAGAGAAGGCAATTGCTCGTGAGAGAAGTATATAGCTTTTGCTATGTATATTCTGTTTATTAAAGAAACTGATAAAGCTGCCTGGTTCTTGCTCACTTTTACTAGTAAGTGTGTTTCGACAAATAAGCGGGTTAATCATCATAATATATTGTGAATCAATTTCAAATCAATTGTTAAGAGTAGGCAAGTAAGTAGTTATTTATATAAGATTTCTAAGTTAGTGCCTGCGATATTTCCATTAAAAACAATTAAAAAATAAAACGACATTAAATAACAATATTTTATCTATTTATTTAACCCATGCACATGGAAAATAATAGGTAATCAATCAATATTTGCACTGGAATAAACTTATAAAAATAGAGGAACATAGTCGTCAACGTTACAGATAAATATGCATAATGATATCTAACAAACATAAAAATATGCTGAGCAAACCCAAGCGGCCTGTGATTACGTTAGAAGCACTTTCGACTTTCGGAGGCTCCCTGCGCATCTGTTCAACTTCGTTCCAGAGAGCATTCGTTTCCCTCGAGCTGTAGATCGTCCCGTACCGAAACTCTGCACATTGGATCGTCACCCTCGGAGGAATACCAATAAACAGATGACGACCGCTTTCCAGCTTAAAATGCGGCGAACCCCTCAACTTGTCCAGTTCATAACCGTTCACGTACCAACGGAGTTCAGAATCGGGACCTCCTTTGCAGTACGCTTGTATCATTTCTCCTTCTTTGTATTCTTTGGCTAGACCTTCGATCAGTGGCTTCCGGTGCTCATGGCCGGTAACATCCATGTATGCAGTTCTGGTCGCGAACTTGTACGGAGGCACGTCTCGTTCTATGTCACACCTGTAGACACCGGTAGCGTCCTCAGTCAGCGCTCCTAGCTTCAGCTGGCAGGCTACAGGACCACACATCAACATCTCCACTGTCCCCACGCCGAGGATGGGGAAGGAGCGAGTGCTGGGGGCTGCTCCGGGACGATATCTGAAGAACTCGTGGGCACCTTTGAACCAGCTGAGGATGGTGAAGTTGCCGTCGTATCGGCATTCGAGTACGACTTCCATTGTCCCGGGGCTTACAATGGGGGGCACGTCGAGGTAGGTGATGTTGAAGTTCCGCGCGTGGGCTTGCGCACACGCCGCCAGGAGGAGCGCTAACACCAGCATGGTGCCGGGACGCGCGCGCAACTCGCACTGCGCCCTAACCTAACCCAGCGTCGCTAACGCTCTCTTAATTAAACAGTTTATTAAACTCCGACACTTAACCGTTGGACAGATAAAAGGATCCCTCATTGACAATAGTATTTTTTTCACCAATTTTAATTGATAGACAAATTGGTTTTGTTGGGGTGGCGGAATTAACGCCCTAGGTGATTATTTAAGGGGTCCCTCCTACTTCCTATTAATTTTGTAGGGTAGGTTCATTCCTTGGTCTATATCAATTTAACATTGTAATAAAGTCATGTCAAAAAATCTAGGTATTGAACTAATTTCAATACTTGCATGATGTTCTCCTAGCCGATTATCGGCTACGGCGGCTGTTCTCATGTAAGGAGATTAGCCAACTGCGCAGGACATATTATAGTGCACGAGCATTTGCGCAGACACAGGTGCACTCACTATTCCTTAACTCTCATAGCCCGATGGGACGGCAATCCGACACGACCGGAAAGAGATCAGGCGCAGGACCGACATTTACGTGCTCTCCGATGCACGGGTGTATCAATCACCACCTTCCAGGCTCCGGGCTGCTATGTGAAAGTCTTCTAAAACCCACAAAGCGATTTCGGCCCGACTCGGGAATCGAACTCGAGACCTCGTGCTCAGCAGCCGCACTTGCGACAGCTAGACCAACGAGGCAGTTAGGCTAGAACATACTTGCATATTATGTGTCTATACCCTAGTATCACTAAATTTGTGTTACTGTGGGGAAAACAGAAGGTATCGGTAACCGCGATGACCTCACGTAGGTAAACAACGATTTAAAACAATTACGAATCCAAATGAAATGTCCGCGTAATCTTTTTCCTTACCTATACAATTTGTTGCGCCACTAAATAATGTTATATTGCAACTTTATCGAACAGCGAACGTTAACATTGCGAAATTAAAAAGGCGCATCGGTCGATTGCACCACGGAGAGTAAAAAAATCACGCGAGTAACACTAGTAAGCACTGACGGGTTAGAGGCACCTCCCAACTCTTTTCGAATTACGCACAGAGTGTGTCATCCAATTTTGCCAAATGAGACTTATGAACAAATAAAATGGCAGATATCCGTCGCTCCGAGATTTTCTCGGAATAGTCACTGGTGAACTTGTTTGTGGGGGTAACGAAGCTACTTAATTTAGGACATAATTGTTGATGTCTAACTTACTGGGTTGTAATGTTATTTTGAACAGCACATTTCTTTCAATTATCTAAAGTGTCACTTCTAATCATCATTATCATCAGCTTTTTTACCCTTTTCCTTGGTAGTTACTGGTGTTGATCTACTTTGTGAACTGACTACGGATAAGGTACGCAGTACCTACAACTTTTTCATCAGTTAGTCTTTCATTGTTAAATATAAAAGCAGGCCTTTGAGGTCTCTAAGTATTGCTATCATTAGTAACACCAGCTGTTTCGCATGCTTAATTTTCATTTCATGTTTCGTGTTGTCGATTAGAGAAGGCAGATGGGAGGATCTGGATATTTTAACATTGAAATAGTTTGAACTAGCGTAAGAAAAGAAAGCATTATTTTCAATACCGTAGCATTAATTTTGCATTAGTTGCATGACCCATGTAAAAGAAGGTTGTAAACCTTCGCTATATCATAGATTTTTCTTCTAAAAACAATTCCTTGAAACAATTTTCAGCACCTTTCCACCTAGTCCTGTATAATCTTATTCTACAAGTATCAAAAGAACTTTCCCCACCGGGTCACACTGCAGTGGCCGCAAGCCCACGCGCACGTCTCGGAAACAAGACATTACAATTTTATTACCAGTAATCATCTTAAGTGTTATCAGCCTAATTGAATAATGCATCGGCATAGTGACCGCTACCGACTCTGTTTTGCTAAACAACACTATCTAGATTGTTTTGGTCGGAATTCTACTGAGGTGGTAAGTGGCCAGTTTGTGCTAGTCTTGAAAAGGTTATGGAGTGGGAAAAGGTTGGATTAGGACTCAATGGAGAAATCCTGGCAGTTTTCTTTTTTTTTTTTTACAGGTTTTAAATTCTGCATTGTGCAGTGACCTTTGCTTTGTTAAGTATGATTACCTGATGATCAGTGGCTTTTCGCATTTCCCGACTGTATTTTTCAGTAGCAACGAGTCTCTTTACCATTAGGTTGACAGCTACCTTGTGATCTCATGCAATATTGGGATTTCAACAAGAAAGACATCATTTAATCGTTCATATTTCAAGTAATTTCGTAACTTTATATGGTCACATTGAACTTGTAACAACTAACAGCCGTTATCTTTGTAAATGCTAGGATATTCACATTTGTGATAGCCTAATCTTTTCACTGATAAGTAGTGCTAATGTGAATACTGACCTTATTACACATTCAATGTTTTTACCTTAATGCTTATTGTAAGATTTGATAAGATAAAGGGTTTCCTCAAAAAGTGGTTAAAGGGCAATAGACTTCGTTCTAAGAAGAATTGACATAGTTAAGGATGAACTGATCAGACCAGAAGGCATAGAGGTAATAGAAGTCAGAAAACACGCAACCGTTACTGTTTTTCTTCTCGAAAGAGGTGGTTCCTACTTTTCGAAATGTTGTTCAAAGCAAAAGAACAGCTGGAGCCTGCAAAACAGAAACAAAGTAAAGACTCGATCTTGTACTAAAAAGGATGGCTTATAACTTTAAGCGGGCCGCTTTTTAGGTTTTTAGAAATATTTAAATTCGATACACATACAGACATTTAATCCAATATTAAACATGCACATCTCACCGGATGCTGCAAGTAGGGACGTGCAACACAAGACCCCTCGGATCAAATTGTTTATAACGATACATTTTAATACTAACCTCGGAGGATCGGTCGGCTATCGAGTTACATAAGGGGAGACGTTAGTGTTAATAATACCCTTATTTACTTGTGAATACAATGCAGGTGTGAGGTGTCTATGCAACCTGCTGGGGCTGCGGGATTGTTCGAAAGTGTTACCGCGGCCCTGGTACATAAGGAGTTTAAGAAGGAACATGATGGGTTTTAGCCAGTTCTGACGCTCTCTCACGCTGTTAACCCACAGCGAGATGGGTCATTTGATGATTTCCCGTAAAAAAGGTGTGTATAGGAAATTTAGGTGCTGAAAGAAAAACACCACGTTAACTTACTTAATTATAAAGGTAGACTAGTAAGGTAAAAGTTAAGGTTAAAACTGAAAGCATTATTAAAGATCTGCCGTTATTCTACGATACTGCCTCGTAAAAATCTCGTCGGTTCCTATATAACACCAAATGTTCAAAACAAACAATACTTTTAACCGATTTGTAAAAAGGACAACTTTTATTTTAATTCGTCTCGTAACTGTACCTTGATAGACTCATCCTGTTTCAAAAACATCTATCATCTGACCACGGAAGACAACAAATTCCTATATTTAATTAACTAATTATTAACTTATCCGTACATTATGCGGGACAATGTAATCATCGTAATTACGGCCGCTTTTAATTCGATGTGATTTGACACGCTACGTGGACTATAATTTAATTAAAAGGCCGTTAGTGAAATTTGTTAAATCTGTAATTTACAGGATTTTAGTAATTACTCATTAGACTAGACTCTCAATTAAGACTGATATACACACAGACTTCACACATTCGATACAAAAAGCGTCAAAAAAATACCCTTCCAATGCAGCCCAAATTTCACATAAAACTGTTCAATGATATGTCTCAAATCTTGCATCTATCTGTTTACAATTTTTCGTAATTATCTGCCAATAAACAGCAAAATATGAAATCCTGAAAAAGCATTCTGTAAGCTCTGACGGCAGTTCAGAACTAGCTCACTAGATGTCACTGTGCAATGACGTCACGTTTCTGAATCGCGGTGTTAAGATTCTCCGCGGTCGAACGACCCTCGCGCCGTACTGTAGTGAACTCATACTTACCTGGCATAGGGGATACCGTGATCAAGAAGGCGGTTCCCCCAGGGCGAGATCTATCCATTGCACTGCGGATAGGTTGACCCCTGCGATTATCCCTAATGTGGATAACTCGGATGCGTAATTTTTGGTAGTGGGGACTGCGTACGCGCCGTCCCCTCAGATTTCCTTGTACATTTTCAAACGTGATGTTATTAACGTCGGATACTTCAGATAGTCATTTCATCTCGATTATCTTGATTCATTTTGTAAATGAGTCATAACAATGATGAGGCTTGGTTAAATACTATAGGTTCAATAAACGTATCGCAAAGTCCATTATTACAACACTGGACAGACTGGAAGATTATGTTACTTACTATTTACATTAAACAACCATTTTATTTGTTGTACAAAATTAAATTGTCATCTCAAGGTACTCCCAGAGCCATTTGTCGGGATATCAACTGAACTAAACTCACGCACAGGATTTTGAGCTGGTTTTGTTGGCAACATTTTAGGGTTATGCACGATGCGAGCGAAGTTTTTGTTGGTATGTAAGTCTCTATAAAGTCTGACAGGTGCTGTTTTAAGTCATATATACTAAATACAAAATTAGCCATTGTTAGTCGCTCATTATTCACAAGTTACCAAAACGTTTTGTATAGAAAAACTTGTTACACCGCTTGCCAGCATTCCATTTAAAGTAAGTTATCGATTTTTATAGGCAAAAGTGGTTTATTATTTATTTATTTATTAATACGTTTTGCACAATGTACAACGGTGGACTTACTGCCTTTATATGCGTTTTCTACCAATCTATCTTCGCGTGGTGGAGAAATGGCTTCTTGATGTTTTAATAAATTATCGACTTTAATAAAATGGACTGGTAATAATCTTTGGGTAGGTATTTTTTTAGCCAAGGAGAAAATAATATTTTTGTCAACTACGTTAACCCTTTTACTGCCGCTGTGCACAAGACGAGGAAAATTGAGCGTTATGCTGATTATAATGCTCTTTCCTCTTTATACAACTGTTTGAATCTTTTCTAGGAATTCCGAGGGGACGGCGCGTACGCAGTCCCCACTACCAAAAATTACGCATCCGAGTTATCCACATTAGGGATAATCGCAGGGGTCAACCTATCCGCAGTGCAATGGATAGACCTCGCCCTGGGGGTAGGGACACGAAAAAAGTATCGATGCCTTGTGGTATCGAGTACATTCCAGTTCGATACCGATACTTTTGTACTCGATACTTTGCATTCGATACTTTTACTCAATAAGTACTTTTTCCCAGGTATCGTATCGAATGAAGAATTTAATTTAACAGCGCTTTCTAGCTCACTACTACTTATCGGTACAGGTTTCACCACTTTCAGTAGATCCCTTTAAACAATAGGAAGATATGAAAGTAGTATTCCCAAAATTATCTATATAAATTGACACGAGAATATATATCAATCCCTGCGACGTCAGTACCTTCAGAACGATTATTTTCTAAAGCAGGAAGTACCATCGCAAAAAATCGAAACCGCTTATCTCTAAAAAGGCTCAACAAACTTCTATTTTTAAGTGACTTTACGGAGGAGGAATGGGATCTTTAATCTACTACGTGGGTGAAACTGTGGGACACTGCTAGTTTTGAGTATACCTCAAATAACTTAATATTGTTTCCTTTTGCTACATTTTCGATTTGTTTCATTCATTCCATTTTTCTATTATTCTATTAAATATGTGTACCAATACCATTTGTTTTTTATGTCCTGCTGAACTGAAGTAAAACTGACATTATTTACTAACTGATATTGACCTAGAAAATGTTGATCTAAAAAAGTACTCGATACCTTGAAGTATCGATACTTTTGTTTCGATACTTTAATGAGTACGATACTTTGTTATCGATTCTACTCATGAGTACGATATCGATACTTTTGTTTCGATACCGTGTCCCTACCTGGGGGAACCGCCTTCTTGATCACGGTATCCCCTATGCCAGGTAAGTATGAGTTCGCTACAGTACGGCGCGAGGGTCGTTCGACCGCGGAGAATCTTAACACCGCGATTCAGAAACGTGACGTCATTGCACAGCGCCATCTAGTTAGAAATTCTGAACTGACATCAGAGCTTACAGAATGGCTTTTCAGTATTTCATAATTTTCATATTACGCTTACCAAACGGTACGGTATTCCCAAACATAAATAAGTATTTTAATAAACTTAGTATATAATCAAAGAATACGTTTACGGGATAAATAATATAATTTGTCATTGATTTCAAGTTTTCGAAAATAGCAATGTGCTTCAAAATGCACAACGGCAGTCAAAGGGTTAACTCACAAAAATATTATTTTCTGCCGAACTGGAGCAATATCGTTGGTAATTTGTTTATATATTCATTTTATTTTATTCAAGATAATCGTAACACGTGTGTGCTTCATAAAAATCCCTGTTTAAGTTAAGCAATTTTGTTAATGGCCACCTTACTACTAATTCACTCAATTAATTATTTAATTAATTATTAGATTTTTTGCCATAAATGATTAAGGCTATTTTTTTATTTAATTGAGTCCCATTTGTTTAGTTAAGCATTTCTGCTAATTTGCTATCATATAATAAAAATAATAAAATAATAATAAAAATTTATTACGTAAAACATTATTTACACAGAATTTTCTTATATAGTACAGAAAGTTGGTACATAGTATATTCTTATATAAAGGTTAAATTACAGCTTATAATTAATACAATTGTATGACTAATTTAAATAAATTACAGGTATACGATGTTTATACTAGGATTTCAAATGTAGTATGTTGCGACCTGCCTGATGTAGGTTTATACAAACCTGTGTTTCAGGCCATCACTTCATTAAAGTTACAAGGGGTAGATATTTATGTTATGTGCTATTTATAACTTAGTCGATTAAAAAAAACTAAGCAAACTTACGATTAATTAAGATAATAAATACTTAATTAAATAAACGAGTACAGGAAACAATTAAACTATTATGCACTAATGTTAAATTCATACTAAAATTTCTAGCAATTTTTCTGTGTCTCCGTAATTAAGTTCCGCCAAATATTCTGATAGAGTAGTATTACATATTTTATAATTTAAATTATAGATCTTAAGTAATTTGTTTAGCTTGTTATATAGGTAGGGTCCTAAAAACACGTAGAATCTATTTGCAAAAACACGTTTGGTTTGCGTCTTCATACAAACGAAGTCTTTTCTCCTCTTATCTGAAGGTGTTCGGTCATAAGGAAGTTCAGTGTGTTGATGCAATACTATGTTTAGAATGGCTAACTGTCGCACTGTTAGTACCTTACATGCCGCGTAAAGCTGTTGAGTGGGAAATCTAAAAGGACGAAAGGTAGCGACCTTTAAGATTGCTCTTTGAGCACGTTCTAAAGGCAATAAAATTGTTTTTGCAGCGCCACCCCATGAAGTTATACAGTACGTAATAATGGATTGACACAAAGCTAAATAGACCTGTCTAATTAATTTAAAATCGGCTATATCACGTAAATTCTTAAAAACATAGATTAATTTGCGTACTCGCGTACACAGTAAATCGATATGTTTACGGAAATTTAGATTTGTGTCAATCGTCACGCCGAGGTATTTCATATGATCAGCTTTAGCTAAAGTGTAACAAGTGCATGCGTTGTCAGCGTATGTTCTACAATTATGTGCAATAATGTTGAAGTTAGTAAGCGGAATGTTATTATTTCTAATCGTAAATAAAATATGTTTTGTTTTATCTAAATTTAACGTTAAAAGATTGTTATAAAGCCAGTTAGAAACCATATTAAAACCATTCTGGGCATGATTATAAACCTCCGATCGTGATTTCGCTGAGAACAGTAGAGCCGTGTCATCGGCGTATGATAGGATGACACCATTTTTGAGTGGCAAGCTGCAGAGGTCATTTATATAGATTAGGAACAAACTGGGGCCCAAGATGCTTCCTTGCGGAATTCCGTAATCAGTATTTTTTTGTTCAGGACTTATGAATTGACCAATTTTCACACATTGATATCGACCGCTAAGGTAATTAGCAAAAAGTTGAAGTTGTGTACCTCGTATTCCAATGTTTTCCAGCTTCTGTAATAATATAGAACAAGAAATGGTATCAAATGCCTTAGCAAGGTCTAAAAAGATCACGAGAGTGGGCATACCATTATCTATATTCGTACTAATATAATTGGTCAATCGGTGGACTGCTTGGCTAGTTGATCTTTTGGGCCTAAAACCGAATTGACTGTCTGCAAGCAATTTGTTGTCTTCGAGGTACTTTATCAATCGTGTGTTTATGATCTTTTCTAAAATTTTTGAGAGACCTGTTAGGACTGAAATGGGTCTATAGTTATTAACAGATTGCTTGTCTCCAGATTTAAATACGGGGGTGACTACTGCTTTTTTAAGTAATTCCGGAAATACACCTTTTGATAAACATAACTGAAAAATATATGTTAATGGAGGGGCAAATACATGTTTAAAACGTTTAAGTATGTGATTAGGGATGTTATCCCAGCCGATAGCACATGCATCCTTAAGCTCGGTTATACAGCGTAATACCTCATTAACGTCGGTATCTAACAAAACAAAAGATTTTAGCGAAGGCGTTGTTACAGTTGAAGTTTGGTGAGGGCGACTAGTATTCAAAATTTTGTCTGATAAGTTTTTACCAACGTTAACGAAATAATTATTGATTTTGTTCATTGCTTCGGATGTATTGCTCTCGGGTGATAGTAAATCAAGCGGGGGTTCAGGTTTTGTTAGTCTAAAAGTGTTAGTTTTTATGAATTTCCACACAAGCTTACTATTTTTACCTGCCTTTTGCAACTCACTCTGATCATATTGCTTTTTAATTTTTTTCAAGAGATTGTTACAGAAGTTTCTGTATCTTTTATATGAAACCGAGAGAATTTCATTGTCAGGTGCAAGCTTCGATTTTAAGAGTAATTTGTCTCTGTGTCTTATACATCTAACGAGACCCGGTGTGATCCAAGGTTTAATGCTTTGATATTTTCTAGGAATTGTTTTAGTGAAAGTGTTTTTATTTATTGCATGTTGTAGCGACTGTATAAAGTACTTTAAAGAAATATTTGCGTCGTTTGAATTATAAACTGGGTCAAAATTTATTTCGCGTATGTCATTCTCAAGGTTTCTCATGTTTACTTTAGTAAAGCTGCGCAGGCAGTTTTTTCTCGGTGCTAATATTTGCAATGTTAGTAAAACAGCTTGGTGGTCCGTAAGTGACGAGTTAGTGACAAAAGTGAGGGTTGGTTGCTTGGATTTTATAATGATATGATCTAAACATGAGCCGGACTGGTGCGTAGAATGGTAATGAGCGGGTAAAAGTCCATGAAACGCACAAATATTTAAATAGTTATGAGCATGGGTATTGGTTTTCCCGGAAGCAATATTAATGTTTATGTCACCAACAAGTATAATATTCTTAAATGATGATATTTTATTTAAATTCATATTGAGCGAGTCTAAAAAACTATCAATATTTTGAGAAGGGGGTCTATATATTGACATTACTACTGTGTCTGGAATAATTTTAATCAATAAGCAGTTGCTGTCCTGGAAAATAGGTTCTTCTACCACTGTTTTCAAATCGTTTTTTATGTACACTACCAAACCATCATTTTGGTTGATGTTTCTTGCAGTTTTATGAGAATAAAACCCCTCAAGCGGCGGTAAATTTACTGTTTGTTTCGACAACCAGCATTCTGTTAGAATGATGATATCACAACTAACGTCAAGGTTCTGTAGCAAGACTTCAAAACCATTAAAGTTTCTGTTAATGCTACGGATGTTTTGTGTAAGTAGCGTTAAAGTTTCCTCTCCAACAGGAATCAGATTTTTGCACTCCTCAACATTACAGATTTTAACGTCAGACACAGAGAAACTGTCTAAATCACAATTTAGTTGATTTATCATTTAAAAAATATCCTACTGCTAAAGTGCTTACTTATTAGTTTAAACGGTGACGCTCTTAGGCGCCTTCATAATCAATTGAGTTTATGTATCTGTCTTCTGCATATTTGCGGGCCGGGCAACTTACATCACCAGTGGGATGATCAGAATTCCTTTTGAATCTTTTACACGTCGCGCATTGTGAGGGAGCAGCTTTATTTCCACATTCCTTGGAGGAGTGACCGGCTTCTCCGCAGTGGTTACATGTAGGACTAGTTTCTCGGCAAAACTTGGCTGCGTGTCCAAACTGCTGACAGTTGAAGCACCTGGTGACTATCGTGAAGTCCTTCACAGGGCATGAAGTCCAGTTAATGAAAATTCGGCCTTGATTTATCAGCATTTTTCTAATGCTAGCGGGTACTTCCAGTATGTAGTTACATGTAGGAAGGTTTTTCTTACCTGATCTATGGCTCAATTTTATGGTATTTTGAAAGGACTCACGATTAGTTTCCGGCACCTTATCAGAGATGTTTTGTTCGTATATACAATCAAAAACTTCCTTTTCGGTGAGGGCCACGGGGACACCAATAATAGCAATTCTGGGCCGACGTTTGGCTGGTTCTTCAACTGTGAGACCCGATGAAACTAGTTGCTCTGATTTCTTCAGTTTATCAATGTCGCCTTTACTGTCTGTGCTAATAATGATACCCCCATTTCTGACTTTTCTCAGACCACGGACATGCAGCTTTAGTTCTTCCGGGGAGATGATTTTTTGTAGAAGAGTTTTGGTATCGTCGCTTGTTTTGGTCTTATCTGAAGGATATATAGCAACAGTACTCAGATTTGCTGGGCGAATAAAGTTAGCGCTACCTTTTTTCACCATGCTGGCATATGTGGTCTCTGGTTTCAGTTTTGTTTCAACGACCTCTTTAAACTGTTGAAGAGAGTCCGAAACGTTCTGGTGTGCCTGTAAGTGCTGGATGGTGCTGTATGCCTGGATGGTTTTCTGCTTTAAAGATTGGTATAAGACGGCCATCTGAGATGTCCCCTTTGATACCCTCCGGCAAAGGTTGGATACTCGGAGCTTCTGCTCAGAGTTCATTTTTCCCTCCGAAACTATAGCACACACTTCGTCCAGGATTGTATCTATGGATACCATCCATGTCTGAATATCAGGCGTGGAGATGACTTCCTTCGGTAATTCATTCTCCTTGGATGATGGAGGACTTGGTTCTTTGTTTGGGGTCGGCGGTGGGCTTCGCTGTACTAGCTGACTCCGGCCAAAAGGACTAGATCCTGGCTGAGACATATCTAACACGAGCACAATTTAATTGTTTACAAGGTCATCTTGCACAATAGGCTAGTTGGTAGTTACCTAATCACTCGCGACACACTTATACAAATACCTGACGGCGCAGATAATCTTTATGAAATTAATGGCAATTATTTAATTAATTAACATTTTATAAATACGATACAAAAAACACGTCTGCTTAGTTTCACATCTAAAAATGACTGATAGGTACATATTGTGTGTATTTTACTTATTCACCCAATAAATTAGGTTTTATTTGTATAAATTCAGATTGCCATCTTCAGATACACACAGAGACATCTATCGGGCTGTGGACAGACCAAAGTGCGCTCACTTTATGTACGTATTGGAGCCTTTATTACTCGGCATTTTAGGGTTAACGCTCGAAGCAAGCGAAGATTGTTTAGGTATTGGAAGTTCTCATAACGGCTGACAGGTGGCGCTTTGAAAAATAAAATACCTACTATATAAGTAAATGCAAAGCCACTGTTGGTCACACGGTACACACTTGATGCCAAAATAATTTATTTGTGTAGGAAAACTAAATAACTCACTTGTGCATTCTGTCTAGGGTTCTGGTTTTATAAGTAAAAGTCAAAACGACAGCATCCATCTGCCGAGTAGTTTTACCTAAGGCGTATCGTGTATGAGCACTTGATATTATTTTCGAAAATACCGGATTGATTACGACAGTTAAGAATGTGTGTTCTTATTTGAATTTAAATCTTATTTGAATTTGAATTTAAATATGCGACGCTTACAAAAACAATACGTATCTCGAGTAAGAGATGATTAATATATTTTTTTCCTGTTTTTGCTATGCTATATACATAATATATCTAAAATTAAAGGGAGCGACACGAGTATTCTAAATGGTATAAAAAAAAGTAGAAAGTAGGTAATTATAAAAAATATTGTCATTTTTACAACTCAAATAATTGATTAAAAATGGAATTAAATAAACGAATAAATAAGCAAATTGCCAACGATATTGCTCCAGTTCAGCAGGAAATAATATTTATGTGAGTTAACCCTTTGCCTGCTGCTGTGCTTTTTGAAGAACATTGCTATTTTCGAAAACTTGAAATCGATGAGAAATTACATTATTTGTCCCGAAAATGTATTCTTATAAGTTTATTAAAATCCTAATTTTGTTTGGGAATACCGTTTGGTAAGCGTAATATGAAATACTGAAAAAGCATTCTGTAAGCTCTGATGTCAGTTCAGAATTTCTAACTAGATGGCGCTGTGCAATGACGTCACGTTTCTGAATCGCGGTGTTAAGATTCTCCGCGGTCGAACGACCCTCGCGCCGTACTGTAGTGAACTCATACTTACCTGGCATAGGGGATACCGTGATCAAGAAGGCGGTTCCCCCAGGGCGAGGTCTATCCATTGCACTGCGGATAGGTTGACCCCTGCGATTATCCCTAATGTGGATAACTCGGATGCGTAATTTTTGGTAGTGGGGACTGCGTACGCGCCGTCCCCTCAGAATTCTTAGAAAATCATTGGCTCAGATTATCTGACACTTCACGTTAAGTAACAACATTTACATGAATCCACAGATTCAGATCGAGAACTCACTTTACGTACAAACATGTTATTCGGGTGTCTGCAATGACGATTCCTTGGAATACTCCCTTATAGGGCTACAAAACCCTGCCCGTAAAGTAATTGTGATTAGGTACTTACGAATTATTCGAATACGCAATACCTTTGTTAAAAAAATATCCTAGTCTTTACTCGCTAGATTTAGAGAAAATGTAACCTAATATAAGTAAACCGACAAAGCTGGTATTTTCCGCAAGCAATTTTATCTAGCTGTCAACAGAAATAAACAACTCTTTATGCTTTCGCGAATTTCCGACCGCAGCCATTATTATATCACAAAATAGAATTATTAAGGCATTGTGCATCACTGTATTACTTTCGATTCTTCCTCATATCTTAAATCTTACACACAGGAGTCTCTGTGTCATTTGTGCTTATCCCTGCTGAAGGAAAACTATGCACAGTGACGCTTGTTGGAAAACGGGGAACAAGAGATACGTCACGCTATGTTTCGTGCAGCACGCGAAGAAGGTCGGAATAGAGACAGTGTTCGCATTTCCATTGGTCGATCTTAGCGCATTTTATCAACTGGAACCGTCATGACCACAAATCTCTAGACGAAAACTCAAGAAATAGTGATAGCTGGTTAATGCATTTTTGATCAGTAACAGCCTTACTAGAAAAACTTAAACATCTGTTGAACTCTTGTCAAAAAAATTGTGGCTGCAAAACGGACTTTATTTCAACGTCATAATTTGTATTTTTTTAGACAAGTGTTCAAGAAACGTTTAAAAGTTTTTATGGTACGACGGAAAGTGTCTTAGTCTTGTACACCCATGGATACACGACGAGTCTAACCGGTATTTTCGTATCTTCTGTAGAGAGGAAGGCTCGGTAACGTCGTGTCCTGTAGTTTAAATTCTCTTAGCTCTTGATAAACGGAGTGCTTCGAAGGAATGATCGCGTTTCGCACCACCATTGATACGGCGTTAAAACTGTATAAATTTTCTGTTGAAAGCTATTTGTAACCCTTTAATTATTGTTGGTAATTCATCAAGTTCTTTGTTAGACTTTTTGAGTCAATGAAACCCATTGTTTTGTTGAATTTTTTATCAGATCATTTATCAAGTACCGAATAAAAATACTGGATCCAAAAGACTGTTTAAAGTTTTCACTATAACTTATATGACATGTTTTGTGCCCATAAGTGCATTCGATATGAACACATGTCATGTGAAATATTGTCATTAAACTGCATCCTGCAAAAATCTGATACGGCTTGGAATCGTCAAAATGTACATAATAATCATGCACATGTTCTTTTCTCAAATAATAACGTCACCACAAGCCATCACTTAGGTTCAGGACCGATATCATACCTGGGGCCCGATTCTCCTATATTAATAGGTAATGTCAAAATTGAATAGAAATTGAATAGCAATAGCAGTTTTAACCATATCGGGCATACTGCTACTAATATAAGACCAATCGTACACCAACGACATTCGATTGGTTTGCGATTGGTCTGCTATTTAGGTGATTTTGGCCTATACGGTAGATTGCTCTACAATCATATCGTAAATCATTTGCAGACAAAATGATTCATTATTGAATAACAGAAAAGGATAAAAATGTTTATTTCAAAGAAAAAGCAGCGGAATGCTACATACGCCTCGAGTCGTGATTGGATCTCAGTCGAATGTGAATCGTATGTCGCTTAAGTAAAATTAGGAGAATCGGGCCCTCGATCCACCAGTAAACACTAGAGGCATTATGTAAATCGCACAGTCCTCGCTTATAATCTATGTATTAGCAAGTTTCCCTATAAGTTACTAGACGCTCAAGTTCCCCTATATAAATGGTAATGACGACGGCCGAAGGAATCCAGTTTTTATGTGCTGTTTTTCAATTTAGCCCACACTTTACTGCATTATAAAAGTTTTCCCGTTTAAATAACTGCTTTCTAACGATTTTATTTTCTTTAGTTTGTTGTTGCTCATGTTTTGATAGTTTTCTCTTTTTAGTTATAGTTTAAACTTTTCAGCTTTTATAATATTAAGTACAGATATAGACTTATCTCATTATTATAAGTATAAGTATTTGTCATCATCATCAATCTCCAGCCCTTATCCCAATTTTATTTAGCGTCGGCGCAGCATGCTTTCTCCTTCCACACTCTTCTATCTGCCGTCATCTCGCAAGTAGCATCCTTTCGAATCATATCGACTTTGTCAGCGTTGTGAAAATAACTAACCAGCCAAAATGCTATTGCTATATCTAACAACTTTTACAAAGCAGCCCGGTGCCTGGAAGTTGGTGATTAATACACCCATGCATCGGAGAGCAGGTAAATGTCGGTCCTGATCTCTCTCCGGTCGTGTCGGATTGCCGTCCCATCAGGCTATGAGAATGAAAGAATAGTGAGTGCACCTATAATATGTCCTGCGCAGTTGGCTAATCTCCTTACATGGGAACAGCCGCCATAGCCGATAATCGGCTAGGAGGACATCATATCTAATAAGAACCTCTAAAACACAAATGATCCCTACTGCAACACTAAACAAAATTGTTAAATGAAGTAAACTTTCCTTACTTCTACGTGATATGTTGCACAAGTCAGACAAGGATGTGCACAATTATTATGAACACAACTATCACGAACAGTTTATGAATAAAATTCACATACACCCACTATTATTTGCTCATCTTCCGTTTCGTTGTAGCACGACAAACTTTAGTTTTGCACGCGAAGAGCTACAAATGCTTTGTTCAATGATCTCGTGAAGCTGGAAGTGTTAGCAATAATAATTTCAACTCTGAGCGTAGGTTTTATGAACATAGATATTTTTTTCAGTTTGACAGTAATGTGTAGGTATATGAATTTTGTAGGCGTCATTAGAATACGTCATTATTACTTTTACTGTACATTAAGAGTCTACTATGAACCATAATATCCTTTCTTCTGTATCTCCACGATTTGTCAATAAATTTTTTTTGTAAAATCTTGTAAAATAATCTAAGAGGCAGAAAAGAAAATGAAAACCTACTTTACCAAGCTCACTTGCACATAACCTTTACCACTTCCGCTACACAGCATTCACAACTAGTTTCTTAATCACCTGTAACAGGTCTTTATGAAATAAAAACCTTTGACTTGTCATATCTTGTCTTTACAACTCGGTGTTCAGCACAGGGATGAGTTTTCTAAAACTTGGCCGACTGTTTGTAATTTTAAAGTAGAGAGTTACACGTACACTGGCTTTTATGAGTTTTTGTTGGATATGGGTGCAGGTGAGACAAAGAAAACACATGTATGCTGAACGACTGTTATATTTCGAATGTAAGAACGTACGATTAAAGTGAACATTGAATGATTGAATGTTTGACGAATGATTGAAGTAGGTATGCTTTATATAATCTTGGATATTTGTAAAGGAGGTATTATACGTACATCGTGCGTATATTCCAACAGCCCCCCTCAAATGTACAAGCATTTTATACAATCATAAGTCAAAAATCGTTTACCCAAACTTGGCTGCAAAACAGCACCTTTTGAACGTCAGGAATTTATAAAAGACAGTCCCCAAAACGCCCACCTTTCACCACTTCCTATGTGTTTTTACTGGGAAGAAGAAGTGGCGCAACAAACTCCCCAGCAACACATGTCTGTCTGTAGGTTAGAAGAACCTTAAACATTGTTTGATATATAAAGTATACAATACAATTTGTACATTGCAGTATAGGACAATATGCAATATTTACATACACTTTATACAGTCATAAATAGTACCTGCTGCATATCAAATTACAACAACTTTGATCAACAGCTTAGATTATAAACATAATAGCATTCTAAATAAAATCATTGAACTGAAATTATTCAAAAATTTACATTAAGTTCAACTTAATTCTAAAAACTTTGCATCATAAGTCAAAGTCAAAACATTTACTTCATTTAGACCATAACAAGCACTTATGAAAGTCAAAAACATAAATAAGTTTGATTCTAGTTGCTCATTCCAACAGTAGCTTCCTATGGAGAAGAACAGGCAAGTAACTCCATGGTTACTTTTTTTTTTTTTTTAAATACATAGTATGGTATTACAGTTTATATGTATTGATACATACAATAACAGCATGCGAAGGTCATGTAGAATCACAAACAAAAACATATGAGAATTAAATTACCATTAAAATGCTTCATGCTTCAAATTTTCATGTTTCACGAAAATGCATGAGTCAAATACCATTTATAAGAATAATTATTAAACATGATATGAATCTTTTAATGTACTTTGTAACTTATCTTGTAATAAGTATAAACATTCACATATTTTACATTAATTAATACTTTTATATGTACATATTTTGTCACCAGACAAATAGTCAAAGGAAAAATACAATTTTACTAGCTGGTAAAATTTTAATTTGGTTATTAATTAGATATTGTTATGTCCTATGGAGCAGGACCACCACATTTCTAAGCATTTTTATCTTGAACTTAATGTTCTAACTTATAATATGCTTTCTTAAAAAGTGTGGCTTTTTATATATGAGTTTTAAACCTCATGTCATTCAGTTCCAGACTGTTGCCTGGTTGTCTGGTATTTTGTTATTACATTTACTTATTTATTTACATATACAACCTTACATCTACCCTTACAGGACGTGCCTAATGCGGCAGATGGGTTCTTATTAATTCTAAACTAAACTAAAAACACATAAATAACACATCACATCACATCACACAAATCAACACATAAAAACTTAACTAAATTCGTCACAATATCGTTTGTGATTTGTAGGATTATTAGCGATGCTAATACAACTGTTATTAACTTCATATATCATCATTGTCTGTTTTATCAGAATAGAACTATGTTATAATGATTTTATCCAAATAGCTTCTCTTATAGCTTCAAATAAGCATATATTCAGCTTCTGTTGAGGAACCGGCGACTATTTTGTTTCCGTGTATTCCACGAAATTGTACAATTATCAAACACTTTAAATATGTGATCTGTTGTACTTATGCGGTCAATAACGTCGCCTCAACCAATCAGAATCTGCATACCCTGCCATCAGTTGTTTGTAATCACATTTCACATAGGTGAGCTTTAATTTAAGAGTTCCTTTTATGTATCTCAAAAGATGTTTTAACCACTTCCATAACTTCATTAATTTTACTTTGATACTGACTTATAATACCTATAGCAGCACAAATATTTGGTCATGTACTAAGCATTGCATGCGCATTGCGTACATAAGGCACTTCCATATAGATATCTTCCTTGAGAATGCCTTTCTAAACGGCGGTTTTTACATCCATAAGATGGGCATGTAAATCAAACTGATTTGCAAGAGTTAAAATAAATTGGAAAGATTATATTTGAGCTACTGGAGTCAACGTTTCGTTATAATCTTGTAAGCATTGTTGAGTGACACCACGAGCTACTAATCGGGCTTTATACCATGTAGGTTTACCCAACTCGTTATTTTTAATTGTACATACCCAATTTGAGCTTTTTATGTTAAAATTTTTAGGTCTTGCTATGAGAGTCCAAGTATTATTTCTATGATTAGACTCTATTTCACTTTTTGTGGTTTTCAACATATGTATACTAGAATCATCCCCACTAAAAATGTCACAATAGGTGCATGGTAGTGATTGAACAGTTGTGAGCGATAAGCAAAAATGGGTCATCAATCCTTTTATAATCTATTGGGGTACTTTGAGAATTATTTGTATTACGTCTCAGTTTGCTAGATGAAGGTCCAGCTTCTGAGCTATTATCAGGGGAATGATTATGTTTGTGTTTGTTGCCTATTAACTTTGCCGATTTATCGTCGTTATCGTGCTTGTTAATTTAGGCGGGAATTTGAACAGGTATTATAGAAATACAACTCATCAAATCATCATCATCATTGGCCACATAGCATCTTGGACAGATGATTGTGGCAGTGCTTGTCTACGCGGTTATTAGTGCCGCAAGCACTTTCTTTCATCAAATCAACATCCCTCGCAATAGGGAATTGGTTATTTTCTGTATTAGGTAAATAGTTTGTAACCATTTTGGTCGTAACCAACTAATATGGCTTTAAATGACTTTTCGTCAAATTTCGAGGCTTTAGTTTTATCATGAACATGTTGAACCGAATCATCATCATTATTTTAAATGTCTTGAATGACTTATTTTCGGTTTCGTATTTTCGGTATTGATTGTGTCATGTTTCGTATGGTGTTTTATTATTGGCGAGCGCTTTTGTGGGTAGTCTATTTGTTAAATATGTATATTAATATAGCTTCATCCCAGAATATTTTATATAATTTCGCACTTGTAACCAATGGTCGAGCCATTTCGGTTAACTCTCCTCCGCTCCTCGACACCATTTTGTTGTGGCTATTCGATACTGTTAAACAGTAAATAAGTTATTCCTTACAAACACAATAATAATCTTTAAATTCATTAGAAAGATATTCTCGCCCACTATCGCAATATAAATTAGTTTACTTTATGGTTAAATAAATTTTCACTTTTAGCAACAAAATCTTGAAAACATGTCAGCACTTCTGACTTAGCGTAGGTACATCAAATATATAACAGTGTGATATTGCACTGTAATGTATAAAATTGTCTATAAACGTAGCAAAATAGTTCTTATCATCTACAGTAAGTACATGGTTTTTACCAAGTTTGCAACGTTCACATAATTCATCAGAATTATCAAATAAAAACATTATTTTCATCAACTCCATATTTGAACATTTGATTTTTCTGTTTATTTAAGTAACCTAGTGTACTATGCCGTAATCAGTAATGTATACTCTTTTACACAGTCTTGGTGATTCTCTTCAACTAAATTTAAAATTACTCCGAGAATTATTACTGTTTAAAAGTATATAATACTAAAAACATTATTGATTGATGTTCTCACCTGTCATAAAACATTTATTATTTTTACCATAAATGTTAAAAAAATTACCGACATAGGTACCAGTCTTTTGGCATATTCTAACGTACCTCCGGTGAATATAAAACGTCATCAATTGATCCTTGAATTTAAAATTTGTTGTTCATTACCTCGATTTACCCTTTACCAAACTCCAGGATTGAAACTCCTTTCCTAGCAACACCGATCTTCAATGGTGTGGATAATTCGACGTACGAGGTTAAAACCTTTTTACATTGTAAATTTTTCAATTTTTTTTTTTTTTTTTTATTTGTCAATATATGTCATCATGATCTGTCACACCAGAATCTAAAAGAAAATAAACAGTATTATTTTCTACATAATTAGCAGATTTATATTATGAAATCATAAAAACGAAACCGTCCTGGTCATTGTTGCAGTATTCAATGTTATTGGCAGACTTTTCAAGTATACCCATTGATTATTTTGCTGCAGTTCCTTTAAGTAACGGCAGTCCTTTTTGAAATTATTCCGACGTCCGCAATGATCACAATACATTTTTTTTTTTATTATACTTATGCATTGAATTTCCGGGTTGATAATTATTTTTATTCTTCTTCTTTCGTGTCGATGACATGTCTTATAGTGAGACTACACTTTGTCAGCCCAATATGCCGCCACAGCGAGATCACTAATTATTTTTATTTTGAGTGTGGGTCTCATTATTATTATACAATTCATGTTCGAGTAGGCGTAGTCTTCACAGAAACCATATTGAGTTGCTCATCACCTAGCAACGCAGAAATAACACCGTCATAAGATGTGATATTTTATTCATTGTTAGTGCAATTTTAATTTACACTCTTTCACTGAATTTAAAATTTTGTTGTATTACTTTTAACTACAGAAAACGGCCTGGGCCCATAACCTGTTGGATATGGGTGCAGGTGAGACAAAGAAAACACATGTATGCTGAACGACTGTTATATTTCGAATGTAAGAACGTACGATTAAAGTGAACATTGAATGATTGAATGTTTGACGAATGATTGAAGTAGGTATGCTTTATATAATCTTGGATATTTGTAAAGGAGGTATTATACGTACATCGTGCGTATATTCCAACAGTTTTGTTGTTGGAGTCTGAATGTCGGATCATTACGAGCGGTCGCCGTTCCACGCGATTGATGGCACTTCCAGACTTCCAGACTTTTTGCATGCTATTGGTTTATTATGGGTTTATGAGAAAGGGTGAATGTTAGACGATTTTGTTTCAGTTTTTTTTTGGATAAAATAAATAGATACATGGTATTTAGATTACCCAAACACTGTAGATCAACTGCACTGCTGACAGCGGGCCCGATGGTTGCCCTTTTTTTTAAAAAAAATCGTGAATCTCAAAATTTTTTTGTCAGTATGACACCGGCCGAATACCTGATCGTCGTTCTGTGCATACTACCATTCATTTCCATACTGATTTATAAGCTCGAACAAACGGACTCAAAGTTTGCAGTATTCGGGTATGGTTGGTGTTTCGGGTGTGGGTTTAGGTTAGATAAATAAACACAAATTTTGGAGGATTTAACTGTAAAATAATTGATTACGGTTAGTTATGTTATAAAAGTTAGGTAAACGAAATAAAACAACAGTTGTTTAAAGTTTAAAATACACGTATACAAGTATTCAGCCTAACCTAAGTTCAACAAGAACAATAAGTCTTCAGTTTCCTACTGCAAATAGAGAAAACAAAGAGTAGGTACTTGTATTAAAAACTGGCAACAAACAAAACAAACTCACTGTAAAAGTTATGCGTGCTTAAGATAGGGTATTCTTAATAATAATAAATATACTTTTTTTAATAATAATTATTCTGAATAATAATAGGTAAGTATCTGATATCTAAAGAATTACAAAATTTCTTCGTAATGAAGTTCTTCTTTCTGGCTTTCTGCTGCCCTTATTTCTTGCTCACATTCTTTCCGGAACAGCATATTTAAATAAAATGGATTCTTCCGCTGAAAAAATACTCATTTTACCAAAAAAATATATATTTTGGAACAGTAACGAAATGAAAACTATTTAAACGGCTCATAATGTGAATTGTTAGATGGATTCTGTTTCGGAGCAACCCTAGACTTGTGAAACTTTTAACATCCCAGTTTTTATAAATTGAATAGGCATGATGACAGTAATGAAAAATCATTAAAATAATATATTTATTAAATTAAACTTGAAGCTTGGAATATAAAACGCGCATTGTTTTCTTTATTAATAATGTGATTAATATGTATTTTTATAAAATAAAATTACGAAATAAGGCAATCCGCCATGATATCTTGAACACCAATCAGAGCTCGTGACGTCATCTCTGAAAACAACTCGCGCGAAAGCGCGCGAACGTCACATTTCGTTATTGTGAACTTCCACTGCGATCTTTGTTTTTAATTAATTAATTGTTTATAACACGAGTTATGGAGCCCGGATTTATCAAGGCAAACAGCGCTAATTTGCCTAGAATGGATATCATAATGCTGGGAGAGTTTTTGGCATCAAATAAAGATTTTTGTTCAGCTGAATTTAGAAATGTTAAAACTTCCATGTAAGTATACTAGTTTAATTAAAAAAACTCCCATGTAAGTGTATTAGTTTAATTAAAAAAACTTCTATGTTAGAATATTAGTTTAATTAAAAACAATTTTAGTTATAATTCCTTAAATAAACACATACATATAAATACATGATATGAATAAAATGCGTAATATAACAGCAATGAGAGATGAAACCTAACCTCGAAATAGTTATTTACATTATAAACTATGCTAGAATCTAGAGAACTATGTAATAACTTACATCAAAGTGATCTTCACAAAAATAAAGTTGTACCCTGGGCAATATTGCTTTTGAATCTCGCCTTGCAAGTTTAAGCCACTTGTTTCGTATTTTTTTATTGTGAGGAATGTACACAAATAACTTATCAGGAGTTGTTTTGAGATGTGTTCTTACACTGGGGGACCCCACAACACCTATGCACTTTCGAATTCATATTTAATAACACAAAAAACTTAATTATTGCACGAGCGTTGTTTACTTGCGTCTTGTAATTTCAGTCGTGACGTCACAAGTGACGACATGACACTGACAAGCGTTTTCGCGCCGGATTCAAAGTGGACAGAGGAAAATGCAATTATTTGATAAAAAAACTTCGCATTTTCTTAAAATTAATAATTTTTCATATAAAATAGACGTATACCTACATCATACAAAGGAATTTAAAAATTTGTCATCATGCCTATTCTAGTAAATTTTTCCAAAGAGTTACAGCTGGCTGATGAAGGATCTCAGGTGTCATTGATAATTTCTTTTTTCTTTACCTATTTTAATTCAACAGTACAATTGATATGATATGTAAACAAAACTTTTAGGGCGCGTTCACACGACTTTTTTTTTTTTTTTTTTTTTTTTTTTTTTGTTGTTGTCGCTGTGCTAAAAATGCTATTACGCATCATCCCACATACCCCTCTCCCGTCGGGGGACGGGAGAGGGGTATGTGGGACTCCCCGGTAAAAACGTTCCCGGTATACCCACTAAAAAGGCCCAGCGGCACTCCGACCTCGCCTGAGTGGAGTGGGTCTGGGAATCTATGGCATCCAGTCCCCCACCGGCGATTGCCCGCCTTACGGCAGGCCCCTCATTCCTCCCCCTAGTGGGGATGGATCCTTATAATGGCCGGAGCGCAGGGGTTGATCCTTGTGATGCAGGCGGTGGCGCCCCCGCGCCTGTCGCCCGCTGATCACCCCCCAAGGCGGATGGGGACGGAGGTTGTATTCGCCGTCTTCTGCCCCTTCTTCGTCTACGGAGCGGCACCGCGAGAGGATCGTTCTCCCGCATGCGCTCCGCAGCTTCCTTCTGGGACATGATGTCTTCACAGAAGGAGGCTACCGCTTCCCATGTCTACGCGTTGTGATACCTGGAAGCCACTATGTCTAGTGAATGAAGTAGTCCAGTCACTAGTAGTTTATGAGGGCGCGACGCGTGTGCGAGGCGGATGCAGCGCGTGTGCGGATTTAAGGCGGGCAGAACGCGTGCACGGGTGCTGTGCGTGATCGGCGCGTGTCATCTGAATACGCCCTTAGGTAAAATTGAAAATTGAGGAGTGGCTTGTGAGGAGTCATGGTCCTTACATTCTGCCTGGCGCAGGTCCTCACTAGTCACGGTTGTGTCGGGAGGTAGGTACCCGTATCGGACGAGTGTCACCGCAAAATAGGTCGAGTAGTGATACAAAATAACATACCTCTTTCTTTGGCAACGCTAGCTTTGGCCTTCTTGATAAATGTATTGTACGCTCATTTTATTATGTTAATCGACTCGCCAACGCACCACCACACAGGTCGACAGTCTGACAACGACTGACTCCCCACCGCTCGATCCGGTATTTATAACCGAGTGACGTATGCGCACGAGGCGTCATAATAATGACATAACCTATACAATGATGCACATGTACCTGCATACACTACATCTCTCCCTTGTTGTTTTGATTTTAACCTTGTTTCAAAAAGTCCAACAATCAAACTCATAAATATTTTGGTAATTTCTTAAAGATCTATCAAACACCTGCAGCACAACAAAACCACGCTATCAGATCAGTCCACCGATCACACTGCCATCAAACTGATTTACTTTGTTCCGTTTCCATTTCATTTCCCTTTCCATTTAAGGAGACGACAGATATCGGTGATACTGCAGGACACTACATCCCTTCCCTTGTGAAATAAACATAAATAAAAATCCGTCCCTTTGCAGACGGTAACATACCAGCATCTGCTTCAGGCTCAACAAGACAAATTCGTAGCAGTGATATCAGGCCGGCAAGTTTAACTTCAGGTTTTGTAGCCGCTGTTCCGGCCCTGTATTATATCTACACTAGAGATGATCCGTCCATTTGGCAGACATCCCGCCAATCAGTCCATGTGAAATCAAGCAAGTCTGAAATATTGCTGTGCCTTCAGATAATGAGCACTCATCTTGCTTGGTTCGACTTCACTTAAAACTGATACAGAATGCATTGTTCCAAGGTAAAAGATCGGCATTAGGGTACCTCATCAATGCTTTTCACTCATTCAAAACCGTACGAGCCGTACGAGGAAAGTAATCACATAAGATCGTCCCAATTGAATGGTGACCTAGATGGACTGTTTCCAATTTGATGATGACCATATACTTTGTCACCCATTTAATGGCGACCACATACTTTGTCTCCAATTTAATGGTGACTCTATACTTTGTCACCCATTTAATGGTGACCACATACTTTGTCTCCAATTTAATGGTGACTCCATACTTTGTCACCCATTTAATGGTGACCACATACTTTGTCTCCAATTTAATGGCGACCACATATTTTGTCACCAATTTAATGGTTTAAATTGTAGTTCTATGTACGAGTTAAGTACTTTGAGTGCCTTGTAAGCAAGAGAATGCTAACTCAACTAATTTTGGTAATATGTAGTTTTTAATTTGAGAGTGGAATATCAAAGCCTATCATTATCTCAGCAATGTAACAAACAATCTGGTCTTCAACCCTATTGATCAGCGCTAGTACTTTGCACGTTTCTGCTAGTACACTCGCTGAAATTCTGATATAGGCTTTAAATACCCTACATCAATGTATGTCCAATATCTAGTCAAGAAACTGTAAGCTTCTTAGCATTCAACACCCAACATATGAATACCTTACTGCATATAATACTTGGAAGCGACCTGCATCCAGCGTCTTCCGGTGACCTTTATAAGGTCGTCTTTATAAGGTATCTGTGGAGATCAAAGGGGGAGGCCTATGTTCAGCAGTGGACGTCCTATGCCTGAGATGATGATGATGATGATGATGATATAATAGTGCGATAGGAATACTTATATTTCGGTTAGGCATCCAAGAACACTATTATCACCGGACATTGCGTTCTGTAATGTTTGTTTGCTTTTATTAATGTGGTTTTCAAAAATTAAAGTAGTCAAAGAATTATTATGCTTTGATGGTAAGCTTTTTAGTGTCATGGTTACATATTGATTATAACGAAGGTGTAAAGTAACATTACGAATCAGATTTTAACTAATTAGAACCATATTATGTAACGAACGCACTTTAACAGGTGTCACTAACTTTGCACTATATATTTTGAAGCTGTGACATTCTGCATCACCATAAAATAGAAGAGTCCCTGACCCTCAACTCATGCTCTTCTTCCTTTCAACAAGGTGACAGCAGCTCACAAACAGTTTTCTAGTCGATGCAATTTTCCTTTTGCAAAACAACCGCTAAACTTTCTAAAACATTTGTCTACACATAGATAAATGTGGGATTCTAATTCTATATCTCAATTTCATGAGCAGCTATGCTGCTCTCATGTCATACTTGACCTCATCAATTTGATGATCAGCTTTGTGCTGCTTCCATTTTTAATATTTTACGCTTTTCCAATTTCATGACCGCGTATAGGTAACGTAATATATATTTTTTTTTTATGTAAGTATAGTTGGCTGCATAAGTATGTTTATAGTTTCGTTCAAAAGCGCTTACCCTTTATTGCAGCTGACTTTATCTACGTTGTTTTAGTTAGACAACCAGAATATAAAAATATTATTATCTTTTATAGGGACAGCACCCCAGTAAATTTTTAAACGATTTGGTGACTAAGGGCAATTTTACTTCCTATACTTTAAGGAACACTTACTCAGATTATATTTTGCAGTAGGACTTAGGAACTTAATAATATTTTAGTTATTATTAACCAAATGTCGACGCAACTGTGTAGTTTAATTAGCACAAAAGAGTAATAAATGTCGATAAATGTAAATAGTGATAAAGTTCTTTACCTCTCATGCGAGTCCAATTGTCTTACGGTAACCTAAGATTGGTGTTCTAAGATCAATTATTATTAACCCTAACGCTATGGACACAAGACATTATTTTGTTAATAGATATCCATCCCACCACCCATATGGATCTTATCTTATGGGATGGGTTGAGGAAATTACACAACTTTATATTACAAGTAGGTGTGCACTTCAAGAATATATTAATGTGATGATTTATTAACTTGAGATCAATAAATGGATTCTATTTCATATATGTTCATATATGGTTACGTTATTCGCTCCTATGGAAGCATATTCTTCCACAACTCTCAATGTACTTATACTGCTTATTGGTACTGCAATACTGTAAAACATAATTTGCAAATAACAATATTATAATGAGGGCCACTTTGTTAAACTATTTGTAAACACCAATGTAAATCAATAAAAAACCGGCCAAGTGCGAGTCGGACTCGTGCACGAAGGGTTCCGTAAATTACAGTTAAATCAACCTATCTCAAAAACTATAAGAGATACTTTGATCAAACCAAAAATCGTTGAAAGAGTTAATTAGCATGCATCACCTCTATTTTTTTTAGAATTTTATACCCCGTAGTTATAAAAATAGAGGGGGGGGGACATACTTTTTACGACTTTGAGAGCTGATATCTCAAAAACCGTTCACTTTAAGAAAAATGTTTTTTAGAAAACTTTATATCATTTTAAAAGACCTTTCCATTGATACCCCACACGGGTATGTACATCGAAAAAAAAAATTTCATCCCTCAGTTACATGTACGGGGGGCCCCACCCCCAATTCTTTTTTTTTACTATTTAGTGTCATATTTTTGTAGCGGTTCATACAAAACATATTCCCATCAAATTTCATCACTGTAGTACTTATAGTTTCCGAGTAAATCGGCTGTGACAGACGGACAGACGGACAGACGGACATGACGAAACTATAAGGGTTCCGTTTTTGCCATTTTGGCTACGGAACCCTAAAAAGAGGCTAAGATACCAATTAAAATTCATTCAAGCCTGAGTCTTGAAGGTTTTAAAAGCACACGCAATCATCAACTTTTGAGAACTTGATTGCAACAATCATCCATGAGCTAATCATCATTAGACAGTTCCCAGAGTAAGTATCTACATTGGAACTCCTTCCAGGTATCATCCTTAAAAGATTTTTTGTCACAGATGAGAAGGCCCAGTTGGGTAAATGATGATGATGTCCTCCTAGCCGATTATCGGCTACGGCGGCTGTACTCACGTAAGGGGATTATAGCCAACTGCGCAGGACATATTATAGTGCACAAGCATTTGCGCAGACACAGGTGCACTCACTGTTCCTTCACTCTCATAACCCGATGGGACGGCAATCCGACACGACCGGAAAGAGATCAGGCGCAGGACCGACATTTACGTGCTTTCCGATGCACGGGTGTATCAATCACCAACTTCCAGGCCCGACCCGGGAATCGAACCCGAGACCTCGTGCTCAGCAGCCGCGCTTGCGACAGCTAGACCAACGAGGCAGTTGGGTAGATAAAGTAGCATTGTCAAATAAATCACAGATTGCTCCAATGCTTAGTTCCATATTCTTTTGATCTAAGAGTTTTATATCAACCTAAAGTACTGAAATTACAATTGTGAGCTAGCATGTTTACCAAAGATTCTATCTATTGAATACCAAAATTTTGATCCACATTTTCCAGCTAGTATTGCTGCTTGTATGCTGTTCTACTGTTCTGTATCTTCTGGAATATCTCTGTTGTATAACAACCTCTTTAATACAGCAAAATAAAGTAAAAGTATTGAAATTATACCTAGGGTGACTGAGCAACTGTTATAATTAACACTATTATGGGTAGGCAACCCACTAGAGGTGTTGATGGACTTGGATGTTGTGCATAGGTGAATACATACCAGTATAGCTGGGCGAGTTCTTCAACATACATGGCCAACCTACTACGGTCCCTCAATGTGCTGTTTGTTTAACTAGATACCTAGCACATGTTTGTCATTTGTAGAACCGTTGAGTATATAACCCACCAGTTTGTTCTTGTAATATCCTCTATATTGCAAGCACTTGAATTAAGTTAGTTAAGTACCAGAACAATATAGCAGGTATAAGTTGTTGACTAGACTCTGAGAAGTTAAGTTTGGAAGCTTTTTATGATCCAAATCACCGGGCACAGAAAATATAAAAATTATCAAGATTTACTATTTAGTTGTTGCAGTAGTTGACAACTATCGCCAGATAATTTGTGCGTGTACAGTCAATTGAATGACCAGTAGACGTTCACTACCGTTAACTGTCAAGCTGTCAATTTAATGACCAGTAGATATAGACTACTGCCAACTGTCAAGCTGTCAATTTAATGACCAGTAGATATAGACTACTGCCAACTGCCAAGCTGTCAATTTAATGACCAGTAGATATACACTACTGCCAACCATCAAGCTGTCAATTCAATGCCCAGTAGATATAGACTACTGCCAACAATCTGGCTGTCAATTTAATGACCAGTAGATACACACTACTGCCAACCATCAAGCTGTCAATTCAATGACCAGTAGATATAGACTACTGCCAACAATCAGGCTGTCAATTTAATGACCAGTAGATACACACTACTGCCAACTGCCAAGCTGTCAATCTAATGACCAGTAGATACACGCTACTGCCAACTGCCAAGCTGTCAATCTAATGACCAGTAGATATACACTACTGCTAACCGTCAAGCTGTCAATTTAATGACCAGCAGATTTTTGGAATAGAATAGGTCTTTATTTGCTTAGAATGCAGGCACTTACAAAATAGGATTGTAAACAACATAATAAGATCCGTGTACATTCCGCCTTGTTGGCATGCAAGCACAACAATTATTAAACACAATTGATTATAAGGCAAATAGGTTATTGTATTATATCCTCTAGGAAATCCCACCACTGCTAAAGTCGTCTTGACGACAATTCAACAACCAGCAACTTTATATTGCTTCCAATAAATGCCTATTATTGAATAAACTTTGATGCAGGTTTAAGAATGAGTAAACTGATCACCAAGTAATGATTTTGTATTATAAATTACTCATTTGATAAATATTAACACCTGCAATAAATATTGCTACTTCCATTAGAATTGTAACAAGGTAAACTTAAACAAAGAATTACGTAAAAAGGTTAGAATTTGTTTGCAATTCGGGTGATACATACATGAACATAAAAGTTATGTATACTTTGTCATTCTACTCTCTTCCCTTCCTTCTTTCCTTTTGCTCTTTTTAATATGATTGAATATTAACATCGGTCAGAGGTTACTTGTTGTCAAAGCTTATTTAGCATACATTAATTTGGTATAGGCATGAATAGGACAAATTATTTAGTATAACCTTGTATATCAAATATTTTTCTGGATCACAGAACTAATAGGTAGTTCAAAATTATAAAAATTAGATAATAGGTAACTGTTGGTCCAAACACTCACGGTTTTATCCTCGTCGCCAATGTATTGTACGCTCATTTTATTATGTTAATCGACTCGCCAACGCACCACCACACAGGTCGACAGTCTGACAACGACTGACTCCCCACCGCTCGATCCGGTATTTATAACCGAGTGACGTATGCGCACGAGGCGTCATAATAATGACATAACCTATACAATGATGCACATGTACCTGCATACACTACAATAAACTATTATTATTCAAGCACCGTTTCCTTATTAAAATAATAGCAACTACGGCAAAAAGCAATGTTGCAGCTGTGGCTATTATTATCACGATGAAAAGGCTGTCTATTTTGTCTGAAACGGTAAGTTTGATGTGAAACTTGGGAATGGAATGAGGATAGTTAAGTTATCCTTGAAGCAGTCTTTTCAGGTTGATAGCAAAACCTCGTAATACGTTACCTCTAGGTACAGCTCAGTTTGGATTTATATTTGGACATATTCGGAGTTTTAAAAGTATAAACAATCTTTTACAGTAAAAGTACCCTTCCGATACATGCGTTTGTCGTGTGCCTTCGACGACCAACGGCACGCAAAAGACGCCTGCCTCCAATGATTTACAATAGCAAATTCATCGTTTTTACCCAAACGATGAATTTGCTATTGTGAATCATGACGTTTGGCTTCGATTGAATGCTCTTTAATGCTCGCGCGGCCGGTCGGTCTAAAAAAAAGAAAAATGCGCGCCCCCGCGCCGATGCTCTCCGAGCCGGTCTGTCTGAACGGACCCTAAGAATGTATGGAGCAGTTTCCGAGGCTCCAGTGAGCGTAGACCACCAAACGATGCTTCACATTTCCACTCATGAAGTCACGATGCATTAGTCGCGCGTCAGCCGCGAGTCGTTGTTTATCGGCCGCGCGACAGACGACTGCTCCGGAAGGCTACCTTTAGTATATTTTATGTTGGGAAAGGATTAGCCAAATAATAATATTTTTACTTACCATTTGCATAATACCGTAGCAAAGTCTTATTGCTTATGAATCTCTCTATAGTCTTCTTATTGGAATCTTCAGTTATCTTATAGAATAGGCAGCATAATATACTACCGTCATACGTTTCACTATATCTATTCATAATTGTCGTCGTATTCATTGTCGTTAACTTGTTTGCTGTTGTGTTAATGAGACCAACGTAAACATCTGCAAAATGAAGGGCAATGTCATGTTATAAACACCTAAATATAGTTAAAGCCCAAATATCAGAATGAAATATAAGCTATTATGGGCGACAAGAAATTATCGCGGGTGAAACCCCGAGGGGCAGTAAGTGTACGAAAGGTTGATCTTTACATATTTTTAACTTACATTTTGAGTCATTTGAATGTTGTCCGCAATCAAACATGACGTCTGTCGTGTCGGTGAACATTAGTTGACCAATATCTCTATCTTCAGCTAAAAAATAAATAATTTTAATATATTTCGCCTTTATTTACACAAAAGAAACGAACTATATTTGCAAATTTAAAATTTCCTCCTAACACTAAAATTTTACAAACGTAAATAGGAATAAAAACATACACCGTGACTTTTTAGTCGTCTTACAAAGGTGGTCCACTCAATCATAAAATACCACTAGACACGATTATTAATTTTATAGCCTTACTTAATTAAGATAATAGGTGCAAAGAAAAATACTGAAAAAAAAAAGGTTTACCTTCCCAACGCGCCGCGCTCCATTGATACAAGATGCGGGCAGCCCTCACAACAGGGTGTTCTTATAATCTACGGCATGCATCAAAATAATGAATTAATTTTTATTTTTAAATTATTCAAATCTCATAAATATATATATTTTTTAATATGATCGTTTACTACTCATTGGATACATGAAGTGAGCTGCCGTTGTAAGACGACTAAAAAGTCACGGTGTATATAAGATAACTTGTTGAGTGTGAGGCGTCGAAGTACTCCTCCGCATCGCTGTGCCCAGAAGACTGGCTGCATTGCCAAGAGTAAACCAGCCCTCTGGTCACGTCATTTAAGTGTTACATGTCCATAAACATATGTAATTACTTATGTATAAGATAATACTATTTTATGGAATTATACCTAATTGTTCCTCAAATATTTATTTGTGTACGCGCAATGCGACAATGAATACTCAGAACGCACCCTACGTTCTGAGTTTTGAAAGTTCCACCCAATAGTCTATAGCAGTCTATACGACAAAAATATTTCAGCATAATTACAGGTACTTACGTATATCGCTTATCATAACAATTTTTTCAATATATTCTTTTAAAGAGATTCTCGTTCGCACATAAGTATTATTATCAAAATTTTCCAGTTTAAACACATACTTCGAGATTTTTGCTTCTAATTTCGGTACATATCCAACACTAGAATCTGAAATTATTTAATTATGAAGGTGATATTGCATCGATGTGCGCAAGTGTGTGCTGTAATGCTGATGCTGGCTGCTCAAATATTCTGGCTGTCGCAGCCTGGCTGCCTAGTGCGATGTACACATTAAGATATATTTTATACCTACACGTATGAGTAGGTAGACGTTGGGATACTAAAGTACTGGGATTTGTGACCATCTTATTATGAAGAGTTCTTTTGCGATTCGAAATTAGAGGGCCACGACTGCCAGAACATCTTTGGCAGTCGTAACGGGTAGTCAGAAGCCAAAATTCCGACAATCAGTCTTACCAAGGGGTATCGGTTAGTCCGTGTAACTGGGTTAAGGAGGTCAGATAGACAGTGGCTCCTTACAAAGTACTGGTATTCAGCTGCATCCAGATATCCAACCTGACCACAAAATAGTTGGGAATGGATACTAGTGTAGTAATCCAAACTTACAACTGTCGTAGAAGTGTTCCCAATTTTTTGTCCCTTTACAGTAAGACAAAAAACTATAAGTAAATATGTTTCCATTACGTTCACGATTTTGTTGTAAACATTTGTAAGCTGAAGAACCTGAAACTATAGCAAAAAGCTCAGTATTTGTATTACTTACAGCCAGTTTCTTCATCAAAAGTTAAAGCTAAAGTAAAAGTCAAAGTAATGTCTAAAGTAAAAGTAACGGTCAAATTCAATTTTTCTATTAGTTTTGCTGTCACTTTAGCCTTGAAAAAACGTATTTGACCGTTACTTTTACTTTAGACATTACTTTAACTTTAACTTTTGATGAAGAAACTGGCCGTTAAATTACAAAATGTCTTAATTATTCGTTGATACGCATACTGCAAGCTTTTAGTCGGCCCATAGTTTGTTTGGGCTCATTAATAGGTATGAAAACAAACGGTAGTAGGCAAATTACAAAGATCAGGTAGATAGCTGTATCAGACGACTGAAAACTTTGATTGGAATCAAGCCAACTACCAACTGTCGGCTGACTGTTTAGTCTTCATCAGTTAGTTGGGTACTCTAAGTACCCGCACACTGAAGAATTAAGTAGTAGGTACAAGTATTATATAAGAGGTTTGTTATCGAATTTAAATCGAATGAGGCTCCTCGATAACTTTTAACTAGGATAGAGACCGATCGTATTGTAAGTGTGCTGGCTGTTAGTTCATTCAAGGCGTTTACACTTATTTAAAGTACAGTGTCTAGACTTACCGAATCTAACCCCACTCTCTTGTCTAGTTATTGTTTGAGTATGTGTCGAGCTACCATCACTGATACTGTGAGATGCCTCAACAGTAAGTTGAATTGCAACTATCCCGTTAGTACTACTTCCTGGTAAAATAAGTTAAGTATCACTTGGTTTACAACTTGGATAGACAAATGATAAAATGTTTAAAAAAATAAATAAAAGCGACCTGTTTGCAAAAAAATGCTAGAAAAAAATTTTTTTTTTCACTCTTATAGCCCGATGGCAAGGTAATCCGAAACTTCCTGAGAGAGGTCAGTTGCTGGACCAATTTACACGCTCTCCAATGGACGGGTGTATCAATAGCCAACTTACAAACTCTGGGCTGGTTAGAGAATGTTTCTTAAAAGTCAATGTTGTTTGTTAAAAATCGGTCTTGGTCTAATTCGGAAATATAACCCGAAACCGCGAGTAGAGAGATAACTATGAACTATTTCCTTTAGATAATGTAAATACAACTTACCGTCCATAGCGCAAACAATGGAAGAAAAAAATATTAAAATTGTAATAAAACAAACTGGCACCCAATTCATCGTGGCACATTAATTAAGTGAACTAATTAAGAATTATTTAATTCTTGCTATTTATTCTCGTATTATCATGCGTCTGATGACGCATTAAAAATTTTGGTATACGAACATTTACGCATATATCACATTTATTTTCCTTCAGGTATTATATTATTATAACTAAAACTGAACTTATATGCGGGGAACACAATGAATAACAGGAATAGGTGTTTTATAGTTCATCATTAAATATAATGACAGTTAGAAGTTACCTGTTAAGCCATATGTTGTCACGTAGGTAAATGTATCATCATTGTGTCTTTGAAAAAAAAATGTGAAGTTATATTATACATACCATCTGAACTTGAAACGTGGTAGAATACATTTTTTGCAAGTGTAGTGTAGTAAGTACTTGTAGTAGTTACCATTAAATCGTCAGCACCTATCTGATACAGTATTTTATATCCCATGTTTTAGTGATCACGTAAGTACAAATGCTATGTGCAGTAGATGTGTGCGGATGTAAGATCTTTCAGTACCGTCTCGCTCTCTCTCTCTCTCTCTTATATAATAGTGTACGTACATGCGGCCATGAGCTAATGATAGGTACTCATCTCTACCTACACATGTTTTTATACTTGTAATAGAACACACACACAACTAAAATGCATAGAAACTGTCAAATAATTGAATAAAATTTAACATTTCGTACTTAGATAACTACTTATAATACATATTCAAATTATGTGTGCTATGTGTTGCATTAAAACAGTTATCTTTTTCAATAAAAATAATAAATAGTTGACCTACTGCCTACACGACTACACTGTGACACTTTGCTCGGCTTTGGGTTCATGTGAGTTCACCCCCGACGACGTAAGCGCGCGGCTCGCTTTGCGGCAATCGCGGGCAACTCTTGGTAGCGGCAAATGCCTATTTCGCTGGGTCTACCCGGCCTTAAGAAATCATTTGTTCTATAAACAGTAACTACCTAAATAGTCGACCGATAGTTTGTTTGAGTTCACTTTAACCCCGTACACAACAGTTACGTTCGCCCGGGTAACTGGGTTGAGGAGGTCAGGCAGTCGCTTCTTGTAAAGCACTGGTACTCAGCTGAATCCGGTTAGACTGGAAGCCGACCCCAACATGGTTGGGAAAAAGGCTCGGAGGATGATGAGTTTGTTTGAGTTCATAAATAAGCAGTTATGAAGATGAAAGATAGTACCGTTATCGGGCCAACTATCGGCCGACGGTTTAGTCTGTAGTTTTCTTACGGGCACTCTACAACTTAATAATAATGGCGTCCAAGGCCGATTTCGACCACGGCGGCTGTTCTCATATAAGGAGATCAACCAGCTGAGCAGGACATATTATAGTGCACGAGCATTTGCGCATACACCGGTGTATTCACTATTCCTTCACTTTCATAGTCCGACGGGACGGCAATCCGACATGACCGGAGAGAGATCAGGCGCAGGACCGACATTAACGTGCTCTCCGATGCACGGGTGTAGCAATCAACATCTTCCAGACTACGGGCTGATTTGTGAAAGTTTCTAAAACCCACAAAGCGATTTCGGCCCGACCTGGGAATCGAATCCGAGACCTCGTACCATACCAACGACACAGTCAGTACAAATTTTAACTAAAGCAAAAAGTATTGCCCAACAAGAAGCGAGTATACAATTTCTAAGCTGCCATCTTGATTTACGATGTAGCTAATTAGCTACGGCCACGCTACGGTGCTACGAAGCGCTACGCAGTCCGTAGCTCTAGGATGCGTAGCATAGTTGTAGCCATAGACCGAGCAAGTCCGGAACACTTTGTTAATCACTACTTATTAGAAAACAAAGTCGCTTTTTCTGTCCTGTCCCTTTGTACGCTTAAATCTTCAAAATTTCGCAACCGATTTTCGATACGAAAGAACCTGTAGAGTGATTAAAGAGGAAGGTACATATAGTGAGGAAAAACTGTTATCCCGTGCGAAGCTGGAGTGGGTCGGTGTATATTATTTGAATGAGATATGAGAATGAGAGTTTTGCGATTATAATTTCTAGATTCCATATTTGCAATTACTGTTACAAAATTGACGTGGGCGAGTTGATGACTAAGTTTTATACCTATTCACTTTTAATTGGCAACGCGATAGTTCGAATTGCTGTTATATTGAAATTTAATTGTGGTATTTTATTACATATTGGTAATCACAAGTTGTTTGGAAATTCCTGTTATAATAATTGTGAAAATTAACATTCTACAAGTATCCATATTTATAGATTTGAATGAAATATAAAACTCGGTTGGTTCTTATCTTATAACCTACGCGACGACTACAAACTTTTAGTCGGCCGATAGTTGTTTTGAGCTCATAAATCAGTATGAAGATAAATAGAAGTACATACGCAACAATGATCAGGTATTTGTCCGTGAATACACAATTTTCTAAAAGAAAAACAAAAATTCCAACCACCGCCCGGCTCAACAGTCGACCGATTGTTTAGGCTTAGTGAACACAACATTTTTAACGAATATGTCTCTCACACAAGGATCACTAGTGCAGGTTGCAGATCTCGAAATCCCAAAAAAATAACCAAAAAGTTAAAGGAGTTTTACATCACTTTAAGTACACCAAAATCCCAAATACTTAGGTGTAGGTACACGCAGAGTCAAGATTTAATTTGATTCGAAACTACAAACTTCTGATTCCGAGTCCAAATATCAGTTATTCAAACGCACACATTCTTGGTGTCGTAGGAGCGTCGGCAACCGCCGCGTCAGCCGGACATCCGGTCTGCCCCTCCCTCCCCCTGGCTTCCTGATACCCCCCCCCGCCTTCCGTCGCTGACGTCACAATTAATCTTGGGCCCATCTTCCGGTGTGGGCTGTTTTTCTGTTTTATGCGTGGTCTCGTTTGTAGATTGAAGGTTTCCATGTACACTGGATGGAGGCTTCGGTTAATTATGTATTATATGATAAATGAAGAAAATAAAACATCCAAGATTTTGACGAATCTTGGCAGTAATACGTATCTATAAATATAAATATGAAACCCCATATCCCTTGGTAATGCCATCACGCGTAAACGGCTACACTGATTTAGAATATTAATTAAAAATTAGAGGGAAGCTCTAAGTGCTAAGACCGGGAGAAGGACATAGGATAGTTTTTTCACCATCCGGTTACGAAAGCAGTCATCTCGGGTCGCGCTAGAAACTGCGGGCGGAAGCTAGTATCTTAAATATCTTAATATATCAGAATAACATAGGTACAGACTTTTATATCCTTGTGCAGGAAGAAGTTCCCTCGCCACACGGGCGAAACTGCATGCAACAGCTACATGACAGGGACATAATAAAAACTTTGACTTTTCTGCGAAGTAAATAAGAAATAAGTAGCCATACTCTTTAAAATTTAAGTGAGTGAATGACACCATTTTACCAGAAAGCCGAGTGGAAAACTTGCACTAAATACTGCAGCCAGTGAGGAATGTTGGCAAAGAGCCCGTTACACCAAATGTTAGCTGCCTTTAAAAGTTTTTCCCTGTTCACGGGTTTACTTTATTTATTCTTTAACCGATAGCATTTAAACGCTGGCTATTCAGACTGGAAACCTAAGAAATTCTGCACTGTTTTTGGACCATGTAAAACTATGAAAACATTCAAATTATTATTTAAAAATTTCTCGAAAGTTCTAAAATTATCTGACTCATAGTTCATCACATTACTTTTTATTCGCCAGAATTAACTTGATCGTCCTTTATTCTCTGGGCGGACAATATAGGGGAGACAAAGCAAAATCGGGCTGCTCTCATTAAACAAAAAGTTACATTAAACGTACTAACTTCAAAGGTCCCCTTTTCCTGTGTCTTATCCGCTGAATTTAGTATCAATATTACCCTCCCCTCAGACTGATCACTTTTCCTTATCTCCCCGATTTCCCATCATTAATTTTTTGCCCGAACCTTCTCTCTAAGGCTTCCTTACGGCGATTGATTGGAACCAATCAGCGCGATGACACTCATTTATTTCGCGTTGCCAGCAATTTATTGTTATTATCGCGATATTCTTTTTGGTAAGATAAGTTTTTAGGTACTTTTTTTGAGGAATATCGAAAATTAGAATACGACAATATTTATGTGGTATCTTTTAGTGTCACACTGAGAATATTTGCCGCATTTATTACAACGACTGCTGTGTAGTAGTGTAGTAGTGCTCTTGTCATGAGACAACCTGATTTGCTCGGTGATGTAAGTAATGTTAAACTGCATATTACTCCAGCATTAATTTTGTCGAACTAAATAATTTTCAAAAGGACCATGAGTCAAATTGGGCTCATTGTCCAACAGAGTTATAGCATATGCCGTTGTGAAGGTTTTTGTTTGTACTAAAATTGTTACTATGGGCACTACCTTCAATTCCATGGCAAAAAAAAGATATGCACCTAAATAGGTTAACATATTACGTAGGTATACATTCTGGTTAACAGAAACGAAATGGGTCGAGATGCCATCGCTCAGTATTACTGCTCGTGTCTAACAGGTAGACGCTCAGTAGGAAGTTGTGCTCATATCATTTCAATAATATGGTATCTAGGGTGAGACAGGCACTTACAATTTAATCCACCGGCAGGATATTTAGACGACATTATTATTGATATTGATTGAAATGTTAACAAAAATAATTTTAACTGTTAGCAGCTGTTTTATTTTTTATGTATACATTAAACCTGGAATTAAAACTAGTTAAAGGTGTTCAATAACAAAACCCACACTGCCATAACAGCACTACTTTTTGCAGAATATTAGTTTATTTATGGTCGGAGAAAAATACTTATAGCAAAATAACCCCATGGATTCTTCGCAAAAATGAGTTTAAATCTTTATATTTAGTGCTTTACAAGTATATTCAAAGTGGTCTCATCTCTGTTGGTGGGTGAGCCCAGGCTTCATACATTTTTGCCCATGGTCCTTTGTTTCAGCTTCACTGGCCTAAGGTTTTATCGTCAGACTAAGAAGGTAAAAACTCCCCACAAAATAATCATATTATGTACCTATTATTTTCTAACTGACCAAACTGGAAAAGCAATCCTGCCTTAATCCCAATTTTATTTACGATCACCTCAGTATGTTTTCTTCTTCTACACTACTACACACAAGTATCATTCTTTCCGGCCGTATCATTTATCGCACAATCCATCCATCGTTTCTTCGGTCGTCCCCTTCCTATAATATATCCATCTTCAGTGCAGACAATTGAGACGTTATTATGTACAAACACACGGTCTCAAGTGTTCCCAGTTTGTGCATAATGAGATGCTTTGGATGCTGGGATACGCGTAACTGGAAGATATTGTGGTTTGAGAGATTTAAGTATATTATATAGTTGGTAGTGAAAGGTAATTGTTAAGTAACGAATAAAATAATTGATGAGTGTAAGACTGTTGGAGTATCTTTGTGAAGAATTCAGTTCAAAGAAAAGCTTCGTATTAGCAATTGTTTAGATTGAAATGTCATAGTGCTAAGAAAGAAATAAGGATGAATAAAACGAACTTAGTAGTAAATAGTAAAAGTTACACTTTTCGTAGTTATCATCAAAATATCGATTAAATTAATTTACTGTCTTTAAGAACATAATGTTTTTTGAACGTAATATTACTCTCGTAAAATAATAAAATACGTAAATCGGGCCAATACTCATGAACTAGTCCCATGAAGCGCTTTAAAACGCTTGACTTCGCAGTTTCCGCTGGAAATCGGCATTAAAATAAAAATAAAATCCAAATACTACACTAGCTCGTTGACAGTTTGCCAATCTTATACTGCTTTTATACCACCAACTTATATGTGTACTGCAGACATATAAATATCGCTGGAGAGAGCCGGCATTTGTTAGGAATTAATAAATTCTCTCTCTCTGAATGGTTGTCGCAGCAACTTCTAAAGCGACGGTCGTTAGACCAAAGGCGATCGCATAAAGTACTCGAATAAAAGCATCAAGACTCCGGAATGTTTCGACTTCGGAAATATAGAGAAATAACTAGCTTTGCAAAGCTAGATCGTACGAAAGTTAGTTATTTCCAAAGATTTTAAATGCTTGTGAAACATTTTATGGTCGCTTTTGGTTTTGGTCGACGGTGGTCGTTGGCTAAGAAAATATCACTCCATTCCGTCTTCTGAAGCTTTTATTGAAAGATTCAATATATGAGAGCGAGAATTTTATGTTGGTCGAATAAAAGAAGCTGTCTTTAAATAACGATTATATTTCCAGAATCAATTGAACTGCACACTTAGATGAGAGGAATTACGGCACAGTAAGCATACCTATATTAATTGCAAGGTGGAAGAAAGGCGAAATTTATTACTATCCCAAAATTCATTTGCTCCTACAGTTCATTCAGGGTATCAGTAATACAAAAGTAACGACTGTTAATAGACTCCGCAGAAGTTCTATAAGGGCAAGAGTACACCAGCGACGAGCTTTTTCAACACGATTTTATTTTTATTCTAATGGGTTTATTTGATATGGGGTTGTTACTGAAAATCTGAGAAAGTCTTAGATTTAGGTTAAAACCAGCATAATACTGAATGGCAACCTTATTGTTTCTGTATATTAACAGCGTAAATAATACTATTATACATCTTAGGTGTATAATGTATGTATGTATTCATAGGTCAATCCAATATAGTCTGCATATAAAGATATTTATTTATTTATTTATTTATTTATTTAGGCACACCAACAACTTATTTACAAATACTTTCACATATATATAAGTTTACAATTGTAATAAGTTCTGCGTAAATATGTTAATTACAGGTGCGCACAACGTTCAAATTAAAAATAACTTAAATTAAACTAAACCAAACTATATATCTTGATGGTCTCATACAATAAGGTATTTGATTTCAGACATTATCTTTTTCGTGTAACAGCAATATTATATTGTCCTCATATTACAAAATGATCAGTTTTTTCAAACATTTTATTTGTTTTATCACTGCATTTCAGTGTAAATTGGACGCAAACACTCAGACATGTTATACATAGATGGATGGCTGGAACAGCAAACTGCATCGTTTTGACAAACGATGCACGAGGTATCTGATCCGAAGCCAGACGCGAACTAATCACAGCCCGAGGCCACCAGGTGAGTGCTGTGGGGTTTTAGGATCAGTACATACAGGTGTGTGAGGAAAAATACCTAAAATGACAGTCTCTAGACGTTAAAACGTGGTCTAAAAAAAAATATTTGTATTTTTAATTTAATTGTTTTGTATTATATTTAGTACTATGCTAAAGCCGTTTTGTCGAACAAAGTTAAAAGTTAATGGTCTAAACCTAACACTAAAGCCGGTACTTTTTAAGAAGGTGGTGGAAGTTTATTGAAGGCGATCATCAGGGATGACTGGTGCGATTCAAAAGAACTGTGATACATCTATTTATCAAAGCCTTATATGCTGGTATAGCTTATTGAAACCAAATGCCATAAACATAAACTAAAAACTACTGCTAACTGCAAAAGTAAACTGCCTGATTATTTATTATTGATTTAAATACACAATAACACTAAAAATAGGCTAAAGCTTCATTATTTAACTTTCTTTTTGAAACTGACTGAAAAGTAAGTGTACGAGTACCTACGTTGATTGATTACTTATAATTGCTCATATCGATGTCCTTTGGCACATCAACAAACTTCATTCTGAAACTTAGTGCTGTCTCAATTCGTATTGTACCTATCTTGTCCACTCTACACACCGACAAACAATTTACATTTATCACATTAGAACTTACCCATGCTACCATAATCACCACACAACGCAATAATCCAGACACACTCAAACGACAATTTGCAGACTCAAATTGTTTTTGAAATTGAAAAAGAATTGCGTTCCATTACCCACTTGTGTAGGGTTTGCAAATGGGAACGTTTGGGACAATGTTGTTAGATGCAGATGATGTAATTGCGTCGGCTAGTGTGTGCAGACCCTAAGCCGGTGGAGTGAAAAACACGCTTGTCAAACTGTCTGCTGGACCGATGTCGGAAACTCGCTGGTCGGTTGGAAAATACCGTTACGGAGATGGGATAGCAAATAAAAATTCGTAGACGTTGATAGAAAAGTTCAATGTATGAATGGTAGCTTATCTAATGAACTTTGATTTCATAAATGGTTTAAAAAAGATTTGTTTTAGGGCATTTTTTTTTTAGTTCCTAGAAGGATTTTCTCCTATTTCTCTTTTAATTGTGTCTGTTTGTAAAACCAACAAATAGAGTGTCAGTTGAAATGTTGTCGTTATAAAACTGACTTAAGTCAGTTTTCATTGGCAACGCTAAGCTGTAGACGAATTATCTTAATCCATTTTATGGTTGTGAAATTAAAATAAACCATACCCTAATTATGAAGTGTTCCTTTTTCAAACCCAAACGCTCGTCGTTTTACCCGTCAGTATGTCCGCATCGCTGGCGGCTGCAGCACGTTGCATGCGCGTGACAGCCCAGCGTGACGCGGGCGATATTTTTCTCAAACTACCCACCGCCTCTACACCTGCCAAACTGACGGCTAGTTCAGACACACTTCTAGTGGAGATCGTTGAGAGGATGTTTTTATATTTAGAAAATTTTATATCTTTAGAATCTAAACATACATTATGGGAAGTCAATCATGTTGTTAGCTTTGAGTGTTACAAAGAGCTTTCTATATCACCAGGTTTTTTTTCCGTTTTCTCATAGAGTGCTCAACACTACATAAAAAAAACTTCAATTAAAATTTAATGTACTAAAACAACGTTATTTTTAGTCATATTCATCAGTATAAATAAACTAAAGAATATACCTACAAAAATCATAAATATTAAATCTTTCGCAACAAGCTACCGAACAGCAGGGTTGCAACGTTAAAAAAATAAATGATAGTTGCCATAAAAATATTGTGTTGCCAGAATGTATGTACCAAAAAGTTACGTTGCAAAATTGAAGAGTCAGAGATTTAATTGAGCCGTTTTAAAAAAGTTTTTAGTTTGGGACAAAATGACGATGTAGTTTTTTATAGGATTGGCTATTGGCAGTGGCTTAATAATGTAAGCCCTAACAAGTAATATACTGAATTAAATTTCTAAATATTTATGTGTTAAAATTATTTCCTGGCAGTAAGTAAGTCTAGGGAATATCTATAATAGGTACATATACACGCTGATACACAGTAGGTAATGGTTTTCTATGAAAAAAAAAAGTTTCAACTAGTAATGTGAGCGCATAGTGCGCAGCGAAAAAGTTATTGAAAACTGTAGAGCCATTTTGTAAAGAAGTCCTGTAGGCAAATAATTTAGCTATCTATTGAAATAGAAAACAAACGTAAATTTGTGAAAATAAATGAGGTACGTACCATTTACACCCGACTAGCAACTTCTTTCGAAGAGCGAGCAATATTCTTCAATGTCAAAACGTAATGTGGAATTGCTGGCACCTAAGAGTTTGGTTCCGAAACATACGACATAGGTTTAGGATGTTTTAAAAGTGTAGATTTTATTTCATAAGGATAGTAAAAAAAAAATACATACAACCTCCTCCTTTTTGAGAAGTTGGTCAAAAAATATGAGGAGAACTTCTGCGCAAGCAAATTACAAAGTTATATACGAGGCGCAAACCATACAATTAATACTTGTGTACACCTCTAGGTGTCCTTTTTACCTAAAGTGGGTAAATAAATCTGCAAGATCCCTTACTATTGCGGAAAATATGGTGCTTGTTATTAAAACGTAGTTTTACCATTTTAATAAAGAGACCAATATGAAACGGTAAAAATAAATTATCCTGTCAAAGTCGCTATCAACTACGGCATAATGGAAAAGAACTTTTTTACAATCGCGTTAGTGAAACCACCCACTTACCCAGCAGTAGTACGAGTGGTACGACAGAAACTAGTGAGGGCCACGTAGTGTCCGTCGCGTTATGCGGTCACGTTCAGACATATCGCGCCGAATTTATTGCGACTACTGCCCTGTCGATTCTACTAGAATAATATGCGATCCGATGTTTGAAGTCGAATTCGAATGATAGCTATTGTATCAAAAAAATGTAGGTATGTAGACTTTCCACCAAAAACAACGGACTTCTCTTGGTAGTAATATACCTAGCTTATACATTAGTTAGAATTTTTTCAGAGTGCTTTTGTTCTTTCAGGAAGCGGGTGAGAATTCTGGCGACAGTTTCTAACATTCAGGTAAAAATAAAACTGTGACTGTTAAGCTTATTCAAGTTTATGTTCATCAACTTTGAGTTTTAGTTAAATCCACTAAATTCATTGAATGGCATTTTTTACGACTGACAGTTAACATTGCCTTCCATTCTTAAATGTTTGCTTTCTAATGTTATAATCAATCTCACATCATTCGATAATCTTAATGGTCTACCAACAGTACAAATTAGAGGTGCAAAAACATCTAACCCACAACACGCTTCGAATCGCACGGCCGCGTATGTTATGTAGCTGTCAAGTAAATATGTCACGTGTCGCTTGCGGCTCGCGTGCTGGCTACCAACTGCCTACTAGCTACGTGGCGGTAGCTGATGAAGTATGAGTGTTTGTTTTTAGAGAAGGTAGGTCATAGGAATGATATCCTATGAGTTGTGTTGTATAGAATTGTATAAACAAAGGGAATAGAAAATAATAAAAAGTAAAAGTTTGTAAGAGTACATGTATGGACTATTATTATTCTCTCACACAATAACTACTGGATCATCATCATCATCAGCCTATCGCAGTCCACTGCTGGACATAGGCCTCTCCAAGTGCACGCCACTGAGATCGATTTTCAGCTTCTCGCATCCAGCTCCTGCCAGCCGTCTTGCGCAAGTCATCACTCCACCGTGCCTGAGGACGTCCTACACTACGTTTGCCGAGGCGTGGTCTCCACTCTAGAACTCGTTTACCCCAACGGTTATCGGTTCTTCGGCTAATATGGCCTGCCCACTGCCACTTCAGCTTGCTGATTCGGTGGGCTATGTCGATGACCTTGGTTCTCTGACGGATTATCTCATTTCTAATGCGATCCCTCAGAGAAATGCCGAGCATAGCCCTTTCCATAGCCCGCTGAGCGACTTTAAACTTGTGAACCAGCCGTACCGACAGTGTCCACGTTTCGGCTCCGTAAGTCATGACAGGTAGGACGCACTGATTGAAGACTTTTGTCTTTAGGCACTGTGGGATCGACGATATTAGGACTCGACGTAGCTTCCTAAATGCAGCCCAACCCAACTGAATTCTCCTATTCACCTCGTCCTCAAAGTTGTTTCTACCTAACTGCAATGTCTGCCCGAGGTATACATATTTCCGAACAACTTCGAGAACGGCGCCGTGTATCGCAATCGGTTCCGGTAGAACATGTTCATTGAACATGACCTTGGTTTTGTCCAAGTTCATCCGTAGGCCGATGCGTAGAGAAGATCCCACCCAAAACAAAAATGTGAAAGACTGCCAAGTTCGATAATATGGGAATGCTTCGCCTATAGAAGAAGTGAGATCTGAATAAGTACCAAGTTCCATACACATACCTCAGTTAAAAATAGTTACTTTTTAATGATGTTACCTGGCAAGTTTTCACATACCTTGTTATAAACCTACTAAACGCAATGAATCAAGTATTTAATTTTCTATTAAAACTTGCCAAGTAACATCATTAAAAAGTAACTATTTTTAACTGAGGTATGTGTATGGAACTTGGTACTTATTCAGATCTCACTTCTTCTATAGGCGAAGCATTCCCATATTATCGAACTTGGCAGTCTTTCACATTTTTGTTTTGGGTGGGATTTCATTTATTTTTGTAAGGTTGTTTATTTTATTTTTTTCTTATGATTAAGTTAGTTAAGGAAATGGTTCATTTATACTATCTTTTAGATTTTTAAATATGCACTATGCTTCTTACAAAGAAATGAACTAGATTAACTAAATGGACTAGATTTACCAACTGACTGACATGACGTTATCATTTATTATGTTCGTGGATCAAAGTTACACATTCTTTATTTTCGAAAGTGATTCACACTTTGCCGTTTTCAGATTTTTACTTTACTTTGACTAAATACAAACCTTTGTACCATTCGAAGGTATATTATATAAATATAGATTTTAGTTCGTTTTAGTTCCTTAGGGGTATAAATTTACACCGGGTATAAAACACCTTCATTATTTTGAAACCGACTCACACTTGGCCATTTTCAGATTTTTTCCTTTACCTTGACATAAAGACCTACCTCCATGCCAAATTTCAAGTCAATACGACCATTGGAAGTGGTCTAGGTTTTTGATGAGTGAGTCAGTGAATCAGTCAGTCAGTGAGTGTATAGTAAAAATAGCGATTTTCTGACGTCAATATCTCAAGACCTACAATAGGTATATTAATGAAATTTTGTATTTTAGATAAGGGAGGGGGTCTCAACAGATACTAGAAATTTGATATGCGTAAATAAAATAGATTTTGAGTTACAGGGGGGTCGAATTTGGCCCGAAATGGTTCGTGTAATATAACCCACGGCCGGTGTGTCTCTTTTTTTTTGCTCGAACTTGGCGGACACACTGCCGTGTGTCTAGATTCAGCCAGGTCGTTCAGCATCTGTTACTACTGGATGGATTTTCTGTAATACGTTTATGTATGCTGCCTATGTACAGAATAAGACATAGGAAACATTTAACCATGGTAGTTCCATTGGGATGCTGGTCAAACCACGGGTAAAATATTTTAAATGCGAATGTGTATTGTTTACGTAATCACGATAAACCGATTGTGGTGGCATTTGACACAGAAATGTAGGTTGCACCCTAGAGGTGCACAAAGGCTACTTTTGCCACATGAAATTCGGTGCAGCAGTTTTTAGGTTTATCGCATATAGGCAGACAACTTCGTCTTATAACTTGTGTGATTTTATCCCGCAACCGTTGAAATACTGAGGACATACATCATTTTCGCACTTCGCTCGCGGCTTTCGTGTGGCGACTGTTACCCAGTTAGCTACTTACTGAGTAGGAAGCACCCATAGACAAGTCTCTCATCATTGTACCATAGACGAGTGGGTTTCATTGTTAGGAACCATAAAAAACACATAGGACGTGGAAATTTTACCGTTTCGAAATAGGCTTGCGGTTTCTGACGTCACATAATTGGCTGATTTTCACATAATTGATGTTTTTAAAGGACGGACGAGATGGATGGAAGATTTTTAAATGTGTGGGTTATGTAAGTGAGTAACGTTGTTCTTGCTTCTTCTCTTAAGCTCAACTAGTTTACACCGTTTGTAGTAAGAGTACTGAAAGGGTACCTATATTTCACTCTTGGAGGAACGTTTCACAGTGGTCGAACAAATTAGTGTTTTCATCTGTCAATTTTCATTTAATTTCAGTTTAAAAATCCTTTTATTTGTGTAAAACTTACGAGGGAAATAACAGCAGATGCGTAAATTATAACAGTAGCCTGTACTTCTATGGTTTACAAACGCCTTAACTTGTGCATCTGTCAAACTAAACCTCAATATGCCTGCGGCACGCATGACGTCACTAGCTTCTAACTAAGCTACCTGGTTGCAATATTTATAGAGAGCTGGTAATACGCGCTTGAGGCAATGTCCACTCTATTGGGAAGGCGAAGAAATATGGAAGCAAAGTGTTGATTGCGAAGATTGGGTAGGCGACAGTTAGGGGATGATAAATGCTGGCTACTGGCTAGTTTGATTCTGGTACGCACGATCAGAATTTGTGTTGTTTGGCTCTCGTAATTCTCACGAAGTCTGGAAAAAGTTGCTATGCTAATGTATCGTTTTGTAGTGCATTGCCGATGAAGTCCAGATTTACATTTTGAATGTTTTATGTTACAAGTTACGGTTGCTAAAAGCAAAGGACACGCATGGGACGCATAGAGGTTTTATTTCCCGAAAGCAGGTGAGCCATACTTGTGTACATGCACATTGTCTGTCTTTGGATGACTCAGGAGACTCGACCACTAGATTATGAGCGCTCCCGAGCACTGAAGTCATCCGCTTTCATAAGACAAATCAAACAACTTATCAAACTCCCAAAGAAAAAACGCTACCTCCAAAAAATTTCATCCTTTGTACCTTGAATCCCAAAACTTTGATAATACGGGCGAAATATAAATAAAGCGTAAAACCCCTTGTGAGGTAAATAAACACGCTATCGAAGACTGAGTCGGGAGTTGCACCTGTGGACAAACAGGGCTTCTTATTTGTTAACAAGGGCTGAAGTTGGAGAATATGGTGAGGAAGAATGGAGAAAGTGATCGCTGTTTGTAGGAGGTTGAGGGTAAAAACTGTATTTGAAAAATGTTGGGATTTGTTACTAATTATTAAATCGTATGTTTGGATTAGATTTAAAATGTAAATAGACTTTTAAGTTTTCTGGTTTCACTCATAAGTAACACACCTGATTCTCACGTAGGTTTTTTTTACTAAAAAGTTTCCGCTATTAGTTATTTGATTGAGTTTGAGTAAGTATTATTGATCGATCAAAAAGCTCACACGCTCAGTTCCCTCCCATTAGTAAACTCATAAACACAAATCAACAACTTTCCCATGGAATTCAATAAATTTTACGAGTAAGGCGTTGACGAAACATGCGAAAACCCATAATTTATTTCTCCATTTCCCCATACTTGTAATAAATATAAGAAAATACCAAATCCGTTTACGTAAACAGAGTCGAAAGTGTAAACTTTGCAACTCAAACGCGTAGAATATGCGAGGAGCGCGAACTTTTCGCAAGAAACTCTTTGAGTTGTTTCATATATACATATATTGCGTACGCTTGCGGAGTTTGGGTACACTGCGATTATCTAAGACGTGTGAATATTCTACAGGCTGTTTGTGTTTTGTTTTTACATATTTCATAACTGTCTTCTGCCAGCGGTTTCAGTCGTGGGAACTTCTTCTCTATCCCAGATAACAATCAGCGTTTAGATTCCCTCGATCAGAAGGCTATCTAAAACTGAAAATAATTTTCCGAATCGGACTCTCAATTTACGCTTTCAATTTAGTATATTTCATATATTTTTTCATAGACTATGTTAAGATCGCCACAGTTGGTTTACATTTTACAAAGATTGACTCTTGTTTTTCAGAACTAGTTTAATGATTTACTACTGAATATATTGATTTGTTCTCAATGTCTATTGGTAAACACATGCTCAGTTTACAATATGAATGATTAATATTATTAGTTCAATGATGTCAATAGTGAATAATTAATTTGTATGGTGTTTGGTTAAGGTGTGTCCACGGTATTAATTATGTGTCTCTAAGACAGATACTATAAGCAGTACCCACCTATATGTAGGTAGAAATACCTTCCATCCGCGGTTTCACCCGTGTCCTGTGGAAACTAGCGCGTGCACCTGGTTGAAAAGTATAGCCTATCACGATAAATGGGTTATCTAACTAATTTTTCGATCGGCCAGTAGTTAATGAGATAGCGCGTACAAGCATATACCTAAACAAACTCTTAAACTGAATACTTAAGGTACTATAAAATGTATATCAATTAGGTAACAGTCAGTTTTCGTTTACAAATCTATCTAATGTCAACATATGCTCATTGTTGCAATTTGAAGTAAAAACAAATGCACCGAGAAGTGTGTCTCAAATCTAAAATGTTCTTCGCAAAAGCTAATCCCACCAAAAACATTAAATGTAAAAATAAAGCCAATCCTCTACGCAATTCCTCCACCGTAAAAAGTTTTGAAATCGCATAGAAGCCAAGTCCTGTTCAACTTTATTTGTAATAATAAATCAATATTTTGTGACTATATCAATAGTTTTGTTCACATTACAATAATATTGACTTGGCCATCAACAGTTTTGTTCACATTACAATAATATTTTCCCTTTATATGTAGCTAATAACCTACCTTGGTGCCAAATTTGAAGGTTCTAAGTTTGCTAGAAGTACCTTAGACTTTTGATGATCGGTCAGTGAGTCAGTGACAAAATGGTGTAACTTTGATCGCTCATAACTCGTAAACTATTTATTCAAATGTCTTGTAATTTTGAGACTGAGCTTTTTCTAATACTTACTCTTGGTCATCGAAAACCTAAACTCCTAGCTTTGTTCACGTGGAAGATACAGGGGGCTGAAATAGCCGCGAAACGCTTCGAGAAAAGATGGTACGGCCGTGCCCGCTTTACTCGAGTCTTGGCTGGGGCACTGCCGTGCCCTCAGATCTATTAATAAGTCTCAATCAAACCAGAAACTAGCAGTATCCTGATATCCTCTAACAATTAATTTGCGGATATTTTTGTGGCTGTCTACGTGATTGATAACGAGCCCTCGTATCCACTATCATGATTAATGGCATATCTTCGAAATTGATACTCTTCCGAGCGATATGATACGAAAATAAACTTATCTCTGGAGTATTGTGTGAATGTATGTTCGTGGTTGGAAGAACTTATAGTTGTGACAGGAATTGGGGAAAGGCTTAGGAATGGTCATTTGAAAGTGTTATGAAGTACTTTGTAGTAAGTACGTTACTTGTAATGATAAATGCGAATCTTTTGTTGCTATCATGATTGTAAAGTCGATGTATATTGCACTCATTTAAATGCACATACAGAAATCTTTATGATAACTTGTATGGAAAAAAACCGTTTAATAACATCATCTACAGCGACAGTATCTGGCTAGTAGCTACCACTAAAGATGAGGTTGGATTCATTACATATTCGATTATTTACCCTTTAGGATAGGTTTTCTTATAACCAACGGCTATGCCGAAGGCTCAATTGTAATAAGTAGTTTGATTGGGTCAGCATTTTGTCCGCTGTGTGTACATACATTTTATTTAATGTTCATCTTATTCAAACTTTTAAACATTGCTTGATTACATAGTGTTGTTATAGTCTGAGTTTTTCATGACAGCGACATTTGGAAACACACTGTACTCCACAAGTTCATACTCGCGAGTATCACTGCTTTGAGCAAAAACATACTTTAATCTGATCCCTAAGCTACGTACAAATGGTGTTTATTTGCTGTTCAGTAGAAGTTCATACGTTTTATGTGTGTTTGCAACACGCTTTTAATGACTTTAATGGTTCTTATTGGTATATTTTAAGCTTAGGAGACTGTAGATAAACGAGATACTTAATAATATAAATGCGAAAGTAACATGTAAAACTCTGTTTGTCTGACTGTCGGATTTTCACGGCAAAACTACTGATTTAGTTTGATGTAATGTGGTGATCACAAGCACTATTTCTGATCGTGGGTTCCTATGCGATTTTCCTTTAGTTTGCTATGAGCGATTTATAAATAACAATTTCATAAATTTATGGATGTCATCCCAGTTTTAATAAAGACTACCTTTAAAAAATCCGACATACTTAATGATTTTATCACACGCGCCCAAACGAACGAGCCTTACATATTCCTATCCATGTTCAGTAAAGAGAGACATTGTAATCTCCTCTGTCCCGTCGGTAAACAAGTCTCCTGCATGTCTCTCGCATCAGGGGGGGGGGGGTATGAGGACACAAGTAAGGGGGGGGGGAGGTCCTCACAAAAAGCCCCTGTTTGCTTTGCTAATTGAATTCATTGTAGCACAAATGATGTTTAAAGTGCCGCGATTGTACGCAAAGAATTATCTTTTTAAGCTCCAGATGAGACAAAGAGCTGTTTGATTGGATTAGAATATTATGGGGGTTTTAATTTTAATATCTGAGGAGTGAGGGCTGGAAAATAAAAATGTATGTTTTTGTAGTGCAATTGAATTGAAGAGTATTTAAGAAAGTTGTTTTTTAAGTTGCAAAGATTAGTCTATGTAAGATTTCTTCAATTTAATAAGCACTTCCTTTATTTAAAGAAAACGCACTGCTGCTTATTTTTATTGTGTACAAAACTGTAAGATGGTGACACAGGTTTGTTAATCCGTAAATTTTCACCTAGATTTTTAAATCACAATAATTTGTCAATATACTTCATATTTTACTCCCATAACATACCTTAATATAAAGCTACAAGTAAGCTACCACAGACGTGGAACCCCACATTTATGTATATCTAATTGAATTCATTGTGCCGCAAATTACGTGCAAAGAAACGTTGTATGCTCCCCGCAAAGAACTGTGTTACTACAAAGGATAAAAGATAAGCGGATAATTCTGTGTGTTCAGCAAAGAAACGTCTTTTTATAGAGGGAATTCAGTATTCACTAAATACAAGTATCTTCATATTACGGTTGGTGTAAGGGTGCGTTTTAAGACCAGGAAGTGCTCATTTTATCATAATCTTCAATTGTTTTTTTTTGGTAGATTACCTACGCTAAAATGCTGGCAAACGCAAATTTTGTTTCTTTTAATAGCTTCTATAGAACTATTGAGAACCTTAAGTACTTATGTAGTTTATATGTGCACTGTCTAAATGCATGTTAGGCATCTATGTCTGAAGGAAAACATCGTGATTAAACCTGGACTAAAAAGTGCAAACCCGCATGGAGCTTTAGCGTGGTGATAACGCTTATTCTTTCTCTGTATGTGAAGAGGCCTGCGCTTTATGCCCTGTGGGACACTAAAAAAGGCTTGATAATGATAATGAATCCAGACTACATAATATCTAAGTAAAAAATATTATATAGGTACTTCCAAAATATACAAGAAAAACAGTGTCCCCAAAAATCTTTACATCCATCTTCCAAACACAAACAAGACATAAAAACTCGGCAGTCCAATAGGAAAAATACACAAACCAGTGAGTTTGCTAAGAAACACAATATCGTGCAGTGCCCGATCGCGCTTAGCCGTAGTGATCCACTTGTTCAGTTACAGCTGCAGTGACAATAAAATGAAAACTTTTTTATGTAAAGCTGCTGTAAAAATTTGGTAAAGAAATGAAGCCTGTTTATGTTTGGGTGGATAAAAACTTTTTGGTTTCGCAACAGATTTTTAGGAAAAGTGGATGTTCAATGCTGTCTATATATACAGTTAAGTGAAGTAAGTTTTATTATAAGTAGGTGATTGATCTCCACTGCTTTGCCACATATTTTAAATAAAATAATGTAGGTGCAGAAATTGGCCTTCCCAAATAGTTCAGAACTTGTTTGTCGAAATTCTCATGCTATTGATCTTACATGATGCTTAAGGCACAGCCGAGGGAACTGCTAGATGATTCATAAAATTACCTTCTTTTTTCCGGTCCGCATGTTTCTTGCTTAATAACATATAATGATTAGATGACCTCGATGGCGCAATGGTCACCAAGCCGGACTGCCGAACCTGAGGTCCCGGGTTCGATTCCCGGTTCGGTCGACATTTGTGTGATGAGCATGCTTGTTGGCCGTGGTCTGGGTGTTACAATATGTATTTATAAATATGTATATTTAATGATTAAACGAACTTACCTGTACGTGAAGTTCTATCATAATTATGCTCGCGCCGAATCCTCCGAGATTAGTAATACAGTTCTTTTATACACATGTAGTATCGCATAGATGTCACCACTCGTACACTAAAGTTCAGAGAAATTTAGATTTTAATGTAGGTAGATTGATAAAGTAAAAAGAAATCATTTTGCGGGTAGGCGGTGTTCAGTTTTGCTCTCGCATTTTGTCGTAGCTCATATAGTTTAGAGTAAGAAATCCTGTAATTCATTGATGTATTTCCGGAATCCGGTATAGTAAAGGGTTATGATAGGTATCATTGGGGGGGTGGGATTACTAATCTCTTCGGATTCGGCGCTCGCATAATTATGATAGAACTTCACGTACAGGTAAGTTCGTTTAATCATTAATTATGCTCGCGCCGAATCCTCCGAGATTAGTAATACAGTTCTTTTATACACATGTAGATCTTGAGAGTATGTCTAGGGCGGGAATATCATCAATGAAAATCTGTGTCAATGTTAAACTGATATGGCTTTATTTTTATATGAGCAGTTTACACAGTAACAAAAAAATAATAATATACTTATACTTAATGAATTAGGTAATCAACGATTCTTAACAGAGTTGATAAAAAGAAAATCACCAACTTAAACTAGATACATTATCTAATATGCCTAACTGAAAAACAATTATTATTATAGTAACTATCACAGTTGGCTGTGTTAGAGGTACATTTTTTAATTGGTATTATAGAATTAAATATTATTCACTAAATAGGTGAGTATCTATTATAACTACTACTAAAGTCTTTACTTGGTTTGATTTATAATTGCTTCCGCTAGAGTATTATCATTATTGTCTTTTATGACAGACCTATGATAGAATTTTGCGAAGGTCATGGAGTTCCTACTCCAGCCTGCTGTTTTGCGGATCACATCTAAGCTTACGCCGAGTGAATGCGCACGCGACGACGCAGCGTGTCTCGTGCTGTGTGCACTAAACACGCTGGTGTCGACCCCGCACTCGCTGAGTGTGTGCTTTATCCAGCGACTAAGCGTTTGTGTACCTACAACCTTATGAGGTTTTCTAAATCCTATGAATACATCATCTGATGTTCTTAATGTTGAGGTGCGTTCTATATAGCACAGTAAGGCTGAAGCCGGACAAATTGATATTTTTTCTGAAAAGAAGGGTAAGTTAATGACTGGTTGATGACAACCTGGTCTAGAGGTCTTAATGAAGTCGGGGATTTTAATAATTATACTTTGTGAGGACTTTTGAACATTGCTGAGTTTTATTTTGGAAAGAGTTTGGGCTCTTTGTGCCGTCGAAATAGCTAATAATGTAATAGTTTTATATGTAAGTTTATCTAAAGTTAATTCTTCATTAGGGTGCCATGAACTTAATTTATCTAAAACCAGGTTGGTATCCCAGGTAACATCATATTTGGGTTTTGGAGGTTTTAATCGAAATACCCCTTTAAGAAACCTTTTTAACCTATCATCATTGGATACAACTGGACCTAGGATCAACGATAGGGCTGATCGGCATGAATTAAGGGTCCTATACTGGCCACCATCATTAAAGACTTGAGTTAAGAAATAAATTACTGTGGGTACAGATGCATTGTAAATATCTACAGAGTTGTTGCTACAAAAAACCCACCATTTTTTAAAATACACTTCATACTGCTTCATGGAATTAGGTGCCAGTGATGCTAGCATTATGTCAAGTGATGATTTGGGTATGCTTCTCCTTGAAAATGCATTCCGGATAATGTTCCTGCCACCAGGGTAATCGAGTCGTGTATCCGGCGGGAGCTGGAATGAGATAATAAAGCGTTGCTTTTAGGTGGAAATGTTACAGTTTCTGATATGAGTAAGGATCTAAACATAGGGTACCATGGTTGAGTGGGCCAGAGTGGCACAACCATGATACCTCGTGCTTTGTCGGTAATTATTTTTCTTAGTGTCTTTAATATGACCGAGAATGGCGGAAAAGCATAGAAAAAATAATTTGACCAAGAAACTGTAAAAGAATCTGTGGCAAAGGCGTCAGGATCGCGGTGCCATGATATGTATGTGTCGCACTTATTGTTAATGCGACTCGCAAACAAATCAATATTCGGATGACCCAAAGTACAGGTGAGTGTTTCAAAGGCCCAGTCGGACAACTCCCATTCAATGTCCGGGTGGGTTCTTCGTGATTCGTAATCTGCAATATTGTTGTCACTTGACTTAATGTATGAAGCAAAAATGAATAGATTTTTACTCTCGCACCAGAGTCGACTAGTTTCAAAGACGGCAATCTGTGCATTTTTCAAAAATTGAGTTATTAATGTGGTAACACAGATAAATTTGAATAAAACCGCTTGAATTAGAAGCTACCTAACAAAAGCGGTAATCTGCTATATAAAAATCTAATCAAAATCCTGGCTTAGGATCATATGTGGCATTCTTTAATACGTTTTTATTCAAAAACGGCAATCTTAGGTCATCGACCAATCAGAAGCGAGCGTTGGTAATGGCCGCTCGCACATTATTGTACGGAGATTTTAACACGTTTTTAGTGTTATTTTAATTACAATTAAGTGATTGAAGGTGTAAAGTTATAATGGAGTCAAGCCCCAGCCTTGTTACTAATAAATTTGCAAGAAAACGCAAACGAGATCCCGAAAATTGGTCAAGAAACCAAGCTAAAATATTGAGGTTAGTTTGAAGTTAGGGCTGTCACAAGCTGGCATGCTGTTTGGGTTAACTTTGGTTTTATTGAAGTGCTTACTGCTAACTTACCTGCTTACGTATTTTCTATTCTTTTTAGATATACCCCAATATCAATGCCAGAAAAAGTTTGTAACCATAACTCTAAGGCGCTTAAGTGTGATACTCTAACAATGTCGCAAATGAAAAAATTAGTAATAAAGATAAATAAATTATCAGATTTGAAGAAGCTGTTGTGCAAACATTTTGGTGCTGAGTGGAAAGAAATTCCAACTTTGTCATATTATTGTAATATTTTTGATGAGCAGGAGTCGCTTGATGCATCGACTATACCACCTTCTGATTATTGCGATGAGGCGTTAGAAGAGGTTCCAGATCTCCGTATATAATAATATTCTTTTAAAATTTGTGTAAGAAGTAAGTGCAATTAAAAGTTTGATTTTATGAGCCCATTTTTTATTTATAAGTCCCCTTAAATATACCCCCATACTTTCAGTCAGACAGCATAATTTTTATGCTATTGTGACAACCCTGATTTTATAAGCAGGTATTTGGTATCAAAAATGGCAATCTGCACATATGTCAGTTTCAAACCCGGCTATCTTAATAACTTAATTTCATATCCGGCAATCTGCAAAATTAATATTTAATTTATGACTTATTCTTAGTAAAGAAATATAAAAACCATGACTAATTAGTTCTGTTGAATATTAAAGAAAATTTCAAAAGTAGTTTTGGAATCCTAAAGACAACTAACACCAAGTAAGGCGTTTTTTTGACATAACCAAAAAAATACTAAAAGTCAGATTGCCGACTTTGAAACTAGTCGACTCACCAGTTCCAGATATCGCGAGTTATTTGTGTAAGGTGTGGGTATTGTATACCCCCCATTTTATTTATATATGCTACTGCCGTTGAATTGTCAACACGTAGTAGTATTTGACAATCAAAAAAATCTTTTGCAAATATTTTAAGGGCTATGAATGCGGCGAGCAATTCTAAATAATTAATATGGAGTTCTCGTTCCGTCATTGACCACTGGCCGCTCGCAGATCTTCCTCCGCAAGCCGCCCCCCACCCCGTCGTTGAGGCGTCAGAAAATATCTCAACTTGATAGACATCAGTTTTTATCCTATGGACAGAATGTTCTATTTTATTAAGCCACCAGTTAAAATCTGGTTGGAGTGATTCGGGTAAATTCATAAAACGATTATAATCATCATGATCTTTCAAGTTAAGGTATTTATACCTCTCCATTTCTTTAGTATGTAGCCATCCATACTCAGTGGCTGGACAACAAGACACCAAAGACCCTAGTAGCTGAGCGAACGCCCTAATTCTACAATGATTTAATTTTGAAAACGTCTCAAGTTGAGACTTCATTCGTGACCTTTTATCTTGTGGTAGACTAACCTCGAATTTCGAAGAGTCTATAATCATACCCAGAAATTTACATTTTGTTGAAGGGCACAAAACACTTTTGCTGTCATTAATAATGAAACCAAGTGACGTTAATAGGTTTTTTGTGAACTCCATATTATTTAAACACTCCTGGCGGGAGTATCCAAATAATAACCAATCGTCTAAATATACAGTGGACAGGAAACCCGCAGTTCTTAATAATTTAGCTATAGGTTTGGATATTTTTGTGAAGATATATGGGGCTGTACTGAGTCCGAATGGCAAGACATTAAATTCGAACATTTTATCCTCGTAGCAGAATCTCAGGTATCTTCTAGAATCTTCGTGTATATTAATTAAAAAGTATGCATCCTTTAGGTCAATTGTTACCATTTCGCAGTTATGTGATACAATTTTTAACGCTGTTCTTAGATCTTCTAATTTAAAATGTTCAGTCTTTATAAACTTATTTAGATTTTTTAAATTTAAAATAAATCGTTTCTTGCCATTTGGTTTTGGGACTAGGAAAATACTCGATATAAATTGGTTATCACATGGGAGACATTCAGAAATGGCGCCTATTTTAAGAAGATCATTAATTGCTTCTACAAAAAAAAATTTTTCGGTATCCGTATAATTTGGCTTAGAAGGGAGATTATATTGAACAACAGGTGAAGTGAATTGAATTTTGTAACCTCGAATCCATGAAAGTATGGTACGATCATTAGTAATAGTAGCCCATTGGTCATAGAATAGGGATAAACGGCCGGCATACTTAACTGCATCATCTAATAGCGGCGGCGGGGGTGAGGTCGTGATGACGTTCTCGATGAGTGCGCGTGCGGCGGCGGCGGAGGGGGGTACGGAGCTCGCGACGCTGCAGGCTCGCGGCTCCTCGGCGCCGGCAGCCCCGTCCCCGCAGGCGGCCTGCGCGACTGGGGGGGAGCTTTGCGGTTTAAAGGCCTTGTAGCTGTTCCCTTTCTATTTGCCGTTTTATTGTCTGAATCTGCTTTCAGTTCAATTCCTGATTTATTAACCGCCTTGGCGGATTTTAAGGTATCCGGTAAGTTTTCACCAAAAAGAAATGTATCAATCTGAGTGTTCTTCAGGTGTTCTTTCATATCGTTTTTAAGGGCGAATAAGATGAAATTACGCCTTGTTATGGAATCTGCGTGCTGCAGGTCACAGAGAATTCGGCTTACGTCCATTAACTTTTGTAACAATTCGTTATTTTTTGATGCGGTATTTAGTTGTGAATTGATAATTTCGGATAAACAGGCTATTGCACTAGACATTTGTTTTTGTTTGGTTTCAATGCCCTTGTCGCGTTTAACAGCGGCATCAAGAATAGCCGCCTTGATCTCCAAGTTTAATTTAGGTGCATCCATTTGAGCACAATTTTTTGGCAATAGGTATTTAGAGACAAGATTTTTACGTTGTTCCTTACCGAGACCCTGCTTCGTTACATGTAGTAAACGATTTGCGAGCTCAGTTCGTATTTCCGGACCGTATGTATTGGTATTGCTAGGATCATCGCCCAGAATTTCCAAAATCTCCGAGTCCAACTCTGCAGTATTTGGGTCACTAGCGGTGGTATGTTCCTGAGGAGGTACCTCCGGGGCGGTGCTAGGGCCTGGCTCCGGTTCAGGAACGTTGCTTGAGTTTTCAGGAACGACTTCACCTTCGGGCCAATCTAATAGCCAATCATCGGGCCGTAATGCAGGTGTGTCTGAAAATTATCATAGATATGATAATTTTAGTGGGTAAGTTCGATAACTTACTAAGAAAATATAGCGGGCTCGATAGTCCGTAAATGTTTTTTAGGGTTAGGTTACAATCCCCAATGGAAGGAACGCCAACCGTAGTTTAATGCGTCGAACAGCCCCAATGACTGTTCAGGTTGCATGTTATTGTCGTACGTAAATACGTAGAGGTTATAATTACAAAATAAACAACACTTTTGTTATGTAAAAAGGTAAGTACCTGCTCCATATTCCTCTTCAAGCAAAACCACATGTTCTTGTTCCGATGCACTTATTGAAGCACTTTCACTGGATTGTCGTTCGCGGATTTTTCGTTCTAACCGTTTTATTTTCTTTTTGTAGTGATTTATATCCGACCGAGAACTTTTGCGTTTTGGCATAATTATATACGTATTTTAACTCAATGCGGAGCCTCTAATAGTGTTGAGTGGTGGAGCACTAAAATGCGAATGAGCTACGACAAAATGCGAGAGCAAAACTGAACACCGCCTACCCGCAAAATGATTTCTTTTTACTTTATCAATCTACCTACATTAAAATCTAAATTTCTCTGAACTTTAGTGTACGAGTGGTGACATCTATGCGATACTACATGTGTATAAAAGAACTGTATTACTAATCTCGGAGGATTCGGCGCGAGCATAAATGTAGCCATATGTAGTTTATCAGTTGTGTTAGCACCCATAACACAAGTTAATTAATTACTTAGCATGGGGCTAACCGACCGTGTGTGAATAGGAGTCCTGAGGAGTCCTGACATTATAATAATCTGCTTCAAAGTTCAGTTAAGCCTGATTACTTCCACGACACCATATCACCATCTTCCACTTACGAAAGACTACAAACAAAAGTATCCCGTGTAAACCTCAGTGTTTATCATTATCCTGGGACGGTCCCTTTCATCTCATTTAACTGGTTAATCCTGAGGTCCTTAAAGAGAATAAACAAGATTCGATTATTTCAGTGAATATGACCCTGGGTAAGCGGTAAGGTTGGTTGGTCGCCTCCAACAGGTATCTGTGGAGATCTGAGGGGGAGGCCTATGTTCAGCAGTGGACGTCCTAGGCTGAGATGATGATGAAGCAGTAAGGAAAAATGGCCTATTATAAGGATTTCAATTGGAATACTACGTGTTCTTGGTGATGTTAATTTTAATACCAAAAAATATTAGAATGATTTTTTTTTGTTAAAATGACTATCTTTGGATGAGTCTCCTCTAGACATCAATGACTGATTAGTAAAGGAAAATATTGTGATCCTAAAGTCAGAAATCGTCATCCAGCATTTAGCAAGAGTGATGATTAACACTCATTCCTTCTCTGTACGAGAAGAAGCTTATGAACACTGAGTTTCTTCTTCAAAAATAACCCCAAAGATGTTTTAGAAAACTTTCTTCAAGTAATATCTTCTAAAATATTTGTCGAAGTCAATATAATCTGGCATTAAAGGAGCTTGTCCTCCGTCATACATATTCAAGGACAGACGGACATCGGGACGTTACCGGACCCTTATGCCGCCAAATGTATATTTGACGATGTACTCAACAACTTTCCGAATAGGGATGGCTAGTTTATTTTTAAAGAAAATATTCGTAAATTCAATGTGCCTGGTTTTTTAATACTAGACTTGAGTTTACGAGTATCAATTCGGGAAAAGCGGGAGACGGCGAAATATTATATAAGTACCTCAAGACTTGATATGTTTGTTTATTCGGACACGCTAATCGCAGAAAAAGCAGATTTGATGTAGGAAGGCTTTTTTTTCCGTGTATGCGGAGTAGGTATGCATGAAGTTCCAACAGGACGTGGGTGATACCGCTGGTGGAAGATAGCTAGTTACTCAAAAATGTTTTAGTGACGAGGCTTCAAGCTTGTTTTCACCATGCACCACAAAATAATCCTTTTACCTAAAACATTAAATTCATCACATTAATAATAGCCAAATAACTCTTTAAATTCCAGTCATAAACCTCATATACTCCTTAGTGGCTTGGCAACCCTGCTGCAAAGAATCCGCAGTCATTTAAGACGGTTTATATTCACGACTGACTTGTTTATTTCGGAGGGTAAGATGGTTTAAATTCGGGATACATACGCGTCTAGATGAAGATGTCTTTCTGGTCGATTGGGCGGTGTAATGCTAGTCGCTAATTTTGCTTAACGAAAGATAAAAAATTGTCACGAGATTTCACAAGAACATACACACAAAAATTAATAATACAGAGTCAACATACAAAATAAATCAATAAAATTCATATACAATTAAGGACATTAAAGGTAAGTTAATCGTACCATTCCCGACCAGTAAACTGGCTTTTTTTGTTCTTTCAAGACACCAAATCCTGGTCATTATTTCAACAAATCTCGCATTCACATCCAGATTCCTGGTCGACATTCTCGCGTCATGACGTCACACGTTGCCGTCAGGCGTCAGGCCCACTTAGCGCTGACGAGGGCACAATGAGACCAAGTGATGGACGAAGGTACGTACCTCTAAGGAGTCAAGTTGCTGTGTCAATGCTGGTGTTTAGGCGACATGTAGGTGCAATTGCGATTTTTTTTGAGAAAATTGCATGTCAGTTTTACTTTTGAGATTTAATTATTTGAAAATTAAGTCATTAATAAAGTATTATTTAAGTCAATGTCTTAATTTTTTATTCCATAAAGATCATGCATTTTATTGTTATAGAAATAGTTACATAGTTATAAAATAGACACAATAATTTTAAAAAGGCGCTATATTCATCCTCAAATAGACAGCACTTGACATTCGGCTGGCCATTACACAAGGCGGTCTAGACTTTTAAAGTGAGGGTATTCACACGTCGTCGGGCCGACGGACGGGAGAGACGGAACAATGGGGGTATTTCATAGGAAGACCATCATTCAATCTTCAATGGTAAGGTGTATTGTGTACCTTAGTATAGAAGGATGAATTAAATGGATGGTGAAGTTGCTATTAAAGAGATTTTAACTTTAATATTTTTGTTAGTACCTTGAGGAGTGGTAAGACTGCCTATGATTAGGCTTACATTTTTACTTCTAAAGTAATTATTTCTGCAGTCTGAAGAGGAAAAAGTTCTTGTTTGGTTGCTCATTTGGTGGATTGTGCCGTCAAAACTAACGAACTGATTTGAAAAATTCTTTCACGGTTGGAAAGCTAAATTATCCTCGAATAACATACGTTATTTTTTTGCCAATAGGGGCAGTAATTTCCTCGACGCGAGTGAAACTGTTGGAAACAGTCTGAAAATAAATCCTGATATTGCTTATAATAGAACAAGTTCACGTCACCAATTAGAGGTACCATATTAATTTAATCAGTCTTTAAGTCAGATCCACTCAAGCAAACACAAATGATTATTAAGTTTAGCGTCAATATAATTAATTAACATGATCATACATAATTAATTAACTCCTTGATGTTGCTTGACAAATAGCTGTAAATTAACCGATAGTAATCACCTGATGGATTGTTTAGATCGTTAATTAATGGTCTATTGATAATGATGCTGATTGGCTTCTGATTATGTAGAAGTATAGTCTATTTATACATGTAAGCTTATGAGAATGGAAAACTATTATTATATGATTTCAAATTAGTTTGATTGATTGAGCCCAATAAGTTCACTGACAACATAAAAGTTGGTTTTCTCAAAACACGCGACGACAGTCGAATAAACAGTTGTTTTATGAAAAAACAAGACAGTCCTCTTCGAAATCCTTGGTTTCAATCAACGTTTTTTGAAACCAGAAAGACAGTAGGTACCATAAAAATAATTTTAATTGAGTCTTAGAGTTGTTGCCATTTTCTAACACAGCGTACACTACGATCGCTTCTATACTAGGTATCACGCACTTAGAACTTGGTATATTTTCAGTACAATGAACCAAAAAAAAACCTATTAGACGCTAAAATGTATTCCTACAGCGGTTTCCTCTAGAAATTCCGCCGCCATCCCCAAAGTTTGGGCATTAACAACATTATCTCGGATTGAATCGTCTCGATTGCATCAGATTTATAACAGCGCTGATCATGCTGAACAACTTTCACGTAAAACGACTTTAATCCCGCAGATTGGGATCGTATTTGGTTTTTAAGGGGATGAAAGGTAAACTGCATACCCTTTGGTAGGATAAGTCTTTAGTAAAAGAAAACGGCTCTTCTATAGATAGATCGGTATTTTTCTTTAAGTAACAGTGAATGACCTATCCACTTAAGTTAGGTATACGACAGGCGGTACCGAAATTTGAAATTATGTAAGGTATAAAAAAATGGCGTACCAATTTGTTCTAATATTTTACAACTAAAAGTTTTGAATCCCAAGGTAGACAAGTAAACATAACAACACGAAATCGCCATAAATTATTTAAAAAAAACAAGCTCTATTCAGAAATAAAAGCGACGTGTTCCATTTATAAAAAATCACTGTCTCCAAAGGTCCCCTGTGAAAAATTATAACTCGGAGCTTACATTTTGTTGCCAGAGGAAAAAAATATGTTTTCCCTTTGTGTTTGAGACGTAATATTTCAGCAGAATACGGCTGCCCGTCACGGCAGGCAGCTGCGAAATATTCGTTGGTTTAACCAAAAATATAGGTACATTATTATTAAATGTTAGAAATTGCATCGTATAATTTGACAGTGACGCTCGGCTATGAATTCCGGTGGGAGCGATGTAATAATGGACAGAATTTTCTGGAACGTTTTTAAATATTGTGACTTGGAGTAGAATTTATTTCTAAGAGTAGCACAGATACATAGAGTGAATAGTGATGTAGGTAGATACTCGTGCCTATGTTGATAAAGTGCTGTATAAACAAAAATCTTTTAGCATAGTGCAAACATTTTCACAATCTGTTTAATGTCATTTGAATATAAAACATCTACTAATTGCATTTATTTCCACATTTATTTCTTTCAACACAGGTACGAAAACATTTTTCAAACAAAAACTTTGCAAATCCTTAAAAATCGTTGTAATTTTTCGTCCCGTTGACTTTTGAAACAAATTGAATTTGTAACAAATCAAATAAGGCGCAGTGCACACAGTGGCCTCATTAATGAAATTAACCGACCTAATTATTCTTTTGACGGGAATACAAGGAAAAAGTGCGACTCGCTACATTGTCTGGGCGTTTCGCTAAATAGCTGGCTTTGTTTCGAAAAGAATGGTAGAGAATTCAGGGAATTAGGAAAAAGATTGCAACTTCATCACACATATTTAGAATACTGAACTGATTGAAAATGGCATAGAAATACTAGGTGGTACACAGAAGACTGAGATACGCTATTTTCTGTTCTTGGGACTGGGACAAAGTTGCGGGCTAAATGTAATAGGAAAACATTATATAAAAATACAATTTCCTTTCAGATTCCTTCTTCACCCATCCTACACATGAAGAAGGTTTCTAAATTTCGAATCTATAATTCTTCACTTCATTACTTAGAGAAGAGCATATAGACGTGTAATTAAATTAAAGTACCTTTTTCAAAATTTAGTTTTATTTGGAATTCATCAGCGTAAACGTGTGTATAATGACGTCACACGCTCAGCGTATAATGGCTACGATATATCTGTTGGAGGCGTCGCTCAGTTCACAAAGGGCCTCAATTCATCGTGCCGGCGCCTGTCTGTAACAAACCCAGTAGTCCGATGTGTGGACGCCACGGTGTATAAGTAGCGGGGTGAGGTGGCTAGGATTTTGGATGGTTTGGAAACTAATATTGGTATATCTGCAGTCAGCCCTTGGTGGGCAGCATTTAGTGAGAGTTGTTCTTGCCAAAATTTTTGCAACAAGATGAACGCTTGTGACTCAAAAGTAATTCGGATGTATATGGATAAACAATAAGCATAGATTAATTTGAAGGTGATATAAACGACGAAAATAGGATCAGTGGTTAAAAGACATAAAAGCGGAACAAAAAGTAATTTCTTACTGCAATAACTCTGAAACTACTTACTAGGTACTAGTAGGTAAGCAATTTTAAACAACATGGAATCCTATTATAATACTTTGAAATTTGTTCTATTTAACAATAATATTCCTTCCTTCCAAGCCACTCGTTGCATTCCTCACAATTATTAACATCGTCTCCCAAAATTCTTGTACCATAGTTACCCTACAACAAACAGTATCTGTACATAGGTCCCTCGCTAATCTGGCAGTTTACTCCTATCGACATAGTTCGTGAATTACCGAGTTCCCGCGTTCCCGGGATTATCCACACGTGAATCCCGGATGGTAATTATTAATTTACACACTATGTCCCTTTTGTTACCGTCGTTATTTATGTATGGGCTTCTTAGGATATTAGGTTGGAACCACATTGAAATGTGGCTGGTTGTTCTACATTAGATAATCTCGTGTGTGGTCATTGCGGATGGTATTTATGTTTAATTATTTAGAATGTTTTGATAGAAGTGCGGTTACGATTGTTACGTATATCAAAAAATATATAGAAAAACTCGTGTATATTTTGCATTAGACTTAGGTTATTATGTCCATAGCTACAAAAAATGTGCAATGTAAATATCTTCTGAGCAGGAGCTCTTAACACCTGATGCGTTAAACACGCATCTTTAATTTTAAGCGCCGATGTTTTGCTATTGGAACATGAATAAAATGTTAAGTTTATCTTCGTTAAAAATAAAATAATGTTTATGAAGTCCAAAAATAAATCAATTACTGAGCAATACAATTTACAAAATAAAACACCCGTAACGTTAATATAAAACAGACAATCCACAAAAGAGTGTTGGGACGCAACGCAATCCCGGAATGTGCCCCCTGACAATAGCAGTCGCATAACGTGTCATATTATTTCAACCCGGGACGTTTTATTCGTAAATGATTTGCGAGTCCCGGGCTCCCGGGAATGGAGTGGTACAGCACAAATAAAATTTAATTTTAATAGCCCGTGTAATTTGGATTTTATTTTTTGTGAATTATTTATTTGTACACCTTTATTTGCTGTACCTTTTAGGTACCTAAGCCATTTTCATTAAATTTTTTAATTTTAATAATAATTTACTCTTTTGGCATCTTTTTTTAATTAAAGGACTTCAAAATTACTTTACCATAATTTTTATTCTAGTGCCTTTTTCTTCCAAAATATTGAACATTTACTTTCAGTATAGACCGGGAGATAACATGACATTCCTTTTCCCAAGAATTGCAATACCACATTATACTTTTATTTCCTCGAACTTGGCAGTATCAGGAGTAATGAAAAAATAATAAACATAAACAAAAGAATACATATTTCGTTCCGAATATAATCGTTGCATTTTATTATGTCTAAGAACCGCGAAAAGATATAGATCGCTTTTTGTTTTAGCAAGTTCGGCCATCAAATGGCGCTAATCCTTGTTCCTTCAACTCTTGGACTATTTGTTAACGTTCCCTCAGACTATGATAAAGTTTAGATTAAGTTTCACCTAAATGAACATAGTTTTTCCGCCAGTTTATCGCCGTGGATGGGTATCGGGGAAAAATTGCTGTTTCGAGTTGCCTGTTGTTCATTTTGATAAAATCAGTTGTTGTCAGTTGAGTGAATATGGGTTGGTGAGAAGTTGGTCTGTCTTTTGTAATGCTATTCCAGTCCTCACCAAAGATGGTATGGATATGGAAAAGTATCCTAAAATTACTTTTACAAAAATGTGTATTATGAGTATCGTATATTTCGAATTGTAAAATACTTAACTAGTTTATAGGAATCAATCAATTATGTAGGATATACAGGTATTTACTGGATTTTATATTTCAATGTGCGTTAGTAAAATTGAACACCAAAGCAAATAGTTTTTTTAAGTCCTAGGTACGTCTTTTTTCTCTATTTTTGGAAGTCGTCAATTTATTTCTAACATTTTTCAAGGTAACCCACAAATACTCACAGTGCAAGCTAGTTAACACGATCGGTTCATGTAGTAGGTAGCGCCTACAAATCCGTGCGAACCGTTCGGTGATGCCCGCGGCGACCGCCCAGCACAATTGTACATGCAGGGTTGGTTAGGGAGAATTTAGAAATGTATTTTTTTGATAGATTGTTGCAAAATTAAGAATTTGCTAGGAGTCAATGTAATAAATATAGCTTTAGTTTGACGTGGTAGTTTTATCGATTTGATTGAAAAAAAAAAATATATATTTTACTTGCTTTTAGATCATTTTACGTATTCAATTGAATGATAAAATGACATACTTATAGAGATAAGCTAATTTATTGGGATTATCTATCTAAAATTCTAAGTGGTGACTTAAAATGTGCTCATATGGTATGTTCTTATCATCATCATCATCATCATCATCATCATCAGCCTATCGCAGTCCACTGCTGGACATAGGCCTCTCCAAGTGCACGCCACTGAGATCTAAAAGATCTAAATGTTCTTATACGTAAATGCTATACCGTAGTAATTTTCTGCATGTAACACAAAAAACCCTAAATAAAAAAAAAGATCTCAAGAGTCAGCCCTTACATTTTGAAATACATAGCTCTATAGCAATAATTGTTAACCCTACCTACAGCCCAAACAGTTAGAAACTTAAGCAATTAGTTCTAACAGATGATTTGTTATCCATTTCATATTAAACCGTGTTGTTTTTACGTGAAATTTCAGTTATTGTTATTAGTTAAGTTTGATTGATTTCGGCGTTTGCTTCAATGGAGTTCGTTGTATTATTTATTGTTTTATTTGTATTTGTAGTGTGTATTTTGTAGAATTATTGTATTGTTTTGGATACATTAAGCTTAAAGTTAAGTAAATTAATATTGGATTTTTAAAGTTAAATGTTGTTGAACCTCTTCAGGATGTTACAGTGTTCAATCATGTAGGAGTATTCTTAGACAACTTATAACAATTTATGTGTAAGAAAAATAATTGCTCTCCAATCATTTCGATAACGTTATTTTCAGTAGTTAACTTACAGCTGTCAAATTACTCCATCTACCTAGTTTTGCAGCATACCTCAAATTGTCGTTTTGTCCTCAATTGATTCGATAATTGACCTCAAAAATTTGTCCAGATAAACTTGACGTTATCGCGCACAAACATACATACATACACACAAGTCAAACATATAACCTTCTTTTTTAAAAGTCGGTTAAAAACCGCCTCAAGTAAGACCAAATCTTCAATCCATAAAACCCTCACCCACGCCGACCACCGGCCGCCTCGCGTGATGATCATCAGCCGCGATAACCACAGCCATCTCCTTTAATTGGACGCAAGCCATTGTCACTCTTTTGTTTTCCATCGATTTTTATCTATGCCTTAATAAATTGCTCGGTTAGAGCGCTTAGTTGACGTGCTTAGTGAAGAGTTAAGTGGCTTGAGGGTTTTTTTTGAGACGGTGGAATATTGATTTTGTGATAGTGTTTTGTTATGAGTGTTTTGTTTTCTCATATTGTCAATTAGGAAACGGTTTTGTTTCGGTAGTGTACTAAGACTACCCAGTCGTAAGGAATCTTAACATTTACTGAAGTCAGCCCTCGTCGCATCTTGCCTCGAATAACATTATAGAGGTAAAGCAAGGCCAAGAACAAGACATGAAGAATTTTTGAGTTTTTCACTTATGCTATCCTGATAATTAGATTAAGCATTTACGTACAGTAAATCTGTAACAATTTAGTAGAACCCGATATTCCATCACATAACACACATATTTTTATCCTACTCACCCATGGGTGAATAAATGAAATATAAAGGTCACTAGGTACGTTCAGCACAGATTACCAGCGTGTTTGTGCTACACGGTGTCCCGTTGAGCGATGACGTCACACTCCCCGCGTGACAGTAACACAAACACGGTACAATTATGACGTAGCTAACGTGATGACGTTCTAATGATTTATTTGTTTTTGTGGGAATTTCATTTCGTAGTAAAGACAAAGGAATCTGTTTGAGAGCAAATAAAAGTGTGTGTCCATTTTGCTGCTAAAGCTTTCCTTCTGATATAAGCATGGGTTGTGCACGGTCGATGCGTCATTAGTGACAGTGTGAGAAAGTACTTATAGCGCGGTTTCCGAGGCAAGCGGTGGATGTCTGTATCGGAAAAGTAGCTTTAAGCTTCAGTTTCAGGTTTCCAGAAGCGAAGAGGTAAGAACATCACATTACTACAAGAAACCGGTAGAAAAAGCTTTTGGCCATTCTGGATCGAATCTAGTGCTTGATGTTGACTAGACTTTCTCGAGAACACACGAAAAACATCGAAATCTTACCTATTTTATTTATATGTACATTTTATTAAGTGGAGTTAATAAAAGCGTCGCAATTGGGTGTCTTCGTAAATGTCTTGTCTCGCAGCGATGCATAGGAAACTAAGTAGACAGGGGCGCGCAATGTTTGGTGCATTTTAAGTATTATAGTTTCGAGTGAGTCTTTATCGCTGAACAGACGACTGAGTTAAGTAGGAGTTTACACTTCACTAACATCTCTTTTAGATTGTGGATCCTTTGTTTGCACATTCACCTGTGAACTCATTTGATATCATTATAATCCTTATTCATTAATATTATGCGCAAATGACACTTTTCAAGATTAACTATAGAGATCATACCTATAACGATTTTTCCTGTGTGAATGGTACAAAAATAAACGCCTTATTGGAATGGAAAAAAATTAACCAGGAAAATCGACGTCTGTACGCAGAAAATGAAGTACATGTAACAGTTTTTGAAAATGTTGAGCACTTCTGACTTCTCCAGTGTTTGTTGACATCTCCAAAGACGTGGACTGCACGTTGATATTAGTCTAATGTTCAACACTTGAGATCGATACTGGAGGTGCAACATATCGCAGTGGCTCCTCACTAGAGGTGTGACGAGTACTCAAAGTAAAGTTGATCTAAGTTCCTGGTACATCTAATTACGAACTTCGTTTGGAAATAAAGGCTGTTTCGAAGTAATTTTTATAGCATCTTTATTGTGAGTTATCGTAACTTCTGTAGTTTTTTACATTACGCATTATTTCAAAAACAGCATTTTCTTACAGCAACTTTCGTCATAAATAAGTAATAGATAAAATAAAAGTTACAAGCTTTTAAGCGGAAAATAAGTAGCTGACATTTTACCCGTAGTATTTAATTCTGTGTTACGTGTAATAATATCAATATACAGAATTATAATAAGGACATAGGCACTACAGTATAATATAAGGATATCCTCATCCTTAGTGCGTATAGTAGGTAAGTGTTCACATACGTCGCAGTCGATTATGACGCTATGCAGTTAGTTACTGACGATTTATTACGTATAATGACGTCATATATTACTGTGACCGCTTATAATTAGGGTATAGTGTTTCCATACTGTTAGTTTCCGTACTAAGGTGTAGGTAAGTATTATGTGGTAAACCACAGCTGGTTTGATGAAAATTAAATTAACGAGTATTTTATTAGATTGATTTGTTTAGGGAAGTCTTATTGGTATTAATGACTAAATATTATATTAATTAAGTATTGAGTCATCATCCTCCGAGCCTTTTTCCCAATCATGTTGGGGTCGGCTTCCAGTCTAACCGGATTCAGCTGAGTACCAGTGCTTTACAAGAAGCGACTGCCTATCTGACCTCCTCAACCCAGTTACCCGGGCAACCCGATACCCCATGGTTAGACTGGTGTCAGACTTACTGGCTTCTGACTACCCGTAACGACTGCCAAGGATGTTCAATGACAGCCGGGACCTACAGTTTAACGTGCCATCCGAAACACAGTCAATGGTGTCTAAGATATGTATACTTAGAAAGTACATACAATCTTAGAAAAGTTGCATTGGTACTTACCTGACCTGGGATCGAACCCGCGCCCTCATACTTGAGAGGTTGGTCCTTTACCCACTAGGCCACCACGACTTATTGTTATTAAGTATTGAGTATTGATAGCTAATTTATATAACTTGACTTAGATTCGATCGGCTTAGGTGCCTGAGAAGTCTTATTGGTAATACTTTTTAAATGTTATGTTTATTTCTAGCTATTTGAGTTAGGTAACTTGACTTAGAGGCTTATTTAAAGCGCCAATTTTTCAAAGAATAATTAAACTTCAAAGGCAAAATAATTTCCTAAGTAGTTTTTTTAGAGGACTTCAAATACTAACTCTAAGGCCCTGTTGTCTTAATTAACACCTGTCAGAGTTTGGTCTTAATTTTTGCTGGTTTGGTAACCAGCAAAAATTAAGACCAAACTCTATTAGTTTGAGCGAAAAGAAAATGTACTAGAAATAAATAACAATAAACTTTCACCTCGCTAATGAGAACCCACCAAACTATAGTAGCATGCAAAAACTCATTCCGAAACCATACGCCATCAATTTTCTTTGCCATTCAATTGTCAATCCTACAGCTTTAATTCTAAGGTTGAAATTGTCTTGTGTAGTTATTAAAGAAAGAGGTATTGATAGGAAAATATGGGTGTTTTGCGTGTAACAGGGCAGGTGCCACGAGAGATAGGCGCAGGAAATGAGCGTAGTGTGATGACGGTACGGAAGGAGAACCGGGGTATGTGCTATGTATGTAGACAGCTGTGTGATTCCTTCCATGACATAAATCGTGTTTGATGCTGAAAAGGTTGTAAATATGAAGGCAAAGTTATGATTTTTTGAGTCAGGTAGATGGATATTTTGTACTACCGATCGGTATTGCAAAGGATTGAAGCAAACACTTTTTATTCTCTTAAAGTAAGAACCGATTTATAGCATGATTTCGCTAGAAAATCTACATGATTAACAGCGTTCTACGTATGCTACGTTGAGTATACCTAGACACAGAAAAAAATAAGAACTGCATGGAAATCCGATGTTTCAATTAAGTGATCCTTATTCAAGTCCTCAAGAACCTCATTTCTTACAAAACACTACCGTCTATTTAGTCGTAACTGTCAATGAGTTCACTTTACATCCTTAAGTCCAAATAAGAACGTTTGAACGTACCTTTACGACCCTTTTATTGCGTTCAGACGCTGACGGCAAAATGGCTGACTAGATCCGCTTTAGCGATCAAATCAGGTTTAAATATCGCTGAGTAATCAGAAGCCGGGCTTACCGGATACTCCGGATTTCAGCCGGACGAGGAATAAAACCGGAATAAAACGCTCCCCACCCTAATATGAATTATTATTTTTTTGCTCCTTTTACATACTGGTTTGATGGGGATTTTTTTTTGGGTGTAACGGAATTTTCCCTTCATTTGAGAAAGGAAAATTTTTGGGGATTATTTTATAGTCTACAATCGTTAGGTGTAACATTGGCATTTGTAAGCATAAATAACGTAGGATATTACCTCAGTACCTTTTTATACATAATATTTAAAGGTATAAATTCGATTAACAGTGTAATCCCTCCTAAAATTTTATATTTTTTCAATGCAAAGTAAACATCTTACAAGTCTCCCCATCAGGGGAAAATCTCTCCGAATAACAAAGTTAAACAATATTTTTGTTCAAGACGAAGTCATCGCCGCGTCATGTCCCGTTTAGCCTAGTAAGCGGGTATTTATGCTAATAACTCGCGAAGCCCCGGCCGCAGGGAACAATTGTGTCAATTTATGACCTCCTGAATTTGGCGGGGTTGCCCTGATTTAACTGAGATGTAACGAGTTTCGTCCCCGACGGGGTTGAAATATGTTCAGGTGGGACTGTTTGTATGCTGCGTGGGCTTAGTGATTCGCTGAGATTTCGTTACGGTAAAGTTTTGAGGGAGGTAACGGTTTGAAGGAAGTAAATTCTTGAATACTGTTCATAGTGTTTGCAGTGTAGCTTAGCTTACGGTAGTAGCTTAGGATTGCTCAGTCAGCAATATTATTAGTAGTATGTACAAGGACGCCTATGATATGGTTGTTGGTACTGTGGTTCTGCACAGTCAGCTATTCTTAATAACTTGGCGCACATAAATATAGCTACCAACCAGTGAGTATAAATTATGAGCCACATTGAACTGATTCTATTTTGAAAAGGAAGCAAAAATTAACTAACCTTATCATCTCCCGACAAGCAAACCAAAAAACCAGCACCCACCCGCATGCCAGCCATCCACAAATTCACAAGCACATTTAAAATCCATGAACATTTCCCGTAGCCCTATTCTTTGTACCGTAGTACCGTAGTTTGGTTGCAAACACACCTAACTTTTTGTTCCCCAAAGCGAGATGGAAATGGAAATTGGTTGAAATTGTTTCCCGTTTCGTCGTGCTGCTCGAAACACTCGATCGTTTATTGGCCATCAATTCTTCCCCTAATTGGTTCGCGCGAAAAGTAACTTGGAGCACTAGTGCGGGGTTAGAGATACTGGATGTGGCTAGCAACTGTACTCCTATACGTACTGTTTCGGACGAAAAGCTTTTCATTTTCAGTAATAATAACAATGTTACCGTAGAAGAATAACTAATCATCATGTTATAAAGCTCAAGTTCAGCTTGAATTTGTTATATTTTGGTTGAGTACGCTAATCCTGTGAACTACAAGACCGATTTTTAAAAATAGCCTCGATTTGAAAGTTTTCTTGCGCTCACTTATTGAGGCTCTTTATTTTTAATAGGTAAAAGTAAATAACGGACACAGGTAAAACCGGTGGGAAAAGCTAGAAACCCAATATTTTAATAACCCTTTACGAATTCCTATAACTAACAAAAACTAAGAAACTAAAATTCTTTAAAGTTCCTATTATAATTTTCATAAAAAGTAAAAACTACCACTTCCAACCACACGATATCTACGCATCTAAATAGCCAATCCCTGATTTTGACCCTTATGTCCCTAATTATAGAGTTTAATTCCATTTGCATCAGCACCAGGTAATGGCATCAGTTACAGGGTGGTTACAGTTATTGGAAAATCGCTGCTACACCTTCTAATTTAGAAGATACACTTCAAGAAGCGCAGAAAACGTTTTTAATTATTGAGTAAGTAGGAAATTCAGGGAAGGAGTATTTATGAAATATTGTTATGCAGGTTTAGCAAAATTTTGCTAATTATGATTAACAAAGGATAAAAAGTTGGAGTTAATTGTTTGTTTGTATGGCATTTGTAATCATAAAGATTAGTATGTCATTTTTTATTCTAGACACACGGCAGTGTGTCCGCCAAGTTCGAGCAAAAAAAGCGACACACCGGCCGTGGGTTATATTACACGAACCATTTCGGGCCAAATTCGACCCCCCTGTAACTCAAAATCTATTTTATTTACGCATATCAAATTTCTAGTATCTATTGAGACCCCCTCACTTATCTAAAATACAAAATTTCATTAATATACCTATTGTAAGTCTTGAGATATTGACGTCAGAAAATCGCTATTTTTACTATACACTCACTGACTGACTGACTCACTCACTCATCAAAAACCTAGACCACTTCCAATGGTCGTATTGACTTGAAATTTGGCATGGAGGTAGGTCTTTATGTCAAGGTAAAGGGAAAAATCTGAAAATGGCCAAGTGTGAGTCGGTTTCAAAATAATGAAGGTGTTTTATACCCGATGTATACCCCTAAGGAACTAAAACGAACTAAATTTATCTATATTTATCTATTACATATAATAAATCTGTAAAAAAACTGTGTCTGTACATTGAATATATTAAAAAAATAATAATTGGGTGGGGTTTAGAAACAGTAATGGAGCACAAATCCAAAAAAAAAATTCTGTCTGTTTGTCTGTATGTCTGTATGTCTGTATGTCTGTATGTCTGTTTGTTTGTACACGCTAATCTTCCGAACTACTGAACGGATTTCAATGATTTTTTCTTTGTTGTATCAGTATTAGGCCTGGTCAACATATAGGCTATAATTTATCTTCGAAACTTGAAGACCTGATGCAGAACTCCAACAGACCAATAAAACTATAAGAGATACAAATATGGTGCCGTGGCAAAAATTGTTTCATTTGATGAGCATTTTCAGCTGAGATTATAAATTTTAAGATCTGGAACACCTGATGTGGAACCCCAAGAGCCCAGCTTCTCTGTACCATATACAGGTATGCCGTTTTAGAAAAAGTTGTTCAATTTGATAAGCACTTTCTATTGACTTATACAAATTGAAGATCTAAAACACCTGATGTGGAACTCCAGGGGCCCAGCTAGACTATAGCATATAGAGGTATGACGTTTTAGCAAAAGTTGTTCAATCTGATAAGCACTCTCTATTGACGTGTAAACATCGAAGATCTGGAACACCTGATGTGGAACTTCAAGAGCAATACTACACTTGAAATGTATAGAAATGAATGTTATGAAATAGGTATAGTGAATCAAAATAAGTAATTAGTCCGTCTTTTAGATAACCCTAAAATAATGGACACGCATTTTTCTTTTCTCTCTCTCACAAACAAATAATAACGAAGATACAACAACGCTTGAATTTCGTGTTAAGTCACTGCTTAGTACAAATTTTACATACCTAGACGTGGCGTCACGAGCCTCCACTCTCTAACTTTGTTGCGTTTTATCTTCATTATTATTTTGTATATCTCTTCCAGACCTCGGGACTACAGAGTTCCAAATTTTTGGGAGGCAAACGTGGGGTCGAAGCCAACACGCTGAAGCCCTTTTGAGACAACTTTAATGAAATGGTGACACAAAACCGACGATTATCCCTTTATACACTATAGAAATGAACCCAAGGACAATCCCCGGTGGACGTCGTTAAAAAAAAGACAATCCCCGGTTCTGTGCTAAACTATTGCTAACTATGGAGGAAAACTACTTGGGCTATTTTGATGGGATGTTAGTGGATGACAATGTATTAGGTACATGTAAAAACGGCAGGTGGAGACTCGCCACCTCACTTACTGTAACCAGTCACTGAATAGCAACAAGAGGGCAATAGGGACATGAGCGGCTGAAGGGTGAGGATACCTCGGCGGACTTTAAACGCGGATTACGCGCTCCCTGTGCTTACCATGAGGCACCTACCCTCCGAGCAGGGCCACTAATCCTGCTCTAGCGACTCCACTCTGGACGGCCAAGCCAAGCCAGAGGCATGAGACCTACCCCCGTCATGGTTCACTCCGACCGGCCGGAGATGGGGGACAGTATACTCTCCCTGGAGAACTCAGTATATATAGCCCCGCGGGGTCGCTACTCCCCGTCATCAGCCTCAGATGTCTTGCGGTGCATATATCTCATTATTATTGTCGTTATTATCTCAAGAGCCTTTGTCCCAATTATGTTAGGGTCGACTTCCAGTCACGATGCAACTGAGTACCAGTGTTTTACAAGGAGCGACTGCCTATCTGACCTCCACAACCCGGTTACCCCTTGGTAAGACTTACTGGCTTCTGACTACCCATAACGACTGCCAAGAATGTTCAATGACAGTCGGAACCTACAGTTTAACATCCCCTCCAAATAACGGTCATTGGTATCCAAAATATACGTAGAAAGTACATACGAACTTAGAAAAGTTGCATTGGCAGGCACTTGCCAGACCTGGAATCAAAGACGCACGCTCATACTTGAGAGATTGGTTCTCTACCCACTAAACCACCACGAATTCCACTAAGTCACCACGACTTTGTCATCTATTTAATGTTTTTTTACGAAATAATACCTACGTGTAATATTTTTGCCACACACAACTTAAATGCGGTCTAATTAGAATCACTACTTTTATCCCTATGGTCACGTCTATTGCGACTATTCAGATCTTTGATTTTGCTGACCCCATAGTCGCTGGCATAAGGGACAGGATCCGCGTACGAAGTCGCGGGCAGAAGCTAGTATAATATATTTTCGAATGGTCGTACCGATCTGAAATTCGTTACAAAGGTTTTTATTTAGTCAAAGTAAAGTAAAAATCTGAAAACGGCCAAGTGTGAATCACTTTCGAAAATAACGAATGTGTAACTTTGATCCACGAACATAATATATGATAACATGTCATGTCAGTCAGTTGGTAAATCTAGTCCATTTAGTTAATCTAGTTCATTTCTTTGTAAGAAACATAGTGCATATTAAAAAATCTGAAAGATAGTATAAATGAGACATTTCTTTAACTAACTTCATCATAAGAAAAAAATAAAATAAACAACCTTACAAAAATAAATGAAATCCCACCCAAAACAAAAATGTGAAAGACTGCCAAGTTCGATAATATGGGAATGCTTCGCCTATTAAAGAAGTGAGATCTGAATAAGTACCAAGTTTCATACACATACCTCAGTTAAAAATAGTTACTTTTTAATGATGTTACTTGGCAAGTTTTAATAGAAAATTAAATACTTGATTCATTTTAGTTTGTTGTTTAGTTTGTTTGTTGCGTTTAGTAGGTTTATAACAAGGTGTGTGAAAACTTGCCAAGTAACATCATTAAAAAGTAACTATTTTTAACTGAGGTATGTGTATGGAACTTGGTACTTATTCAGATCTCACTTCTTTTATAGGCAAAGCATTCCCATATTATCGAACTTGGCAGTCTTTCACATTTTTGTTTTGGGTGGGATTTTTTAAAAATAAAATACATATATTGATGAAACGGCTCTAGTGGTTCATAGGGGCTGAAGGACTCCCACTAAAATGAAAAGCATTTTTAATTCAGCTTAAGATCTTCCCAAAATCTCCGAAAATAAAAATATCAAGCAATTTCATTCATCAAGGCCTCCCCTCGTTATCATTAAAAGCTTTTCGACTACAATAGGATCTTCAGACACAACAGCACAACACCTGTCCTACAAATCTCAAAATAAATTACGTAAACACCCTACAAAGGGCACTTCACTGCATTTAACAGATTGCCAACATGAAAAATCTTAGGCCCAAACATAATGCAAGAACCACCACTATAACCTGACCTGTATGCTCAAAGACACATTTGAAATTAGAAGGTCATCTTAAACTGGTTGTAACACCTCTTGAGGTTCATTATTGTAATTGCTTTTCCGTAGAAAACTCGAAATCTCTTCACTTTGGAGTGGGTGTCGAGTGGGCAACTGAAAACGTGGTAATTAAATTATTTTTCCCTCGTTAGGATGAGAGGATTAGTAAGGGATAATGGGTCCTTTCGTTTGTTTTGTTTGATAATTTCTGGTCTTTAGCGGTTTGAGATTATTATTGTTGGACGTGTTGGCGGATGTTTTTTGATCACCTTTGTGTCATTACACAGGATAAGCTCTATGTGGCTTCGTTTAAAGATAGATAAAAATCAAACAACCGTTTGTTAATTGTGCTATTCAACACTATTTATAAGTTTTTCTTGGAAAACTACTCTAAGAAGTTCATCTCTTTTAAGCCTACAATTTTCGCGAGTTTTTGGCCTTCGGAGAAAATAAATTTTGACTCCCATTTTTATTCTCACACTCTCACTAAACAATTTTAATTTACGCTTCTCTTGAGTAGATAATATAATATACCAATGTAAACAATCCTGGAACGTGCGTATTAGTTAATTATTTAATTAATGAACGTGGTAAGTTAGTAAGAATCCCGCGGGTATCGTTACAGAGACAAGAGCAAAGTCTACAAACTTTTTATGAAAAGTTTTAATTGATAAATGTGTTATCCCTTGTGTTGTGTAATTATCACTTACTAGTTTGAGAGATATACTTAGTTGAGACTGCAAAGATATATTGGTTACTAGCTGTCCCACTTACGTCCCGAGGGCCCTAATTCTCGCAATCAGGTAAAAAGTAGCCTATGTACTTTTTCGGCTCTAGCTAATCTGTGAAACAAACATCGAAAACGTGACAGATTAAACAACATATTTACTTTCGATAATAATATTAGTTAGGATAAGAATAATTATTAATTTGCAGTCTTCAGAATAATAATATACTTAATATGAATTTTCAACGCAATATAATAAGGAAAAATCGAAGTTTAATTACCGAAATGTCATATAACCGCAGGAGTGGACTAAAGTCCAAATAATGTATTATAATAATACCTTCCAAACCACTACGCCAATTACATTTAATAAATAAAAAACAATAATATAAAACCTTACGTCATAATTTACGAATACATAATCGTAACATAAACGGCTCGTCATAAATAAGGCACGGTACACACGATGCAATCCGCTAATGCTGAACATAACTGAGGAATTATGGGCGCGAAGCTGCGATGCGATTTACTGGGCTTCGGGTGACGTTGTCTGAATTGTGAACTTGTTTTTTTAGACTCATTTTAAAATAAAAAAAGGCTGTATAATATTTCAGCAAAATATGGGCTTCTGCCGAGGATTCCGAGGTTTATTCCATGTTCAAGAGTTCCTGATATCAGTGCGTTCAAAAAACAAACGAATTATTCGCCTCTATTAAATTGGTAGGTATACATTGAGATTGATGACAGATGATGGCAATGGTAGTAATTTTGCAGGATATATTCGACATCGAGTTATGTTCTTAGCAAAATTACCTACAGTTTCCCTAGCTGCTTTTGGTTTCAACCGGACCCTAGTCTATGTTTGTCAAAGTCAACCGCAAACACTGATCCAATTTTAAGGGGAAAGAGTCCAGTTAGTACAATTGGGACTTCAACAATTAACAATACAAATAATACCTTTAGTTTTATGACAACGATAAGCTATCAAACAATAAACTAGTGATTCGTATAATGACGTCACCGTGTACTATAATGTTCCTTGTGGAGCTATTCAATTATTTGCGTCGCCCCACGCGGCGAACAATTTAAGCCGAGCCAGTACCGATATGTCAGTAACGTCTTGTGCTGCGTTTGTTTAAGGGTGAGTGCATAATACGTTTAAAAAATTGTCGATGCAAAAACAGAATATGGAGTTTTTTGGTACATAAAAAATCTGGTAGTGGAAGGAACACTTTTTAATGGCAACCGCATAATTAGGAGGTTATTTATGAGGTGGTAAAGAATCTATTTTCGCGCCTGTTTTGGGTGTTATAGAATGGAGTTCTTACTACTCTTTTACTGAAAAACTGTAAGGCAAAGGTCTCTTCTCATGCAGAGAATGAGCGTTAATCACCACGCTTGCTCAAGGCGGATTGATGATTTTAGACTTTTAAATCCATTTTCTAAAAATGTTTTCCTTCCTATTTTCACTTACCTGAACTGGAATTGAACCCGCGTACTCGTACTAAGGCCAATCAATACGCCACCATAACGGAGGGTCAGTTTCTTCTGTTCTTTCGGGAGCCGCTCGTGTTCAGTGTGACTCTTCAGAACAATTCTACAACCCGAAAATCCTACACCATGTCATCCTTGCAAATGTTGAGATAGCTTAAGCAAGCATATTTGTGTTAGTTATTACAGTATTAGAAATTATGTCCAACTAAACTATAAGCGGAGTACACAAGCGCGATATAGTTCTGTTTCACGAGAGTTGGCGCTAACTAGTTTGTTCTGTGAATTAATCAAATTATAATTCTAGGAACAGGCGAGCTGCAATATGTCAACAGTACCTAGTTGTGTTTAGAGATGTGTTTCATTTGGTAAAGGGGAGGATATACCTCTAATATAAAGGCTTTAATTTAGAATAATGCCTATGTTTGAGTTCTGTTAAGTCTGCCAGTTTTAATTGATGTTTGTTGGCTTTGGCTGAGTTACTTAAATACTTTAAAAAGATATATAGACCATAGTATTTATTTGTCACACTTTCCCTAATAGAAACATTCCTGGTTTGAGATCCTCATTAATTTAAAAGCCATGTTCGCTAATGTGTCCCTACCTTAAGAAACAACTTGATGATTTGTTATGATCGCCTCGGCTGCGCTCAGCGGGCGGCCAAAAACTGCATTACCGTCCACCAAAACACATTTAAGCCAAACACAACTTTAATATCAAACCACTAAGTCACGTTTTCCATTACACAGACATACGTACAAAATCGCAAAACAAACGAAACTAAACGCTGTTGCTGTTACAATTAAGGAGACGATAATGAATTGCTGTGTAACTGACATTTCCAACTTTAAGTTCTAAATCATAAAGTTGAAATTGCTTTGTGTGGTGTTATTCTGTATTAAATGCAGCGGAGTAACATCTCTGTTCCGTATAATAATTTTTCGATGTTAAGACAAGGGTTAATAATTTATTCTATTTTAATCTTTGGTTGTTTGTGTTTTGTTTAACGGCTGAAGGGTGAAGTTTAGATAGGTAAGGAGGACTTGATTTATTGCAAACAGTTTTGTATGAACGTTTTGTAACCCTATCACTCATTGGGCAAACACTTTGTTGTCTTTATTTGAATGATCTGTCAAGGGTTTGTTGCGGATCCTTGTTATGTGCCTTTCACAATTTAAATATAGAAGATATGTAAATTCTGTTGAATTCTGAATTTAAAAACTTAAATCATACAATTATTTACGGTGAGAATTACGATGATCAATTTGCAGTTCGTCTTCAATGCATATTGTCTTAGATTGTCATTAGTCAAACTAATGCATCTAACTATGTATTTGTATTGACAAATGTAAATGAGGTTTTAGTTGTAAGATGCAAATAGGAGAAATGGGTATCCGTAGTGTTCATACATAATGAATTAATGAGTCAGAGTTCGATATTGCAAGAAATTGTTAATTCTGGTGTATCCCTTCTTCTTCTCCAAAAAGTACAAAAACACTGGCCATTATGTAAGAAAAAAAACGATGTGATTTTATATTTTTTGACAATAGAACAATTTTTTTTTATTTTTTCTTCCCCGGGCCGTGATGTAAAAAAAAAATTGATAGCTGCATCGTCATAAAATATACAATGCCGACAATGCTACTGTCACAGTCCTTACAGTATTTCAAAACTAAAATATTTTCAACAAACTTTTAAAGGAAACTGTCAGCTACGAAGGTTTTCACAACAATCAAATTCTAAAGCGTATTTACACGAAATATTATGCAAAATCTGACATTGACATTGCAAAGAAAGATTTATATCCTTAAAATATCCCAAGTTCGAGCTATGTAAGCCATTTTAAGTTGCCCGCGAGACGTCACTATTCTTGCCCAACTATTTTTATATGATTTAGAAGTTGCCCGGGCAAGTTGAAACCGGAGCGTTCCGGCTTTATCCGGGTATGTTAAAGTTTGACTGTGCTGTTCGATTTTTGGTCTAACTTTCTGTTGGTTTCTTTTGAGTGTTTTGTTGATTATTTTTCCGACCCAAATATCGACCAATAGAATTGCACCATTCGACGTCACGTGGTACAACCTACATGGTATTATACTGAAAATTTTTTGAATATTTTCTCTGGTCGTTGCTACGTCAAACTGACAGGTTGTGGCCGACATTTGGGACGGAAAAATAATCTCCCGAATACCACACGAGCTTCATAATTATCTGGCATTTCCCTCAAGGTTCCCTGCAAACAAATAAAGTCGTCAAGTTTTTCAGGAAAAATCACTCGCGCTTCGCGCTCGTTATTTTTTAACCTGAAAAACTTGACTCCTTCATTTGTTTGCAACGAACCTATCGGAAAATACCCGATAATTTTGAAGCTCTTGTGGTATTATAAGTGAGCATTTATGTTTTCGTAAAATATTTGGTAGATAAACTGAGTTGGGAAAGTTGTTTTTTAATATTTTTACGGATTCAGTTAATTGATGATTAGTGTTGCTTTATTATTACCAGGCTATATAGATTTAGTAAAGTTAAGAAAGGCTATGAAAATTCAGATGCTATAGTTCTTGGATCCAAAAATGGGTCCCATAGTATGAAGGTAAACTGTATTAACTTTTGTTGTCTATGACTAATGGGTATGTTGGTGTTTTGGTTTATGAAACATAGTTACGGAGGTTAAGCAAATTAATAAAATTAGAAGGAAAACTTACATTCCTGAAGTCAGCTTATTTCAAAAGTGACATTTTCTAAGATTACGTTACCTAATATAAATGTGAAACAATGACGCACTAGTAAAATATATTCGCCGAAGTTCCATTTCTCAGTACTTGGCAAGAGCTGAGCTAAATATAATTCGATGTAAAGTTCACTGCAAAGGAAATTGATATAGTTATTAAATCTATGAAAAGAGGCAAATCTCCAGGTCATGATGGCCTCAGCATTGAGCACCTGCGGCATGCTGGGGTACACTTGCCTAGGGTTCTGGCTCTATTGTTTAATCTGTGCATTAGCCACTCCTACCTGCCTGATGATCTCATGTATACCATTGTTGTACCCATTGTAAAAAACAAGACCGGAAATGTCTCGGACAGGTCTAACTACAGGCCAATCTCCTTAGCCACGGTTATAGCGAAGGTATTGGACAGTTTGCTTGACGGCCATTTAACAAAACATATAAAACTGCATGATGGCCAGTTTGGTTTTCGAACTGGTCTATCCACTGAAAGTGCGATTTTGTGCCTCAAGCAGACTGTGCAATACTACACCGCTCGTAAGACGCCAGTATACGCATGTTTCCTGGACCTGTCCAGGGCTTTCGACTTGGTCTCGTACGACCTGCTGTGGACTAAAATGTATCAAGACACTAGTCTACCCCCTGAAATTGTATCAGTATTGAAGTACTGGTACAATAATCAGAATAACGCTGTTAGGTGGGCGGCTAGTAAGTCGGATGAATATAAGTTAGAGTGTGGGGTGCGGCAGGGAGGGTTGACCTCACCGAAGTTATTTAATTTATACATGGACCGCCTGATTGGTGAACTGAGCGGCACCGGCATCGGGTGTCACATAGATGGGATTTGCGTAAATAATATAAGCTACGCGGATGATATGGTCCTGCTCAGTCCCTCAATCGGCGCGCTGCGGAAGCTACTCAGTATATGTGAGGAGTATGCGGAGGCCCATGGGCTCAGGTACAATGTTAAAAAAAGTGAGATTATGGTATTTAAAGCACCTAAAAAAGAGGTCACAGTGGTATCTCCCGTCTCACTCTATGGTACACCATTGAACCAAGTCACTCACTTCAAGTATCTGGGTCACTGGGTCACCGAGGACCTTAAAGATGATATGGATGTGGAGAGGGAACGCAGGGCGTTGTCTGTTCGCTGTAACATGTTGGCTCGCAGATTCGCACGGTGTACTGAACAAGTGAAGGTCACACTGTTTAGAGCTTTCTGCCAGACCTTTTACACGTGCAGTTTGTGGACCAAATACACGCAGAGGACATACAACGCTCTGCGTGTGCAATACAACAATGCGTTCAGGGTGCTGATGGGGCTGCCGCGGTACTGTAGCGCCAGTAGCATGTTCGCGGAGGCGCGCGTGGACGGCTTTTACGCCGTCATACGCAAGCGAAGTGCGTCTTTATTGTCCCGGGTGCGCGGCAGCCCTAACGCCATCCTGGCCGCGTGCGGAGGCCGGTGGGACTCTGTGCTTATAGCGCACTGTATAGGCCTACACGCGAAAGCAAGTGCCTGAAATATATTTTTTCATTTTTGTCATGCTATTACTAACATAGGCTAAGAACACTGTTACTAACAATTTATGGAAGCAATTCTGAAATAAATTTTATTATTATTATTTTTTTGTTTATGCTGTTTTTTCTCGGCTTTTAGCCGGACAAAACTGGTGACACGGGCCTAAGCCAAGTAGTCATCAGTGGGGTTGGTGGTGATACTAGGACTGTTTCGGTTCAGTCGTATAGATTGTGTGACAGGGTGTGTATGTGTATTGGTGTAAATATTTGTTGTATCTATTTCGCATTGTAGGAACTTACGGACTAGTCTGCACGTGTTTAATATTACTGCTTTCTGCAATAAGTGATACGTGTACGGAGGGAGATTGAGGGAGGTGAGGGATTGGTGTAGTTGTTTGGGGATAACGCCGGTCGTAGATAAGACTATGGGTACTATTGTGACTTTTTGTAGATGCCAGAGTCGGCTTATCTCGTCTTTTAGTTCGGTGTATTTACTTAATTTTTCTGCTATCGTTGTTTGAAGATTGTGTGTATTGGGTATTGCGATGTCGATCAAAAATCCGGTTCTATTAACTTTGTCTATTAGGGTAATATCTGGTCTATTGAAGTGTACTGTGCGGTCTGTAAGTATTGCTCTATCAAAGTACAGTTTTGTTGTAGGATTCTCTAAGACGGTTTCTGGGTTATATTTATAATAAGGAACTACAGAATCTATGAGCTTGTATTGATGGGCTAGGTTTTGGTGTATAACGTTGGCTACTTGATCATGTCTATGTTTATAGTCAGTTTGGGCTATTGATTTGCATGCACCTGTAATATGCTGTATGGTTTCTGGGGCGCTATGGCATTTCCTACAAGTGTCATTAGTTAAGTTTTTTATAATGTGTTTTCTGAAATTTTTGGTCTCTATTATTTGGTCTTGTATCGCTATCATGAAGCCTTCAGTCTCCGGGAAGAGTTCGCCTCGATTAAGCCATGCGTTCGACGCCTCCTTGTCGACATTAGTTTGGCATAAATCGTGACGATGTCTTCCGTGTAGAGACTTTTGGCTCCATTCTAACAATTTTGTTTTGTCATCTATTACCTCTTCATTTTTCTGTGAGTTTGTGTCTGTTAGGTTGAGAGGTGTAAAATGTTTATCGTTTTGTGTTATGAGTTTGTGGAGCGTCGAGGATGCGGTTTTGGAAAAGAAATATTGCCTAAGGGTTGCGATCTGTCTGTTATGTAGATTTAATATGTCGATCAGACCTCTTCCTCCTTCTTTCCGCGGTAGTGTCTGCCTCTGCAAACAGGCTCTTGGGTGGTGTTTTCTGAATTTAGTCAGTGTGGTGTTAATTTTGCGTTGTAAGCTTTTCAGGTCTGTTTTGGTCCAGTTAATAATCCCGAATGAATAGGTCAGAACAGGTATGGCATAAGTATTGATGGCCTTAATGGTATTTCGGGAATATAGTTGTGTTTTCAGTATAGCATTGAGTCGGTGTTGGAATTGCTGTTTGAGTTTGTTTTTCGTGTCTTTAAAGTGAATTTGGCGTGATTGTGCGTATCCTAAATATTTGTAAGTTTCTTGTTCATTTAACGGTTCTATTTGTGCACCATTCCCTAAGCTATAGTAGTGTTGGTAGTTCTGTCCTGCTCTAACTGAATTTATCTTACATTTATCAATACCAAATTGCATCTTAATATCATTACTAAATTGTTCTGTAAGGTTAGCCAAGTGATGTAGTTCGCTTTCGGTTTTTGCATAAAGCTTTATATCGTCCATGTACATCAGGTGGCTTAGAACGCTGTTATGTGGGTGGGCTACATTATCGTGAGTATTATTTAAGGGAATACCTAGTGAGGTGGAGTTTAATATATTAGATAAGGGGTTTAGGGCAAGACAGAACCAAAGGGGGCTTAGCGCATCCCCCTGAAAAATTCCTCTCTGTATTTTGATTGGATCGGTGTGGAGTGTTTCACCAGCAATATTGAGTTTTAGTACCGTGCTCCAGGTTGTCATCGTTGTTCTTAGGAAGCTTACTAGCGTTGGGTGTATTTTGTATATTTCCAAAATTTGTACAAGCCACGAATGAGGTACGGAGTCGTATGCCTTTTGGTAATCTATGTACATGCTGAAAAGGTCGGATTTAGTTTTTTGGGTCTTTTTAAGAATTATGGAATCTATGATAAGCTGCTCCTTACATCCCTGGCTAAACCTTCGACATCCCTTTTGTTGTTCGGCCAAGATGTTATTGGCGCCAATGTGTTGGTATATCAATTCAGTAATACAGGATGTGATGATTTTGTACAAGGTTTGCAGGCAAGTAATCGGCCTATATTTTGCTGGGTTGGCGAGATCATTAAGGTCTTTTGGTATCATAAAAGTAGTTCCTGCCGTGATATAGGCAGGTATTGATTCTGGGTGCTGAATAAATGAGTTTATGTGGGTGTGTAGGTAGCCATGGACGGATGTGAACTTCTTATTATTAAAGCACTTCATGAGTAGAAGATTAATGTTCCCAACATTGTATATTTTGTAGGGAGCCTGAATTTATTGCTGGAAGGTATTCGGTAGCCAGTACTATGACGTGGTTGTGATATTATTGCTTATGAGAGAAAGTAAATACTAATATCATTTGAGTATATGGAGCATCCCCATTTTTCGCCAATCTTTACTTTTATAGAGAAATAAATATGTATAGGTATATCATACGGAAGACACTACAACAAAACCTATCATTAAACACTATCTTATCATTTAATTTGCTTATTCGTAACTGCCTTATTCTGTGTTCGTTATACTTTGCTTGACAACCCATTTGACCAAGAACTAAATGAAAATAGGTATGGAGAAAGACATTGTAGATGGACATACCTGAAACACTATATACACACATAGTAATAAGAACTTAAGATACTAATCTACATTTTCACTAAAACTTCTTCACAATTTATTGCCTTGAGAGATCATGGTAGGGCCCCAGGTTGCCACATTTCAGATCCTATTTGCGGCTAATTGCTTTATACCTGAAATCCTAGTTCTGAGAGTATTCCGTTGGCGTTTACTCGTATTCTCAGTAGGTGATATGCAAGACGACTTTAGGTATTTTATGACGATAGAGCAATGAAATTGAAGCACCAAGCTATCATGACTAGATTTTAGTATATTTTCAGTTTGCTTTAAAGACAAGCTGACAGACAGTCAGAGTTATTTTCGTAGTACATTATCGCGGAAGTAAAGTTTTGTTAATTCTATGATGGTACCGGTAATACACAGTTGATGAATGTTGTGTTTATGCAAGCGTGTGTATGATGCATCGAGAGCTGAAATGCAACATGAATGAGATACGGTGAGTAGCATGCGTGATAGATGGAATATTTCAATAACTTTGCTCAAACTAAACGATTAGATAGAACATAATTTGCTTATTTGTTTTTTTTTCGCCTATATACTTAAGGTGTAGAAGGCTACTGGTGAGACAACAGCAGATAAAAGAGTATGGAAGAAGAAAACATGCTGCACCGATGCCAAATAAAATTGGGATATGGGTGGAAGGGTGATGATTGGTAAGACTACTCTAATGTAATCGGTGCTTCTTTTCTCGCAAAATAAGCCTCCATTTGGTTTTCCTTTATAAATAAACACGAAAACACACTAGAGTCTCATTCCCGAGCTTTGATAGTGATTCAAAGAGCCAAGGACTAGCTCAATTATTCTAGAAATCCTATTCAGCACAGAACAAACATTTCATATAGAACCTATTGACGAACGGAAATTTTTTACACAAGTTTCTTGGTTCCAAAAACAGCCCTTTAAAATCATCATTCAATTTCATTATTTCCTAAAACAAAAGTTCTAGGCCTTTAGAAAGTCAATAGGTAAACAGATCTATTAATACCTACCTATAGCTGGTGAAAGCTAGTCACCTGTCTTCCGAGCCCGGTAGGCTGACCTTTCAGGTGTCGTGATAAATTGATTCTTTTGTTATAGGTACGGCCGATCAGGGGACTACAGCGGTGGCCGTGTTGTGGATTGGCCGTTGGTTAATTTTTATTGAAGTCTTAAAAAAAGAGATTCTTAATTCTGCGTATATTTATGTTAATGGGGTCGTTTAATATAACTTTATTAGTTGCATACATTTGAGGCATAGGTATCCATTATGGTATTAGATATCAAAGTAATTAAGAACTTCTGGAAAATTATGAAGTAGTGGTTAAACATAGTCAACATGGATCCTTTATTTTTTTATATAAGTGTTATGTAGGTATTATATTCTTAAATTCTGTCACTAAATTAAAGCATCACAACTTTGGCTCTAGTATTTTGACATTACGTTCCGAGAACACGGTAGGATTCATAGTTGCACTTTTTTTTTAATTACTTCACCATGCCAAGATCGTATAACCGCACTGTACCAAACCGATCGTCGCAATTCTTTAGCACAGAAGACTGATTATTTCTAAAGAGCAACAACAATGGCTGCACAAAAGTAGTGCTCGAACCTAGTTCAGATAACAGCTAGTCGTGAATTGTGGGGTTTTTATCGAGAACTACAATTGTTGCCGTTTTCAAAAAGATTAGGGGGTCACGTCGTAGGTACGTATTTATAAAATCCCGTGAGCACACCTTTGATCGCGATAAAAAGGCCGCTAAACAATGAAAGTAGTTCCCGAGATTAGCGCGTTCAAGCAAACAAACTCTTTAGTTTTTTGAAATACAGTCGACTCTCGTGAATTCGAAACTCGAGGGACTCTTAAAATATTACGAATTATCGAGTTTTTGAAATATTAAATGGTTCGAAATTTGTCAGAGAAAATAAATAAAACTTCGAATTATTAAGTGTTGATCAATTATTATTTGTTAACTGCTATTTTATAACAATGACAAAAGTTTAAAGACACATTTGTGTGCATGCCATACATGTATTCATAATGTGAATTAATTAATATTTCGAAACAGCCCCCGTCATACTGCTTCAAAACAGATTGCTGCTACTCAGACTGCTCTCTGACTCTGACTTACAATCTTTCCACCTCTTCCTCTCTGCAACTTTGAATTCTCGAATGTTGGACGACTAAGAATTCGAATTAACGCGTCGTTTTGTTATATAGCAATGCTTAATTCGTTCGAATTACCAAGTGCAACAAAATGTATTGATTTAGTTCGAAATATAAAGAGATTTTGTAGGGAACTCGTGATAACTTTGAATTAACGAGAGGTTCGAAATATCGCAGGTTTGAATTAACAAGAGTCGACTGTATTAAGTATAGATTCGTAGATATACTAGTTTCTATAAGCACAGGTCTAACAAAACAACTTGTTTATATCATAAGTTTGGTTTTATTCAACCAAGAAAACCTACCATTTTAGTTATAAGCTTATGCCATTTTAAAGATAAAACAAACTTATTTAAGCCGAATTATATAAATTAAATAAAAAATAGAAATCGTCTTAAAACCAGCAATAAATATTTCTTTACAAATTAACGCTTATCGCGCCCACACAATAATAGAATTATATAAAAGCCTACTACTGTTTATAGCCCTTATATAAAATAGCGGGGATCAATAAAAACCTAGCGAGAATACGTCGATAGCAATAGCCATGGCAATAAACTCTATACATTGTCTAATGGCCAATTATACCATAAACATTCTGTAGAACCAACAAAGTATTGAGATTACTTTACGACTTTCTATCTGGATATGGAGCATGAACAAATGGAGTGTTCATTTGGGCAGGTCACTTTGGTGTCACTTGGGTTGTGCGAGATTGAAGAATGTCTCCAATGTTTTTTCTGTTTTAAGAATTTTGATAAAGATAAAGATATTGTCTGGCAAATAAATGACAGTTTTGCTGATTGGAATTACGATAGACGGGAAATAGCTAATTTGCGTTGCTTTTTTCGTCATTCTAATGTCAATGTGATGTGTATTTCAGAAGGAACCCAATTTTATGAATGATCGTTGCGTATGCATTGTCTTTGCATTTGTATAGGCTCAGCACGGTTATAAGGCCAGTAACACACCCACCGAGTTTAAATATGGCTAGATGACATTGACGGATTTCCGAAAAAACAAAATACGTACCATTTTTTTGTTGAAATGGGTTGAGAATCATTAGCATAATTACGTCCTTGATTATTGCATGGATGCAAATCAACAGCTTGTATTACAAAATCATCTAAGTGATTAATATACTTTTGAACTAGGTCCCAGCTGTAGTGATTATGTCAAGTTGAAACGATATCTTGCTGTAGTGAACACTCTGTTTTGTATTGCTCTGTGGCTAATACAACCTTTTAGCGACTGAATAGATTTTATAGCTTGTATTGAAAGGCGAATAAATTATGATTCGAGTGTGTGTTTTATTATGAGTTATGAGGCTTTTGTGATTTAAGTTATCACTCATTAATGCTTCAGTATAAATAATCCAAGAGATTAGATAAATAAAAGGCATTTCAGAGTAGAAATATTGTTATTTTGTTATTATAATTTTCTTTTGTAAAAATATCCGAAATGAGGGCCGTTTTAAATGAAAATTGGCAATATATGGGCAAAACCATTGTTACCGCGATATTTTTACTCTGTGACACTTTCCTTATATAATTATTGTCTATTCCTCAAAACAGTTCCGTGTTCTCTATTCAAACAGAGAATAGGCCGAACGTGTTTTGAGTAACGGACTCATTGCAAGGAATTGATACACATGTGGTACAATGTTCGCTCTTTAAGCTCAATATTGTCACGCTAATATAGGCCTTATTTTGTTAATAGTAAGGGTGAAAATGGTTTTCATTTTAGAGGTGTAGTTTCAAGGGTAGTTAGTTTGATGTTGAGGGCTGTTATCGTTCTCATGGGAGCTATTATTTCATGTTAAATTAAGTTTTCTAATAAAGGGTTTTAGTGTTCATTTTATTTGTAGAACGATTTTTGAAGCCAGTAGATTAGTCAATAATAAAAAAAGTGTAGTGTAATCAATGTAAGTGGTTTGTAATGTACGAACCGGAATATTATTCATCGTCATCATCACCATGGGGCATTATTGCACAGAAAATATTCAATTTTGAATAGCATGAAAATAATGAATAGAACGCTTGTAGTGAAAAGAAAATCCTTAGTAACAATCCAGTTTTTCAATCTCAGACAAAAGCACCAAAGAGGTCTTAATAAAGAACATTTCTCCCAAACCAACCCAACCTTAACCTTCAAGCTTCTAAAATACAAAAAAAAATCCCAACTTCAAATATGGAACCCGAACACGTACGACTCCACAATGAGGTTTTATAACCTCCTTCGTAAACGCTCTGAATGCTAGAACGGTTTATATGCTGAACCGTAAAGCCCAAACACTTAGAGGTCCCTGTTATCTCGGCATCTAGCATATTGTGCGTTTCGGCGGCTTGTTACGATGTCTAAAGTACTCGTGGAATGTACGGCCCGATATTTTGTGCGGTTACGCGGTTAGGTTATTATTGCTTGGAAGGAAAAGTGACTGGTGAAATTAAATTTTATTTCTTAAAAACTGCAGTATTAAGGCTTAAAAATAGACCGCAGTTTTGGGGTACCTACGGAGACTTAGGTTTACGAGAGGCACGTAATCGAGGAGGAAAATAAGTGTTCATGAATGATTATTACATCTTTGCAAATAGTAAAAATATATTGGTGTAAATATGTAATGTGTGATGATGAAGAAAAAACAATTTGCGAATGATGGCAAGTTATCCGTAAATATTAAAACAATCACAGTTACGCGATACTTATTCAAACACACAACTGCAAAACAAGACAGGTTGACATGACAAAATCCTTGTTCCCGCTGCTAAAACCACAATATGGTCCCGTACATTCCACCTGATGCTCTTCCTGCAATAAAATTTGCATAACTACGCTCCCTGGCACGGGAGCGACGTCTTATTAAATTTCCAACCCCTCCGAAAGTCATTAATGGTTTGTATTTAACCACCTACCAGTGTTATCTAGCGATAAATCATAAGGTATCAAGTGTAATGGTCGTGCGTGGCTGGCGATGACTTTTATTGCTCCTTCAAGATGCCAGTAATCCGCGGGTGTTGGGTTTCTCGACGCGCTCGGATTACCCCTAATCTTTTGTTTATACGTATACTTTTTCCAGAAAATATTATGATATTAACGTGGCTAATTCGTCGCGGTTTTTTTATTCAGGAGGCAATATATTACTGTTTGTTGCTAAGGTTATTTAAATGAGATTCTTTTGCACAAAGTGATGGATTGTTTTCGCTTCTCTTATAAGAATACTTTGGAGCGAGAAATGTAATAAAAGCGTGGGGCCGAAATCATTCTCATACATTCTGAATATTTCGTTTAATTTATCTCTTACATTTAATTTATTTGCCTTACGCTCCAAAACGAATATAAGCACTAAACGTTCAAACTTAATAAATTCGAATATTCATTTTACTAACGCAGCCAAAGTACTCGCGACACACGACACTAATAATCCCCGTAATTACCCAAACAATGCGTTTAACTGATTAACATGATTCAAAGTGTAAATCTACACTCAAATAACGCTGGCTTGTGATTGCATGTGTCACGAACATCAACCAGACCAGAGATAATAAACGACCAGACATCATTTAGTGTCACATTACACTGTCCGAACAAAATTGACATTCATTAGCATACCTCGGTTCCAACATGTCACCAATTGTGGCTCTTTATTGTTTCACTATATTCGGCACAAGTTTAATATCAGCGACGGCTGTCAAGTGGCTCCCAAACTCAAGCTTCAAGTTACCAGAGAACTACAAAGGCGGAAAACTTCCTTGCTCAAAACAAACAGTGGTGTTCCCTGAAGTTATAGCCGGTTCCGTCAAAATTGCGCCGGGCACTGAAGTTCATGGATTTATCTTACCAGAAGATGGCGAATTGGTTTTAGATGGGAATATAAGCTTTGGAGCGAATCCTGATGATACAAACTGCACAGAAGGGAACGCGTATTACTTGGATAAAAGACGCTCTTCCTGGAATCAAGCTGATGTCTGGAGTTCGCCGAAGTTCAATGAAGCTACTCCCGACTCAGACAGAGTACCTTGCTTCAATGATGAAGTAGAATTTCCGGAAAATTCCAGATTCACACTGAAGCTGCCGGATAAAACACAGTATGTGAAGAGTATCAAAATTGGTGGAGTTCGGTATTCTACCACTAGGTCTTTTATCTCTCGCATCTTGACGCAATCCAGCTCTGACACGCAACAATTTGTATTGAATGATTTTATAAGCGCGGGTGTTCTGATCGGTGAGGGGTCGGGGTCGCATTATTCTCAGTTTGGAAGTCCATGCCAACAATATCCTATGGAAATTGAGTGTTCTGCCAAGTTTTGTCCGAAGCCTGCGTGTTCACACCCTGTCAAGCCTCTGGGATTCTGTTGTGAAATTTGTGGTGGCTACATATTGTTTGATGCAGATGAACAATTTGAAATGGAAAAACTAGACAAACTTGTCGAAAGTACTGTGAATGGTTACGGAAAAGACTCCATCGTATATTATATCGGTTTATCTCCAGAAATTCCATACAGAAGAATTCAGTTAGTGGTGGTTGACAAAGGTGAATATGTAGGGTCTAGTGCGGAGATCATCAATTCTATTAGTTACACGTTGCAAGACCAGTGGGTTAAGGGACGTAAGGTAGCTCAGATAAGCGGCAGTCCTTTGAGCCAATCAGGTTTGGGTGCCAAAATCTTTGTGTCGATGTTCTTCGCAGTGGTTTTAACTTTGGGGGGATTGTACGCGTATTATTATCAAATTCCGGAGTTGAGAGTCTCTAGAGTACCGAGATATATGGGTGGCAGTATATTCTCGAGGTTCCAGAGGAGATCAGATAGTGTGGTGAGTCTGACGAGAAGAGATTCAGTGATCAGTGCCAGAAGTAACACAGCTTTTAGAAATCCTTTGTATAATTCGAAAAGGGGGCGTGTGTTAGTGGCCGAGTCTGCCGTAGAGGAATGATAAGCATATTATAGATGTCGACATATTTAAGTTTTGTTGAAATATTAGTTTAGCGTACATAATAAATGTTATTCAGAATTTACAAGAACTGTCAATTAAATAAAAAAGTCTGTAAAGAAACAAATGAATAATACTTATTTGATTTTAGTTTGAAAAAAGTAAATATTTTGTATGCAATGTATTTGTGTCTATTGAGTCTTTATGTAACATGTGTATATTCACAACTTCCTACTCAGATGAAACTGTAGTTAACAATGTAGTATTGTCAATAATATCGATCGATGCATTGATTGTAAAACCGATACCGTGACTATACACTAAACATAAGTACCACGACAAAGGGGCACTAGATTTAATGTCTTACCTATAAAACATTAATATCCCCTGGCTATATTTTATAGTGTCTATTGACTTGGCACTAACTCTCCGATTATAGGCTCTTAGCATTTTTATGACTTCCGTATCACCACTAATATATTCTTAGTACGTGCAATTACCTTAAGTAAATAGGTTTAGGAACTGGTAGATAAGGATTTATATGTAGCATTAAAATATTTTCCAAAATTCTTATTTTTATTTATTTCGAAAGCACCCAATTCCTAGACAAATGAAGCAGTTACTAGATAACACATAGTTACTACTATTAATGCAAACAATGTATGTATAAATGTTTTCTTTCGCAAGCTACCAAAAACTACCTAATGGATTTTGATGAAACTTGAACGGTAACATAGCTCAAACAACAGCTGTTGCTGTTACACATTAGGCTACTTTTCATCAAACACCGTAAGAAGTTTTTCTCAAGGAGCCAGCAAAATCGCTCGCAGACTCCAGTACACTATATACCGATCAAATAAAATGTGTTCTAATTACATGTACTTAATGATGGCGCAGTGAATCACACCACCAGCTCAGTGGGGCGTCTCCGTATATATCACGTCGTCGACAACGGTAGGTATTATGTTGCGTGCATGATTTATACCTCTAGTGTTCACTGGAGTGGAACTTCTACTTATATAGCTTAGGTTTGGATGGGTGACGCTTGGACTTCGATTTTGGGGTTGCGGTATACTGAACGAAGTATGGAAAGTAATTTTAGGTGGTTTCAGAACATTTGTGATCGATATGATGGTAGGATTGCACCCTATAGTATGGGATTTACACAGGACAGTAGAAAGGGTGTAAGTATTGTGAGAAAGCCTCTGTAGAAAAGTCTATATAAACGGGAAGGGTGTAAGATTACATAGTCCATAGTTAGGCAACAGTCTACTTAATCAAAGATTTTAAATCAGAAATGGCAAGTACCTAATTTAGTAGACAAGTAATGGCATCAAAAGTTTTGACCATACACACGCGCCACACAAAAATATCTTCAACCAACCTCAAGAAAACTTTGAAAGGAAAAAAAATACGTACCTAACTACCTAAACCACAGAGAATATTAGCGGTATCATTTCAGTGCCATTCAAGGAGGCGCCATTAACTGCGCTCGTCAAAGGGTTACGAAACTGAGCTGTACTTTGTTCGTCTTTTGTTCACAATCAATAGTATCAAGTTGCATCAAACTGCTCAAAGACGACTGTCATGGTGGATCGTTAATCATTTCCTTTTCGTGCGACGAAATGTTGAAAGGGCGACTTGCTTTGGAGGTTGGGGGTATTTCGTATCAGGTGGGTTTTGGTCGTGATTTAATTGTAGTGGTTATATTTGAGAGTGTATAGGAAATTAAAATATTAAAGTCATTACCATTATATTAGCCGCAGGATGTCCACTGTCCACTGTGGTGACTTGCGCAAGGCGGCTGGCAGGAGCTGGATGCGAGAAGCCGAAAATCGATCTCAGTGGCGTGCACTTGGAGATTCCTATGTCCAGCAATGGACTGCGGTAGGCTGATGATGTCCACTGCTAATAATGAATGCTTCCCCATTGATTAAAAAAATCACGAATCCGTAACTACATATAGGTACTTATTTCTTTTCATTTGAGCCCTGTCATTTATTCAAAAATAGGTTGGTAGGTAGTATTTTGCAGATGATTTGTATATGAAAGATTAGTACTTACCCTTAAACTTAACTCTAAAGGGGGTAATTGTTATACCCTGTGATTCCTACTTATTTATTTATTTTATACTGAAATATACTATGACAATAAAACGGGAAACACTCGCCCGATATAAAATAAAAACAGCAAAATCGATTGCACAATCGAGTTCTCGATACCAAACACAATTACCACGCTTCTCAATTAATCGTGAGCTTCCATTGTTTTTCCACAGCCTTACCTATTGGCTTACGTGTCATCAGCAGAACATGTGACAATCGAATAAATATCGAATGCGTTTGACACGATGAATAGAGGGCATGGAGAACAAAATGAGAAGCGGAGGTGCCATTATGGAAAATCTCCTAACTAAGTAAAGTTACTGTTTCCATACTTGTAGGCCTTCTTTGGAAACCGCCCAAGTTTCGTAATGCCAAAAGTCGTAGATAAATGTCTCAAAGAATCCGAACGCCTCGTTAGTTCACTCATGTCTGATATTTTTGATCACACTTACCGTACATATTTGACCTATAGAAGAAGGCACCTGGCTTTATGGCATCTCCGCTCATCTTTCCTTGTTCCGTGATACAAAGGGAATCGGATTTATTATCCGATACCCTGTAATTGGGGCACAACGATAAATTATGAATTGAACACACGTGAAATAGAAAAGATGAGTACAATGGTAAAATATATTTTTTGTGGTTTATTGAAATTATTGACGTGAAAGGGTTTTGTTTGTACAAACGACGGATAGTTAATAGAAATAATGAATCGATTCTTTTTTATTATATTCTTGTCAGAACCACATCAATCTTGTCTTCTCCATAGGATGCTATTCATGTCATTTATTATCTTCAAATTGTAAACTAAATATTTAATTTATTGTAAACTTAATATTTCTTTGTGATGTAAATAAAATACCATAGCGAAATAAGTTATACATAGGCTTTGACTAATATCATTATATTTGTATTTTGGTAAGATGACCAGACATTTCACATTCACTTTTTGTAAGTCCATCCTTACATTGTCTCCAAGACCAACTAGTATCAATTCCTGATGTCCATCGTAAACGTCAGTTCAGCTATAAAACTGTGTACTAAAACTATTTCTGAGTAGTAGCCCTAAAAACACATATATCAAAAGAGAGCGCAGGGTTGTGCCTGAACGCTTATAAATCAGGGTTGGCGATAACTCATGAGAATCAATTGGTATTTTGGTGTCGTCGAGGAAAGTTTGTGCTGAGAATTCGATGGCTAGATTTAGTGATCGGGGTGTGATTGCAGATTTTAGGGGTAATGGGTGAATAACATGTTAGTTTGTAGTAGAGATATATAATGTTGTTATTGCGAGGTAGCTGTAAACATCAGAAATATATTTTTATTTTTAAAACCCAGGATAACTAGATATTAGATATATTGTTGAAATCTCTCGATGTTTTTATGATATGGCAAGTATGATATACTTATTAGGTATCTGTAAACGTCCTACCTACTCGTAGTTCAATAGTTGGGAAAACTTCAATGTTGGTAAGTATAGTTTTTCCTGTTTTCTTTTCCTATTATTTCCAAATTCATCAGGATTGCATCATGACATACTGCGATACCCCATTTACTCAATATTACAATCATAAAACTCACCCTCATTCGTATGCATCAAAACCTTTAAAAATGCCTTAAAAAACAATAAAAATGTGCGCTTAAAAATTTTCCCCATCTTTTGTGTTCGCGACAGCCCTGTCATAAATCTCATGGCATGTTTGTCAAGCATGGAACGCGCACGGGCCCACATTCACCATGCGCCATGGGAAAAAGAACCTTATGATCAGTGGCACTTACTACTTTTACCAAATGCACATCATACAAGTATGCTTAGATTACTTAAACATAATGTCCTTAGTGCTAATGTCTATAAGGTGCATTTTCGCATGGATAGTAATGTATAGTAGTGGAACGCTCTTCACAGTATTTTGTGATTTTTCGACGCGCTTTTGTTTCGTGTAAGTGAGGGTAAAATGAGCTGTTTCATTAAAATATGCAAAAGGTGGTGAAGGTTTTAGCATGTTTTAGCTTATGCTTGTTATGTGCGGTAATAGTTCGGAAAAATAATGAGGGCATCGCTGTTTTAAAAAGCAACAAACTAGATTTATTTTGTGCCACTGTATGTATTTGACCATACCCAAAGGGTAAAACGGGACCCTATTGTTTTCGCTCCTCTGTCCGTCAGTCCATCCGTCCGTCTGTCACCGGGCTGTATCTCGGAAACTGTGATAGTTAGAGAGTTGAAATTTTCACACATGATGTATTTCTCTTGCCGCTATAACAACAAATACTGAAAATGAGAATAAAATAAATATTTTGGGGGGCTTCTATACAACAAACGTGATTTTTTTGCTCATTTTATAAATAGCGGTACGGAACCCTTCGTGCACGAGTCCGACTCGCAATTGACCGGTTTTTTACATGTGTAGTCACAATTTTTGTAGGAACCCCACATGGATAAACGCGATCATTCCAAAACGATACGTTATCACTCGACTTCTTGTACACTTAAAATATAGAAAGAATATAATTTGAGATTGCATTTTCTTATCAAGCACTAATTCCAAGCAAACCAAATTTAATTATCGTACTCTTCACCACAAAAAGCGAATCTAACACTCACACTTAAGGTCCAAAATCGCTCATCAGATGGAAAATCTTCAAGAAAATACATCACTTTTCAATCCAGCCAGTGTGCTGTGGCAACACGAAACTATTCCATTCACTATATAAGAGTACATACACTGCAGACTAAAAAGTCGGCCAACTATTGCCCTGGTAGTTGAAAAAAAAAATTTTTTAAACTCAATCGAAGTATTTATGTATGTATTTTTTTGTATGGAAAAGGTAAAGGAAAACATCTCGAGGAAACCTGGACTATAAAGTCTGAAATCATCAACCCGCATTGAGCAAGCGTGGTGATTAACGCTCAATCCTTGTACTTGTGAGAGGAGGCCTGTGCCCAGCAGTGAGACGATAAAAAGGCTGTAACAATCTGTTTTGTATGTATATTTGCTTGTATGTTTTGTGTTCTATATGCGTCATAACATAATCGCGAATAAATGATTTGAATTTGTATTTAGTCAGGCTGATACCTGGTCGTTTTACGTGTGTACTTCCATTCATCTTCATACTGATTTATGAGCCCAAACCAACTATCGGCCGACTAAAAGTTTGTAGTGTGTTCGTAGAATAAGGGGTCCGTAATTCGATTACTGTTCGTCTCATTTCTCCCGAGATGTCGTGATTCGCCATAATTCGGGAATGCATGCAATTCAATGGGAATTTAAGTGGATTAAGATGTATGGGAGCGCCTTTGTTTGTTTAGGAAACTATGGGTGCAGAAATTGACGTTTCAATTTAGCAAGTGTTTAGTGATTTGGTTAGGTTGACGTTACGTTAATGTATGGGTTGTGAATAGTAAATTGTAGTGTTTACTTAATAGATAAATGAAGTCTGACTGCAATTGCTCAAGAAAGGTACGTAAAGAATGTAACTTTTAAGATGACTGCAGATAGAAGGGACTGGAAGATGAAAACTTGGTGCGATAAATAAAACTCAGATAAAGGCAGGAGGATGATAATGATGATGATAGAGAAAGACATTATGCAACCTCATATTATTATATTGTAGTATAGAAAATAATATTTGACATGGATGTCAGATGAATTTGCCATGATTTTCCATCTGTAAGTGAAAATGAGTTTTTTATTCGCATTTAGAGTAGAGAAGGGCCATTTTTTAAATTTAACTAAATACCAAAAAAAAACTTACCTTCTACCAACACAGTCCTAGAAATAAACAAGAGAATGACGTAGAATCGTTATCAAATATCATGGTCGTGGTGGGCGAAGCGGCGCCCAGAATTGATGTCGCCAATTAATTCTCGACGCGTTAGGTGGCGTTACCGAGTGAGGACTTACAATGGATACTGGTCTTAGTCTGTCTAGACCGGGGTTTGATTCATAATTTCTGGTCTAAATGCTGGGGAGGTTTGGGCGGTTGGTTGTGGTGTTCAGGTAGAAAGGAATAATTCGTTGCATGATTGCTGTAGATTTTAATAATGCAAGATACATTCATCATCTGCAGCCATTTTAGGGCACAGGTCTCTTTTTATACAGGAAAGAAATGGCGTTAATCACCATGCTTATTCAAGGCTTGGTAGATGCTTATTGCAAGGATTAAAAATTAATTTAATGATTCAAATCCTCTAAACCTCATTTTCGGGAACATAAACAGAGCCTTTCCAAACTGCTGCGTTTATGAACAGTATCTTAAAATGTTTTAATCTGTTACGGAACTTTGAAACTTGCTGGACAAAGCCCTGTTTAGTTAAACATATGAAACTCTATGACACATGAACTCTTCTGTATCGAATTCGCCTGTCCTCAAATTAGGCTAAGAGCGCCTTTTGTGTATTTTTGTACATAGCCCGTACATTAGACAGCCATTGTGCCTCGTTTAATAAGGCGAGTGCGCTTTCCACTTGCCTTATACGGTGCCGTCGCACAAACGAGGTTAATTCACACGATCTGAGCAAGAATGGACGTTAGAACTTAGAAATAATGGACGTGGTATTTAGCGGGTTTAATGTTATGTAGATCGTTATCAGCAAGATGGATAGTTCTTCGGTACGAGCTATGTGTTTTCACGGGATATTTATGTCATATTGGCACGAAGTTATTTAATAGAAACGGCTGATAAATCTACAGGAAGTTTTTACTCGTATAACACGTTGTTCACTTAGTAATATCGTATAGTTTAATAGCAGAATAAAATCAAGGCACGTTATATTTGTTACAGTGTTCGTTATATTCCCTTTCTCCATATTAATATTTCGTGTTGCAATAAAATTCATAAACATTACCGACTCCGCAACTTCGTAGTACAACAATACTAAATTATCTCGACTCGACACACCCGCGTTAATTTTTTTGTTTGTCCAAATGACCGAGCCATGTTGCTTCCGCTCACTAGCCCGATTACTGGCCGCCAGTACTGATTGTGATTACTCGCCGAAAAGGGCAGTGTAAACACAGCATGTACGATAATTTAAATGAATGAGTTTGTGATTATGAGGTTTTAATGGAGTCTGCGGGCTTGTGGCTGTCGTCGGTATTCGTGTATGTTTTATACGGTGCAGTATTTTATATGGAATTGATTTATAGTTTTACTCGGCTGTTTTTGATTGTAATTGAAGTTCAAAAGAAAATATTTCTTTTTAAAGGACAATATCGACAGAACTGGGACCAATATTTTACTTTCCTATTATTGAGATTAAAATTCGATTGATTATTATTTGTCAGTGCTCGTTGTTTAATCCTATCAAAAAGTTACCACAGTAGGCCGGTACCTAACTTGTTCTATATTTTAAGCCTATACCTACATACTACCGCCGATTTGATACAAGCTATCATCCAGTATAATCCGAAAAGCCTCCTTTATCCCCAAAATACCTCAACAGAAAAAAAACCGAAGTATTAATATTCGATAGAAAATCGTTGAAACCTCACATACTCCCACATCGTAATACAAAAATCCTCTTGCCGTTTAAAGCAAGCCCCTCGCGACACCGGCGACAGATGTTCGAGTGGCACTCGTCTGGAGTGCCCTTAACAACTGCGGTCGCTCTCTACAATGCGTGCGCTGATTACCGCTGCGTGCGTGTGAATGCGCCTTTACGATTCTAAAGAGGTTTTAACTTTTTTGCTACTGTATTTTAAGTATGGGGAGATTTTATTTGCGGAAAATTGTAGGTGTATGTAGGGGTGCCGAGTGAGGAATGATGTGTTTCAGTTGGCAGGTAAATGTTGCTGTAGATGGATATTTTCAGGATACGATAATATGGCTTTATGTAATTTTGATACTAAGAAAGTTGAGACCTGTGAAACCAAGGTAGTTTGTTTGTTTTTTAAACATGGGGTGAACTGCAAATGTATTAGAAGCCTGGCACATATCACCATACAGTACTATTTATAATTTTATTCATCACAGCTCAATGCATAAGTTACGTAAAGAAAAATAATAAGTTGACATCAATACATCTCTATGACTGCTTACCTTTGCTTTCCTTTACCATACTGAAGACAGACACACATTTAGCGTTATTCCTACTTATACTTACATAGGTAAACTACACTTTTGACCTTTATCTACTCTACAGAAGGCAGACACACACACAATATACCTATTACCTATACATAGGTACCCTACACTATACCTTTAGTCCATACAATTACACCTTTCCCCCAAAAAGTACCCACCTACGTAGGCTACTATTACCCATTTTTCGTCCATTTCATTAGTGCAAGCACTTACGAAGTGGCTAATTTATTTTTATTGTCCGTAGTCTTTGAGCAGTAAAGTTACCTTTGCGCGATTTATTTGGGCGGGCACAACCTTTGGTATAAATAAAGAGGAAATGTATGGGTAAAGGGGACTATTGATTCGGAATCTTGCTTTGAAATTCGGTACGCTGAGATAGGTGAGTTTGTGTCTTTTTGATGCTTTTTAAAGTTAGTTTTTAGTGGGGGTTTATAAGTTTTCAATGTTGAATTGGTATTAAATGGTAAAGAAAGGAGCTAGTAAATATTTTGGTCTTTTAAGGAAACTGTCTGGTGTTGTAAGGAAAGATTCTCAATCATATCTCAATCGTATTATTTTCAGAACATTCAATAGATAGTCGTTTGTACAATTATTGATTTAACAATTTATCTATATATATTGATTTAATATATTTCTTATTATCGTATTTTGTAGTCCAATAAGACAAAGCATGATTAAATTGGCAAGAAAAACGACTAAGAAAATAATTCAGAGTCACCTTTTCATCTCCATCTTCGTAAGTCCACCATAATTCTCACTTAGCACAAAACAATAATAAATCCGTACAAATGATAGATGTTAATCTGTGTAAATCACCCGGTGGCCGTTACTCCTAGTAATTGGCTGCCGTGAATTATGGAAATCTCTATTACTTGTGTACAATTTACATAAGTATGATTTGTATGGCTACTCACACAGTGTCGTGGTGAAATTCATGTTATTCGGTAGTTGGAGAAATGGTGACTTTTTGTGATAAAATGTTTGTAAAGGTGAGACTAATATTGTCGGTTTGATGCGATCGTCTTTTTTTTCTTGAGTATTTTGTTTTACGAATGGAATTCAATCCCAAACTTTTAAATTCTGTTACCAATTTGTATCTTTAGAAATTCATTGACAATTCCTAATCTTAAGAACGTATTTCAATTTTAACATACAGAAATCACCTGAACACCTAAAACCAATCTTTTCTCAATTCCAGAATCATCGGCGAGATCGAAAAAAAATCCATTACGCGTTCATAACACGGAAAACATTGTACATAAAACTCGAAGAGAATGTATTAGCAACTCAAAAAGCAATTTTCCAACATTATTAACGTCGGGAGTTCGATAAGAATGTTCAGTTCGGAAACCAAGATCTAAATTCGCCGATTGCCTACAAAGCCACCTTACGCGTACCTTATTACATCACAAGAATTTTAACGAGAACCTAACTTGTTTACAAATTGAATTTTCCGAACGCAACAGCTTGCTGGCCTTTATATATTAAGTTTATCTAAAAGTTCGATGATTTTGTTGGAATAAAGTAATTTTATTAAGAGAGGGATGTTTTAACTTGTTATCCAATTTAGTGGTATTTTGTTTATGTTAATAGCTCCGGTTGAATGCCTCGTGAGTTTTGAGGGAATTTGATAAAACGTTAACTTGTAGCACTCAATTATATCGGGAAGTTTGAATGGTCGAAATAATTGGCATTTAAGTGTATTGGCCTGGTTCCGTTATAAGTTTTCGCTTACAGAAAACTTGTTGTAAACTTCGGTAGGAGGAATGTAATGTGGTTCTTAAGTCTATTATAATCCGATCTGAATAACAGTAAAATGTTTGCTAAGAAATATTTCTTGCCAGGTGGATTAATCAAGAACTAGTTTTGTACATGTATTGAAACCTTTCATTTATAAGACGATGACTGTATGTAGCTACTGAATTATCTTGTCTTGTGTGCACGTAAATTGAAACACCTAGTCTTTACATACAAAAATTAATATTACTTTAAAAATGCCATAAAAAGTATTAGATAAATAAAACACACCTTTAGTACCATCAAGTTGTAAAGTGATCTCTTGTACAATTCATTACACCACATCGCATTTACCTGTAACAATAAAAAAACAAATTAATTCCCTAATAATCTATTTCTACAATGTACACACTATACATATATACAAACTTAAACTACTTATCTTTAAACAAAACTAAAAATAAAATACTATATACAAAATATATATAAACATAAAATATAAAAGAGCATCGATCAGGCGTCGAAGTATTCCTCCGCATCACTGTCCTCCGGAAACGTGCCCAGAAGACTGGCTGCATTGCCACTAGGGAATGCAATCCCGACTCGAGATTGCAAATTCGGGATCCCGCGGGATTAGAAATATCAATCCCGCGGGATCCCGGAATTTTCGGGATCCCGTCTAATTTAAAAAAAAATTGAATTCAGATGACTGAAAAAGCTGTATGTCTGATAACTGCTTGTTTGTGATAGTGAGGTTAATGAAAATAACATATTACTCGAAAGAAAATAAAAACCTTTATTCTTTAATCTTACCAACTAAATAATAATCAGGTTGTAAGGAAATTAACGTAGGTAAATTAGGTAATCAAAACAATAAGCTTATTTCAAGGGAATTAGTAAAAAGAGTGATTTTGAAAATGACTCCTTAAAAAACAAAGGGTATTAATAGTTTCATCTGCTAAACGGCATCTAATGTCCGTTGCAATGTACCCCGCTGCTGAGAATGCCCTCTCCGACTCAACGCTGGTTGGCAACAGCGTGGCGAAGCAATTATATGCAAACTGCAAAAATCGCCCCCTTGTTCCTCCACACTCAAGCAAATCCATTTCTTTTTTAATGGTAGATTCTAATTTGTCTAAGCTCGTGGACGTATATACAGGTGCAAAAGGACTTGGTTGTGTGTGTGTTGCGTCACTGACCACTGCCGCCCAATCCCGTCAATCTCGAACGGGATCTCGTCATATGATGCGTTGGGATTGATCCCGAAAAATTACACGAGATCTCGCGAGATCGGGATCCCGCGGGATCGGGATTGCATTCCCTAATTGCCACGTTGAATGGCAATGCTAATTCTTTGTCCGAAGAATAAGCCAGCCCTCTGGTCACGCGAAGCGTCGACAAGCCTTTTCGCGATGTCCTTATAAATTCCCTAATATCCCTCTTAAAACACAATATTACAAGCATTCGTAGTGTAAAATCATTATTAGGAACAAAATTACAACAGCATTCATTGGGTGACTGTAATTATATCCTCTTCAACCATTATAGGGCAAAATTACTCCCGAGAAAGTGTTGCCTTGTATGGAGGGACTTTCTCGAAGCTATGTGGTAGCAGAAGTGGGAATTTGGAGTTTTGGTGTAGTTTCTATTTTTTTTTTTAATTTTGTGAAGTTATGTTTTGAATTTTTATTTTTATTTAAGAAAGTTGCTGTAAGTTGTATGTAACTTTTTTGACTGTATTTTTTTCCCAATATTTAGATAATTTAATAGGTATATTTTATACCACTTCATGGACCCAAAAAGGGTGCTCTGAAATCTTGATAAATGTGTTAGGTACCTATTTAAACTTGATATATTTTTTCAGTCTTATAACACTCAAAACATAACCGAAAGCACACATACGAAACACTATTTATTTCACAGTGATATTTATTCATTTTTCCCTTTCTCTAAAAAAAATTACCAAACAATCCAATTTGCTACCTTACCAACAACAGCCGAACATCGACACGTAATCCTAATTTGGTATCCAATCTACCCATTGATTCATGGCTACCATGCGTCCAACACTAACGAATACTTATGGTTAAACATTTGACATTGAACCAAATAACTCCTACTTTCTCTTTATAAGTAAGAAAAAATACTGGCATGTTGTAATGTGTGTAGAAATGTATCAAGACTTTTTTTTTTTTTCTAATTTTTGAATTGAAATAGGGGCGTTCGTTTTTCAAATCATCATTTTTATGGGATGTAAATAACTCAGAATAAATTGATATTCTTATTTCTAAATAATGCGCTTGCTAGTCCGTGGTCTCCACTCCAGCACTTTTCGGCTCCATCGGCCATCCGCTCTGCGAGCAATATGGCCTGCCCATTGCCACTTCAACATGCTAATCCGGTGGGCTATGTAGGAACTCATTCAAAAGCTTATAAAAATCTTAACGTAAAAAAGTTCATGTTTACATACAAAATTCCATTAGTAACATAATCTTTAACATCAAAACTAAGTACTCACTGCCACAAGTAGGTAGGTACATTAAACCTTCATAAAGTCCCGTCACCCCCCATAACAATTTGAAACAAATATGAGCGACAATTTGGGTGTCTATTTAAAACAATACGACGTTGTCACCCTACTATTACGGTAATCATACTATTAACACGCGGTTATGTTTCCACGACCAGGGTAAGTTTGTACGCGAAGTGAAGGAATGAGACAAAAAAGAGTTAGTTAGTCAACTAAAACCATTTCGGATACTGTTCCTATTATGTTATGTGCATCCCTAGTACTTTCTGGGTAACGAAGCTTAGATTTGAATTTTTATCAACTGTATAGAAACTCTTTGAGGTGACATTAAAGCGAAGTAGTTAAGACTGGGTAAATTGATTTATTAGTCCCCGTCATATGGAGCTCGGAATTCAAATGCGGACGCCATTGACTTTTGGAAAAGCTGTACCAAGATGATTAAAAATTAGGACTTAAGTAAGTCCATGTTGATGAAATGGATAGAATAACGTCTGTTTTAAGCACATTCATATAATATGTTTTCTTATTTATTATTATATTACGTGCATAGTGCATTAGGTGCATAAAAAATGAAATGTTTGGGGAAAATGAAAAAAAAATCTAAACATATTTTCGTGTTTTAACATGATGTCATAACATTTCCAACTACAACCCTGGTTTCTCTCAACAGGATCAAATTATACTGGTTGCTTTAGAACTCAAATGTAACCATTAGGGTCAGGTTGTCAAGCAACAACCCTTTAGCACACGTGGTTAACATTCGCTAACCTTAAGAACCTATGTTACGTGATACTCGCGTAAAATTACGCTTTTAGTAATTATTTCGCTAAGTTTTAGAAGTACGAGTGGTAATGGTTTTCGGAAGGTGTGAATTCAGTGACCTATATTTTAGATTCTTGTTTGTAGTAATGGTGTAACTGTGTCTAGGGTGTATATTCTCTTTGTCTAGCTCTGGACTATCTGTGTACCAGATACATTCAAATAAGTTCAGCAGTTTTTTGTGAAACCCCGAAATACAGACTAACAAACAACAAACAAACAAACATTGTAAAATAATTTGGTTACTTTAACAAATATTCTAAACGACATAATACATATTACTTTTATTTAGTTATGTAGACTTAAATGTCAGCCCTGCATAAAAGTGACTCTATATTGATGAAACTGAAATATAGCCAGAGTTTTGACACTGACAGATCTAATACAATTCTGATATCTATTCATTAAGCTACGATTTTTGTCTGCTCAATAAATCTTCTATCAGTTTTCAGTTACACCATTAAAACAAAAGACGCTATCACTCTCATTTCATTACTCAAGAAAAATCGCTAATGTACCAACAGACAAACTGACAGATATCGCAGATTTGACTTCAAAGCTTTCAGCGGTAAAACGCCAATCCATCAAAAACTTTTCTTCAATAAAAAGAAATAGGGGGTGGGGTGAATTTGCATGCGTCATCTAGGGGTAAGTTTCAGGGTGGGGTGTAATCAGTGAGTTGCGGTGAGTAACCTGATAGACCACTCCCCTATGTTTTGGGGGTGGTTTTAACCCTAGGTTCGCTTCAAGGCTTCAAGGAAATGGTTCATAAATCATTTGCGTTCAATGAATATTTAATAGGTTTTTTAGGATGATATAATATATTTTTGTCCGACTGCCAAGAAGAGTTATATATTTCTTGTCATATGTAATGGCTCTTTATTTATTGGTAACTAAGAAAGGTAAATTATATATTTTGTTATTAATATGTTAAAAAAGAAATACCACTTGTATGTTCGTCCTCTATGCACTCCTGTACCAATGACGATTTATTAAGATAATTTTTCATGTCAAGTTTTTATGAATTACTTGCGAAATAAAACCTGCCATTACTGCTACCATATTGATAAAAAATTCCACAACCGTCTTGCACAAAACACGCTTTTGTTTTTCATCACATCACCATCCCCAACATGTTCATTACTGTTCATTACCACAGCTGCATCTTTATCTGACAGATTCACCCCATTAACCCTGTCGCTGCGACGGCGATAAATCAAAACGTCATCAATCTACGTTCAAAAGTGCAGTGGTGATGGTGATTAAGACGACGCCACCACTCGTAGGGTTATCATGGGGAATAATTTATCGTTTGGTATCCAAGGAACTGGCTTAGCGTTTATTGTGAACTAAGAAATGTATTAATGGTTGTGAAGCACTTCGCTTTTGTTTGCTTTGTTTAATTCCTTTGGTAATGGCAGTGAACAATGTATATAGTTTTGTGTGAAGATAACCTAACTACCTAAAAAATATTTGTCAAAAAAAGTCCTCAATTTATTTAATGATTATTGCATGCTGTTCTTGAGATGCATTACTTGGTTAAAGGTAGGTAAAATGTAATGGATGTTAAACATGCTTTATCCATTCTCCCGTAAGTAATACGACGCCAACAATGTCTACCAACATTATATTATCACAAGAAAAAGGAATACCAAGGAAGGCGAATAATATTTTGACAAACACTGTATAATATGAAACAAGGAACTCCGCTCATGCGAAACGCCGTATTTCATGAAATTCACGAGGTTTTGTACTAAAACGAGCAACGAACAGGGATGAGAAAATATACCTATATCAAGTTATTATCAAGTTTATATATCCAAAATACCTGTGTATTAATTTATTTTACCATTTTTGTGCACAGAAACACACACGACAGAATGAGTACCAAAATAAAATAGTACAAAGTAATTTGAAAAGCATTAATATTTTTTGAAATACACGCGAATATGTGAAATTTTGAAATCCAACAAATGAACTAAATACCTTTTACATTCCGTGAAAAATGATTAACACTTTATGAATTGGCAATCCATTAAATTTATTATTTTAGGTCATACCAAAACAAACCAGACATTTGTTATTTACGATACATCCAACTTTTATTTTCGGATATGCAAATATCCGAATCGGAACATCGGATTGGTTTTAGATTCGTCGCTTGTCTTCTTTTTCTATTCGCGGATATTTCGAGGTGTTCCAGCGAAACACTGTTGAATTTTTTTAAACTAGAGCTACTGGCTGGAATGTCATGTTATTTGGCAAGAGTGATCGCTCTAAGCCTTTGAGGTTTTATTTACTTTTAGTGTGTTGCACTCTGTGGTTGGTTGTTTTTGCGCGCGAATATGGCATTGATTTTTGATATTGTTTCTATTTTTGAAATGGGCTGCGATGTTGTGATTGAGAGTGCCAGCTGTTTGTAATTTGGGTTGTGGACATGAAAGGGCTTTTGATGTCGGCCAAAAATCTGGTTTTCAAAAAAAATGAGTAGAAAGCTTTCAAAATCAAGATCCTGTCAGTGTCCTATCAAGATTTTCACATTTCTATTTTTCGATATTTAATAAACAGCTGCTACAAAACAAAACAAGAGAATAGAAACAAATCGTGGCCTAAACACACTCACCCACAGATAATTCAAAAATAAACGTCCAGAGACGTCCCAAAACCCGTCATTAACCGACCGAGGCTACAAAATTAAAAACCATAATTTATCTTTATTGCAGCAATGCAGGAAAAGAGAAAGAAAAAAAAAGAAAAACAGAAAAATAAAACACAACGCTTCCCTGATCTTGTTTTAATTGCCGAAAGGGAAGCGGTTGGGATGGAGTACCGAGATGGTACCAAAATGGTACCGAAATTTAATTCTGCAAATCGTTTATACTGCGGTTGTGAAAAGGGTGTAAGTGACTTTTATTCTACACTAGGTGTTGCCCATGGCTGCGCCCGCGTGTGGTGTGGATAAAACAGTATCCCATGTGACAATTATTATTAAAGTTCAGCAACCTGGATGGCAAATTTCATCAAAATCGATTCATCGACGAAATTTCACTTTTATAATATCAGACCAGTTATTTCCCAATAGGCTAGTTTCCTAAAAAATAATAATTAGTCCGTCTTGTAGATTGTCTAAAATTAAGCGATACGTATTTTTTCTTTTTTAAATTGGATCAGAACTTGTTAAGATATAGCGTGTTAAAGTTGAGTGCGACGTCACAAGTTGCTACAATTTTCAGGACACTGTGACGTAAAAACCCCCACTCCTAATTTTTGAAGTGTATTATCTTTGTCATTTTATGTTTAATTAAAAAAAGAAAAAATACGTATCCAATATTTTTTGATTATCTAAAAAGCGGACTAAATATTATTTCATTATTTCGACCCTGGACACTACCCTATTATACTTATACATATTGTTCTATGCTCAATCGCCATACAGACATACTACACACAAACAGACTAAATGTCACATTTACAAAATCAGCAAGGATGTAACAGTATTTATGCCCTTTTTGTTCCAGGCAATGTAGATGCAACCCTCTCGGGTAATTCTTGACGGTTTGAACCGACGATGAAGTATCGCTCAATGGAGGAAAATGAGGATGCATAGCATATGGTGCGGGAATTGGTTGTATTTCTGAAAGTGAAAATGTAATGGGAGGTTGGAAAAATTAAAGATTATGAAGATAAATATATTGTAGAATAATATTAACATTATAATTTTTGATGGGATTTGAACATATTAAAACGAATTTTATTAAAATGAAATAACTTTTTTCCCAAAAAAAATAATAATAAAAGCGACTTCCCTAATGTTCATACCGTAAACTGAAAGTCTCTTAAGTTTGAACAATATCATGTTGAAAACCACCTCGAATCGGTTCAACCAAACGAGAGATAGTCAAGCAGTGAGTGCTTGACTATCTCTATACATACAGGTCAAATTGAGAACCTCCTTTGTGAAGTTTTTGAAAATAGGTGCACTACATATTTGTTACACTTTTGTCTACACAGCATGCATACAAACCTACTTATTTAACAAGTATGTAATGTAATTGACTTAAAAAATTTTAGGAGAACCTAAATTTTACCCACCAACCTCAGTTTTCCTCCCACATAAACCATTGTCCAGTCCAGTAATTAAGCTAAGCTGATGTTAATTTCGCTCGTGTGAGCTTAAGTGACCTTTCATTAGAGATGATGTCCCTCGTGTGAGTAGTTCAGTGTCACTTAGACAACTTAGTGCAAGTCTTAAGAGCTTAGAGCGACTAAGTTATGTAGTATGATGTTCGTGGTTGAAATTAGGGAGTAATTGTTATGAGATTGTGACTGTTGAGGGAATAACTGGTTCCAGATAAAGACTCTTGGTTTCTTACCAACCAGATAAATGAAGAGACACAAGTAGATATTACACACACACACTTACAACACCCGAATTTAAACATTTTTGTCTCTTAGGTTAGTCAAAAGCCAGAAATTCTGACAACCAGTCTTACCAAGGAAAGTTGGGTTACCCAGGTAATTGTGCTAATCTATACTAATATTATAACGCTGAAGAGTTTGTTTGTTTGTTTGTTTGAACGCGCTAATCTCAGGAACTAGTGGTCCCATTTGAAAATTTCTTTCAGTGTTAGATAGCCCATTTATCGAGAAAGGCTATAGGCTACTTTTTATCCCGGTACGGGAAGTAGTTCCCACGGGATGCGGGTTAAACCGCTGGCAGAGGCTAGTATAGAATACTGGTTTAAAGCTGCATTCGGTAATGCTGGCAAGCGAGATAAACATAGGCGGTAACATGCTAGATATATGATGATAGAATCCAGTAAAATCGGCAAATCTTCTAGTGGAAATCTGTGTGGCGTAATTTGATTGAGAGTATTTGAAAAAAACATTGCCTAGTAATTTCCATGAAAATGTTTTCCTTAGCTATCCTAATCTCGCCACCCAACTTCTCAACACATTTCAAAAACTGAAATTCTATGTAATTTTAAAAGTCTTGATAAAATATTTTTCTCATTTTGCAAGTGACAGGTGCTAGTTTGACGTCACGTCCGGTTTTTATTCCCAAAGAGGTTAGTGTGAGCTGCATCTAAATACGAGCTGAAATATAAACCTTGGAATACAAATGTTGGTTTTAAAACTCCTCACTTGATTGGAGTTTTCCAGGAATATGCTTTGCTAGAGTTGCAATCTTTTTTGAAATTACTAGGAGCTTGATATTGCAAGTTGCTAACGTGTTTCGAAAAAAAATGGCTAAGATTTTCCTTATTGGCATTCGAATTCTGAAAACCTTTTGCTTGATGAAGCCAACCAGTTGGTTATACCAAAAGAGTCAACAGTTAAACAATGTTTTCTTCTCCAAGAACCCCCTTTGTAAATACTAAGAACACAGTACGTACGTACATTCAAGTATGTATTGAAAGGTCGTAAACACCTGACAATCTATACCTCATCATCCTCCGAGCCTTTTTCTCAACTATGTTGAGGTCGGCTTCAACTGTAACCGGATTCAGCTGAGTACCAGTGTTTTACCTGACAATCTATGCCTGCAATGTAACTATTTGCTACATCTGTTTTATGTAATGCATTTTCTCCCACTAGAGATGCACCACATACCAGATATTAAGTATAAACCAGGTACCACGTATCGGCGGGGCCACTCTTTTGTCGCCACCCCATCCATTGTCGCGGCGACAAGTGCTTTTACCTCTGAAAGGAAGACTCGTTCATATGTCGAGTATTGAGTCACTTGGAATGGGAGGAGTGACATTTTTGCTCATAATATAGCTTATTTTTTAAAGGTATTCTATTTCTGGAGTTTAAGGTTTAAACCTATCGTTGTTAAATACCATGGGCGGTGGCGTGGGCACGCGTATACGAGTGTCAAAAAACAATTGACAACTATCGCTACCATACGTTGACACCTGAAACCACTAGATATAATTTTTGCCTTACTTAAATTAAGCTAATAAAGACTCGATATGAATAAGATCGACAAGAACTTGCGTGGTAATGGTTACTTATATCTTTTATGTAATTACAACTTCATCATTCATTTTGGGTGTTTTATAAAAATACACGAGAACTTCCATCTTTTTAGGAAGTGGCTAAAAATGAAAGTTTTCATCCATTTCAGTACCTCAAAAATCCTTGCTTAACCTTGAATACGCGCACAGCGTACACTCACTGGGGAAACGCGTAGGGTTGTCACACGGCGAAATGGCCTGTCATCTCGGACAAGCATTGTGTGTTCTGTAATATCACTCACGGCTGTGTTTAAAAAATAACGTGGTGGTGTTCATACGAATACCTAGGTAGCCATTTAGGCCCAAGTTCAGCCACAAAATAAACGTTTTATACGTAATTTTCAAAGTGAACGGTTATTTCAACAAAAACGGACATTTGTGTTTTCAGTGAAAATGGGTGTTAGTTGTTTAGGTTGCTTTCATCAAAATACAATTCAAGTTAGGGTGAAAAATCTTAACGGAGAGTTGGGTGTCTGATGCAGTCTGTTTGGTTAAATTGAGGTCTGAAAGTGAACTCTTTTGAACTACATAAAAGAAAACTTATAGGAAATATAAAATATAAGACCGTGATTAAATAATTTAAAATTATAAACGTACAAAAGCAAGACTCGCATCATTATAAAAGTGTTCAGAAACTAGAAATTCTTTTATCACGTCTAGTTCCATTAAATAAGCAGCTTCAGAATGTATCCAACCAATAATATCAATAAATAAAATAATCACAGAGCTTTTAACTCCATTAACCAATCTGATGCGGCGCATAAAATAAAAACAATAACCATTAAAATCGTAATAATTCGTTATTTATATCTATTATTTCAGAATTTTTGCTTCATTATATAATAATTACTGCTTTTTACCAACCTCTCAAATTCCAACCTTAAATCCTACACTATAGGGTTGTTTTTCAAATGTGTTGGATGCTTGTAAGCTTAGAGCCCCGATTAGCGGGTTATATCTGTATTTGCTATCCGCTATCCCTAGTCGAGGATAAGCAGAGACGAAGGGATGTCGGGGGATGCACACCCCTTATGTTTCATTAACGACTGTCACATAGAGTGGGGAACGGTTAGACAGGCGACTGTCGGGTTGATGGTAAAAATGAGCAATGGAGTAAAAGAAAAAAAAAACTAAGTTACTTTTCATATTTAGTTCAGTATACACCAACAACCCGGTGGATAGGGACCAAAACGACACTAGTCATTTTGCTGTTTACAGATATTTAGATTCAACAGAGATTTGTGTTTCACAGACTGGTTTTGTGCCAATTTTCATTTTATAGGTAAGTTATCACTCTGAACCTTTGAACCTTACGACAGAACGGTGTATAGGTATACCGTGGCTTATACCTACATATAGCAGGAAAGTAAGAAGGACTTGGGATATTTAAAACTATTTTTACTGAGCAAGCAATCGGAATTAACTAAAATATCGTATAATTTCACCAACATTCCCTTTTACACTTCGAGCCATAGAAATTAACCGCCCATGACTATCTATCTTTTTTCTAAGCGATGCGTATCGTTTCCGTCGACACAATGACCCCGCTCTCTCTCATCTCCAAGCTGGCCCGGACACCGGAATTCATAAATTATGATTCACTTGCTCACTGAAAACCTTTTTTATGGTAACGCTTATTCGGTAAAAAAGGGCGTTCTTATTTTACTCGTTTGTCGCTTTACGCAGCTATATTGAAGGGGATTGTACGTATTTGAATGTATGGAGTACCTCCATCCTGGTTTTCGGTATTTGTTGGGTAATGTGAAAAAAGGTTTTTCTTGATTTGAGAATTATTGGAAAGAAAACTGTAGGTACGAAACTCTGGTGTATTTTTATTTATTATTTGTGCTGAATACTCTGCTTCAATTCAAAAAATATTTCGATGTTAAATATCCCATTTATCGAGGAAAGGTAACAATGGAAAGGCACATTGAATTCAATATTCCAAAATAAAACATTCATAAAATGTACACAAGCAGGGCAGTTCTCAAACTCGATGCTCTATAAACTATAGCAAAAAAAAAAACACAAAATTACAAGACAGGTCTTATAAAAATATATTTCACAATTTCTGTCGTCGTTTTAATATTCCTCTGTGAAGTTATTAACCGTGGTTGTTTTAATTTATGCCGTGGAAAGGATAATTACTGGTTGCTTTTATCCAACTGACGTGTAATATCGCCGCCATGATGAATTGAGTTTGTTTATGGTTAAGTTTAAGACCGCATTGCCAATCAAGGTTTAATTATGTGATGAAGACTTGTAGCACGGGGTTTTGTGATATTTTAATTTGTAATTTTTATAAGATATTTTTGAAGCTACGTAGAATGGACTGGTAAAATCGTTTTGTTGGGAACTAAAACATAGTTTTATAAATTACTAATATTTTAGAAACGTACAATAACGTTCACATATGTTCTGCTCGAGGCAAATCCAATATGCTACATAATACCAATATGATATTTTGTTTACATAAACCTACTCTTTCATAGCAGCAAAGTAAAAAAGTTAGTATCGGGGTTTTTTTATTTCAGTTCACTAGAACACAGACATCTCTAAATTCATGATACATACACGAGCACAAACTACTACAACATATTTTTTAAATCCTCAAAAATATCTCAAAAATCCCGATATAAAATATTAATATTAAATAATAAAAAAATATTTTACGATCACAGACACAATGAAAATATATTAGACTGCACTCCTTCATCATTTTATTACGATGCAGACGTTAACACCCGTTTATGACTTGATACTCATATCTCGTTGTGTAAATGTCAACTGTAGTAATAAAACATTATGACTGACTACCGACTGGTATCTTGACAGGAGCTTTAGGACTATAGTATGTTAAAGTGTGTATGAACGTCAGTGACAGGAGCTTTAGGACTATAGTATGTTAAAGTTTTCATGTATAAAATATGAGGGGGTACGTAGACTGCAAACGTTTAGTCGGCCGATGGTTTGATCGGACTCATAAAACAATATGGAAATGAATTGTACACATTTCAACAATCAGGTACCTATCCACCAGATATCAAACCAACTAAACAGTTTGAATGGATCTAGGATTTACACCAAAATACCGGACGGAACAACTATTCGCCGAAAGATTAGTTCTTAGCAATGTTCGAAGGCTCTTAATATAAAGAACTCATAACTTGAAACTATGTATTTTTTAATCTGTAACAACCAATTAGCGGCTTAAAGGCATAAGCATCTGGCCATTTAGATTTCCATCATCTTCCTTTTGACAGATTAGGATACAAAGTAACTGCCTAACTGCCTATGCGGTAGTGTAGCTGGAAAGCTAAGTCCAAATGAAACCTTCTGACTTTACTTGTGCTAAAATATATCATAAGCAAGTATACTTTTTATATGGCACAGTATGTAAGTATATGAAAAGAGAGAATGTTTGTGCGCGGTAAAACGTCGTAAAATTTACGAACTGTAAGAATATTCGCGACGACTTTTTATGCCATCGAGTTTATAGGTTTCATCTTTTATGTAGGTCCAAGTTAGGAACTCATAGCGTAGTAAGGTACTTTAATAAGATATGGTAATTTCTAGTTTCGAATTATGAAAACGGGCGTTCCATTAAATTAACTAATCATAATATAAAATAAAATCAAAATCATGTTTTCAAAAATTGCTGAAAAACAGCACTTTATCAACGTCAAAATTACATGAGCTAGCTTTTAGAAACGCCCACTCTTAACCACTTCTTATGTGTTTTTGTCGGGTAAAAGAAGACGCAGCAAACATCCCAGCAACTATTCTCTTATCCCGAAAACTATAAGCTCAGATTTAATATATGAACAGGCCAACTATTGGCAATATTTGAAGTCAGAAGACCCAGTTCCCTAAACTTTTTGCTTAATAATCGCTTTAGCTCAAACCTTGCACCGCATCCATTGTTCCAAGAAGCTAGTGCAAATGATATTTAACATATTTAGTACTCATACAGAGGCGATCATGGCGTGTTTTGTGTAAACTGAAACCTTGTCATAAATGTGGTGATGATCGCCTTTTGTAAGTAGTTGTTTAAAATATATGGTTGGCAGTTATGACAAGCGAAAAATGAGCAAAAACAGTTCAGATCCTTAAATATCCTACTAATATGATAAATGCGAAAGTTTAAGTATGTACCTATGTGAGTATTTTTGTCACTATTTCACGCTCAGCTACGACGCTTTGCCTAAATAAAAACCAGCCTATAAAATATGTTACTCTGATAAGCTATATTATTGCTGAGTTTTTTATCAAAAGTCACCGATTAGTTTCGTGTAAAAGAACAACAAACTTAATGTAAGTAGGATTTTTATGTTATTGATAAATACTATGTAACAATAACACAATAATATAACACTGTTAAAATTAAATGAATTGTATTTGAATTAATTTAGGCAAAACATGACGTAGACACGTGCGCGGCATAACGCGGGAAGTGTAAAATTGTCGTAAACGCTTTTATGTTAATCTATAACTCTGTTATGATGATACAATGACAATATGTATAAGTAAAATACATAAAGTACTTTTTTGTGATGTCATCTTATTATGTTTGATATGCCAGAAAAACCGAAATGTATGAAAAATGAAAAAGCAAAATGCTAAACCGTCGCGTCGTCAATTGTTTTCAAAATTTTTCAATATGGTTTCCTTCGCTATCTAAAGTATGAGATATACATTGTACATACCTACACATTATGTTTGTATTGAGGCATTCGCATAATCGATGTAAAAGTCACCAAAACCGTTTATCTAGAAGAAATTTATTTAACTAGTTCAAATTAAATCTCAACTAAATGACTAGTAACTAAAGCTGAACTACCAATAGACTCCATTAGCAGTTGCACCGCTGTTCAGAACCAGCAATCCTGACGGGTATTGGCAAAGTTTTCACCAGACCGTATTATCATAGTTAGCCAGGATTTGATATTAGTGCAGTTAGCTCGAGTTTAGGTCTGATCTAGTCTGATCCGTCTGATCACATGTTGTAATGACGTCTGAAGTCTGATGTGGAGGTCTGTGAACTTGGGTTTAGAATGATGGATGATCGGTTTTCTGACTATGCACATTGTTACACTTTGCAAGTAAAGATTTTCGTTTTTTTACAACTTCTTTGAGAGGTTTCCTCTTTTCTGGAAAGTCGGTCAAAAAAAGATTAACGTTGGTAACTAATAAATGGCAGCTAGGTATAGTCCTCAAAGTTTTTTTTATTGCTTATTAATTTATTTTGTTATGGGTGCGTCCTGCAGGGGGTTAAAAGTGGGTGCACTTTCGGGAAAATCAACCCATTTATCAAGCGTTAATTATTTACTTTTATTAAATAACACAGATGGGCATGAAGCGTTTTTGATACTACACCTTCAAATTAAAAACCCCTTGCCGAAATTTCATTTCGCAGAAACAAATACGCTAATGGACGTTTCAAACCATACGTTGATAATAAGCATTTTGAAATGAGTATTTAGTCCAACCCCATCCCTTCCGAGTAATGATATATCTGTGTTTTTATCGAGCATGTGTAACTGTGAATCATGTTGAAAAGTCCTTTTAATTACATTTAGAACATTAGCGAGGGATTTTTTGTGAATTATTTTTATTACTTAGATGAATTTTTGAATTTATTTTTTTGGGTAAATTCTTTTTCAGCGTAAATGGCTTTGGATAGGCATTGCTTTTGGCTTATAGAAAATATGTAAGGTGTGTTGTTATTAAAATGACCATATTATTGTTATGTGGCTAAAATATAGTTTCAAAGTTTCGGAAAATCCGTATTCAATGTAATAACCATAAGTTACTACTATGTTTCGCTAAATAATATATTACTCGAAGGTACGCTTAACAATGTGAACATAAACATTGGTTTCCAAACATCCATATAAACATAGAGTAACTAAGGAATCGTCGTTTACCTAACGAGATGAATATTATGTTTACATTCCGTCTTTGTTAGAAATCATGAGGAATGTTCCCCTTAATATCCTTAAGGATTCCTACTGTTTTCCGTGGCAAGGGGCGGCAAAACTTCGTTAGTGGCAATAATAGTGTTCAAAGAAAAGTGCCAGAATGCCATTCTTGACCGAAGGTGCCGTGAATATTTGAGGATTTTGTGAGGGGATATATGGGGGAGGAATTATGGCGGGCACGCATTGTATGTTCAATGCAATGACTTCTGTATTTAAAATACTTGATTTTAATATTTGGTATTTACTGTTTTGCCTGCTATATGAGATACATTTTCCAGAATTTTGTGTTAAGGTTTTTCATTATTTTACGCTTTTATCAAATTAAGTATATAAGAGTATATAAGAGGAAGTTTGAAAGTAGCGCCGGTATCAGAAAAACTGCGTGGAAACCGGCTGTCATGGTATGGGCATGTGATGCGGATCAATGAGAATCATGTAGTGAGAAAGATGATGAGTATGAATGTGGACGGATATAGTGGAAGAGGAAGACCAAAGAAACGATGGATGGATTGTGTGAAAGTAGATATGGTAAGAAAGAATGTTACTTGTGAGATGACGGCAGATAGAAGAGTATGGAAGGAGAAAACATGCTGCGCCGACCCCAAATAAAATTGGGATAAGAGCAGGAGGATGATGATCAAATTAAGTAGCAAATTAGGCTAAAGTTATGCTCGACTAATCGCAATAACTTGGTCCCATTAGATGTCTAGCTTTGATTAATCTATAAGTTTCAACTTTCGTGGAAATAAGCGCAATGTCACATACAGTTTTCGTCGAACATATTTCCATCAGCGGGACTTTCCCAAACACAGTTCCCGTATATTTCCCGATGCCCACAACCGCGCCCGAGGCAGGAATCCGTTTGTCACCGGCCCTTTGACGAAACGTATTTAGGACAAAAAACCCTTTTGCTGGGAGAAGTCCTATCTTCATCTTGTTTTGTGTTTACCCTTGCGGGGCTTGCAAATAGACTCGCCCAAACGAAGAGAATTCTTTATGCTGGGTTTGTTGCTTATCATGATATATTTTTGGGGAGAAATTGGGATTCATATCTAGGGTTTATGAGTCATATGTTAGGGTCAAATAGGTAGAGTGTATTTTTTTCTGAGTGGTCGTGTCTACTTTGTTCTTATTCCTATCATCATCTCAGTCTGCCTTTGTCTCATAACATCCCCATACCAGTCCCATTTTATATCTAGGTTTTAGAATGGTTAAATCCTGAACTATATAAGGTACCGTTAGTCCATGTACTCATAATAGCTCCGTCTACACAAACGTCAATAATATTTATATTACTTAAATATGAATTACTCAAAAAAGGTCACTTCTATACACTACTTCTACATCTCAAACACCAGTACCACCAGCCATTTGATTGAAGCAGCCTTTTATCTTCGTTTGTCGGAGTTGGCAGCTAATGCAGCAACTTGCTCCGATACAACTTGGAACAAGTTAGCGCTACTTACTCGCTTGCTGTTTAGCAGGTACCACTTAGGGTGAGGACATACAAGCTGAGAACAATTTTGATTCTGACTTTTTAGTGAGCCTATAGTATCACATTTAGTTCACGGTAAGTTAGGTAATGACGTTGATCTTTGCGACAGTGGGAATACAAGTCAAACCTTAAAAGTGGATAAGGTCAAAACAACTACGTTAGTAATTAATCTACATGTGGTAGCTTCAATAGATATCATACCGGGTATCTTCTCTAATATAGCAGGAAAATATGACACAAACTCAGTGCAAGTCTTGTTAAAAAAAAAAAACAGTAATTTAAAGACAATACGACATTCACACATACTTTTTATCGCACCCTCATTCTCATTGGGCAGCCAGCGCAGCTCGCGGGTGAGCCCCGCCACTAACTCAGCCAGTTACTCTGATTGCAACTAAGTCTGAACGTTACTCACAGTTAGAAGCCGAGTTTTACAAGTTACCTATTATGTTCTAGGATGTTCCGTGGAATGGGAGTATTAATGTACTGGATTTGGATGCTAAATGTTGGACAAGTTTCTGGAGTTTCATTAGTCATAATAAGGCAGAGAATTTAAAAATCTGTCACAGAAATACTTCTAACCTCCCCACTCAGAGACATTTAATGGTTACTTAAGCCATTCCTTAGTGAAGGATTTGTATGACATCCGTCACTAAGGAGTGACTTAAGTAATCATTAAAAATGTCTCTGAGTGGGGAGGTAAGTGTGAGACATCATTCCATATGCACCTTAAAATGAGACCATTACGTATGTTCTCATAGAAAATGGCATAATGATCGAATATGCTGTCATGATCCAGAGGTGACACTGTATGAAGGTATGTCTATGTGTATGTATACAGTGTGTTGCTTTCATGTATGGAAAATCAATTATTGGTTCCGTATTTTATACTGACCACTTCTTTTTATTTAACTTGCATTATATCTTCAAAGCTCCCAACTTATTTTAACCATTTGTAAAGGTGTAAACTATAGAGCATCATCTCTCACACATTAACCACGCTAACTTTATTAGCCTAAGCAGAAGTTTTGGCAGTTACAGCCACTTCTCATTAAGTGTTCTGCATGCGAACATAAAACTGAGGCAAGCACTTGTAAACGTTATGACGTCATAAAGTGCACACGTCACTGGGGATCCTTGATTTTGTATAGTATGTGAAATTATGTGATATTGTCTCTTTTGGAGGGTGATGAAAATTGTCAAAGATGGTATTAAGAGTTGCATTAGGCTTGGGGTTCTGCGTTTGGTTGGTACAATTGAGTCTCAGAACTGTGAGTGTTGAAATAGCTGGCTTGAATTCAAGTGCAAGTGTACTTTGTTCAAGACAGTAGTTTGTAAAATTAGAAGTAACTGATGATGTCCTCCTAGCCGATTATCGGCTACGGCGGCTGTTCTCATGTAAGGAGATTAGCCAACTACGCAGGACATATTATAGTGCACGAGCATTTGCGCAGACACAGGTGCACTCACTATTCCTTAACTCTCATAGCCCGATGGGACGGTAATCCGACACGACCGGAGAGAGATCAGGCGCAGGACCGACATTTACGTGCTCTCCGATGCACGGGTGTATCAATCACCAGCTTCCAGGCTCCGGGCTGCTTTGTGAAAGTCTTCTAAAACCCACAAAGCGATTTCGGCCCGACTCGGGAATCGAACCCGAGACCTCGTGCTTAGCAGCCGCACTTGCGACAGCTAGACCAACGAGGCAGTTAAAAGTAACTACACTGTATTGAAGATAAGAACCTCATGATCGTATTCGTAACTCGTCAAAATTATAAGCTAACTTGTAGGGACCCTAGTTACCTAGTATCAAAAGAATTTTCCATCATAATTCTGGTGTTTCCAAACTTTTAAAGGAATTTTGGGTATGGTAAAATGATTGTTAAAGTTACTAAAGCTAATAACTTATTTGGCACCTGCAATAGGACATCAAATATCCTTTATATGGATACACAATCAATTTTGCCTATTGGCAAGGAACTATGAAATGAATGCTGTAGGTCTTACAATTCAACAAAAGCCATACAATAATTTGTATTCCAATATTGTAAGATATACATCTATTCACAATTACCGGTTCTGCCTCAAAGTTATTGTTATTGGTCGCCACTGTTACGATTATTTGTTCCTAAATCAATTCATATTTCTAGCAAATAAATATTAGGACCAGGAACAAAAACAGGTGTGGTAGCTTCGACAGATATATAACACAATATAAATGATTTTATACGCCATTGATTGTAAAATATGGCTTCTTGATCAACGGACAGTTTGCAATTTTAGTATCGTACCTATTTCTTGAGTTATGTCCCCTTTCGTTGGGTAGAAGGGAAGGAACTTTAAAATTCCTTTTTCTTAGCTCTTCATTATCATAATACTACAATTTTGAGAAAGTAGTCTTTTGAGGGGTGATGTTTTAAAAGGGTGACTGTTGAAATTTTCTTAAGATTCCAGCACCCGCTTTGTGTTATGCTATATAGCTCTAAATGTGCTTTCATTTAGAGCTTTTTGCATCTTCTCTCTATCATTGCTTCCTTCTTTCTTCGTTTTTAATATGTTCGAAAATATGTACAGAAATAACTGTTTGTGTAAATGCATGTATGGTTTTTGTGCTAAGCATTTATTTATTAAGTCCTCTTTTTGTTATCTAAATAAAATTAATATGTCCTTTGTTACTGTCGCCATTAAATTGTCACGCCTCACAACCATCACACACGACTTTCTCGAACCCCATCCATAGAGCATAAAATACGAAATCAAATACACAATAGCCTATAAAAGTACCAATACAAGAAGGAGTGGCCACTAAAAATCATCTAGCAACTCCAACACAATTGGAAAGAAACTCGCGACCGAACAATTTTCTACTAGAAATCGATGTGCATTGAACATCTTAACTTGTTTCGACTCGAACAAAGTCTTGGAAAATGTTGGATTTTAAGCCACTTCCTAGATCTACAGGTACTTTCCAAGATTAGGTTTCGGTATTTCCGATGTTCCTTTTTTAAAGTCTTCTGGTTTTTCAACGTTGGCGTTCCTGTTTTGTTTTTTTTTTCGTCTGTATTCGAAGGAGTTTTTCTTTTGTTATCTTCGACTTGTAGTTTTGAATAGCTTTGCCTTTCTTCTAGTTTGCTTTATTGTTCATGTTTAATAGCATTAGTTTGTGCTGTTGCTGCATCATTGGAATATTTCTTCTGTGATGTTGTAGATTTAATTTGTATATGTATTCAGTTTTTGCTTCTGAAAAGTGTTTGTCAAAATATGTATCATAAAAAAACAAATGTGCTCAACGGAAAATTCGCTCTTCCTCTCCGTATCACAAAACACCTCCCAAAAACGTACTTCCTCAACGTCCCAATTTGACACGAAATCCTTCATCAAGTACACACGAGTAATTAGAATCAAAGGTGCGTTAATTAATGTTAACGAACTCATTTACGAAGTTCGTTCATTGTTTGTTTCTAACTCACACGTCGGTGTAATTGGCGCGTATAAATATTGGTGTTTAATTAATGTTACGGTAGTGATGCTCTGTTCGTGTTTTGATAGTTGAGAGAACTTCTACGCGATATGTTTGCCTGGTAGATTGGTTGGCAATGTATGACGTGTGTGACGTGCTGTTTATTTGCTCTGAGACTGTGTATGTAATTTGAATTGTAAATAGCGTCTTCGTGTATCTATTTGACATTTGTAGCCTAGATATTATTAATTGAAAACGGGGTTAACCATTATTTTTGCACTCAATATGGATGAGAAGATGACAACTTGTGATGCTGACAATTTTTTTATATACATACTACTAATTCTTGAACTAATAAAAATGGTAAACGGATATTTTAGCATTTCAAAACAAACGGTTCTATAACTATTCACCTTTTGACCGCAACGTTTTACTTAATTTAAAGACAGTCAAAAACCAAAGTAACTAACTTAACTTTCCATTAATTTCCTCCTAACTAGACTTACCACAAAAAGAATTTCACTTCCTACATTCACACACAAAAATACCAACCATACCACATTAACACAACAATAACATTCACCTTAAAATCCAATACATACTTGCATCTCCCTCCGAAGATACGGACGATGCGCGAACTTTTCGCATACCGCCACTAAGTTCGCTCGACTGCGCTAATAGTCCGTGACGGTATAAATTGCACGCGTAGGGGAGTTAGGCATAAATAAGGGACTATGATGTAGATGTTATTCTTGTCTTTGGGAATCGGGGTGTCTATTTTGGATTGTTTTGGTGTCTATTTTGGATAGACGTTGGTTTAGAATTTGGAAAAGTGAGAAATATGATATTGGTTTTCTCTGGGTTGTTTATGTGGTCATCATCCTCCTGGGCTGGTTCCCGAGTTGTAGAAATTTGTAAGTATTCAGTAATTTTACTATCTATTTAAGTATATATTGCTTAAAACTATTGATCCTCAACATTATATAATGTTCTTGAAGTTCGCAATGCAAAAATATAATACCTTCTATCAATCTCAACTCAACTTTTTGCCGTTTATGTAACTAAACCTTAATTTATGCATGCGAGCGCATCCAGTGAAATAGAAAATTCTCGTAAAACTGTAAATTCAAATTAAATCAAAACATCACAAATCAAATTACTATAACTCTCCGTGTAAAATTTTAAACAGTAACATAAAAATCTAAGTCTCATGGGCGGTCTAAACAGTGACGTCACGCGCTTCACAATTTATGACGTCACGGCCTATTAGTGCAGGCTCCCCACTGTGCGGTGACTAAGTTGCAACTGTATGTTGCATCGTAATCACATTTGTTACTGTGATTCCTGTACGCTAGTGGAAAGTTAGAAAATAGGGGAGTATTGGTGAGGACTTTTTTTGAAGTCTCATAGTGGGTGATAGTCGAATAAAAAATGCATTTAGTCAACAAAAATAAAAAGCTTGAAAAAGAAAAATATTTTTAGATAGGTAGGTTTTTTGAAAGATTTTTTTAAAAGTCAAATTGTTTGCATCGAAAATGGGACGTAATTAGGTTACATCATAATTTACCTGTAATTTATAAAACTATGTAACAAACATATTATATAAAGAGACGTATGTTGGTCTAAGTAAATTGTATACATATCTAGCTATATTTGTTACATTTTCCAAAAACATTTACGATTTCTTTCTTCATAGCCAATATATCACGTCTCACCATCAAACGACAAGCGTAGTTGATAGACAGTAGACAGTCAAAGATTGGTGCTATGGAACCCCACTGCAAACCATTTCCCCTGCGAAAGAATGCACCACTCAACGAGGATATTAAACTCAAATCATGCGGGGAGGATAGTGGACGATGCGCTGTAGGATAGGAGACGGTGACGTTTTTCCTTAAGTTTATATATTTTAATGGTGGTTTCAGGATTGCAAGACTGTTGTTAGTTCTTAGGCAAATAACTTAGGTTTTTATTTGAAAAATAATGATTTTTATATTATCTAATATCGGGAAAATAAATATTATCTCTAACGAGAAAAAGGGGATACTTTAAGTTTGACTGATTTCTGTGGAACCGTACCTCTTAAAAGGTTGAACCGACTTGAATGCGAAGTTTTGGTTTCAAAACTATGTATTAGGATATTACATATTCTCAACCAATGTAATTTTATCCATCACTATGGACTACTGACTGAGAAGTAAAAGGAAAAGTTTTTAGTTTTCCTTTTTTTTATTATTTTTGTAAATATTTAGATTAGGAAGTAAAATGATTTTGGAATATTTTTATGTACCTAACTTTGGATATATCGATGAATATACAAACTTTAGATAATAAAATGAGAGACCAGAGAAATCCATTTTCAAGTAACAAACAGCTCCCGTGCTCCTCACCTAAATCTTGCAACAAACTTACCAAGTCCTGAATGCAGCTAATGACCGAGGGTCAGTCCCTCCTGTCATCGCTGTTTAGGGGCTCCAGGGGTGAACGATATTGAAAGCATAGCATCCTACCGCTAATAGCACGGAGTACTTTGTTTGAACTCAGTAGAACCATTTGTTTTTATCTAACGACTGGTTGGTAGAACGTTTTTGAGTGACTTGAGATGGTTTGGTGAGGCTTTGGGAAATGGGGTCGGAATTGTTTTAATGCTGTAGCTTTGAATATATATATATAAAAAAAAAATGCCTAAAATCTTTTGGTACAGAAATTGGCACTGCTGTTGCCAATTCGAAACATTCTGGACCATATTATGACGTAAACTGGTCCTAAACAAAAGTAAACTACATAACATTATTATCACAGGCATCTGAAACCAAGGTTTTACATCAGAACCTTGTAATTCTCTCTCTAGTATTGTTTAAACCACCGAAAACCAATCTATGCGCAGACACCGAATACACATAAAAACCTTCTAATTTCAAATTGCACTTCAAACAAGAAACACTTTAACAGAACCGTTTCATATTTCACGAGTACCACCAACCACCCGACATAAATCTTATTGGAATTTAATATAAAGACTATGGCGCACCGTAAATCCGAACGTAACTTATTATAAGTCGAAACCCCCGTGGTTCTATGGGCCCTGTATGTCATGGCTGAAAAGCCCCTGAAAGGAAGGGGAACTTCAGGAAATATGTGGCTTCGGGGTTAGGTCGGTAATTACGTTAATTGATAGTCGGTTGATATTGTTTACACTTCTATGTAATGGATTTTAAATCAAACTAGTATTATAGAAGCAAGAGTTTCTAAGTGTGTATGTATGATTTTGTGATAGATAGTAATGAATATCGACAGTGATATAGCTTATAATACCAAAACATTATAAAGGCTACTCTTTCACTTTGTTCAGGGAACAGTTTTTGTGGTGAAACCGCTGGCGGAAGGTAATTTAATACAAAATAGAGGCAATAATGAATGTTTATATCATTATGAGGCTTTTATCGTCCTTCTACTGGGCACAGGTCTCCTTTTATATAGAGATGGATTGAGCTTTAATCACCTCGAGTAGTAAAAGTGAGAGCTCACTTAGAAAGACCATACAAGATCTTGCTACCCCACTCTGAAAACAAAAACCATTCCCTCCTCGTTTTTCCTCTCCCCTAACATAACGTAAGGAAACAATATATTTACGTACTGTTCGTACTAGGAGCATCTTAGGTCGTCTGTTTGCTTACACAGCTAAGAGCTAAGTGCTAAACAAAGTAAGTTTATAACAAGATGTAGATTTCCGAGCGTGCGGCCCGTGACGGCGCATCAGAATGCAATGTCCTTGCCTCGCCTATATTCATAATACAGGGATGTTGGGTCGCTAGATGTGGTAATGTTAAGATGAAAAAAATATCATATTCATATTTTATCTCTAGTCTCTTCTCCGAAAAGCACAAAATAAGCGGTAGTCTCCTTCAAGGGGAACTGGCGGCGATTTCAGACTTAAATTTAGGTTTCTTCATGTTACTCTTTTCTGAATAATTTCTTAGGCGTGCAGTCGCAGATAAACATAAGTTGGAAACTAGTAGTTGATTATGGGTAATTATAAAAGTAACTTTTACAATATGCTATTTCAGCAGGGAGTTATTCCTCTTCCGCTATATATTATATATTATTCCACTTTTCTGCTGCAGAAACATCTTAGGTGCTACAAGCAGAAAAACATGTTTCAATTTAATGCAAATACCTACTCTGCTTCTTAATTTTCTTAGGAATCATGGTAAACGTAAGAAGAACATAACGATTGATGATCCTGAACCAGCTGAAAACGTCGACATTGAATGAGAGACATCAATTCAACATCTCTGTCGAGTCAGCTGTATGTAAGTACACCCTTGATATAAGTACGGTATAATTACTAGATAGTGCTGTTAAGTTCTAACAGCCTTACTTATAAAATCAACTAATCATCTTCTAATCATTGTTTTAACTAATTACTACTTAAAACCTTAAGTAGTGATTAAATTATTTTGACCTATAAACGTTGCTTAAGCATGTCTTAAGTAATGAACAGATAATGACATAAAAACATACTAATTTCTCAACACTACCGGAATGTTGGTAGCTTAAAAAAATATTTGTCATGAAAACGTTGTGTAATGGCAACAATGGCATCCGTAAAATATAAAATTAAAAAGTTGAGCTGTCAATAAACCGGAAATGAAAAATCAGCTGGTAAGAATCCAGCCATTTTGCTAATTAGCGGGTTAAACAAGGGTGTGAGGCTACTTAATTTGACAGCTCATTTAAGACATTGCTAAGAAAATGATTTATTTCAGCCACGTTTATAAGTAAGATTTTTTCTTAAACACCCCTTAAGTATAACTTATTATTTGATTCACGTTTTTAAGTAAGACTGTAAGTGTTTGGTCCTAAGGTACGCTACCTTTAATCTTTTTGCTTTTTTGATGTCCTTATTGTTTTAAAATACTCTAGGAAAAAGATAACTATATGTACAGTTGTATATCTTATTACTTATTTAATAGATTCGTGAGTGTTGTAAGACAAAAATATGTGACTGTTTTACAGCCAGATTCAATTTCAGATTTTTATAATGAACAGATTTTAAGTAAACACAATGAATCAGCACAAATCGTGACATACAGGGGACTTAAGGCTGTGTAAAAATGTTGGTCAGACCAATAATCATATCGACAAAAAAAAACCTTGAAATATACATAGAAATAAATGAAGTGCTTAATTTCAACACAAGACACATCCAGTCCTCCTAAATCTTGTCACAAGCTTTCAACGTACACAGTACCATACCTGCAACCCTACGCGACCCAGATTTTTTATTTCACTACAGAGAATGAAATTGCGCGCAGTGTACTTTTTTATTTATACATGGCAACACTTTGTTTTTCCTATTATGCTCGTTGGATAGGCATTGTGGGTAATAATAGGTCGAACAAAGCTTGTGTTCCTAGTGTTAGTAGATGGGAAGTGGGTCGTTGCTCGTGATTTGCATTTGTTTTGTTTTTTTCTCATTTGGGAATATGGCGGCAGTAATTTAGGGGTTGATATTAATGGTAGTGCTGCTATTTTTAAAGGAATATTATATTTTTTTGTTTCAGCTGAATGGTGGTATGAAAATTGCTAAAGCTGAAAACATTATGGCTACTGCTTAGCGCTAATTTGTGGCTTTCAGAAATCTTCCTGTAGAACTTATACACATCCAACTTTTTTATATCAATATGTAAATTATTACTCCGGACATGTAATATTAGCTCTATATCTTTATTAGCTCTTTATTGAGTTAACGATACGTATGTCTTCAACTATATCATTACTTTGTGCACCTGCGTGATGTATCCTATACAGGATTTTGTCTTATCAATAGTTGAAATAAGTCAACACCGTACATAGCAATATTAACAAGAAAATCAATCGCGTCACAACGATTATAGCTACAGTAGTAAATACATAGTCTCAGATTATGGGGGTACCGAAATTTCGGGGACAAACGGATCGATGTCCAGTATAGGGTACATCTCTTTGTCCTGACCGTCCATTGGACTGTTTACGGTGTTGAGCGTTCAGTATTGTGAACGGCTTGTCTCTTCAGCCGTAAAGGGACGTCTGTAACGCAAGCTGCCGTTTGTCCGTGTGTCTGCACATTGAGCCTTCGGAGTAGTTAGTAAATAATTATGATAGGAAGTTCTTGGTAAACCATTGCTATAAAATTTTTAATGTAACTGTGAAAATATAAATGAAATAGGAACAATAAGATACATATTATTTTATGACGTAGTAGAGTGTCACGTTTCGATTCCCGCACGGCAACACTTTTATTGTTCCTCGTCTAGTCTAGTTGCCGTGATAATATCTGTAAACTTACTTGTGACGTAGAAAAACTACAACAATATTTATTTTATGTAAAAATATTTCTGGAGAAAAAAACCCTCGGGTCGTGGGGTCCGAATGCCCACATTCTATTTAAAGATCTCTCTAGGCGGCTGGTTGACGCTTCTCGTGACCAGAAGGCTGGCTATTACCTCGGACAAAGAATCAGCATGGCGATCCAACGAGGTAATGCTGCCAGCCTCTTGGGCACGCTCCCAGTTGACAGCGATGGGGACGAATTTTTTGACGCTTTTTAGTTGTTTGTTTTACTAGGATAGTTTTTGATTTTTATTGTAAATATGTATTGTAAATATCTATGTAAATAAATAATCAGCATTGGAGAAAAATAATTTACAATTAAAATTTTTGCGTCTAGAAAGTATTACGGGACTATAAAACAAATAAGCTACAATATCGGTATCAAACATATTAATATTAGGTAAACTAAACAGTACGAATTTATCTCTGAAAGCCCTTAAAATTTCGTAGACGTACGTAGCTTTATTTTACTTTTCTTTAGAGAAGAAAAGCCATGAAAAAAAGAATCCATTTATTTGGTCACATTTTCTTCAAATGATATTCTTTTTCTACATATTATTATACCTTCACTCACCACAAAAAGCGATAAACCCCATCTTAATCCCTTGAACCATGAAGTCTTACCAATCTCACCATCCTTAACTGCAGAGCAATTTCGTACGATTCCTCCATAAGATCGCTCATGTGTGCATAGGATATCCGTAGGGAGCCTAGCTGGCATGATGCATCAAAATTGGGAACGGATGACGCGGTCCAGTGCACCATATTATGTGCCCTCCGTCCGGACTTGGGTGCCTTATATCTTTCAATGTGTGTGTTAGTCGATGTGCCTTATGAGTATGACCGTTATAGTTGTGTTAGTGTGTGAGCTTTTATAGCTGTGTCTATGTGAGTGTGTCTGAAAGTGTGTGTGTGTGTGTGTGAGTGTTACTCGGTCGAGTAAATTTCAGAGATTTGGGAATTCTGCTCGTCTATTTGGGATTATAAATGTTCGTTATGATTGCGTTTATAGATTTTGATTATTGGTGTCCGGGCAAAGAGAGGAAAGGTTTTTTGTTGAAAGGTGTTTGTTGTGGTGAAGTTTTAACTGTAGAAATGCATATAACTAAAAAACCTAGACAAAAGCTAAAGCATCCAAATGGCGCAACTTTAAAATAAAGACTGGTATTGCATTTCTTACTGAAACACAACTATTCTCACACATCATTATAGCAGTATGTAATATAATAATATTGATACAACCTCACGTCTCCAACTTACTTTTTGCAAGCAAACCAATTGAAACTCCCGCAAAACATAGAAGTATTATTTACATCACTACCACGGGAACATGGAGCAATTCCCGTGGAAGTTACAGCACTACTTATATTTCACCTCTCGCGTATATTCCGAGAATAAGTTGCGTGGTCCGCGATCCCGATGGGATTCCATGAATTCCCAGGCTGTGCAACCCTCTGAATGTATCTAGCGTGGATGCTATCAAAATAGAGTATTTACGTGAAATATACATTAGTTACTTGGGAATAGTGGGAAGTTTTGTACATAAAAGTGCATAATATTTGAACGTTTTTAGTTAATGCTGGTTTTTTAGTGTATTTGAAGAGCTAAGTAAATAACTTATTCAGTAATATTCCTTATCTAAATTTACTTGTTTGCTTAAGCTTGGGTTTCCTAGGAAAGCGGTGCCGTCATATAGCGGCCGTAATATTACGGACGCAAATAGACGGTCGTCTTTACGGTGATGACATGTGGAAAGTTCCACGGCCGTTTTAACACACCGTCATAAACTTTTTTTTAGTTGTATTATACTTACTAACCTGATTTATTTAATATTTCTCAAATTTCACGACACCGATTTGTTCGGCCATTCAGAGAATGCGTTCCTGACACGTCGCGATTGAACTGACGACGTAACTTTGCAATGGCGTTGCAGTTACGATAAAAATATTTTTGCTGGTTGTTTACCGTTTTAACAATTGAGGAGCATTAAAACAACATTATTATATCAATAATCAATGAATGTTATTACGTCGTCAGTTCAATCGCGACGTGTCAGGAACGCATTCTCTGAATGGCCGAACTATAGTTGACTTTTTCTATAATCTTTACTTTTTATATTATTTATTGCTTCGTGGTTACGAACGAAATCTATTAAAATTTCGTCGTCCTCGCTGCTCCAAGAGTTGGAACTCATTTTTTACGTTGTTCCGAAAAAACAAACATAAATACGGATTAAAAAAGCTTCACCGCTTTCAATAAAACGTTCACCAAACCATCTGACACCGTCAAAACGGCCGTCATGCAAATGGCGGCACCGCTTTTTGAAGTTACGGTGTACGTTACCGCTCTCTAGGAAACCGTCCCATTTCGTTTACATAGACAACGTTCTAGTGACGTCATTCACCGCTGTATTACGGCCGCTATATGACGGCACCGCTTTCCTAGGAAACCAAAGCTTTAAATAAATAGCGGTGGCCGTCGACGAATTATGGAATTATGTTTATAAACCGTTTTTAGGGTATTTCCTACTACTACTTAAGTTAAAGAGCTTTTATGAGATAGGCACTAGCATGAAAACTACATTATTTTGTTCGACAAGAAGGCAAGTTGCCAAATACGATAAAAATCTGACGTAATTTATTTTTGTTTTTCCTTTCCGATCAATACTGAGCCTTACTGCGGGAAAATGAGTCATTTAACTTTGCAGTATAATTCCTATTAATTTCTAAAGATACAAAATGTATAGAACCCTCTTTTTGGTAGAGATGGGTAATAATAATATTTTTTATATTTATGTTAGTCAGCTAAGTAACGTCTCCTAAACGGCTGCATATATGGTGGCGATTTTGTGCGTTCAATTCAACGTAGAGGGTGCTTGGTGAGCTTGGTGGGTTAACACAATGCATCTAAGACGAAATCTAGTTCAGTGAAAGAGCCAAGATGGTATAAAATGGTTTTAAAAGTAAAAACAAAATAACAAAAACAAATCGCAATCAAAATTCTATACAAGTCAATCTCGCAGTAACCTACTTTGCTAAAAGAGGGAATAAGTCAAAATTAAAAACGCGTTTCTCGTCAATTAATTAAACAAGGAAAGGGCCGACTCTAAATAATATAAAGGTCGTTAGGGTGCACCCGAAGCATCATTATCTACAGCAAAGGGCGGGGCCCCACTGAAAGCGATCTTTATGTAACTTATAATAGATTATGTGGGGTACATTTCTTGTGGCACACTCGGACTTGTGGGTTGAACTTAATGCTTAATATGTAGATGATGGCTCTTATGCCCGATAAAAAATGAGAAACAATTCGTGTTGCGTATACTGTAGTTTTTTGACAAAAGCCTCATAGAATTGATAGCTTCTTCCAATAGAGGATGAGGTTCTCAATGCAGTTGTGGCCATTTTTCTCAATTTTGTTTATTTAGAATATACGACGTAAGATGCACTTACCTACTTTATGAAAATATGAGGTTACACACAAAATTAAGCGCTTACAATATCAATATAATCAATGGACACGATAGATAATACTAATAATACCATACTAACTCTCTATCTTCTCTATCTTGAACATACGCTACACGCTTTCTTATGCCCTCTACCCGCTACAATTAGAACCACTTTATGACAAGAACGGATATTCCTTTTATTTTTTAGACGAAGCAATTAAAAGCGGGGACCTCTTCAAAGCGAAAAGGGGTCCGAATAAAATTTTTAAAGACTGATTATTGGTACAAGGAATTAATTTTGAGAACTTCATGAGTACTTGATTATCCATAATTTTCCATTTGATCGAGTAAGAGCTTGAAGCTGTCTAATTAGAACGAGCTACGTTTTACTGGAATCGAGTGGTTCGTCTGATTAGTGATATCGATGTTCGATTTAATCGAGTCGGATGATCGACCTAATTAAGTGCAGTCATGTCATTAGAGGAGTATGTTTATGGGAACAATTTTCACTTGATTTGATTCCGAGTTTTTCAATGTTAAAGAAAAGGTCCATTGATTATTGTGGCTGGGTCATTCATATAGTGATTAGCATTTCTAATGAGTTCTCTCGTGGTACTCGATAATTACATACATTAAATCATTTTATAAAAAGCTAAGTAACTAAACTACTCGTCAGGCTTTTGTTTTGTTCTGCCTATCGAGGCTTTAGAATAAACAAAATACAATCTATTGTCTACACACTCTAGATACATCAGCATAGCAAATATTTACCCTTATATAAGTCTCTCTTACCAAAGTTACCCACGACGTCAATATAAAACTTCTCAACACATCCTTAACAAATTATAATCTCCCCATATACCTAAGTAAAGGTTGTAGCACACATATCGAATTCGGAAAGCGATCTTACGGTAACACGACTACCTATTGTCTATTGTATTAGCAACCAGTCTTACCAAGGGGTTTGGGTTGCCCGGGTAACTGGGTTGAGGAGGTCAGATAGACAGACAGTGCAAAACACTGGTACTCAGCTGCATCTGGTTATACTGGAAGCTGACCACAATATAGTTGGGAAAAGGCTAGGTAAATGATGATTCCGACTGTTCGGTGAATTAATAAGTTTCATACATAGTATTATCCTGAAGCTTATACATTGTCGATTCTTTTACGAGTTGCTTGTATGCTACGACCTTAAAAAGCACATAATCCCCGCGAGTTTATTACAGTGACATCACGATTGAGCGGCCTAGGCAATTTGTCAGGCGAGCGCGCAACTCGAGCACTCAATAACCAAGCAGCCACGTGAGATATTAAAGTGTAACGCAACAAGTTATATGTTGCAAGTAAATAGGTCTCTACGGGAGTTCTTTTACAGCGGTGACGTGTGAAAGTGCTTTGAGGATCGCATCGGAAAAATCAATCAACTTATTTATGAAGAAAAACTTGAAAAACTTTAGGTACTTATTTTAGTCCTGTGCTGATGCTTATAAGAAATGTTTGTATTATTTACCAGAAAAGTAGATGATGTTGCATGAAGATGCAGGTCTTTTTTTGTGACTTACAAATATGAATGAATGGTTTGTGAGCTCCAAAGGCTGTTACGATTCGCCATTTTAGTGAGCTTTCATCACAGATTTTAGAAGTTATGCTGAGAAAATTTTAAATGGGTGCTTTTCTACAATTTCGAGTATCAATTTGACCACAAAATAAATAGGTAAGAGAAGAAATAAACCACTTCAACCTCTTCGCATTTGGCAATAATGGAAACCATTCTAAAACACAACTCGATACTTCCAAAATCCATTTAACCGATATTTCTAATTTACCCTAAATACCTATCTCTGATTTTTGTAAAGAAAATTATCTATAGACAGTTTAAAGTGTAAAGTTCTCCTACTTAGACCGAAGTTGGAAGAAAATCCGATAATTTGGAAACGCTTAGGAAACTCCCGAACATTTTAAGTAGTATGTTCGTAAACCTATTAACATATTGGAAGCTTGGATTGTTCTGTTCAAGTTTTTGAGTTCGTGCTTTTCTTAGCTGGGAAATCTTTAGGTATACTTGCTCCCTCCTGGATCAAATATTTGTGAAACATAATATAAAAATTGCCTGCAAAGTTTAAGGGAAGCTAGTATTGAATTGGATAATTTTTCTTAGAATGAAAAAGTTGTCGAAAATTATCCCTCAAATAAAAGTACACAGTACAGTAAGTAAATTACTGTACATATATTTTATCCATATAAAGACATCTTACAACCCAATACAATCGATAACCCCTCTTCTACCACAACACAGCAACGCCAATATAAACCTTAACCCCACTTCATAAGGTTCAAATTACCTTTACTAACAATTTCTAAGTTTCAGTTGTGCATGCCAGTGACGTGTGACGTCGGCCGCGATTTTCTTTTGTTCGTCGATAACGTGAAGTGACGTCACGAGGGGAGCCTACAGGAAAAGTTTCTTCTAAGGGTATATTTTTAATTTCCTATAATGGAACCCTCGAGTTAAGGGACTTTTTGTTGCTAGTGCATCCATTTAGGGTGAAATGCAAAAATGGTCTGTTATGGTATGTGTTTTCATATTTTATGAAAAAGAAAATTAGTCCCCAGGCCGACGAACAAATTTTCTTTGACACATACGGACAGCGGGCAAGTTGTATGGGATTTGGTACGCGGTCCAACAGTAAAGTCTCAAAGATAAAAACTTGCCACTAACTAAACCTTGCAATTTTTCAAGTAAGAACTATGTAATTAAGCGCTTTATTAATGCCTTCTCTCTATCATTGCCTCTGCAGTAACAGGCCTTTGTTACTTGCCAAAAAATGAAATAATTTCTTTGTATTTGATGTCCGAAGTTTTCTAAGAAGTAAAGGCAGTAGATCATCGAGTTTTATATTCATCCATTAATAACTTAACACCGAGTACTGAGTGCTTTCTTATGTCTTAAACGCGAAGAGGAGCATTTTTCTTCCGCACTTGAAGTGACGTGTGGCCCAAGTGATGGTGACATGACAAAATGAGTAGCAGAGTATTGGTAAGCAAAATGAATGGATGTTAATGTTTTTTTTAAATTGTATTTCCCAATATTTCTATTTAGTTTCTAGTTCTCACTGAAAATCGAAATTACATTCAATTGATTGGTGATTGGACCTAGGTAAGAGCACTTGCTAATTTTGTATCTTATCTTGAGCAACTCATAGGTTATTTTTTTCAAAATGGGTATTTGCGCAAAAAGTTGTTAAATGTAAATGGCTGATATAATGTAAATTAAATGTTGATGAATGTTTCTATTTTTAGTAATAATCTATTTTTTTATCAATATTGAAAGCAAACATTAAAAAAAATATTATGTATAGGTACCTAGGTATGTTTAAGTAAGAGTATGATTTTACCAAATCGCTACCGCTTATAACTGATTCCATACACCAAGTAGGGGAAACGAATGACGTCGAATCAATTAGTTTTTGCGAAATTTTTTGTCCGTCGCTTCATTATCATTGCTGTATAAAGATGAAAACGTCATGAATATATTATTTGGACGCCATTTTAATTTTCTTAGTGCAGCCAGACATTATTGTTCGAGTAAAAAGGAAGACTGCAATGTCTGAGAGGAAATAAATGAAAAATAAATTGAGGTTATTGTTTTAATGGTGGGTATATTAAAATTCCATTTCTTTTTAGTGGATATAAATAAAATATTAGTATCTAGGTATCCTTATTGTACACTTTTTATATTATGTAAGGAAGTACCTAGTAAGGGTATAATTAGATGCTTCAAGCTGAAGACCGGGTGACTTGGTACATGTTAGGAGAGGTTTAGCCAAACAGTCTGTGTATAAACGAAATTATGACCTGCGTCCTGTGAAAACTATTTCACGCACCCGGTAAAAAACTAGCCCATTTCCTTCCTTGATATATGGGCTATTGATACTGAGTTAGTGCATTGAAACAAATAGACACTTCAGCTTTTTAGCATGACGACTTTATGATATGTCAGAAAAAGTATTTCCACCATACCATATCTCTGTTTCTATTTCATATAATATTAGTACTTTTCATTTAGCTCACTAAGCCGACTTATAAAGCCGGACTGACTCCCGCGGACATAATCTTCGCGTGGCGTATTTTTGCGGCGAAATTAAAACAACTGAACTTAAGTCGGCGTAATTTGAGCCCGCTAATCTAAAGCTCGTTAAACTTGCCTGGGTTTCAGTTGAAAAAAGAGAAAAAGATTGGATTTGAATGTTTTTTTTTTGAATTGTAGTTTACGGCGTTATGTTGTTTACTTAATATTTAAAAGAGGGATTAGGAATATAGGCTGATATTGATGCCTGCGAAAAATGAGATGTGTCTTATGTATTCTCGTTGTTTTTAATTCTGTCCCCATACTAAATCTTATGTGAATAGATTTAGACGTTCTAGGTAGATACAGCTCAGTGCATGTTATCCGCATTAGGTATGCTTCAGCTCTTTCAAAGTACCACGCAAAATAATAAAAACCTTTTTAAAATATAATAAAGAATTAAGTTAACACTGTAAATGAAGCACGGCCTCTCGAGGCTCGTAAAAATAAAAATTAATTCTTTTATTTCTTTCCGTAAGTACTGAACGCACCCTTCGCGGTATGCGTTAAATGTTCTATGAAAAGCGTGTAAAATTAAATTTGGAATTTAATTTTGTAATTCGAATGCTCCGAGGTTTTTTGACGTCTATCTGTTATATTAGATTTGAAAATTTTATTGTTAGAAATATTATTTACGGTCGTAATGAAATTCAGGGAAAAGTGTTTTATTTTTTTGACATGTTGATGGTTCTATTTTTATTGAAATTGTTTTTTTTTTTTAATGTATGATATTTGTAATTAAAGGGGTTTGATCGCACAGTTTACGTTTAGGTAGGTACTGTTCAAATATGTCTTTCACGGTCGTGTATTTTTAAGCACTAAACTGGAATCCGACGCTACTCAAGGTTGTAACACCCTTTACAAAATTCAATACCATTGAAGTGTAAAACGATTTACCAAATCCCTCGCTTGCAAAGCCAATCCGCATAGTATTCTTGTTCTAACTGCCAGATTGAACATACCAAACGCCCACAGAACCTTAATTGTACTTTAAACCTGAAAATCGAACACACAAAAATTCCAAAGTACCAATTTTAATCCCGTTGCGCTATTCGAACTCGAAATCACTGGCCGCAGACAACGGCCGCTTAACAGTCGAAAAATGAAAAACAATTCCAATTTGGAACGTCAACCATTTGAATTTGGAAGCGAGGCGACGAGGCGTGCGTCGGCATTGCGCGACAGAACGCATGGCATGCGGGGGTTAGTGGGATGTAGAAATCGTTTGGACTCGGTTTGCACATCATTTTAAGCCGGCTATTAAGTGTTAGTGTTTCAGAGTTTTGTAGTAGCCACTCGAAACTGGGTAGGGGAAATCAGTTTGGGGAGAATAGTGGAGTTTGGGGTTTAGCACAAGCGGTGGGCAACAATACAAATAAATGCATTCTGTATTCGGTGTTCCAGAAGGTTATTTAAAACACTTTCCCGCCTAACTTATACAAGTTATGCGTTATTTCGTTTAAAAAAAAATAAAAAATAAATATAACCTGACACTAATCGCTGAAAACATCTAAATCTTTGTAGTTCCAAATTCAAATTGCAATTTTAAATTAAATTCTCTGTGTTTTTTATTTAAATTCCAAATTCAAAATGCCGTATTGCATTAAATTCTGTGGTGCACGTCAGTTTGAGACGAAACACGCTTGACTGCTCACGTCTATGTTATTATACGAGTTCCAAGACGTAGTGTTTCAGGTGTTCTGGTGCGGGAAGTTAGCAGAACTGTTCCGAAACCACGTAGAGCATCCTGATGTTAAATTAACAGGACTGGCAGTTTATTCGAAAATGAAAATAATAAAACCATGTAACAAAGATGATAATCATGATGTTCAAGCTTAATGAACGGAAAATGAATTTAAGAAGTTATGCAAAATAATCTTCGTGAATCCAATCATCAAACTGCACAGTCCAAAATAAACTCTGCATGTTTTCATATAAGTACTATAATACTATAAACCGATTTCAATTGAAACAAACAAAAAATATTGTCAACCACTTCATTATCACTCATTAAACCGCCGAAAAAAGCGTTGATACAATCCGATTGCCACACATTCACATGCAATTACCGCCTTTATGCTGTGGAACTTAAGTGTTAAAATAGCGTGTGTTAAAGTTATCATCTGTGGCGATCTGTGTCGGCGGCTGTTCGGACACATGTCTCGTACTCTCGTCGTTCCCAGCAATCGGTCGGCTCATTAACTTTTATTGGCAGAGCGACGTTCGGATTGACGGTGCTATGTCCGTGCGCATTGTGTCGCGGGATTCAGTCATTGTGGTAGTCTTATGGCTTGTGAGGTAAATGGTGACAGAGATGTGAGCAATCTAGATCTGCTGGCCTGATTGTTACAGGCCCATTAACTTCATCATCATCATATTAGCCTCACGTTGGTCTCCCCCAGTGAGCGCTAACCTTCCCGGTCTTGGGTCGCTTACATCCACTACCAGCAACCTTCTTCAAATCACAGGTCCACCGTGCAGCAGGACGTCTAACGCTACTTTAACTAAACATGATCTCCATTCAGACTCTTCTGCTCCATCGACCGCTCGTCCATTTACTCAGCTCATGTTTACTTAATCAAGCTGAAGAATGGTGGTTAGAATGGCTGAAGAATGCAGAGAAGAGGCCTGTATCCTTTGGGACAATGAACCGGCTGATGATGATTATGATCATACAGATTTTAAGGTCGAGGATTTTAGAGGACGTGTCAAGGTTTCAGTTTACCTCATTGTCAATCGCCATCTTAGTTCCATGCCGTACCGTAGCCTCAATGCGCACAGTACATTAGTCTTCACTATCGAATTATATGGTACATGTTACGGTCAACGCATAACTTTTTATAGCTCCTGTGATAGTCGAATCAAATTCCACACGTCCTTGTAGATCCTTTATATGGCTTATTTACAACCTATGTAGTTTATTGACGCCTCTTTACGGCCGAATTAGAAAATTGACGGCGATGGCCTTTTTTGACATTTTTACTGGGATAACGGGTTTCTCAGGTAACTGTGGAGTATTAGTTGCTTAGGGATACATTAAGCATATATATTTTGACCCAGACTCTAAAAAAATATGTTTATAAAATATCACCAAACCAAGTCAATAGTTAGCTGGTTGTTATACATGTAATACTGTTTTTTTCTATAACTGACCTATAAAAACCATATTCCATTTTTAAACCCTATTTCAAAATCCTCAATGCTACAAACCCTAAAAAAACAAAAAGAAATAACATCCTATTCGATGTTCAAATCCTATTTTCTCCAAATTCAAAATCTGAGCCATTCATAGCTGCACGACAAACGTCACAGCATGCTAGGCACTAATTCGTAGTATGCGCCTTCACGCCGACCGTGTCATGTCTAATTAATTATTAAATTAAATCTCGCTCGGACGCTGTTTAGAGAATTGTCCGGCTTGGTATAGCCGCTTTCGGGTGGTATTTGGACAAAACTGTGTTTTATTGAATACAATTTTCTAAAATTTCTTTGTAGTGCAAATTCTTCGTAAAGTTTGGACCAGATAACTTAGCATTTCTGAATTTTGCTTTATGACTTCCGGTGCTTTTTTAGCCAGATGCTCGAAGGAGTGCCCAAGGGACGCGGGTAAAACCAATGGCAGAAGCTAGTCTCACTAGCTTTGACTATAAAATAAAATAGTAGTAGTACTAAGTTAAAGTAACGTAATACCCCTGCAATCTGCATTGCACATAAAAATTTCAAGCCGCCAAATTCTACTTTGTAATAGATTTTCCGTGCCCAAGTACCTAACGACTAATAAAAATAGACGATGTTGATTCTGCACAGTTATTTTCTATACATTGTTATAATCTGTGTGTGTAGTTAGTTATTTGAAGCGGGAACTCTTTGTGTTAAGTTTTAGTAGTGTGTTGCAATTCTTTGTAATATTTACTAATAGCCTAGTGGGAAGGAGAAAAAAACAGAGAGTTACTTCGTACCACCCAGATTACACGGCTCCTCATTAAACGGATTATCTAGCACTAGATGATTTTTTCTAATCGGTACAATTGTATTTGAGTTTACACAAACCAATTCGTCAGCTTTATAGCGACCACGTACGTCCTCAAATGCCTTCATTTGACAAGAACCGCATATTTAAGAGACCAAAGTAAGAACACCTAACAATATTCATTAAACTACACCCACAAAGTCTACTCTCAAAACTTCCCTTCTACAAGTTCCTGACAAAACCTCAAATCACAACGGAAATGCGGTTAATAAGTAACAGCATTAATAAACCTTTGGTTAGGTATAGAACGTATTAATAATTCAGGTCTAACTGAGGCAGCCGGGTTGCGGCAAATAATTGAAGAGGAAAGCTATGGATTATGTCGAAGTATTGATCAGTTGGTATTGCTCTGCTACTTTGTAACGGACGCTTGAAATGTGCTTTTATAATGTGTGTGTAATTCGAAAACTGCAGGAACAATTATTACTAACTAATGGGGCTATTTAAAATAATTGTTTTTTTCTACAAGTGTCAGATGGAATGGTCAAAAAATGATCCACGGTATCACATTATGATATAATGAAATCTGCTTCTGGCCAATCGCAGTCCTTTATATGGTCTAACTTTTGATTATTTTCAAACAATGTCAATTTCAAATTCAGAGGTTCTATGAATTTTAATGTGAATATTCGTAATAAGTGTCCCAGTACGGCCAATCAAGCTACGCTTACTAGGACACATTGCTACGCAGTCCTTGACACAAATTGGTGACACAAAGTAATAGACAATTTAGCTCTGTAGTGTTCATATTCAAGTAGCCATGTTACAGGACGTATTTATAAAATGTTAAGTGGACAAATCGATTGTCCGTAACGATGACAATTTAATATCTATGTATTCTCATTTATATATTGGTTTGTATGGTATCATTCTTTATGATTATTATGAACTACATAATAAATTCAATAATTATAGATGTGCTATAGCTTAAACCTGAAGTGCGACTACACCTGGTTCTGACCGGTAAAAGCCAGTACATAAGGACGGATAAAGAAGTAAACAAGGAAGTATATAAGAAAGTACCTAAGAATGCTTATGCACATAAAGGAGTACGTAAATTTTTAAATCATAGAAGATAAAATACCTCGGCCACTGAAATTAAATGACGACTGATTATTATTATCACAATGAGCGTGAAAAACTACAAGACGTCACTGTGCATACATGAAAAAAGTAACTCTAACATTGAAAATAAACTCTATGAAATAACCATATCAATCAATCAAAAAAATAATCAACCATACCTTTATGATACCATAAAATATAAATTCCTATTACACAGATTTAAAATGCTATCAAAGTGCCAAGGATGCTGAAGATTAGAAATTAAATTATGTTGAAAAGCATTCCAATATTTCTTACGTTTTTCTGTGTCTCAGCACAGTTGCGTGAAACCAATGAAGCTCTCCCACTCTCACCGGTACAAATTAAACAAAGTTTTGACAATGTCATGACAGATGAGTACATAAATATATTAGCTAAAGATTTTGCAATAAAAGCAGCCGAACATTTTGTGAAAGAACTGGGCAATCAAAAGACGGCAATGTCTTCGAAGCTTTCACAAATCTCTAGGTTCGTATCTATTAAGTTTTTTATTTATATTTTAGGAACAGTGCGTTTTCATTATACCTAAAATGTATACGTTCGTAGTATCTCCTAATTATTGAGATCTATGCTTCCACTCGTGGTTTCACCCACATCTCAAGAGAACTACTTGGGTAGTAGTTTAATAATATAAGAAGTCCTTTCTAGACTAACCTGGGACCAATTCTCAGCCATTTTTGAATGTTACCCAGTGTAACTGACACGGCTTGATTTGTGTTCCAGATCTCCAATTGCAGAGGTTTCGATGGGCGCCTTACAGAACCAACAAAAGCCACTACAGCAAGCTGAGCCCGAAGACCAGGCATTGCCACTAGCTCAAGAACAAGGATTGTCACAAGTTCAAGAACAAGCATTATCACAGGCTCAAGAACAGCCTACGGCTGAAGCAATAGCACAGGCACAGATACAGGCAAAGCAAAATGCAAAAGTCGTAAAAAGGGTGCTAAAAAAAGCAAAAGAAAAGCAAAAGCCGGCCTCAGAGGTACAAGCTGAATTTGAGGAAAAGGGTGAAGAAGTTGAAGAACCACCAATAAAACCAACCAAAAATCAAAATGGTAATAATATAATGCTGGATTCAGATGAAGCTTTGAATTTACTAAAAGAGCCTGAACCAGATGGTGATCATTTAGATTCCCAATCTGGAGAACTAAGCAAGGAAGCAGCGAGAGAAAGAATACCTGTTGTACAGGTGATGAAGATCAATGGTGCATACTATAGAAGGTTGCTAGGATTAATATAGGAATGAAAGCAATTTGGATTCAGGTCATGAAATTATTTAGTTGTACCGCTTTGGTAAAACGTTTATTACATATAGCTAATCCTACTGAAACTAAAGAAGACAGTGACTTCAAAACTTGATAAGACTTTTTGTTCACGCCCTAAAAATACTCAAAAGGTCCCAAATCCTAAATACACCAGACAACGATCACTTATTCACTCAAACATGTCCGTTTTCCTCAGCCTTCTTGTTATTATAAATGTATAGAAAGCCTCGTATTAAATATTTACGGGGACCTTAAAGGTGTTATCCACGGTCCTACCGGGATTACGACGCGAGCAACTATTATCAGGTGTGAGGAGGGTCTTGGAACGAGTACCTCTTGCCATTAAGACGAGAAATAATTTTATCTTAGTGCTTTTGAGCATGTTCGGCAGGTTAAGGAAGTGTCGTTTTGATATGAAGGGTATAGTGTCATGACTATGGACCTCTGTTATGCGATACATTTTTATAAAATCTATATTGTCTAGAGGTAACATTTAGATACTGACCTGTGGCAATTTATGCAGAATTGTGACTACGTTTAGGACTTCTGAAAAATTGTCCTTTGAGATGTTTATCATTTCTGTAAGAAAATATTTTAGCTAAATCTCGCTAAACGGAGTCTTTATTTGCATCAGAATCAGCAGCAAACAGAATACCAGCCGTAAATCTTTCCTTTAAATCCAGACTCTTTTTCATACACCCACAATTTATTTCTTTCATAACTAACTTCGTCTTTCATTACAAGAAATCGCAGCACTCCGTATGCGCATATTCAAGTATCTTGCCATTCATTTGCAAGTATGAAGTCTTCATAATGGTCTGTGAAAGTAACAGTATTCGCACAATAGGCAAGAAGGATCTCGTTGGAAAGCGAGAGGAAATCCGCAAAGATCGTCTCGGCTATAATTCACATAGCTCTATGAATTATTGATAACCACAGACGGGATGGGATTAGATTCTAAATAAATAGGGTTCGGGCCTTTTAAAAATATATGTTGGGAATGATGTTGCTGAAATAAAGGTCGTTTAGGGTTATGAGATTTGGACGTGGACGGTTGCGTAACTGTGTTTTGGTGAGATAGTTTTTGAAGATAAGTCTTTGAATGAGGAAGTGATAAAAGTCTGTGTTGGAGCTGGCAACAGAAAACATTATTGAACTAGGTTGAGATAAGTCGAGCGTGTACATATTGTGCTGTTGGTATTATTTGGCGAATAATTTGATGTTGACTTTTTTAAGAATACGTTTTTATGAGTACAATAGAGGAGATTCGTCATTAATTTGTTTTACATTATCTTCAAGCGTTTTTGTTTGTTAAATAAGGCACGAAAACGTTTTTACGAAAAATTCTATTCAAAACCTGTTAGAGCATAGGTTAGTCATAGTCTGTGGTTCAGTACCGACGCTCGGAACAGGCTCAAAGGTATCCACAACAAAGATTTTCCGTCCGTCAGCCGTCGCTATCACTTCGAAAATATCTCCTAAACGAACGCAAGCCCCAACCCATTTGCTAATTATCTGTCCGTCTGTCAGTTCACATTGTCATATACGCGATTGCGTCCATTCAATAATTCATAGTGTGTCGGAATCGGCATGTAAATCGTGCGGTTTCACTGTTTCTACCGATAGTTTAGTATGGTTTTTGGCGTCATTTGAATATTCTGGTGTTGTGTATTTGATTGATTTTGTATTGGTTTGATTTGTTTGTGTTGTGTGAAATTAATCAAGTAAAGTAATGGTAAAAACTCTAAATGATCAAAAATCTGTACTAGTGAAAAATTATATACAAGTATGTTTACCAAAGATCATAAGTATAATGGATTTGTCAAACCAGTCTACAGCTGTTTAAGTTCTTCTTAGGCTGCTTCAAACAAGATATATTCTCCAAATGAGTTCTTGGTAACAAAAACAATGGTACACTGTAGGCATTATCCTAGATAGAATTTGATTGCTGTCAAATGAGGGTATTTCTTCGAGCTGATCATACTTAAATCGATTGCCAAATATCTAACCACCCCATTGACACTAAGCCCAGATAGCTGACAAGAACTGTCAACAAAAAACAAATGACAACGGAATTTTTAATTCGAAATTCGAAAGCCATAATCCTGATCCATCCATTTTGTTATTTTAAAATGTTACTGTTACACAACTTATAACTGTTATATTACAGAGATATAATCCCTGCCAGTCATGCTTACTACTGAAGACTGCCTAAGTGGATTAGAAGGCATTAGCGTCGGATCAATAAGGTCCCCAGTTTGATTCCCGTTCGCTACCGGTTCTTTTCGGATTTCTCGTTCGGGATTTACTTATCTACTAGTTTCTTGCTACCAAATGAAGTTGACATGTTTATTTTGGTATAAAGAGGAATTTATTTCTGGTAAAGATTTCGTGTCCTAAATTGAATATGGGTTTAACATTTTGATTAGCCATAGGAATTATGTATTATGTTTGGTGTTTGTTAATCTCTGTTTATTATGATAGGAGTCTATTAAATGTTGAGTTTATAAACTAAATCTGACCAAAATATGCCAACACCGTCAGTTATTTCAAAATTGTATACATGCCTCATCGTATAAAAAAATATCAACAACACCAACCCTTTATTGTGTCTGTACAATTTTGTTGAAGATTGTGTAGCTTTCAAAACCAGGAGCATACACCTTCAAGCTTAAAAAACAAAATGCAAACTAAAACGGTCAAACACAAAACTCGGGTATATTTTTCTCCAATTCAAACACAGCACACCTCAATAACATCTTCTAAAACAAACACGATTAAACGAAAGACTTCATTAAACCGACGGACAAATGGAACGGAGCGAATAAAAATAAGTAAGCAATGCAAAAGAAATGCGTTTGTATATCTGAGGCAGATAAGCGGAATGGAAACGTGAGATATACGGAGTAGAAAGATGTGGATGCGGTAGAAGTAACCACACCCAAAACTGCAAAAATATTGCAAGAAATGGTTGTGTACCATCTTCTTTATGTCCATGTTCTCAAGTTTTTTGAGGTCGGCGCAATATGTTTGCCGCTTCCATTCCTCTCTGTCAACTATCATACTAACATCCACTCCCTTCTTATTCATGTCCTCTTTCAGGGAATTAATCCATCTTTGCTTTGGTATATCGTGGCAATCGTAGAATTTAATTGCGTTCTGTAAGAACTCTCTTAAACTTGTCTTTATCAATGTAACTGTCGATCACAATCAGTAATGAATAGAAAACATACTTACCTATTTTTGATACCATTATTTTGCTTCAACATTTCACGAAATAGTGAACCAATGAACTAAAGGAAGTCAAAGCCGAGACGAGTGTTCTTGACACCTTGCCAATTTTACATCTCGCCATTTTGAAGCAAAATTCACCTTTCCAAAAATATTTGACGTTCCACGTAGAGCTTGCGCCGCAGGGGACTGCAACTGTAGCCGACCTATTTTAAATTTTCCCTTCCTATACTTGAACACTTTTATATAACTCTCCGATTTCCTGACGTTTACGTTGCCGTGTTTCCAGAGTTTTGAAGTCGCTTCTAGAAAGATCGCTGAAGAATCTCTCAGTGAGGAGATAAATAAAAGTTTGTCGATTTATTTTGTGCGGGAATAAAGTTAAATATTATGTCGTGTAAGTAGTTGTCGGTTTGAGTGTTTCGTTTGTTAGTTTGTTGAGTAAACGCTTTCGAATAGGATACAATTATTTATCATTTATGTATTCCTTATACGGTGTATATAGAAGTTTTTCTATATATATCGTATACGATACGACGTTGGTCAAATAAATTGGAATAGTCTGTCAAGATTTTTGGGCTTATGAGAATCAGCACTAATTAATATTTCGGAGATGTAAAGCTGATTAGGCTTAAGATAAGATTAATTGAATCAACAAAGGTAAGAAGAATTATTTCAAAATGAGGATATTTGGGTCGAAATTTCAACAGCCAATGATTGCAAAAGAACAAAGAAACGAACCGAACATCTAACTGCAATATCCCTAAATTGCTTCAACGACTTCCATTATCTTATTATCAAGTAGATTACAATCTTAAAAGCAAACGGGGCGAGACAAAAACCATTTCAACTAGAAACCTCTATTTCCTGAATTTCAGTGTCGCAATGGCCTAATTTCTATTCAAAGTCTGGACTGGCTGGGCCGACGTGACACGAATCGCGCGCGCAATTGCCCTTTATTGTGTTACAGCTGGTTTGAACTGGTTCGAGCCGGATCGGGGTGGCGCGAACTGGATCGCCCCGGTTACACGGGTGAAATGCGGTTTAGTGCGGATTTAGTGTTTGTTAGTGCTGCAAAAATGGTAGCTGCAGTTTTTTATAGGTAAAAGTTTTTTTTGGATTATTGAAAGCTAGAGGTTTTTAGAATATTGAATATTGAAGGCAGTGTGGAGTAAGAAAGATGTGTAAATGTAGAGCAAGGGAGATACTGGGTATGATCGTAGCTATATTTAAAGGAAGGGGACAGGCAAAGATACTACGGTCTGATTGAGTGAAAGACGATGTATATTTATTTCATTTACCTTGACTTCTAGATCGTAATTTAACTGACCATTCTGATTACACTTCGAGATTAATATTAGTGTACGGTAGGAGCAGCTGCCATCTTACGCCTTGCTAGCAGTTGAAACATCATCACATAGGTATGATTGCATATACCGGCAGCAAACAGCTACTCTTCCTAACCCAATTCACCCGAGACTGTACAATTCATGGTACAATGTACCACACAATGAATTTAAGTTTCTCAGTAGAAACCTGAAGCCCTCGGAAACGTCTTATAAAGCAGTCTTTATATCTCAAAGGAGCGTCTGCTACCCGGTAATTAATCTTTCAGCTCTCACGTCTTTAGTTTTAGGTTGAGATTTGAGTGACAGGCGTAGCGGGTAGCGTATTGGTGGGTATGACCAGCTAGCTAGGTTATTAGGAGATATTTGATAATAATTGGACGAAATGAGATTGAACAGCCACTAAAAGTAACGATAGCAGTTTTCATACCTATAATGTAAAAGTAAAATCACGTTTTTATATATGGCTCCCCTGAGTATGTGGCCAACAAGAATTTATAGAATATAACAATTCTTAACCAATATACCTACGACCTAAAAAGGTCGTAACGGTCATAAGTTAACAATAGAAAAGATTTCATCCTGCAAGGCTTCAAGAAATACATACAACACGGTTTTCATATATCGCTCAGTCTAACAACAAAGCCACAGGCTACTTCTGTAACTATACATTACAGTTAGACTCAAAGTTCGCGATATGAATATAATGAGTTTCATATCGCGAGTGAGGAGTTTCTTGAGAACTTATATTGTACTGGCAATGTTGGGATTGGATGGCATAACTGTATAACTGGCTAAGATTCTGTCTTATAAGATTTGTACGAAATTATTTATAAAGTCGTGGTGGCCGAGTGGTCAAAGCATCAATCATCAGCCTTAAGAGTGTGCGGGTTTTATTCCAAACTAGCTTTTGCCCGCGGCTTCGCTCCCGTCAACTGACTTCTCTACTTTACCCTATTTTTTTTTCATAAGAACATTCTCCTGACAATAACAAACACAACAAAAAAAGAATTAGCCAAATTGGTCCAGGCGTTGTTGAGTTATGCGCTTACCAACACATTTTGCGATTCATTTTTATATTATAGATTAACCACCAATGTAATCGTATCTAAGTTGTTTGTACTTTCCAAGTACATGTATCTTGGACATCAATGACTGATTAAAGGTGAAGGACAAAATCTTGAGGAGACCCGGACAATAAAGTCTGAAATCGCCAATCTACCTTGATAAAGCCTGGTAATTGACGCTAGTCCTACCTTTGCCCTGTATGTGTGGGATCATAAAATTATAATACTCCAAGCAAGATTAAAAATATAATTTCTTCAAAAAGGATTTTTCAATTAATTTACCTAAACCTAAAATTAAGCGCTTGAAGCCACTCAAACAAGCCATCGCAATCAAGATTCAGGAGTTCATTGTTAAGCAGCGTAAAGCGCTTTTGTCTCGCTTTTTGCAGCAACACATCTTTTTACGACATTCCTTTGTTTTTATACGTTTAATTTAATCTCATTGTTAGGACAGCTGGTCCCAAGACAAAGGGAGAATGTCACTTCTGAGCTTGCTGAGTGCCAAGAAGAATCGCTTTGTACGGTGTTACAAAGTTTAGTTTTAAAGATATGCTGTTTAATTTTAGTATCTGTCTGTTTTTTTACATATTAGGACAGATTTTTGTGAATATTTTTGTATTACTTAAAACAGGATTTGTGGTTACCGATGCCTACTAAAACCCTTTGTAATATTATACATGCAAAAATAACTCTGCTTTCACGCCACGGTAACCGAAGCGAATCGGTTTTCGGTAGGGTAAAGGCGGGATAGATGCCCCACTTTTTGAAATATGCTTATAATTTAATAAATATTGGTTCTACATTAATAACACCTATGAATGTAACTAGTTTAATCCTTTATGTTTATTTGTGATTTGTCTTTTTGGACCTATATACTACACGTTTTGCAGATTTTAGCTTTTTTTAGACCTCAATTTTTGGGGATAGATGCCTACCCCTATGGATAGTTGCCCCACCTTGAAAATACTAGCGAGGATAGATGCCTACGGTGCGGGATAGATGCCCTTCATACTGTTTAAGTATATTAAATTAATAATATTTATATATTTTTTGACTTTAATTTATTTGAAATGAAAAGTATTTTACAGTTTTTAAAATCTTTTTATATTCATTATCAGATTAATTAAAATTAACACAATAATATTCTAAAAGTATTTTTTCAACAAAAATAATGTATTTTATATTTGAAACACTTATTATAAAATATTAATTATTTAGTTTCAACATGCAAAATCATAAAAATCATTCTTTCTTAAAAACTAAAATAACACAATATACTTAGCATCATAATATTTAACCGGACAGTGCTTTAAGTTTTCTACATCTCGAGCAAAAATTTCTGAAAAGTATAGAGGTTTCATGTAACGAGCACTGACACATTACACATTGAATCCAGTCGGATTTAGACTTTGTTTATTCATAGTTTTCAAAGCATTATATGCAGTTATTTTTATTTGTATCTTTAGGCTCATCCTGCCCATCTCTTTTAGTCTTCTTCACCGGCAAACCTTTAGTTTTCTATTCCTTAACTTTGTTCTTAAGTGAATTGTCTTCATCTTCACTGTTTGAACTGTAAATCATTCGTAATCAATAAAAAGTGTAAATACCTATACATAAACACATGAAAAATATATATTCAAAGCACTTATAATACATTCAGGGTACACGTGGTGTATGGAGGGATAGATGCCCCTAGGGGCACCTATACCGTAAAAAATCAGGGCAACTATCCTTTTTGACAGGGTTAGATACCCTAGTATTTTTTTAAATAAATAAATACAATAGAGCAACTATTTACATCAAAATGTATACTTCATGAAACAATATACATACGTAATAAAAAAATTGATGGAATTAATATCTACTTATAAAGTTATACAACAGCAAATACTCACCTTTAAAAATTTTACGCTCGCTGTAAGTTCGCCGCGGAGATGAATTCACACACGAGCGAAACGCGACCTCATCCCTCGATGGCGCGTGGCTAATTTAGGTGCGGGGTGCTTGTGGCTTCTAGTTAAACGGTTGTTTCTTAATCGCGAGCATGGGAAGTTAGGTTTTTTAAAAATGGGGCATCTATCCCACTGCGGCATCTATCCCGCCTTTACCCTATACAGATAGTCTAGGAAAATCTAGTTATGAATAAACAAAATAAAAAAACCTTAAACAAATAAAACCTTCACACTTACAATAAAGCTCATTATTAAATCTGAGTTAAATGAAACTTTTCATGAGAACTCAGTAAAGAAGACTTTCATTCCTGAAAATACTTCCCTGAAGCGACATTTTCGATACAAATACCAGTATCTCATAGGTCGTGATTACCTGACCTAGATTCTGAGTCCCGCAGGTCGATCGGTGCCCCACTGCCATTTGCTGTCACACTGAAATGATGATAATTGAATATTGTGTGTTCTATTTCAGTTTGTTACAGAGCTGTTAATACTTTTGTTTTGTTATTGTCAATCTACACGTATATTACCTCAAGAGTTTGCTTGTTTGTTTGAACACGCTAATCTCGGGGACTACAGGATCAATATGAAAATTATTGCAGTGTCAAATAACTCATTTATCGTAGAAGGCTACCTACTTTTTATCCAGGTGAGTGGAAAAGTTTCCATGGGACGCGGGTGAAGCCGCATTTCGATGCTAGTATCAATCACGGACAGTGCATTTATTTGTTCAAGCTTTTTGTTACGTCTGCCCATCATTTAAGTAGACTTCGACACTTACTGATTAGTCTTGGGCACACGTCTATGGTTCGAAGCAATAAAATATATTAACTTTCGATTTCAGTCATATATTTGCATTTGAAACAAAGCTTTTAAGATCAAAATACAAAAAAGAAGTCACTAATTATTCACAGTATGCAATTCGCATTAACATGATAATACCGAACCGCCCCTTATTGTGAATCATACTTGTTACCTCCCATTAATGTCCCTCTAGTGTTGTACTGGTGTGCGGGATTTGGGCAATCCCGTGTATTCTGGGTCGCCATTTTGGGGATTAGACGAGAACACACATACTAAGTTCGTAACAAGGTTTTAAACTAGGTCATAGGAACGGTTCACCTGATTCCAACGAAGTTTATTCCCTTTCGTAAAGTAAACACGGCACGTTTCGTTCGCAATCGATTCTTTTGGGACAGAGTGCAAGAAACAAATTCATTGAGCCTTGTTTTTATTTATTGGATTTAGTTTAGTTATTTATTGAAGAAGTTCGTTTGTAGCTTAGATTTGTACCTAAATGTTCTGGAGTCTCGACTAGATATATTCTTTCTTATTAAAAGAAGTCCCACGACGTAATTTTTCCTAACTATACTTATATGTGAAATTGAAATTGCTGATCAGTACACTGCTGCATAGTTTTCAATCAAAACCTTACATAAAGTACTTAAGGAATCATAAGCATCCCACTTTTGATTTATTAAGTCACATCACTAAAACGGAATCGCGACAGTCACAGTATTTTCAGTGGGTGTTATTTACACTCCGGTGTGACCAGTTAAATGAAGTTGTAGCGCCTGTTGATGGCAACACTTGCGTATGAATGGGCCTTCATTGAGGTGTCGTGTGTGGGAGACCGGTAATTGAAATAGAATTGATTTTGCGACAAAAAATATAGTAGTATAGGTGTCATAGTTTTACGTGTCTTGGGTTTAAAAGTTGCCTTATAAGATGATAGTTTTAGTAGTAGCTTGACTGCTATCTTAATAATGTGGAAATAACTAGAGATCCCAACTAAGGAAAAGGCTATACTGTTGAACATCACTCAATGCATATAAGCTCCTATGCACAGCTTGATAATTTGCCACTCGAAATCAAATTCTTCTCTTACACCGTTAACATGGTATTCGTGATTGCAAAACATTAAAACTATGTAACTAAAATACTACCAAAAACATTAGACCAATGTACGCGCATCGCTATCAACTATCAACCGAATGAAAATGTTACTCCTCTACTACAAACTCTAAAAAAAAATACAAAAAGTACGGCACCACAGTCATTGAAGCGGCGATTCAGTTGGCGACCGACATTGCACAATTTTTATTTTTTATAGTTCCGATCACAACTTTAAATTACTATTGCAAACTAGTAACGTCCTATGCAAGTTTAATAGCTTCCAACAACATCGATACTTTTACTGGGAACACCACACTAACATCTATATCAACGATTCCATCGTTAAATTCAGCATACATTGCTAATTTTGTTAACAACCTACTATTGGTCTCTCCTACAAAATGCGCCATGGAAGAGACTACAGAGAAGTCATCGATGTAAAAACTGGTTCCCAGTACATATTCGTGTATATTTGTTTTACGCAGTTCATTCAATCAATCGCCCCAGTGAATGCTGATTGGTAAATAAGGTGCCGGTTTCCAATTTTTTTTTGCAATCGCGTCTCTATCACACAGCTTAACAATCTGTCAACAGCAATACGGGAATTTGTTGAAAATATTGCATTACTCCCTATAATTATTTTTGCCGGACTGGTGAAAACAATTGACAGTGTTCAAAATGAAGTTGAAATTAGATCGGCCGTCGGTTGTTTCCAGTTAATTTAGAATTCGGTTTATATTAATTAGTTTGTGGAGCTATGTGGTGTGACGGTATTGTCGCTTTGCTAGCAAATAGATTATTTAATGTTGTTGAATACGGAATGGCAAGTTTGTTTCCATCGAAGGCGCGAAATACTCCTCTAAATATCCCAAAATATAAGTTCTCTTAGGGAGTAAGATTTACCTGACCTGATTCTCGCTCACCAATTTAAATCTAGAAATAAATGGGTTATTTAGAAAACAAGTGGAGCAAGCAATATCTCAGCCTAAAGAAGACAAAAATTAAAATACTTTGTACAGTTTTCTAAGTAACATTATCGCGTTATCTATAACATTACCACAAAACTTAATCGAGATCCAACAACAAAATAAATCGGAAACCTTTGCTCGGCGATAATATCTCGAATATTACACCCGAATATTGTTACACGGCATCGAAATGTACGCTCTTATGGAATATCCTCAAAGAGCTTCGATCTTTTGATCTTCAAATAGAGAGATTTTCAATTTACATCGTATTCTGGGATTCTTGTGAACGCGACGATATTATGAAACTCGATCATGGGAAATGATATTCATATTTGTTATAAAAGTGGTCACACAACATGGCTTGACGAAAATGGGGTTTTCAACAACGGGCGTTGTACTTTTCTGTAAGTTGTAGTTTGCATGAGGATTAAATGAACAGCCAATTAAAAAGACGAAAGAATGGAATTGAAGTGAATATAGTGAATATTATTTTATATAATACTAGGTTCCGCTCGCGGCTGCGCCCGCATGGTGTGTTGATAAAAAGCCTATGTGTTAATCCAAGGTGTCACCTACAACCAAATACATAGGTCCAGCCGTTTTTGCGTGAAAGAATATCAAACATATACATTCATACATTCTCACAAACTTCCACATTTATAATATTAGTAGGATTCTAGCTCTGATATGATAGTCTAGTGATATGATAGTCAAGTGATATAACAGATCATGACATGACACATGTCAGATGTGAAACGTTTACATGATTTGTGGTACGCATGTAAGCAAAGTATTTCATTTTTGCTGTAACTTAACACATTTCCAAAATATCGAGTATCGAATTCCCGTGGTAGACGCGCGTGTCTCAGTATCGCGAAAAGGGATTCCCTCACGAATAAATAACTTGAATATTTTCAATAAAAGCCGGGCGGCGAGACTAGTGATCGACGCCGACGATATTAATTCTTATTGTACTTACATTCTTGTACGTCTGACTGAAGAGTAGTTTGAAGTAGAAGGAATTGAATGGGTTATGGACGAGACAGTTCCTAGACATTCGATGAAGTGAGTGATTTTTGTAATGGTGGTGAAAATGATAATATTTTGTCAATGTGATACAGTTGCTAGGTCGTCTTTGCTATTTAAATACAAAAAATCTCATGAATTTTTTTGTTTGATCACGTTGATCTCAGTAACTATTATACCGAGAAAAAAATATTTCAGTGGCTAAAAACAACTTTTTATATATGTACGGTAAATGTGGATGACAACAATGTAAGCTAAATAATCATAGTAATAAGTCATAAATAAACGCATACACAGTGAAAAATTTGATTACCTATTAATAGAAATCTTTACAAAGCTTAAAGTTACCATTATTTTACTAGTCATAACATGATCGAAATCTTGGGCTCTGGAATACAGTTTCCTACTTTCCTTGGTTTTTACTTCAATCTTCTTAAAACAAATTATTCAAGCATTTAAAACGTTCCATATCCTTCGTACCCACCAAACTATTTGAATATTGTTTCCCTTTCAAGTTCAAACTGCTTGTACTTCACGCGTCTATTGTTGTGACTACGGTATATTCATACATTGAATACCATTCTGGAAGTTTCTGTTACTCCACGTCAACTAACTTGGTAGTAAGGGTAGTAGTTACTGTATTATGTTTGCTTCAAGAGTTATCATGGTATTTGTGTACGTGTGTGTGAACATTTAGGTGCTAGTGGCATAGGAATTTAGGTGTTGAAGGTTAAGTTATATTGCTGCGGTTGATAGAGTGGTAACAACTATGGCGAAACCAACTCCTAGCGCCTTGAAATGTTCAATACCTGGACTGGTATTACAATAAGTCTTAGCCTTAGTAATTGTATACTAAATAGTATCATAATTTTATGATAGTCAGAGAAATGTAGATCTGCGTTTTAACATACATTACATTTGGTTAGACTGGAATCCGATCTAAAAGTGAGAATACAAGAAAATAATCCTAGACTTGAGATGATACCTGTGTGTTAAGAGCATTAAGCAGGTAAGAGATTACACAAGAGCAATCTACTCACACATACAGATAAGATGTACTCTCACACACACACAAAGAACGATTTATCCACAACAAACTTTCATAATACAGCTTCAGTATAATATCAAACGTGGTAACACCCTCACGGCATGTCTCTTAATCACCACAAAGTTGCGATGCATTTGCATTCACCGAAGTTCGCCTTCCATTGCTCGCTCGGTACGAGTTACTCAAGCTTCCGTGATTTGTCACCGAGCAATGCTCGCGTTATTAAGTTTGCTGAACTAACGCTCAACTTAATATCGAGTTAATGTTGTGTTCGTTTCCAAATTACTGCTTTTGATCGTTCTTAGTTCGGTTGTGATGGTAGTTTGTTTGCTATTGAGTTGGTTGGGGGATTATGTTTTCTTTGTAGTGGAAACGATGGCGACTTTATGTAGTAGAAGTCGTTGTTACTTTGACTTTGAGTTTATGTAGAGAACTTAAAAAACTTTCAGGAAGATCTCAATGTTGGTGGAATGTAGAGGGCAGCAGATGAATTCTAATAGAGATTTAATTTTTGAACTTAGATGTTTGCTGTTTTGGATGTTTGTCTCTGTTTGTTTCTGTCTGTTTTAAAAAGGTTTTAATGTCCAATACGGCTCTGGGTTGAATACTTAAATGATTTCTCAATTGAAGAACTCCTATGCTAATTTAAAGAAATAAATAACACTTCAGATTCTTTCTTCCCACATAAATAATTAACCCAAAACTATAATACTTTCCCAGTCTCAACAAACACCCAAAATGACTCAACAAATTCTTTTTAATGACTCTATTTGAATTTAAAACTTACTCAAAAATAAAATGTTTCTCCGTGAACTTTATAAGCAGTCGAATGGATAATAAAAAATTCTACCACGGTTCACAAACTTGATATTTCATGAATCTATTAAAACAACTTTATGGCAGAAATGATGAGTTGTTCTAAAAACTCCATAAAAATGGAAACCGGCAATAAAATTGTTTTGTAGTATCCAATATTTTTACGATATTTTGATCACCATTTTGAGATGCTTGTTTTATTATTAAGTAGCTCTTATAAAACTATGGCTGTGGTTAATAATATGATAGGTTTGATCGTAAACATTTAGATACCGTGTGTGATTGGAATTTCATACTTAATAGTCACCATAATTTTGTATCTTAAAAACTTTTTTACTTTCACTTTATTTAACTGACTTTATAATATTCTAATCTGTCACTTACGCTAGTTGCAGTTGTAGTACCTAATGTACTTTATCATTAGGGAGGTTACCACCTGTTCTTTTCTAAACTGTATAATGACTTTTAATGAGATTCATCTTGCTTACTTAGATTCAGAGACATTTCAGTATTAGCAGATATTACTGATACCTACTAGGACACTTTAGTTCCTGACTTGATGACCTTGATGTAAAGGATTAATAACGTTACCTTAGTCAACAGCTTAACATACAAACAACTGCTGATCCCTGACTATCACACAGCCTACAGTTTACTACTAATCACCACCACTATCAATATATCACAAAATCAATAATCACTGAACAGATTTCTGGGCCCGTCGCTCTCACAATGGGGTGTAGGAGCCATGAAATGTCAGCCCATTGTCATCGCCCCATGGAGAGAGACAATAACGGATGGTATGCCTGTATATGAAGGTACATATATGTAGGTGTTTGTATGTGTGGGTAGAGGGTAATATGTAAGATGAATGATAGGAGATATAAGGGAGAATTGTTTGGGAGTAAGCGGTTAGTAATTTTGGTTTTGAGTGTGTATGTGGAAGTAATGAGCCGATTGGGCAATATGGTTTTCTCTAAAGTCTGCGATGAGTAATATTACTAGTTTGAAAAAAGGTGATCTGTGATAGTAATGATGCTAGAAATATAAGAAGTATAGCCAGGATTTAAATGGATAGGTATCACAGGTATCATATTAAAACTGTCTATTTCACACTTTTCCGCATAAAAGGCAGTCTGTATATGTTTTCTTCGTCACGTAAATATGAACCGAACAGCCGATTTTGATGAATCTCCACAGTCAATGCGTGATATTAACATAGACTTATAAATACAAATAGAAAAGAAGATATTCGAAAGAAAGCTATTTTAGTTAGCGCCGTTCCTAAACCCTAAAATTTGAACAGTATTACAAACTGAACCAAAAACCCCGAATATAATAAATAACAAAGTCTAGCACAAACGTTTTAGAATAATAGAATTATTTTGCACTATACGGGCGCTTTTCCGATAGATTGCTTTTGAAAAAATGCTATCTGTGTGACGGTTTATCTAGCTAGCTAAGCTTTGCGTGTTGAAATTCAATTTCTAAATTGAATACATTGTTTATGTTGTGCTATGTTGGAGCTAAGGTGCACAGGCGACTTTTGTCAGAGTCAATTTTGTCACTTTTATCAGTCCGTGGATATGTATGAAGATGCGCGTATTTTACGGCGTGGCAACTGGGTAACATCCATACATATCCACGGACTTGATAAGAATTACAAAATGGTCACGGTCTTATGTTCTAGTACCTATAAGTGCTGCTATTGGTTGAAGCATATTCAGAACGTCATGTAAAGAAGCTGGTCATGTTACTTGAAGGGAGTAATGTAGGGTGAGTGTTTTGGAAGCTGTATAGGTTTTGAATTTTGAATAGTGCTGATTTATCAGCCTAGTTTGAATAGTGTTTTTGACGCATTTGAGTTCGTTGCTTCGGTACGTCATCGGAGATTTCGTTATTGGCTTCTATCGTAGAACTATGCGTGATTAAATGATTGGATAAAATGAATTTGAACGTAAAGGTTTGAATACCGAATCGTTTACTATAGTGTCTTCAGGTAACAACCATAGGGATGTTGCTTTACATATAATTTATGAAGATTTTGATCTATACTGTCAATATCTAAACTAAATAGTTTGATCACCACCAAAGCACTGTTATCAAACTTGGAGTCTATAATTCCAATTAGCATAGTTACATCCCCGTCAATGCACCTCGCTATATAATCTATAGCCATAGACTTAGCCGAAACAAGTAATTAATCTGCCGTGACGTCACTGTTATTACGTCATCAAGTAATGTGCACGATTATCTTCACGGTGTACGCTTGGAGACAAGGTATGGTGTATGCTGTGGGTTATTGCTCATATCGGGGTTAGTACACTGTTGAGTTAGCTATGGTATTGATATTTGGTGACTAATAGCATTAACAAGGCTTTTTCCGCCAATTAAGATAAAACACGAAGGGTTGAAGGTAAGGATTGTGTGAAAAACGATATGGTTGGAAATCATGTTGCACGTGAGATGACTTCCAATACTGAAGAATGGAAATTGGATGACGTTAGATAGGCAAAGGAGGATGGAAACAGAAGACTTGCTGTGGTGACTCGAAACGTAATTGGGATAAAGGTAGAACCTTTGATGATGATGATGATGATGAGTACGCTCAAGAATAGAACACTTTTATGCCCTTTTTAAACATGTGAAGTAAAGCTACGTTTATCGTGGTGAATATTTGATTCAAAGTCATACATATGAATATATTCTGTGAGAGAATAATATTTATTTTAGTCAAAATGGATTTGTAATTACCATACGGGTAAAGTTGGCCACTGTTTATCAAACAAACAACTACTTTTACTATAACTACTCGTACTATTAATCAACAAATAAAAAGATGGTCATCTTTTAACTTGACACAATAACAGAATTGAATTTGACATGACACGACACGACACAAGTGTATGACATTAGTACCAATTACATGACACTAATGATGTCCAATTTTTATCAATTTAATGGAAACTAAGTAATACTTGAAATAAGGACATAGATTAATGATAGTTTTATTCGATTATCATTATCCGTTGTTAGATAAATGTTGATAGACGAACTTTTTATTGATATGGTTAATCGAATTAAGTTTTGTATTGTTGTTTTTTTGACGAAGAATATTTTTTTTGTAGCTTTTATTTATTTGTGTGTATGTGATCCTCAAATTTAAGCACATCTGCTTCAGGATCATTTTTCTTCTTCTTCTTTCGGGTCGATGACATGTCATATTTATATTGAGACTACACTATGACAAGGATCATTTTAAATAAATAATTGATAAAAATCATACACTTGTTGGTTCTCTCTCACTCCGTGATCGGAACATGGTTTTATTCATCTTCCATTTACAATATTGTCATGGTCCTGTGTAATTTTTGCGCCTTCTTCAGAAATTGTATAAAAGTATGTATTGTATGTAAAAGTGGCTTATAATAATTATTGTTATTACAAGTGTTCCATTTACCTTACCTACATAACGTGACATTAGTCTTCTAACTGTGCCTTAAAACCATTTGCTTTTGCTGTTAGTTTTGAATAGGCAGGGTAGTGGTACCTCTAGTCTACTACTTCCCTTAGTCATCTTCTACAATATAATTAAGTCTTTTAGGGCTAACATCACAAAGAGTTCCCCCAACTGCATAACGATTCCTTAGCAGTATTCCCATCTATTATTAAAACGGAACCGAACCATTCCTTCATACTTTTTTATTCCCCAGAAAGGCTCTAGGGGTGCATAAAATAACAATGTTGCACCTATACGGCTGTGTTTACGCTGTTTCTTTCTTTTAAATGTATAATAAAACGGTTAAGTCATGGGCTGTGTTTGCCTTCATTGTTATACTAGATGTTTTGTGGGGTTTCACTCGATATTACTTCATGATCTTGGAAAAAAATCCTGCTTCCTAATAAATTGTTTAGCAAGAACCCTAAGATGCGTGGTCCTTTCAATCAATACCAATAATTTTATTTTCTTCTGAAGAAAAGAAAAGCTTTTTCTTTCCAATAAATTGCTGTTCGTTTGTGTTGTCTCACTTAACTCAAAAATGACTAGACCTATCGGCAATACTCTCAAGCGCGTCTACCTTCTGTGACCTACAAAATGACAAGAAAACTTGATTATATAATATTACTATCATAATTTCCACAGCTGTTTACCTACATAAAAGTGATGTACCCACAGTTGTCATAACCTACCTCACAAGACATACAGCAGTCTGACACTGTGACACAAGCCACATGGCCCAAGAGACGGAACAATAAGGTTCAGTAATGTCCCTCATTACTTCTGCTCCCCTAGTAGAGTTCATAAAGTTACACGTTGTATATTTTAATGTTTATAGAACACTTATGAGTTGTGTTTAACCGACTTTGAGCTTCTCAATTTGACCGCGTATTACACGATTTCAGAGTTATGCTGGTACTAACATTAATCTACCGATTTTATTTAAAAAAATAGCCATCATCATCATTCTCCGAGCCTTTTCCCAACTATGATGGGGTCGGCTTTTAGTGTCATCGGATGCAGCTAAGCACCAGTGTTTTACAAGGAGCGACTGCCTGTCTGACCCTCCTCAAACCAGTTAACGATCAACCCAGTACCCCTTGATAAGACTGGTGTCAGACTTACTTGCTTCTGACTCCTAATATTTATTAATCATACACTACTTAATATAAAAAACCGGCCAAGTGCGAGTCGGACTCGCGCACGAAGGGTTCCGTACCATCCAAACTAATATTCTATATACATATATATATTTATCGAAATCAAGCAAAAAAATCACTTTTGTTGTCTGGGAGCCCCCCAAAATATTTATTTTATTCTAGTTTTCAGTATTTGTTGTTAAAGCGGCAACAGAAATACATCATCTGTGAAAATTTCAACTCTCTAACTATCACGGTTCATGAGATACAGCCTGGTGACAGACGGACGGACGGACGGACGGAGGGACGGTCGGACGGACGGACAGAGGAGCGAAAACAATAGGGTCCCGTTTTGCCCTTTGGGTACTGAACCCTAAAAAGAAAATGGCGATTTTCTAACCTCCTTTTATTTACTGTACATTTCATATTTCTTTATGCCACAAACCACAATTTCCATTCGCTTATATTTGTTTAATATTTCCATCAACAAATTGTTTGCTTCTTCTAATTAATGAAAGACAAAAAAATGAGGTTGTTTTGTAAATAGAGCGTTTGTCTATGATGTGGTATCGTTTTATGTTGTGGCAACATTGCTGTTTACCGGAAAGGAAATTATTTACTGCTGGTATTGTTGTCTTACAAGGATTTACAATATCTGTTTTTTTAGTATTTTGTACACTTCGTAATTAGAAAGAGTTCAAAAGACTAAAAAACTGCAATTTTTTGTAAAAGGCTAAAACAAGTTTGGTACCTAATTTACAGGTACTTTAAAAAGGAAATTATGTGGAGCAGTGGTGGAGAGAGAACCCTTCACAGTCGAATTTAAGTTTTACAAATACTAATCGTCTTTGCTTCCCTACCGTAGTATTGTACATCCAGTTTCAATTTCTTAAAATGAAAATGTAAAAAGCTTTTTGCATGACTTCGGATCATAAAAATCGAATACCTTCAGTCACCCTAGAAAGTTCAAAACATACAGAGCTTACAAAATGTCTAAATTAGTTTAATGATGTGGAAAACTTTTTCAATCAGTCATGTTGTAAAAACAGCACCTGCTTTTCAAATTTTATCTCAGCAATTTCGTCTAGAAAATAAGGCATAAATATATGCTTATTTATTGGAATCAACCACTCAATTAGCTATTTGGATGCCCAGAAAATCTTTCAAAAACAATTGACTTCCAATTCACCAAGATACACCACTACCAAAAGTTAATTCCTGAAGCCATAAAAAACTCTCAACCAGAAAAAACATACCCAAAAAATAAATACCACATCTCTTCCTTCTACCATCTCATATCGAGTTGCACTCGCCAACAAAATGCCCGTCTGCCACGGTCGGGTCAAGTTGAGCCACGTGCTCCCGTAATGGATTGCCTGCAGAAAGAAATATAAGAAGTACTGCTAGTGCGGCTTGTAAGTCGATTTGTATTGGAATAGGGAAATGGATTAACTGGTAATTATTTGGTAAAGTTTCTCTGTTTACAGATTATGATTTGTATGTACCAGAGATAATGTGTTAGGTAACTTTTGAAATGTTTATAATGATCCGCATTTTCTGCATTTTCATACAAATGCCCGTAAAATAGATGTCAGATCTTCTTTCTAGGATCTAGTATCTGCATTTTTTGCTTTGTAATGTAATTATCACTATAGTTGCCAATTTTTATAACGCAAGCACTGCCAGGACACACAAATCATGGACTTAAAGGTTTCATATTTTGAAAAGTGGATCTATAAAGCTAAAAATAAAACTCTCATAAAACACGTAAACTCTGTATGTTTTCAGTTTTACCATAGTTTAACATACAAAACATTGTAACTACGCTTATCCTTAACAATTTCTCCTCAAATTACTGCCAACTTTACCATACAAGACCAAGCCAAGCCCACAGCTTGAATCCCTACTATAGTTCGGCCATTCAGAGAATGCGTTCCTGACACGTCGCGATTGAACTGACGACGTAACTACATTCATTGATTATTGATATAATAATGTTGTTTTAATGCTCCTCAATTGTTAAAACGGTAAACAACCAGCAAAAATATTTTTATCGTAACTGCAACGCCATTGCAAAGTTACGTCGTCAGTTCAATCGCGACGTGTCAGGAACGCATTCTCTGAATGGCCGAACTATAAGACCAATAGCAATACACACAGATAGACAGACGCAATCCCCTTCAAAGCGGTATCGGTTTAATATAAGATTCAGATTCGATGCCCGTTGTAATCTTGTTTCACGGTAGTCGAGAATAGTCCTTTTGCTACAGTTATTGAATGTTTGGTAGTGTTATTCCGTTTGTATTGACGTGTAGTTAGATCTTGTGTGTATCTTGATTTGACAGTTGTTAGATGTGGTCTATTTACCTCGACGTAAACTTTAAGGTGTGCTTAATCAAACGAGCGAACGCTCGATCTATCAAATTCATCGAAAGTTAAGAGTGTAAAGTTCCTAAAGAAGATATTATGCTGTGCATCAAGAGCATTCTGATAGAAAAAAAAATCAATTTCCAAATTATATCTGCCATTAGTAAGAGTGATAATGAAGTATGGACCTTTTCTTAAGTCAAGTTGGTTCATCAAGCTATGGTCATCAATTGAGCAAGTCTATTTTCAAAGACGACCTGAAATACCCTGTAAGTTTGTTTTTATCTGGTCCGGCGGTGTCAAAACAAATTGCAATCTCTTTAACTCTTTACTAGTAACATTTTGACACGAAACCAATGTTCAATGGTAAGTATTAAGAATAAAATAATAAATGGAGTATTCATTACTACACCTTAGTTGTCCAAGACCCTCACTCCAATACCCTACATAACATAATCGCATAGTTCCCATAGCATCCAGAATTACCTTCCCGAGATAATCTGAATGCCTTTACATTCAGGTGGCGTGATTTACTTCCCGGAAGGTTGACGGTGCGTCATCATCCATCAACATTATGTGTGGCCGTCAGTAAACATGTTACGCTATTGTTGGTAGCACTTCATGTCTCCTGAATGGGTGTTGTGACTGATGGCCAGGATTGAGCTGTGGACTTGTATGTAATTGTTGATCGTTGTAGTTTGAAAGATTAGGTTTCCTTGATTAATAGAGTCGAGTTTAAGAAAAGAGTTTGAGTTGAGAAACAATTGAGACTTGATAAGGAGAATGGAGATTCAGACCCAGAATTTCGTTATACAAACATTTCCTTGAAAAAAGTCAATTAATTGCTTTTAAGAACTACTCCATTCCGCTTTGGTATAGGTTCTAAAGGTTAAGATATCTTTAACCACAAAGATCATGCGAAAAATTCATACGAACCACTGGACTTTGTTAAGGCCTTCTCTGCAAAATAGAAAGAGGATTTCAGCATTGCATGATCCTATACTTATATTATTTTTTTCTAGCCATCATTTTGCATTACTCATCATACCTAGCATGCCATAACCTTACATTTACTTACACATAGCTCGTAGAAGCATTTCATTGATTCAACCAGTGTATGCTCTGGCCATGTCCATTAGCTAAATGGATCGAACTACCGCTCAGATTTACATTGCAAATGGTTCGTCAAAGGTCGGCTGTTGTTAGAATTTTTTAATTTCACTTACATGTTTTCGATGCAGAGGAATTAGAAAGTATATTGACGGCTGCCGATGTTATAGAAAAATTGTTTCTTTTTGTCATAAGTATTTAATTTATTAAAAGAACATTATAATGTAGAAATCTAATTGAGTTTCAAATAACTTTGCGGCTACGAAGTTAGCTACTAGTGGCCTTTCGATTACATTTCAATACTAGGTACGAATATGAGAGGCGTCAAATAATATAATTGAATACAAAGGATTTTTACGGGCAAAAGGAAATCAAATTGTAATCTAAAAGCAAATCTAAGCTTTTTCAATACTTTCTTTAGCAAAACTATCCAAGAAAATAATTTAACATTTTCATCTTATAAAACTAGTAACACAAACTTCATAACTTTGATTTTCTTTACAGACACAATTTACATCGTGCAAAGGCAGGTAACTGTATGCTGTAATAAAAATATGATAACCAATATAAAGATTAGGTTTCCGATTCGCCTTAGATCAGATCCATCTTAGTCGATTTGCCTTCGTTTCGAGCCCTTCGGGAAATTCGATGCATTATCGATTTTATAGGGATGGGCAGGGATTTTGTCGATATGTGTTATTTATGCATAAAATTGGCGAAGAATTTAAATAGGTACGGCAATAATATTAAAAAAAAAAACTATAATGGTTTTGAAAGACTAATTTGATCCGTTTTGAAACAAGTAAGATTTTATTGTTTCCCGATCAATCTAAGAATCATTTTTTTTTTTTTTCAAAAAAATATCTAGAAATAAATATAAATTCCTACTAACCTTATGAAATAGTTCGGTGTTTTAGATTAATAACAAAATCCACACTAAAAAATATTCGTACCTACTTCTACCAATTTTATCGACACCAGCACAACACTAAACCACAAGTCTAGGATTACAGTCCACCAGAATACCTGAGTATATTGTGATGGATTTCAGATTACCTCGTATGTGAGTCTGGTCTGTAAATAAATTCTACCGTAACGTATTTAATACGATAGAGATTTCCTTTGACCTTCCGCGGGGAAATCAGACTTCCTTACTTTTGTTCTAGGAAAAGTTGTTACTATAAAGTTTGAATACTTTCCCGGGCATTGATAGAAGTTTATAGTTTTATGCTATTGAATTCTGATTTTATTCATTTTTTTATAAAGGGGTTTACCAACAGCTTCTGTGTAGATATAGCTTAGAGTACAATTTTTGTTATTACTAGGACTTACACAGTCGCCAATTCTAGGTTAACCAACATACGCTAAATAATGATAGAATTTAAACTAGAAAATTATACAAAACAAAAAAACACTTCTTATTAAAATTAAAGTAAAACTAAACTTGTTGCAATAAATAATCCATACAATATAAAACTATATTTTGTGAGAACATCATGAGATCAAAACTTAGGGATTGATTTTGAAATCATCATCCTCCGAGCTTTTTTCCCGTAGTCCATCTATTGTGTTTGTAATTACAAATTGTAATTAATTTGGTACACTTAAAATTATATCATTTTTTTGCGTGTTACAATTGAACCCCATATTTTTTATTAAACAAATAACATTTTAATATTTTGGAACAAATACAGAAAAGCCTAGTTACTGGAAGTACACTCGATATTTCACTGTTCTTCGAGGTAAGCGCCCAATCAGCATTTCCAAGATATCCATAAAGGTTTTAGCATCACTATAGAGTATACCGAATTGTGGGGATTTCGTAGCACTCGGTGTAATGCAGTTCTAGTATTACCCGATTAAAAGAATCTGAGAATCCATAATTACGATGTATTGTCAGTATGATGTATTTGATATCAAGCCTTACTCAGAGTTTTATGCTTGTTCGAAATAAAAACTTTTTATATAGCAGGGGCTACATTTGGACTTTTTTATGACATTGCGCTTGAACATAGTAAAGAATGTGACTTTTCAACCGCGGAAACAATCCCTTTGTGGGCGGTTTTTGAGAATCATTGACTTACATATTTTCTCAAAAATCTTATCATTCATTTCGTAAGAGCCTTCCCCATTCAGCAAAATTCCCAAAAATTCAGAGATCATGTATCTCTGGTTCTCACACCGCACAACCCTCATGTAATAAGCAACCATTACTGAAATTAAAGCATCAATCTCTTCGACGCGTCAATGGTTGCGCGCTCCTCTAAGATTTTTGGCCAAAGAGTATAAAAATAAGTGTAGAACTACCTAACTACTTAATATGAAAGTAGCGCTAGTTTTAACCGAAATGAAACACAAAACTACTTCATTTAGGTATGTTATAGAAACAAGCTATGCGTAAATGCAGTTGCGGGTCTCACTTCAGCTTATAAGAGAAGTAATATCTATATGTAGGTTTCTTGGAAAACAACAAGTTTTGGAACTCTATTCTGTTAACTCAGAATCAGTTTGTGTTTTGGATGACTCTGTTTTTTTTTTCATAGGTAGCATAAATTGTATTTTGCATAAAGTGATCATCATCATCAGTCTCAGTCAGTCTCTACATTAACCGACTAAATTGTACTTCTAAGCGGCTGAAACTACGGAAAACTGCCCGTATCCCAAAGCGTCCTTTCTGAAACAATTACCTCATCTACATCACAGGTGAAAGTTGGTTGCGGTTGGGACATAAATTTCCGTTTAAGGCAATAAACGCTTGTTACGCTTAGCGGATTAGGATTGCGTGGCCAATGTGCCGCGGTTCCGTAGCTTCAGGGAAATATGGGATCATTTTGGGCTATAGACAATGTTTGCAAGTTTTGACGTATGGTTGGTAAAAATAATGATTGGGATGTTGATTGAAATTGTTATAATTTAATACTGTATTTTAGGATTTATTCCGTTGTATATCCGATGTATAGTTACTATAAAGAAATAGTAAAAAAAAATCAAACACAGAAAACAGTTAAGTCAATAGACGTTGGAGAGTAGACATTTATTTTTGAAAAAAAAAAGAACGTGCTATATCAAAGGTAAGGTAATTTAGAAGTATAGTTTTTAAAGCAATCCTCATTACAGTTAAATAGATACAAACTGTTAATCTACAAATATGTACCCCATACACAGTCTTGTTCTGTAACAATTCCATCCATTAGAAAACCTTTGACTTCCTTAGATAACGTAAACCAAATTCGGATTTTCATTAATAGATATTGGCATACATACATCATCATCATCATCATCATCAGCCTATAGCAGTCCACTGCTGGACATAGGCCTCTCCAAGTGCACGCCACTGAGATCGATTTTCGGCTGCTCGCATCCAGCTCCTGCCAGCCGTCTTGCGCAAGTCATCACTCCACCGTCCTCAGGCATACATACATACTGCTCAATAAAACACGTTAAAAATCTATCAAAAATTTTAATAATATTTATTCCCAAATATTGTAGCAAACAAAAGGTTTTTAATCTTCTATCGGAGTTGCGGAAGCAGGAAAATTTACAAAACGTCTACTCGCCTTTGTTTACCCCCTGTGTATAGTGAGTGACGTTATCGAGTCGCTTTGTGTCCATCGCTTGTCGAGCTCTGACGGGACAACAATGCACCCGTTTAGATTACGAAGTGTAAGTGAAATTAACTTTTGTTATCGTTTTTAGATTTTTTTGTTGGAATGGGAGTGTCTTTTGGGTTAGTAGGCTAGTTTTTGTAAGGGATAAATAGGTAGGGGTTAGATTAGTATGGTCCACATTTACACCTTCTTTCAATAACAAGGCCGTGGTTGGTTACTACTAATTTCAACAATCCTGCATGTATACCCACTGCATGTATTTCCAAAATACACTTAAAAAGTACGTATAAATAGTTCTGTATATAAAATGTAGCTTTAAGAACTTACCTGGCCAGGAATCGAACCTTCAGTCGTACTTGAGTACCTCCTGCTTTAACAACTAGGCCACCACCGCTAAAAAAAATGCAAAAATATATATGACTAGCTTTCGTCCGCGGTTTCACCAGCAGCGTCCCGTAGCCGGATGGTGACAAAAACTATCCTAAAACTTTCTCTCGGGTCTAAGTTACCTCCCCTCTAATTTTCAGCCAAATCGGTCAAGCCGTTTTCATGTTATGTCGTGACAACGGAAAGCGGGTTTCATTTTTATATATATGGATAATATGAACATTCCATAACAGATATGATAGCGGCATTTATTTACGATATAAGGGGTGAATTGAATAACTGAATAGCAGAGACAATCAATGTACCATCCATTGTTCCGGCCTGTATTGTTTTAATACAAATAAATCCTGCTTTCAGCTTGACGGACCAGTGGTTCCCAAACACGGAAGAAGGAAAGGTAGCGGAGATGCTATGAGGAAGGTAGGTCAGGTGCTGTCTTGTAGGTCAAGCAACGTATGGTAGGCGTGATCAATAACTAGAAGGATCTAGGTTCCTTGTAAAAAAACTAATCTGCCAAAGATTGGCTTTGATTGTTTGGTGATTTTGTTTTGAAAATAATGGGCTTGTTTAAATGAAGGTGTGTTAGTAATAATCCTCGTCCCCTGAACTCTGAATTTTGGTATGCTACTTTTTTAGGAGATTTTGCGTTATGACATCTCCACTGGTCATTTTGTTTTCCATGTTCCCTATACAATAATACATAATAAATTCTACTGATATCATTGTCATGTAAATTCAGGAAATGTGAGGAATTTAATATGACCAAATGTTTGTTAATTATGCTCATAATGTATGAATGTTGTTGTTTTAGTCGGTATTTGGTTTGCTTGTTTGAGGTGCAAATCAAATGGGTGGCTTCTAATTAAGGTTTTAGCGCGAAATTGTAATTATGAAGGGTTTTGGATCAGAGGTAGGATTATTTTACTTGGAGTCCGGATTTAGAAATGTTGTAATTTAATATTAGGAGTTATTAAATTTATATTTGGGCACATGTCATTTTTATCATGTTTTCAACGTGCGTTAATATGCCTGGTCAAAAAAAATTAAATACATTATTGATCTGCTCATAAATTTAGTTTTTGACGGTAAATTATACGAACAACTACTTACTTAACAATTTACGATACCACATACATTTTTAATAATATTTTTTTTACCTCTAGTTAATGCCATTTGCCATATTTCTGATCCGTAATAAAGAATGAAGAGAATTAAAGAGACTAAGAGTATGTACTGAGCGAAAATAGACTTACTAAAGTACCTTATCAATAAATGGCCCCCAAAAATGTCAACCATCAACAGAAATATTTAAAAAAAAATTGGTGTTCGAAAACGAAACGAAATTCGTACTCGGAATAACAGTGCGTCCAACCGTTAGACCGACTCGTGAAATTTTAACTAGCCGCCCGTACTGTGCACTTTTATTTGCACTGACGTGTACGGTGCAATACGTCGCTTGTTTCGGGTAAACTTTAGTTGCGGGCGCCCGTACAGTCAACAAATTGTTTTTGCTTACATTACGTACACTGCGTGCAGAATAATTGGCCAGTGTACACTTGTTAATTCATTACGGCTGATAGACAGGTGGTAATGAGGGGGAAATATTTATGGTGTATTTTGAAGTCCAATTACGTGCAGTTCAGATCTACGTGGAAAATTGGAGATAAATTGTGTTAAGTTGGTATATATTTTTGATGAATCGGTTTTGGTGACATTTTTATTTTTACGATACGCTACTTTCTATGTTACTTCCTGAATTGAGTTACAGAAATTGACGGCTTCTTGTGACTAATTCTGATTAATTCTCTCTTTCATGTTCTGCTTAAAAAATCTTTAAATTACTTACTAATTACCTTCTTATTACCGTAATAAAAGCAAGACACTAATACGGTCTCAGAAAGATTCACAAACTGACCTGATCACATTATCAAAACACTAAATCTCTGCAAACCAGCAAGCAAAACTCAAACAAAATAAATCATCTAGGTACATTAATGAAATTCATTACAGAGTATAAAAATAGTAAAATAAGCAGTCTGCATAATGGCTTGAAGTTTAATAATGCAGTTTGAGCGATATCGCAGCTGCATTCATCGACTAAGAAAATTTAATCCAACGGGACGCCGACTGACTTCAACTGTACATGAACATACGAATTTGGTGGAATTCTAGCGAAAAGTCGGGTGTGGGATTTTTTTTGCATTTTAGCTTTGTTAATTTTCTTCTCTTTAAGATTCATAGCTATATAGGAATGATAATCATTTCTAAAATCTAAGAGTGCACAAAAAATATTGCAATAAATATTTAAGCAGTTTCACCACTTCACCCATAAGTCGTCCACTGCTGCATATAGCCTCTCCTATTGATTTTCAAAAATACCGAATTGAAGTGGTCTGTGTATAGCGTACCTACGATTGACACGTTCAGGCATAGTTTACCTCTAAGCATGTATGATAGCCAGTGTTCTTTGTAACATAAATAGTTTAAAACTGTATCAGAAATTACTAAATAAGATGTTTTGAAGTTGCTTTTATTTAAAAAAATATTGTTTGGGTGAAAAAGTTGCTTGCAAAAGATTTTTCATTTTCACCTCCAAGATTACAAGCTCGTGCTACGTGAAGATTTTATAAAAGAAAGTGAAAAATAGCACCACATTTGTCGTACAAGCAAAAAAACAATTTCAAACATCTCCACTACAAGCAGACTAATTGAAATACCTTCTCCACATTTTTTCAGCACTCCAGTCTCCGGGGAAAGGCTAAATCTAGTAAATTAGTTTCATTATCACTATGTCCCAGGTGCTTCACAAAGCGCTTGTTTTTGGCGCGACCTCTCCTCACCCCCCACTACTTGCGCCCCCTATCCGTCTTAACCAGCTTTATTAAGTTGAACTCTTTAGCTGGAGTAGTTTTAAGTTAGTCTCTCGGGGCCGATTAGTTACCTTTCTTTGTTAAAGAATTGAATAGTTTTCGATGTTTTTTGCTCTGTATTGTGTTAAATAGGAGTTTAAATACAAGATAGGGGGGATCGCTTGGGAGCGCTGTTTTCGTTTAGATAATGTACTTCAATGCCCCGTTGGGTCTATTCTTTCTTTGGTTGATACTTGGGATCTTTTGTTGTAACTGTTTGTTGAATTCTTAGTTTATGTGAATTTAGTTTCATATTGCTCTGAGTTGACATTTAGTATTTTTATACTACATGAGCAGAAAATGTCGACTCCAATTTGCGCTGCTGTCCGTCCACGCTCGCAGCACTTGAAAAAGCGGTTATTAAATTAAATACCCTCATAAGCCGAATAAATAAATTCAGCAAAACAAGTGTCATCCATACATTACCGCCATAAAAACCTGATTAAGGCCTTAATTATTTCGTCAACATAATTAATCTTGAGCTCTTGCGATGTCCGTGTTTTAATTAAATGACAATAACAGGGTATATTTAAAATTAATTTGGTCGCCAACCCGACATTATCGCAAGGCGAGGTGAGAGGATGAATTTATCAGCGCACACTCCAATGCCCCTCGTGTAAAATTAAATGACATTTGACGTTCGGTACAAGTTGTAGGCGACTTCATAGCAAAAGACAGCTTAAAGACAAGTAAAATATGGTCTAAAATTGAAGATCATTGTAGTGATATGACAGGCTCGTATGGAGCTGTAGCAATTAACAAGATACTTGTAATTTTTTCACTCTAAACAGTGATTTGATTGAAGAAGATAGTATAAAATTCGATGGTAATTTGGTAAAAACTGTCTTGCGTATCGAGACATATTATTATGTAGGAAACATTTCCCGCTGTCGCTTATGTATTGAGCCTACCCCAAATAGCTGGTACAAACAAAATTAAATGCAGCGTTGAAATTCGACAATGCTTTCATAATTAGATGTCATAATTTACTGAAAGTGACGCGACTACCTCTTATGATTTTTACCTGGACGAAAAGGGATTTTGTTACGGGTAATTTGTAAGGAATAATGGGGAAACACTGGTTTGTGGTGGGGATTAATTTTGTGTGAGACTAAAAAGGTTAGCTAAATTATCTGTAGGAGATGTAACGACGATGAAATATAAGATGAGTATACGTTAAAATTATTGAGATATTAGTGATGAAACGTATTATTATATTCACAGTTGTAACAATTTATAAGTACTTTCAGTGTATGTAGATAGCTTACCCATTTCACTCTTTTCCATTTCTTGACGACTTTTATCATTATACAAATAATATTAGGGTAGATTAGTACAAAATTGAAATTATATAATTGTAACTTCGAATTCTTAAAATCTTAAAGAAACTATTTAGTTGCCTGTCAAAACCTCTATTAAGGTCCACCAAGCCCTAACTCCTAATTGAGGTAATCAAATACTATTTTCCCAGATTGAGTTCGGTAGTAACATATAAAGTAAATGGATCGAAGCAGAAAAATATAAAATTCATGCTTAAGCTTCATTCCAGAACAACCAAAGACTAGACACACAAAAAACAACAAACAGACCAATAACAGAACATTTCAGTATAGTAACGAAACGTGTTTTTTTCAGTCCAGAGAAGCTTTGTTCGAATGTCGACTAATACCGGGGAGCGAAGGGATTTCTAGTGATACATTTTTTATGATAACTGCTGCCAATGTTTCAATTTTAATTAAAATGTTGGTTGATGGCTGGTGTTTACTTTGTTCGTAGTTATTGAAGGAATTTGTGTTTTGTTTATATGATTTTAGCAAGTCACATACCTACACACTTTCTATTTTTTTGTTTTATCTAAGAATTTAAGATTTTTTATCCTCATGTTACATCTTCAATCGCCAGTTATGCTTAAGGCGAGGTTCCACCAGTGTGTATCACATGTACAAGGGCCGCGGTAACTCTCGAGCAATCCCGCAGCCCGGACGATATCGTGGAATTATAATTATTTTCCATCTTGAACATTTTAATATTTTTTCTTAATCTTTACTTAACTTCAACGTCAGAGAAGAGCTCTACCATTATTTGAACAATTAAAAATAAACGGGTTCCTAAGCTGCAGTTCTTTGCATTCAGCAGACGTATTCCATCGGGTCTCTACCCTTACAAAGACTACTTTGTCACTGTCGTTTGCTCTACATCTCATTTACTGCGTCTCTACAATTATAGAGACAGGAAGCTTGTTTAATATGCAAATTAAAATTGTAGAGCTTATGATGTTGAGAATTTTCTAGTTATAATATTCTATTTTTTCGTGGGAAGGTAGAGTGCTGGCCTGGGAATTAAAAGGGAATAGTTCTCGCAATAAAATTGGAGTTAAGTTAAAATTGCGGTTTATAATGTGGAATGGCTAAGTAAATAGTAATTCTTTAATGAGTACTGTATTAGTAAATAATATGATGTTTTTATTGCATGGTTATAAATGTTGAAAAATTCGATGAATCAACGTTATGTACAAACTACAAAAACATACAAAAACATACTTTACATAGCAGCAACATAGGTATAAATGGGATTAAAAACAAGTCGGAATTTTGAAGTTGGAAATAAAGTTTTTGTTAATACACAAAGACTTACAGAATTTACATTTTCGCGACCATATTAATATATAAGTAAGACAAAATACAATATCTTACAGCCTCCAACTAACCCGATATTCCATTTACAGTGACAGTTACGAAATTTGTCACCCTACACTACATCGTCTTTGAGGAAAACTGACAGTGCATAGGCTGTATAGCTGTATATGCTGTCACCACAAACTGACACAAGGCTGACTAATTCAGAATTAGAAGTCTAAATAACTCTTAATATCTTTTTACAGTAAATTATGATGACTTCGTAATTTTTTAGCCCGATGGTGAGTGAAGTACAATTTCGTACAGAGATAGTTTGGCACCTGGAAAAGAACGAAAGCAACTTTAAATCCGGATATGGGAAGTATTTCTTCAGCACACGGCTAGTCGGAAAATATTAGTAAGTGAACTCCAGTCCGAGAGGCTATATTAATACATACATAATGCTGAGTGTCGATGGACTGGGATGTATGGCTCGGAATGGACTGTCATTTTAACATCTTTAGCTGACAACCAGTTTCACTAAGGAGTATCGTGTTCCCGTTTCATGTAAAACACTGGTACTCAGCTACCGGTTAGACTAGAAGCCGCCTCCGAAGATGGAATGACGATTTTGAAAATTTTTATAACTACAAAACCACCCTCTAATCTTTATGCAAGAAACTAATACAAAAATACAGCGTCCATATATCTGTTTGGGTGGCAACGTCTCGTAAACTGTAATGTATGTATATTGCTGGGGAAGGTTAGTTTACTCATACATTACTCGGAGCCTTGCCTTAAGCCGCACTCATAAAGCCAAATTAGGCGTGTCTTGTGGGGTTATACGGGGAGTAAGGATGGTGAACTTGTTGGGTGCTTTTTTTGGGTAAAAGAAATGGAAAATAGACTAGTAGAAAGATAGACTTTGTAAATAAAGTTGAATACTTTTCATATCTTCTTTTTACTGTAATGCACAAAATAATGGCTATGTATTTACAATCTTGGTCTTGTGTTTGAATTTCTGAAAGAATCAGTTTTCTGTTGCCATTGATAAACTTATTGCTACAGTAAAATAAATTAGTGGAATAAAGTAAATTATTTGAATCATATTTCAAAACTGTAAAAAAAGTCAACTTAGCATCCGAACTATTTTATTTTTATTTTATTATGTTAGGGAAAAACAAACAACTGTACATTGTTTCTTATATCTTGGTTTACTATAAAATTAGGTTAACGTACAGTCAACGACGTTTCCACATATTACAGTCGGATTAGGACATGCATAAAACTACTTAGAAACAACCTAGCAATTAACTGTAAAGTACTCACCATTCTTCTGCACCGTATGTCACTAACCTAAGACTTGCCTGAAACGCATAACAAAGCCGTTGCGTTTTCCCACACTCCGCGCCATTGCAATTTAGTCCTTCTACCGTCCACATACGGTCCATTTGTAAATTTCCTAATAAACCTAATTATATTTGCTATATACCTGTACACGTGTCCTGCTCAAGTTTTAATGTTGTTGGGCTTATTTCTTTGCTACGTGATCGCCAAGGGTTCTCCTTACATTTACTGGGTTATGTTAGTACTATTGTTTGTGGAAGAGTTAATAAGATACTGTTACTGTAATTACTTTGAAGATTTAATCATCCTAGGTTTGGAGACTATTCCATAGTCCAGTAATATAACATACTGAACGCCTGCCACGGCTGTCGATATTTAATTATTAGAATTTTATAAGTTTTGTAGAACCAGTTTGATAAAAATCCAGAACTTCCACGTTTAAGGGTCTAAATTACTTTGGAACACCAAAAAGACTATAGCTGGACAAATCATACGAAAAATCATATTTCAAAATGCAAACATCCATTTTGCACAAATGCAAATAAACACAGAACTGCTATATACGAAGCCTAATCCAAATTAAAGGCGAAGGGCATCCCCTTTTCGATTCCACAAACACTGGGCGGAACTCATTTGCTTAAAATTGCTCCAAATTTATTAGGATTCCCAAAATAATTCCATCTTGGTCGTGGACAAATTTCTGAACGCTATTTTGTTTGGCCAGACAAGAAATTACGAGTATTCGGCCAGTGAGTTGAATTATAAGCAGTTGAACAAGAGTTTATTTTGCAGGAAAACGGTTCTGTTTTTGGGGAAATGACGGGACTTGGCTAATAGTGGGATTGCTTTATCTTATCGGGTCGTAGCCAGCGGCTGCATCCGAAAACCTAAACCTTCATTCACTGTATGTTTATATAGATGAAAATCTATCTTGAGTTTATCATGATCAGATATATACGGTGAAGACTATGTTTTACAATACCTATGTACATGCATATATCAATTTTTCATTTACTTGAAATTGCTTCAACCAATTCGATTGTTCAGAATACAAGACATGTAAGTAAAAATAATGAATAGGTGTCGGGCTCGATTTTGTTTTTTTTTTTTTTTTTTTTTTTTTTTTTTTCATGCTCTTTCCACACACCTATCACCTCTATTTTTCCTAAGGTAAACTGATAGAGAATGTCAAAGTCAAAGTCAAAGCTCTTTAATCTGTGTACATGGGTAACGCCTAAGACGTTAAGTCCGCCTTGGTAAATAAATACTACATAAAATATATGTACATTAATATAAAATGAGGGCATTAAAATCTAGATCCATACAAACTTTTGAAAGACGTCAAACTTACATTTCGAAAAGGTGACCTCAAAATCTAGGTTACACCTTCAACCACCAGGGTACTTTTACAGTCTTAAAAATTATATACGTAAGGCTGCCTTAATTAAGTCATATGTATGTAAAACACGATGTAATTCAGAGAGTAAGTGCTAGTACAAACTTAGTACACAAGTTTATAATGATACATGTAAGTGAAGTTACTGTTAATGTTAGCTTAAGTTTTAGCCAAAGAACTTGTTTCTGGCTTAAGTTTAGTGGTATTTCATGTTGTTATACATTATTTTGTATCGTTGTAAACTCAACATTCAGAGCTTGTGACTAAGTCAAAAGACGCGTGGATCGATCGATTATAAAAGTTAAACAACGCGTCCGTGGCTAGGTGACCATCTTGCCATAAAGAGTACTTCTGTTTTTCGGAATGCACGATAAACTGAAGGTCCCAGCTGTCAATTCAACAGGGTAGTCCCGTAGGGTACCCGTAGTTAGGGTTCCCTGAACGACTGCCAAAGAAGCCAGAAAATATAACAACCAGTCTTACCAAGTGGTATTGGATTGTCCGGGTAACTGAGTTGGGAAATCCAGATAGGGCATAGTCGTACCTTTTAAAACCCTGGTACTCAGCTGCTTCGGGTTAGACTGGAAGCCAACCCTAACATAGTTGGGAAAAAACTACGGAGATGAGGATGATATTCGATGTGAAAAAAAGAAACTGTCGTGCGGTTTCACATGTCATCATTTGGAACGGTGGAAGTTGTCAAACCGTATTCTAAATTATACGTAAAGTACTGTTATACACTATTATTAATAGCCTGTTGTTTGTACCTAAAACATGAATAAGATACCCCAGGGCGCTATTACAAGTTGCAAACCTTCATGATACATTACTTAGCTAACTTTGCTTCTATTAGGTTTGTGTACATACATATTATAATTTATATTTTCTGCTTCTAAAAATAAAAAATAACTGTTGATATGTGAAGATCATTTCAAACTGCTAACATATCACATTTGATATTCGAACTTAAAATGTCTACTTTTCTTTTAAATTTTAAAAATCTATTGTAATGTGAAGTTGTTTGTATAAAATGAAAATAAATCAGGATTTTGTGTTAAACTATGTATTATCATAACTAAACTCACTAAGATTTACAACGTGATTCAAATTGAACCAAGATCCCACCCTATCCCACCATACACAAGTACTCATACATATGTATCGACATACATACGAACACACACACAAGTCAAAATCATACCCTTTTGGTCCCCAACAAACGAGTGAGCAATTGGCCAAGTTCGGCGTCACATTATACCTCTAACTCTATACTTGGCCAGTAAACTTGGCTCGTAATTTTGCAACTACCGTCCCCTTTAGGTCACGTTCTGTGCCCTAAATTTAAAGGAAAACACTCCAATAAGTTTTGCGCCAAGTGTTGGGGATGCAGGGGCAGAAATTTTTGGCGGGTACGCTAATTAGAGGGATCTTTTGCAATGAAATTCAATGGTATTCACTTCAGGTAAGTCACTTCATAATTCTTCACTTCATACCGCCGTCACCTCATCTCATCTGCCTAATAGCTCAATACCAATGTTTTACAAGGACTTAGGTACTGCCTATTGGACCTCCTAAATCAGGTTACCTGGGCAACCCAATCACCCGAGGCAAAACTGTTAGTCAGACTTTCTGGCTTCTGACTACCCACGACGTAGTTTAAATAAGAATAAAATAGATTGAAAAATGTACTTTGGAAAAACTTTTTGGTCATAAGTGAAATTAGTTTTTTTTTAGAATTTATGTTTTAGAAGGTCCGGACTCGATAACATAAGTCCGTATGTTTCCAAATTTTATTACGTCTTCGCTTTCAGTATGTACTCATGTTACGCCGGCCGGTATAAAACTTCAGGAAAAATCGCTTAGCAACGTGAAATACAGTGTTGTAAAACTTTAGACTTTTATAATAACATAGTTGCATTGCACCACTTCGCGCCTTTAGTAGTTTCCTGAATATGGAAAGAAAATGTGGGTATTTTTGTTCACTTGACCCAGTTTAGGTGAAAATAGTAATGTGTGAAAAATTAACGAGAACTTGTGAAGGTTTTCGGTTTAGAAATATGGTGGGTTCAAAAATAAATACAATTATTAATCAAATGTATTCTAATCTTAGTGCCTGACAGCGGTCTAGAGTGAACATTTGAAGAAAGCCATAATAACAGGGTACTCTTTGTATTTTACCAAAAGTTCAAAAGGTCAAAATAAATAAAGAACCAAAAATAATATAAAACCTATCTTTACAAAATATCAAAGGAGAGAAAAACCGCAAAAACAAAGGCATTAATTCTCAAAGCACTCGATACAGGAAGCGAATAATAATTTGTGGATATTCTGTGTTGTGGGCAAGTGAATAGGGTCAAGTGTTAGTGAGTGTTACTTTGTTTTACGCCTCGATAATTGTTTTTGTAACACCTTTGTGTTTCTTAGAAGTTGAGTCGGAATGATTGTTATATTTACTCTGTAGATTTAGTCTTATTTTGTGGCGTTTATGAGGTACCAAAGCCCTTGTAGTGTACCAAGCATCTTGCCAAGGAGTATCGGGTTGTCGAGGTAACTGAGTTGAGATAGACATATAGCCATTTGCACCATGTAAAACACTAGTACTCAGCTGCATTTGGTTACACTGGAAGTCGAACCCAACAAAAAGCTATGCAGATGTTGATACAAATGAAAAAAATGTTACCTTCTTTAATGCTGAATGTTGATTGAAGCAATTCAACATTTAGCACATTAAAAATCTCTAGCCAATCACTAACTTTTTGTGAACCCTGATCCACTTTCACCCATCATTAACACTGTACTCATCAGGTCGCAATCATCATTACAATGTTTTACAGCCATCAAACATACATGTATCTAGTCTTCAGCTCCGCCTATAACATTACAAGTACTCACAAAAACTGTCAAAACATAACAAGAAGTTTAATTTTCACTCCTAATCAATCTCAAAGGCGGTTTCTTATTAATTTCTGCGCTAAATCACCTTTACGATGGAAGCAAAAAGATTCAGCCCATCAAGCAACGTTGCAGTTTTTATGTCACGTTACTATGGTAACAGGTCACTGGTTTCTCGAAATTGGTGAGAATTTCTCTGGAAACTCACAAAAAAGCTTGGTATGTTTCTGTGTTTTGGAAGGTGGTATATGTAGTAGAGGGCTAAAATGTGTAGTCTGTGTGAAATCATACCCTTCTTATGTTTCAGACAGTGTGAGTTGGTTATAAGTAGGTATATTAAAGAATTTTGTTACGTAACATTTACAGCTGCTTTCTCTGTTTAAAAAATGACACCGAGCCCTGATCCCTTTTTTATAAACAGACATATTAAAAATATACTTAGATACAAGGGGAAATGGAAGTGTATAACAACGAGAGATATCAGTGAACCTGTGACCGAAAGACAGGACTATAGTAGCAGATACCACCAGCAATTTATCCAGGCAATACCTCGAAAAATCCGCTATACATAGTCTTATTATTCTAACCAAAAAGACTGTTGGCTTAGCTGTCCAAAATGACGAAAAAAACACACCCAATCAAGTCACAGACGATTTTGCTTCTAAAACGGGGAGTTGGGGTCTTTTAATCCCCCGTCAGCGAGGCGGGCTCCGGAACTCATTTACGGTGAAATAAAAAGGGTTTATTATTACATATTTTTATTTGATGTTGAAGACTGTAGTTTGGTTTAAACGTTGCTCGCTACGGATTTGTGCGACGGACGGTCATTGAGCTGTTGTCGGTTAATTATGGATGTTTCAGTTTGTGGTTTTGGTTTTTGGGAATTTTTCGCTTTTAAGGCAAAGCTTGGTAATAATAGAAAAGTGATTCTTTTATTGTATACAAGTTTACTGATGTCAACGTACGATAAAGCAACACACTCACTTATTTCTGTCGGCAAGTAGCGATAAAGTTGGATTGTCAGTGAGTACCTATAGGTGCTGTTATACATGCTGTCAAACACATATATTTCACTCTTTGATTAGAAACGAATATGCATATACAGATGAGTAAAGTTGAAAAACGTTTTCTGCAAATACCTTAACTGTGCCCACAATTTTCGATTCATATTTTCGTAGGTAAGTTACAACTACCTCTAACCCTTTGTCTCTCTATCATTTCCTCCAAAATGCAAAGCAAACCACACGGAACACAAACTCAGTACATGTAACTTGTACCCCACGTTGAACTTGGCAAGGAAATAGCCACATTAAGATAAACGTAGATGTTAATTTATTATTCGCGGTACATTGAATACGTCAGTTGCGGACGTTGTTACTCATTGAGATGCATAGTAATGTCGCAGCTCTATGTGACTTGCTGAAAGTTGTAGGTACGTAGTATGTATGTACTGGCTGTCTCTCGTGGTTTCACCGGTGTAATAACAGAATTATTACTCGTAACGGGATAAAATATAGCTTATGTTAATCAGGGATAATGTTACACTTTAATAGTGGAAGTATATTTTAGTTGGTCTTGTGATGTTATGGTCGAAATCGTTATACCTACTTGAAATAGGTATAAATATATTTCTTTCATTATAGGAATATGTACCAACACCAGTGCCAAATAAATTATTGAAGAAAAGAAAACGATATTTTTTTAAACGTTATGCAACATAATGAAATCTCAAAAAGGCGAACTTAATGCACGGCATTCCCTCCATTCAACTTTAAGGTGATACAGAGATAATATGGTAGGTTTTCTTCCTTTTATAATGCCTCAAAAAGAATAATTAAATCAAACTTCTTCCTTTTATAATGCCTCAAAAAGAATAATTAAATATATTTTGTGCTTTTAATATAGTAAATTGCCTTAAATTCAATAGATATTGTGAATAGATATAAGTACACGCGTTTGTGAGTGATTTCGTTGCGAGATTGTGCATGAAATCAACAATAAAGGAACCGGCTGTCATCCCAACGGATGGATTTGAAACCAACATTGAAACCCGGGGAGTATTCAATATTTTCACTATAGTATAATCTAATCTTGTCCGATACCTGCTTCCATACGCAGATTTTTTATTATAAAAGTTTTCAGCGGTGTAAACAATAGCATAATAGCCCGCTTTGTTGTAAAGTAAAAAGTTTATTTTTAACAGCTGATTGAAGCAACAGTAACTGAGAAACCTATATAACAGCTCAGTGTACGATAATTTAGCCTATAATCTCACAGTTGCCTACCTAAAGTGGCTGTTATTCTACAATTAAAGTTAATTATTTTTTCAAATCACAAAGGAAAAAATTATACCCTCAACATATTTTTTATTTTCTATCTTAAAATTTTTCTTTGTCTTACATTTCATTATACATACATTTCCCAAAATTCTTATTCTTATAATTCAAACTGTAGGTATTTCCAGAACTTAATTAATTTAAATATTTTTAATAATGTACAACAGATACTTATCTCAATAAATAGTTTCCCCTATTTCCCAAGTTACTTAGTCTTAACTTTCTTAACTTTCTCCTTCTTCCTTCACTTAGCTGTCTCTTCTAACATTCCAGGGTGCCTCTGGGTTAACTTACCATCATGATGACCCGCAGTGCTGCACTCTTGGATGGAAAGTTGAGGGCTGCACTTAAGGAACTTGAATCCAAAACAAACCTGTGCAATCAGCTGTTGCAGGAGAGGGATGATAGTGAGGTAGAAGTCAAACGTATAGTAGACAAGAACACTGACCTTAAGAACCAACTGGCAGAATTACACATCCAACATATGGACATACTTGATCAACATAGTCACCTCCGTCAACTTGTGTCAAATTTTCAAGAATGTAATGACACACATGAACTGGCATTAAAGCGGATCTCAGAACTGGAAATTGAGCTAAGCAAGGCCCACAACACCATCACACAGTTGGAAGCTGTTAAATCCAGTGAACAGTCTGCGAACACCTGCAGTCTTTTCAATGAGTTAGTTGGTAGTTTGTCCGGACCCTCTTGTAATGAGCCAGTTGTAACAATTGACTTGACCAATGACACTTTAATTAAAAGTAGAACATTTACATCTCATAATAAAATAAAAAAATATTTAAAATTAAATAGAATAATAGGTAAAATTAGAAAATCTTTAAAGAAACAGAAAGTGTACAAATCAAATAATTTCCTTAGGAAAAAGAACATTACTTTAATTAGTGATTTAGGACTATGTCAATCAGAATTGGACGTATGTAGGTCATTTCATGACACTGAAATACAGCGCTTAGAGGAGGAGCTTCATGTTAAAGAATTGTGTCTTAGGGATATTTTCCAGAAATATGAAGCTTCACAACAGGACTCGAGTGTGCGCATGCAGGAGGCCTGTGAGTTGGCAGACATAGTGAGGTGCAATGCAGAGAGGTATGAGTCATTGACAAATAACCTTTCCTGCAGTTGTACTTGCTCCCCGACACCTGAGCCCCAGTCTGTTACCCCGGCACCACAGGTGACTCAAGTGGCTGTTACCCATAATTCTGATTCTGTTACAGTTTTAAATAAAAGTATTACATACATCTTTTCAGACAAATTTGGTCAAGGTTTAGGTAGTATATTTAATCAGTGTTCGCAACAATATGTAATTAACAATTGTTTACCTGGTGCCAGTTTTAGCCACTTAATAAATACTATTAAATTGACAAAGCTAATCCCCTATTCTACTATAATATTACTTTATGGAGATAGCTTTAACGTTACAAAAAAAGATATTATAGAATGCATTAGTCTTGTTATACATTTAAGTAAAATAAATAAATGTAAATTCATAATAGGTGCCTTACCTTACCCTTACAGTTTGACTGAGGAACAAAATAGTCACATTTTTGACCTAAATATGTTAATGTACAATAGGATTAACCGTCTTGAATCTATTTCAGTTTTTGATGTTAATCAATTTGATAATAGATTTAAACTAACTGAACATTCTATGTATTTGCCACCTAGCTGTAGACGACACATTGCTAATCTTTTAGCATATAATATACACATAGACACAGGTACTTGTCATGTACCTCCGGATATTGTTAGTAATACTACTAACATTCTTATTGATATGCCTAGTAGTTTAAACTATTAGGCACGACAACAGGTGAGTCAAATGTTTTGAATCTTGTACATCAAAACATGCAGGGCTTATCTGGCAAGGAGTTAGAGTTAAGTTTGTTTTTGGAAGGTTTTAATGTTCATGTCTTATGTTTGACTGAACATTGGTTAAAAGAACCCGAAATATTGTTTTTAAACGATAGCAAATATACTGTACAAAGTGCGTTTGTAAGAAAGAATGCCATACGAGGTGGATCTTTAATATTAGTTTCTAACGAGTTAAAATGTAAACAACGACAGGATCTGGTTAAACTTTCTGTCGAGCGCACTATCGAGTTGTCTTGTGTAGAACTTGAGCGATATGTTATAATTTGCGTATACCGCCCCCCCACAGGTGATTTCAACATATTCGAGTCAGTTATAGAAGACTTGTTTAATAAATTGAAATCTAATAATAAAAGTAAAATAATATGCGGAGATTTTAACATAAATATATTAGAGGTTTCTCCATTAAGTATTAGACTCGTAAACCTATTTAAATCTTATAACTTAGTCAATTTGTTTTTTGAACCTACAAGAATCACGGCCACTTCTTCAACTTGCCTTGATAATATTTTTTGTGATTGTAAAGCCTCAAGTTGTATGGTTCTTAATAACCTGACATCTGACCATTGCGGACAAAGTGCTTGTTTTCCCATGGTAATCCGCAAGAAGCCATTTAAAATTGAATGCAGGCCTGTTACAACTAGTCGATGCAGTAGATTTAAAAGTAATATAAATAAAAATCTTAAACCTTCCATTCTTGCAAATGAAGATCCTAATGTCATGTATGGATCACTCTTTGATGTTGTAGAAAAGGAATTCAATTCCACGTTTAAGACTAAAACCATGACTGTCAATGCTACCTCTGCCAACTTTAATAAATGGGCTACTGAAGGTATTTACAAAAGTCGAGCGAGGCTTTACGAGTTATACGGTATGAAAATGTACAGGTTTGATACTCCGTTCTTAGATTATGTTAGAAAATATTCAAAATTATTTAAACAAATTTGTAATGTTGCTAAATCAAAATATTTAAGTAATACAATAAAAAATTTTTCTAATAAAGTAAAGACTACTTGGAAAATTATTAATCAGGAAACTGGAAAATCGACAAATATTGAGAATAAATTAGAAATATTCGCTGATAATAAACGTATTAGTAATGCGGCTGACGTAGCCATGGCATTAAATGAGTTCTTTGCTAGCAAACCTTTAACTACGACTCGCTCCTTGAGTTCTTCTGCTACGGACGCTGAGAGTCTCCTGCATAATAGTGTCCCTAAGTGTGACGCTATTTTTAGTTTTGAGCAAATAACGCCAACTGATGTTATTAACGTTTTTAATTCACTGAACTTAAAAAACAGTGGTGACTATTGGGGCATTTCCATTAAACTATTAAAGAATATAATCGACATTGTTGCCCCCTATCTTGCTATCACATTTAATAAATGTATTGAAACCGGAGTTTTTCCTGACCTCATGAAACTAAGTAAAGTCATTCCCTTATTTAAATCAGGCGATAAGAAGGATGTAAATAATTTTAGACCCATATCCATCTTACCCGCTTTTAGTAAAATATTCGAAAAATTAGTACTCAAGCAGTTACAAAGATATTTCAATGTTAATAGCCTCCTTCATAGTGAACAATATGGCTTTACAAAAGGTCGTTCAACAACAGATGCTGGTGTAGCTCTTTTAAAACACATTTTTAATGCGTGGGAAAACTCTCAGAATGCCATTGGAGTATTCTGTGATCTCTCCAAAGCATTCGATTGCGTGCACCACGATACGCTTCTAGGTAAATTACGTTATTACGGAGTCCAAAATGAAGCTCTTAGCGTAATAGAATCATATTTAAATAACAGAGTGCAATGCGTAGATGTCAATGGCGTCAAATCATCAGGTTTATCTGTCCAATTAGGTGTGCCACAGGGCTCAATATTAGGTCCGTTCTTATTCCTGGTATATATTAATGATCTACCATTCCATCTGAAGAATATCTGTGACGTTGTACTGTTTGCAGATGACACTTCACTTATTTTTAAAGTCGACAGAAATAGGGATCAATTTAACGACGTAAACAGTGCACTTTCGTTGGTTACACACTGGTTTAGTACTAATAACTTGGTCTTAAATGCGAAGAAAACAAAATGCCTTAAATTTACTCTACCGAACGTGAAAAACCTAGGCCCGAATATTATATTAAGTAACGAGGTTCTAGAAACTGTCGAATCCACAGTATTTCTTGGTATATCAGTCGATAGCAGACTTCAGTGGGGCTCGCACATAGCTAGCCTCGCGGGAAGGCTTAGCTCAGCTGCGTACGCCGTCAGAAAAGTAAGACAATTCACTGACGTAGAAACAGCTCGAGTAGTCTATTTTAGCTACTTTCACTGCGTTATGTCCTACGGTATTCTTCTGTGGGGCAAAGCTGCTGATATTCAAAACATATTTGTTTTACAAAAACGAGCTGTTCGTGCGATATACCGGTTAGGTAGTAGACATTCGCTAAGAGAGCTCTTTAAAGAAATAGGCATTCTTACTGTGGCATCACAATTTATCTATGCCAATATACTTTACATTAGGCAAAATATTCATTTGTACACCAAAAAAAGCGATGTTCACAGTATTAACACTAGAAACAAGCACAAACTGTGTGTACCCACTCACAGACTTCATAAGGTTCATGGATCATTTTTGGGGCTCGGTATCCGCTTTTACAATAAACTACCTCTAACTTTACTACAATTACCGTTTCATGCATTTAAATTACAAATAAAGTCAATTCTTTCAAAGAAGGCTTATTATAGCATTAATGATTATTTAAATGATAGGAATAGTTGGTCGCTAAGTTGAACGCAAGGCAGCTCATTCTTGTTATCGCTATAACTAAATTTTAAACTTATTATGATTATTTTTTACATTGATTGACATTACTTCAGACATTAATTCTGATTTTTTCTTTTTTTAATTACTTTGGGAACTTCTGTTAAATTTTACTTAGCGTTGTTGCTTTATGGCTTGCTAGTACTGCAGTACTTCTTACATGTTCTACTTTTGTTGGATAGCTGCAAGCACGTCATGCTCCCTTAGACGGTATGGCCAGCGGTAGCGTTGGGGGTCGGGTTGTCCCCTTCCCTCAAAAATGTGCGAAGGGGGCGATGGCTGATCCTCGCGTTATACTCGTGAACGGGTGCTGCTGGCGGTACCAGGTCGTGTTGGTAGCTGTTGACACTATTAATAATAGTATGATTTTCTATTAGCTTTTTTGGAGAAAATAATAATACTGTAGTCCTAGCAGGTACACCTTGTTTGTGTTGTACAGCTACAACATAACCATCTGCGCATGTGGGTGGGCACGCCGATTTTATGCTTATGTTAAAAATACATTTTTATTTCAGTAACAGGAGGCTTTAGATACAGTTAATAGACTATAAGTAATGCTTGAGTGCTTAGTATTTATGGGTGTAAATCTGTGTGCTAGCCTACTTGTGTTAAGTTTGTATTGTTTTTTTTTCTTTCCTAATTTTATATAATGGTTATCATGTGATAATGATATTTTTATTTGACTTGTTTTGTATACATTCTGGTTCTTCAAACCTTACAGACAGACATGTGTTGCTGGGGAGTTTGTTGCGCCACTTCTTCTTCCCAGCAAAAACACATAGGAAGTGGTGAAGGGCGGGCGTTTTGGGGGCTGTCTTTTGTTTTTGACGTTCGAAAAGTGCTGATTTATCAGCCTAATTTGAATAAACGATTTTGAGTTTGAGTTTGAGTTTGAAACATTTTAGCACCAATGTCTAAAACCTACTGAAAAAGTAACCAGCCATAAATTAAGATATTAAATCCATTGAACAATAACCGTCTTCCCAACCGTTGAAAGTTCCCATTCGGCAATTCCCATCGATCTGTAAGTCTGAAACCCGAGGACTCCAAGTTTTCGGGACTTCAATCCAAGATGATTGATAGCATAAATGTTCCTGAAACGTGGCCTTTCCCACAGTCATTTGAAAGGGAGAAAGTAATTTTAAAGTTGGGAATTAATGGGAATAATTTTGGGTGAGTGCGTAACTACTTGTAATTTGGATGTTATTGATAGATGGAATTTATAGTTTGAGTGTTTGGGTCTGATGTATAGGTTCTATTGGAGTTTTATCGAACAAGGTATTTTACGCCTATAAGTAAAAAAATTATGTTACGATTGATACTAATTTCGCGTTTATTCATGTTCACCTATAGGGTAGATGCCAAAATAATAAACCGGCCAAGTGCGAGTCGGACTCGCGCACCGAGGGTTCCGTACAAATGCTGTATAGATAAAAAGTGAGTTTCGCGCCAACCGTTCAGTTTAGAACAATCATAGTTATGGTAATTTCGTGAGAGTCAAAATAGTTAATATTTTTTATTTTATAATATAACTAAAATAGTAGGCCAGTACCTTCTAAAAGTTATTTTATTGAAGTTATTTATATACAACATTTTATAGTCATCATTCAGAAATCTGATTGAAAATAACTAATTATGTCTTAAAGGTCATGGGGCATGGGGCATATCTGACTCGCTTTGTAAAAAGTGGCGGACATGAATCAAAGTAGTTTTAAATCGTGGAGAATGGTATGACGTTTCTTTGAATATAAATATTTTATTAAAATTCCATGGAGACGAATGTCCAGGATCGTTTGAAAAATATAAAAGACAAGCAGTTTCAGAGGATTGTACAGGTTGCAATGCTAGTTTTTATTGTTAAAGACATTTCATAAAGAAGGAAGGTGCCAATCCGGATGACCAGGATCTGATGAGGATCTGGAAACCCTGAGAAATCGAGGGCAACTCTTGAATATTGTAGGCACGCATCGAGTCATAACCAGACATGTGAGTGTATTTTTGCGGGTACTGGTAAACAGTGAAGGTTTGGAGCTGATTTGATTATGGAGACTACAGAGAGTCAAGGGAACTCCCGAACGGTATGTTGCAACTACCACGTGTTTGGGCTTATTTTATTCGTATTGGCGAAGACTTTCCACAAAGATAGGTTTGACTGCCATTGTGGGATCGACACCTAAGATCAGATATAGTTATGGGAACTCCTTTACAATCTATAACGTAACCTTGTGTTGGAGCTTATTTTATTTTAGGTGATGAAAATTCACTACTAACTTGGGTTAAAGCAGCCATTGCAGGAATGGGATCTTTTATTTTTGAGGGATTAATCACCTAAAGAGCCCCAGTTTCAGGTTTTTTTCGAAACCGCCTGACGACTTGTAGCTGTCGAATTGTAACAACGACTTCTAGAGAGTAGGATTCGGGGCTGCTGGCTTTACGTTTCTAGAGCCTTGACAAAAGTGTAATTCTGTCCCTTTCTTTGTTTTATAAAGTCGGCATTATTTTATTTTGTAGCATTTTACAAACAAATCCAACTTCAAACATATAAAAAAGCAACAAGAAAACAAAAGCAAGAAAGAAATTAAAAAGATGTTAGGTGCATCGGTCTAGAAGTCGGTGTCTAGAGGATGCATCTATATTTATTTAACTACTGAGATCTAGACCGATGCATATAAACAGTTTTCTTGTTGTTTTAGAAGTTGTTTTTTTTTTTTGTAAAAAGTTTTTATTTTTAACTTTTGTGAAAAGTTCTCGTCAATACGAATAATATAAGCCCAAACACGACGTAACTAAAACATACCGAGTTCTCTCGACTTTCTCACGTCTCCATCATCAGATAAGCTCTAAACCTTCACTGTTTGATAGTATCACCAGACATACATCTGAGAATCAAGTTTTAATCTTATGCATGCCTACAATTTCTGATAGTTGCCCTCGATTTCTCAGGATTTCCATCATCAGATCCTGACCTGATGACAATGGAAATAAACGGCGAGTATACTCTTTCACTACAAAGAAATGATTTCTCAAATCCGTCAAACTTGGTCGTTTAAATTCCCCATTGAAATGAGGAAAATATTTGATGTTTACACCTGATTTTCTCTAGATTCCCATGGTTCACATTGATGCGACTAATGCCATAGTAAATCAGAGCCTTTATCATTATACTGTGCTATATTTCGTTCGTATCCGCCGTGGGTATGGTTTTCATACTAAGGTGCCCAATGACCTTTGAATGATTTAAAATTTTTCACAGTTTAGAGGCCATTATATTTAAGAAGTGTTTGATATGAATTTCACTTTTTATTCAAAACTTTAATATCTCTACGCGTTCATGTGAAAAAGGGTAGGTAGTAAGTTTATAATTATTAAAAAAATATTTTATGTCATGTAAGCAAAAATAATATTTTAATATTTTATGTAACTTCAAATTTATCATTTTCGCAATTTTTCCTTTATCTGTACTATATAACGTTGCTTCGTGCCGAATTTTAAGATTCTGAGTTCACGGGAAGTATCTTGTAGGTTTTGATTCCCTAGCGTGTGACGGAAATTCGTCTAAGGTGTCGGTAAAACTGCTGTATCTTTTGATCGCGTTAACTTAGAAGTTAGATTTTTTCATTGCTTAAAGGGACAATAGACCTAGGTATTTGGTATAAATTTCAATTTGGTACCTTTATTCGTTCGTGAGAAATAAGGTAGTAAGTTTCATTTTATTAAAATATTTTTATTATATTATATAACAAAAAAAATGAGATTTTCGCAATTTTTCCTATATTTGCATTATATAACAATGCTTCATGCCAAATTTCAAGATTCTGAGTTTACGGGAAGTACCCTGTAGGTTTTGATTCCTTTGCGAGTGTCGAGAATTTGTTGAAAATATCGACATAATCGGTTGTATCTTTTGATTGGCTTGGCTTAGAAGCTTGATATTTTCACAGCCTAAAGGGACAATAGACCCGAGTATTTCATGTGAATTTCAGCTTGATACGTCCACACGTTCTTAAGATAAAGGGTCTTGACAGACAGACAGACAGACAGACAGACAGACAGACAGACAGACAGACAGACAGACGGACAACAAAGTGATCCTATAAGGGTTCCGTTTTTTCCTTTCGAGGTACGGAACCCTAAAAAAGACTCGAATCCAATCGGATTTAGAAATATCGAATTAATTTGGTAATTTATATATTTAAGTAGGTTTTGTTATTTAACTACAATAACCATAACCGGAAAAGTCTTTTTGGCATATCAATTATATAATTTTTACCCAATCTAACACCCAACAAATAGATCAATACTCAACTTTTTGAATTCGTGCATCTACTAGACATTACAATAACATCCACCATTGTTTGTGACAACACAAAGAGCGAACGCTCTAGACTAGCTGCAGCTTAAACGTAATTCCTCACAACATTTTGTGTGCAAACTATGCAGTAGCAAAGTCGTTGTGAGGAGGATCACACACTGTCACACGAAATATAGGAACAAGGGTAGGTTTCGATAGTAAAATGTCTACTGAACGTTGTCACTTTTCTGAAATGTTTTCTCACGGTACCACTTACTAATCTAGATGATATTATAAAGAAGGAAAGTGAATTTATAGGATGCGTTCTCTAAATCTACTGAACCATCGTATTTAAAAAAAATATTTCATCCTAATATGGGAAGTAGTTTCCTTGGGACACGGGTGAACCCGAATAATACGACTAGTTATTGATAAATTGTCGTTTAATATTTTTTTTACAAAAGCTATAAATCGACTTCACAAAACACTAAAAGAGACAAAATAAAACTTTTGACATGGCTTTAAAAGTCGTTTTCAGCAGTTCTGTTGACTGTGTTTATTTCTTCAACTTCTACAGTCGTTTTTTACAAGTGACGAAATGTTTCATTTTCATTTTGATATTTTATTATAAAATAGTAGGTACACTTATACATACAGACATTACGGACCAAAAATTAGCTTCAAACATGCCAGTGTGTGACCCGCCCAACATTCTTACCTAAATACTTGATCCCCGGCATGTTAACAAGCAATTTGAGCTTCTACACTTTATTATATGCTAGAACAAAAGTGCTGGAAACTGTCGTGTATGAACGATAAGAAGCGAGCGATTGGAAACTTTAGTTCAGTGCACTTTGTTTACTTTTTACGTCATTTGTGTTCGAGGGTGTTATTTATGCGGTTTTTTGGGATTTTTAGCAACTATATATTTTGTAAATGTTTAGGTAACAAACCATTGGCCTTTGAACCAAAGAAAATTTTGTAAATGTCTCTCACAGAACAATAAATAATAACTAATTAGCAACCGTCCTACTTATTAATTTTGTAAAGAGATGAGTGTGTGGATATAATTTTAATTTTTACGCAAATCATATTCATAATGAGCTTTTTATCCAGATGTAAGTTCCTAGAGTTCCCAGAGTCGAAAGAAACCATGTAAAATACCTACTACTACACAACATTATACTAAACCTTTCCTCTCTCTTTTTTCACGAACATTTCGTACATTTAACGTGGTTCTACCTAGCTGTTTATCATTGGAATGGTGTTCCGTACACTTGGGGACAACAAAACTGCCATACGTGCACATAATGGCGTCACTAGCCGCTGTAATGGCACGCAAGTGTACCACTGTTTAGATTTCCCGCTCATAGTTTTATTGGGTTAGTGAAAATATGGGTGGTTTGGCTTTTGTTTTTTTTTTGCAGGTCGGTAAAGAAATTATCCTGTTAGATCATTTTGTTGCAGGATAGGGTATGGGAATTTTATTATACGATGAAAGTATTTGGTTTCAATAATACCTATTAACCGGTAAGTTTTTTGGTGCCACCTTTTTATACGGCTCATATTTCATTGCCTAATTTCATATACCAATTTATTCGGTAGAGCAATTCCACAGATCAATTGCTGAATTCTTGGTTGTCATAAATAACCTTGATTTTACCAACAAGATACTTAAACATAACCAAAAGCTTAACCTAACCTACGACACATAATTACACTACAAATATACCTAAAAACTTTTGCACTACATCAACATTTCATCTTTAACATCCAATAACTCTGAAAGGCAACCTTAACTTCGGTACCCAACAATATTTTCACGACAGGTCTATAAATACGACCCAGCCACGGCCTACCTACCTACGTTCCACCAGGTACACTATGAATTCACGATGAGTGCCAAAACACTGAACTAGGACGCTAACAAGGCCATTTAATTAATTTTTAATTGATTTGGAAAGTTCGTGTCGGAGCGAAGTGCCGGTATTGAGGCCAACGAGGGAACATTGTTCCTTGAATTTTGTAGTGACAAGGACTGGGGGATAATATTTTTATTTTTTTCTCTGTTTGGGTGGTGTAGTCAGTTTTTTTTTTATAAATTGCTATAGGTAGCTATTATTAATACATAATAGTGATGTTTTGTTCTCAAAGATTAGGCAGAACTGTATTGACATTATGACGTTAATTAAAACGACTCGATGGACGATACTTACAATTGTCTTCTTCATTTTAAATTCTCATTTTTAAATAATTTGATATTAATACTCTTGCCTCTATTGGACAACACTAAAGGTGTATCAATCAAACTGGAACCAACCTTTTAGAGGAATGGAGTAAAAAATAACGAGTACTTATTTTCCTGATTTCTGAAAGTGGTGTAATGTAATTCCTTAATTAAAGCTGAGATAATAATTTCATGAAACTAGCTACACAAGATAAATATTTCCATTATCAAACTCATACCTAAACTGTTTATTAGTATTTTCCGGCTGCATGCCACACACAAGTGCAATCCACAAGAAGTGAATTTGCACTAACTTTACGACAACCAAGATTATGATGTCCGGGAAACGTATATTGTGTGTAAATTATCCGGATGACGCCGTTTTAATATCGTTCTCGCGATTACCGCCTTTGAGACCCAGTTTGGCGGTTTTCCAACTAGGCTACAGTGCATTATAGTAAGTACTTGTTCTTCGTGAAATATCGACACTGTGTTACTCCGAATATTCTAAAGGAGAGAGAGTTAATTTCCCCGGTGATTTGGGAGGAAGACAACCATTTTTAGTGCGGTGCCGGTGATGCATCGTAAATTGCAGGCTTGGAAACAGGGGTATGGATCTCGTGAGAAATTATTACTTGGTATAGTTATTTAAAAGCAATATCATATCTACTGTTTTTTAAGGTAAAGGTAAAGGAGAAAAATGCCACCATATTTTTTTTATTTATATCTTTATTTCAGACAGCTAGTGCCCCATAAGGAGGAGATCGAATTGACCTTTCAGGTCTTTTTGTCTTACAAATTAATCAATTTTATGGGTCCAACTAGAAAAATAAGTTTTTATTCCTAATTTATTTTTAAGCAAGTATAAAAAATGTTATCTGGCACATGACACTCGTATGTAATTGTCAAATATCGAACTCTAGCTCAAACTCACCTTATGCGACCTACACGAGTATCGATAAACTTACGAGTATATCCCCACGTGCCGAGTCTTAATTAAAAACTTCTAACAGTTGGAATAAAATCTCGCAGATTTCGTGTGATAGAAGTTTTTAGGAGAAAGCACTTTAATTAACGCAGGAACTCATTATTTCTCATTATTTAACTTCAGCATCCTATGCTGGAGTTTTGTTTTGTGAATATTTTAGAATTTATCAGCTTTCGTAGGTAAATGAGAGGTATTGAATATTGAGTTTTTTTTCGAAATAACTGCTGAAACAGTAGATTAAATATAATAGTTTTCTATTAAATGAAACACGAGCATTTCTTATTTTAATAATTTAAAATAGAAAAATCTTTAGAAAAGTGCGTTGAGTTTTTGATTAATCTATACATACAAAAGAAAGTAGTATTAGTTACACATTTTATAACTCAAGAATGGCTGAACCGTTTCATCTGAAAATTAGAGAGCAGGTAGCTTGGACCCGGGAGAAGGATATAGGATAGTTTTTGTCACCGTCCGGGTGAAACCGCGGGCAGAAGCTAGTTCTTGATAAAAAAAAAATGTATAAATAATAGTTTTATTACGAAGAAATCTTGACCAATTGAACCCAATAATGAGATACCATAAGACTTCTGATTCTCCAGGATTGACATATTTTTCTCTCTCACACACACACATTTCCTCGTCTTGGCAGTAAATAATGACGGCGGCACCATTCAATGCTGGTCGCGGTCAAATTATATGTTCCGACTTTACGCTGGACGAGATGCATTCCTTCCATTTTCCAGATGCGGTACAAGTTATAAGCGAAGAGGTATATTCAAAGAAAAAAAAATACATTATTAACTTGCATGTTTACTCATTTTAATCGTGGGTTATTTAATTTGTAACGTATTTATTTTGTGGTACGTTAATACGTCTGCATGTATCTTTAAAGGTGTTTGCATGTCTCTTTAGTGCTTTTTACGTAACGAACGCGTACGTAGTCCTTAAATTTTTCTACCTTTATAATTATGTTGTAGCTGCGATGAAGCAAAATTAATATTATTGAATTCTATGCACGTGCGGTAACTAATTCCCTGAAAACGCGGGTCAAACCAGTGGGAACAGCTAGCAGAAATGAGATACTGCTTGGCAGATTGGTGATTGGTGATGGTGCTATTGAGGGTTAGTTCAGGAATCGGTCCGCTTATGACTTGGGGCATAACTTTAAAGTGGAACTTTTCCAATAAATGTAACGTGAACGAGGGACGAATGTCTCTGCGGTCATGGCGTGCATTGTTACGCGCCCGACGTCATTGATTTAGACCCTCACTGACCGGTCCTAGCCGGTTTTAAGCGGTTTCATCTGCTTTTAACCAGTTTTAATCTTTTAACCCGCTGTCCGCTTTGTTATTTGGATTGGAGGGTCAGGTGTGTGGGGGTCTTCAGAAGTTTTCTTTTGTTATTGATTGGAAAAGTAACCGGTTCCCTGTTTGCGGTTGAAGGGTTAAGGTACTGTTCGGTTGTTATTATGGGGTATTAATTTGGGTCTTTGTGTTAAAGGTTGATGAGATGAGTTGTTTTGTTCGATTTATTGTTGTTTGGGCGTTTTGATTTGAATGATTATTTTGATTGTTTTGAGAATATATTGGCATTACAGTATGAATACAAATCATATGATAAATGCATTCATGGAATTTACATCAAATATGTATTCTTAAAAATACAAAATGTTGTAACCATTCTAAACTATTACTAAATGCTGTTTTTTAAATAAAATATCAAAATAAATAAAGTAATAGTAAAAAAGGAAAGGTAAAAAGCGGTACAGCTGTAACTTAATCTAAGTTAAGCCGTGAAATATATTTTTTGCACTACCGTATTGATAGAAAGTAATCCAAGAATATTTGATGTGTACAAAAAAATAAATAAGACGCTACAATTCGGTGGAATCCATCAAACACCTGATACCGTGTCCAAACTACTCGTGGAAAAAGTTTGTGGTACAAGTTAAGAGAATATACCGGGAATAGTTTTGATATTGAGGTAATGTAGGGTTACCTTTCTTTTCTTTTTTTTAACGACGTCAAAAATCATCAAATGACCCCTCCCGCTGTGGGTTAGCAGCGGCGAGGGAGTGTCAGACTCTTACTGACTAAAAACCGTCGTGTTCCGTCGTAGGCCTTTCATGTGCCAGGGCCGCGGTATCTCTTTCGAACAACCCGCAGCCCCGGCAGGCCTTGGCCCCACTGGGCCCGGCTGGGGTTGCTGACATCTCTTTGAGGAGCGCGTGGAACAACGCGCGCCGTCGACACGACTCGACGAGGACCCGGCGGTGCCCTTCCCACGCAGGGCACTCCTGGACTGTGTGGTCCACCGTGTCCTCGGGGCTGTCCGCACAGTGGTGACACCCGGGCGCCTCCTCACGACCAATTCGATGCAGGTACCTCCCGAAACAACCGTGTCCGGTGAGGACCTGCGTCATGCGGTACGTGAGGGCGCCGTGACTCCTCCCGAGCCACTCCTCAAAGAGAGGACTTACCGCCACTATGGTGGCGTGCCCTAATGTAGGGTTACCTCAGGTTAATGATACGTAAGTGATTATTCGTGCTGAAAAGGATTATACATAGAGAAGACTGCGAGAACAATTTTATTCATAGACTAGCTTCTGCCCGCGACTTCGTACGCGGATCCTGTCCCTTATGCCAGCGACTACGGGGTCAGCTAAATCAAAGATCTGAATAGTCTGATATTGAATTTTAAGGGCCCGTTGACTTGAAAACAACGGAATACGCATAACCATTAGAAACGTTCCATATATTTAATTTTTGTAGTTTAACAGCAAAAGCACAGCAGACTAAACAAAACGCTGAGAACTGAACCGCAATAGACGTGACCATAGGGATAAAAGTAGTGATTCTGATTAGTCCGCATTTAAGTTGTGTGTGGCAAAAATATTACACGTATTATTACGTAAAAAAACATTAAATAGATGACAAAGTCATGGTGACTTAGTGGAAGTCGTGGTGGTTTAGTGGAACCAATCTCTCAAGTATGAGCGTGCAACTTTTCTAAGTTCGTATGTACTTTCTACGTATATTTTGGATACCAATGACCGTTATTTGGAGGGGAAGTTAAACTGTGGGTTCCGGCTGACATTGAACATTCTTGGCAGTCGTTATGGGTAGTCAGAAGTCAGTAAGTCTTACCAAGGGGTGTTGGGTTGAGCGGGTAACCGGGTTGTGGAGGTCAGATAGGCAGTCGCTCCTTGTAAAACACTGGTACTCAGTTGCATCGTGACTGGAAGTCGACCCTAACATAATTGGGACAAACGCTCGAGATAATAACGACAATAATAATGAGATATAAGCACCGCATGACATCTGAGGCTGATGACGGGGAGTAGCGACCCCGAGGGGCTATATATACTGAGTTCTCCAGGTAGAACAGGGAGTATACTGTCCCCCATCTCCGGTCGGTCGAAGTGAACCATGACTGGGGTAGGTCTCACGCCTCTGTCTTGGCTTGGCCGTCCAGAGTGGAGTCGCTAGATCAGGGTTAGTAGCCCTGCTCGGAGGGTAGGTGCCTCATGGTAAGTGACCCACAGGGAGCGTGTAATCTGCGTTTAAAGTATCCTCGTCCTTCAGCCGCTCATGTCCTTGTTGCCTTCTTGTTGCTATTGAGTGACTGATTCCCGGGGGCCCAGTAAGTGAGGTGGCGAGTCTCCACCTGCCATTTTTACATGTATCTAATACAATATCATCCACTAACATCCCATCACAATAGCCCAAGCAGTTTTCCTCCATAGTTAGCAATAGTTTAGCACAGAACCGGGGATTGTCTTTTTTTAACGACGTCCACAGGGGATTGTCCTTGGGTTCATTTCTATAGTGTATAGAGGGATAATCGTCTGTTTTGTGTCACCATTTCATTAAAGTTGTCTCAAAAGGGCTTCAGCGTGTTGGCTTCTGCCCCACGTTTGCCTCCCAAAAATTTGGAACTCTGTAGTCCCGAGGTCTGGAGAGACATACGTAATAATAATGAGATATAACGCAACAAAGTCGGAGAGTGGGGGCTCGTGACGCGACGTCTAGGTATGTAAAATTTGTACTAAACAGTGACTTAAGACAAAATTCAAGCGTATTGTATCTTCGTTATTATTTGTTTATGAGAGAGAGAAAAGAAAAATACGTGTCCATTATTTTAGGGTTATCTAAAAGACGGACTAATTACTTTTTTTGATTCACCATACCTATTTCATAACATTCATTTCTATACATTTCAAGTGTAGTATTGCTCTTGAAGTTCCACATCAGGTGTTCCAGATCTTCGATGTTTATACGTCAACAGAGAGTGCTTATCAGATTGAACCACTTTTGCTAGAACCTCATATCTTCATATGCTATAGTCTAGCTGGGCTCCTGGAGTTCCACATCAGGTGTTTTACATCATCAATTTTTATAAGTCAACAGAGAGTGCTTATCAGATTGAACAACTTTTGCTAAAACGTCATACCTCTATATGCTATAGTCTAGCTGGGCCCCTGGAGATCCACATCAGGTGTTTTAGATCTTCAATTTGTATAAGTCGATAGAAAGTGCTTATCAAATTGATCAACTTTTGCTAAAACGTCATACCTGTATATGGTACAGAGAAGCTGGGCTCTTGGGGTTCCACATCAGGTGTTCCAGATCTTAAAATTTATTATCTCAGCTGAAAATGCTCATCACATGAAACAATTTTTGCCATGGCACCATTTTTGTATCTCTTATAGTTTTGTTGGTCTGTTGGAGTTCTGTATCAGGTCTTCAAGTTTCGAAGATAAATTATAGCCTATATGTTGACCAGGCTTAATACTGTTACAACAAAGAAAAAATCATTGAAATCCGTTCAGTAGTTCCGAAGATTAGCGTGTACAAACAAACAGACATACAGACATACAGACATACAGACAAACAGACAGATTTTTTTTTTTGGATTTGTGCTCCATTACTGTTCCTAAACCCCACCCAATTATTATTTTTTTAATACAAGCTGTTGATTTGCATCCGTGCCATATTCAAGGAGGTAATTATGCTAATAATTCTTGACCCAAATCAATAAAAAAATTGGCACATATTTTTTTTTCTTAATTTTTTTTTTCGGAATTCCGTAAATGTTATCTAGCCTTATTTAAACTTGGCGCGTATGTTACTGGCGTTAAAACCGTGCTGCACCCTCACACAAACTCAAACACAAAGCATACGCAACGATCACTCATAAATTTCATTCATAAAATTGGATTACTTCGGAAATACCACGACATTACAATGACAAAAAAAGCAGTACATATTAGTTATTTCCCATCTACTGTAATTCCAATCGATTATTTACGTATTGTATGTCCTCCTCCTGAGCTATGGCACAAATGCAAATCAACACCTTGTATATTCAATGTACAGACACAGTTTTTTTACAGATTTATTATATGTATATAGATATAATATTTTCAAACTCATTCTCGAAAAAAAAAAACTTTTTACATAAAAATGAAAAAATATACTTGTTATGCAATCGTCATTGTAAAAAGTAATTAAATAACTGTGAAATTTACCATTTAGTTCATGGTACAAAGTCAACTTGAAATGAAAAACATAATTAATAGACTGTATGGGGTCATATACCCATCAAGTTCCAATAGTACAAGAGGAAATGTAAAAAAATGTTTGACACATCGCTACTCGCTTATAACTTACACTCGAGGCCAAAAAACAGTACACAATAAGTATACATTACAGATTATATTTTTTCTAATTCCCGTCACGCGACACCGCCGACCAGTGTCGAATATAATTTTCCTCGTTAACTGGTCGCAATTCGATACCTATAATCGAGAACGAGTATCGATAACAGAAACCTTAGAAAGTTTACTAGAAATAAAATATGCAGAAGGTTCGAGATAAAAGGATGTGTCTATTAAGTATTAGGTAAGATAACGACATCATTATCTTACTACGTACTGGGAAAAGTTATATGAACTGTTGTAGATATTTATTCAAAAATTTATACAAATAGCCCACTACTGTAGGTTTATTACATTATCCAAGTCCGAAATGATCCGGAAACCAAAAAAAAAACTCTTATCTACCTTGATACATAAGGTGTTTTACCTGAAACCAGTCCATTCTTATTTCCCGAAAGAGTAACAAACATGTGATTTTGTCCACATCATTAATTACTAGTATGTAGGTCATTTTCAAGTGGGCCTTTTGTTTTAACATTTTCCGACTATAAAGAAGACATTAAAATTTTACGCGCGACGCCTGTCAGCTGTTTATTTGCCGTTTATTACCACAGATTAGGGCTGGCAGGTTTATTTTTTCTTAATAAAGCACTTCGGAATATTTAGTGGTTATAAAATATGCGATAATCTAAATTATTCGAGAATCGAATCGAGTTGTAAATTAAGTGGTAGGAATCGAAGACGGGTCATAATATTTTCTCATGTTCATGTAATTTATTTGGCATTCGTTGTTTATGATGATCTTTACTATAAAGAGGTGCCGGTGTATGTTTATTCCTTTTAGAGTATTACCTTTGCAAGAGGATTTAAATTGGATCTTATCCATTTCCCAGGAATATAATAAAACAGGTCGCAATCGGCAACTGATGGCAGAATTTTGCGATTCTAACTGCAAAAATTATATTATTGTTATTGTGTGTATTTGTATTAATATTGATGTATTTAATTAGTATTTAGTGTTTTATTAATTACTAAGTTTCGTCTTATTGGCTAATGCACCTACCATGTTTTTCTCTGCATCACTCTAAGGTTGACTGGAAAGAATGCCTATGGCATAAAGTCCGCCTATGTAATATTTTTGTTGCATAAAGTTTAAATAAATAAATAAATAAAAACAAGACTTCGCAGAAGCAGCTTTTGATTCATATAAAGTGATAAGTAAAATACTTGAAATATTTTGTAACTGGAGAACAGTTCCGGAGTAAATAGAATAAAAATTTGTAAGTCTTATTATAGCCAGATATTTATGAGTAGCCCGGAATAAAAATCCTTGATATGAACCCTTCTATAAAAATAATGGTGAGAACCAAAACAAATCACGTGTGAAGAACTCAAGTGTATCTTTTGGAATAGATTTCGAGTCACTTAGTTTCGTATCTTAATGTACACTTTCTTTTGAGAGCAGATGATAACTGTAAAGTGACAGTTTAAGAGTATGGACTTATCACTTTCTCAAAGCTTATATTATTTGTTGTAAACTCTATCTAATATTGATAGAATATAGAACCTATGTTAGTAGCTTTAGTGGAAGCAAGTCTGGTTATTACAAATATGTTCAGTATTTGGAGCCAGCTTAACTAGCCTAGTTGACCCATCAGAGTTTTGGTTTTAAATTGACAATTACGTTTTTTTTCTTTATTATTTATAAATAATTCAAGAGTTATTAGACACTAATCATCATTATACAAAGAGTAGATATAAGTACCACAGTTATGAATGGGAATAGGGTATATATAATACAGTTGCCCCAGGAAGACTATCACACATTACTACGTGGAAGAGTACCATTTTAATTTCGCAATAAACAGCACACACGTCATCGCTTTCATTTCTACATACACGTTAGCAATATTCCTGCTCATCATTTCAAGTGTTTATAGGGACCCCTTGGCCCCCAGTAATATTATGTTGACATTATGTTTCTTGTATTGCCCATATTAAGGCTTTACTCTTAGTTTCTATAGGACTATGTCGTAAGAGGTCGCGCGGGTTAAACAAGTAGCCATATTTGAGTATTAAAATTTAAATAAATATGCAGGTGTATTTGAGATTGTTGATGAAAGGTGAATCTGTTTAGCATGGTACGTCTTATTGTGAAAGATAATTTAAGGATCTGAATGGAAAGTGATCGGTACATAAGTAAATGTTATGGCTTTATTAACACACTTTTGAAGATGACATTTAGAACCCAGTGACAGCTTTTTCCCGCTCGGACTGTGTCGTGCGTGATATCCGCTTGTGTGAAACCACTGTTACAATTTAAACCTAGCAATATCAAAGTCACGAACTTCAGCAACCCGATTGTCTTTCTATTTTCAAACCACGAACCTTGGCAAACCGTGATCAAAGTGGCGAACCTTGGGGGAGGCCTTTGTCCATCAGTGTTTTCTAACCAGCAAAAACACATGGGAAGTGGTGAGGGGTGGACGTTTTGGGGGCTGTCTTTTGTAAATTCCAGACGTTAAAAAAGTGCTGTCTTGCAGCCAAGTTTGAATAAATGATTTTTTATTTTGATTGTTTTTTTTTTTATTTTTGAGTGGACTGTGATCTTTTGGCTGATTCAAAGACGATATTCAACTGACTAGCAAAACAAGGGCATACAAATATTTATTAGCAAATTTTCTCCCATACCGGTAGTGAATAGTTTTGCGTAAAATAATACAAGTGGTTTGTTATAGAAATAATTTTATGGCTTTTCTTGTATTGTTAAGTTATTCATACATAATATTGTTATTGGTAACTCCACGGTTGGTTCACGGTTTAAATGTTCCGGGAACATTTGAGGAAGTGTTGTGGTTTCTTCGTTACTAGTGTTAGCAATGTTCGTAGTGACTTGGAGAAAATTGGCATAGAAACGACGTTAAAGTGTAAAATATAAATATAATTTACTGAAGCTAAGGTTATACGGTAAATCCTTCTTAAATTATAAACGCGAACGTTTGTATATATGAATCTTTGTTTTGCTTTCACACAAAACCAAGGGATGGATTTTGATGACACTTAGCAGTAAAGTAGCTGATACATACATATATCAGAATAGAACACAAGCTACTTTTTATCCCAGTATAGGAAGGTGGTCCACAAGTGACAATAGGAGCTAGTGTTGCATAATTAACACCATACTTTCTACATCAATTCGCTTAATAGATTTTAATGTGTTTCCATGGCGAAAGAGTCTTTGTGAAAATCTACACTTTTGTTTGGCACTGCTATTGTTTTCATTGAAAGTGGACGAAGCTATAAAGTTTGGTTGTTAGACCTTACTGTAGCTATTTAACCTATTTTCAAGGTCTTTAGGTTTAACGGTGAGAGCTTGTTATACGATACTGTAAAGTTTGGAGCTTGGAAAAGCTTTTTACTTTAAACCCCGTATCAAAATTTCAGAGAGCGACAATAAAATTGCTTCTTAATATTTTTTTATTATTCTGACACAGTTTTAGTGTTTTGTTATACAATTTAAATTATAACCTAATAGTAAGTTTGACGAATGAAATATAGACAAATATATAGCCGTATACAATATGAGATCCTTAAAACAGTTCGAACATATTCAAACAGATAAACTATTCCAATTAATGAAGACATTCAGTGTATTTAGGAGGAAAAACTTAAATTAAATATGGGTTCAAAGAAACAATAATTCCAAAAGACATTAGAAAACACGAAACCAATATCCTTTAAAAATACAATAAAGTATTAAGGTCAACACGGTGCAGAGTTAATTCAAATACGTAACTGGGATTGAGAAAATACGGAATCCAAAGCTCTCGAGTGTATCGGAATCCCGGATATCCGGTATTAGCTGCGACCGTTATTGAGTTATTGCTGACTCAATTGTTTTGTAATGTTTGTTTTCTATTCTTTGTAAAAGAGTAATTTGTTAAAGGAACTGAACTGGGGATAAATAAGCAGATATTTGCGGAGCACAACCAATTATGATGAGGACATAGAATCGCATTGTAATTTGCCAAAGATTAATAAGTGTAAACAGATAGCTAGGCAGATAACTGAGAGATAAGCACTCTATCACTGGGAGTAGGTCACTATTTATTTATGTAGACAAAATCAGTGGAAGTACTTTCTTAGCACGTACCATCATCACCTACTCTCAAGCAAGGAAGAAAAAAGGAAAGCAGTTTGAAGAAGAAAAGGTCTATAGGAAATAGACAAGCTGTGCCAATCTTGAACAAAACCGGGATGAGGGTAGGACAAGGTAGTTGAGAACATGGTTGGTACACCTACTGTGTTGATACCCATGGTTGGCTTATTATAGTCCCAATTTAATCAGAATAAAATATTAAAGCATATTTGATATTTTTTACATTTTAACATCCTGAAATCCAGCTTACAACAAAATACGTATCATCCACCGAAATCCAGCAACCGCATCATTAAATTAATCTAACCGCGATATAGTGCTTTATCAAATGAATTTCTGGATAGTCGTGAACATTATTAATTCAAAGCCAGTGGACAGACAAGACTGGTTTCCAATTGCAAGAGTAAAGCCAACTGGAAACTTTTAGTCGGCCGATATTGTGTTTGGGCTCATAAATCAGAATAAAGATGCCTGATCTCTCTCGGGTCGTGTTGGATTGCCGTCCCATCAGAATATGAGAGTGAAGGAATAGTGATTGCACTTGTGTCTGAGTAAATGCTTGTGCACTATAATATGTCCTGCGCAGTTGGCTAATTTCCTTATAAGAGAACAGCCGCCGTAGCCGATAAATAGGCTAGGAGGACATTATAATGATGAATGATAGTACGCACATTACAATGATCAGGTACCTACTAAATATTTTTAAAGGAATCAAGATTTTCTATAAAAAAAATTGCCAACTATCGAGTCAATTGTCGGCCGACTATTTAGTCTCTAGTGTGGAGGCACTCGAATACAGGAAATTTCAGGGCGGCATCTAGCCGGCGTTTCCGAACGAGGAAATAAGCGGAACGGAGCTGGCCATCAGTTTCAAGGAAATGTACGGGGTGTGGCGAGACGGCTAACTGGCTTAATTGATGTATTGGAAGTTTTATAATTATTGAAATGTGGTAATTGACGGATTTGTCTGAATGGTTTTTGAGTGTCGAAGCTTCTGCATGTTATGTCCGTTTATATATCCCAATAAAGAAGAAATCTTAATGATGATCGCGCCTAAATCTTGAGCCGAGATTGCCTTTTTAGTTTTGGACTATTTGTCTGGTCTTGGCAGTTTCAGTTGCCAAATCGTAGATCTTTCTTGTTATCATTCTGCTCGACTGACTGTCAAAAAATAAGGTATTACTTTCAAAATAAGGAACTGACTATGTTTGTATTTTCTCTCTATATTGTTCCCCATCCAACAAGTTGGACAACTAGTTCGACACTTTCGAGTCCAGCGAACCCGATTATGTCAACACAACCATTGGAGCTCAATAACTCAGAAAATAATGTCTTCTCGACAGAAAACAGCTTTTCCACTAGCAGTACTTGTACAGAATTAGCTGCTCGCGAAAGACGTGATTTTATATCTTTTACAGCGGTTTTCTTATTAAATCTTCTTGGTTAGTAAATCTTATAAATGAATCACTTGTATATCTGGCGCCTTGGTATCACAAGTTCATTTTGAAGAGTGAGTGACTTGTCTTGTGTAGTTATTTACCAAAACTTCTTCAACGCTTTTGTGTAATTCCTCCAAATCCTTAAACTTGTGTAAACCCTTTAAACCTAAAACGTTTTTAAAAGTTTGTCTGCCTCTCCCAGACCTATTTCAGCCTTCCACAAAAGAACACCATAAAAACCAGTAAAAATCCCAAATAAATCTAAGATAAATCCGTCGATATTTCGCCTATAACCGACTCATTAATCCATTGAGGGCAACACGTTTCGTCCATTTACAAACGATGGTCGCTTAATGGACGATCAACGGGTAACGTAAATAAGCATTACTATTTTGTGCAAAAAGTAAGTGACAATGCCCGTTTTGTCCTTCGAACTGTGTTGGATGTTAGTGATTCATGATGCAATTGTTTATTGAGTGCGGTTTCAATTGTTTAATGAATGGTGATACTTCAGTATTGAATGATATAATCGTAGCTTTTATTTTTTTATTTCATGGCTAATTAGTTTGATTATTAGTTGTAACTGTGTAAAGACTGCATACTTTTTTCATAGTATCCGGAATCTTTCTCCGTGTGAAAGGAGGCCTGTGCCCAGCAGTGGAACTATAAAAAAATCTGAGGAGGATGATGATGATCCGAAATTACAATATTTGGTACTAATTTTAGAAAGTGGTATTTGGTATATAATGTTTGGATATTTTAAAAGTATGTATTCATATTTCTTATACTTTAACACTCCCTCATCATTGTAACTTTCTCAGAAAGCAACCTATCCCTTATTTTCTCCAACATGTCAAACCAAACCTATATTCACCAACCTTCCAATTAGTTAATCAACCGATTAGCAACCACACATTATACCCTAAACTAAACGCCGATCTGATAACCGTAATACCGCGTAGTTCGAAGGTAATGGTGACGAAGCCAGTGAGGCGTTAACCTGATAGTGGTGATAAAACTAATAGAGTTGGGGATTAACGCTGGGTAGATTGTTTTGTAATATTGTGGGGTATATCAGGTATTCTTGGGTTTAGATGCCCCGCTATTTCTTGTAGGTTTTTAATGTTTTTGCTACTGTTTCTTCGTTACTGTTACGTCGTACTGGTTCATTTGACCATCCATGTTTCATCTGATGAAACCATGTATGTACCTAAACCATGTATGTAAATAAATTTTCATTATCATGTCCCCAGAGATACTATGTAAATGCTTCCTAAAGTTCATCTTAATGGTTTCAGCATTTTTTCTCGAGTTTCTTCTGATTATCAGTGAGTATAATTTTATTGCATGTGACAATACAGTTAGTTATACATTTTATAGCGCGTGAATCTCGCGAAATGGCTAGGAAATACTTGGTTTACTCTATTTACTACACATTGTACATACCACCTAAATAAGTCCACAGAGACAATATCCGACAGTAACACCTGGTAAGTATTGACGTTTGGTCAAGTTCCACCATTACTTATAAATATTATCTCGGCAAATATCTCGAAAAGCCAAGTAAATATCTCAAACACAGGCGTTGCGAGAATATGACAGTTACACACAATACCCGCAACATGCCTTGTCGGCCATTGTCGAAAACGTCCGGTTATAGTGTAGTGACGGCTATTGTTCCAATTCTGTATGTTGGGTAACTGTTTGTGGGTGATATAATAATAGTAATACACATATTTGTGGATTTGTGTATGGTCAGCTATAGAAGTTAATGATGAGAATAATTTTGATGGTCGATGGTAGATATGTATGGCTATTTAATGCTTGAAATGTTTTACCACTACTATCACTGACTTTACTTCATATTTTACACTGTCCGACTGCAGAGTCATGGCGCATTGGTTTCCTAAGATATAGATGGTTGGCTTTATTGGGGGAATCCCATATTCAGTAGCAGCTGGTTGATATGATGATGATAATGATAGATAATAAGTATTCGGTCTTATGGATTTACATGTATTATACTAGCTTCCGCTCGCGGTTTTCCCCCATAGTATGTTGATAAAAAGTAGCCAATGTGTTAATCCAGGTTATCACCTGTCTACATATCAAAGTTCAACCAAATCGGTCCAGTCGTTTTAGCATGAAAGAATAACAAACATACATCCATACATTCTCACAAACTTTCACATTTATAACATTAGTAGGATAGGATAATTATAGGACCACTCCAAACTAGCTTTTCTTTTATTGGAGTAGATAAATTAGCTCTCTGTGCAAAGAAAAAGTTACAAAGTGTGAAAATATCCATTGTTTTCATAGTTTTAGTTTGTGTAAAATTTTAACTTTCATATAGCGACGCAGCTCGCAGGTCACACGTGCTGAAAGCGTCCTTGTAATATATTAGACGGGAACACAAAAACTTTGAATAATGCGCCATGTTCCCTGCAAAATGAAAGAAAAACATCAACTGATGTAACTTGCTGCGAGTTGTGAGCGATCACGATTATAGGTACTGATAAAAAAGACAAAACTGAAAGATTAAAAGTTGTTTATATTATATAGGTACTATACGTTTCTTTATAATTGTGATACTCATCTCTTTAAAACAATCTAATGCAAATTATAAAACAAGTTATAGACAGAAACTGCGTGAAGTTTTTGGTTTCAACCGCAACTCAACCGGGATTATTCGGCAATGTCGAGAAATGATTTTTTGTGCTTGGTTGATCTGTTGAACTACTACAAACAAATAATATATCGAATGGCAATTCATTACAAGTCCACTGATGCTTTACTCGATAAAAACGTTAAACACTCCATAACAACCACTTTCAATTCAAATTAAACCTCGCTACCTCTCGCAACTTGCACCACCCTAATAAATTTGATATGTGGTAGCAAACTATCGGTCTGTGATAACAAAGTGCAGGCTTACTTTATTTACTGGTTGCGCTGCGATGTATGGCGACAGTCCTCTGATACAGTAGCTGAGTCATAAGGCGAGGGCTCAAGTTGTGGATAGCCTGGCCCTGTGTGACCCTGTTCAGCCGCACATTGGATATTCTGTTACTAGAAGTCTGTTGTTGGGAGTTTGCTGGATTTGTGAATTACTTACGACTGTTCCCAATATTCAAAACATCTGTTTTTTTGCACATTAGAAATAAGAATTTGATATTGCTTGTATGCGGCATAAGCAAATTAACAGAAATATAAAATATTGAGAACGGCCTTTAGTGTTGTAGAGGCAGACTTGAACTAAGGAAGTGTAGGAACTTATATGACGGATAACACAGTTTTCCATTTGAAAAAATATAGAAATAAGAATAACAGAGCTTTTTAAAAAATACCAAATTAATAAATACACGTGCCATTTTCATTATGCCGAGAAAAAAAAAGAAAATCACGCTTATTTCTAAATTGTTCGTTAACAACAATTGAGCGGAGCCTCAGTGGAACAGGTTCATTAATAAAACTTAATTAATTTCACATTAAGTCAGTCAGATTGGATTAAGTGAACGTAGCTTAAACGAATTATTGGGGATTTGGCGAAATTATAGGGAAAGATGGCGAGAATATACGGGAGATAAGTTGGTTGGAAGCTGTAGCTGTAGTATCTGTTATAAGATATTATTATTAAATAGTTTTGATAGAACTCTTTGAGCAGGTCTGTGTATAGATAGTCTGGTAAGATAAGATTGAAACCATTAGCGAAAATTGGATATTAAAGGCTATTAATGAAATATTTATAATTAAGATTACAAACAGTTTTAAAAAGTGTCATATGGGCCACAATGCTTTACTTCTATATCCTTAAAAAGAAATAATAAAATAGAACAAACAACAGCTTCAAAGAAAAAAATGCGCGACACAAAACACAAAACGCATCCGTATGTATTGAACATAGGATGGATTATAATCGACATCCCTCGACTCGCTGTGACCCGAATATTTTTACACGGATATCTCCATTGATTGGGATCTAGTGGAAGGTCATTTGTCAGAAAAGCTAGACAGTTTTGTCAGGATAAGTGTAAAATTCATTTGTAGAAGTTGGCTAAATAACAACCGATCAAAGGTACGGGTTAACCGATCAAACGTGAAGCAACTCTTGGTGCAGTTGGTTCATAGATGGGTGACTACAGTTACATCGAATAATAATGCGAACGTAAGTCTGTAATACACGAAAACTACTGAACTGATTGAATGAAATTTGTAAGGACATAAGTCTAGAGCCTAAGAAAGGAGGCATGGATAATAGGAGGCGCAGGCTTCCTATTATCCAGGTACAGGAAATTGGTCCCTTAGGACGTGGGTAGAGCGGGCACCAGCAAGTACCTAGATTTATTTTTACACTAATGAGATAATATATGAAAACTAAGTTATTTCACATGTATTTCAACAACAATCTAATATTGTTCTCCAAATGTCGTAACAAGTAAAACTAAATATATTTTAAAAGCATTTAAATACAATATAAACATTGTCACGTGTCACATCAAAAGGGGACCGGACTAAAATAGTATTTTGAACAAACATAACATTTTTGAATTTTATTTTTAGAACACCCTACTTTCTTTTTGTAACTACTACAGACAATAATCAACTTTATTGTCTCGGCAATAAGGTGCATTTAAAGTGCAAAAAGAAAATTGTGATAACCAAGCTACGTTTGCAGTGGATAAAAGCATTTTGAACTCTATAGCTATACAGCTAAGATTTGTTTGTTCCGCAAATGATATATTTGTTAATTTTAGAGGGATAGTTGCGCATATGCGTCGATTGTCAACTGTTTGTCCAATCACAACGAGATATTTAAAATAATAGTTTTAAAACAATAACAACGTTCAAAATGGAATATTTAGAACGCATTCCTCTATTTATTAGCAGATTTATTACCATTAAATACACCTGAAAGTATAGTAAAAAAAAGCATAAGTTTGCCCGAAGAGCATTTAGCTGCACAAATGATAATTAATTTGACAGAAACACAGAAATTGGTTTCCTACATTCATACATATATTCAGATTGCAATAGGATTGCAATCTCGAACAATTATTCTCACTATCTTTAATTAATGTTCAACATTAAAAATTTAATATAATGAAAGCATTAGGCAATATTATGGCGCTATTAAATTGCTCTAAGCGCCCGCGCAAGCCCACGAAGTGTGGGTAATAACAGCCATTTGAATTACTTGTCATACGCCTACACAGAAATCTGTTTCGATATCTTATAGCAATATTATGTATGCAGGAATAAAACTTTTTGGATAGTCTCAACCAATATTCTGTGTTCTAGAATGATATTTAAACTTAGGACTCAAATGTTACTGGTAGCTCAAAACTGCAAAACAAAAGTAGATCGCATTTTGTATACTTACAGAGAACACTTAAGGATGAAGAAGAAGGAAGAAGAAGACGTGGCTCAATAAAGATTATGGTTAGAGAGAATGCTGTTGCCAATTGCCCAAAAATAAATGAGACTGCTAGATTTCAACGCTACTTCATGAAGATTACTGAGATAATGGGATTTCATAGAGGCCAATACAACATATAACATGAGATCCATATAAACGCCTAACGTTGGTTGGCCCAAATATTAATACTAGTAGTATTGTAATTGGAAACAGACAGAACTTCAGTAGCAGATTTGAATGACGTATCTGCAAAAGACTCGATTCCAGCATCCGATTAAAAAAAATAATCCTTCTTACGATTCTGTTGCAATTTCCCGCAACTAGTTCACCGCATCCGTTGTTTAATACTTTGTTTACTTTGAGGTATGGCGGTCTGTTTTGTGTATGAAATGTTTGAGAAATCGTAAAAATAGTACATTAAATTACGCATCTTTTAATTGGTTGATGATCTAAGCGGACATAATAAAACGAGATGTGCCAACGTAATACCAGAAGTATGAAAATTATTATCCCTAACTGCCTTTAAAAATAGGTACCTTTTTAGGCCCTTAAAAATGGGATAGGTTATGATCTGATCCGGGCCTAGGACGTCAAGTCCCAGTTGTTACCTAGTAGCAGGGATACTTTGGATAAATCCATGTCAAAGACCATATCAAACCTGCATTGCCTGCCCAGTCGTTCACAAGACGAAGAAAATAAGAAGGAGATAGTCCAATGTTCACAACAATTGAAAGTTTTGAAGAGTCAGTTTGGGCAATAGAACCTTTATCCTTGGTAAATAAAAACTCTTTAATAAGCAGTTTCTTTTTTACCCACTAAAAACATGCTCATAAATTCATACTTTACATGTGTAATCCTTGCTAATTTTAGTATTAACCAGCCCCAAACTTATCTTCTCATAGCCCCATAATAACAACTTCGATATGAATAGCGATATAAAAATTCAATCATACACAAGCACTGACCAGCCCTATACAGCCAGAGGAAAAACTATTAAAAATAAATCCTCTTAAGGGCTCACATCTTCATACAATATAATCGATTCTGTAGTGCCCTCCAACCGATTCTCGATTACAACATCTGTTACTGAGAATACCTTTACATCATCATCTTTGCGTCTGTGTTATGCGAAAATCAACTTTATCTAACTCAGAATAAGGGACATTGGAAATGCATTTTTTAAGTTTCATTAGCATTAGTCATATTTCACTGTCAATCTATTTTGAACTCTAGTACCTTGTCTTTATAGTGTAGTTTGAGAAATTATGTGTGGGAATCGTGTTTGCCACATGGCTGTATTTTATGGCAAATTATTAAGAAATAATTGGGAATCCCGCCTTCTTTTAAAAAGGGCTGTATAGATTTATTGTAGGCGGTAGTTTCAATTTGAGCTTCGAAAATTTTAATATATTTTTATTTATAGGGAAATAAAACGATGCATATTTTTCGTTGAAAGGGCAAAATATGATTCATGAGGTACATGTGAAGAAGGTACAGTCAAGCAAAAAATAAAAAATCACAATAAGGTTTTCAGATTGCAGCCCAATTCAATTCATAAATAAAAAGATGATCAATTTTCATGATATCGTATTTATAGCGTCTGGAAAATTAGTTATAGTTGTTATTATAAAATTACATGGTAATACTGGTTTATCTCAAGAATTGTCACACTAACGGCCAGTTTCTTCATCAAAAGTAAAAGTCAAAGTAATGTCTAAAGTAAAAGTAACGGTCAAATTCGTTTCTTCAAGGCTAAAGTGACAGCAAAACTAATAGAAAATAAAATTACAGAAAAAAAAACCTTTTTAAAAACAAGCTTTTATTTAAATGCCCTAAAAAGAAAAAATTAAACATTTTACACTAAAACTTTTACTGTTAACCTATAACGTCATTTCAAATTTAACACATTTGACACAATTTATATATTATAAAAGCTTGTCGCGAGATCTTAAGTATTCGTATTACTCACGCCTACTTCGATCTTAAGTATTCGTATTACTAAGTATTCGTATTTTCTTAGTTTTATAATTTTAATAGGCAGCAGGTACGAATACCTAGATCTCGCGACAAGCTTTTATAATATATAAATTGTGTCAAATGTGTTAAATTTGAAATGACGTTATAGGTTAACAGTAAAAGTTTTAGTGTAAAATGTTTAATTTTTTCTTTTTAGGGCATTTAAATAAAAGCTTGTTTTTAAAAAGGTTTTTTTTTCTGTAATTTTATTTATAACTTTTTAGTACCTCTATTTTTAATTCGAGATTTACTACGACGTACATAGTTCGCAGCGCGTAGCAGCGTTATTCCTTTATGAAGTCCGTAGTTCGTTCACATGATATGTAATATGTACTGATTTAAATATCAATAATGTTGAAATTATGTAATCACTTGTTAATTATTTGTAACGTTTCTCATTCTATCCATTTCTTTTAATGCATCAACATTACAAGGTTTCTTCGACGTCAACTTGGAGCAGTCAAGTTCTTCGATTTGGAGACCTGCTAAAGACCTAACTCGGCTTAAAGCTACATAAGCTTGACCAGCAGCGAACAATTTGGAGCCTAGATAAATAACAGCATGATCTACAGTAGTTCCCTGCATTTTATGCACAGTTGAAGCCCAAGACAAGACAATCGGGATTCTTCTTTCAGCTGTGCCGTGATTAAATTTAGCAGGAAATTGAACTGATTTGGTGTATTATGTGAATTCAGGATCTTTTCGAGGTTACCGAAAAACTGCCACATATGTTGCCTAGATCTGTAGATAACTGTGGAATTGTGATTGTTACAGAGCATCTAGAGAATTTAAATATACCCTGAGGCGCAACGTTAGCGGCAAGACATGTTTATATACCCTCATACCATTCAGCCCTCGGCACGTGCTCACCTTGGCATTGGGTCATCCATCCAATCAATCATATAGTATAATTAATATGGGACGAAAGCAAGAGACTCGTCAAGAAGAATCAAACGAGACCAAACTCGAAGGGGTTGCGTCGTTTAATAACGGAGTTCCTATGGCCACCTTCCGGCTCCAACATCAGACCCTGGTTTCCATATAGTATCAATGTACTCGTCAAGACTAATCCAATGAGCCCAAACTCGATGGGGTTGCGTCGTTTAATTACGGAGTTCCTATGGCCACCTTCCGGCTCCATCATCAGACCCTGGTTACCATATAGTATCAATGTACTCGTCAAGACTAATCCAATGAGCCCAAACTCGATGGGGTTGCGTCGTTTAATTACGGAGTTCCTATGGCCACCTTCCGGCTCCAACATCAGACCCTGGTTACCATATAGTATCAAATTACTCTTCAAGACTAATCCAATGAGCCCAAACTCGATGGGGTTGCGTCGTTTAATTACGGAGTTCCTATGGCCACCTTCCGGCTCCAACATCAGACCCTGGTTACCATATAGTATCTAAGTACTCGTCAAGACTAATCCAATGAGCCCAAACTCGATGGGGTTGCATCATTGAATTACGGAGTTCCTATGGCCACCTTCCGGCTCCATCATCAGACCCTGGTTACCATATAGTATCAAAGTACTCGTCAAGACTAATCCAATGAGCCCAAACTCGATGGGGTTGCGTCTAATTACGGAGTTCCTATGGCCACCTTCCGGCTCCATCATCAGACCCTGGTTACCATATAGTATCAAAGTACTTGTCAAGACGAATCTAATGAGCTCAAACTCGATAGGGTTGCATCATTTAATTACGGAGTTCCTATGGCCACCTTCCAGCTCCATCATCAGATCAGCTCTATGTCACAATAACATTGCATTGTCATCCGATTTATACATGCATTCTAAATTTCAGCTCAATCGGAAACCGGGAAGTGGATCAAATTTAAGTTGCAAGATTTGATTACAGACAACGGGACAGGTGAAAGTAAATAAAAGCTTGTAAAATGAATTTGACCGTTACTTTTGCTTTAGACATTACTTTGACTTTTATTTTGGCTTTTACTTTTGATGAAGAAACTGGCTGTTAGAAACAAAAAACGACTGCCTTTGTTATGTTTACAAAAACAATAAATGAAGATACAAAAGACCGCAAAATAACCGCGTAATAATGCATTAAGACAGAAAATAATATAAGTCCGATAAGACCGCTAATCTTCTCTAAGTAGCAATAAGTCTAACCAGCTACAAACAGATCGTCATGCTTTCAATGGCGAAGGGAATTCCTCTTTCAGAGAAATAGTTTTATTGTGACTTATACTGTTGTGACTGTACAGGGTACGAGACTGGGGAATAAAATTGGTTCAGAGAATTTCTTGGGTGGTTATGGGAACTGTGGATTAACTAGGATTGGATATTAAATGAATAGATGAGTAATTTCGTGCAAAAATTCTAAAAAAAAAACATTCTTGAATCTAACAATCACTTCTTCTTGGCGAGTCGATGGCAACTTAAATTTTGGAGGCCCAATATTTCGCTACGCATACGGCATTGTCAGTAGCGTTATAAAGGTCATCCACTATGCAGCTGTCGGGGCATAGTGGACAACATAGAAGGTGCCGCATACTTATTAATAGACTTCCATCTACATAATATCTAAATATATTATTCATAAAAATAGTTACTGAATAAGGATAGGTACAGCATGGTTTTCTATTCGCGCATTCGAGGTCATTATGCTACCTTTGTTTAGTAATTGGAACACAAAAAACACACTAACTTTATCCATAGTGATGATTTTTAAGAAGATTTAATATCTTGCTTCTTTTCCTAATTAATAAAGTCAAACTATCTAACTAACTTTAGCACCTAAGTGAAATGGAAGGACTCAGCGGACGTGCGGACTTAATTAAAATTTCATAAAATTCGCGCAAGAACCGTCTATTTTTCTTTCATCCAGTCAATTAGCGTACCTAGACGTACCCTTCATCATATTATAAAAATAACCTATGCTAAGTCTCTACAATATTCATTATCAAATGTTATGTCAGACTGTCATAATATGACCGTGCAGAAGGGTGCAATGGGGGAAAATGCAATTAATTTTATCACAAAAGACCCATTCGACTCCGCGACTTATTGGGGGGGAGGCCAAAGAATAGTTAGGAATGTCATGTCTTAATACTTCGAAAGTTCTCGAATATAGAATCTTATTCAGATAGAATAGAGTCCAATTGATATTTCTGGATTTACCGTTGAAGCCTGTAATTGTGTTTTTGTCGTATACTTGAGAGTATCAACAAATAGTTTTATTGACGGTAAAACTGCTTTTTAATAGCAGTGTCTTCAACCCCAAATTACAATTCTGATGTTCACGTTTCTTCAAGTATTACTATGTAGTAGAGTACTTACTACTGTTCACGTTTCTTCAAGTATTACTATGTAGAGAGAGTAGAGTCCAAAGCTTAAAGCTTAAAGCTTGAATTAAACATGAACTTTTTTCAATTACATAAATAAAGTTTCAATAAAAATAGAATAAAAACCTATTCAAATCTTTTCGCATACCAACACCAACACTTAAATGACATTACCCAAATACGTATCGGAAACTTTCACATATTACGTATGCAATTCCCATCGTCGTTATTGCTTTTATAAACCGTATGGTCCCATTTATGGGCCAGCTTCCCAAAATTGGTAGCACTAAAACCTTTTACAATTAAAACGGGCCATTATCGGGTGTCTCTAATCCAGTACATTTAAGTGAATGGCCCACCTCACTGGCCCGACCTTTGTGCTTGGTTTAAATGCAAATTTTATAACGAGCATTTGTTTGAGTATCGACATTGAAACGGTTTGGTGGTAATGTTGATATAATTTTAGCATGTTTACTTGATTTTTAAACGGTTTTATTTTTATATGACATTTTCGAAATCGAAAACAGTGATTGATATTAAAACGTTTTTCTGATACTCGTTCTCCCGAGTTTGAAAAAAAAAAGAATTATTATCTTGCGGGGAGTCGGTTAAAAAAAGCTTTAAAACCATTTTCCTCTCTTATTAAGCTTTCACACTCTATTTAAATATCGTTCGTCCAGATACAGCAATAAGTTCCAATCGACATCTAAGTCTCAGTTAACAGTTCTTATCTAAACTTGAATTTAATTCAGACTAAGTTCAGTAGAGACTTGTAATTCTATTAAACGACAGTTCACTTTAATTCTGATTACTTGAGACAGCTTGACAGACAAACCATTTTATTTATTCATGCAATTTTGTAATACTGTTGCTCATGATTGATAGGCCATGTCTTTATTATTTTATCTTAAGACAAGGTACAATTTGAACGATCTGTCTTTATAAAGACAGCATATAAAATTACTAATTTTATATGCTGTCTTTTTACTTTAGTACGGATTTCCGAGATAAACATTTCACTGAAGCAATGAATTGATAATACAGAAGCAATCTTAAATCAAGAGAACTGCTATCTTTTACCTGACCAACTTTGGATACTGAAAGACATTACCAACATAAAGTAGACACTACAAACGATCGGAGGAGCACCTAACTTCAAATATCCAGTGGTCATGAGAAATTTAATAAGAGAGCAACGGCAGGACTACTTTATGCAAATGTAAGAGCTGTGTGAAAGCCCTTTAGAGTTAGTCGAGCCAGAGACGAGACGGAGACGTAACGTGATGCTGCTGAGGAAAATATGGATAAATATTGAAAGTATGCTCATTATACTGGACTATTGAGTTTGGCAGTCTATTACTATTGAAAGACAGTCTTATCAAGGGATTTTCGGTTGCCCAGGTAACTGGCTTGAGGAGGTCAGATATGCAGTCGCTCCTTGAAACTCACCGGAAAACACTAAACTGGAATTAGACTGGAAGCTGACCCCAAAAAAATGGGAAAAGGTTAGGCAATATAGTATGTTAAGAATAAAAAGGGAAATAACTTCGTAGGTAACAAGAAAGTCAAGACAATTTTTTGGCAAGGACGTTTTATGGTCCTACAAAAATACAAAGTAATTCCGAGGTCACTAAAGCAGTCAGGGTTGAAGGATACTCAAGCCAAAAAACTGATGGCGATACGCAAATCGGGCTAAGTGATAGAGATCTCGTCGGACATTTTGGCATCAGGCCAATATGCCAAAGTTCTCCCAGTAATTTATTGCGAGTCATACCATGAGATAGATTGGAGAAAAATATTTGCCTAGCTAGATAATTCAATCAGTTAGGAAGATTAATGAACATCAAAAAAAGAAATAAAAGATAATACAAGTACAGACAAATATCCAGAATAAATTAAATTACAGAAGTAACGCATTTAAAAGGCGCACTAATTATAACAGGCGTGATCCCCAACTGGATATTCAATGCGAAATTGAATAAATAAAGCTAGGAAACTTTCCACATATAAATAAACGCGACGAAACATTAACAGTAAGCGAGGTATAAAGGATTTTCAACAATATATCCCTTGCATCGCGACATTCCTTGTCGCTCTTCCGCTTCGTTCAATAGTGTTTGGAATATTGAAATTTTATGCGTCCAAAAGCCGTGAAGTATTAAAGTTGCGTTCGACGGATGGATTACTGAGGGGAAAGTTCCTAGCATTCACTCTGCAATTTTTGGGTATGACACAAGGTATTCCCGTACATTCTTCGAGTATTTGCATTTGGGAAGATTTCTCGCTTGCTTAGAAGTTTTCGGGTAAGTGATTAAGGCTTTATGCTAGCAGGTAGTCAGATTGAAGAGCCGATCTCTCATTGAAAGTGCACGTATTTTAAATTGAATTAATCTTTTGAGGAAAGCGTTTTGAATAAGTCTAGGGCTTAATATACTGTTCATTAATTTAGAGGGAAAGTTTGACTACAACACAACTCATTATAACCCAAACACGAAAAAACCTTGGCATCAAAAAGAAAGAATCTACAATCAGAACAAACAATAGACACATCGGCACACGTCTTAATAAGTTAATAAATATCTTTAAGATATGTCGAGTCATGTCGTAAACAATACTTAATAATACTGGCAACATTCAATACACATTATTAGATAAAATCTACAAGATGGAACGCTGTCCCATTGTTCATTTGGAAGGTCGAGAATGTCGACGTGTCCCGAAGTTAAGAATCGAATTAACATTTTAAATGCGAATCAATTTGCTTCGTTTACTTGTGAAACTCGATTGGGAATCGAAAGTTGGAGTGTGATGCAAATTTAGTCCACTTCTTGTCCACATTATAGGCACTTTGTGTACAATTGTCATTTGCTTCCAGATTGCGTTGAAATTAGCGATTAAGTGAACTTTTAAAATAATTGTCAAGCAGAGGTGAGAAGGACTACATGAGAAAATAATATTTTTGATTCAGTCACACCTTCATAATATTTTGTCTCTCTGCCAAGATATCCGATACTACTGGCGGTTATTACTTTTAGGGCTGATTTTTCAATCGCCAGATAACTCCTATCTGAGGAATATTTTTAACGTTTTGACAGCTTTTATATGGAAAATATGTCAAACCGCCATATTTATTCCTCAGATAGAAGTTAACTGATGGTTGAAAAATCAGCCCTTATTTTTGTTAATTCTACTAAACAAAAACACAACTTTACATAAAAAAGAGTCAGAATTACGCATATAAAATGATGCTGAACTATTGGAAATGATATCCAATATTCAATTGAAATGATGTCCGTATTCAATCAAGAACCACAAGTAGGGGACGAGTATTTATTCAGTCGATTATGCGTGCTAAGGTGGGTTTTAATTTCCAGAATAACATGGTCGTGTTCGATCTCTAAAGTGAAGTGCATAATGTATGAGCGATAATAAATTCATGTTTTTAGTTCCATGGGGTTGTAGTTGAAGATTGCTGTACTGATAGCGGATGTAAGGAATTAATTGAATAATTTAGTTAATATTGTAGATGGAGAGAGATTTATGGGAAGGTTTGAAAGTGATGGAAAGGTTGGTAAGGAAATTGTTACTTTAGATAGTGTACTTGTAGATCAAGTTCAGAGGAGAACTAACATTGAAAATGATAAGACAGCTGAATATAAAGTAACAGATATTAATATAGATAACAATGAGTTACTGTAAATAAGCCTCGAATACCCGAAATTCCAAAAACCTCGGCCTATCATTCGGAAAAAAATCTGTAGACTCTAAACTGACATTAATTTGACCAGCAGTAACCTTAACACCAGTCACACTTCCTACAAACAAAAATAACTCAAACTGACACAAAATTACCATGAAACCCCATAGTAATTATACACAAAATAAAAACCCACGATTGTGAACACATCCCAATTCAAATTCGTGGCTCGCTTTGATCGAGTTATGCATTATTAATGAACATACGAGTAATTATAGTGCTGTGAGATTTACTGCGCCAAACGTTTTGTTATAGCTAACCATTCTGAGAAACTGGGACTGGGCGTCGCGTGTGGCCCGTGATTGAGACATCCTCTTTGTTAATCTACTCATTATGAAATTACTGCGTCTGTTTGTATGATTGTCAAAATTTAGAGATTGCTCATCGGTTTTCATGAGGTTTCCTTCCATAGATTGAAGGTTGTCTTCCCAATTTAGTCCAAAATCGCAGAGACGGAACAAAAATATCGGTTCATACATTGTCTATGAACATAGCTCTGTATGCCTCTGTATGAGGAGCCATTCTGAATGTACAAGCATTCCTGCTTCGTTCGTTGATATGGTACTGATGTGTGGTGACAGATTTCTAGAGAAGTCCATGAGATGCCTTAGGTTGTTCGTTCCCATACGAAGCGTTGAGAGGCCATTATAAACCTCAAACTAACTTGTTTGTTTGGAATCAGAGAACCTTGGAGAAGGGAATAAGATATTTCTTTTTTAAAATGTGAAGTGGACGAAGTCGCGGGCAGAAACTAATGTATAATTTAACTTAAGACCTCATTTTGTTTTCGAGATAACATGCATAGGCACGTTTCCTCTGCTGCACAGTCTGGTAAACTTGTCTTTGTGGTACTATGATATACCAGAATATGATATTCCATTCCTCTTGAACTATTTTTGCGTAGAAAAGTTGGGGTTAAATCAAGTATTGTAGCTGTTTTAATAGAAGACCTCAGAACAACTGTACATAGACTAAAATTGTACGAGGAATCAAGTATGACAACGGTTTCACACTAGCGGATTATCCGCTCAGTTTTTTCCTTCCAAAAATCAATTCAACACCCATTTGACACTCTCAAAAAGTCCAAATCTACACAAGTTGCAAGTGGAACCACTTAAAATTAAACGAGTCTCGATAAGCCTTCATACGGTGTCCACTGCGTTATCAATTCCATTCCGTTTCATGCATTGCGCCTGTTGATGTTCGTAAGTGGTAAAACGGAATTCGTAATGTTTATCTTTATTATTTTTTGATACCAGCGTCGATAGTTCCAACTGGCCTTTTACAAGTCCAGTTAAGATGAGGGTAATAAAAGTTATTGACAATATCTGATACTTTAACGTGGCCTTTGACGGTATATAGAGTTCTGGCATCACATTCTCAGAATCCTTTCTGAGAACATATTTAGTACATAGATACATGATTCAGATTGGACAAAAAAGGGCATTTACTGTTGAAGTAATCCGCTTTAAAGTAAAGTAAACGTAAGTAGAAGTGTCTGATTGACATCCCATCACTATCAAAAAATAGTTTGACATGACACTCATACCGTACCTATATTTTGAATTTGTATATTGTTCCCGTAAATTTTGACCGGTAATCAAGCGGAAAATAAAATTCATAATTTCACGAAATTGTAAAATCTGATCTCTGAATGACATCAGAAAGTACTCCAAAGCAATTGAATCCATAAAAACGGGATCAATGATCCGCCGAACTATAAATTGCTATCGAAAAATTCGTTTAAAACACTAATTAATATTCCCGATGTCCACTTCGTTACGGGGTGCGCACTCCATACTTTTATGAAAATTGAATTATGCTTTATTAAATCTGTATCAGTATAAAATTTAACTGTATTATATGCCACCGTTTGCGGTAACCGGAATTTTAACGCGCGATCCTCGATGCGGCTTTTTGTGAAATATTCGGTTCAAAGTGACTGATATTTTTTGGTAATATTTTGTAAGTGTTAAAGGGTAGTTTTTACGCGTGCAGATTTAACAAAATTCATCATTGGATCCCGCAATGCCGTTGCAAATGCGAACTCTGCCATGTAGAAACCAAAGCACTTACGATGTTTCCGTTATAGTATATACCCACAGTACAAATAAGGGTGGCTAGTCTTTAAAAGATCCATACCTTCCTTCAAATAGGTACTGCAAAATTGTTCAGAACATTTTTGGTAAAAAAGTTCCCATTCGCTCAAAAAGCTGCATAAAAAATACTTTCATATTTTCAATACCTGCATTGCCTCAAAGTGCAGAATCATAACCAATTTTTATACGTAACACAAAAATTACTGAACACATGTGGAGTATTAAAACCGATACAGAAATAAAATGTATGAAGAATTACGAATATGTTGTTGCGTTTTAGTTTGAACTTGTATATTATACCTACTTATGTACATAAATAAATAAAAGACTCCTTCTGCATTTATAACATTAGTAAATAATTATCTCATCTTTTCTTAAACAAATAATATTAGGCACTACCAGTGCCCTACAATTCTAAAGGGACTAACCCATTTAAACGCAACCGATCGCCCACTCCGAGATCGTCCTCTCATCGAACGAAGCTCATTATCAGTTACAAGCACCATTTAATTTTGTTCGCAATAAAAGATCGGCACACACTGTCCGTGCTCTAAAGACTGCAATAAATACACATTGTTAACGCGCCCTTAATTTGATGCCACCTACGTACAATTAAATATTTAAATCTAAGTTTAGCGTTCTATGTATGTTATGTCCCTTTTTTTCTTGTATTTTTTCTTGGAGGTAGAAAATTGCGGCCAATCTAGGAGTTAAAGTGATTTATAAATTACGTAAGACTGCCAGCATTACGTTTTTTATATAAAATATTTAATTTACAATTGGTACTAATAACATGACCATTATTATTTTTTGAATTTGGCAGTCGTTACGGGTAGTCAGAAGCCAGTAATGCTGACACCAGTCTAACCAAGGGGTATCGGGTTGCCCGGGTAAATGGGTTGAGGAGGTCAGATAGGCAGTCGCTTCTTGTAAAGCACTGGTACTCAGCTGAATCCGGTTAGACTGGAAGCCGACCCCAATATGATTGGGAAAAAGGATGATATTATTTTTTTAATTTGTAAGTACGCTTAAAAAAATCTTCTTCATTAATTAATAATTATTGTGCACTAAAAATCAACAATACAACCAGCTCAGGTTTTCAATAAATCCTAAATAACTAGCTTATTTTTAATTAATGTTAGCTAGAAAGCTCAGCTTAATCCTTTACAAAGACTGTCAGCATTTTAATAATTAAATAAAAATATTTTCTTTGCTCGTGAACCGGAAAAATTGAGTTCTGCGCTTTGTTTAGTTTTCAGGATAAATTAAGTTACGGCTTTTATAGCTTAGATAATAATATTGAAAATCATTATTTTATGGAAAGTTTTCAAAATTCTCGCTGATATTATAACTGAGATGGTAACTCTCTCTATCTATGGTGTTGTCATGCTAAACTTCTGGACCGATTCACATACCAACATAGTCAAGATCTTAAGCGAGGATATAAGCTATTTTTTACCCGGTTGCAGGAAGTAGTTCCTTCGAGATGCGGGAAAAACCGCGGGAAACAATTATACACAGCATTTAAAAGCCCTCAATATTTATGTTTAATCTTAAACTCAAGTATAATATGTACGTACTTGTAAAACTGTTATCTTAATATCAGTATATTAAGTTCAGCTGTCTCTTTACGTCGGCCCGTGTTTGTTTCTTACACATTTTACGAGTATTTTGGTGAATTTAAATTGTATTAAAAGTATTTATGATCAGTGTGTCGATGTACGCCCACGGTGACGCGGTACCTTTATTTAAATTCTTTGCGTTTTCGAGTTTATTTTTCTTATGTTTTTTTAAAGGTTGATTGAATTGTATTGTGTTAAATGGTTCTTTTGTAAAGGAGGCTCATTCCAGAATTTTTATTCGATCATATTCTATATCCCACGAGTAAAACACGGGTAGAATATCTTTTAAATAAATAAAAAACATTTTCCCTTCGTATAAAACTACCAAACACAGTACCACTACCAACTAAAGAAAGTTGTTACTTAGCTACTCGTCGTTGTTACAAAAATACTGAAAAATTTAGTGCAAGTAGTAAGTATAAAAATAATTAAATTGCCCATAAATATTCTCAGCATTGAATGTAGTATAACCATTCACTTATGTATGACGTACACACATAATATATTGAACAATACCAAACCACTAAAAATACCGATACAAAACAAACCTTTTTGCAATCTCATTAACAATTTAATTACAAAAAAATACACCCTGTATACTCGATATAATTAAACGGGCACATTAAACACACAGGTTTATGCGCACAGAAAGTTGAAACTTGAAATAAATGAACGTTTAAAATAAAATATAGTTTGTCCTTAACGACTAATTAGTATTTATTGCTATATTAAGATAACGTTATATTTAAAACTTGTTCTTAAACAAATTAAGGTTATTTTATATTTTTTTCAATAGTTTACAGCCTGTATGTGTCTGGTTTGTGGGTATAGACTTGAATTTTATTACGTAGGACAGTTAAGAGGTTATGTTATAAAATGCAATATTTTACTTGAGCGGATAAGGATTATGTCATAACCAGCCATTTCCCTGGGAAATCATATTTAATAAGGTAGTATCTTTAATACAACAACTGCCTGCATGAGTATTTACCCATACCTATCAAAAATTTCAATCTGTTCAGCAATATATAATGACATAGAAACTAAATCTGCTCTAAATAATGGTGTCCACGGCCGATTTCGGCCACGGCGGCTGTTCTCATTTAGAGAGATTAGCCAGTTGCGCAGGACATTATAGTGCACGAGCATTTGCGCAGACACAGGTGCACTCCCTATTCCTTCACTCTCATAACCCGATGGGACGGCAATCCGACACGACCGTTAAGAGATCAAGCGCAGGACCGACATTTACGTGCTCTCCGATGCACGGGTGTATCAATCACCAGCTTCCAGGCTCCGGGCTGCTTTGTGAAAGGCTTCTAAAACCCAGATTTCGGCCCGACTCGGGAATCGAACCCGAGACCTCGTGCTCAGCCGCCGCACTTGCGACAGCTTGACCAACGAGGCAGTTAAATAGTCAAATAAAATAGTCGCTCTAAATAGTCTAGAAAGAAAAACAATAGGAATCAGAATCCCATTGGAAAATAAAAATAACAAAAAAACACGCAATATTAAAAAGTGATAAATCTATTTCAACTTCAAGGAATTTTCGACTTTATTCCCATTGTTTTTGAACACAAAATAAATAAAAGATGTAAAATATATTTCAAAACATGATGCGGACCGCAATAAAATGATATTTATAGCTCATTTTTAAACGCATTTACTCGACTTATTATTGCCATTCGATTTTCACGACTCTATTATGGAGTGAAAGACGAAAATAATAATATTGTTCAGTCTTGCAAATTTTTTGCTTTCACAACAGCCGACCGGTTAGATATGTATGTCATGTTATGTATAAGCTCAAAAAACCTAGTTTAGCTTTTCTTTACTTTGACACAATGATAAGCAATGATTTCCTTTTGGAAATCTCGAAATCTAAATCGGAAAAAAAATACATTTTTTACACTAGAATTGCACTGTTGAGAAACTACACTCCTTCTGGGTGGCTACATTTTATCCGGGTACCGAAGAAGTTTTCCAGAAAGTAGGAGAAGTATTTTTCTTAGGTACAAAATCACATTTTTAACCATGTCTTCTTGCACACGTAATTCTTCTCTTCATCAATAAGCAATTAAGCATTCTACCATTAGCACCTACTCGGGTACTTTTCATCGAGTCAAAACTTAAGAGGTAGAGAGACTATAGGTATGGAGGTAGAAATATCTCACTTCATTTAACATAGATAAACCCACGCCTACGATGCTAGTTGTCATCAGTCCAACCATGGTCGGCGCATATTGGCTGAAACGTCGAAGAACGAAATAGCTAGAAGTCTTCTTTCACCTACCAGCGCAATGAAGTACTGTGTTCTGTGTAACTACATTCGATCCGATATGATATTAATCCGGTACATAAATTGCCAATTAAAGCGAACATTGATATATTGTCCTGATAGGCATAAACATTTATTATTTATATTATGTATTACTTTTTTATTTATCCGTAACTACATATGTACAGTATGTTCACTATGAGATGAATTATAATATGTTTCAATTTTCGTAATTTTGTACGTAAGTAAGTCTTCTGAACTATCGTGACTAACTGCATATTTTAATATTTATAAATTATCAAAAAACAAATCCGTTTGTTGCATACATGTAGAATTAGTTGCTTCTTTAACTGATACAAAACAAGTTTGGAAAGCGGTGTATCAAAATATAAAGTTTTCAACATCCTGTATAGTTATTTCTGACGTTACCATGCGTTGGTCGACATTTTAATTACTTTTTAAGTTGCATTTTGTTTTTATTTTAGATCTGTCGTAATCTTGATATCGGAGCTTTTTATTGATCGAAGATTAAACGGCTTATTAACGTACACTATTTATGATTCTTTGTTTGTCAATTATTGTTGTGAAATGGCTGTGCTGGTTCTAATATAAAAATGTGTGTAAATGCAGAATTATAAGTTTACAAAGAACAAGAAGACATGTAAACAGTGCAAGTATTAAAATAATGCTTCTTTCAAGGACGTTGAATCGTAACACTGATAAATAACTTAGAGCTGCCGATGAGTTCAACTTACTCTACAATAATTTCTAAACATTACGACATATTTCTTCAGGTTTTTTAGGATCTCAGTTTAAAGATACCTTCAAAGATTGGTTAAAAGATTACTCCTTTGATAAAAAGCACTCTGCTGTAATGACTCAAATTTATTTACTCGGGAACTAGTTTTGTTTGAGACTATTTTACCTGATCGAGGCAATCTTTGTATAAAAAGTAAAAGTCGATCTTGATTTTTTTGAGTAACTAAGTACTGATAAAAATCTTTCTTCTTTCTTGCGTGTCTTTAAATAAAACTTTTTGAAGATAGTTATTAAAGTGAAGCTGTAAGTTCTCATCAACTGGCGAAGAATTTACTAGCGATTTTACATTCTTACATCCTGAGATTATTTCATTTAGAAAACTTGCAAAGTTTTCTATGCTCATCAGTTTACAATATAACTTCAGACCAACCAATTGGCAGTTTCTTTGGAAATTACATTATAATTAAAAAGGATTCTAATACAACCTACATAATTTTACTCTCAACAATATATCCTTTTATCCTTCTTTCCTTGGGCACGACTCTTCGTCAAGGTCCGTCAACAAGCCTCAAGATAAGTATGACCAGCTCTCAAGACCCGAGTTACCTTATCAAGTAATTTCCACTTTTATTATGATGAGGGTCTCGACCCTTGATTTGTGACGGACTTATTAAGGAGGCCCTTTTTCTTTTTTTTTACTTTTTAGAACAGCTTTCGAGGTTTATTGGAATCGATAGTAAATTAGCGTTGGGTTTGGGGGTTATAGGAGGGGGGGGGGGGGAGGATTAGTGATTGTTATGTTCTCATTGTTTTTTTTGTAATCCTGATGGTATTGGTGTTTTGGATTTTATTGTTAGGAGCGTCAGTTGAGAGTAGGCAAGTATCTTTATCAGTGTTTTTGATGTTGCTGAATATTCATGGGATTTTTGCTATTGAATAAAAAGAAACATAAAGAAACATTTTTCTGGCAAAAGTAAAGATTTCTCTGAAATTACTCTCGGAAATAATTTGTACAAATATGTTATGTAATCAAAAAAATATAAAAATTCGTCAACCAATACCAGATTTTTTACAGACATTTACTATATTAATGCCTTCACTTTTCCTCCCATCCTTAATTATTTCTGGGAACAATGCCTGCTCGAATGTCGCAAGACGTATTGTCCATAGTGACAGACATCGGCGCCAGGCGACGAATTAATCGATGAAATCCGATCCGAATAAAAAATCGAATAATCCCAACGGAAAGATCGAATTATCGGCATATTAGATGGAATATCGGAATGGACGCTGATTAGTTGGTAAAGTTTTGTGACTAAAAAATTATAAATATTTACCGTCTTACCACAAAAACTTTTTAACGTCAGTTTAAGACTTGTCTAAAAAAATGTCAAATTATGACGTTGACATATGGTTCATTTTGGAGCCACATTTTTTTTAGACAAGTGTAAAACAGTGGTTAAAGTTTTTGTAGTAAGGCCAATTTTGTTTAACTGTCGTGTTGCATCTGTCTGATAAAAGTATTCTTTTTTTTTTGGATATTTTACCAGTGTTACCTTCTGACTATTTCTTCGTCTGATATCTTTAAAAATAAACGTGTAGTTAGATATTTAAACATAGAACACTATGTTCTAAAAACAAAAGCAAATCGCGCACCTTCCACTAAGTGCTTCCACTACGTTCTACTAAACAAAAGTCCCTACCTACACTGAAAAACATACACACATACAACCTTTTCATACTAAGTCTGTACTGGTCAAAGGTTCCACCAGTCAAAGGTAAAACGAGGTAACTGCGATGACGTATCGGAGACTAATTGGAAGTCGGCGCGTCTCGAACTAATCGATGTATTCGCACGTTCAGTCTTCTGCCGTTATTAAAGTCTGCCTTTCGGCTATACTATCCTGGTACCTGGTTTAAAATAGATGCTTAAATTTGGTTCTGTGGTGTGGTGGAATTAGTGAAAATGAAGAAGGACGTTAGAATTTAATCGCATTTTTGTTATATTTGTACACTATTATAACTGATGCATAGATAATTTTTCAAACAGTATTAACGGGGACTTTGCGGTCTATTTATACATGGAACTAGCGGTTTTCCCGCGGTTTCACCCACATCTGGGGTAAAATTCTGCCTATGTCACTCGGGAAAAGTAGCGGTACCTTTCCAACGTGTAAGAATTTTTTAAATGGGTTCAATAGTTTCAGAGATGGAATTCGTAAAATAAATTAACTGAAAAATCATCATTTAAAATGCAAAACAATGGACTAAAAATAATTTGGTAAAAAGAAAAATCAGAAAAACATTTCAATCTACAAAGCATGGTTCAGCATTATCTTTAAATGTCTTCCTAAAAAGTCAAGACGCATTAGTCTACTGAAACCATTCACATCTCCCATAATATCTGGACACTGTATCTATCCGTAGGTGGTCACAATCCGATTGGATGGCAGTTACTTGATTAATTACACGATAAGGTGGTAGGACACTACCCAATACGGCGGGGATGAACAAAAACAACAGAGTCGTACCGTGGGTGGGCCGTTTATCGTCAAATAAACACGACCGGGAACACGGAGGAAGGAGGTTATCCCTCCGGAGACGCTATAAGAAGATAGGTCAGGCGCCTTCTTGTAGGTTAAATAACGTACAGTGGCCGTGATCAGTTACTAGTACTAATAAGACGTTCGGGTTCCTTGTCAAATCAGTACCAATCGGTCAAAGATTTTTCTTGATTAATTGGTGATTTTATTTTGAAAATAATAGGCGGGTTCTAAAGAAGACATGTAAAGGCGAAGCTAGTAACGTTCCTCGTTACACGAACACACTCATTTTAGCGCGCTACTTTCTGAGGAGATTTTGCGTTATAAAATCTCCGTTAGTATTATTCTCCATGGTCGGGAATAAATAATCGGGACTTTATTCGATTGTCGCCAGTTACCACGTTTTGATTTGTGGCAAAGGGATTACGTGCTTTATTTGTTTTTATGTCGTGAGAAATTGAAAACTAGCTTTTGGTTTTTATGAACAGATCAGAAGTCCTCTCATTAACAAGGAAGATTTTTTTATGCCGATGCTGTGAGGTGAGGAACTTAAGGCTATAAATAAAAGAAAAAAAATGCTGATGCTGTGTGGAAAGTAATTATATAATAATATAGCTGTGGTTTAGTCAGTTTAAAAATCTGACATTTCCTACGACTGCAACTACAGCCGGAGTCATTTTATGATTTCCCATTAAAAAAAGAGTTTCGATATCTACTAAAGAAGAAGAACGATATATACTAGAAGTTAGGTATTTGTAGATACAATTATGTAGTGCTTTATAACTAAGTTTGATAAAGGTAATGTAACACAAGTCACATAGAAACGAAAATAGTTTCATTGATAAACACATTGTACAAGTTGAATGAATCATTAAACTATGGTAATTACATATGTTTTCATTCTGTTTGTCTATTACAATTTGTTATCTCCTTTAAAATACAACCAATAAATAACATCTATGCTCTGATAACAACTGAATGATTTATCAGCACTAACAATTTTATTACTTCGACTATGAACTGAACTATCAATTCACTCAACAAGTCTACCAAATGTGACAAACATATCTACTCACAATTAATTGCTCACATAACCCTAAAAGTACCATTATCCGTCCATTTAACCATTTCAATACCCGTACACTGCAGATTAAACAGTCGGCTGAGAGTTGACCCTATAGTTGGCAATTTTTTTTTAAGAAATTGTGTATTCCACTCAAACTTTTCGGCCAGTTTGATACCGATTAAATACCTGATCTTTGTAATATGCGTCCTTCCATTTATCTTCATACTTATTTACCTATGAGTAAAATGCTATCGGGCCACTAAAAGTTTGTACTCTGTAAGTACTCAATCTCTCTTCATGGTGAATTTACAGTCAGTAAATGGGTTTCCAATCACGGCCTTATATCGGGGCTCATTAAATTTAAAAGCAAATACTCTATTCTTAAAGTGAACAATCGTAAGTGCATTCGCATCATTCTTACTTCGCCCACTCCTTTGTCCGAGCTATTTTTGGATATGGTCCAAATTAAAGGCAAGAATTAAAAGGATATGGGCGGTGTGCGGTTTTAGAAGTAAATTATATAATATGGGATTGAGAGGTTGTGGGGTAAATGAAATGGGACTGTTAGTAATTAAGAGGGATACATTGAATTTCAAAATTTTGCATAAAGATAAATTGAGGTAAGATTTAAAACCTAGCCATAGATAAACATTTTAAAGCGTGTTTATTAATTAACTAGCCGTTTTCCCGCGGTTTTATCCGCGTCCTGTGGTAACTACTGCCCGTACCGGGATAAAATATAGCCTATGTTACTCGTGGATATTGTAGCTTTCGAATTGTGAAAGAATTTAGTAGTTTTTGAGCCTATTCATTACAACGAAACAAACAAACAAGCAAAGTTTTCTTCTTTATAATATTAGTATAGAAGTATAGATAATACTATTTGAGTAAATTCAATACAAACGTTGTAAACTCTAAAAGTTTACGAGAAAGAAAAATGGTTAAAGACATTGTACTCATCTTCTTCACTTTCTACATAAGTCAAATACATAGGCAGACCACGAACTTTGTGAAAATACAGTAACCCATCCTAATTTACCCAGATTTACAAAAAAAAATACAGAATAATTAACTAGAACTATATACAAACCCTCATATGATCAGAAATAACACCTAATTAAAACCATAAAAGAAAGCATGACTCAGCTCCCAAAAATCGTTCTCGCTACCTCTTACACCCTATCCCACATCCCATCATGTAAGGTAAGTCACGACCGACCACCGGGCCGAAAGCGACATTTGATAAAATCGTTCCCTTTACCAGTTTGACCCTACCTCAGAACGTTTGCCCGGGTTTGTCTCACATTGACTTGTAAATGCTTAAAAGCTGTTGTTAGTCAGTCCTATTGTTTCGTCCAATTGTACTATGTGGAGTTGTTGAAGATCTATACACTATGTATTGATGGAAACAATGGTATGGTACTTATCAGTTAAAAATACTGATCCGTTCAAGGTCTTAAGGATGATCAGACTTGAATAGACAGTCCACAACATTTGGACTAACCCGATGATGATTTGATTTCAGGTTCATTACAGATTCACGGATTATATGGTTTATATTTACTACAGCAAATGCTCACCTTCTCATCATCTGCCTAGCCTTTTCCCAACTTTATATACGAAACTTGATAATTTCGTTCCTTTTACCAGTTTGACCCTACCTCAGAGTTTGCCCGGGTTTGTCTTACATTGACTTGTAAACGTTTAAAAGCTGTTGTTAGGAAGTCCTATTGTTTCGTCCAATTGTACTATGTGGAGTTGTTGAAGTTCTACACCATTGTATTGATGGAATTTGTTCTGTATGAGCCTAAAGAAATTATCTGTCTAGTAATTTGTCAATTCGTTCACACTATAGTTATCGGCACGGATATTGAGCTCTCGGCGGAAGAGTGGGGATCGCTTTGCGCACTGTACACATAAGGCAATAAACCAATAAATCGCTTCTGCGCAGCTGAAGGTCAGGGCTCAATATCCGTGCCGATAACTATACAGCATATTAAAAAAAAAAACATCACCTGCCTAGACTTTTTCCAACTATGCTAAGGTCGACTTCGAGTCTAACTAGATGCAACTGAATACGAGTGTTTTCAATGGCGCGACTGCCTATCTGACCTCCTCAACTCAGTTGAAAAGACTGGTTGTCAGCCTTTTTGGCTTCTGACTACCAGTAACAAATGACTAATCAAACTATTGATATTATTAATATCACTAAACATTGGTTTTAATAAAAAAATAGACACCCAAAAATTACCATATCATTATTCATCGCCTGCCAAAATATTCGCTCCACTAAGACCTTTGACACCAAAAGAAGAAGGTGCAAACAATTTATTATTTACGCTACCTTTACACACACACAGGCCTACCTTAAAAGATTAATTTCCTACTTAGCATCAACACGTGACATTCAGGGCAGAAATTAATTTATCGTACAAAAAGAGCCCTTAGTATGAAAGGAAATAGTTTGAGTTACCCTTCTGCTTGTGACCTTACAACCGTTGATGAATTGACGCCCTGTGATGTAGGGTGACAGTGTCACTGCCCTTTGGTGGGATGTTTTGCGTTGGTATGGCTTTTAGATTTTATGGTGCAAAGGTTCGTGTTATATTGTGACTTAAAGTTGTGCGATGAAATATGGTTGTAACACATTTTTCAGGGGAAATAATATCTTTTCACTGATACTGCAATTCTAACTATCTGATCATTATACAAGTTTACTGGAATTCTTAATCAATCATTATGATTTATTTATAGTATATTCTAAATTCTTATACTTACCCAATAACTGTAGGTACTTGACATTTCAATTGTACAAATAAGTGTCTTAGGCACGTCTTAGGTCTTACAAATTTTGTGACACTCCAAGATTAATTGATCAAACATTCACTTTCAACAAATCCTATCCTCAATATTAATGACGCATATCCACCCTACATCTGAGCCCTTTGTCGCCGTCTACAACGATGCCCTTTGCGATTGATTAGTCGACATTTCAGTCCCTTTCAGTCGTAGGGCGTCTTCGGAGAAGCCTCACAACTAACCGGGGGTTAGTTCGAACTTGTGGTTCATGATTGAAATTAGGTACGTTGAAGTAATCAAGCCGTAGTATGTCTTTTGGATGATAGTTCCCTTTGAAAAGATGAGATGGTCCAATCAGGTTGTAAGGTACCTTTGAATGGTAACAGTTGGATGAAAAGACCTTTTGCAGATTATGGGCTTTCTGTCTTGAAATTAAAGAAGGATTTAACTCGTTAAGAATAAGCGACAAACATTTAAGCGGCGGAATTTTAATGATTAAAATACTCAGAGATTGATAGTTCTTGTAATTTGAAACAGCTTCCGTTACGTAAGTTTTTTATATAGATCATTCATAATAGACAAGATCATAATAAATAATTGAAATTAAATCATAAACGAACCGAAACCAATTTAATTTTTATCAGAAGTCATAAAGCAATTACTATAATTTTTTCTTAACCACTTATTAACGTATTCCTAACACACCTTTTTCATAAATTAAAACTATAAAATTTTAGAACGGGTGTCGAAAAAAAAGCTGTTTTTTACACATGTCGCTTTTAGATGGGGTTCGATAAAAAACGGACAGTAGCATGGGAGTAATACTTATTTTATGAGTACACCTGCCTAACTATGGGTCCCTAGTAGCATTATAATGTATTTAAATGCATTCCCAAAATGCATGGTGGTGCGCGGTGTCTGTGGTAGCGATCATTTCGTAGACTTGACAACTCTTGATCTTATCTGCAGTCCTGGTACATTAGGACCGTTTTACACTGAATTATTTCAATACTAGTAACAACAAAGAATTAATGAAACCTGTCATACCGTAACAGCTGGTTAGAGTTCCCCTTTTTTAAGTTTTTTATGAAGATGAAGACATAAAAGTTCTTTGCTATTATTACTCGTATCGCAAGTCTTACGTAACACAAGTAACATAAAGTCTTTAGTAAATACCCACCCACCCATACTCAGAGGCGTGATTGGATACCAATAATAAATACATGATCAATTTTGTTCCGAAAGTTCTCTCAGTATAGGTATGCAAAATGTGTCTTAGACCTAATCACATTAAATTCAATACGTTAATATACCGGTTAATATCAATCGATTAACACAAAGAAAATATAAAAATAGGTAACCTTTAATTTGATCGCTAGCCAGGGTCATTGAAAAATTTGTCGCCCATGGTCCTTTGGAATTCGTTATAGGATACTTTAAAGTACATGTGATAGGATTTAATGTGATTAGGTATGACACACCCGATATGTATTTTATATTATGTAGTATTTTACTTTAGTATTGATTTACTAATTTAATACTTAATGTATAAGTCAATGAACTGTGTTATAAATCAAGTGACTGGTTGTAAAATAATACACCATAACATATTACAACTTTTAGTGCAAAAAAAAAAATAAACGTAATAATGACGATCTTGACAAGTGACATACAGTAGTCAAAATATCATCTTTCTCATTAATATTTATTACTTTTTGTCCTAACTGTAAATGTATCTCTATTTAAAATAACAACGATGTTGTTATGTCACAGTGTACTGCAAAACGTAGTCAAATGTATTGCTTATTACAAAGGATGTTATAGTTTACTTCAGTTTCAAGACTTTGTATAAGTCCATATTACTTAAAGAATCACCACATTACTTCATCTTCCTAAAACACATAATAATATGAAGTGGTGAAGGGCGGGCGTTTTGAGAGCTCTCTTTTGTTTGACGTTCAAAAAGTCCTGTTTTGCAGCCAAGTTTCAACTAACGATTTCGAGTTTTTCTGAACTTTAGAAGATAATTTAATTGCGTAGAAGTGATTGTTTAAATTAATGATGTGATGTGATTAGTCTATAGGTAAGCTCAATTACATCATTAATTTAAAATCAGTGCTGAAAAAAATACACATAATATTATACATTATATATATGTCGCCCGCTGCAACTGACACCGTCACCCATTGGTCACGCTACCGTGACGCGTGACGTTTGACGCTAACCCGTCACCACGCAAGCGCGCACCTGCCGACATGCGTATACGCAACAATAGACCCCATGTTTTGTGTTGAGTCGGGAGAGCAAGTGGCATAACTATTGTATTTAAACATATTTTTGTATTTTTTAAAATTGGAGAAATTGAGGAGAAAAGTCAGGCAGTAAGTATAATACCTATCTTCAATGTCTGTTTTAATTTAAATTAAGCCAATTCAACAATGGTTTTAGATAGATTAGGTATGCCTATTTTTTAGGTAAGAAGGTGTCACGCATCCAAAATGATCTTATTTATTTGTTTCAAACTTACAATTCTCAGTCACAAAATGATGTACTTAAAGTGTATTAGTGTTCCCATACATAAAGATAACACAAAAAAAAGACGTTACTCTACTTTGTCATCCGCCGCGCTCATAATCATATTCACTCCATACATTGTAGTTTCCTAATTTATTTTCAAAATTTCTTCGCCTGTCACTCTCGTTCAAGGCAAAGTAAATAGCTAAAATTCTTTAGTTTTGTTATGTTTTGTTTCATCTTAAGCATTTGAAGCGTCGATTCGATTTGGACATATTTCGTTTGATCTTTGTTCAGGGGTTCACAAGATAGGAATGCGATGTGAGATGTGTTGTTAGGAGAATAAGCGTGGAAAGATTTTCGTGGTGAAATTGATTAGTTGAACTTTGATGCATTGTGTGTAATTAAGTAATGTAATGGTATGTATTATGTATGAGTAATATGTTGAGCGGGAATGCCTGGTCCTGTATATTTTTGCAGTAAAACTGCATAAGTGGGGATGGAGATGATGTCATAAAGAACTATTGGATAAAGGTGTATTTGATTGTCTTGTACTGGGCACATGTAGATTTTATTTACCCGAGAATTTCCTTAAATAAATCTTAGAAATCACGTATTTTCCTAGCTTCTAGAGCAAAGAGATCGTCTTGATCTTAGAATTATCCAAACATATCTACGACCTATAGTATCACAGAAGATGATGATTGTTACAAATAGTTCTAAGCGGCTAAATTGACATAATGATAGGTTGTTTCTATAGGAACGGATACAAAATAATAAATTACATATTCGTATATTATTAAAGTGATTAATTACTTACAAGTATGATAATATCTGTTGCGTAATAATTTGTAGTTGATGTAAGCTTAGATTGGCTTTTTGTTATCGGATTTTTTAACATGAGTGAAGTAGTGAACATAAAAACTTCTACTGAATCAATGAGAACTATTTGCAAATTAATGAATAATTGACTGATACCAGGTAGAGGTACTCTTAGGCGTCGTCCTAATTGGGAGCGATCGTACGATGGCGCGATGCGTTTTTCATCTCACGATCTCACGATCTCACTTGCAAGGTTCAAATAGGACACTCTGATGAAATCTGTATGTTTGAACTCATCGCACGACGAGAACGCATCGTGTCATCGTACGATCTCTGTCAATTAGGACGACGTCTTATAAGTCGGCTAATAATATTGGTGAGTTTATGGAATTTGTAAAAGTGGGGTGCTGAAACTTTTGCGGTAACTACGAATATTTAAGAGAAATGCGAAAATGAGACGATTACATACCTACTTACTTGCCTTTTAACATTTTCCGACATTTGTAACTCCTTCAGGTACCACATCACGCAGGTATGCTGTGCAATCCTTGTGTACCCTTGAGGATATAGCCAGATGTGCTTGACAATTGTTGAGACTGAATTTTGTGTTACTTTTGAAATTGATAATGGCAGTAATTGTTTTAAATATTGTTCTAATGTTCCTAAGTGTGTCTCTTCACTGTATTTGACATGAATCATATTCTATACAGTCAAAAGTGAAATTATGGAACAAGTTCTGTCTGTGTTGATTTCTCACTCTTTAGACACTTCCTTGTATCCTCCCTTGGTAATTTTTTTGCAAATGTGTTATTAATATGTGCTAGAAAGATTCCTCATCTTTCGTGTGTCATATTAATATGTGTATTTAAAATTAACTAAAAGAATAAAACAACAAACTATGCACAGTTAAACATAATTTATTTCATATTATTTAAGTATCACAGATCCATTTATTTTAATATTCATCACGTTAACAAAAATATATATAGTCTACTGGTGGTGATGACACCATTTACATAGCAATAGTTATGTTCCAACTACTTCTGTAACTGCGATACATGATATTTACAATCTATCACATTATATACAAAGAGACGATCAAGTGCTTCGTTGTACTGCTGAAATAAGGGTAGGTACATAGAATATTTTCGAATATAAAAGAAAATAAAATGTGTTTCTAAAAGTCTTATTGTAGCAATGATGGTAATTGTGCATTTCAAAAGTTTCTCATTGCTCATTGTTCCAACTTCACTTCATAAAGGTATTCTTACTTCGAATCAAAATTTCGACTACATTTTCCCAATCATCAGGCCTTGCTATAAACCTAATATTTTATTACTCACACAATTCAGTTTCCAATACAATTTTTATAATCAATTTCATATAACTCAATCGTAACACGAAAACCAGTTGTATATTCATGACAATTAAAATTGTATGGACCAAAATACCCCTCGGGTGTAGCCACGCTATCGAAGTTATTAAGTTGTCATCGTGGATTCTACATATCAATGAAAGTTTTATTACAAGTAAAAATGTTGTTGACGGCCTTAATAACAGAGAAGAGAGTGGTTCAGACCAAATTGAGAAAGGTTTTAGTTAAATAGTAGAATGATTTAATAATGGTAAGGTTGGTAAGATTGGAGAGCAAAAAGGTTGATCGCTTGTCTATGATAGAGATGTCCAGTTTCACAATCTGGCGATAAGTATTGGCTTGACTTAACAGATAGGCAACTAACACTTGATTTTTTTTTGTCAATCAAGTAATTTATATGATTTCTCGCATTAACGTGTTTTCCATAGGTCGTTTTATTTATCTGTGAAGATTGTATTACAGCTACAGAATTTTTTTACGAAAGTTCATGACTTTATATTGCTCATTCTATCCCCATTTCAGCAGTATAAATGATCTAAAAGGTTGAAAATAGCAAGATCTTTCTATTGGATAGCGGAATTTTCAGTTCTTTTCATACGCGATAATTTCTAAGGCAGTGAGTTTAGGCAGTTAACATTTCTTTTGATATTTTAATACTTGTTGAAGTTTTTATAAAGTTCATTTTGTTTCGTAAAATATGTGAAAACTAAATGTAGATTATCGCGTATAAATAGACCGTAAAGTTTGACTTATTCGAAGTTTACATTGAATTAGTTTTAGATATAAATGCAGTTGTAAAGTCTTTATAGTAAACGAGAGTATTAGATGAATTTTTCACTATTCATGCTTCTAATGTGAGTGAAAATGAATCTTTGTGACAAGTCAAGTAAGTGGTTCTTCTCTAACGTGATTATAAATATTGAAAATTCATCTAACATCAAATAAAAATACTTATATTGTAACTTTAAACAGTAGCTAGATAAGCTCAGAGTTAGACACGTATAACATTTTCTTTTAGATTATTGCCAAAATTTTGCTGTGGCAGTACATATTTGGCACAAAGTTCGAATCTATAATAAGCAAGTTCAAATTATTGCGAGCAAATAAAATAGAAAAATAAGCGAATTTCTCAGTTAATAAAACACTCAAACACTATACAAAAAATAACAAAATAACCAACTGACGCCGACTGTCTCAAGTCGGCGATGTTTCTTTAAAAGACATTGTAGGCACTATTATTGCTAATATAATATAATTTATTCATCGATCGCTTATCTACAGCATAGAATATTCTATACAAAATATACTACGAAGATTTTACAAACTTAGGCCGTCGGCCTACGAAACTATACTTTTTTCTAACATAACATTTAAACTACGCATTAGTTTACCAACAATCGTCCATATACATTCGTTCGCATAGGCCTATAGTTTCACATTTATCATCATTCACAATTGTCTCGTTAGAATACACACGGATACGTACCGTTGAATAGTAGTCATTAATTAGTGTATGTTTGGGGTGAGTGAGGAATTCATAACCAGGAGGGTCTGCCGTGCAGTAGGTCGGCAGCATCGTGGCGGTCCATCTGACGCAGCGCGGCGGCGAGCGCGGCGGTGGCGCCCGCGCCGCGCTCGCGGCACTCCCACAACTCCAAGATAGCCTCTGTTGGCGAGCTCTTTGTGGCGAACCACGTGGTGTAGCGATCCACGCCCAGCCGAGCCGCCAGCGCGCGCCAGTCGTTCCCGCGCGCGTTCGGCGGGTCCAATATAGCGCACAACTGCCTTTTTATTCGAGCACTTAATTTAAACGGCCCCTCACCCGCGCACTCATTGACGCCCGCCTCGCTAACTGTTACATTCCTTTTAACGCTGCCATCGCTCCCGTCTTCGCTGCGGCACATACGAGCCTCTAAAAGGTTTTCAGTTATGTTAAAACTGCGCTGCGACTCGGCGCGGGGTGAACGTCCCCGCGGCGATCGGCTCCGTACGTCCTCGAGGGATATTCGGAATGTCTGCTTGTATGACGGATTGGTTCTCTGACATGCAGACACGCTGAAATCGATATTGTCGCAATCATGGGTTCTCTCTAATACAAAGCTGCAATGTAAAGCGTTGTAATTTGATCCCCAAACGTGTTGGAAAGGAATTTCTTGGTAACCAATACCCGGTTTAGCTTTCCAGCCGGGGCTGACGTGTTCTAAATTCAAACAAAGATTTGAACCGCCGTCCTGGAACAGTAAAGTTTTGGGTCGCTCGAGTAGCACGCCGCCAAGTTTCTTCTCTTGTTCCTGACAGTAGTAGGCCGCACAAAGCGTATCTTCGAATACGTAAAGTCTTATACTGTAATCTGCGCTAGTTTCGATGAGCACTGCCGGCGCATATATTGCCAGCTGAAGCGCCTTTACCGCCTTTCCATTGAAACTTTCACCCACTAATACAAAAGTAGACAGCATATCGGTCACTAGGAATATTTTATCATTGTCGAGTTGAGTGAACACGGGAGTATTGATCGTTTCCTGACCGAGACCGACGATTTTCTTCCATTGCGGCTGAGTGTTGTCGGTTTTAGCACTGTTGTGATCGATGGCGTATAGCGAGAGATTCCAGAAGCCGTGCTTCAGGCTGGCGCAGTGAGGGATTTGTAGGATGACTGACTTGTTTAATTGAAGACGCGGCGGGCCGCACTTAACTACTGGGCTCAGCTGCGTGATACCTGCGGGGCGGAATTTGCTGTGAGTACTTCGTATTCATGCAGGTACATACGTTACAACCAGGCCTGCCCAAGGCATCAGTTTTTTCCCAAGCAGAAATTATAGCTCGCTGATACCATAACATAATTACACATCGTTTAAAATTACCTTTGGAAATTGTTCTCTATCGTATCGCAAAATCAATTTATTTTTATTAGACTTGTGCTCCAGTAAAATTATTCATTTTGGACTCATAAATATTCAAAGCAGTTTGATGTTTTAGGGCATAATAAATACAAGAGTGGATCGGCAAAATTATTTATCGAAAATTAAATTATGTATTACATCAACAGAGTTCATGTTGTAAATAATAAAAGGTGACCGCTATTTAACTTTGCTAAGGTTATTTTCCACATGAATTTCTATTAGAAAATTAACAGTTACCAACCTTTTCCCAATCTGGGTCGATACCGATCGTCTTTGACCACGGCGACGTAAATCTGTTCTCTCCTGCCCCTACTCAGAGCTGCCTCGGGTATTGACAGGGCAACACCGGCGGCAGGCAAAGCTAACCTCGCCCCAGCACTTGAAACTGAGAGGGACTGAGATGTAGGCGAGTTCGACACGAGTTCCGCTAGTTGGAGCGTCACAGACTCATTCGCTGCATCATACATTGAGCCCGCTAGAAGAGAAATTATAGTAAGTGGCAGTGGAAAAAGCACTTAAAGAACAAAATAATATTCGAATAGTTGATGTAGGTAACGAAATAGATGATCGTGACATAAGTGAAGAATTAAAGGCTGACATTAATAATTTCAACCACGTGGTAAGCACGTGACAAATGACTATCAATGAAGCCATATTTTTAAAAGCTCCTATGATGAATACCAATCATACTAATAAATGAATAATATAAGAACTTACAGCTAGTGAAACAACTGGAAGCCGAATGTTCGGATTCGCTGTAGGGTTTGCTGTCGTAGTCATCGCTTTGACCCTTACTGGAGGCGCAAGGAGTTATCTGATGGTCTACTGGTGACGCGTAACTGTGAACAAATTACCTGTTCAATACAAATAATATGGCAGAATTGATTTTACCAACAATATTTTGAAGAGGTTGAACTTGTTGCAGAACAAAAGGACGATTATGAAAATGATAGATGACTGAGTTTTTATATGACAATGACCCGTGCTCGAATTCAATTTCGTGCAAAGTCGATTTCAATATAAAAGCTGTTTTATTTGAGATCTTTACAAAAACTAAGTTTCAAAATATGTGATACGTTGTTCATGATGAACTCTATGTAATAAAGTTTGAAGTTAATAAGTAGATGTTCCAAATTTCAAGTTCATTTTTTGCAGCTATAACATTATTCTTAAACTAAACCTATAATTTATCAGATCATCCACCTAAAACATTAACGTTAGAACCATTATAGACTTCATTCATAAACCATGTATCTATTAATTTTTTGCTCAATTAATCTTTCTCAAAGATCTTAACCAATTATTATGGAGACATGTATCTTATTTGTTTTAGGTTAAATCACTTGCAGACTTAAATTATGTCTTTTGAGATTATATCCTTTTGAATAATTAAGGATTTTAATCTTTAGTCTAATTGAGCAAAAAATGTAATGATTTATTTCATCTTTGTCATTAGCGTTTTCGCATTCATTAATTGAATGTGTGTTCAGCTAATTGTTATTTATTAGTTGCCACACCTTTATTTGCTCTAGGAATCATTTTAATATCTATCTAATAATATAAATCATTTCTTGCAAGAACATGTTTCATTAAAAAGAACTTGTTATAGACAAAATCTGTTAGGAATATGAAGAAGAAATAAAGGCTGGTAAAAGTTTGAGTGATGCGCCTGCAATTGAAATCTATTGTCTTGAAGCTTCAGACACATGGAAATTCGATAAAGCACGTACGTCAATGTCAATGACACTAGGGCAAAAAGGATCATTCGTTACTACTGTGAAGAAAAGCATGGTAAGAATGGTAGCACGAAATATTTAGAACTAAGCTATAGCTATTAAATACATTAGTCTTTTTGTTTCAATCTCCTCTCTCAACATAAAGCAGGGACACAATACCATGAGATCCCTAAAATAATATTGTTTTTTTTTTTCGAAGTTCATTTAATATTTCGGTCTCTCACTAGGATTCGACATACACGACATACAGACTGTATGTAAAATACACAAAAGTCTAACACTGGAACTTACCTATTAGTAAGATGTGGAACATCATAATGATGTTCAGCTCTGGAGTCCGGCTGAGGATGCTCATATCTTGGAGGCCGGTGCTGCATCAGGTCAGGAGCTAGAGACAGTGACTGTTTTTCCACAGTTGGGTACATCTCCGGTTGGAAATCTGCTTGAAAAGGAATTGTAATTGAGTTAGGATATACATAGATAGACGATATATGGGGTCATATATCATCTATCATAGACTCTTTTCAAAACTTAACTGACCTGAATGTTTTTTCAAAGGCTCTAGGTATCAGACGTAGCAGCTTAGACTTAAATCCTTCAAAGTATATTTTTGGTCATAATGCTGTATTTCCTCTAAAAATGAATACTGCCTTCCAACATAACCTAATGCATCTCTTGTAACTAAATCATCCATGTATACCTAAATTGCTGTTTCCCTTTATCTTGGCTAAGTAAAATTACCAATTAACCAATGAAGCATGACAAATAATGTTCTAATAGATAATAATAATGACTATGTTCCTAAGTGCTTGATTATGTGCATTTCCCATTATGATAATGATGACCACAAGTCATTGCCCTGTAAGCTAGGAAACGGACGTCCGAGCGGTCAGTCTTGATTCTTGTAAGTCATTCATTTTTCATAAGTGCAGTCTGAATGTATTAATAGCAATATGTACTTCTATGAATTCGCACCTGGCGAGACCATTTTATGGTATGTTTATGCAAAGATTATTTGCCATATAATATTGACTATCGATTTTGATCGTATATTCTCTTTTCGTAGAATAGCTACAGTTATGATTATTTTGACATGAATCATGATAGATTCTTCAATTTCAAAAGTCATTTTTGGACTTGCAGTGTTGCAGTGCAGTTTTTATATTATTGCCTTCAAACAATAATTTTTATTTTGCAAATCAGCTATCAACCAGGTTTCATCAACCGCATATTAAACTTACCAGTCCTCGTCATGGTATACAGCGAATGATCTCTCGTCTTCCTCTGTAGCAGTTTGTATACCACCGCTGCTCCAGCCAAGAATACCACCACTGCGACTGCTATTCCTATGTACAGGGGAATATCGCTGTGTGCCGCCACTGTTAACAAAAGAAAACCACTGTTAGTAATCAGACATACAGTTTAGGGATGTAGGTTTCAGGTTTAAGAACGTTTGTCATTTGTCAAATCAAAACCGAACCGAACGAATTGAGAACCTCCTTTTGGTAAATCAGCTAAATATAAACACAAAGTATTTGAAGTTTTCCCATTCCTTCTTAAGCTCGTTTAAGTCATTTCGCTACTCATGAAAGCAACAAATCATATTCGCAGCCATAAAAATAATAGTCACCACTGTCATAACACTGAAGCCAAACTTTTACTTGTCATCTCAAAAAACCACAAGTTGAAAAGCAGAACACATTCATCATTTCAAACAAAGAAACATAAATTACAAAGTTTCCTCGCACAAACTTTTAAAAAGCCAACACTATCCTTTGCCACAAAAAGTTTGTACTCGGGCTGAACAAAAAAACTATGAAACCATCAAATTATTAAGCACCTGATAAACTCTTAAAAACGGTTACTATAAAAAACGGTTTAAACGATGTGTCAATTTGACGATTTCCGTTGGAACCTCGAAATAAGAAGCAGTTTGGTTGATATTCAAGCTATTGGACCGCAATCGTTAAATTTGTTTTCGTTCATTCAAAATGGACGCAGGCCCATGTTTCTGGCAGCACCTTTATGTTATTTATGCCGACGTGTGTTAATGGCTAAGTTCCATCGATGGCGGACAAATAACGCTCTTTTAGTTATAAAACTAGTTGTATATGAACGATGACTGTATCTGTAAAATCTAGGGTCTTAGATGTTATAGTTTCTGAAAGCTTTTGATTGCTGAATGATGTGACAGAAATTGAGAAATTTGTATGTAGTAATATATCAGTTTAGTGTTATTGAAATAGAAAGGGTAGTGAATATTATACAGATCCTCTGTAACCTAAGTGAATAATAATTGCTGTCTTAAACCCAACGCAATGAACTGAAATTTTGAACGCTTTGAAATAAGTACGTGTGGAAGTTTTTGAAATAAAGTAGAGGATAGATACCTAGCATAGCTAACTTTAAAAAATATCTAAAAAAATGTTCAAAGGTAAGAAACGCTACCCCAACCAGAATCAATCGTAAAATTTCCATACCTCTCTTTCGGTACGTCACAATCTTTAAAAAATGAACCCGCGGCATTTTTTAACGATTACACTTTTTTTGTGTAATTCCGTGCCGTGAAAAGGACTCGTTATCGGCTGTTTTAACGATCCCTTTGATCCTTATACAGTGGTTGTAAATGTGGAATTAAGGGAAACTGTCGAGACATCTGGCGACTTACTTTAAGTAGTCTTTAGAGTTGCGCTTCACGTGTTGTTTCATATTTGATGAGTATATTTACGAGTGATTCTGGTTTTGTATGCTTCATGGATACTGTTTTTACTGCCAGTGTCTTTTTTATCTTTTTCTGGATTCTTGGATTTAGAGACCTTCGTTTTTAAATTCGAATACGTTTTAAGGGATACTTAAAGTTAAGCTAAATCTTTACTATCATTAGTATTAGCTTAATATGTTTTTTCTAGAGTAGGTATGTCCAATATCAAGAATTTCATCGCGATATCAATTTGGTACAATCCAAATTGAAAGTCAAACATGAAAGACATTAATTTCATCTCCCATCCCTTCTTCAGTTTTATTTAATCAGCTTTATCGTTGAAAAATTCAGCACGTGCTGTTGACTCATTGGTTTCTTAGTCATACACAAACATGACATGTGGTACCGATTATGCTAATTCACTTGTCGATGATATTCATTCATGTGCCAACATGTATTTGTGTTTCCTTTCTTTAATGGTTATAACAGCGACAACAAACATTCACTTTTAATATTCGTCTGAACATTCCTATCCTTATTGCTTTTCATTTTGATCATAATACCAAGAAATTTAATGTCAAAACCAAAAATGGAAATAGGAATCTTACAGCTACAGTTTTTAAGGAAAAAAAAATACCAAGAGCGTTCATAGCAACGCAGAAACTTGGAAAAACAAACAAAAGTGTTTAAAACCTTTAATGGCACAATTACTAGCGCAAACCGATTTTCCACGGTTGATTTTTGAGCTTTATAGCGGCAGAACATTGGACCATACGTTCTTCTATTTCTTACTTGACACAATGGCGAAGGGAATTAATGGGCTGTTTGAAGTTTCGAATAGCTAACGCGGAACTGAAGTAAGGAAGTGAGTGAATGAGTTTTCGCGCTCGATAATACGCGATAACGATCTTGAACTCTTGCATAATTAAAAAGGTTCGTACGAATAGCGCGGCGTTTTGAACTAGTGTTGCTTCTTCTTTTTGTGTTATATTAGCAAGCTCTAGATTTTTATTTCGCGTCACGTCTTCATTAATATTTTCTTTTGCCAATATCGTCTTTTTAATTTCATTTCATTTTGCGCTTTTGTTTACTTTAGGTAAACCAATTGTGTATTATGAATGGTTGAAAAAGTATCAAATGTTTGAGTTCTGTTTTACTTAAAATATTTTTTATTTACTTTCTGTGGCCTATTTTTTTTATTTTCATATTTCATCATTAGATCCCCATTAATTATTATTTTTATCTTACACTATATCATGTTACCTACTATGAATAAATGAGATTGCCCGGAGCAATAAATGAATGAAGTCATTTTGTCTGTTCGATAATGTGATAACGATCAATGTTGCCGCATAATTAAAAACAAGCTTGTGAACAGCTTCATATGAAAATGATTTATTTTGTTATCATTAATTAGAATTAATCTCCGAAATGTTAATTTGGACCAGAACTTGCTAACACTCATTTTATGTTTAGTTACTAAAAATAAATAGAAGCTGTTTATTATTTGCTTTTAGAACGAATGGTACACCATCTCTGTGAACTGCAAATGAAATTAGATGGCATTCACAGCAGAAGCACATTTTAATTAAATTGGTACCAACTCTTACGATGAATATAAAGCGGCCAGCAATATTTCTGAAGTACCTATAAAGCTACATAAAATTTTGTCAGAAAACATAAAAATTCCTAAAGCTCCGAATTACTCATACGTCTGGTCTGATCATACAGCCATTATACATAAATGGCGTATCGAATGACCGGCATCCGAGCCGAATGTAATAAATTAATAAACATCGTGACCGTGCGAGCGATTTGGAACCGATAGTGATCGATGTAATTGCTGCACGCAACTTGATGCTACCATGTGGCTAAGTGGAGGGTTTATACGATATTCTATGATAAACTTCTTTAAAGTAAGTCGTCTAGTTTTGTGTAATAACCATTGCTTCGTAGAAGATGATTTAGAAGACGATGATGTTGTATTATAAATAAGAGAATGATGAAGATGGAACAACAGTGAGTTGATCGAAATACATACGTAATACCTACTCGGAAGACATAGAATAATGAAAAAAATCGTTGAGAAGCAAAAAGAAAATTGTTTAATTTTGTACCATGGTGTACTTCTGGCTTTAGCGAGACTGAAAAAAATAAAAGCTAAAATGGAATCTAGGATAGAAAATAATAATGATACTGAAACTACTTATATTTACCTTGTACGTGGTCTTATATGAACTTCGGTTGAAACAGCAATATTAATATTAATTTGGCATAGGCTGAAACGTGTTGTTATCCTAAAGAGGTTAGCTTAATTGAACGCACGGTAAATTAAACTCGCGTGTGCAGCAAATTTCACGGTTTAGTCTACTTTTTTGTAACTGTTAGTAGCTAAACCGGTCTACGTAGATACTTTTGGATTACTGACTATCATCTTAGGAGATGAAATGTAAGAGAACATCTTAACGTCATTATTAATAAAGAGACTGGTTATTATTTTTAATATCAATGATGAAAATCTTTCAGTTGATGTCGATAACTGTTGCAATTCCAGTAGTAAAATGTTTATCGATGCTTTATGCTAGCTTTAGTGAATTTATCCATATAAACATGAAGAATGAATACACAAAGAGACATATAGTGAAAGCATAGCAAATTGACGCGCTTTCTCATTTATTGTGACAAAGCCGTCTTAAGGAAATCATGGATTTGTATGCAATCAATGGCTTCTTTTATCTTGGGAGTTTACGTTTGTGTGTGTGTAGGTATGTTGTTGGTCTTTGTTAAGTTGTTCATGTCTTCCGTGTTTAGTTTTTACCTAACCGTTGTTTTATTAGCTAGAATTTTTGTCTTTGAAGCTGTATTGTAAGATTTATTTTTTATTCCCAGAAATTGATCCGCCTAATGTAGAAAATATATTTTAGACATAAAACTGACAAAAAAGGATTCATAAGACCGCAATATAAACCAAATCATATATAAAATAGATTTATGCGGGGTTATAAGATCAAAACAATAACGATCCTCACGGCTGAAGAGTAAAGCTTAAACACACAAACTATCTATCAATAGAATGAGCCACTTTATGGCCTGTAACATTACGAGCAATACGATTTTCTTTTGTAAGCAATAAATTTATTTACAATCACTTCCAACTTAACATATTGATAGTTTTGAAAGCCATTGGAGTTAGCAGTAAAGCACTTTAAGGAAATGTTGGTACAGGTACAATGAAAATTGTTCGAGGATTCCTTTGGGAAGCTGAATATTGTTTTCTGAATGGATGTGATGTCTTTTAGCGCTTCACTTGGCAGCTTGAAGCGAATGTGGCTCTTTGCCAAAGTTAAAAACACTAAGCAAGAGTGGGGCTTGACGCTGGAGGCGTTATTGAAACCAACACGGATGTAACTGATCTTATAGTCGCTGAAAACATTAAAGCTAGCTATCGATACGTGCTTTTGCGTGCATACTATTTTAGCAATTTTTGCAGTTCCTACTTACAGAGTAGGAAAAGTAAACAATAGATATATTGAAAGGAACGTTCAAAGAAATTAAAGAAGTTCCAACAACGGAAATCAAAAACATCCGTTCGATGTTCCATCTTCGTTGAGCGCTTGCGTTGCCGCATGTACATCCATACGCAATGGCGCAACACTGCAGTAAAACGTACTTCATATCAATAAATCTCCTTCATAAACAAGTTCCAAGTCCCCACACGGTTTATAGCCAACCGATGTTTGAAATTCAATAAATCATTACATCCGCTACTTACACCGTTGAAATCAAAACCGCAGAGACGTTACGGGAATTAATTTACGTACGATTATCGGATTAATTTCGAAATTTGTACACTGTGTAAACATTTGTCAGTGCCAAGCGCGGTGTCCGATGCAGAGATCCCAGATAGGGAATCCAATCGAAATTTACAAACCCTTGTCGCTTTACCCATAACGTGGTAGGAGGGCTTGCGGAATTAAATTCTGCTCGCTTACATCTCATACGAATGTGATACGTAACATCTTTTGTTATAGAGGTGTTATTTGCTTGAATGGGATGAACGATATATGAATGCATTTTGCGATCGCCTGCTGCGCTCACTCGACGAAATCACAACAAATCATTCACGAGACCCACCTCCAGTAATGATGGCCGCATCGCATATAAATTGGATTTTACTGTTGTTTGTTTATGCATTAATGTTTGATTAAAAAGTTTTGTACGATTTAATTTAATTTGGACGGAACCGCAACGGTTGACGGCTGGCTGTCGTTTTTGGATGCAGTGAACATGATAAAATCAGTGGAACTCTGTTCACGGACGTTAATTTTGTGGAAAGTGTTGTGAGTGTGCATTTTGAAATTACAGTTTATTATGATGTAAATGTGTTTGCTTATTTAGTGTTTATATTTAACATATTTTGTGACTCTTGATAAAAATACCTACTCGTAAAGTAAAAACGAGTTGCTCAATTTTAAGTCGGTAAAGAAGCTGTGTAACCAAACCTGCATAGAACCGCACTAAAGCTTTATCATCAAAATTTCCAAATTCACCATTCACGAAAGACAATTTATGAGTCGTCCTCAATACAAGAGGAAGCAACGCTCAATTCACACGACGATTCATTCAAATTACCATAATAATACACCTATAATTTGTACTATGAAAAGATTTGTGAAAAAGAAAAACTTATATTCAATAAATCTGTCAAGTAGAAAGTTGATAACGATGGCTCAGAGTTCATTCAAACGGTTCTTTCCAATTATTTTTGTTGGTTTTGATGATATTTAGTAATCCGCTTATGCGGTTATGTAGTAGCTGTATCATGTTTAGTTACTGGTTTGGCAGTTAACTCGTGACCTCGTTGTGGTCTGCTATTTAAGAGAGTAGTTTTTTCGTGGGCTGGAAATTATTTCGATCATTAAATATCTTATATTAAGCAAAGTAACCTAATATCTAAAACAAATGAAAGAATATAGAAAGATATAACAAAAGATGGATACCACCATCCGTAATTCAAAACCGAATAGATTTGTAAGGTATCAAAGTCTTTTCAGAAGATTAGAAGAAAAGAGGGACTGATTTTAGACGCATTTTATTAATAGCTCCCATAGTGCCACGTAAAATTGAAGAAGCTTTTGTGTTTGCTAATACAAAACCTAACACGTGTATGTTATTTAAGACGAAGATCCTAATGAGTCTTAAATTACCCGCCACAACATTTTTCATTAAACTTCAAGTCTACACATCGCATGATCATTTAAACGAAGAATCCACTCCATCCCGATGTTTAGGCAACAAAAGATGAAAAGGTGCTATAAAATTTCACCATTTTCCCCTTTGTATGTGGCAATTAGGCTAATGAAGTGGCTCCAACGAGCGCGAATGAATGGCTCCACCCGAGTTCCTGGCATTCAAAGCTCACCTTTCATGTGGGCAATTTACTGATGGTCCACATTATATAGCTCACTTGAATTACTTGGAGTAATTGAATTTATTGTGGAAAGTTGGGAATATTAGTTTTACAGAAAATAGTTTCGGATTTATTTAAAAAAAAGCTAAAGAGATTTTTAAAATTCTCTTCTATTTTTATATTTGAAAAGGTCTTATAAGAAACGTACATTGGCATAACAATATCAAGGAACAATTTAATATAACTGAACGTAAGAAAGCACCAAAATAACATTCTCGACAGCAGCAACAAAATATATGAGAACATAAGTGCTCTAACAGTCTAACCGAGGATTTACCAAAGGCTTAGTTATTACTGAATGTAGCACAATATTGTGCAGTGTAGTCAAGTGTAGCAGCAATTGTGTGGCGAAAGGAGCTGCTCTAAATCACGAACAGTGTGCCATGTTTATACAACACACAAATAACTTGCCTTCTCCAACGGTTACACATTCCTTATTATTATTTCACGTTATTCCATCCCATTGTGTTCCAAAATTGAAGAACATTTTTTCCCAAATCCATCGCCACCAACAAAAATGTCACAACAATTTTTAAAACGTTTATCAGTCCATTTCTGTGATCCGAAAAAATAACCGCCAAACCCGAACACAATAGATTGATCATCCCAATAAATAACAATCAATCCACGCGACGCTAAACAAAAACAATTTACAAAGTCAAGATGGCGGATTTATTTGGCGCGAAAGCGTTCGCAAAGAAGCCGACGTACAAAACCAAAATGGTATTATCCCGAGGCTATTTATCAAAACGTACGATAAACAGAAATGGGAAATTGAAACAGAGTCAACGGGGACCAGTGGAAATGATTTATTGCTATTATAAACAAAATATGGACTGATCATTTTCAATTCCGAGATTGGATTTAGACCGCCGAGGGAGAGGTGTGTGTTAAACGTTCCTAATGCCATGTTTAATGGTGTATTGCATTCGAGTGATTTGTTTCATTGCTTTGAGTTGTTCATAATCACGTATCTTTGGATAATCTAAACTACGAATATTACAACGTGCTGTCGGCAAAATGACATTAATGAAACAGCTTTAATTAAAGCCCACATTTAACAGGTTCATAACTCGCACAGCTGTAGTTTAACTTCGGCTAAACTAACATTCTTTCATTAATGTTTTGAAAATATTACGTAAACACGAAACTGGTAGTGTGAACTGGTTAAAGAAATCTTATTTGAGTTCTCATACTACTTGCACAATGTAGGTAAACCCTTTAAGTACTAACGAGCCGTGACTACATCGCAAAAGTAAATACGGCGACACAAAAGAGAATAGAACTCTTTGTACACTCGTAATAAAAGACGCAAGTAAAGGTATTAAAACTAAATGATACCCTGGAATTGGAATTGGAGAGAGCCGAAACTGAATATTCCAAATGCCGGGAGTAGCGCGAATTTCTCCCAGAATACCTACCTGTTTGTGCCAACGTTAAATATTGCTTTATGATATTAAAAGCGTTTTTGTTCTAGAAATGTTAAAGAGAAAATCGTCTAAATGCTGTACTTGACATTTTCCTTACCTATTGATTTTCGTTTTCAGATTTTTGTAGTTCATTATGTTGTCTTTGTAATAATATCCTCCAAGACCATTTAAATGTCTTCAATGTTTGTTTTGTAAATCTGCTGAATCAGTTTTTTATGTGCCTATTCAATTTTTGTTTGCAAAACCTCTTTGTGTCTCTTTCGTATCAATATCCGTTTATTCATTTTACATACATATTGCCCACGTTTTAATTTCCGCCATTCCGCCGTATGAGTTACCTCATGTTTTCCTTTACCTTTCGAAGTTGGTATTGTACTTCAGTTTGAATTAATTTTCACTGTATGAACACCCAACATCTAAACTATTGTTCTGAGCGTTTATGAATGAGTTTGGCCAACGTTACATTAGCTGTCTGGCTGTCAGCACATGGGCGCTCTAAACTTTGCTAGAAAGTTTGATATTAAATGCGGATAGTGGCTAACTAGTCGTAACAGTCTTATGAGCATTTCAAAATTAGACATTTAGTACGTATTTGGGAGTCATTGCGGGGTACGCTTATGCATCATTCCAGACTATCTTCATCGACCATAAAAACGTCTAAAACAGAGCAGAACAATTCTAGATTACCCAATTAAGTCGAAGACGTTATCGTATATAATGTTACCTCAACTTTTTCGTAAGAACACCATAAAAATTTACTCCCTCGTCTATATTTAGACGATATGATACGGCCCAGATGGTCACGCCACCCGATTTTAGTATCTCTCGAATCTTTTTTACGTGACCACCTAGGATTGATCTTTGCCTCACCTTGCCGCTACCTTTAAGTTGATTAGAAATTCTTAAGCTGCGGGAGGTGAGGCGGGTCTTCACAATTTGGAAGGTCGAAGAAACAGCCGATAGCCTGTTATGAAGCGTCCACAGTAACATTTCATAGTTATGGCTGAACGGAAAGGAAGTGTATATTTAGTACGGCATCTGGTTCTGGAGCATTTCATAGAAATAGTATTAATTAACATGTCCCTTGGCGGATAGTTTCATAATTTGTAATTCCCATGACACGGGCTCGTAAAGTTTTAGCTGAAAATGTTCGAGTTTCTCGGTTGTCGCTTCTATTTGTGTCTTAGCTGTTATGAAATGAGATATGACGACGACTAACGAAAAAAAAATGTTTTGATACGGAAACGTTATGAGATATATCGAGATTATTAACAGCAGAATGCGGAGATTTCCTATTATAAAAATAAAACTATACGCATTTACAGTTCTAAAAGGTATACAAATATTTTATTTTGAAATACCAGTCAGTGGAGGCATAGTGTCGTTAAATATTATCGGTGTAATATTTTAAAAATATTGTTATTTTATAATAGTGTGCTCAGATTTTAATGGCTCATTTAGTACGAGCAACTAAAGCATCTATAAAAACCGTTTTATAATGCGTCACAGCAAGGGATTAAAAGCTTATGGTTGTATTTACACAGGTATTAAAACTTGCTTTGTACAATCACCTTTTAATGGACCTATATTTTGTAGTTATGACAATTTAATTGTAATAATATTAATCTTCTCTTATTTTCAAAAAATAAACTAAATTCAACTATTCTTCAGGTACGATTCTACGCAAGCTCTCGCGGCGTATTTTTGGTTTCACTTTTTTTTCCACAAAATGGTAGAACTGCAAAGTTTATTCGTGATGATATTTAAACGTGAGTGTTGGTTTTAACTTTTAAAACATAATAATTCTACTCTTCTTAAAACACGCATCACCAACAATTTCTATCACAACAAAACTATCTTCTGCCGAGCAATGAACCGCCATATTTAAAACCATTCCATTTTCAAATATCCGTCAACAACATTTTCGGCCAGCACTGCAAAGAGTCCAAAAACCATGCAACCTCTATATCACTTACCACCGTGAACTCCACAGTAATCGCCGACGCAGTCCGCGTGTTGGGCATGCGCGCCTGAGCATGGAGTGTCACCGGTACAGGATCGTCTTCTAGTCTGTCGGCAGTCGGCGCCGCAGACGGACCACTCAGACCAGGTGCCCCAGCGGCCGGGTAAGGCTGGGGAAAGAGAGGTGGAATTAGTAAAAGAAAGATAGGAAATTTATTTGGACCTAAAGTTTCAGAGATAAAATATAGGTAATGTTATGGTATTACAAATGAGCGTGATTTCAATATAGGTATGATGATTTTTGCATAATTTGAGTGTATGTTGGTATTTTTTATTTTAATTAGATTGTCGAACTCCTGTTCAAGTACTGTTCTAGACATATATTATGGAGGCTTCTCGTAAATAAAATATTTATCATGAGTGACAATTAAGCTAACACAATAAAACATGTAAATTGACAAGAATTACTTAAGAGATTGTTCTGATAAAACATATTTTTAAATAAAATGAATTAAACATTATACACACGACATATCAAAATCAATGTTCATTACCCAAATGTGTTTCTAAACAGAATGAAGAGCAAAAACTAAACGCAATGTCAAAGATCACGGATCACTTTTTGCAGACTCGACATCATCATTTATCATAATGCAGTCTTGACGCGTTTTTTGTATCTCGTCAAACATATGGGCCATTTGAAAATTATTTTTGGGTGTTATTCAGAAATGGTAACGATATGTCTGGTCTGGTTTTGGTTGCATTTTGGTTGGTATTTGATTCATCCTAATTAAATACTTGCTGGTTATATAAAAAACTTTTAATACCTACGGATTTAAGCTCGAGTTATTTTAATCGTTTTCAAATCGCAATACTCCTATGGATTGAGGCTTAAGAAATTGCTGAATTACAATGACATAAAAAGTTAACAAATAGGTTAATTGCAATAAAAAATGCATACTGAAATTGAAATTAACCGTTCAAGTATTCTTAACAAGACCTGAAATCTTGTAAAGGATCCGTTTTTGCTTTCAACTGTAGCGAAAAAAAAACGGTAAACAAAAATTAGTTTTACATAAAAGTAACAGCTTTTAAAATACCCCTCTGCTTACTTAGTCTGAGTCCATTCAGTGTTGCCATTACGGAAACGTTTATTACCCAAAATGACCAGTTGTTATTGGAAATTTTAAAATTGGGTATTTTTAAAAATAATACTTTTTATCGCTGCGACGGTTTTAGTAATATATTTTGACATTTTCGAAGAAATTATTTCGTTAATATGGTGTTAGGATGCGCACAGGAAATTGGATGCCTACCAAGAAATAAGAAATGGCTTCGCTTGTTTGTTTTGTGTTCTTTATGTCATAAATATTAGTTATTTGAGAAATTCATATATTCTGGAAAGTATTTTCATTCAAGATTGAAGGTAGATTGTACCAGAATTTCGGCACAAAATGTGACGATTATAGGAGGTATGGGATTAAAAGAAATAATATACTAATTTGATATTGAAATATTTATTCTATACTTTAAATGGTACTTGGAAGCAATACGTCCGTCTAACAAGATCCCGTGACGCAGTGTGTGTAGAGTTAAATAAACAGTAGATTGTTCAGATAGAACAAAGAACAATGTTATCGAAAGTTAGGGGTATTAGTTTTTGCTTTATATAATCCAACACGCCCCCTCAAAAATTAATCCCTAACTTTTAGTCATTCGTTAGTTTACTATACAGTATCTAGTCTACAATTCAACATTACAAAGTGAATACCAACTTATAAATACGACGTAACATATTATACTTCCAAGTAAGGTCTGGGACAACTGTACAATAATGGTCCAACATTTGCTGCACAGGATCAGGGAAAACCCAGAAAAACCTGATCAGACCATTTCATAATGAAATTGTACTTAAATTAAAACTTATTCTATACCCAATCCTTTTCTCAGTCTTATAAAAGACACGACTGGTAAAGGTTTTGTCAACAAGTCTGCCAACTGGTTACCTGTGGAAATATAATTTAATTTTATTACATTTTTCTCAACTTGTTCTCTAGAGAAATGATATTTTATATCTATGTGTTTGGACCTTTTATGACTTGTTGGATTATTAGCTATGCTAATACATCCGTTATTATCTTCATATAAAATAATGGGCTTATTAATTTTTAAGTTTATGCTTTCTGCCAGAGACTTAAGCCATAATGCTTCTTTAACAGCTTCATATAAAGCCATATATTCGGATTCAGTAGACGAGACCGCTACTGATGTTTGTCTCTTTGTACACCATGTAATTGTATTTTGATCAAATAATTTAAACACATATCCAGTAGTGCTTTTCCTATCATTACAATCGTGGCCACCCCAATCTGAGTCGACATATCCACTTAGGATGTTATTGTAATTATTTCTTGTATATGTTAACTTCAAATCAATTGTGCCTTTGATATATCTTAAAACTCGCTTTAAGCATAACCACAATTCTTTATTGTTCTTATTTGTGTACCGACTTAAAATATTTACGCATGTACTTAAGTCCGGACGCGTACAAAGCATAATGTACATTAAACAACCGATCAGGTGACGGCATGGTGCGTCACACTTCTTATCAGCGTTAAGAGCTTCATAGTTTAATTTAAGCTCCATCGGTGTGTTTATAGGATTGCAATCACTCATATTAAATTTATTCAAAACGGTTTTAATGTAAGCACTTTGGTCTAAAGTAATTTTATCATGGTGTCTCTCTATTTTAATGCCCAAAAATAATTTGATATCGTGTAAGTCGGTCATTTCGAATTTAGTCATTAAATATGCTTTGAAATTATTCATTGTTTGCAAATCTGCACATGCTATAACCAAATCATCGACGTACAAGATTACGTAAATATTTTTAGAAATGTCTCCTTTACCTTTCATATATATACACCTATCTACTGGGGAGTTCTGAAAACCTATTTCTTTGAGACATTGTTCAAATGTTTCGTACCAACATCTAGCTGATTGTTTTAAGCCATAAAGAGCTTTGTTTAATTTGCATACGTAATTATCTTTACATTTTACACCTTCAGGAACTTTCATGTAGATTTCTTCCTTTAGTGTACCATTTAGAAATGCTGTTTTTACATCCATATGATGAATCAGTAAATTATATTGATTTGCGTAGCTAATTAAGAATCTAAAGCTTGCTATTCTAGCAACTGGTGCAAATGTTTCATTATAATCACTAAGATATTCTTGACTGAAACCTCTAGCGACAAGACGTGCCTTATATCTTGAAGGTTGACCTGAAACGTCATTTTTAATAGTGAATATCCATTTACAGTCTACAATATTTTTATTTGATGGTTTTGGTACTAATGTCCATGTATTATTTTTCTTAAGAGAATTGAGTTCTTCTCTGACTGCTTTTTCCCACTGATTCCTATCGTTCAGAGATTTAATTTCATTTAATGATTTTGGTATATTACTTGTGATGGATAACGCACTATAGACATCATAGTCATTTTCATTATATGATTTACGCGAACATGTTTTCAGTCTTTCACTTCTTCGTAAATTTAAAAATTCATCAGGTTTATCCTGATTTTTGTGTTTCAAACTACTCTCAGATTCATTTTCAGGTTCATTCGGTATTTCATGACTACCGATTTTTCGAATTTTACTTGTACTGCATTCATCAGATTGAGAGCTATCTGATTTAGGGCCAGAACTATGAGACTTATAAGACACTGATTTTGTTACGGAGTCATTATCAGTTTCGTCTTGGGAATATGTATTATTACTCCGTTCAGGTCGTAATGAAGGCCTAGATTCGATAAAATTAGTCTCATCAATTACAACGTCCCTTACAGTTTCATATTTTTCGAATTCTGTATTCCAAACTTTATAACCATTGGGTTCATAACCTACCAGTATTCCTTTCCACGACCTATTGTCAAATTTGTTTTTACTGGTTTTATTATGAACATATACAGTTGAACCGAAAACTTTGAGATTTTTAACGCTTGGTTTCCTATCATGCCACATCTCGTATGGTGTCTTTGATTGACTTAAAGCTTTCGTAGGCGTAATATTTATTAAATAAACTGCAGTTAAAACTGCATTTCCCCAAAAACGTTTTGATGCTTTAGTGCCATTTAACATAGCACGAGCTTTTTCTGTTATTGTGCGAACCATACGTTCTGCAACACCATTTAACTGTGGGGTCCTAGGAACTGTTAAATGATAGCTTATGCCTCTTTCTCTACAGTAGTTTTTCATTTCGGTGGATAAGTATTCACCACCGTTATCACTATAAAGATTTACTACTTTGAAATTGAATTTAGCCTCACTTTTAGCGACATAGTCTTTAAAAGCTGTAAACACTTCTGATTTGTAAGTTAACATATACACCACACAATAATGTGTGTATTCATCAACAAATAAAACAAAATAATTTCTGTTATCTATTGTTGGAGGTGTTATAGGACCACAAACATCTGAATGCACAATAAACAGAGGGCGTTTAATGTAACTTTTGTCTTTAACTTTATTAAAAGGCAGGCGAGTCTGCTTCCCATTTATGCATGCTTCACACAACTTATCATTTGGAGTTACGGTATTTATTTCATCTAAGTCATCAATCATATTATGACATTTTAACTGCAGGAATTTAGTTTTACTTATATGTCCTAGGCGTTGATGCCATAATTCATATTTATTTTCATTAACATAACATGCTTGGGAAGCGGATTCCCCTTTTATTACTGGTATTTTAAACTCTAGAACTATAAGATTATTCAATGTCACCTATAGGAGGTATGGGATTAAAAGAAATAATATACTAATTTGATATTGAAATATTTATTCTATACTTTAAATGGTACTTCGGCACAGAACAATACATTTGTAAGTATTCCTTGCACTCCTGTTTGACTGATAAGATTTATGTTTCCCCTTTTAGTTGCTGAAATAAATGTATTGTTTTTAGCTACTGAAATTTTTAAAGGAGGATTTAAACATTCAAACGATGTGAAGAGATCATCTCTATTTGTGATGTGATCAGACGCTCCTGAATCTAATAGGAATTTAATTGTCGAGTGGTCTTTTTCATAATGGTATGCGCTTGTCATGAACGCAAATCCTGAAAAAGAAGAATTCGAGGTCGTTCCCTCTTGCAGGGCAATAGTTTGGACTTGTCTTGTCCTTTCTGGGGCATTGTTTTGTATATTTGTCTGTCTTTTGAAATAGAAACAATCCTGTTTCTTGTGTCCTTTGCGTCCACAGTAATGACATTTCACAAATTTTTGTTTGTTTGTTTTCTTGAATGTTGTATTCTTCAAATAGTTTTGTTTTGTGCGATTGTATCTGTTTTTATTATATTTTTTCTTCAACATGGAGTATCTTTAAACTGGTATCACGACTCTCGTTTTTTAATTTTACTTCGTGATCTAATAGTCTAGTTTTTACAAAACCGAGAGTGATATTTTTTTTCAGATAGTGTCTCAATTGCAGTGATAACGCCATCATATGTATTCGGGAGAGTAAGTAATAAATGAGCTACTTTGTCCGTTTCCTCTAATTTAGCTCCAGCAGCTGATAATTCTGTCAGCAGATCGTCAAATGTTGAGAAGTGTTTGATCAAGGGTATATCGGCTTTTAATTTTAATCCCAATAATTGTTTTCTCAGCGCTAATTGAGTTGCTACACTTTTCCTTTCATAGATCGCGTCAAAATGTTTAAAAACTGCTTGAGCAGTCCCATTTTCATTAATATAATTAAGATATGAGTCCGCCAAATATTCGACTATAATACTTTTGGCTGCCTTATTATTCTTTTCCCACTCAGCGGATCGCGTTCCAGGAATTTCTTCGTCAATAACACTGAGCAAGTTTAACTCTGAAAGCAGTGTACGAATTCTAAATTTCCATACACTGTACTTTTCTCCATTAAAAGGCTTAATGTTTCTTTTCACTTTTTTTATTGTCACAACTTTATTTTTATTTACAACTATGCACTTTACTGTCACTACGCACTACTGAATGTTCTCACTACTAAATGTCCTTTTTCGCACTGGGCCCATAACCTATAGGAGGTATGGGATTAAAAGAAATAATATACTAATTTGATATTGAAATATTTATTCTATACTTTAAATGGTACTTGGAAGCAATACGTCCGTCTAACAAGATCCCGTGACGCAGTGTGTGTAGAGTTAAATAAACAGTAGATTGTTCAGATAGAACAAAGAACAATGTTATCGAAAGTTAGGGGTATTAGTTTTTGCTTTATATAATCCAACAACGATTGTGTGTGAGTTTATTTTGAAGCTACAGCGGATAAATTGAATTATGTATAAAATTACTTTACCCGAAAATTACAGCAATAACTTTAAACCTAAACTATTTATCCTCCATAAATCGTTTAACGCCAACAACAAATCGATTAACACTCAAATCGTAATTCCATCGAGCGCTACAATTACAGACAACACTATACAATTATCTAGGCTGAAACTAAGACAACGACCAATTAACGCGTTTACTACTCGATTATAATTAATCGAGAACTGAACTCGAGTTAGATAGAACTATCGTCCTTATAATCTGCCTAGTCTTTTCCCAACATGTTGGGGTCGGCTTGAAGTCTAACCAGATGCAGCTGAGTACCAGTGTTTTACAAGGAGCGACTGCCTATCTGACCTCCTCAACCCAGTTTCCCATTCAACCCAATACCTCTAGGTAGGCAGACTTACTGGCTTCTGACTATCCGTAGTAGTGACCAAGATACAATTAGAAAGTACGCGTTTACTATTCGATTATAATTAATCGAGAACCGAACTCGAGACAGATAGAACTATCGTCCTATAAATTGAAATTAAAATACATTAGTGGATGGCCGTATCGTCCTTACATGCGAGTTGGACATAAATCACAATGTTTTTAAAAAAGGAAATAATAGAGCGTTCATACTGTGATGTTGACTGGCACAATGGAAAAGCATTCGCGGTTTTAGTACCTACATTGGGACCTATATTTAGTATATATATTTTTTTTTATTCATATAGTAGCTTTTTCCCGTTTTTGAAAATGACTGACCAGTAAGACTTTTCCTTCATGTGTAATGTGTAACTGTCTTTTTGGCAAAAATCTTTATGGCGAGGAGCATTTTTGCTAGTTACCTACGTCGACATGCTACGCGTGTAACAGAAAACTGTATACTTATTAATATAAGTTAATTAATAAATCGATTAATGGATTAAATCGAAAATTAACCAAGTTTAGTTACGCAAACTTATCAATACATAAATGCGCAATTACTCACGATATTAATTGGTTGAACTAATATCATTATTGGCAACTCGTGCCGGTAATTACGGACGCCCAAGTGGAGGTTAACTATTGGGAAAACTGGATGTATAAGGACACGAAAGTAATTAATATTTTTTTATATATTTTACTTTCAGGCGTGATTATAAAAAAAAACACATCAGAAAATTCTAAGACTCCTAGAAATTATAAATCCTAGGATTTTATTTAATTTTTTAATGAAATGATCATAACATTAAACCTACCAACTTCAAGAAATATTCCACTCACTCTACGATCCTTCTCGTACTTAAAAAAAAAGAAACAAAAAACGATCACCGCTCCTGACATCGGACCCGCCATATGTTTAACTTGGGCCACCACCCGCTGTCTATGTGTGGGTGTACACAGACACAAAGTACAACAGTGTGTAACATTTCTTATTAATTAATGCGCACATACATAAATCAGTCTCGGTTCGTTAGTTACAGCGACATTAAGGACTTTCACGTTTACAAACCTTTTTTTTGAAGCTGATTAGGGAGTCAAACTATGGGTTGGTAAGATTTTTAATTTTAATTGTGAGGTTTTAATTAGACCTGTTTGGTGGCTTAAATAACGTTGAAACCAAAATTAAACTGTCACTCGGCTTCATTTGTTTTTTTTATTGTTGTATCAATTGGTTCTATAAAGTAATATATTATCTCCAAAAAATCTGTAGACCCACATACTAAGAAATATTTCTTGTAATATTCTTCGCGGTAACTGAAGTTAAGTTTCATAAAAACAGCCAAATACTGTATTTTTTTGTGTAATCATTGTTTTCGTTCAACGTGTTAAAACAAAAGAATTAAGTAACAAAATTCGAAACGAATAAAACAAATTGCTTTTTTATTTTCTTTTCCCAAAACATACTTTTTCGGCCACTTAACTGTGACAGTGTAATAGCTCCTTTACGTATGTAAATAAATTGTAAGTAATTGCGTGCTCCGACACTTCACAACGTGGTAACTGAATTTAAGAAACGGTCGCGCATACTTTTACAGCTTTAAGTTTGTATTTTCTGTAATATATTGACTAAATTGTTTACCTTTTTATTATTTTTGAATAAAAAGCAGGCAGTATGCTAAATATTTTTTTCTTTAATATTTTTATGAAATTATAAGATTATTTTTTATTATTACTTTTGCATAGCGAGGGCTGCTGTTAAATATTTTTCGATGTACTTACCATGTTTTATTTTGTAGCAATCACTTAGCATCAAATTGAATTGTCTTGTCGATATTTTTTTCGGATACATTTAATTTTGTTCGAATAAAGTGGTATTACATTTTATGAGATTCAATTCAGTTTTTTTTTTAAAGATGTATAAGTATTATGCAGGCTCAAAACTTCAGTTCTTTGGTACACTTAATTTAGTTTTTGGTATTTGATTTCGACCAGCCTAATAATAGTAATAATGTAAGCCCTCCATGTGTAAATCCATGTACAAGCTTGTAGTTATTACTAATTATTTCCCTGGAGAGCAGTCGTTATTGGAATAAGTAGATTCATGACTCTTTGAAGTCATTTCAGGAATAATTTAAATCAATTACAATATTTTCTTCCAAATAAAAAGCTAGCTTTTTCTTTTGTGCTAATATACTTTAAATAAGACATAATTCTTTAACATATATAAAACTAGCTTCCGCCAGCGGCTTCGCATGCGTGGTGTGTTGATAAAAAGTAGCCTATGTGTTAATCCAGGGTATCACCTATCTACATACCAAATTTCAATCAAATCGGTCCAGCCGTTTTTGCGTGATTGAATAACAAACATACATCCATACATTTTCACAAACTTTCACATTTATAATATAAGTAGGATTACGGTCAAGGCCAAAACATATTTTTACTACACCTAAACAAGAATTTAAACACCCTTTAAATTGTCCCCTACCGTGAACACTAAACACACTACACACAGCTACATAGTTCGTCAAGTATCGAGCGAACACATGTTCCCAATTAACTCATAATGTTGAACGTTCACGGTCTGAGACAAACGCCAGTTGATTGCGTTTTATTGTCAGCTCGGTTGGTCTATTTCCTTTGATATGTACGGTAAGAATGTTTGACATACCTACTTGTTTTGGTTATGTAAATGTAATATTTTCCGTCAATAGTATTTTAGAAAATTGCGTAATGGGGATTTTGCGATAATTTGTTTATTTATTATAGATTTTGATAAATTATTGACCGAAATTCCTGCTGTAATAATGTTATTTTCCAATAATATGTATATTTTATGGATTTTTAAAATATAGAAATAACAAGGTATCACATACAATAATTAGGAAAGTAAAGACATATAAACAAAAAAAATATGTCCTTTGTCATAATGCAAACTTTAATAAAAAGTTAACAACCATAACAGAATGCGGATGCAACCAATAAAACATTTATTCGCATGCCCTTTGATGTATCAACTGCGTCCTTCGCGACCGCCAAGACGCTCACCATTTTTAACAACCGTATGTCAGTCTCTTTGAAGTGATTTCAGTACTGCCTTTTATGAGCATAAAGAATTAAATAGCGGGTTTTTACGACTAAGATGTACAGATATGAAGTTTATGTACCCATTCTGATTAACACGTGTTTTATGCAGTCAAATAATTTGTGGGGGACAATTGAATGGCGGCGCGTGCCTAAGTTTGTGATGCTTTGTTCTTAAGTGTAGGAAAGAGGTCGACTTTTGTTTTTTTTTTTTTTTGTGCGGTGTACGTAAAGAGACTGAGGGAATTAGGTTGTTTAATTGAAGGCAGTTAATGAAGTTTGTGAGTTTTAGTTATGGGGTAGTAAGTTTTACAAAATTATTTGATAATATATAGAACAGCTTCCCGTGATTTCACCCGTCGTCCCATGTGAACTACTGCCCGTACCCCGACAAAAGATAGCTATGTTACTCGGAAATAGTCTAGCTTTACAAAACCGAAATATTTTTTTAAATAGGTACAGTATTTAAATAAAGGTCCAGAGGTACAGTTTCTAATAAAATGAAGGTCTAGAAACAATAGGATACGAAAAGAACACTATAAAACAGTAGAACTTCACTTGAAAAAAAATCCTATTAACACAACAAAAGTGCATTTTAGTTCACGATACAAAAATTGGTAGTTTCCGAAGGGGTTTCTAAAAACTACATGACATTTGACATGACAGCTACCACTTACCAATCAACAGCTGTTGAGTGTTATCATATCCTTGCAGATCCATGTATCCTTCTTCATAGTTAGCAGTAACAAATAAAAAACACCATTTCAATTCTATTGTAACCACAATCAATACACAACCTTAATACCCTTACAAATAGAGTCTACATTACATTGAGGATGAACTTTGTTGAAATGAAAAAGAGATAGCTATGCAATGCAATTTAGACTTAAGTGCAAAGGATTAAAGTTGGATTTTGTGTGAGTAATATGAAGAGTGTACCAAATAAACCTTTATTAAAGGCATATTGAAAACTCAAGTGTTTCCGATTCCAATACAAGATATTAACCAATGCAGTGCTTTCTAAAAATATGTTGAAAGCACAATTTAATATTTGGGCGTCTGTTTTGTGTGTGATTCATATAACAATTTGAATTGGTGGCTGAATCATTTTTGACAATTTAGAACGCGGATATTAGTCTTGTTTCTGTCAGAGATACTAATTATTCTCTCAGTCAAATTTTCTGCAACTATGTGTAATAATAATGACGTTAATATAAAAAACGTAAATTTTCGACGTATGATAATTGTAGTGTCCTCTTCTAACTGTGTTTATTTGAAAATAGAACTTCATAAATGTCTCATAAGAATATCACGCCACAACGTACTGAAAAAAAAATTGCTTTCGCCAATTAATTGCCTAGATTATTAGCCTGACTTGAAATTAATCAAAATTTAGGTATCCAAATCAAAGAACAACGAGTTTCCCACACGTAGGCAGCTCGATATACATATAACTTCATGATAATTATAATCATGTACATACGTAAGTTACCGTAGGCGTAACGGATATTCCCATTAAGCCACTTAATTAAGCTTAATTTCCTAAGGGGTGGCTCTTAAACGATAGTTTAACGGATTATGATTGATTAACTAAACGTTCATGTTGTTTTAATTAGCTGTGCAACTGATGAGGCCGATACTGTTAGGTCAAAGACACTACATACATGTGAAATATTACAACCAGAATATCTGGGTTTCATAGTAGGTTTTGTTTCATACAAATTGGGTAACCCATTTTTTATGTCTTCAAGTGTATAAATGGCACATTATTTTATGAAGGTACTATAAATGCTGTTATTATTTTAGCATTTTCTAGTGAGAGGACAGGTACCCGTAAGTAAGTAGGTCTAAAGACAAAGCTCTATAGTAGGTACGCTTATTTTCCTATCTTTGTGTATATTCAAGTCCAAGTAAATACCTAGTCCTCATCAAGTTTTTCAACCCAGCAAAAAACCTACGAAAAATACACAGTTCAACCAAAAAAAAAATGGCTATAAAAAAATATCTTACCGCTCTGACAAGGCACGCAATCCGAGGTCCTCTGCACCGCCTGTCCCTGACAAGGCGCGCCTCCATTCAAGGGATGCGGTTCCGTACAGCTGCGCGTACGCCTCTGGCCTCCAGTTACGCGGCCGTTGCAGCGGCATTGCGTCCACGGGCCCCAGGAACTCCAACCACCGTTGACTGGTGACAAAAGAGGATCGGGTTAATTATTGTGACGTGGTATCTAGGACCTAATATCTGAAACCTGTTGATATAAGTATAGCGTCCACATGAATGATAATTTATCTTGAAGATAAAAGGAAGAAACATAGTATGATGGTTTTTATCTAAAAATGACCTGTTTTGCCTTCGTCTTTTGTAACTGACAGTTATGTAACAGCTTGAAGTAGGCACTGTTTACTAGCAATTTCGAGGTCTTTTTAAAACGTGATATTTCATATGTAATATTCTTTACTGACAAGTTTTATCAAACTTCGTTCAGCCGTCTGATCGTGAATTAACAAACATACACTACTTCCATACATACAAAAACTTTCACCTCCATAATATTAGTGTGATTTAACAAGATACTTTATGTGTATAATTACATTAACTATCAAATGCTTTAGATACAACCTAATCTATTTACAATTTAATTAGTCAAGGGTGCCTTTAATCCATTCAAAGATATACTTTGCAAAAACTGTATTCTAAGCAGAGTGACGCGATAGATTAACACTGATATATAGTCAGCAACGTTCTACCTTTTGAATATGAAACAGACAGATAAATTATAATAAACTAGGCAAATGCGATTAACATTGCTATTTTATAGTCTAGTAGTTTTTGCCTCAGGCTTGGCTTGCGAAGTTTTCATGAAAATACACGTTTTCTAAGCGATTTTGAATCATAAAAATGACACGTACAGTCAATAACACAACTACATGATAAACACGTCCTTTTGGTTATTAAATAATATATAATAGATCAATTCTGAAACAAAAATTCATAGAATGCTCTATGCTGCTAAGTAACCAAACATTACAACAACAAAAAAAATCTTCAGGGGCCCGATTCTCCTAAGTTAATAATGTCAAAATCGAATAGGAATCGAATCGCAATAGCAGTTTTAACCATATCGGGCATTCTGCTACTAATAAAAGACCAATCGTATTCGATTGACATTTGATTGGTGTGCTATTTATTGGTCTGCTATTTTGGTGATTTTGGTCTATACGGTAGTTTGCTGTACAATCATTTTGCAATCGTAAATCATTTGCAGACAAAATGATTCATTATTGAATGACAGAAAAGGATAAAAACGTTTATTTCAAAGAAAAAATAGCGGAATGCCACCTACGCTTCAATCGTAATCGAGTCGGGATTGGATCTCAGTCGAATCGAGTCGAACGTGAATCGTATGTCGCTTAAGTAAAATTAGGAGAATCGGGCCCCTGGTAGCTACCAAAATCGTAAAAACAGTTTCTTAGACGTTTAAACAACCAATTACCTACATTCTACTTGCCATTGGCTACATATTTCTTTACACAAAATAATACTTTAAAGTCAGCATAGAATAAACCTATAAACTGCAAAAGAAATAGTTTATGAACCCAACTGTCTTTATTTATCACATAGTCGGAACTGCATTAAATTAATGCATTCCACTTCATTGCATTCAAATACATAAATAAATAAAAACGAAACATTTACGACTGTTCATTTGCATTGCTTTTAAACCGCCGGTTTTAATTGACTCCAAAAACATATTGACATTTTGACTATTTGGTTAGTTACGTATTTCGTTAACTGTTTTTGTAACTAAATTATTGGGTCAACAATGACAGGCAATGTAATTAAAATAAACTATCATGTTGCTTAATTACGAGTAAATTGTGAGTTATATATACATAGAGACTGTTTTCAATCATCTGCCTAGCCCTTTCCCAACTATGTTGGGGTCGGCTTTTAGTCTACCCTGATGCAGCTGAATACCAGTGTTTTACAAGCAGTGACTGTTTTATCAATGCAAAACAAAGATGTGAAAAATATTACAGACTTTATAAATTCATTCGCAAATTCCTGTATGAATTAATCCTTAAACATTAACCGTCTTACCACAAAAACTTTTTAACGTCAGTTTAAGACTTGTCTAAAAAAATGTCAAATTATGACGTTGACATATGGTTCATTTTGGAGCCACATTTTTTTTAGACAAGTGTAAAACAGTGGTTAAAGTTTTTGTAGTAAGGCCATAAATAAATATAGCTGTTACAATGTAAACAGTTCTTTTAAATAATTCATGTTACTCATTAAAACTTGCACAATGTACGGGGAAAAAGCGTGACTGAAAAATATCTAGTCTACCGTACATTTTAGTATTGTAAACCACAAAATAAATAAACACGCGAACAATATTACTTTCTGAGAATATTTGTTAACCTCCTTATTATAGAAATAATGCAAATAGTAGGAAAATAATAATAAGGCTGTTCCGAGAAACTGTTAGGTTTCGGTATGATTTAGAAATTTTGTATTTATTTTCAGAATAGGATTACATTTTAAGTCTCATTTTGGCGAATAATTTGTGTTTGTGAAACGATTTCAGTAGAAAAAGAGATTATTATATCATTACGTGTTTGAGCTTAGAAATAAATAGGAACACGTTTAAGCTTATTTTTCTTTTCCTAGTAATATCCAAATTGAGATACCAACTGTTAAAGAAGTTAATTCTCAATTGTATCATCAGAGCGTAAAAAATAGGTACTTATATCTTTTTTATCGGCATTTAGCAAAAATTATAAACGCTCGACCATCAAAAGCACTATTAAACGTGCTGTTTGTATATTTGTCGAGATAAGTGGTTCAATTTCTTAAAATTTTATGATAATTAAATATCAAAAAATACATTAAAATATACAATTTGGGTGCTGGCTAAAAACAAATAAACTGGTATTTTAATTTTAGCCAGACTTAGTAAACACAAAAATCTCAAAACCAATTTAGATCACACCAATAGGCAGAACAGCGGGCGTTTGCTATATCTTTACCACAGATCAACAACACGCAAGATGGCGTGCAAATCCTAAACTAACAACGTAGCTAGCGACCTTAGCGTACCTAATAATACAATGATACCATCTGTTTGTTACATATACCTACGGTTGAAAGATGGTGACGATAGGTCGAGCTAATTATTTTACTGTGTTTCAAATAAGTGTCAGTTCTAGTGAAAAAGTTGTAAGAAAGTGTTTGCGGAATTTAATGCTGTTTGTCACGTGTCTAAGGAAACTTTGTAAGCACATTTTCTCTGAACGTGTTCTTTAAAGTTCTGTTTAACTATTTTTTGTAATGATTTTTAGTACAGTAGAAATACACGAAATTATGCTGCAAGCACAATACAACGACAGTATAAATTGCACAAAAAATATTTATTTCACAATTACCGATTAACTGCGATAGCAAATTATGAAGATAGAAAAATTTTAAAAATAATCACCGAACAGAAAATATTTTCTTCAACCATCAACAAAACTATAAAGAAGACACATAACCAACCTCAAACTTATCAACACTGTGGTAGGTACAACCTCATTTCACGTTCATAAACAAAAAAATAAAAATGTAAATTGTCTTCGTACAAGCGTTTAACGTTACATTACAAGCAATACGGGCGATGTCGGGCGTTTTCCTAAATTATGTTTAATAGAGACTATAACTGTGAGTTAGGTTGTACGTAAATCCCGTCAAACGGCTGAGCCTTACAACGATATTATGTTAAATACTGGCATATTATACGGCCGGAATATTAAAAGAAAAATGTAGTTTATGGATTATGTCTTGAGTATGAGATACTTTTTGGTATCTTTATTTTGTTTTTGGATGTAATACCTTTTTGTGTCTTCATTATTACAGCTTACGAACAAGATATTAATAAATGTGTGCAGAATTTTTATAAGGACTTCAAGATAAATAATCGTTTTTTTATAAACTCTGTCATACAATAAATATAGGCACAATCTTTATTGAAGAACTTTATTAGAAGCAAAATATGGTAAAAATAGAGGATTATTTATTTAAATTTTATCCTAAAGATAATGTAAGGATAAAAATGTACTTGCAGCTGATGCATACATCTCATTATAAGTTTCACTAATGAGATTCACATTTTCATCCAGCGTTGAAAGATGGAAGAAATAAAATGGGTTTAGTTTGTATTATAAACAGTGATGGGAAAAACTTTCACCATTATCGAATTGAGACATAAATATACAAAACTAATTTATGCAAATCTATAAAGATTATAATGAATCAATGTCCGTAAGTAGGCAGTTTCCTCTCCCATTGTAATTTTGTTTTGAAATGTTAAAAATATTCAAATTAAAAATCATAATTTCATCTTCCGAAGAAATAAATCTTTTAAATCCCACACTTATTATTAAAAATGTCGAATAAAATTGTTTAATGAAAATTAAAATAAACGACCACTATTTATCGTTGTTGAAAATTAAATCATAAAACAAGTTTATAATAGTTATCTATTAAGTTGCTATAATAACTAAATTATAATAATTTTTCAATGATCATTAGTTGGAAAACTAAATAATTAATTTTCTATATAATAATAATAATAATGAGGCCGCTTTGGCCACCCGTGGTGTATAATTTTATCTTCCGCTCGATAAAAATTGATTGCGTGGTCGCATCTCTAGTTTGTTATTAAACTATTAAAATACTGTTAATATTAATAAAGTGCCTTATATTCGAATAGCGGGGTATCTATAAAATTTGGAATGTTATAAGTGTACACTAATATTATAATTTTTGTTTGTAATTATCAAAAACTACTGGATGGATTAAAAATTCTTTCACCATTAGAAAGCTACATTATCTGCATATAACATAGGCTACATTTTATCCCAGTACGGGCAGTAGTTACCACGGGACGCGGGTGAAACCACGGGAAAACGGGTAGTTTAATATTATTGACGTTCAAATTCAAACTTAACTTTGGTTTGAATTTGAGTTTCGTTGGAAACTGTTCGATTCTCGTGTCAAACAGTTGTAATAGTGTTGTAAACATTTATTTTAATGTCAGAAAGTTTCGCTTTAGTTTTGAAGTTGTGGCAGTTATGATTCTGTATCTTTTATTAGTTGTTCGTTTGTTTCTTTATGCGGGTCACTCGATTTATGTATCGCGAAGTTTGTACTTCGGGAATTGTTTAAAGTTGGTGAGGTGAGGTGCTGTCGTAAGATTATTTATAGTTTTGTTTTTGTAGTTCGTCAACCATAGTTTTTTTCGTAACTTTTACCGTACAAAGTCGTTTTTAAAGAAAAATGTTTTGGATTCTGTAGGGCGTGAATTGTAATTGTGCGATGTTCGTTCTTAAATTGTGATATGAAAGTATTCTTATAGTATAATGATTATACATATATAACTGAACAAAGTTGTCATTTCTACTTACTTTACGACTCAAACATACAGCTACAAAGGCACAATAAAAGAGCTCAATCGATCACAACTCCGTAACTCCAGTTAGGTACGCAATAAAAGGACTGAATTCAAATAGGAAAGTTTACGACTTTCCATCGGAACACGAAACCGAATATACATAATATTATATATTCAACTAATTAACAAACCGACGAATCGTCAAGTCGTCACCCTTTTTTAGTTTTAACATCGGGTCACCACATTGTTTCTTAATTAAAATAACCGTTTTTTTATTTGTAGGACAAACGTTAAATTTTTATACGTTTTGAACACGGAACGTGTATCGCATAACGAGTGTTTCCGGAGTAAACTTCTATAGGTTTTGGTTTCAAGAAGTGAGCTTTATTGGTTTTCTTTGGAAGGCGTGCTTTTTCGTCAACAGCTAAATATTACTAGGAGTAAGTATTATGACGTTAGTAAAAAAGAAGAGAAAAAAATAAAACTGGCGCTTTTCAATAACTAGATACTGGTGTGCGTTAAAGGAAGTAATCATGATAACATTAAAGGTATTAAATAAACTAAAAGTAATAACAGCAAAGCAACAGACAAACAAAACCAAGAAAACAAGTGAGCATACACTACAAAAGCCCAACGCCACACTAAACACAATCAAGCAGGATCATTATACAATCGTGCAGCATAAAAACTTGTGAAGCGACGACACTCGCCCACGCCTCACTATAATGACGATATATAGCCCAATTTGCGACGACCCGATACATTCCTATAACAAAGAGTAAACCCTTCTAACACGTAATTGGTGAGAAGTAGAAACAATTAGAGAACTTGGCATTTGTACTGAAGCTAATAGATGAACTGTTATAGAAGCTGTCGATCGTAACTTCAAATTTGATGCCATTGAAAATCATTTAACACAAGAAACAATGTTTACTACACCCATTAAATAACTGTTTGATGATTCAGCCGTCGTTAAATCTAATAAAGCAGCTACTGCAATTCAAAATTTAGTTACGTGAGAAAATGATTTAACAACTACAAGCATCCTGCCACTACTTAAACAATTGAATAATAACAGGCGATTTTACTTTAAGCAAAACTGATTAACTAATTCTCAAAACTGCTGATGTCCTGGTATTAAGGGAACAGAACAAGACCTGCAAGTTGAGGACAAGGAAGATACAATGTCACCAATTACATGCAAATGAACTAAACCAGTACAGCAGTTCCTATACCCTGGTAGAACCATGAAGCTAAAATTAAATATGAATCATGAACGCGAAACTGAATTTCGGACGTGCAAGTCAGAGGTGATGATTGCTATCAGTTAGATGGCGCCTGCATCGCGTAGGCGTCTCTAATGACTCTCCCATGCGCTCGCGCTTCGCTATAATTGCAGCTATCGGCCCATGCCCTTTGATCTCACTGAAGTAAAGATAGTTATTGCGTACACCAAGGGTGAAATGAGCGTTAAACAGCTTGTCTGATAAATTATACGTGAAATAATGAAACGTGCAACCATAACTTGTAAGCTGAGGTGTACCTATTAAATTGTCTAACGCTCTTTAGTCGGTAATAGCTGCGGTGCTTACTACTTCAAGTTATGGATTTGATAAGGAAACATAAATTCTGGCTAAGTTTAGTGCGCCATTAACTTCCTGGTTATCTGGATTCTATTAGACGTTACGGCTGTTAACTTCAAAGACGAACTTGATTTAGTTTCGTTTGTAATTTTATTAATGTTCTTAGATTTCGTCCATCAAAACATGTTCATATGACTCACCATAAACAGTCAAAAGGGCAGGTTCAGAGATCCTCTTCCCGGCAATGTTTTCTGCGACGCAGCTGTAGTTCGCCATGTCCTGTTGACAATTATTAACATTAATTAATTACCATACATTAACGATGTACCATTTCCTTATTGTTAACGAACGTTACTATTATTAGGGTTATTGTCATAAAGAAGTGAATCGTAACTAGCTTTTAACTTTTCATTACCATACCAGTAAAATTGTTAATAAAAATAAATGCCAACCAACTTTCAGGCAGACGCAACTTTCCATGTTTCGTGGCTAACATTAATGTACTTGCAGTCATTAAAGCAGTAAAGCTAAGGAATATTCTCCGAAGCTAATTTAGCCTATAATAGAAAACACAGCCATATTCTAATTATACTAGCACATATATTTTGTTAATCTCCTAGAAATTGCTAAAGCGACCTATACTAAATCTCAGATGTCATAATGTCCACGAATATACAGAAATCTGCGTCGCACGTGGGTTATAAAGGTTTATTATGAGGTCGATAAAGTTAACGGACACCTATTTATCCAACTATCACGGCTAAGCTTGGCTAAAGACGGAATAAAGGTATACACTCAAAGTAATGGCGTAGCTACTTTAACCGAAATTGCTCTCTCATATCATAGTAAAAATACGCTGAGTTCCCGAGAACTTTTGTGGCAAGAGGTACTGTAGTAAATGTTCGCAGAAAATATGCAAAAATTATATAATAATCCATCATGATTCCTAAATCAAATACTGAATCAGAATTTAGAATTGGAATCCCAAAACATTTGTAAGACAACAAGAACAAATTAGCACCCGCATAGCTTTAAAGGGCAAATAAATTCGGAGTGTTCATTACAGCACCCATCTCATAATATATTTTTACAACCAAAAAGCTGAATGTGTTAAAATTACAAAGGACGGGAGCCATTAATTTAAAAGACGTACAACACATTACGATCATATTCATTAAGAAAACGCTCTAGACACCTTTGTGAAGATTATGTTACACACGAACCCACAATGAGAGAGCGACTGACACTGGCAGCAATTAATCCATGTCTGCTCACAGTGCCTAATTAGTGGGAGCTGCGTAGCGGAAACTGGAGATGGAATGAGTTATTTGCGATTGTGCCATTATTTGGTGATGTGGTTCGAAAATGCTGTATCAGGACTTTCGGAATTCTTTGATGTAACGCTGTTTTTGATGCCTATACTTGACTTTATAATTAATTGGTATTTTGAATCAAAATTAGTAAGTGTAACAAGTTAATTAGGTAATTGATAGCATCAGTATAATAGGTCCGTTGAATAAAACTAGAATCGTTCGCATCAGCAACGGATTAAATTGGTGTAATAGAGATGAATAATCAAATACAATGTTAGTGCTAAGTGAATATGCCAATTGACTGAGCATTAGCATAATTAGGCCGAAATTAATGTTGGCTACGCAATAATAGGCAATCAAATTGATTTTGAATCTGATAATTGTGAAGCGATTCCATTAAACTAAATCAAAGATAAAATCAATTTATCCAATAAAGTCAGAAAAGGTATTAAACTAACGAAGAAAAATCCACAGGTCAAGTAAAATTAATCACTAAAGATAAACGTATCTTTTCCCATAAAGTTTATATAATTGGATTAACACAGGTTTAACACTTTTATCAGAGGACATCCACCGGCTTTGAAAGACTACACTGGACGACAAGAAGAAGAAAAAAGAAAAGGAACGCACAAGACAGCGACTTGTGTCGCAGTTAATAAACGTCTGTCGCGGTCGACTAATTAGTCGCAGTCGTAGAGATAAAATAAATAATTTGCAATCGTGCGACAAGATGATGCGATTGTGTACGCTGACGCTTTGAACGAGAATTTTAATGAGGTGCGTGACTTAAACTTAGAAACAGACACTGTTTGTGTTGTGCACTCTATAAACGTAACTTAGCTATTATTACTGACGCTACATTCTTGTGTCGCAAATAAAAAAAGAGTACAATAGGTCAAAAACACTTTTTTTTAAGTAATCAATCAAAATAAGCACTCAGAGAACTCATCGTCGAAAGTAGAAACAAAAGTGTTCAAGACAGTGGAGCGTTCAAAATCTAGTAGGAACATTTAATGTTAGAAGATTTTACCTACATTGAAATGTAAGTAATTCGTGATTTAATTAGAAGCATTCATGTTGAACTACTCTAAACTAAAGATTTTACGTAACGATAACCAGTTACAAGATACTGGGCGTCAGGCTGCAAATGCACTCGTGAATTTGTAAGATATAGGTAATTTAAAATTTATTAGAGAACAAGACTCAATTTACGATGGTTCAGATTTCGTTTTACGTCTAATAATGTTATTGGTTGATGGTTTTAAGACCTTGCAAGTACGTGGACAGGACCTGACGGAAGGAAATAAGAAGGTTGATATGGTTTATCTAAAGGTTATGCGTGAAAAATTTTTCAATTCCATCAGTTTAACGATACTGCGATCTTTGGAAGCAGATATGAATATAATGTAAGTAAATGCTTTACTTACATGACATGTCCCATTTAGCACTAAAATTAAATTACTTGGCGCCATGTCTCTACACATACCAAAAATTTTACGACGTTTCTTATTAGCTATGATCACCATTTACTTCGAAATTCGCCACGTGTTAGTGAGCAATTTCGACTTATAGTAAAATTATTTCAACTTCAGCTATACCCCTTATAACATAAGCTTTATTTTCTAATAACAATGTTGCATGTATATCTACTTTTATTACTGTACAAATAGTTGGCCTAATATTGACATGTGTTCATAACGTGACTGTTCTAAGATCATGATGTTAATGCTCATTGTTTGGATTTGTGGTCATATTTTATTAAGCTTTTAGTATTATGGCACTAATTTATGGATCGTAAACGATGCCCATCTGGGAAGCTGGTCGTTGGGTGGTTCAGTAGCATAATTCTAAGTATCATTACGATCCATTTGGTTTCCGGGGTCAATAGACCTTCGTCAATACACTGTAAATATCCTTGGGCTGTTTGAAAGTGAACATTATAAAAATGCATTTGTGCCAAAATACCGTCAGTTTCCTGACTGTCAGTCAAAACACGCAGACGAACATAAAAAAATGAAACAATAGGATGACTAAGCCGGAGGGACGTATTAAAGTCAGGCAATCCTCTTCGTTGATTTTTCTTAACTCGTCATTTCAAACTTATCTTTGTTTTTGACATGTCGAGGCCAGATTTTTATACACGCTTCTCGATTTCAATTTCTTCGAAATGATCTTAAAAAAAGAAGCAAGACTTTTGTTTATATAGTTTTTAAGCAAACGTTCCTTTCGACTTTGTTTTATTTTTTTATGTCCGTAGCTAATTACGATTTCGATTTTATTGGCGATATATTATTGTATTGCTAAATTAAGTGTTGATAGTTATTCGATAATTCCCAGAATCATGGCACGCTGAGTGTTTTTCTAACACACATCTTTGGCGTTTATTACTTTGCTTTGCCATTTGTTCTCCGTGTGCTTTGTTAAATTACGACTTTTAATCGAAACTCTTAATAAATCTTTTTAATAGTTTCTAACTTTCAGTTGAGAAACCATTCGTTCTCATGAATCGATATTTTATTGATTTTCTATGTACCTATCTGTATATTCTTAACTGTATTTTTAATGTCTACTATTCAATATATCACTTACTATGCCATTTCTTTCTTCAAGAAAAAACCTATAAGTTTTATTTACACTTACTATGGGTGCTTACATAAAGAAACAGGTTGCCGGTACAGACTAACCTGTACGGGTCGGTACCGATCAGCGCAGGTATAATATTCACTCACTTACCTATAAAGAAACAGGTTGTTTACCTGTTTTAACTTACCTGTTTCTTTATAAGTGAGTGAATAGGATTGTATTGAAATATTATACCTGCGCTGATCGGTACCGACCCGTACAGGTTAGCCTGTACCGGAAACCTGTTTCTTTATGTAAGCACCCTAATATTAGAAACACTTACTTGTAAAGTTGCCCTTGATATGAGTAGATTCCCTTCAGCAGATATCAGTACATTGTGGTCTTGCTGCAATGGCTGTCCATGCTTCAGCCAGGAGACTCTTGGGGCTGGAGCGGCAGCTGGTGGAGAGCATCTCAATGACGCAGCGGAACCAGCTTCCACTGATGTTGTTGAGGGCGATACTGCGAACGGCTTCTTGAGATCTGTGGATGAGGAAACAATATTAGGGATTGATTCTTGTCAACAGTCTAATGTAATTCTTGTAAATAGTCCGGTACTGCCCGTAGCTTAGTTAGCTTGAACAACTATGAGTAAAATATGTGGTAATCTATAGTCGTTAAGAGGAATTTGCGTGAGGGGACAAAAGGTATAAACCTACATCCATCTATTCTTTGAACCTTCTCTAGCAACAATAGTTGAATTCTGAGGACGTCATAACATTTCGTAATAACTATTCACTATAATGTTTTACTCTGACGAAACAAAACACTGTCGCGTATTTGGAATGTATAAGATCTTTCATATTTCAAAACAAAACTTGTAACAATGTTTTAAAATTATACAATCTATATTGTAATGTAATAACAGTTCAATCGATAGTTTCCTATCCCGCATATTTTGAATTAATTAATCAAATAAACGAATTTGTATTGATGTAACAAAGCTTTATAACAATGTTAAATAACATAACAATGAGACGTCAATAACAATTAAGGTGACGTCGTCTATTGGCAAAAGCTTTTGATCTAATTTAGTAATTGGTTATCGTTGTACAATTGTGTGCGGTCCAAGTTCAGAGTGACGAGAGGGTTTGAAAAATACAGGAATATTATATTTCAACGACTTTATCCGGTTTGTACCAAAATTATTACTTGTACGTTGAAGTACCATTTTTTTACACACTTCCCAAAAGGCGAAGATTCTCAATTTCTCGAGATTTTTTTGGATAAAAATATCGAATACATATTAGTTCAACTTTCAAAGAAACATCTGCAGTAATTTTTAATGAGAATGAAAAAGCACATGCTTTGCTAAGTAAAAAAAATCCAATGTATGAAATACAAAATACACTCCACGTCCCACAATTCCTTCACACGTCAATCTCAATATAAAAACGCGATAAGAGCTCGATCATGTAGTTACATGCGACAGTTGCACCCACGCCGATAATTGTCGTTCATTTAACAATTTCACGGCGTTTTGATGCCCACCACCGAATAATTGTGTGCTATCTTAATTGTCTGGCCCAAATTATCTGCCTGTATGTGTAACGCATTTTTCATCCGGGTAGCTTTCGGTGTTTAAATGCCTTTTGCTTGTTTTATTAAGTGGTTTTAATAATACGTATCGTTTTGTTTTTGTTTCAGTTTGTTTGTTTAATACATGTGGTTTGTGTTCGAATAAATCTAAGGGAGTGTGGTCTGGGAGATGGGAGTTTAATTTCGATTCAAGAGCTGATCCACGATTTGGGCTTAATACTTCTGGGCCTACAAAAACCCGATATTTCTTGTCCCAGAATTACCATTCTACCTACCGCTCATTTCAATTCAAGCCCTCAAACAAATTCCCAAATTCAAAATGTATAACCCACACAAAACCATAACAAATAGTTCACACTACAAAAACTAATACGGCGTACACTCGGCACAAAATGTTCCGCCCTCAACTCCAAAGTGGTTTAACGTAGTGCGTCCATAAATCTGTTGGGTGTACGCTCCATTACTCGCTCTCTCGCTAAGATATCGCGCCCGAGTACGTAAAGGTGAAAACTTGAGAATTTTCTGCAACTGCAACTTATAAACATGTTGGAGTGATATTATTTGTCACTGTATTTCAACACGGTACATTTCTTTCCGCTCCTTTCATGGAGCGCGATGAAAAATAGGTGATGTTATCATTTCTCGAATAGTCGCTGCGACTGGTTTTTATTACGAACGTTCAGACTCTAAGGACGATTATCATGAAGAAAAAGGTGTAGATAATAAGATGTCCTTATTGGTAGTAGTAGATAGTAATTGAGTGAGCTAGCTACTGGTAGTTGTAATCCCTGAATGGCGCCGGGTGACTAGTGGTTTTAATTGAAAATTCTCAGGTAAAGCCTCGAACTGGAACGGTGCCCGGGCCCTCTATAACTTCGGGTTGATATTGGAAAATGTAAAATAACTCACTGAAGCAGAATAATATTGTAGTTGCTACATGTCTATCTGAAGATGATTTCGACATCTCTAACCTTATAAATGAGCATGTAATCTCCAAAAACGACAACCTGAATACAGCCTCGCTTAATTATGACATTAAAGAACTACAACCTTCCTAGCATGAGCACCCACAAAATCTTAACGATGTAACAAAATTCCAGCAATTGCATAAACCCTAATTGTGTAACACTGATCAGGTGGCTAGGGATCAAACGTGACTTGCAATAGCTGAATAGAATCATCGTGAATATCTTCAGTGAGCACGCGTTATAAGTCGTAAGGTCGCAATGGTGCCAACTTGTGAACCGACTAATGATTATGATGAATGATGATTGTTATTTCAACGTTTGTTGGCGCCAGAATAGCTGATTTACCAGACGTGGGTAATTTTAAAGTTAAGCAATTCCAAGAGTTGGTAGATAACAAGACGCTTGAAGGTATAGGACTGTTAGTATGTGATGGTAAGTGATGTAATGAAGAGGCAGTTTTTGCTTATACGTTGGAACTTATGGTTTTATTTGGTCCATTTGTTAAATTAAATTTAACACTGAGTTGCAGGGATTGGTCTTTTTTATTGCAGAAAATTATATTTAATAATAAGTTTATTGAAAGAAATTATTGCCAATTTATGTGTAGGTATATTAAATAGGAAAGTAATTGATACTTTTATAGATAATACAACAAAGCAAAGTTTCAATAATACAGAATGAGAAGTAAAGATTTCCGTGTAACTTTAAACTGTACGTCTGATGGGCGTAAATGATAAGTGTTAGGTAGATCCGGAGAGTTCGTGTAGAGTCATAAATTACGGCGCGCGTTTCATTTCCTCTACGAAATTCGTACCTACGTGGCCGCGGATGTAGAGATGCAAGATGCGTTTGTGTTTGGAAATTAAACTGTCGAGGGTCAAGGAAATGTATTACCTGGTATTTGATTACGCAACATTGGATTATTATTGTTATAATAGTGAATTCCGTGAGATGGATAATGAATTAGATAGCTTAGACGAGCCTAAGTCATATGACGATGATGAAAAACAGCTGTAAGATGATGAACGTTTTGAATTAAACATTTTACCTACTACGTGCAAAATTAAATATGAAAATTATAATATCGAGGCAGTGAAAATTGCTAAAACAGTTACCACAAGAAAGGCTTCGGAGAAAGCTATATCAGCGACTAAGATACTGCAGTTTTGCATAAACACAGCCGGGCCAGTTAATAGCTTACAAACACCATAATTATTCATAGCACTCATTTCCTTTTATAAACTCTCACTACCTGGCAGGCGATAAAATGCCTAAAATAATTTACTTTCAAGAATAGAGTTCCCCCTCACTGAATTTAGATTTCATTAAGGTAGGATTTTGTCACCAGGAAAATGGTGCCAGCATTAATGTTGAAATAAATACTGTTATCGTAAATCATCTTGATAAGTCGGCAAATCTGGGTAAGTTTTCTATTTGCATTCTAAGTACCTAGTCTTGCTAGATCTTTTTATAATAAATTATCATCTGTTTTCATTGTATCTTAATTTACCTGATTTCTAATAATCTTCCATAAGTTGATAAAAGTTTTATCAATTTTAATTAGTTACTTTAGAATGACATCTTCTATGCTTTATTGTCGCCTCCAAAATGTTAAACTAACCAAATGGACAATACTGACAAAAAATATGATATTAAATGATACACATTTTCATAAAAAACTTTATATCTGTGTTGCCAAAAATGCAGCGCCGCATACAGAATACGGATTTTCTGTCTGTTAACATTGAATTATATTCGTGTACCACTGCTTTCATACACTTCGTTCGTTTCACGCCTAGACCGTTCCGTATACATGAAAAAGTTGTTTGTTCCATGATGAATGTGTGTTTCTGATTCAGTACCATTTATAATTCACATATGGAAGTGATGGTAACCCTTGCTATATTTTGAGTACTTCTACCTATCATCGCCTTTAATAGCATTTTAATAATTAGGTGTATTCTCCGCATCCTTCATTTATCCATCAGAATGGCCACCCCATGCTCTGTTCAAAACCTTCGAACCAAAACAAAAGACTATTAAGGCCAATTCTATTTCCAAACCGACACCTAGACACAATATCGCCCTCTTTGATTCTCAATAATAGATCAGCAGCATAACTGAAAGCCAACCTTACCTCACAATCAATGAAAAGTTAAATATAGACACGCGACGCGTTTACCGATCCATTAAAAGCCCCTACCATGGCTGTAAACTTGAAAACATCACATTCCTACTTGGATTCAGTAAATCGTGGTACGCGACTTAACTGTGACACTTTTATGCGTACTTACTATTCATCCATTATTGTTAATAGCTTCATAGATGCTGTTTTCAAGTAGTTTAAGTAGGGATGTACCTAATTCCGTGTATTTTGAGAATGAATCAACATGACGTATAATGTCTTAGCCGTAAATACATTACTGCTCTTACGGGGTTTATGTCTGCTCCAAGTATAACTTTAAGTGCGTCCATCATTCAAGTGATTTCAAGTAAGTAATATCAAAACTAAATACATCAGCACTCCTTTACTTCATACCATCTTCGCACAATCTACATTTCAAAATTGCTACTTCATCATTTACAGAATCATTCATTATAACGCCAGTCACTCAGTCTTACGCGTTAAGATGGACAAACAAAACTTAGACCGGTTCCTGTCACTCCCAATCCAGATAGAAATAAAATAAAGACTTAACCTAACCGGTCCGAATGAAACACATTTGTTCTCAGTCATCCAGTAATATTCAGAGGAAACTCATAAACGTCTAAATATACACAATACAGAAATTGAGAGAGACATTACCGACTCTTAATTGTGCGAACCGACTGTACGTGGTAAACATGCACTAAATCTACCTCCCGACGGTTTTAATTGTTCGTTCACAGTTTCAGAAATAGCAGCTGAAGATCTGGATGGTTTCATGGAAGAAAATTTAATTGAGGATGAGAGTAATGTGGTCTAACCGTTCTAAATTCAGTGAACCAACCAACAAAACGGAGTAGTCTTGTAATTTATTTTCTTATATAAGCTGATTCTGTTTCGATGATAAATTAATAATTGGATTTAAATTTTCAATTACAAAACTGACATGAGCTAGCTTATCGCGCACAGCCGTCAAAACAGCCGTCACACATTTCACTCTTAAAACTTTCACCAAATTAAAATCCTCAACGTCTTTCCTTCACGCTAGGATCATGCAAACGGTTACTTTAATAAATAAGTAATATCTAACAACAGAATTTATTACTTAGTGCTAGCTTCAACTTTAAACCGTTGTTCCACTTCCACACAATCTACAAGTTATAGTATACAATGAACTTTATGTTTAGTGGCACGACTAAGGTGTGCTATTGCAGCGATCATTGAATGTTATGAATTACATTCTGATCTAATCTCGGTTGCTGTTGCTAAATATATAATTCCTGGTCACGGTGGTATTCTTGCGTAATGAGAATATGAAGCGAGATAATGCAACGAATTAGTGCGGTTTGTCAGATATGATATACCTTTCTTAAACAATAAAGCATTGTATATTGACGATTTGAAAACAGGAATCCAACATTCAAAAAATGTGTGGAACAATCATCTCCCACCTACAACATTCAAATAAATCGTCGAAATGATGGCAGCGAAATAAATTAAAAAAGTGAATTGTTCACCGCATTGTAATTATAACAAAACTTGATGTATGTAATAGCATCCAAATAACAGTGCTCGTACTTGACCGCCTCAAGTATTGCCCAACAGCCATAAATCCAGGCAACGGTCATTCCGACATTTATTTAATATGCATAGAAGATTTACCACGAATGGGTATTGAATTTAATCGAGCAACTGTCCGTAATACAGTTTATGAACGATATTAATGGTGCCATACATCACGCCACTTTGATGGTGGTGGTAGTTTGTCTTGTCACAACATGCTCATTTTGGGGAGTTTATTTTGGTAATATTTGAAGCAGTAACAATGTCTTTTCTGGGCAACCAGACAAAAATGCAATTTTTGTGAACCAAATAAGAAACCACGAACCAGACGTCGTAAAAAACTTTTAAGGACGTTAAGATAGAAATAACCAGTCGCGACTAAAGAGTAATTTAGATGCTATAATGGATCACACTTCAACGTCCGTCGGTCCATTCATACGTATGAGATCCATCAAAGTAGTTGGTTAATCCATCAATGTAAATCCAAGTGAAGTCAAGGCCATTGTATCTTATAGTCATAAGTTAGTCCCATATACGAGTAAAGTGTTTCCAGTGGACAGAATGTTACAAGTAAACGTTGAAACATTTAAAATAATGACATTATCAGTAGAAACTAAAGATTTATTTACACAAAGGTTGAAAGTGTCAAAATTTATCTTAATAAGTGAAAAGAACGGTGATTCGAAGCTATTAACGTAATGTCTTGGACCGGAGATGGGCGTGCAACAATCCCAACTGGGTTAGTCTAAAATCGTCTACGGAAACCCGCCACAAATTATGAGTTTTGATGAAAGGTTCCGCGGCTGCGTTCCCGTTCGACAGGAAACAATATATTTTTATAACTATCCTAATAACGTAGATATTGAAAATATGTGGGTTATTGATAGCGCTGTCGATATATACGATTCAAATTGAGAAAGCAAAAAATACATTAATCGTTTCGATTCGAACGATTAAATGTTAATTAACCAGCTCAGATTATATCTAATAGGTTTGGTGATTAAGCGAATCGGTAGCGGAAATGTTAGACGACCATTATTCTCCGAAATAGGCTTATGAAATATGTTATGAATAGAAATGGCGATGAAGATTTTTTTGAAGTCACGCAACAAAAACGTACGAATGTACTTATTGAGGAAAATCTGTAGATGTTCAATAGTCAAACCATTTGATAGAAATCTACTTTCAATGCCAAACATCAAAAAATGATAACACAAAAAGATCAAACAACAAAAAGTAGCAACGAGGAAATATATATAGAAATGTAACGATAAAAATCTTCATACAGTAGTATGGGCTACATAAATGTACGAGTGAAAAGAAAAGATACTTACATGCCAACTCGACAACGGCAGGCTGACTTTTGATATCACCTCTGCTACTCCAAGCGTTGCAGGTACAAGTAAATCTATCTTCACCAAAATACTCGTCTAACTGATCCCTCGTAACATTACACTCAGCTTCCACAATTCTCACACCACTTTGAGGATCCACAAACTCAAACTGAGTACTAGCCACGGATCTCACATCATTACATTGAAAATACACTTGAAGGGCATTGGCTGCCCGACACCTTAGCAGCGCGGGTTTGTTCCTCACAACGAAAGCGTGCTGTGGTTCTAAAAGAAACATTGGTAAGTCATCTGTTGAACTCTGTAAAAGATGATCTCCTGATAACGAAGGCAGTTCATCTGCATCTTCTCTATTATCGTGTTCATCTTCTTTATGTGATTCGTTTTCGTAATCTTCTTCTAAATAATCTCTGTGGTGTGGTGGTGCATGGTTCTTCTCTGAGTTGTAAGGATCTAGTGCTTCTACGCCGGCTGGGTGGGCATATTCTGGTCTTAAAGGTATAGGAGGCGTAGGAGCTGCTGTTGTGCTTTCTGGCGTTGTTGTGTTTGACATCTCTGTAACAAACAAAAGAGAATCATTGGTAACATGATCGCACTCAAGTTTCATATTGGTTATGTTCACTGGAATGACCTTCTAAAGGGTTAACTGATTTAATAATTGAATTTGACTATGATATGATAAGTGAGATAAGATATTCAAAGTAATTGATATTATCCAGGAAAGTGCTTTCCAAACAAATTGCTATAAGCCATTTTAACAAAGTGGGTAAACCGTTGTAACTACGTATTTTAATTAAATAATCGATGTTCCATAAATAAAATAGCTGCTTAAGGAAGTGAGTACCAGTTTGATTGCTACTAAAACTGCATTTAAATTCTGGAATGTTACAAATACCCTACCATTAAAAGTTTATAATCATATCGTGGGAACAAATTAAAGTAAGTACACGGTGCCATGTTTGCTTCTCAAAAACGTCACAAACAATTTAAAGACCAATTAAAACTTCACGAAACACGAACGCTAATAAGACTAATAGCTTTCGCTTATATACGTACTTATTCTAATTGCGGAGTTAAAATATATTCCTTGTCGCTGGGGATAAATAGCAACTGTCATAATAACATGTACCCTCCGAGTCATGCCATCGATTTCACTCCAAGTCCGCACCTGGTTTGAAGCGTCACTCGCGCCTATTTACACGCAAAACATAGATATTTGGATACCATGCACCCCTCCTCATAAATTCAGATGCCGTCAAACAGAAACCAACTTTAAATCCGGCCCTTTAAACTCAAATTCCATTAGAACCGACAAGCATTCTTCCCTCTCCAGAAATTCGCCTAAAATCGCTATCAGTACATGAGTGTATGTTACTCTTACACTGTTGACAGTATTACTATTATTTGAACTAGGGAATTGTACGAAAATAAACCGCAACCCGAGCGAACCGTGGATAACTTAATTAGTTTCACTTCCGTTCAGCTTATTTCTATTTCCGTTTTCGTGGGGGCCGAACGATATTTCCTCCTGAAATCTATTTTTCCTTAATAGGATTTGTTTCGGGCATTTTCCGCCTGTCGGTTTGAAATTGTGTTAAAATGATTAAAATACCAATTTATTGCGATTTGGACTGTTCGGGTGTGAATAAACCTTTGAGACAAAAGCACTTAACTTTGGCAGTGTAATAAGTAATTCTATTATCAAAAAATGATTTCCAAGATCAAAACACCCGTCAATGCCTCTCCTAAATTCAATCTCATGCCTCCGTCGGACTCAAAACAGAATACTAAAAGCATTCTAATTATAATACAAATCCAAACGAGACACTTAATTACCATTTCGTCTAAAAAAACAATCTCCATGTCACAGTGACGAAGGTAAAGTCTATTACATATTCTATTTGCTTCAAGCTCTTCACGATTCCGATTGGTCAAGTCGTCTGTCAATTTTAATTGGTTTTTAGCACTCGGAATTTGATTAACGGCTTTATTAGTATCAACCATTTCATAATCTTTCCCAAGATTCGATGCTTTATCACAATTTTAATTAATGTCCGATTCGAGTGCAGTTGCTATCGTATTCCTATTGATATGTGAGTTTCCTATTGACTGGTTTAAATCAATGCTTTTGTTATGTAGGTCGGTAGTTAGGGCTGCAGCTAGTTAATCTAAGTTTATGTTTGAGCAAGCTTTGTTATATGTATTAGCTGAAAGCGGTATTGCACAAATTGTTTGTACAGCACTCGCTTCTGTTTTGCGTCTTTATTTATGTCAGTTGTTTAATTGTGCTCGTGAGTTATATGAGGTACTTACGAATATGTACTATAAAATGTAGTTTATTGCCTTGTCTGCTGATCTGCTATGTAAAACAGCTAAGCCAATTGACATGAATTTTGGAATAGTGGTTCCCCGGAGATGGTTATTGACTTAAACAGCTAGTCATCTATGTACAATATTGCGGTTTTTCTTGGTGTAATTCAAATAAAGAGACATGAAGATATCAATAAGAAAACTGATGAGTTTTTCTATCCAATTTTTACCCATTCAAACAGCAGTCAACCCTACCCATCTCAACTAACAAGTGTTCACGATTCGTGTACAAGTGTTATCTATAGTGACGAAACTCCATTTAAACGTTACAAGAAGCGTAACTAAACCGATAGTCGTCACGACGTTCGTAAATTATAAATAAATGTCTAGCGTCTGAGCGATCAATGTGAAGCTCTTTGATGTTATTTGTAGTATGTTTTGGATTGAATATAGCTTTGCATTCGTGTTTTGTGTCTTTGGGGCTATTGTTTGTAAGTTTGTTTGTTGAGAGAATTTGTGGAGTGCTGAGAAGAGCTATCGTTTCTACCTATGTTGTTTTGTTTCAGTAATAACTTAATTTTGCTAGCGATATCACTGAGTATATCATTGTTCATATTTATGGCTATTAACTGCAGATGAGTTCACAGAAATGTTTAAGTCCAAAGTCATCTATATCGTCATGATGGGCATCTCTTAGGTCTGAAATACTTCTATAAATACTCTAATTTCCTCATTTCCCCTTTCCGTCACAATAAACAAATCACTTGAGCGTTCTTCACATAACTAATGGTATGTTTTCTTTGTTTTAAAATATCTCAAACGTTTGAAATCACAGAATTTTAAATGGGACGAAATGTCGTGCGTTTAGTGACGTGAAACGCGCACCGTTTGACGAATGTTCGCTCTCTTGGGACGAAAGCTAAAAATGTATGGAAATCTTCCGGATCGGCTTTCCTACAATATGTTTAGGTAGCTATGTGTTAATTACAGTTTTGTTATGTCGTTTCGCTGATTTAATGGCTGAATAGAATATTACCTATTTCAGTAAAATTGTGTCAAACATGTTAATGTGTTCTTAAGTGTGTTTAGCCATGATAGTCAGTACTAATATTTCAGTTGATAGTGACGTTTTTATTGCCACACAACTTAATACAGATTTACGGTAATATCTAGTGTTACCGGTATACCCAAAATCGAACCCGACCCATATTAATGGAACACGCTTTACAGGTATTAAGTTTCAGAGCGAACCAGTGGAAGCTAGTACAAAATAATTAATGAAGGCATCGATGTTATTCAAGATAGCTGTTTTATTGATGGGCCGTTTTTAATCAACGTCCGAGAAGAATTCTTGCCTCGTTCAACAAATGCGCTAACAATTGCTTTTATTGATGATGCCAGACAATTACTGAGCCTTGATACCTTTTAAAACTGGACAAGTGACTTCAAAGGATGTTTAAGAAGTATTTGTAACGTTTGTTACTTTGTCCATCTGCTCTATATCAGAAATGAATACATGGGTAGATTACAATTATAAAGCTGAGGTTATGGCTGTGACTCATAAATGAAAGCTGTATACTATAAAGCTTGAACATTTTTATTACATGCAATAAGAAGCCAATACATTTAATGAATTTCCTTTCATTTCTCTATCAGATTAATTAAACTTAATGACCAAATATTAATCAAATCTACCCAAATGACGTAGTGACCAAGGTTATTTTATTATCCACTTATATTGGACATCATAAAACCAGATCCATTTATTCGAAGTGTACTTATCTTAATACCAAATCTGAAGCACTCTATTTATTTTTAAACGAACTAAATATTCCCATTAAATTAAGGGATTCTATCACTGATACTTCACAGATGTAGCTGTTACATTAAGTGGGTACGGTGCTCTTATAAAAGTTGGCCGTAATAGCATCGTATCAGTATGTGCCCTATTCACTTGAGCGATAACAGAACCTTTATGCATTATGGAGAGTATATAAAGGAATGCAATAACCGTTGTATTTACATAGCGTGTTGCTATCGAGAACTGAAAATGGAGCCTTTGAAAATAAAGAACTTGTAGAAAGGTTTCGATAGGAAATGGATCTAAAAAGAGTAAAAGAAACCGATATGGATTCGTAACCAGACGCAAGTATACGTATAAGTTCATTTCAAATTCTGCTCAAAGTAACAGCTGTATTTTGTATAAATACGGAAACTTAAACGTTTGTAACTAAAGGATCTAAAACACTTCAGTGCACGTGCTTACATTTAAAGCACTTAACGCTGACACCACTCAGAACTGTCGCTTCTAAGTGAAAGATATGTAAAGATAGCAAAACGAGCTTGAAGATAGCACAAATGTTCATTTTGCGAGCATCAAGACAATACAATAAGCGGATGCATTACCAAACATCTGTAGTGCAACACGCGTCACTCGGGAGACGATGCCTGATGCAGTTTACTAGTAAATGCACTTAGCGCCGGAGAAACGTAAAAAGATGCACTCGATCTATTTAATGGCACTGTAGGCGGGATGAAGTTGGAAATAAACGAGCTATGACGAGCATTGTGATCCGATGGCGCTTGGTGACGAGTTGATGAAAAACGTAAAGATATTTGTCAACTCAGAAGTAAATTGACAAATTGGAATTATGAAACTCAATATAAGTAGCTTTTGTAGTGTTGGCCATTAAGGAACTCGGTGCAGTTACTTCTAAATGAGATCTTTTAGCTTGCTATGGAACATTGTTAGACTAAAGATAAGATATTGCATTCAACGTAACTTTAATTAAGTGACTCACGATCTGGTATCAGTTTCGCAAACGACGTGGAATTTTGTTAAACAACGTGTCTTTGAAATGGAGAACACACTTTATTATACTGTTACGAGTAAAGTCGATAGTAGTCGATCATCTATAATGATCGCTCAATCCATCACGTGTGGAAGATATAAATAGAACATCTCGACAGAGAGCAAAAATATCTACAATACATTTCAAATTACTGAAACAACTGAACCGTTAACGCACGATACTTAACAAGGTGCAAAAAGTGCTCGAATATTTCTTTGAATGCCGCCGATTCTCACCCTAGCTTGGACCACACCCACAAAAACTTCAATGGTAATACGATACATAGAGTGCCAGTCAAGAGGTTCCCAAACAAGATAATCCCTTTGTTAGCCGGGTTATAATGCTCCATGGCTTCTCTTGGGAGTATTTTGCTATTATTTTGTGTTTCATTCACGCCAGCAGCTGCTTTCGAGTGGTCGTTTCCGATTTCAACTTTAATGGATGTATGGATTTTTTTCGCATTAACTGGGAAAGGTAATAGTCAAGATTTCGTGAATTTGGATCGTCAAGTTTGTTTTCGTGATGTAGTATTGTTCACGTTAATGTAATCTTGGTGTCCTGTTTCTTGGCTTTCGTTTTGGGGTTCGGAGTAACATTTTTTGTTATCGACTTTATCTTATCGATACTACTTAAAAGTGTAGATAGAAGTCTTTGTGTTGCAATTTTTTGTCAGGATTTTGCTTTTCTATGTTCGATGTTTCCCAACTTGATGTTTACAAAAGTATGGCAAACGAATTGAGGGTTAGCCTTAAGCCCATCATAACGATCACGTTTTGCATCATTACTATTTAAAAAGTCGTGACCAGCTAACACTCTAAACGATCTCACAAGAGTATCGATTCTCTTTCATTAACGAAACGTAATTTTCACACGTTGGTACGTACATGACCTGGATTCCTGTACTTACATTGAACTGTAGCTTGGCAAGACAATGTTATTTGGGAAAGCAATTACACAAAGCAATGATGTATTGAGAGGATGATACAAATTGGAAATACAGTTACAGTTAGTTTAGGATACATCTCACTGATTTTCCGTGTAAGATTAGAATGTACTCAGACTATATTTAGATTGCGAATTTACTATCATCATTTACCAACCGGGAACAAAATTAACTCGGAGCCTTAACTGGGAAAGACAGCAAAGTATCCAGTAACTTATTGCTTAACGCAGAAATCGTTCCCAAACCCTCATGCTGAGCTGCCGGGACCTACTAGACATTATACGTATGTTGACCTAATCTAAATCTTACATAGACATACATACCTTTTTTACAATTTAGGTATGTTGTGAATAACGGGACCTTTACTTAACATTTCCAATTGTTTATTTACTCTCAATATTTTTGACATGACAACTTTATTCGTTTTCGCTTTAAAGAGAATCTTCAAAGAGTTAACACGAGAAGCTTTACATTGCTTCAAGTGACAAGCAGAAGTGACATAAGTACTTTTGTATGTGATTCCGTATTTATTATGTCAAAGAGTTTGAGGCTAGATAACGGTTAAATTACACACAAATATGTACGCAGAAATTAATTAAGCAAACGTATGAAAAAGTAACATCCATCGTAATAACAATATTTTATCTCATTTGGTTTCAACAAACTTCATAAACGATGACAGACGTTATTTTCGCTTTCATCTACCACTTACTAGTTTATCCCATTTCCGATCATGACAGATTAACAAAACGCCGTGTCATAACGTTTGTAAAATCCATTACTGTGTTCAAATAATACAGTTTGATTAACTGTACTCGCATGTCAATTATAGAAGATGCGCTATGACAACACAGAGAATCAATCCCAACAGTTTACAACGAAGCATCAGAAATCACGCCCTCAATACAGATAATTTCTTGTTTGTTACTTGCATTATCGTGTCGTCACGAGAAACTATTTCTTCCCATTTTTTGCCACTTCACTGTACCATTGTATCAACGTTTTTTACATCGACGATCCGTTGGTGACAGTTACACTTTTTTCTTTCTTTATCAGTCCCAAGATTAGGTGCAAACTCTACAGTTTTTTACACACCGGTTTTTTACTCCACTCAGATTTTGGAGGGTCACAGATAAAATGCTTTACGGGGAGAAATTTTGCCTCAACATAAATCATGGCCGGTAATTAACCGTGAAGATATGGAGTCGAAACTTTTTAAATTAAGGGCTGTGACCTAAATTCTTGATTAGAATTTCATGAATATTTTGAGAGCAAGAGTTTTAGAAATACACGCTGCGCTGAGTGAAAGCTTTTTGGCGGAGTATTAAAAACTCTTTGGTGAAATAAGTTATTCACAGCCTCATTGCAGCAGGGGTTATGAATTTATGAGTATAGAACAGGTTTGTAATAGCACATTCTGGAATGATCATGCAGATAAAACCTGTACCGATTAAACGCTTTTAAATGGCTTATACAAATATGTTCATATTTGTTTTATTGTACTACCAATAAGCTCTGGGCTCACGATTTCTTTACCAAGAACAAAGGGAGAAAAACATCTTAGTACTTACCATGTTTGTCGGCGGCGACGGCCACCCATAGCACGAGGAGCACGACACCCCCCCGCGCCATGTTCACTTGCGCGCACGCATCACCTAAAACAATAACGTTGGAAAGTTAGACCAATATTTACTTAGTCGACCTTGTATTGGTACTGGCATTGTGTGTTGTGTGAACCCTTTGACAAATTAACGTTCTTTAAATTATTTTTTGTTTGTTTTTTTAGATTTTTTCTACATTCGATCGTACGCAAGAATTTTTTGTTCATTCTTAATAGCTTAATTATTGACGAAGGCTCCTTTGTCTTCATCTACCAGTGTACTACTAACTACTCTGTATCTATCTATACTCGTGATATAAAAAAAACACCTGTTTAAGGCCACGTATCATCAGACATACTTGGTTTCCAATTTGGATATAACAAGATTAGTTCACGTCAAAAGTAATATGTAGAACCGTTTCCAATCAAAAATAATAGTTACAAAGTCCCTCAACTAGACGAACAAAAACAACTGACATATTTCAAACTTTCAATCATAAAAAACCTTTCGGAAAACTGATGGCCCATATTTCTGATCATATTCCAAAGTACAAGCCCACCGCGTCATTAGCCAGAACACTTTTGTATGGCACCGCACCGTGACTAATAGGACCCTTTAGGGCCATTTTTGGGGAAAAAATAAATGGCCCTATTATAGACCGGTAAGTAGAGACTTGTGGTAAAAAGCCGATTTGGTGTGACGAAACATATTTTATAGAAATTGGACATGTTGCCTGAATAATTTTCGAAGAACCGCAGTAAAAATTGTTTGTAAAAAGTTTGGGGCGTGATCAAAGAAACCGCAAAGAAAGTGAGTTTGAGGTAGAATAAGTTCAAGGACGTACAAGATTTTTATTTACAAAGCCGTCTCCTAAATGCCATAACCAAAATATGTGTGGTATGAAAGAAAAATAAATGCAGTGTAGGTACCAGCTGTCTTCAATCCCACGCAAGTTGTAAGAGATGACTGAGAGAAATGGGTTACCTGCAGCAATCCCATTAACAATGGTATAGCCACCTGTCATTACTATACACACTTATGATCATTTTTGTGCTTTACAGTTACATTTTAACATTCTTACGATTCCGGTACCGAAGACCAGTATTTTTTTTGTTCATATTTTTTATGCTTTGACGCTTCAACTATATTTATAACCGTGTCAAATCTTAAAACACTTCAAAAAGACTAATTAGGATGATGTGAACAGATTAAGCACTTGATAGTTATAAAGATAATCAACCAGTAGCTGTTCGCTTTAGTAAAGTTTATGATGAAAACAAAGATAGTGAACAAGATCAAACAGATAAAACAGTCTTTGTGGACACGTAATTTGAATAATGTACGATGTAGCACGAAGTCCCTATATAAGTTTACAAAGTGTTTCATAGAAGTCAAATCGAAATATGAAAAGTTAGACAATCTACATGTAAGAATAGTATAAAGAAGTAATGTATTCTATGCAAGTCCTAACGTGATTTGTAGCAACTTGATACAGTCTTGCATACCAATGAAATATGAACCTACTACCTAGCCAATCTTCAAATACGTAGAACTTCATAACAGAGCTTTACAGAGAAGTAGAATAACATTCACAAGTGCCTAATAATATTTAATAGCAAAGAAATCCAAAGCAGCTAGAACAAACGCTACTATTATTTGAAGTTACAATGTAGAAAATAACATTCCAGTAACATAAAACCTTGTATTGGATTATAAAGACGTGAGCAGCGTTATTGCTTCTTGTTGCAACATTGTTATATTAACTGCTGTGACTGCTGAACGTGCTATTTCAAATGAACTGTCAAATAATTTAATATTATGTTGGTTAAAGTATATTGGTTCTTATTTTATGATGACATCAGTTGGGTTAAAATTAGTATCGGCTTTAGGAAGAGCGACTTCATTTATAGTATTGAGGCTCGTTGCAATATACTGGTCATAGATTAGCTCTAAATGCTAGCTTAAAATCAAACACGCTAAGCCCGAACTAAAATAAAAAAGAAACAACTCCGCTATGTCACTTTTAATTAAAATTTTAAAACTAAACTCAGGGACTACGCTATAAAAAGAACTTCAAGATTTTAAACAAAGACCAAGTCTTGTATTAAATCTTGGCAAAAACTGCTATGCAGTTAGTAAAGAAGAACTTTTCTTTTGGCTTTGCCGTAGTCACTTTATATAAGTTAGTTTTAACTTGAGATGTATTTCTTGACTATCCTCGGTATTGTTATGAAGCAAAAACTTGGTCGCTTCTTGACAATATCGCGAAAATTGCGAAAATTGCCCACCCATTCCCTATAACGCTACATTTTCACTTGAGAAACTGTGCTTTTTAGTCAAATGAACATAAATCCAAACAATTTGAAAGCAGATTCCATAACTTATAAAGCTCAAAAATATCTCAAAACCCATAAACAGACAAATAGGAAGCAAAAGCTTTTACTCAATGGAATATCTTGAATATACAAACAATTGCCAAACTAGATCATGATAACATAACAGTTTTAGATCAATGAGAGCTCGCTGATCAAGGTGAACTGTTGGATTCCAATTAAAGGGTATTGTGTTTAGAACTGCTAATTCACAATGATGAGGCACGTATCAATGAAGTTTTAATTGATGGGTATTTAGAACAAGGTTTTCTGGATTACGGAATATTTTTCAGAGCGATCAACTCTTTCAGATGTTTTCTTTTTGCATTTGAGTGGCTTGATACTAATTTAGTATGGCATTGGTTTACTAAGAACTTCAAATACTAAAGGTTATGAGGACTCAAATAAATTCTGTAATTTATCAATAATCATAGTTTAGTTTACGTTAAGATGCAATTGACGTTGTTTATAATGTAATTACATTTGAAGCATTTAATTTTGTAATGCAAATGGCAATACCTATATTTATGGAAGAATTATAAGAGATTTATGAGTAATTTAATCCTAACAACATAGAGAGGATATTTAGTATCATTAGAGCCAAATTAGTTGACATAAATGGCACTGCAAATTCTATTCTATTGGATGATGAATGACGACCTTAATTTTATGATATTCTAATTGAATGCTATTATGTAGCTGTTTAACGATTGCGCCTAAACAATTTATTCTCTCGATAATGATCAATGGACATAGTAATTTAGATCAATCTATCTAAAACATTTATAGGTGTCAATAGGTATTCAATCAATTATATGAATTGGTGCTGACGCTAAAAATCGAACTAGAATTGGATTTATGTGCCTATAAATCATGACCCGGATTTCTAGATATTTCTGCATTGACAGTGATCGAATATTTGATGAAAATTCCTGAGCGATTCTATATAATAATATATCGGGTGTGTCGTTCATAATCACATTAAATGAAATGCGTAATATACTGGTTAATATTATGTCTATTAACACAAAGAAAAAAATACGTAAAAATAAAAAAATGAATTTTTCAAACAAAGTAAAGTAAATGTGAGAAAATTAGAACACCATATAAAAGTCAGTCATTACAAACAACTGTAATTCTCCCTTGAAAACTGACAGCTGTCAACTGATCAAAACATTCGATACTCCTAACTTTATCTCTGCTTTACACATGATGTTGTAAATTATAAAAACGAAAAATGACTCCTGTGGCTAAACCACTGAATGGATGAGGTTATTTTTTTTTTACAATTCGCCATAGAATCATAAAGTAAATCATAAAGTATATGTGATAGAATTTAATGTGATTGTGAATGACACACTCGATATAATGGCTTTACATCTCAGCCAGTACCAGACGTAGCTACTTGGAAAGGTTTCTTTCCAATAATATTTTCAAATAATATCTTTCGGCCCGATCCTTCTTCAATCTTGATCCACTAACTCCCAAAAATCAAACTAATGAATAGTTCAAACATCCTCAGCCCAAACTTCCGATCATTAGGCAATGAGATGAGCATACAATTTGTGAGGTTGTGAGGTGAATCCTACCTCTGCTCTATCGTTAGTAAGGCAGGCTACGTGCTTGCGACTGATAGTAAGTTTAGATTAGTTTGTCCTATTTACTGTTGCGACATCTTCATGTTCTCTCTTTTTAGATTTGGAAGTTTTACTTTCAATTTTACTTGAAGATAATGTTCTGTTACAAGCAGTTTCTTGTCTAAGACAATCATAATTTTGTCACTATATTTGAATAGTATATCAACAATCGAGTTTCATTGATAATTTGGGAATTACTGTTGAATGAACCAAAATTTACTATAGTTCGGCCATTCAGAGAATGCGTTCCTGACACGTCGCGATTGAACTGACGACGTAACTACATTCATTGATTATTGATATAATAATGTTGTTTTAATGCTCCTCAATTGTTAAAACGGTAAACAACCAGCAAAAATATTTTTATCGTAACTGCAACGCCATTGCAAAGTTACGTCGTCAGTTCAATCGCGACGTGTCAGGAACGCATTCTCTGAATGGCCGAACTATAGTACTACCAAATATAAACCTTTATAAGTTAGATTATCTCCGATCAAATCACTATTCCACAGACTAAACTTAACACATAAGTTTATCGTGACTATCTTAATGTCTTTTACGTAACCCATTGAAACTGAGCGTACATACCGCGGCAAACATATCGATAGATAGATAGATAGATAGACAGATATCATCGATCCATTCAATATTTCGTCGCGATCGCTACATAACTCTGCGACAATCGAACGTCGCAATCGCAAGTTTGCAATCGACTTTATTGCCGGCTCACCACATAGCTCAGGTTGGCGGAACTTTGCGATAGCAGCTTCCGCGGCTAATCTTATCGCTACTGTAAACAAACCTTCGTAGATTTTGCATGTTTAATGAACATTCGTGTTGCGTTAATTGTAGCGAGCGATTATTATTTATTTACTCTCATGCTTTCTTCCGTAGGGGAGGGCAGTGTTACAACACATGTTTATCTAACACACATGACCGATGTGTATTTATTAACTTGTGTGTGTTACTGAATTAGTCTTTGTCAGAATCGATGTTTTCATACCAATTAACTTCATAAACGTTGAATTTCAGGTTAACATTTTCAAAATAACAGCTCAAATTAAAATTCATGCACGTAAACAATGTTCAGTCAACTTCAAACTATTTTATGATCGTTCAAAACTAAATCGTGTTCGCTTTAATGTTTATTTTGATAGACTGTGATATAATTCAGCTATAAAAACACATATAAATCATTGTAACCACATACCTATAACCATTAAACTTAATACGAATTTCAATTAATAACTACCTTGGCCAAGTTAGAAGGGCCTGCAATTATCTAAGATAAATTCTCAATATCAAAATGTACTTTTAAGGCCGATAAATAGAGGTCGGATTATTGTTAAATGTAGAGTGGAATGTCGTGTGAAAACAATAAACCTATAGTCTTATTATTAAGTTGAGTAGGTATTGTAAGAGTGCGTTTGTAAGTTTAAACCTGTCAATCTCTGCAACTACTGCACCGATTAAAAAAAAATATTTATGTAAGTGTTCGATAGCCCATTCATCGAGGAAGGCTATAGACTACTTCTTAAACTGCTGGCCAAAGTAAGTAGGTAATTTCATAAATACTGAATTTAATATCAAAGATTTCGGTAAAAGCTTTATTGATAAAGAAGTTGTTAGTGATAGGAACGTTGATAGTGTTTCATGTATTACGGATACTTTAAAAGCACAAAGTAAACATACTTTATCAAATTCTTATCTTGTGCAAGTTGTTAAAGTCAAAGGGGTTCAAGTAATTGATAAACTTTGAGCCAGAAACTTGTTACTGAACAACACACAACTGTTTTAGTTTACTTTATTTAAGTAGGAAAAAAATGTCATAGCCTGGCATACATTGAAATAGAAGACAATTTATTAAATTAACCAAAGAGTAAATTAATGCCTGACTACCAAAAAATCCTTATACCTATTCCTTTATTACCAAAAACCAAGAAGTTACCTAAGTAAGTTCATAACGTGTTTGCCCATTACATTACCAAAATCACCCAACTATTGCCGGTATCTGACCAAAATCACAACAACGATCGTTAGAGCTTTTCCCTTCCTATCTCCTGGACCATCTTCTACACGTGACAAAGCATCGTAATGGGAATTGACATTAGCCTATTTATGCTGCACAGCCTTATCTGATGTTGTCTCTCCTACCGACACAATTGCAGCCGCTTTTACCGTTGTCACTCGTAAAAAAGCTACATAATAGTTTTTGGTGCCGTAGTTGAGTAAGATTCTGATAAATCCGTGACCGACTTCCATATCTCCTTAGACGCAGTTCAAGTCATAAATCTTGTTTTATCAAAACTATCTGTCATATAATTGGATGGAAAGTACATAGAAACACTCAACAGAAAGATACGAATTGTTTTATTGTAACGAATGGTTCCACACGCGATAAACGCTAAGTTCATAACAGACGATATTTTAATTGAACGCTCGTGATGCAACGACGAAGGGCTCTTGTAAAATAAACTGTCATTACAAATTATACTAAAATAGTTACCAGAATAAAACAGCCGAAATAGAATGCATCAGCGACGTTTTACAAAATAAAAACAATCCACAAGAGGTTCACTTAAAACTTTTTTTAAATCTGTCGCACCCAGTAAAACTGTAAACGAACAATAAATCCCATCACAGTTGCCAAAATGTAATCAGTTTCACTTCACGTATGCAAATGACACTAAGGAAAACAGTTTTCACAAACGCGGTATCGTACGCAACACGGTGGGGTCGCCAGAGTGGCAGCGACCGTCCCTCACGGCCGTCCGACTTTAACTGTCGCGGCAACAAGGGACCTGTGGGGGAAAGGGACGCAGGGGCGAGAGGGAACCTCTCCAACCGAGGAGATAACTTTTGATCTTTTTGGTGCCATAGAAGATTTTAATGATGCACTCACATCTGGAGATTCGACAGAAAAAGTGCGCGTCGATGTTAGGCGTTAATGCATGTCAAGGGCTTAGTGGAAACGACGTGTCAAAAAAGCTTAGATGTGGCTGCGGGTGACATTTTTAAAAATAGTATCGATAGACAAACGGTCGGGTCGGACTGTGTCAAAAGTCTGAAATCGTAACTTTGCGAGCTTTTGAGATATAGATAGAATGTTCGTTGAAAACTGGAAGAGCTTTTGGTCTGATGCAAGGATATTTTGCTTTATAGTCCACGGTATTATTTTCTCGTCATCCGATGTCTTGGGGCAGACAATATTGCGCAAGGTTTTTGTCCCTGCCCCGCACATGTCAGGGTACAAAGGGGCGAGGAGCGGAGCAGGTACAAAAGATCCCAACCCCGCTTCAAGTTACAACGGCCATAGATTAATGACGGGAACATTGTGGAGTTAAGAACCCAAAAATTTACAACTGCATTGTATTCGTCGCGTAACAAAAGAGCACAAAAGATAGGATCGGCTTCTGTTATTACCTTATCGTTTATCTGCGCGTTGATTTCTCTCACTTTTCAAGTAATACGAGTAACATTATCGATGTGGATTTCTTTTTCTCAGCTACTACAGATGTTTGGGGGGCGTACCGTTATTGCATACAAATAATCTCTTTGAATCTTGAGTATTCTTACAAATTTTAAAATTTCGATGGGATTGTGCACAATGGGAACTTGAGTTACATTTGTCAGTAATAATCTGTTGGGAGCTAATCATTTTTCAATTTATAGCTTCCAAAATGTATTATTACCGTTTCTATAAGAAGTGCTTCCTTCCTAAGCGTCATGTTGAATTTTTATATTAGTATCATTATCGTCGATGCCTGTTTGATGATGTCATCTAATCCTAGTGTTGAATGTTAAATCAATGGATCAATTTTCAAAGGGAATGACTTCTTCTTTAGCTATTTCTATTCTATTAATGACATTCCTTTTAGGTTATGACTTTACTCACGTAGGCTCGCTGTTGAATCAAATTAAAATTCTCCAGCATTCGTTCATCATCGATTGAATAACACAATAGTCAATCATTCACAACATGCTTTTTATTTAAAGCTCCTGCTAACAAGCTTAAACTCTAGTCACAATGAAATGAAGACTCCTTATACCCACAAAACTGATTGATAACTCCACTCCACAATAAAAATACTACAACGCATAAATCATTGGAAACAGTAGTGCAGCGCTGAAATAAAGGCCCCGTCACACGGGCAAGTCACGGCCGGTAATGAGTAATGGGCCAGCGTTCATTACTCAACGACTCACGCCGACGCCCCGCAGTTTACGCGTCATCTGTCGTCATGTCTCGTGGGTTAGGGCAGTAACTTCAGATCTCTGAAGTGTGTGTGAAATGAGGGAAAGGATGTTTTTTGGTCTAAGATTTGTTGGGCTTAGTATTATGAAGCAGATTGTCAGTTTGAAGGTGTAAATAATTGTCTGGTGTTAAGCTTTCACACGTTATCTGAATGTGTAACATATTTTTGTCACTCACTTAATCTTTTTCATTCTAAAAAGTGTCATCCCCTAAGTTATTATTTTCTTCAGAGTTACTGCTCATATCTTAAGTTGAAATTTTGTTGAGTACATGAGCCAATTGTTTAATAGTTTTATGATTAATCGAGAGCTTTTAATACAAGTCCATGAAAACAAAAGCCGAACTTTTACCAAACAAAAATTAATCAGTCCACCCGTTACTTCACTGTTACGTACAGCTTATGTTCTCACTAAATCAAGCGTCAACACGGTGCCCTGCTCTCCCCATAAACTCAGCCAGCGTGAAGATAACGCCATCACAATGCCAGCAAAAGCCAAAAGGGTTGGCAATATTCGGGCTTTTAAAACACGTCCATCAATTTTTACGAGATTGTCGTCTTGCTCCCGTGCACCATAATTTTTACAACCGCTGCCACCAACTGTATGCCATATGTGCGATGGTAATCTTATGGCGTTGGCAAAGTTATTGGTGGTCTCGGTACTAATTTTTGGGTGGTTTTTGATGGCGCGTAGTTTTATGAACAATTGTGTGTATTGCACCCCGAGCATACTAAAGTTGATAGGAGAAGAAGTGGTGGTGATAAAATCCAAGTACCATTTACTTCTTTCAACAAACTTAGGTTTAATCGAGCTAAATTCAACTAGGCAATGCAAAATGTGGATAGGAAAAACCGTCTAAATCTTTATATAACACAGTTAATGAATATCCAAAATACTGCAATCTAGCCTCTTTAATATTCAAGGACAATTAAAACCGCAAAAGAAAGTAAAATGCCGACCCCAATTAATTTGTTTTGCTAATTAATCCTATAAATCTCTTGTAGGCTGCAACCGCAGTTTTGATTGCCTAGCCAAAGTTAAATCTTTGCTTTGCCTTTATTTCTTTGTGGCTTTTAATTAGCATTGGTTTAGAAAAAATATGTGGATAGAACGAATACAAAAAAAAAACGCTTCATGTAAAACATTCAGTATACTACAAAAATGAACACAGTAATATCCTTTTTCATTATTATTTATAAGACCCACTTCACCGCTAAATGAATAGAATAGCTTAGTAATTGCACCACCTGGACCATCAAAAATTTGTGATACTGTACAGAAAATCCTAATCTTATTACGTTGATTTCTCTTTTCGTTTACTTCTTAAGAATAATCCTTATCCATCTTCACATCTAATTATGTATTTCCATCGTCTCATCCATATTCTTTTTTTCATTTCTCAAAACGAAGTCTAATTAAAACAGCGACCTCAATTTGGTTCTTGCTAATTAATCTTCACAAATCGTCCTGTGGGTTCAACCACAATTCTGATTGCCTCCGGCCGCTCCCAACCACCTATTTGTTATTCTAAGAACGTACCATCCTGTCCATCCGTTGCAGCATGCACTTCTTTAGATGTCGCCCGCACTTGCGACTTTTAGTCGAGGAATTGTATCGATGCGATTGTAGCATAATGTGCACTTGATGAATTATTTATTTAATTGATATGTGGATTGATATTGATCGGAGTATAATCAGGTTTTATGGACGGTTTGATTATAATTTTATGCGCATCATCAAGTTTATGAGGTTGTTTTAATTAAATTATATTTGTAACAAAAAGTTTTTGCATAATTATTATGGTTATTTGTTTATTGTAATAACTGTATATGATAGTTTATCATCACGTAGTACAAATAAACTTACAGTATGTATTCTATTTATAAAGCTTGATGGCTTATATTTAAGAGCTTATCAAGTTTTTGTTGACAACAGGCCCAACCCTTCTGTGCTTCTATATAAGGTAAAGAATGATGTACAGAAATATGTATTCTATGCTTCTTTCAAATGTTCCCAAATACGTATTTCTCACAAGAGCCAACATTAACTTCAACAGTACATAAATCGCGATGCCAAACAATATGAGCGGCACCTTATTCATAGTCGGGGCTTTACACTCACGTATAACGTTCCGTTCCACGCTGACGTATAAAAGTTCGTTCACGGCCAATTTACGCTTGTTTTCGATTGAACTGGAAGAATGAAGTCTTGAATCTTTACGACTAGAACTGTCGTGTGCTGAATTGTGAAAAGATAGTTGATCAATGTTGAAATACAAAGCCTTTTGATGTTAGATGAAGAAAATATTTTATTTGTTTTTGTATTAGCGCTATTCCTATTGAATTCAATGGAATAGTTGAAAGCTAACAGTGCCTACTAACAATAAATAAAGGCTTTATCGTATCTTTAAGTATTCTCTTTAAATGCGAGCTAATCAAGTAAAAGTGGAATTCAAAGTTCCGTAATCAGTTTTTACGATTCCCATTTTAAACCCTACCAACGGATAATACCCAAAAATTGCCTTATCAAAAAAAGAAGATGTTCTGAATTCTAAACTTAAAATCGCAAAAACGAACACAACACACAATGAGAACGTAGAAAATGCGGAAAAGCATAACTGTTACGAACGATTTCTCTCCAACAATAGGACAAGGTACACGACACTCGATGAAGAAGAAAAAAAAAACTCGACAGAGCCTAATGGAATCTTTACAAGTCGATCTATTATCGCTCGAAGAAGTCACGTAGAATATTAGATGCCCGTTGCTCGATATTCGATCCCGAAACACGATCTGCTAAGAAGTGAATCGAAAGCGAACGGTTAGCTAACGATGTAAACTTAGGATTAATTTTCCCCGTGTTTGAGTTGTACTGAGCAATGAGCGATGGACTCGCCCGCAGCGAGAGTCAACAGTCGCGAGAGATATAATTTCGAAGTTGCAACGCCATTACACAGAATGCCTGACGCGGTTCCCGAGTATATTTTAGAATTTGCTGTCCGTAAAGTAATAATAACGTTGGAAATGATATTACATTGCGCTACAGAATCGCTATGATTTTCAGCATTTTGATATGTGAGTTGGAATTGTAGCCGTTTTACAGCGTCCGTCTGATTCAGAAGTATGCTTGCAGTTATTTGAAGAAATATTTTATTCACGTATTGCTTCGGAGCTACAGCAAAATGGAAGTAAATATTTCTGGATAGTTCAGCTAGTGCTGTAGTGTTTCTACTATAAATGGGAGACTGCTAATTAAGTTCATCGTCTAATATTAGATACTAATTAGTTCATCAAATTCTATCTTAAGTTATAACAGTCCAAGTAATTGGTCAATTACTGGATGCTATTTTGGTAATATTGCATCAATGCTTATCTGTGCGTTATCTACAGTCGTGACCCTTAACAAATTTAAGTTATGTCTCAAATATTGTAACCTCGTGTTTACATGTGAACCTTTATCTTTGATGGTTTACTTGTGAACGTAATTTAGGAGCTCATAATCTGGAATACATAAATTGTGGCTCATAATTGAAGATGTCTTGATGTTCCCATTTTGAAAGTGATAATATTTGGTGATAATTTACCACTATTGTCGTCAGAGGATACATGAAAACTGTAATTAACTTTAGGAATCGATAAATTAAATGAGTTAATAACTAAAGCATTTCTTATTCCGTTACGTTTTTCCTTATTTAAAATTCAGCATTTTTCACGGAAAACACTTCGTTGAACTACCCAATTTTTACCGTCGTAAAATATGACCAAAACTAGCGCTAACACTAACGTCGTAACAAACCTTAGTGTTCCTAAATGCATTCTCTCGGAACAAATAAAGTCTGAAACTCCTAAATAAGAGCTTTCCTGGGATAGGACATAAAACTGACACAAGATCTTTTATGGTACCTAATAAAATCTCTAGAGCTCGATACAGGAGCTTGTTTGAATTATAAAACGATATAGATGTAGTACACGTGAGACCTCACGAAGCAATTTGTCTTGTGGCGCACAATTTGCATGTTACATTACACACTTGGTCTCCTTTAATTTTGTACGTGATTAACGTTGCTTTTGCTTGGTAAAGCGTTCTACCCTTGAAGGAATTCTAAACGATTATCTTCGCTTAAACTATCATTGAATAATGAATGTATTGACACAACATTCAATGAAAGATTATGTCCCACAGATGCCATCATAATTTTATAATACAGCAGATATTTCATAACAACTCCCTAAAAAAGCCCAAAACTCTCAACTGAACGGACAACTTTTCCCAAAACTTTTTTTTATTTCGCAGCCTCTCCAAACAACCCATCGAAAATCCTCTTTAAGTTGTTTCGCGACTTTTTCGGTTTAAATCAATCCTTAATTTTGTAGGACAAGCTTCATCTACATCATGGAATATACACGAAGGCCTGAGGCAGACTGGATCGTGTGCTACCGGTGCGGTCGCTTCACGACGCCATTTGTCTAGGCCCTGCGGCCGCGGGTCGTGCAATTTGCATCTCCTGACCACGCCTAGATGCTTCCACACCGCGTACCATTGTTCCTTCCAGAAATGCCCTATCTATGTAATCAAGGGCTCCAGTTTTTTTGTGTTCTATATTGGTGTGTTCACGATTTGTGATTTTGTCGTGAGGTTTTTAAGTGGTATGTGGTTGTTACTGTTTTAAGATTGACAAAATTTTCCGATGCAATTTTTATTCATGTCATTCATGTAATATCGCTAGCCATTATACTCAGCTTGTTTTTCTTTCATTTTATTTATTATACTTGAACCAAACTTAAAAGTAAAACCTATCACAATAAATTCCCGTTAAACCGTTAGATCCTACAACTAGCGTGGTATGATAATTAGTCAGCAAGAAAAAACTAAATGCATCAGAATTGCGTTTTTCCTTCAATCTTAGTAAACGCTAAACTGTACGGATGCTCGTAATTACTCTTATAGGTAAAGCAATTAGAAGGCTTTGGTTTTTTGTTCTAATTAAGATCATTGGTTCTAAGACTGTTAAATGTTCCTGGACACCCTGTGAGCTCGATGTCTGAGAAATAGCGTTTCTTGCATGGCAACGTAATGTAGGTAAGCCAGCCTCAGTTATATTATACTATGGATCGTTCTGCATCGTACTTACATGCTTAGTATATAGCTGTTTCTTTCTTAAAGTAAAATAATCGCTTCAAAGAATATTAATATTTTTACGTTCGGCTTATGCGAATATATCTATAAGATCTCATAAGTTACTAGAGAAAGCAACTCCATAAAACATTAAATCCTAAGAACAACACTGCCTATCAGAAAGTCAAAACCTCCCTGCACCGACATCGACCTCACATCAAAATCCATAATTATTATTGACATCAAAAATTAATACACGAACACCGCAAATGCCAATCACATGCTGTCAACTAACCATTATCGTAAAATGTTCGGATTTCGGTACAATAATCAAGTATTAATTACGTATATTGATATTCTGTATGTCATTGCTTTGCTCGGTTGGGTCGTAAAATTGTTGGGAGGAATCTAAAGCTTCCCGCGGTGAGGCGAGAGTATGATCGGGGCATAGAGTAGGTAATGTCCTGGTAGAACTTCGGTCCTTTTGTATAAAATATAGTTTATGTCTCGTACATAATGTGGTTTTCTCTATTTATATCTATAATGTTTTAATTTTGATGCAGTAAACTACTCTCTATAACCTGATAAACTCCAAAATTTGTATAAGAGAATAGTGACTGAGCTACTAACATTGCAACTAATTACGTTACTATTGTTAGAACGCTACATTGACTATTATTTACTACACTACATGTCACATTAACTTATTCATGTCATTTTCTATGAGAACTGTGAGAAACCCCTACGTGTCACTTAAACTAATTTTAATTTCTCGCCGCCATTTTATAGTTTCTTAGTATTAGCATTTCGCATTAAAATCAATATCCGGCAATAAAACATAGTCCAGCATGAAATTAAAATCATAAATCTTGGTCACTCATCATAAAATGCATGATTCCATAGAAAGCATTTTATTTCCAACACGGTAGGACTATTAATAGATTTTTAATTTATAATTTACACACATCGAGACCGTCTCATCTCCTTCCGGCCTAGTCTATGTAAATGCTCCGTTCCTTTACACGTAGAGTAGAATGACATTAAAATTCATAATAACTTTAATGGTGAAGCTTGCGCTTAGAGCGCGTGCAGAGGAACGTTTTTATTTATGGAAGTTTACAATCAAACTTTTATGTATTTTAAGAAAATTTTTAATAAATGTATTAGTAAATTTACTTCAGATTCAGTGTGCATGTTAACTTAGGTTATGGTTTATCTTTAAATGGATACAAAAAAAGTATCTGAATAACAACTTCAAAGGAAAGCTTCCCCAAATACCAAACCTATAGTTTTGAAATCAACTTAATTTTATCGATGTAAAATTCTATAATATTAAGCTAAAATATAAGCCTGATATTATTTCTATGTATTCTGGTACCATTATAAATCTACCTACGTATTGTCAGTATCACATATCCGTAACTTAATTCAAACATAATTATAATATAAAAGTTGTCATGTTGTCATTATTCACAAATTGATGAATAGCTCTCGGGTATATTTTTGGTATCGCAAAGTATTTCAGTAGCTAATTATGATATGAGGTTGATAAATCACAAGTATTATTATGTTACACTAATTAACAACATTTTCATTACTTTCGTATATTCTAGGCTTTTAACCATCAAAAAGACCGAAACTAAATGTTGCAGATAACAGAATGACGTTTTGATAAACATCAAGTTTTCCGCTGCGTCTATTTATTTGTCAGAAATCCCAGAAACTACTGCGGGGAATTCAATAAGTTTTTACCATTAGATAAAATGATTCACTAGGGAGGGTTTCGTTAAAAATAATGATAAATTAAAATTAAATAAAAGAGATACATTATCTTTAAAATTTCCAATTACTACTTATTTCTTCAATATAAGTAAGGGCACCAGTTTGACCACGCCATTACGATTATATTTTACGAAGCATTGCAGTTCACACTTTATAGCTAGCAGTTTACTCGCGACACATTCTATGAGATAAGCGATTTTGTTATTAATTTTGTGATCGTTTTCACGCACCTCGTTAGGAGGTAAGTGGTTTGATTCCTTTTTGTTGGCTTTGTGTAATTGAACAAGCTTGCATAGTCCGTAGTTATATGTATAACTTAGCTTGTGCATCGGGATTGGCATTTATCTTTTGTGATTTTCACAGTTGGGTTATTATATGCCTTTTAATAAAATTATTTATTTATATTGCATATTTATATTTATAGCCTAAATTGTATTGGTTACTTGTTGTGATAATTTTGCAAATCTTCAATAACAAAAAGTTTCAATAAAGAAGGATTCGTTAACTTGTACTACTGCCAACTAGGAACTTATAAGATCAAACTGGTCCAAATTCAGCCCCAAATATTATTTGACAGACAAGTAAAGTCCTATTAAAGGGCCTTTTTACTTACTGAACATTATCTCATAAATAAACCTACCATACCCAATACTAATCTTATAACTACATCCTCTCCCAATATTACAGGACGAAAATCTATTCCCTAAACCCTAGCGGTCAGTCAGTTGCACAACGCGAAACAGGAAACCAACCACATCCTGAATAAAGGGCCTGACTACCCGCTTACTAATGAGACCACGATCAGTTCCTTTGATCCTAACTAAAGTAGTACTGAACTGAACAACCACCGTCAGTCTAGGAAGATATTTTGGTGATTATACTATCAGGCTGAAACGCAGAAGACAGATTGTATTGATAGAATTGGAGGAAGAAAGCGATGTTTGTAGATATGATATTATAAAGCAAAGTATGATACATAATATCAAGTATAAGCATACTAGACATCAAGTACATTTCATTAGTTAATATAAGGATCAAACATACCGGTAGAGGAAAAGATTACCGTAATACAACACCATTCATTAAAATAACAAAAAAAAACCCTTTCAACAAGCAAAGTAGACGATAAAAAAATTGCCACAGCAAATTCAGGAGTAGCAAAAAAACCTGTCTAGAAGCTAAAAAATAGTCTCATTAATATCTGGGCTAAACTCCTTCACTGAGATAAAGTAAGCTGAGGACGATAAAATAAAAAGCTGAATATTTACAGAGCTGGCGTTATCCTGGGAGCTAGGAATAAGGAAACTGGTTTCTATATAGGACATCGGATAACAACCTGCCTATAGGTACAAAGTATAGCAACGATTTTATTGTGAACTATAAAGTTCGTGATATAATGCTATTGTTACGTTGAAGCTTACTATCTAGTTGTATGTGGTTGCTTAGGTATGCTTGTGTTGATGATAAGCAAATAAATGAATATTATTTTAATACAATAATACATGAACACTCTTGTCCTGTTTTGATAAAAAATATGAGGGAAAGCCCGCAAGGAATACGTAAATGAATCACAATAATTTAAACAGCAAAGCTCACGGGTTTATGAACAAATTCTGAGCAAAGCCTACATTGAAATCAGTCGTAAACATAGTAACTTAACCATTTCTACTTTAAGATGTCTCCGTTCTCAAGTTATCACGAACCTTGCGTCAAAACGGTATAAATCATAATACAGGCCCGCTGGGCCGTAATACTTTTATTTGACGGCAAACATTCATTTTTCATACAATGAGGCTGAAGATAAAAATGTTCTAGTGGCGTTACATGATATGAATTTGTGAGATGAACCATTTGTTGTTGCAATTTATAATGATTACGTGTATGATGGGTGCGGGAAACAGTGTAGCGAGGATGATAGTTTGGGTAAAGCCTCATTGAAGTAGATAAGTAAAATACCAATGTGGAAAAATGCAGACACAAAAACAGGGTTTATTTTGTGATTTAGATGTGTCCGACACTATGATAATTAAAGAAACAGGCGTGAAACCACATTTTGGAAACACTTTCAATAAGAACGTATCTCATCGGCCGTACAAAAAAGTATAGACAAATATTTGATCAACAGAACAAACGGGAGGTACCAAAAATGCCAACAAAAGCGTTCCCCAATACAATGTAGTTGAAGGTCCCAATGCAAAATGAGGTCCAACATGAAGATAAAGGACCAATTTTTAGGCAACGGAGCGGATCATGACTGAATGTCCTAATCCAAAGCCAGGGCATTTGAAGGACGGTGTTCCCTGAAGGGACCACTCGGTGCCGACTTTGTCACGTAGGGTACCGTTATGTCCCAATTTTTCGTCCTTGACAGTCGGCATATATCTTCAGAGTTTGTACATTGTTTTTTCTTGTTGTTAGGTGTACTTTACGAGTTATTTTACTTTGGAAATAAATTGTGAGTTCTTTATGGATATTGAAATGTTCTGTGTTACTTTTGAAAGGACTTTCTAGTCTTATTGCATTGACGTCAATGTCTATCATAGCTGCTAATTTCATTTCAATTTAAAAATAACGCTGCAAATTAAATCTAAATTGGAACGGTACTAAATGATTAAAACACGCGCTTGCCCATGAGAATAGGATAACTTAATTAAGTTACTTTCTGTTACACTACGATAACTTTGAATTAAATTGTAATTAATCTAAATAGTATTAATTATAACGATGGTACGGAAGATAAAAATAACATTGTGTGAAGTAGGTGTAGGTTTGATTAATGAATATTTTAATTGCAACTGTTGCTTTTTATTCGCTACTTTGTATATGAGCTGTATGATATGAAACTTATTATTAGAGACTGGTAATAGTAGAAGCAAATGACGTGTTTTGAGTCCAAATTCGAGTCCAAATTTGAGTCCAAAGGTTTTTCTAATAGTTTTGGGATCGATGGCATTTAAAACTTAACTTAACTAAATATGATATTATGATTATTGATATGTGCAGTATAATATCATATAGTTCAAAATTCCCAAATAAAAATGTTGAACCAAATCAAGGAACGACAAAAAATGGCTTCCATTGCCGGTGGCTACAAGTAAATTAATCGACCCCTTGTCCCATCCAAATATGCAATAAAAACTATCTTAGACTCCGCTGTTTTCTTTTCTATTTTGAAAATCAATATTTTTATTGTTTTTCTTCTGATTTTATAACTTACTGCTATGAAAAGGATTTCATTACATGTGCTGTTTTAACCGTTCTCATATGCATATCAGTAATTAAATATATTATAAACTGTCTCTCTGCCTCAATAAAAAATCACTGGATTAAATTGTTCAAATTAATCGTTTTCAGGCTAACTCTATTTTATTTCCTATGTACTTTTTTTACAATTTTGTTAAGAAATTGTCCCTTGCCTTGCCAATCTTTTCGTCTTTGACGATATCGTTACCATCTGCAATTTATTCAAATGCTTTTTATTTTAACCTAAACGTATTTACGTATTTATGAGATATTTAATAACAAAACTCTAACTAATAATACATTACAAAGACTCTAAGGGGCTACATTAAAATTCTATAGCCACATTTCACCGTATGTCCCAATGACGCATCTCAGGTAAATAAAGATGTCATGTCTTGACCCGCGGGTCGGACTAGCTCGCTGATTGAAATCTTGATAGATAAAATGTTCGAAGCTTGTTCTACGTAGGTAATTCTGTACAGGTCATATGACTTACTTTGAAAGGCTTTTAGTATTTGTAATTTGTTGTTTAGTAGATCTTGTATAAAAGAGATAGATTATATAAAAGAGAGGATACTTAGAAATAATTTCTTGTGAGATGACGTTAAACAAAGAAGTAGAGAAAGAGACAATAATATGCTCTCTGACCCAAATAAGAAATTGAATAATGTCAGAATGATGATGATTAGGAACGATGATGATGATAATAAGCAGTTATAACATTGTTAAGCTGTCAAAAATTGGTATAATTATCAGTATTATTATCCAAATGATTAATTTTGTTAAGAAGAAGAATCACAACTTTTAAAATAAAACTTTATATAAAAGAAATCGGATTACATCAATACCTGAACTTTTTCAACTAAAGCAAAGAAATGCAAATGTAACAGCGCATTCAAGATTCAAATGCCTTTTTAACTGAAAGTTTAAAAGTTGAAGTTAGCACCCGTGCATTAACTTACTATCAAAGTAACAAAACTGGACGCTAAGCAGTTTATGTAACCTTTTGACATTATGCCGATCCGACAAGGCACGAACTTAAACCCGTTTGTTCCAATATTAAACGTAGTATTTCGAAATCCCTCTTAATGGCTGTAATAACTGTTAAAGTAAAACGTAGGTGCCATTTTTATAGGGATTAGTTAGAATGGGAAACAATAGAACATGTTTTATGACAAAGAAATTGGATTGGATTTTTAAGTACAGGGACTTGATTATTTAACTGTAATGAATTTTAAATAGTACTCAAGTAGGTTCATATTTACCAAATGACCATTTAAAAATATAAATGTAATGTTAATCAGAGTTACCGATAACTTGCAGTAGACAACTTTATCAACAAATTATGATAGGTAGTTTTAAAAGCAAACACAAAGTTCTTTATAAATAATTCAGATTTATAATCAAAACAACTATTTAATCAAATGTTTAAATTAGAAGCAGCAGCAGTAATGCAGTTTGTGCTGCCACTAAAGTATTTGGAAGGTGTGTTACTAGATGTCGAGAGCTGCCATATTAATCAACGTTAAAGGCAAGACAACAGCACTGTTGCCTAATAGCTGCTCAGAACTGCCAATTATAAACACAAACGTTTAAACGTTATTCACGATAAATAAACGACCGTAACAAAATTGAATTAGGACAAAGCAATTACATATATCCTATAGATAATTTATCAAAAAGAATTTAATAACAAAACAAATCATAAATAAAACGTCAAACGAAAGCTAAATAATTAAATTTTTATCAACAAACCCGATCAATAAAACGCAACGAACGAAAACAATTGATGAATCCCCACAGATTAACGAAATGAAGACGCAATAAAATTTAAAAAAAGATTTTCAAAACCGAAAATCCATAAAAAGTATTTATAACATTGGAAAAAAACAATACCCCTACTATGTTTCTCATAGTTGTGCCATAAGGTTCAATCAATCAATGTCCTTAGGAATAAAAAAAGGTGAGCATACACGACCCACGTAAAGTTAGGGGATCCAAAAAACTTTGACTTGTATATTTTTTGTGGGGCAACCACGGGAATTGTTTCTGATGGTCTAATAGATGTGGGTTTGATTCTATTTCAGTTCGGTTGTTTATTTTCGAAGTATGCGACTTTTGAATACCAATGAGTCTGTTGGTCAAAATAAAAATTATGTGTAATTATATATACTGTATTTTCCTGTCCATAATATTTGGCAAATTCATTGACTCTCAACTGAGCCCCGTAATATTATGTCTAACAACTAAAACTTAACGTTACTTTGGAAATTTTACGAACACCGAACGAATACAACAAAATTTGAAAACTGCAGCAGGTACTTCCTAATTAGCGTCAATGATTTATACGATCATATATCTCCCAAGATCTTAGGAGCGCCTCCATTAAATATAAAATATGCCACCGATTTAAACTCCGAAACATAAGCGCATGATAAAAAAATTCCTCACATTATTTATCATACTGTAATCTCATACATTCCCTGAACATTCATCAGAGAGCGTCTCGGATGTAAATTCGCCCGTTTCACATACGCCCAAGATTCTCTATAAAAATTATGATTACCTTCCTCTTTGACAAACCTCATATCTTTGGCACTTAGCCACCCTTCGTTGCACCGTGATCCTCGGAAGGAATGAATATTTATAGAGGACGGAGAACATTTTTATTGTTTTCCAACCCAGCATTTTGTACCTGCAAGAATGAAGGGAGATGTCCAAAAAAGCGGTCGGTTTCATTAGAGGTATAAATTAGAATGCGCGTGTGGACTCGGACTCCCAAATTTGGAGGCCCTCAGTCCGACGTATTTTTGTGTATTATACTTTCAAATTGTGAAATTCCTGCAAACGACCAATGCGGTTTGGGATCGACATCATTATACTGACGGCTTCTTGTTTGTATTGTTATTGGAGCAATCGGAAAGTTAAATCAAAATAGTGGATTTGTTTTCTGATTTATCTGCGCATTCGAATCCGTTTCATTTGTTTTGAATAAAAGTAATAACTATGAAAGCTTCGAAGAGGACCGTGTTTATCGATATATTGAACCAATACGTGAGTTGGTTTTCGAAACATGTGTAAGCTATTTAACTAAAATTTATCACCAGTTTGAAGGGAAATGTCACGTCATTCTAATGTAGATACTGCATACTTAAATGAGTCCTTAACGGGAGTCTGATGATGTCACATGTTACCACGGGGTATGTAGTACTGCTTGTTTGGATAGCTTGACAAAAAAAAAAACATGAATTGTTCTTTCAAAGTCTGTTATAATTTTTTTATACAAGCAACTGTTGAATACAGTACTTCTACATGAAATACGGAAGAAACACAATGCCATAACCCGTCTTGAACTTCGTTACTTCCATTTCAAAAATATCCAGCGATTAACTATTCCCTTTATAAAAGTGATGACATTTAAACACAGGGCGACGGCGCCGAACGTGTTGCCCTATAATTTCGTTATCAGATCATCTTGGATTTTAGTTTTTGTGCCCACTACTATCTCATGGGGCGTCATTGTTTCCAACGTTGAGGATGCTTTTAGATTTATTCTTAAGAGGATTCTCATAGGAATTAAAATTTTGTGTATTTTGTTAAAATTGTAACGAATAGTACAAAATATGCGAATTAAGTTAGTTCGGTTTAGGTGTCTTTTGTAAAAAAATTGGTCCGATGATTGAGGCGATTTTTTCTTAGGATTGGTTGAACCACAGCTACAGTAACAATAAACTATTTTTATAATAAATATTTTGTTATAGGCTCTGGTTCATCATTTTAATGGAAATATAGGGTTTAAAAATAAATAAAACACACAGAAGTCCGTAGCAATGCAAATTTTAAGTGAATATGGTCTCTGGAGAATTGGCGCCCCTACTGTCTGGCTGCCCCGGAAGGGATCTAGATCATGAATTAACTATCATTCAACATTATTCATATTTTTGCGAAATAGACATTTCATACTTTCGCCTTTAACATTGCTGTGTACTTTTTATTATTTTGGTAATTTGCCAAAACTGAAATGTGTTTGTAATTTTGTAATAAATAGCGAATAAATGAGCATTAAGTTGACATATCCAATTTTGAAACAACAATAATGTGTCACTTTTCAGATGATGTAAATCCTCTAAAAGAACGCAATGCCTTAATATTGAAGGAGTGCTCCTGAATTTAAAGTTTAATAACACTCTTTTCTTTCAAATACAACGTCTAGAATATAATAACACACATTACATCAAATAATTTCACATTTACTTCCATCGACCTAATAACGGGTTTCAACCAAATAAGTTTCAAAAAAAAATCTATGAGAAACATCTTTATCATCTTCCGGAGCCCTAATCAAACATCGTCGGTCTCAAAGACTCTGTTTTATAGACACAGAGTTAGGTCGACACTTTATGACGTAATTACTTCCGACGTACAAGCCCTAATTGTTGGTGTCGCCTATCTAGATGACGTATTGGCGAATCAGTCAACGTCAAAGGTCAAAGGGTTAGAAGAGCTGGCTGTAATTAAATTTGAAACTAATTGGAGGCTTGTACCATGTATGAAGATTAATTGTAAATATAGGGTATGTGCGGAATTAGAATATCATATTATATCTGCTGCTTTAGAGCTCGCTAATAGTGTGAGTCATCATGACTTGGTACTGAATAAGTGATAGGTTACCAATCTGTCAGAGCTTGTAATTTGTAATAAATCATGTCAGGCTATTTCTAATTCCAATAACTGGTTTAGAGTTGATGCTGTTCACTTATTAGATACAACGACCGCTTCATATAACTAGCTTCTTGTGATTTCATAAAATACTTTAAATAAAACATAAAAATAAGAATCACCAAATTTTCTGGTAAGTCTATCCGATACAGGCAGTACACAACACGCCAAAATCAGTGAGCACTCCTAAAATTAACATAAGCCTCAAAAATCACAACCGACGTACAAAGTACGGTTAATTTTCAAACGCAAACAATAATTAAATTTTTCACCACCAGCTTTAAACAGAATACTCTCGTACTAAAAGAGAAACGTTAACACTGGCCTGGTTAGGTCTTTATGATGCACGCGGCTTAATTGGACGCATTTACGCCGATGGCTTTTAGCCGATAGCGTCACTTTCGACATTTCCTTTGATAAGGCACGTTCAGTTAAAAGGGTGCTAAAACAACACAACACCAGTTTACAGATTTAATTAAGATCGCACGCGAAAAACTGCGGTGAAATAAAGTGTCAATTTACAGTGTGTGAATAAATGGATTTCGGATCGGATTGGGTAATATACAATTAGCAATATAACGGATCGTAAATGTGGCACTAAGTGCCGACCTTTCTCATTTATCACGGTATCGTGTCCACTGGATTAAAGAATTGAGCAAAACGTACCGATAAAATATTTTGTATGTTCAGCAAATATTTATTTCGTGCTCGAACGCTATCTAAGATTCGTAGAACGGTGAAAATACGTACATAATACGCCCAATTACACAGTCATTGCCCGGACGACACTATAATGTTTCTATATATTTTGATAAATACACCCATATTACTCTTAGGTTACAATGATATGAACCTGAATAAATTGAATGATATCATTCTCAGTCTGCACAGCTGGTGCTAAGTAATCGCGTTACACACGGCTCACTAACGGCTCACCAGTGTGGGATAATCCCTTCGAGATTTTATACGATACTCGTAATGAGAAGTGGGATATAGACCTACCTAATCACAGAACAATGGAAAATACATAGCCAACCATTATTCTTGTACAACGACTTCCTCAAACTCTTTTAGCTAGTGCTCCAATTAAGAATCCGGAACAACTATTCTTTCTATAGGATCGTTACAACGAATTCCCTAGAGCGCGATATTATTTCCTTTTTCATTGGTATCTTGCCAAATATTATAGCGTGTTGTTGCGTTTTTAGTATTTGCGAGAAATTGAATTTCTTAAAATTCCGCTGGCTTCACTAGAGTCTCGTTTAGTGCTGTCCTAGTTTTGCTATTGTAACGATATTTTATTACATTCTCCGCAATCGTACGAGGAAATCTTATCTTTCCTACTGTTCCTATTATGATAACTACTACTTATTACTGGCTTATCCTACTTTTACTTATACTTTTTACTTATCCTAGGCTAAACTTGGGCCAAAATGTTTCCAGGAATTTCAAAAAACCAGTTTAAAAACTCCGTCCACATTATTTAATCGTCCCACTGATTATTAAATATATTATCTTAAGCTAACAACATATCTAAATTCAGTGATTATTCTATGAAATCTTCCGTGTAGTTCCAAACCAGATCTATACCTGATTTATTTTACTATACCCTAATGAGATAAGATATCCGGCCGCAGTCGTGCTTAATACAAGTCCGTAGAATGGAATGTGAACCATGCATTCATGGGCATACCTTTTCCTTAATGGGTATTTTATACTTCGAGGTTTTTGGTAATGGTACTATTTTATAAGCAGTAAGCACAGCTAATTGATTTCATATTTCAACATCATATTATATTTCTACCATGATCAATTTAAGACAAGCTATTATACCTAAGAGCCTCAACAAATCTAAAGTAACCAATACTTTAGCCAGTTTAACTGTTAAACCCATTGTATATAAAAAGAAATGCCCCCATTTTTATGACGATATTAACACTGGCATATCAAATTTAATTTTATGTAATGCTCTCAGCAATAATTTTGTTGTATGTCCCTTTGTAACCATACACGTGTGTCAAGGGACTAATTTGGAAAACAAATTCAATATTTTCAATGACCATCCCCATAAAGTTTGTTATTAAATTCTACGGTTTATTAATATCAACGTGTTTTTATAACAAGCCATATGCAAATATTGTTTATAATTTCGAAATTTTGTTGACCAATATCGCTTCTGAATAAAGCAATTTTTACTTTGATACAACAAAGTTTGTTGGATGGCCTGGATCCATTTTGCGTAAAATGAATTCATTAAAATTACTTAGACTTCATGAATTTTTTAACATGTACCTGATATTGAGGGCAACAGAATTATCCGAGTAGATGTGATTACGTTTAATAAATACACAAGGGGCTATATCGCCTTAAAAGGGCAGGATGCTACGGGATAAGCTTCTATAATCATCTTCTACAGAGAAAACAACGTTGTTTTTCTTTGACGATTTACAAATTTGGGTGAGATTTTCTCTCAATCCCCGAACATCGAGTTAAGAGGCGAAGGAGGAAAAACAGTCATAATATCAATGGGCTGTTGAGCATCGAACACCAGAGCCTTCCTGACCCATGATGGTACAAAATGAAAATGCGCTTAGACCAGTTTTTGAGTGTCTCAAATGCGATTTACATTTATTCATCTTCAACCATCCCCTTTTTTGTTTGTCTGCCAGCATTGTTGGCTGAAACAATGGCTTGCTATCCGGAATTTATGATTCTAACACCATCAACGGAAATGCTGGTTGATATGTGTTTATAATGTGGAATGATGGTGAGTATCATGGCTATTTTACTCTATAAATGTTTCTATAGACTATAACAATGATGTAAGCGATTGTTTTGTACATGGCACGCATATTGATTGTAAGTACTTTGTGTGGTGTGGTCTCAAGATGGGAATCTTCGTTGTTTGATTTTATCACAATAAATCTTGCTTTGTTGGAAATATTATAGCTCTGACAATAAACAACTCTAACGCCTTTGTATTTGAAGTATCAGATATAAATATACTAGTTCCAATATTGATAAAGATACACTTACTTACTTTTGAGTATCAAATTCTGAAGATGACGTGTTTTCAATCAAAAATCACCACTTATGTATATCTGAAACAAAAAAAAAACAGTATTAGTTAAGGCATTACAAACTCCTACAAATGCTATTTTCACTTCAATTATTTGAAAATGTGAGACGATCTCTGACACGCGTTTAAAAATAAAAATTTTATTGTTAGAAGTCAATTCAAATAGGATTTTATACGTAATAAATTTTAACATAATTATATTATGACAGTATTACTATTTTATAGGAATATGAATTTTATTGTTATGGCCGACTTAAAATTGAAAACATATTTTATTGTTTACGCTTACATACACATCGAAGACGCCACCAAAACAAACAGATATTCAAATCCTTTTCACATAAGCTGTTAAAAAATATATCAAACAAAATAGAGCAGAAAATAACGTAAGGACAAAACCGACGGCATGTTTTGAGTTTTTTTAATATTATTTAACAAATTATGATCTATCACAAAACCCATAGAAAAAGTACCTATCTGCTGACTCATACTTAAGTAAATATTCTTACAAGAGTTGATATGCTTTAGTTAACTAATAAAGCGTATCCTGAAACGACACATTCAAAATCCAAGTTTATTTGAAATAAAAAAATAATGTTTTTACAAAAACATGCCCATCAGAAAACGATGAACATAAAACGGGTCAATATTATGAAACTACCGAAGTTAATCTCAACAAAACTGAACATGTTTATTCAAAAAACAATGCTAGGGGTGGGTGCTAAAAGTTTGTGTTTGTGCGGGACAAAATTTTACGACTAGGGACGTCCGCCCACGGCCCGGAATCCAGGCGCCACAAGCATTAGACAATCCGATATTGGAATCGTATTTGACATTAACTAAACATAAAAATGTTTAGCGTCACATAAATTATCGACAAAAGGAGCCGATTCGTTTCACAGATCCGCACCACTAATGTTTTATTACTAATGGATGTCCATTGACTGCGTAATTCCAAATAAATTTATTAGACGACTTGTAATTTGATTTTTATTAGAGTTACGGGAATCGTTAAATTTTCTGTGGTGACGTTGTGAATGGTAAATATATTTTAAATGGTTGTAAATGCAGCCCTTTTTAAAAGAATTTTTGGCCCACGCGGTGTTTCTATGGTCGATGTCTCTCCAACAATACTTTAACACGGGGCTTGATTTGGAGGACCCTGAATAACGTAGGTCTCAAAGGACCCACACAATGCTTTGGGCATAATAATAGTTGTAGATTTGAAAGTGATTTGAATATGAATGGGCACCCTCCCGCGCTGGCTCGTAATAACAAATATGAAGTGTTGCTTTTATGCTTAACCCTCATGATTTTGACTCTGTTATAAAGAATTGATTTAGTACTGTTATAGATTCGAGTAATTATAGACATGGTCGTAATTGTTTATTAGATGTTTTGTTATGATTTGCGCGGTCGTTATTTCAATCTCATGTTTCAACCGATGCAATGTTTTGATCAGTGTTACTTTTTGTTTGACAATTTGAATAGTATTTCATTTGAAGTTGTATAATTTGCCCAAGGGCTAAAAAAGTTTGAAAGGATTAAATAAACACCCATTATTTTACTTAGACAGTGAAGCGCTTAAGTTGTTTTTTTTTTGTGAGTCGTTGTATATTCAAAAGATTTAGTTAAATCAACACTAATCTGAACTTCAACTTGACAATACCCCAGACCTGAATGTAAGGATTTATCCAAAGAAAGGTGCGTTTTAACATAATTCGTTTGGAAAGCTTAAGGTATATATTGTTATATCCAATTATATCCTCCCAGAAATACATAGTTATATCCAAAGTGATAAATCAAACCTGGGAAACAAAGGTACGAAATATGGTGCAAAACCGAAACCCTCAAAACAACATAGCAATTTTAAACAACAAAAAAATCAATACACTCAAAAATGAAAACTAAAACCCGCCCTTTAGAAGTGATCGTAAATAACTACAATTAGCTCTGTACATACATATCATGAGATATAAATCGTATTTATTCAGCGGGGGCGCTTGTATGGCACCCTTCGCTTGGACACTGGACACATATCGATCCAGTGGATTTTTGCAACATACACGTCACATGTGGCCGTTTTCCATATGCAAATTAGTGTTTCCCCTTGGTTTTAAGTGTGTTTGTTTTTTATGTCTCCTCCTACATTTAATTGTGCACTTATTTATGGTCAGTGCTCGGTTTGCTGTTGCGAATATATCATCCAAGTACACGGTAGTTTTTTTGTGCGGCCAAAATTGCGGCGTATGTTGGGAGACTTATTGTGTTATGCAAATTGGACAGCATTGAGGTTAACCACAGGTCTGTTTAACATTATCAATAACTTCAAAATAACATTTGTTCTTTAGTCATTTTGGCAGATAAAATACACAATCCAAGCTTTACCTTTCACGCCTTTTATACGAAAGACCACATATGCCAAAACGTTTCACCCAAAAAATAATTACTTCGTAGCTATTAATAACATGACAGTACCACCGCGTAAGGGCTGCGACACGCTAGAAATAAGCTGTCACGCGTCATATCAAATCGAGTGTCACGGTGTGCCGGGACGCAGTAATTTAGGTGCGTTGGGAGCGACATCCCTGACTTTTAGCTTTTGTACCAAATCGAACGGATCGTGTTTGGTACTGCGATATGGTTTTAGCAATTGTTTTGCGTGTTCAGTTGGACATGCGGAATTTAATTGTGTGTCTGTCACGATGGTATGTGAAAGCGTAGATAAGGTTGGTTCATTAGTGAAAATTATTAGCTTTATGCGTGAAGACTTTATTAATGTTTGAAACTAATTACTAGAAAGCTGTTTGTTTGGTATAATAGGTAGTAAGATTTTAGTGCAAAAAAGTATATACTGATTTTTGTTCATATTAAAGGTGAAACAGAGATTTTGTTCAAAGTCATTATTATTACAATCAAATATTGGCTCATACACAGCCACATAGGTACTAAAAAAAAAACTGCATCTGCAAATACGACAATTTTAATATAAAACCAGAGGCCGAGTTCATGTAATTTAAACAGAACCAACAAAAGACAAATATTAACACATTCATTTTTTCCATCAAAATGGACTAGTAAAGAATAAACATTGTATGTGTGTGACGGCAGTCAATCCTGCTGCTCAATTTCATTCCACGCGAACGACGCCAAAACGAATGCAGTTTGTACAGTATTAATGTTTTTATAAATTCCAGTTTTTCTGTCACCTGAATTATATTGTATGAAAAGGATTGATTACTCTTTCCTGGAATAAGCTTTATAGTAACTCTGTGCCAGTTTTTCGCGTGTTGTTTGAATTTTAGGTGCACAATGGTAGTTTGTTGGTTTTGGATTGCGACAATGTACGTTAATACATTAATGTGAATACGAAAACAATTGTATCAGTCCAATTTGTACACTCTAATAACTGTACTGAAGTTAAAACATAATAAGATAACTTAAAGTAAATAAGCAGTTCCATCAAGACATGATAGAAGCCATTGAAAACAGCTGACAATTTGCAATAATTAAAAGCAACAACTTCTTAATTGGCCTAACTTTTATGTTCATGCACAAAGAAATATAGTAACTTAAGTAAGCAATAGCGTGAAAACCACGTCTTGCTTGATATACCAACTTGCCATGCGACAAACCGTTGATTGTAGTGGCGTGACGACTAACTAGATGACAGGGCATGTAATTAATATGAGTGATGTTGATTAAATTTGGCTACCACTAATGCTTACTGTATGTGGCAGACATAATATAATATTAGCTGAAGAAAGTTTTGCTATACAGGAAAAATGTAATGAGAATGTATCAGAAATGATAGTGTAGCAATAACGATTGTAGAATTCATATCATTCCTAATACTGAAGAATTTCAAGTCTTCATAAGCTCAAAGGGTATCGCAATAAACATTACAGTCAAAGAAGATATTACCAAGAGAAATAAAGTTGTTAAAAAATTCACTCCTTTTATTGTCCCCAATAAAGTGAAACAAGAGCACCGTCCAAGCTGTCTCGTCTCCGTTGATACGCGACGTGACACATGACACGCCGTTGATTACCAACGTGACGACACAACTAACTGGGTGAGGGACACGTAATTTTTGTCAGAGATGATAATCTTATTTTGGCGTGTCAGACGAATATATGGGTGGTTTAGTGAGGAAAAATAATACTGGTAAAAGTAAAGAAGGGGTTACGACGATATCTATAGATCCACAAAAGTAAATAAATCAAATTGTAAAGAGATTGTGCTAGTGCAAGTCTTCTAAGCCTTAGCCCAAAAGATAATTCAGATAATATTGTTGGTACAAATTGCAGCCTTCAAACTATTTCATCCATTAATAATACCAGGAATCGTAGAGATAGTGCTAAAATTCAGGGAATATTGAAGGAGCAAGCATCCATATTGTATCGATATCGAACCTTTAATGTTCAAATAACATTTTGGTCTTACATCAAGGCAAAGGTATGCGGCATCTTGAAATTCTATCTTCCAACCAAAGCGAGAATAAACGTGAACTCGTAAGCATAACTGGTTCTTCACAATAAATGTGCATAATTTAACATTTCATAATATTATATCATTTGAGTGACATCTTCCGATACTAATACGAGTGAAGTTGACTCAGGTCGTGGTCTTAGGTCTTGGTTATTATCTGAAATAATGTATTAATATCAACATTATGAATCACTGCGTGTATTCTATTTATCTGAAAGTGATCGCTCACTTCGAGATCTAGTTAGAGGCGAAGTTCGCGCTGCTCAGCTAGAGGATAAGTTTCTAGAACACTTTTTTTTTTGAAGATGGGAACGTCGCAAACGATATATTAATGTCGGACTTGAAATGATTTGTGAAGTTGCAGAAAGTTGTGATACGAGAACAGCAAAGGAAAGAGTCTCTTGTCTTGAGAGAAATATAAAATCAAGTCCTGTTGGTTAATCAATTTCAATGAGCTTAACTCATAAGTTAGTACGGTAATTCTGAAACCGAAATACCCACACACAGATAAATAAGTCCCACAAATTATGCCCAAATAAATCTGTAAGAGTCCCCTGCCGAGTATTAAGGCATCTAGGTCAATTGCCTAGATAAAGACCGGCACGATATTAGCGTGTAATCAGTAGATATCCATATGGTGTATGTAGTTGTAGTAATATCAATATTACCCCCTATGTTAACGGTTCCAGGAAATCATTGTAATTTAGCTCCTGATAATCTTATGGAAGCTTGTAATAAGATAGCAAACGCTGATTTTACTTTTGAATTTATTAAATCCGTGACACTGTCGATAAATGTTTAATATGGGGCGATAAGTTATCGTAAATTAATTTTGCAATGAATTGGGGTTACAAGTGTTAAGCAAATAATGTTGAACATGTAATTTTTTGTTATATTGTCACCCTTGCAAAATGTTATCGGTTATAGTTTACTGATATAAAATTCTCAGAGCAGAAAAAAATATCAATAAAATGGGAATCCCTCTGACAGTATTTTTTACACTTCAAAAGAACCAAACAAATACACTAACACATGTCAGCAACAGATATTCAAACTTCTTACTCAAGTATCGTAATAAATACTGTCATCTTCAAACACCGAAATACTTGAAATAACCCCCCAACGCGAGTCGTATGCAAATAATTGAAGCATCCGCCCCAGTCGAAAATAAAATGTACGTCTCGGAATCGTCACGTCTGACGAGGCGCGTGGCATGCGATTAGGAACACGTGACGGGCTCCTGACTTAACAAACATCCTTTAAATGTAGTGCGAAATGAGAACACCATGTGAAATGTTTTGTGCAAATTTTAACAAGGCTCAAGTAGTGGGTAGGGTGGATATACTTACCGTTTGTAAGAACCTATGTCTAAAATGATATTTTTGTATTACACAGTCTATTCATAAATCTAGGCGATAAGCAATATCGATACCACTTTAAAATTCAACCGCAAGTCTGAACGATTTCTCACCATGATACAATTTTTATGAAACTAAATTTGAATTGCATCAATGTTCGAGCGACGGTGCTGACAGTAAAAATGCTCTTTTATATTCTGATAAAATTTTTAGTCCAGTAAAAACTTTTTGATTGGATTATTATGAAATTGTTTTTGAAGATGCGTTAAAAGGTGATAAAAATAACAATAAAGAAGTTTAAAAGTTACGTTCAATGCTCAATGTATTAAAGTAGGCACGCTATAATCGGGTAACCATGAAGAATAAAGAATATCTTCGGGACCACAGGTTTCAAGCCACCTTCTTCCATTCACTTCAAATCTGCAAATCAGTTTCCCTTCCCGTCAACCCTTCAGCGACTCCCACATGTTTACCCACGTATATTGTACAGTAAATTTACTTTCAGATAAAGTTTACCAGTATCAAACACCTGCGTGCTATCAGCCTGTGAATTAATTTGTTCAAATTGAATTTGCGTCCACAAACGCTCCGTTGACTAATTTGTTTGGATTCGTGAATTTTGGTTCGAGGTTAGGTTTGATGTCAAATATTCTGTTTCAAGATAAATAGGTGTCTCATTTTATGATAAATAATGCATATTTTTTTGTATGATTGTTTATGACTAATTTGGCACGACTTTCTCTTAAGATGGCAAAGAAATGTTTTCAGTAATTCCTTCAGGAACTATAACCACACTGTTATGGATTATTTTTCCAAGTACTTCAGTAGTTGCTTTCTTGATCTCATCAATTTATTCGATCTCAGTAACTATTTCGCGGAGTTTTCAAGATGGAATAAATAATTGCCAAAGTTTTGCTGGAATTTTGCAATATTGATAAAAGTTTCCAGATTGTTGAGTTCAAAATATTGACCAACTGTTTCTGCTGGAAAAAATCCAATACTTCATAATCGAAAAGATTGAACGACTTAATGAACTCATTATAAAGTTGCGAAGAGTGCCAATTTGTGGTACAAGTTGTAAGCGAGTCCCTAGAAATAAAATTAATGTCTAAGTATTTCACCCTATCCTTTCAAAGCTTAACACAGATATGGTACAAGTAGTTAAAAAGTAAGCCAAAGCGAAGATCGACAACAGCCAAGGTATATATGGAAAAATATCGAAAGAAGCTGGATTGATGAAAAAGAACAATCTACTGTGTGAAGCAATAAGATCAATTTAGTGAAAAAAGCTACGAGTACTAAAAGCATAGCTCTTATTACTTGGACTAAAAACCAGTTCTCACACTCGACCGCAAGGGTTCCACCGCTAATTAATTGGAGGAGACTTTTCATTTGCCGATTGAACCCAACGTTAGTCGAGTCACCTTCCCCGTACTGAGGGTGTAAAAATTGAACATGTGAACGGCTGCAATTTCACCCCTTGTGAGTGTATTTTGGTTTGTATAAAGCTGCATTAGATATTTTTCTAATTACAAAGGTAATAATAATGTGTATCCTCATATTTAGATAGATTTATGTCGTTGTCTGCCTGCATTTCTTTGTTTTCTATAACTTGGTTATTTCGTACGGCACTACAGGTCTTATTTACCTATATGAACTTTAAATAGCATGGTCTGAATTTGTTCATTTAGTCATGTTCACTTCGCATCAAAACATTTTCAAATGTCAGTCACGCATAGCAACTAGTGTCGTGTATACGAAATTTAGTTTTGAACCTTTAAATGAATTAAGCTCGGTGAATTTTGCAGCTAGAGTATATTCTGCAACCGCTCTGCATAAAGTAAGCATAAATATCACGAGGTCTATCGATAAAGCAGAGGCCATTGTGGGTAAAGAATGGCGAGCATTTGTTAGGGAAAATGCTAATGTTGATCTAGTTAAAGAAATTAATGGCAACGTAGAAACGTTACATATAAAAACTTCTATAGATATTGATTTGGGTCCACATAATATTTCACCTAATCTCAATAATCTGAGGCATGTAAATAATTTAATTAATGCAACTTTATCAGGGACAAACAATCTATTAAATACTTTAGAGATAAAGTCATTTGACATTTAATTCTTGTTCCAGAAACTGACGAGATAATAGCGCAAACTGTCAGCTGCAATACAATTTACTTGCTGAGAACTAAAACAACAATTGCAATTTACGTGCAGAAGTTTATTTGAAATGTTTCGTAACGCCACTGAGTATTTTTGTTTAGAACTTTGCAGTATTTGTTAGTGTGAAACAGGTTTATTGTAAGTTGTTTATAGCGTCATGTTTCTCTATTTAATTGTTTTCTTTATATATCTCTACTACCGCAATTACATGACATTTTATTCTTGCTTCATTAAAATCACTTAGAAGAATTTCTTTTGTAGGTATCCATGTCTGTGTTAGTAAGTCATGCCATATTAACAAACCGTGTCATATCTATTTTACACTATAAAGTGAATAAAATTTCTAAGACACGAGAAGCATGTTTTATAAACTTGCCAACTGAAGACTCAACATTAGAAGTAGCTAAAGCTACATACAAGAAAGTACTTAATTCATTAGAACCATGAGAATTCATTGATAAGCCGAGAGAATCCTTCTCACGCCATTTGAGGCGTAATCTTTCCCATTGTGTTCTTAGAAGAACAATGCTAGTGCTTACTCATCAATCAATTATTTATCACCTATTACTGTTCGGTGATTATCATAAGCTTTTTGTGTTTCATTGTATTTTATTTTTGTAACCATTTCTAATTTCATATTCGGTTGTATGACTTTCTTGTTGTTCTAAGCTTTCTACTTGATGCTCATTTGCGTGATAGTTATCTGTCTTCCGTATATTGTTTGTATCACTTATGATAATTTCTTCAGCTTTATAATTAACTAGAGGCTGATTTCTCCTGCTCTCGGATAAAGCATAGCTCATGTCATCAACAGAAAACATTTTTTGTTTTAGTAGACAACTAACTTTAACAAACACATGTATATACATAAGTTATATCTTTCAAATTAACATCGAAGCATATCTAAGCCTAAATATTCATTATTTCATCCACCTAGACATAATCTTATCCTATATTTTTCTCAGGTATGGCAACCTATATATTTTGTTTATGTATTTTACATAAATACCTCTTCAGTTTTAAACCACTGGTGTAATGCCACGCGCCTCCCTTGTCTATGGGCACTACTTCTCCTACGCCACGCTCGAGGCCGGTATATTTCACGGGCGGTCTGCATTTAATAGCCCAGCGGTTCCCCGATAATTTTATTATTGGTGGATTTTTTTCTCTGCCAATGACGTGCCAGCGAGTCTCATTGAAATAAAAATAATAGCGTTAGTTTAGTTAAATATCTTGGCGGGGGTTCGTTTTAATGGCCTGATGTGTATTTTTTTGTATTCTGGTCTTGGGGGCGGGGCGGGGTATTAATTTTGGAGGCAATTAGCTGCTAGTTATGGGTTTTTGGTGTGTGGTGTTTTTGGCAGTGTATTTTTTTTGTGCTGTTAATTTAGTGGTGGTGGTCGAAACCGCAGATAGAAAAAGACGAATTTTAAATGGTTTTTAAACGAATGATTTGTATGTAGGCAGGCACTGTTTTAAATAAGGATTTTTTCTGATGAAGAAACTTCCATAAAATCTTGGGACAGTGATCAGGATCTATACAGACTTGCAAACTTCGCTGCAACAGACATAAAAAAAAAAACGTAAAATGCATTGAATAAGCGGTGTCCAATTTCTCTGTTGATACCCTTTATTTGCCAAATATTAATAATTACCCCTTATAAATATTACTTCACACCATATCATGGGAACCTAGTTTTTTAAGCGTAGGTAATTCGAAACGATGACTCCATTTTCTAAATTAACAAACATGACACAATCAGGCCCCTTTGCTGAAATCATATTTTCTTCTACAACTATTCCATTATCAACCTTATCACTTAAGTAATAGAGGTTATTTTTAGTATGTGTTGAGATTTTCTGGTATTGTAGTGTCATACAGGGGTTCGATATGAGAAATGTGGGTACGAACAATAAAATAAAATGGTTGAATGGCCCGATACGGTGCTGCGGGGTTCAAATCGATTAGTGTCGTGATAATAGTCTTATGATAGGGTGCCAAGCTATTCATAATTTTTTGAGACTGTCCTGGAGTCAAAAGGGTAAAATTCTACCGTATACAAAATATACTAAGGTCTTCACTCTTTGAAAAGGATATTATATTACACTTGACGGTTATATCCATTTAGTTGTGAGTAATATAAGAAAATTACTTTAGCCCTACGGGTTTAACTTTAAGGCAATCAGTACCACATTTATGGTGTCAAAATTGAAGAAATAATAATGGCCCACTTACATAAATATTTCGAAATACAAAACGGGCCTACTTTAGAGTGTTGTACAAATATATTTTTTTCCCTAACAAAAGAATATGCGATTATAACTATAAGGATTTAGTACAGATGTTTTTTCATGAGTATCTGCAAAGCACAAATGAACGAGTACTACTCTATCTTACCTGAAACTATATCGATACCTCCCACGTAAGTTGTTGTATCTTCAAAATTGTAATTTTACACTACGGAGTTTTAAAGATTGACACTCGCGTCAAATAGTCTTGCTTCAATATATTCTTTTCAAATTTTGCATACACATATATTTTAAAGTGCTTTCAATGTTTGCCTACGATTTTTTTGTTTAATAGTTGTAGTTTTTGAGATTTTGTTCATACAACATTCTAGACTGTAATGTTACCTTACATAAATGTTGTACAGGATACTTACAACCATTTACAGCGGAAAACAATATTTGCATTTAACTGTATGTGCTAAATACTATAGTGTACGTTGATATAAATTTAATATTTTGTGGCAGTATGTGTACTTCCATATAATTAGGGCTTAGTAAAAAACAATTTTTACATAGGATGTTATTTATTATTAAAATAAAAATTATTATTCTGTAAAGTAACTCTGAAATAGTAACAATTCAACATAATTAAAAAATCTAAAAAAAACACTTTCTTCTGAGATCAAATAACAATCATGGTTCTAGGTTAATTATATTACTAGTAAGATTAATTATTCCAGTCTTTTATTTATTAAAACTTTGATACCTATATTCCGTTAAAGTTACTTAAACATAAAAAGAAATAAGGTATCGATGAAATACTGTGTGATACCTCCTGTCACAACAGTCTTTAAACAGTAATAAAAATAAATTGAAAACGAAGTATTAAAGACCCCGCGGGGCTATATATCCGAATGCTCCATGGAGAGTATACTGTCCCCCATCTCCGGCCTGCCGGAGTGAAGCATGGCGAGGATAGGTCTCCCGCCTCTTGGCTTGCCTTCATCTTCCGGTCAGAGTGGAGTCGCTAGAGTAGGGTTAGCAGCTCTGCTCGGAGGGTAAGTGCCTCGTGGTAAGTGGCGAGTGGGCCGGTGATGCTGGACCCACAGGGAGCGCGTGATCTGCGTTTAAAGTCCGCCGAGGTATCCTCACCCTTCAGCCGCTCATGTACCTTTTGCCCTCTTGTTGCGATTTAGCGACTGATTCCCGGGGGCCCAGTAAGTGAGTTGGCGAGTCTCCACCTGCCATTTTTACGTATACAAACATTGTTAACGGCAGGTGCCATAGTTCCCATAGTTATCCCCATTCCCAGTCCATTACATTAGCATCCCATCACAATAGCCCTAGTAGTTTTATTCCATATTCAGCAATAGTTTAGCACGGAACCGGGGATTGTCTTTGGGTACGTTCTTATAGTGTATACAGGGATAATAGTCGGTTTTGTGTCGCCATTTCATTAAAGTTGTCTCAAAAGGGCTTCAGCGTGTTGGCTTCGGCCCCACGTTCGCCTTCCGAAAATCCGGGACTCTGTACCCGCGGTCGAGTAGAGACATACAAGATAATAATAATACCTATTGCCCTCTTGTTGCGATTTAGCGACTGATTCCCGGGGGCCCAGTAAGTGAGGTGGCGAGTCTCCACCTGCCATTTTTACGTGTATTTATTACATTGTTATCGGCAGGTGCCATAGTTCCCGTAGTTTCCCCATTCCTAGTCCACTAGCATCCCATCATAATAGCCCAAGTAGTTTTCATCCATAGTTAGCAATAGTTTAGCACAGATCCGGCGATTGTCCTTGGGTACATTTATATAGTGTATACAGGGATAATGGTCGGTTTTGTGTCACCATTTCATTAAAGTTGTCTCAAAAGGGCTTCAGCGTGTTGGCTTCGGCCCCACGTTCGCCTCCCAAAAATCCGGGACTCTATAGTCTCGAATCCTGGTAGAGACAAACAAAAATAATAAAAAACTTAGGAAACTCTACTACTCCGAATCAGAAGTTTCACTATCGGAATGCGTTGCTACCACAACTGGCAGACTCCTGAAGAAGTCATGATGTGTAGCTGGGATAAGCCCACTGTTACAAAGATCCATCAAGTTTATAGATTACGGACTATTTGATATTACGGACAGTGGACTATTTGCTTGTGGAGTTGAACAGCTACTTGCATATGTTGGTGATAGTTGAGGTACAATATCCAACACTGATGAATTTTCTTTTTCTATGTAGTACGGGCAGAAGTTATTGTCACAATCATAGTCCAAATGATTAATGCTACAGGTAGGTGAAGGATGAGCTGTTTCAAGAATTACGGAGTCATTAGAATTTGTAGTGTTTGTTATCTCCAGATTTTCAAAAATGTCAACATCTGATATCATTCATCTCAGATTCATTAAAAGTAACTGGCAACGGAGAATCTGTAATAAAATGTAATGGTATCAATTTCATAATTATCTATTGATTACTGAACTAAATTCGGCCCATGATCATCAGAACTTTAAATCAAAACTTTTTAGAGCGTGGTAAAATCATCAAAAGCATCCAGAGCAGAGCGGGAGGGACTGTCAGACTTGTACTGACTAAAATCCACGGTGTCCTTCAATAGCCCTTTACCTATATTGTTGTATGTCATTAAAAAAAGAAATATCTTCGCAACGTAAAATATAGTATGTCAACATACAATAATTATTTGTGCATGTAATTCAGACGTAAACTGTTGTATGTATTACTTCACATATAATTTGTTATTATTCAACAACGTAAAGTGTTGTATGTGATTATACAACGCTGATTTGGTATCTTCTAAGCGACGTAAGTTGTTGTAAGTAATCTTTAAAACAGTTTAGGTTGTTGTCGTTATAAAACTGCATAATTCTAAAATATCGTTATAAATTATTAATTACGTAAAAATCGACGATCATAGGCGCGCGACCTCCACGCTTTATGAAGTCCGGCGTGAACTGTCGCATGTCATACATACGCGGCGCGAGCGCGCAACGCACCCCGCGCCCTCGCCCGCGTGAACCGTTGCGGAGGTAGATACAATGTTACACGCCGCCGTTGTAATAATGATACAACTTAATACGTCTGGTAAAGATACTTAAAAAAAAATTTTTTTTTTTTTTTTTACTCTTAACGCATATAGTAGGCAAAAATAGGCGGTTTGGTTTAAAAAACGTAAAACATGCATATTGTGGGTTACAACAACTTACGTGGGAGGTATCGATATTTTACTTCGAATACAGTTTTATTTATTTTTCGATCTGAAGAACTTACTTGTGTAATTAATTACGAATTGACAATATCTTTTGTCCTATATCCGATCAAAATGATGGTCTCCCCTAATCCGCGTTTGATCACTTGATCAATTTGCAGTGAGCCGCGTCTATCTTACAAATTCTGTATTTTAATCGCATCAGCGTTTTTGTTATTAACATTGTGGTTTCTCTTTTTTAATTTACTGTTGTTTTTCACTGTATTTGCCATATGCAGTTTTAAAATAAACTTTTGTTTAATATTATTTTTTCATTAATTTTGCTTTGAATATAAAACTTTCTAAGTATTGGACCGTTTACAAAATCATTTTCATGAGTTAATCAAAACAAAAAGAAAACAGCCTTAAACTATTCTCCTTTTTAACCGACTACCTAAGAAGGAAGAGGTAACACGATAACAATAGTAAGACCCAAATATTTACATCAACAAATATCATTCAGCCAATCAAATCACTATTAGTCAAGTCCCAAATCGTTTGACACGAACCTATTTGGGCCGAACACAAAAGGAATTAAATGGACTAGAGCTGCACCGAGAGAATAAAAATATATCATTCATAACACTCAACACTTCGCAACGAATCGATTCAAAAAACTATGTTCATTGAATCGATAACAATGAAAATCGCTATAACAAAAGCATCCGCTTCGTTTTTGTTTAAGGCATGAGAGATGCGCGGTGGCCTTTTGCAAAAACGTTTTTTCATTATGGTCTTTCGTTAATTTGCATAGATTTATGAAGCCTTGTTTAGAAGCTTTTTTGCTCTGTTTAGAAACTAATTTCTAAACAGAGCAACTGTTTCTAAACAGAGCAACTGTTTAGAAATTAGTTTCTACTAAAGTACTTGCGAATTCTCATTTTAGATCTGTCAACGCCTACATTTGAATGAAAAATACTTATAAACTTAAATACTGATGGTCTCCGAGTTTACTGAAATCCCAAATACGTCTAAAAAGACAGCGGAAACAATTTATATGAATAGTATTTCTATGCGCTATTTGCTCTTACGTAAAGCAACTAACCCTCATTGTTGTAGACCCAAATTCAGCTGTGGACGACATTGATAAATAGGCTGTGTGATGATAATAAAATTAACTTATGTCCTACCTAATCATCTTATCATACCGCTTCTTTCCATAACTTACACCAACCACACATAATGAAAATCGCCATAACAAAAGAACTGAGCTTTGTGCTATAAAAATATAAATAAACGGCGGAACAATAACTCTTAAACGCATTGTTTTATAATGAACAATGAATGCACTATTAAAAGTCCCATAGTACTGCAGGACTTGGTTATTATGAAGATGTCAAAGTTATGCAGACAGCTGGTAAGAATGGATGAAGATATCTGCATATGGCTGGTTCCTTTGCAGACAGGCAGGATTGGCAACGATTCAAGGTAGGTATCTATTAAGTATCTATTGTTAATTTGTAGTTTTGAATGATTTGATTGTCCTTATAATAGAGCTATCACACTGATTTTGCGCAGATCGTACGGGCGCTAGAACAAATAATTGACATTTACATGTACCAAACGGTTTAAACGATGGTACCAGAAATCGCGCGAAAAGTTCTTTGCCGCTGGGAATGAGTCGCGGAAGAATAAATGAGCATAATAATCGTGGCAAAATTCTCAAGTGTGGAAGCGCTCTAACATGTTAGATTACCAGATTAGGTAAAAAATAAACTAGAAAATGAACTAGTTTCTAGAACCTCCCATACAAGAATATGCTTCACCCCAAACTCATGAACCACAAACAACCTTAAAACAACTTCGAAAGTTTCGCGAACAAATAATAAGAATTAGCGACGTTTTATAACAGCCAAATATGAACTTACGGTGTAAAATAAGAAACTACAAACCACAAAGTTGCGACTTGTTAAAGTATTTACAGTGAAAACATCAGCATTTGTAGCCGTTTAATGAATAAACATTGAGACTTGGGAAACTAAGGAGTATTCGAAGTTATGCAACCACGAAAGTTGTGCGATTGTCGTCCGATGGATATTTTTAAAATATTTTTTTGCAATTGATTCAGAAGAACAAAAAAAGATATATTTATGAAGTAGTTTTAAACCAGAATATTAAAAGTAACATCTTTTATTAGATTTTTTTTGTAAAATAAAATATTATGACTCAATTTAGGTGTGTGTCAATGTTGAATTTAATAAAATTATTTGCCTCTTACATAATGTTATCCTTTCATAAATATGCGTCGACGCAAACCTTGACAATCTAGTATGATGTTTAAGCTAAGTTTTCAAAAATAAGTATAAGTTCTAAACATAAAAATAAGTAGGTACGGAATGTTTAAATAAAACTACTTTTACGGATTTTATCGCGTTAAAATCCGTAAAATTAGTTTTATTTAAATGTCTAATATTCGCGTAAGTGTCAGAAATCAATAGGTACGGAATGGCCAATTTGATTGCTCATTTCTCATAATAGGACTGCTTACATCTCAAACTACTCTCACGGCCTCAAGATTCCCATCGCACACATTATCACAACAGTTGCAAACTATTTATCTATAGGTCAGCAAAAGCAATAAAACTCTACAAATTAATTAAATTATTCACAGCACCAACATTTGCATAACGTTAGACCTGCACGCGATACGGCCATAGAACCGCAACTTTACTAAAACGGAAGTCCATTAATGTTTTTAGTCGCTCACATGTCACCCTTATCGGGAATGAGGAAGCAATGTATGTTGTACAAGCCGGTTCACTCGCGAATGAGGTTTGGATTTCAGCGAGCAGTGTAGGACGGGAAGTATCTGCATTAATGCGAAAACATAGTAAGAGGGAAGGTCGGTTCGAATCGTCTGTTTCATTGGTAATCAATGAAGAGTGTGCTTTACTGTTAGTTCGGTTCATGAATATTTAAGAGTATCATAGGACGTTACTTGAAACAGGAATGATTAAAGGCTGTTGATGGAATGATCTTGTAATCGACAAAGTGGGATGTATTTATTTGTATTATTTATTGTATTGTATTTGATTTGTTATTTACCTTTATTTTGTTAGTCACTGGCAAAATTAGCTTTTTTGCCTCCACCGATGTCATGAAAATCAGTGACTTACTTATTACCAGGCAATTGAATTGCAGTAAAAATGAAAACTGTCTCTCACTATCTGAATTTAGCATGATCTGCCTACTCTACTCCACACACGCTTCGTCTACTCCCAATAATTAACTGGTGCAAGTCAACCGTCAAACAGCGTATGTTTCCATGCAAAACCTTATCGAACCCTTATCAGACGTTTACATACGCACCATGGAGCTTCGCTAATCGCCTCATCGCTTTGCTCCCCATAGATGGCAGCACTGATAATAACCTAAGGGTTTTATATCCGGATCCGTAGGGAGGACCAGATTAGGACCAATTTGCCATAGCCCAAAATAAGATAGCTCCTATAAAGGGGTTAGAGATGAATGGAATTGGTTTAGATTTTATGGAGAATAGATCCGATATGGGATTTTGGTGAGTTTAGAATATAATTGTGATACGTAAGCTGGGACTGTATAATGTTTGCAAGTAAATAGGTGGACGGTTTGGGACTGAGCTTAATTTGAATGTTGACGATTTACATGACCATTCTGAAGACGAATATCTGTTTGTAATGGTTGTAATTGTTTGTAATGCATTATTATTGTAATCAAGGCATTCAGAGGTCTATATCATTTATTGACTAAAGTTACTGGAATTCTAATCCACTAAGTCAGAACATATTATATGAATCATAAAAGAAACGAGCAAAGGACATAGCAGCACTACAGGATATAAAGCAATGCACTTTTTTATTCAAACAAAAAAACCCAACACAAAACAATATCCCCTGATCATCGAAACAGAACAGCACACGTAACCGAAAATCTACCCTCATTACACGAACGCATTTCATCCCTGGCATAACGCCAAACATTCCTGGATTGATTCAGATACAGGGCAGGTCGAGTCGAATGCATAATACATGTGACCTTACGATCATGGTCCCTGAATATGAGAGCAACCGCCGTGGCCTGAAGGGTTTTGACAGACTCCGCTGTATTATCCTAGCTACAATTCACATGGAAATTCCAGCCAGTATTTCTGAGCTCGGGCACGGAATAAAATATTCGTGTGTTCTGTATGTTGCTTTTGGAGTGACGCATTACCATATCTTTATTATTTGATGAGAAGAGGAATTATTATGCAACGGCTGTAGGTAAGGTGCTACAATATGCATGTTAGACCGACCCGGGAGTTTTAATTTTATCTACACCACCGTTCTGCTTTAGAATTAAATGCATAAAAATTTTAAAATAAAGCAGGTTTGTTGGAATTTTAGAAGGTAAAAATGGCGCCAGTCAAAACTGGAAATGGAAGCTTACAAACAAATTCCTAATGCAAAATGCACTGGCAATAAGCCAACAAAATGCAATGATAAAAATAAGTCCTAACATTCATCAGGAAAACAAAACTCCTGTGACAGGAACAAATGACCGCGGCGCTCTTCAATTGTCATTCCAAATCCACAGAGCTATAAACCGGATCAACACGTCACAATGTATTGCCAGCTTAAAAAAAAATACCCACTCATAAATCAAAAAGCATCACATAGTTTAAATCCTACAACTTTTCGAAACTGTTTAATCATATTTCCCCTTTGCACAAAAGCTTAGCGCTTGTTCAGAAATAGTTTCGGAATAAAAATTGCATAACAAGTTTTCTGTTGGAGAATAGTTGCATATGATAATGCGTTTCTTCGCAACAGCCTGGATTGTTTTAGTTTCAAGCATTTGCTGCAAGGTTTTGGATGCAATGCTGAAGTATTTTTGTGTGTATGTTTGGTTTGCTACATAATTTTGTGTGTGTTTTTTTATGAGTTGTGGAAGATCAAAAATAGTCATATAAGACTGATATGCAATAAAAGTCATTCAAATTCAAGTATCTTAATTTCACGCAAGTCCATAAGGAGAGTGTTAGAGAAATCTTAGTCAAAAACATCATCATCATCATCCTCCGAGCCTTTTCCCAAACTATGTTGGGGTCGGCTTCCAGTCTAACCGGATTCAGCTGAGTACCAGTGCTTTACAAGAAGCGACTGCCTATCTGACCTCCTCAACCTAGTTACCCGGGCAACCCGATACCCCTTGGTTAGACTGGTGTCAGACTTACTGGCTTCTGACTACCCGTAACGACTGCCAAGGATGTTCAATGACAGCCGGGACCTACAGTTTAACGTGCCATCCGAAACACAGTCATTGGTGTCTAAGATATACTTAGAAAGTACATACAAACTTAGAAAAGTTGCATTGGTACTTGCCTGACCTGGAATCGAACCCGCGCCCTCATACTCGAGAGGTTGGTTCTTTGCCCACTAGGCCACCACGACTTAAATCTTAATAATCTTAGTCAAAAACATGAACATAAAATCAATATTTATAACCATTTTACAATTTACCGTCCAATCATCTTTGCTCCACTTTCTTCAACTCCAAATCAGTTCAAAACAAAACGATTACCAAAAACAAACGATCCAAATTCAAAATTAGGTATTCAAATATATTTATGTAATGTCACTGCACTTACATGGTGCATTGCATTAATACTGACCTACTAACCCGTTACTTGAGCGTTTCCGTGTTTGACCTCTGTGCTGCAGTAGCCTTATAAAAATGTATGACGTTCTTTTTTTAAATGGAACTCGGTATCATGGGCTTTAGTACGTGCCGGTATTTTTTTGTGCAATGAAGTGCATTGCTGTACAGATTTTTTTGGTGTATAATTCCTATTTGGTAGGATGCGAGTGCTCTAGAATAATATTAAAAAGTGTATTTTATATTAAATAAGATAGGATTATGTGTACATAGACGATGTGGTAAAGGACTATATTATTTACTTTGTTGAATGTGGGATACAAATCATTTCTGGACTATGCAAACAACATAGTTTCTAAATTGTCTGTAATACCTATTAAGTATGATCAATAATGATACTGAATAAAGGTCAGATAGTGAATCAAATATTGTAATAAGTTAGCCGTCAACATTATAATGTTGTTATTCAAATTGGATTTCATGCAATATTGGGTCCAATTTAATACTTTAAATTAATTTCAACGCACGGCTACCAGGCAAAATAATTTGTTCATCGAATTGCTACAACTATTTATTACATAGTAACATTTTGTATCTGGGAGAAGAGAAAAGAGTTTAGTAATCTAATGCCCGTTTTCACCAACAACCTCTTACCGTTTCCCTATCTAAATGCTACTTTTAATAAGGACCCCTCCCAATTTGACACCTACCTAAATTCATTTTCACCACACTTATACATGGATCCCTTAAGTAAGTGACAGATTACTAGTTCTACAAACGATAATGCAAAGTCGATATTTTATCGATAAAATGATTTTTCTGTACTTCTTAAGAAATAAACGTCTATCGAGTATATATTACTAAAGCCTGTGAGTTTTTTTTCTTGTGGTGTTATTTTAATTTAACTTAAACTACATTGCGCTATGTTTTATGCAATAAAACAGTAAAGAGGTTTTCTACAGGTGAATTTTTACCTATGTCATTCGCGTGTTTGTCAAATTGACTGATGTGTATGTGTACATAGAGTGAGGTTAATTTTGGGTTTATTATTGTTGAATAGATAAGTTTATTTTAGCAGAGAAGAGAAAACGAGGATAAACCTTTCTTACAGAAGAAAAAGACAAGCTAGTGAAATTTCTGACGTCTCATAGCGACACAATATTAAACAAAAAACGGATGGGACCACGAACGAAGCCAAAAACAAAGCTTGGATCCAGTCACAAATAGTTTTAATGCGATAGGAACCGTTTACAGGTAAATGTGAATAATATCTGTGTATAATAATATAAGATATTGCCGTTCAACTGTGTTCCTTGTTTTACTGTCGGCTTCATTGTATTTTGTTCTCCATGAGATGATGGATTTAAGTGTGGGGTTAAAATTATAGATTTATTATATTTATTTAGTTTCAGGTGGTGCGAGAAATTGGAAAGACGTGTAAAAACATGCTGCGCCCAGCTCACCTCAAATTGAATTGGTGCAGGAGGATGATGATAATGTTTGGTACATCATATGAGGACTAATATTAAAATATTTGTTTACTATCTTTGTTTTAATTTACATAATTTATTATGTTCAATGTTAGCCTACTTCTTACCTCCAGAGGGTATCCCCTATCACCTAGGAGATGGGCTCCTCCATATTCACCATTTTCGAATCATTGGTATCTACTGCAGTATTTAAGGCCTATTCAAACCTGAGCGATATTCGCTGCCGCTGTGGGTAGAGGTAGATACCGCGCGGGTTTCGCTCAGGTATTTAGTATCAAGTATAGTTACCGGCACGGATATTGAGCTCTCGGCGGAAGAGTGGGGATCGCTTTGCGCACTGTACATAAGGCAATAAACCAATAAATGGCTTCTGCGCAGGTGAAGGTCAGGGCTCAATATCCGTGCCGATAACTATACCGCGGCTAGAGCGACCTGAGCGATATTCACTGCCGCTGTGGGTAGAAGTACATACCGCGCGGCAGCAGCGGCATACATCCCGAACATCAACAGTAATATTATCGCATACCCACTGGGTTTTCTCTGTCGCAGGTGGTAGCGAATACCGCTTAGGTCTGAACAGTCATATAACCGCATACCCACAGGGTTTTCTCTGCCGTAGATGGTAGCGAATACCGCTTAGGTCTGAATAGGCCTATAGTTGTCCCGGCCACCGCGAAACTACATCAGTGATTACCAGATTTGCATCTGTTATGGTCTGTATATTTATAGACATGCAGGACTTCCTATTTTTGAATAATTCAGCGACATCACGACCTAGCAAGTGCATTCATAGCAAGAGATAACCTATAATCTATATCTATACTAATATTATAAAGAGGAAAACTTTGTTTGTTTGGTTGTAATGGATAAACTCAAATACTACTGGACCGATTTTAAATATTCTTTCACCATTAGAAAGCTATATTATCTGCGAGTAACAAAGGCTATATTTTATCCCGGTGCGGGCAGTAGGTCCCATGGGACGCGGGTGAAACCGCGGGAAAACGGCTAGTCTTATAAAAAAGTCATGATCATCGTACTTATTTCTCAGTCATCTGCTCTTTCACGTAAGATAGGTACGTGGTCTTCTAATGATTATTATTTTACATATCCACAACCTCCACAGCTTCTAAACTTTCTAAAAGTTTACGTTTCATTTTTTTTTTTTTTTTTTTGCTTTTTAAACATGGTATTTTTGGTGTTACATAACATATTAAGGTACATTTCACTATCCATCGCCAGAAACGGTTCAAAATATGTTTGTATTCTGTAATGATAATGATAGGGGTTGTTTAAGCAGGCATCAATCGGGCCCCCAAGTTTAAGCGAAATTTTAAGGTTATAATTGACACCTAGACTTTGGTGAAAATGAAATTCTTATTAAGTGTTCCGTAAATGCTCCCTAAATTTAGGTATTCGTTGGTGAAAACGGGCATAAGGGACCTTAAAACTAGAAAAGGTTTGAGTTTCATACAAAATCAACTTAGATAAAGACAGAACCAAATTGTTCATCACACTAATTGCCTTTAAACGACTTTCGAAGCAACCAAAACGAAACGTGACTGAAACTGCATCCTGATCAAATGATAACCATGTTTAGAAGCAAAAAAATCTACCGCAACCCAACTTTCTCCGCTGCAGCCAATCAACCAATTATAAAAGTTTACCAAGAGGATTTAGCCCATTATTTCATTGTAGGAAATTAACAATTGTGTCCAAATAAAGTTGTTGAGTAATTCCGTCATGTCAGTTATCGTTTGTCTTGCGTTGTTGAGAGGACGGGTTGATTGACTTATTTATTGGTCGCTGGACTAAATTATCAGGAATTAGCTTATATGATGTTTTGATTGAAGGCTTGTGCTGGAATTGTTACGGCTTTGTTTGGGTTGGATTTCCATGCTTGGGAGTATTTCTTTATCATCTTTGGTTATTCCTTTGTGTATGTCTGTGCTATATTTGTTCTTGATTGGATGAGCTAGAAGGTTTGTTTCATGTTTTTGCCAAAAAATTAGGTCAAACCACACAACAAACCTACGTAGCAAATCAAACGCAACGTGCCCAAAAAATATCAATTTCGAGCAGCACCATGGAAAAAGAGAAACATTTCGCTATCATAGATATAAAAATAATTTATCCCTTTGTACGGACGTGGAAGCAATGAAAGTTGATACATCCAAGGTGGCCGTTCGAGCCACCTGCTCTTTGATCGTGATCTGAAACCAAACAGCCCGTAAACAGTTTATAGAAAAAGCTATATGAACAAATATAAAACGGATTACTTATTTTAATCGATATTCAGACTTAGAGAGCGTTGTTTCAGAGCTTGTAAATAAGATAAACATAAAGCTGTATGTAATTAATATGGTAGTTTGTTTGTGAGGAATGAAAGAAAGATGTGGTTTTATTGGGTAGGAAATTACGTGTCTTGTATGAAAGACTGTTCAATGGAAGTTCTATGAAACTAGAATTGAAAAGTTATAAAACAGAGGTACATAGAAAAGTATTTTTTTTTCTGAGCTGGCTTTTGCTTTTTATCACCTCATTTGATATTAATGTCGATGTAGTTATTGAAAAATACGACTTTTCCAATTTTAAGGGTGAAAAGCGTCTTCTTTCCGCAGGCTCATTAGCAAAAATTCACCAAACTAAGGTCAAGGTCGTTCCGTGGTCACGACTGCTACTAATGGAGGTCGCGTCCTTCCAAACCATTAACCAGAAAGAGAAATATAAGCAGCAATACCAACAGACAGTTCGAGAAACAAATTGAAATTTTCGTTCAGAACTACCCAATCGTTCAAAACAAACGCTAACTCCGAAGTTTTGTCCCAACTTGTACAAGTCATTAAACTGTTAAATTGTCAGCTCGGCTTCATTGTGGAAACTTAAGTCTAACTACACCGGAACACTGTCAGCTATTAACGAACGAAAGTTTGCCAAGATAAGTGGGTCGTTACTTGTTATGAAATGTCTGACATATCGATCTTAAGAGTTACAACTGGGACTGATTCGTTTGCTCGTGAATTTGGGGGATATATGTATTAATTTTTCGGGAATTAGATGTTATATTTAGGAGATACTTGTATGTGACGACACAGTGACACTATTTTTTCCTTGGTATTTAACTTTAATAATAAACCAACATCTCTAATTTCTTGAAATTCAGGTACATAAAACATTTTACATTTTTTATATGAGGCTGAACGGCATCATTTTGTCATTACCAGCCTACTTGCCAAGATCAGCACTAATTTGAATGCATGTTCGTGACATCGAATGCACGATCTCTTAAGTTGAGTCGATGACCGATTGTCACTTAAGAACTGTAATGAAAAACACCATTCCATATAACCTGTGTCATCAGATTTATTGCAACATTATTTAGAACTTCAATCAGTTTCATTATCCAAAATTTTGGCACTATTTGACAACATTGACAAATGCTGACACAAATCGTAACATAAATCATCTCAATCAAATTGGAATTCGAATCTAACGAGCAAGAACCATTATTCATCGTAGAATTACTCAGCCCTAAGAGGAAGTAAACAAACACACCAGCTATAAGTAACAAAATCACTGATACAACCAGGCTCGTTACTCCAGAAATCCTGCCCTTTAGACAATGCTAGTTTGTTACACAGTTAAACGCGAAGGCGCCAAGGGAGCCACGTTAATCTGACAAGCAACAACACAGAGCTGCGGCCACTGGCTGACTTAACGGCCCCTGTCACTCCGCCAAGTAACTTTCAATTAGGCCCTACCCCCGCATCGGAACCGCAACGATTCCATCACAAACGGGAACCTCCAATTCGTACGTATACATCGCTCGTTCAACACCCGATTACAGACTGAAGATGGTAATGAACTTGGCAATGGACTCTATTGTGTCGTTGAGGACAATTGTAGTCGGGTCGTAGTGTAATCGTGGCTATTCTTAGCAATTAGACAAAGCAGAAATTAGCAAATGGCAACAGTACTGTGTGGGTGCTCTCTGGAATCTTGTTAGGGTTCAAGTGACTCAGTTGGTTGAGATTACAATGCCTAAACGTCTCGTCCTTGTTTTGTTGGGAACAAGGCAATTTGATTATAAAATTCCAGTCGTGATGCTCGAGTTTAAGCCAGAGTAATTTTGTTCAAACAATTTAGCTAATTATGAGGTCTGGCTTTATTCTCAAAGTATGAAGGGTAAAGAGAATGGTTATTAAATATTCTTTCAACCTTATTATTTCATTAAGAAAATACGCTTCTTTGGTAATCCTAAGCTGCACGCAGACTTTCTAGTCTATAAAGAACTTTAAAATAACGTAAAAGTCTATAAAGTCACATAAACATGCCATACCCAGTGTTGAACTGGTGAATTGAAACCGCAAGTTTTGCTAGTTCAAGATAAACACAACCGACTTTGTGAAGCCGATAGACCCCACCAAATCAATTTCGCGCAGATTCAACGCAAACATTTTACACCGAAGATTGACACTCGCACACAAAAAACGACCACCGAAACTCATCTTGAATATTTGTCGAACATCAAACACCTTTCTTAGAAAATAATCACTTCCGAACGAAGAGAGTGGAGATCAAATAATCGCCTTTGACCAGAATCAATATTTGAGTTCCAAATGGTACGTTTGTAAAGGATCGATGTGATTTGAATAAACATAGGCACTGTTACGGGGAATGTTTGATTCCTATCGATAAAATTTGAATCTACATGATTTGGTTGTTGATTTACCCGTTTTATCTATTTTAAATTGCTAAAGATTGTGTCAGTGCGAATAGCGGCATTCTTTGAATCATGTTCTTGGAACAATGTTTAAAATAGCGGGTTTCAGAAATAGCTGTGACCACTTTACCTTTAGGAAGCTTGAAACCTTTATCGTGGTACATAAGCTTCATGTAAAGCTACCGAAAAGGAACTTCTACTCATTTAATTAGATTAACTATTCTACAAATCTTTTTGATTTCTAAATTTAGAGAAAACAAATCAAATATTCAACACATTCTATAATACATTCTAGGTAAAAATATCATCCATGTTCCAAAGTACCAATACTAACATTATTATGTGCAGCATCCCGTCCACGCCTCCATTAAATAAATTAATTGCTCTCCAGTTTTATGTCATACGAATAAATCAATAAGCAATAATAGTTATAATACTAATTTATCTTCGCACCAATCACTTAATTAGCACGACGCAAACGCAACAAGAATTAATAATGATATACGATCAGTGTTTTTAACACCTATGCTAAGGCTTATCGTAAACTTTGTAGAACTTATCAATGTAATACTCAACAAACAAAATGATTAATATTGTGAATAAATTAATTTATCCAATAATGCTGAACGGGCAGCATCTTCATTAAACTAAAGACGTGATCAATAGAGAACAGAAGCGATAGTTCGAAATAACAACACAAAGCCGCCTCTTGAAGAAAAATATGAACAATCAACTATTGCAAATAAAAATAGAACACTGTGTAATACTATAGCAAAAGCAATAAAATAAGGACAATAGCATCCAACAGCGAACAATGAAACCTCTGTAAGAACGCCATTCACGTTAAATGACCAAGCATTAATTGCAAATTCAAAAGATAAGAATGAACAACTGCTTGTATGACACTTTCTAGAAGATAGCGATGTCAAATGTCAAATGTTGGTAGATAAAGGTGCAATATGTTTGTCCGGTCCAGCATTATCGTAAACAATAAGGCCTCTGCCTCGAATTTTGCGGGCAGCGGGGCGGCAGCGGCGGCGGCGCGGGAGCGGGGCGGGCAACGCATACCTGTTCTCGAAACTAGCGGGCAGATCGCGCGGCAATATAGCAGTGTAGTGTTGTGTTCTGTAGTGTTTGCTGTTCCATATGGGTGTCCTCTCAAAGATGGCCGAAATAATTAGCTCTTGCACGTCCGAAGACATTTTGATACGTCACAAAAAAAATGTATAACACTATGCCTACAATGCAGACGCCCAACGCGGGCGGTCACCGCTTGACTGGAGCGCACCGCTCGTTGCCCGCCGCCGCGCCGCTCCCGCGCCGCTGTATTCGAGGGCCGGTCCATTTGATTATACGCGTAAGATCCTGCCGCTCCCGCGCCGCCGCCGCCGCCGCCCCGCTGCCCGCAAAATTCGAGGCAGAGGCCTAACGCTTTAACATTAAGCAATGGAAGATAATGGAGTGAAAATTGATAGTAATTTGTTCTCTATTGTTGAAATTTACGAGGCCTGTTCGTGAAATTGTGGACTGTGAGTAAGCCATGTTTCATTATTAGCAACAATAGTTGCCGATATGACGAACGGTGTACGTAGTTTATTTTATCAAGATCAAAATGATCATGAAAGAGTATTCATTAAATCAAAAGCTGTATGTAGATCGGACCTTTCAACAGAGAGATAACATACGTTAGTGTTGGTGTACAGTCCACCAGACGATCAGTATCGGTTGAATCCTAGCTGTCACCACAACGACCGCACGCTGCAAGCTTTGCCGACAACATGGCGACAATGTCCTGCGAGCCAGTACTAATATATTTTATTGTTTTAGAGCCTTTTAGGGTCAATAGCGCATCGTATGCATGATAGAGGGCGAGCTCGCTGACACATTTATGTCGCTAAGCAATTCATCAAGAATACTGATAAAGTTTGTTGTATAGAAACGTAGAAGAGTGAAGACTAATAGTAAGTGTTAGGTATTGAATCAGCGACATTCTGTTTTACAGGATAGTGACTGTCTGTAAGTGCTTTTACAATGCGAAGTCATCTTCTATAAGTGAAGGATTAACAAGCAAAAAGCACAATCCATTTTCCTTATAACATGACGTTTGCAAATGATGAGGTATGTTTACTACTGAATCGGTGCTTCAAGATTTACAAAAACTGGTATCAGTCTCAGTTCAAAAAAGTTGATTTTATTGATCTTGATTCATGAGTTTGAGTTGGAACTGAATATTCCAAGAAATTAAACAACGCGCAATCTATGAATATGGAAACGAAAATACAATTTATGCCGCAATACATATTCAAAGCATTCTACGTAAACACTAAATCCTCCAAAAATAAAACATCTAACATTCATGTTTCTCACATTACTTTATTCGATTTCAAATGGCCACTTACAGACGAGAATTCATTATGTCAAGCTTCGACACATTTCAAAGTTATTTTGTTTCGAGGAAACGTCTCCGTTGCACACAATCGGTATAAATCCACGTTCGACTATGGGTATTTCTAGTACCAGTTTAATTTGAGCTTCCTCTTTCTTCATTTCATTAGGTCTAAGAGGTTTTATTGATCGGACGTAAGTCCCTACTTCATTGGTTATGGTGACTGCTTCAATGGTTTATATATCGCTGGTTGGCTATGCATAGTTATTTTCCTCACGTATATCGGAAAGGGCGACGAACCTATATTGTTATTAGTGCTGATATGGCAGTCTTTATAATAGTAGAAGCTATTTACATGATCTCATTTGCAAGTATGTTATTTGAGTCATGAATGAATCATGTTGGTGACAAAGTTTTTCTGTTTGATGGTTTCAGGGAATCTGTTTATTTACGGTGTGAACATCTTTCGTGTGAATTTTTCATGGTCATTATATTCACCTTTTGCAGAATTCTTTGTAGTTAAAAAATCCTATTAGTGACTGAATAACTTTTAGACTAGAAGAAAAACTTATTGCAAACTCTATCACGGTCCTAATTGTTAAATTGTTTTTCAATAATGTTGCAAAATTAAACCTTATATTTTCATGTGAACTCAAAACTATCACCCTGGGATTCCAGAGTTGGAAAACTTAATTTAATAAAATAGTTTAATTCAGAGTGGTCAACATTATTTCACTAAAAGTTTCAAATTAGCTTAATGATAACTACTAACGTTTATACTAACAAGAAACGTAGCAGCCACATTATAATTTCGCCTTTAATTTCCCACAGGAGCGCTAACATCAGGCAATATTACCTTCTCCTTATCCAAACCAGCTCTTTACCGTGCAAGAATAATCTACTTAACAATTAACTTTAATACCGTTATATTAGTTTTGATTTTAATGAATAGATATAAACATTATTTATTCCTAGTTGAATCCCCATCATCGATTGACCATAAATTGTAAGCTACACATGAATACCCATGTCTTGACAAGCCGTTTCATGTTGCCAATACAAGGAACAAGCTAATACACAACTTCAATTATAAATTAGTTTTAGTAGAACACAATTTACTAACAAACCTCATAGAAAGCGGCATCTGTTCAATGGTCTATTCATACTATGAATGCTATCATTAATAATCTTTTCTGTTTCAATGTATTCAGTTCCCGTGTGTCCATTTGTTAATTTGACGTGGCTGAAATTAGAATCATTATTGGTTTTATTTATTTTATCAATGCATTTTGCCCATAATTTTTGTATTTTTTATATACCTTCGCTCATGGTCGACGAAACAGGACTAGACCGTAAAATCCAGTTGACCAAACTAAAAGTCTCTTTTCTCATTTATGGAATAAACAATGCATTTTAAACTCGGAGGATTCTCTGACTCAGGTTATAAAATCTTTGATTCTAGAATCGATTTCTTGAATATCGTAAAGTAAGGTCGCAATTCACATCCACCTTTATGGTAGTGGCGCCTCAATCCAGACACATTTAAATATGTCGATGGAAATAGCTGTCCATTGTATTCCTAATTGATGTATTTAGCACTTGTCAATAGGTTCACATTTACGATTTCCGACACCGAATCTATTAAAAAATCGAAGTGTGAAAGGAAGCAGGTAGTCACGAAACAAAAAACAATAAAACTTCTTTTCCATTCAACCCATTTGAGGCGTAATTAGTCGTGTAGCGTTAATGTTAATTATCGCCATGGGAAGACAGTACCAACACAGTTTATTGATCGAAGTTCGATGGCTGTTAACTATGTGGTATGCATGTTAAGAGTTTTTTTTTCTATTGTGTCAGGTTCGCTTGAAGCGTTTTTGTTTGAGTTGATCATAGATATCGGTTTGTGGTTAGAGTTTTTTGCTAAGGAAGTCTTAAGTCTTAGTGGTGGGAATTTAGGTATGTTATTGGATCTACTGTTTTGGATAAGTTATTCGTCTAAGACATAATTTTAAATCCATGGTCAGTCCTGCAGTCGTCATGATGTTTAGATGCATAAAGATGACCATACTCTGCCGAATTTTTTATCAAATCAGTAAATCTAGAAATCCGTCTTTTACTCCTCAGGTCAGGTCCAGTTTCTACACAAAATAATAATGCAACATTAATACATATATCAACATTGATCATTGCCATTTTATTTGATCTTAACATCTGCACATCACACTTCATTTCCATAAAAAAACAATTGCCATTCACAATGATCATTACCTTCAACTCATTTAATATCGTCTATATCTTTCCACCGTGCTCATATAGGTCGGTGTAGCAACAAATTAACACATACGCCATCGCCCTTCGGCCACAATGCTTCATTGTCTAACCGTGGTAATTTTGTTTATTCAACGAACAAATTTTTAGCATCGTAAAATGGAGATCACGATCCAAATGCAGTTTTGAGAGCAACGTTCGATTCTTCATCTTTATTTACTTATTCTTCTTTCTTAAATTTGTGACTGCTCATATCGAATGCAGCTTTATCTGCTAGCAATTTATTCTTTAGACGTGTTCGTACTATGGATGTGCAACTTTCTTTATGATTTTTGGATAATAATTTTGGATTGCTCTGTTTTATTGCCAATTCTGACCTGCAATAGGTGAATCCATGAAATATATTTGAAGTGAATTTATACTGCACCCGTTTTTAAAGAAAACGTGGATAACATTTTACTGCAGTCAGATGTAACTTATTGATAGATTTACTCGATGGATAAAATAGAGCTTATTCTTACTAAAAGTTATCACGGAGGTCTTAATTTATTCTACGCATGAAATATATTCTGGGAGGTACAACGCTGTACCAAGAACTACCATACACCCATATTAACATTCCTAATTGTACGAATACCATTTTGCATAATGAAGCAAAAACATGTTAAAACGTACATTCTAAGAATCCAAGTAACTCAAACGGTAGTTAATCGAATAAAAATCAGCTAAATGATCTATTGTGATTTTCTTAAACAATGGAAGCTCTGATTATGCGTAATAGATCTTTAAGTTGAGCACTTAAGTTGAGTATTAGCAACGGAATGAGTGTCCATACACCTGACACTGAGTGCTCAGAATAGCAACGTGGTTGAGGTGTGGTCTTGAGAATAGTAAGTGTGAGCAACTACAGAAGCTGTTTACAATGTTGTCATTTACATAACAAAGCAACATTGAAGCTCTTAAGGGAAACCAGATACTAGTAGAGCTAACGTAGGTAAAGAACAAAATAGATACTGCATACAAAGATACTGTAGTAAATTAGTAAAGTCACACTTCAATATTATTTATTTGTAAAAACACCTTTCGATTATCATCACTTATATATAAGCCTAAAAGAGAACATGAGAGCAAATAGAAAATAGAAGGAAAAGATTAATGACGAACCATGGGTTTGGAAAACGGGCAAGACTTCTCAAGATCTAGTATAGACGATATTCTAGCAATGACGTCTAAACTAAAAAAGAGTTAACACAAACTTAAGTTCGACTTTTTATAATGACGGTAAGCGCCATCGATTGCTCGTTAAGGACATTTAACAACTAATTCTTCTAAACTTTGGTAAAGTATTGAGCCGTTCGTTAGAAGTTGCCAGCGACGCGACGCCGGTTAATTGTCAGAATCTAAAACTTCGCGCTAATGAAGAACGAAATTAATTTTCACTTCGAGTTTAGTCTTCGTTTGGAAGTAATGGTTTAATCGATGTTTGTGTGAGAAGAGTTGGGTTCGATATTTTTGGTAATAATAATGACAAACAATATGGGGACAAACACTAAGTATATTCTTGCACTTCAGAAAATATTTTGATCTTGTTTGCGCAACTAAATTTTTTGTGAACACGAATATACTTGCTTAGTAATAAACGAACATAAAGTAATAAACGTTAAAGTCTTAATAAATACTATTTAGTGATAAAATACACTGTTTGGTTTGGCTAAAACATCACTAATTATGTCAATTTCTGGCTGTCAATTTTTCACAAATACTTAAAATTAGAAATAAATGGAACACAAGTCGAAGAATTTAGCAAAATCGTGAGAATGAGGTTTTAAATGTTTAAACTTTGTTTTTTAATGTCAATCCACATTAATGGTAAATTGCTACTACACGTGAACACCTGCAGTTCTTTAAGTTAGTCATAAAATGCATCCTTGCGAATCTTTCGAAATTACAGATATTTACGTCTTTAAAATAAGACGCACCTACCAAGGATGGGTGAGTAAAATCAGCTACCGATTTTACATTTAATTAAATTGGCGATCCAACGAGGTAATGCTGCCAGCCTCTTGGGCATGCTCCCAGTTGACAGCGATGGGGACGAATTTTTTGACGCTTTTTAGTTGTTTGTTTTACGAGGATAGTTTTTGATTTTTATTGTAAATATGTTTTGAATTTGTATAAACCTAAATTCAAACCATCATCTTTGAAGGGTCTCTGGGAATTCACAGTTATGACCTGATAATTCTTGCTTTGAAAATATTTTTGGTCAGCATTTTACACGACTGTTTAGAAAGGGATAGTTTCTTACATATGCATGTGAATACGTTTACCTCCACTTTTTATTTTATTTTTGTGACTAATCCTTCTGATTATGATTATGTTTTTTTTTTATTTAGTAGTTTAGTAGTTTTATTATTTTTTGTCTCTAGAGCATAAATGATTTCATACCGATCGACACCCGCAACTCCTCATAGGTCCAGTTGAAAACCAGCGTCAGACACTAGCTGTCTGGCATAATGCTGAACTGGACCTATTTGGCACAGCCTTTTCTTACTTTTTGTTTTATTATTCTATTTTTATTTCTATGTGTATGTATGGCTTGTGCCAATAAATATTTTTTCTTTCTTTCTTTCTGAATGCACTAGGAACACTTTATCCGTCTATATTCCCTGATATTTAATTTCCCTTATGAGCTTAAGCTTACACTGCAAACTTTAAGTCCGCTGATACATAGTTGGTTTGTTATCAGTCGATTAAAATTTTAGGATTGAAAACTTAACAAAATGTTCTTTAAAAAAAACAACCATCGGGTGAACTGTCGGCTGAGTGTTTGGTCTACAGTGTGTCGATAGGTACCTACTCTAAAAAGCAGGAAAACCACTGAGTAGAAGCTAGTCACTGATATGTTCATGTACAGTTTGTCCTAATTTTCGTAATTAAATACGATTTATCAGGAAACATTTCTGAAGATTTATAGTGAGTAATAAATTTTGTAATAACTCGCATGTGACGCTCTGACCCACTGCGTCAACATAGTAATTGCAGTTGCTATTATTTTACAATTGAATAAATAAATTTTTCTGCGGTTTTCACTCGTAAAGTGGTATTTTTTTTGGTCAAAATTATAATGAAACATCTATGTGTAAATAAAATATTGATATTGCCAAAAAAAATACAAATAAAAAAGATATACGTTGTATGTCGGAGCGCAGATATACGCGAGACACAATTGATTTTCTATTGTTTTATAATTAGCGAAGGACAAAGATTAAACGACATTACAATTCTTCACGTTGATTATTGCAAAAGTAAAACTTCTGAAAGGATTTTAATTAATAAGTAAGTATTATAACTCATATTATCAGATTGGCATAATAATATGCTGCTTTTTATCCGAGTGTGTCAAGTATTTCTCTCAGATTGTGGATAAAACTGCGGGGAACAGTTAGTCTAACCTCGTCCTCCTTTTAACAACTATCAAAATCATCATCTTTAGTACAAAACACATAATTAATCTTTAGCCTTCACGTCTTTACGCTATACCATACAATAGCCCATGACTGTTCAATTCTTACTCAAAGAATCGTATGGACATAATTAACGATAAGTTTAAGCAAAAAATATTAATAGTAAGAATTATTTTAATTGCCAAATGTGATTGTATAAAAAAACTGTCTGTCTGTGCTTGTTTGAATCTACTTTGAAGTATGCCGATGACAGATTTTTTTTATTTGTCTCATAAGAGTTCGTGAACTTATTGTGTTCAGTTTTCCGTAATGTCAAAATTAAGTCCCTATTATTATTTTTTCTTGAAAAGGCACAGTTGCAAGTTTATTTTGGGTAACACTTTCTCGATAACTGCTGAACTAATTCTGATGAATTAGGCATAGGATCCTTGAGACAGTTACAGGAATTTATTCTTAGCTTTAATCCAGGAGCGGGAAGTTGTTCCTTTCTTAGAGGAGCCGCCGGAAAATGTTAAAAGGCTTACCATAGTAAGATGCCGTAGATGAAATCAAAAGGTTCCTTATTTTACAGTTGTAAGTACTGTCATTAAACTTTGTATTTAAGTACTTTAAAACATTGTTTTTAGCACTGTACAAGTAATCGTAAATATTTACTATACAGGGTGAGGCTTTTTACTACGGAACGTCTATTCACAATTTATTTCCCCATGTTTTACACGTTAACTGCCAGCATTAAATTTTAGGATTTTACGCAGTTTTTACAGCATCCTGTATGTTAATTTTGGTTGTAAGTGGTGAGAAAAAATCTTTGCAAATACAAAGAGAGTTTTACTACTTTTTATTGCGAAAATTATTTGCAAAACGCACTAAATACGACGGTATGTTCCCAGGCGTATGTTCCTATCTATATACATTTAGGACTACACATTAAAGGTAAAACTCTATTCAGCCTCATAATTCCTTTTTCCATGACCGTCAAGACAGTTATTGTATTGCAGTACAGGTAAGGAAGATCCTTTTTATCAAAATATTTACTACCAGCCTATCAGTTCACTACCAGACATAAGTATCTAGGTTTGTTACAGCCTTTTTATTGTCCTACTGCTGGGCACAAGCCTCCTCTCACACGGAGAAGGATTGAGCGTTAATCACGCTCAAACAAGTATCTTAAAAAGAAAATTTCTTAATAAAAATATCATACTTTCCATATTTTATAATAAGACTGACTTTTCAAAACTCATTAAAACGAGTTGACAATCATAAACATACAGACTCACACTTCATTTGTAAACAATACAAAACATCGTGAAATCGTGACCGAGAATAACAGAATAGATGAGCTTTGAAAAATATTTTGTAACATTAAGAGAGTGTTAAGTTTAAGTTGTACTAAGTATTTTGTAGACAAGTAGCTCCTTAAGCTAATCAACTAAGGAACCACTCGAATTATCCACAAAAATAAAGTTAGCTATGTTGCAAAATTTGTTTCTGCGCTATTCACTAAGCTTACAGGTTTTATTGTTTATACAATTGCAATACATAAAACGTATACTTAGTAAGTTGTCGATAATAAAGTTGTTCTTCAAGGCTATAAAGAAAATCTTCAAAGTTGCATGATTGCTGATGTAACAACCAACAGTGTCAAGTTTCCCATCCTACCTTCTACCAGTTTCTTTAACAAGTCAACAACATAATGAATCTTAACAACTTTTTCCCTCGAAAAACAAATTCGGTAACAAAATCTGATACTCACACGACCATTCATTGAATAATATCCTCAAAGTACGACAAGAAAAAACACAACACTTCCACTGTTACTGTAATACTTTTTTTGTCGCACAGATACTGTAGAAAAAAAAACGTATTATCGTGTTCAAAAGTCGGAGCAAAAAGTCGCTCGTGCGAGCTCGGCCGACAGAAGCTTGAGTGCGACTGCCGGTTCCAAGTAGTCGAATACACCTCCATCCGTGAAACACAGGATAGCGTGTAACACTGTGTCCCTTTGGCAATGTTCCGAACACCTTAGGTGAACACTAGAATATTTTACACTTAGGTACAAATAGTTCTAGACTCTATGAAGTTCATAGAGTCTACTTACAGAGCTTGTACTGAAGTGACGAAAACTGTTGTCAAAGTTTGAAAGAAATAAAAGGTAACGAATGGTAGGTGGTAATGACCAAGCAATTTGCTAAAGCTCAGATATCTGGTTGTACGATCAGAAAATGATTTCAATAATAAATTGCAATCCTGACGAAGGAGATTGATGAAATATCTTTTTACTGAGATTGAGATCGATCGATAAGAAAATGTTTAAGGCTACCTTTGATAATGTTCTTTTTTTTATAAAATTAATGCAAACACACTCAGACTTAACATAACACCTAGAGTTAAAGCAACAAAGGTAAAAATCGTGTCTACACAACAGTACGTGACAAATATAAAAATAATTCAAACCAAAAATAGAATGAGCATAGAATTCAAAGGACTTCACAACAAAATAAAATTGCATTTCAAAATTAACACAGAACTTTGTTGAACATAAATTTCTTTAACAATAGCAGGAAAATAAACTTGAAAAATTCACACTGTGTTCGTAGTTGGAACACGTTGGGCTCAATGTTTTTACCGGTATTTGGCGCGTGCGCGGTGCGGCTTTGATACTCGAAGACAAAACTTCGGTACCGCGTTTCAAAGAAAGTGAGCTATTAACATTTACGTTCAAACTGGACTATGAATTTGGTAATTAAAATAAGCACTAAACATCAGTTTCTCCTAGTTTAATGAACGTTTCAAGTAATGGCGAGTTACGATGTTTTAAGGCGAATCATTAGTTTTTAACCCCCGACGCAAAAACGACGGGGTGTTATAAGTTTGACGTGTCTGTGTGTGTGTGTGTGTGTGTATGTGGCATCGTAGCTCCCAAACGAATGATCCGATTGTAATGCGGTTTTTTTTGTTTGAAAGGAATGTCATTCGGGAGTGTTCTTAGCTATGTTTGGTGGAAATCGGTTCAGGTCTTCAAGGTCATCAGCTCGTTTGTTAGGTGTGATAGGAATGTTACACGCTCAGTTTACTTGCAAGCATATGTGGGATCTGAAATTTGAAATACTAATGTCTTCTGGAACCACTGAGCTGGTCTGCTGTTAGGACACGAAGATAGGAGACGTAACCCTGAACTGCCGTTTAGTAAACCCATCGAGTTTGGGCTCGTTGAATTTGTCTTGACGAGTTCTCTTCATGTTTCTGATTGACGAGAACCTGATGCTGGAAATGGGATGTGGCGGATGAAACCCTGGAATGCCGGAATGAAACGGATAAACCGATTTATATTTTTTCTGAAAATCTAGAATGACCAAAGGTTAATCTTTGTTGTTTCTCAATCTGTGCATTCTCCCAGAGCTGGTTTGTCATGAGGATTGTTAAACGGCTTCTTTTGGCCGAGATCGAATATAGCGACCCCATCTTAAAATAAAAGAAATTAAATGAAAGAAGGAAAAATTAAGGAGCTCCTTCAAAAAGCATGAAATAAAATTAAATTATAAATTTAAAAAACCCCCGACCCAAAAAAAAAACGCAATTATTATGACAAAAGGTTAAAAACGCTAAACCCTATAAAAAGCAAAAAATAACTTTTAACACTACGTAAGTACCAACTAAAGCATGTCAGACTAAACTAAATTTTGACGTGTCGGGGGACCGCTTTTTACCTTTAAAAATACTTACATAAATCAAATGATACCTAATTACAACATTTGTATAAAAAAAAACACGTATCTAAACAAAATTGTATAAAAAGTTATAAGAAGTATATGTAATGTAGTAGTATATAATTACTTCTAACGTTAGGCTAATAAATTGGAGCGGTCCCCCGACACGACAAAATTTAGTTTAGTCTCACATGCTTTAGTTGGTACTTACGTAGTGTTAAAAGTTATTTTTTGCTTTTTATAGGGTTTAGCGTTTTTAACCTTTTGTCATAATAATTGCGTTTTTTTTTGGGTCGGGGGTTTTTTAAATTTATAATTTTGATAATTGTGTAAGCCATTTTAAGGGTAAGTTGGATTCGTTTGGACTGAAAGATAAATCATTTGACTAGGTTCATTAGTGTTTAGGTAATAATGACTTCATACGGGTGGTCGGCGTGCGGATGATTTGTGCAGTGACTGAGAAATTGGCAACTGGTTTGCCGACCTCTGTCACATTCGATGTGCACATAGACGAATTGAGTTGCACGATGCATGTACATATATGTAATTTTATGTTTATAAGGGCACCGAATATAAGACGTTAAAGAAAAAAACTTCTAACGACTTACTCTTTCTTCTTCTTAGAGAGCTGATGGCAATCGAACTCATGGAGGCCCAATATTTCGCAAAGCACACGATATTGTCTTTTGTCGGCTGTGTGGGTCTTTCGAAATCACTAAAATTCATGTAGACAAAATTATTGACGAAATCAAAATGTTTTGTGAAGTTGACTTTAGTTAATATAAAGTACGACATGAGATAAGAAAGTTTGTATTTGAAGACTATTTGAATGTAATCCAAGATGCAGGTACATACGAAAGTCACAAAACTATAACTCATGGCCACAACAGTCGTACAATACAAGCTTTCAAACACCACAGTTGTTCAGTTGTCTTCCAAAATCTAACAGCACATTGACAACAACACTTAATAAATAAACTCCAGGTGACCGCACTATTTGCTAGTGTTGTATCCATTTTAGCCAACAACTAAATCTAGGCATTATTTCAGCCAGACATTTCTCTGGCGTTTACTCGTAAATACTGGCTAGAAATGTGAGAATTGTATAAAACTAATAGATGGTATGGTATTTCAAATGTTTTAAGGCTTCCCATTCATGGTGCGGGAAATTGTTGCGACTTTTTAGTTGTGCATTTTCAAGGTATCGCTTACAACATGTTTTGTGCAGGAATATTTGTGTGCAATGATTTGTAAAAAATAAATATTTTTACTACATAATAATTTTTGTAGTTAATATTGAAGTAGTGGATTGTGTCTAGGTAGTCCATACACAAACAGGTGTTTTATGAAATTACATAAGAGTTCGTTAATAGATAGATTATAGATAGTTAATCCACCTTGTATCCTTTAAATTCAGCGAAATTAAGCATTATTATACGCAAGTATAGCCTACTTCCTGAATTTTATGTAGTATAAACGTAAGTATAATGTAAGTCAACTTTTCTTCCACAAGACATAAAATTTCAAAACTTTACAGTATCACTTCTAAATGCCACCAAAAAACACCTTTTCAAGTTCCACATTACTTCCCACACCCTTTCACGACCAAACAAGACTTTGCTTCAAAAAAATCGCAACATGAATGCACTCCAGTTATTTAACGCTTCGTCGCTCTGTAAAAAGTCGGGACTCTTGTAGTGCCATTTACGGAGTGAGGGTTGAAGCTGATGAGCTGGCTCTATCACGGGTGGATGAAAAGGGGTAGCTGGCAGGTGTACAAAAGATGGGTAAAAAAGGATTCTGGTGCTGATTTTGTAGTAAGTTTTGATTAGGAAATGTGTTGCTTGGTTTAGTCCGGAAACTTCTTTACACTGCAAGTGTTTTTAGCGATAAATAGGCTATGTAATAATGAATTAGTTGACGATGAAACGAACTCAATTTAAATATTTTTTTACCTTTTGATTATGTTTTTATTTATGAACATGGTTCCAGCCTAATATTCCAGTGCCAGCTTCTAGTTTAATCGGGTTGAACCCTGGTTAGTGCAATTCATAATTAGTGATATGAAAAACGTTGTTATTGTTACCAGAAGGTCAATATTCAGAGATTTTAATATTACCGAAAGGCTTAAAATTATTGCTATGACAAGGATATGTGTTATGTATATTAAATAATATAAAACATACACCAACTGACCTCAGCAAGCGTAGTTTAACAGGAACCTCAAAAACCATTAAAAATACATATTTTAAACCAAAAAATATGTCAGAAATTAACTTGTAGCCAAAGTAAATAACCTTTTATTGCCACTCCGAGGGCCTAAAGGTTGGAAAGGTAAAATGTAAACAATGAAGTCGAAATTACGTGAAATGGAACGTTTTAAACGTTTCCTTTTAAAATGTAACATGTTATTAAAGCAGAAGGATATTTTGAGGAAAATGTTCTAAAAGTGAAATCTATTTCGCTAATCAGTCACTCATGAAATTGACAATTTTAGATGTCTTTAGAAGGCGCTTACATTAATAGAGTCTTCAACATAGTAATCTGATTAAGAAGGACTTATTACATGTTTTTTCATGCTTAATAGGGTCCAATGTTTGTATACTTATTTGCATGTAAACAGACAAATATTAGATTTCTCATAATTGTTACAAGAATGATTGCTGAGAAAATATTATTCTTTGCATTTTGAAAGTCGACTATTATAGCAATACCGTATCTGCCTAGGCTTTTGGCAACCATGTTGGTGTCTTCTTCAAATCTACCAGATACATACAGTCGTGGTCAACTAATTAAAGACACCCCCTAACTCGAAGTGAAATAAATAGTTATGGTACTGACATGAGCTTAAGCACGGTATAAAATGTAATGTAATTATTATTAGAACAAACATTACATTGTGTTCTTTAAATTAGGGACAAAAAATATTTACTTTCTTTAATAGTCTAGATATAACGCTCTATGGGAAATGAACACTAACTTTTGTAGCTGATACTTGGCTGGTCAGCTAATTAAAGACAGTTAAAGCCCAGTTAAGAAAAAAAAACGAAAGATAGAAATAGTTGCCATACTTTTTTTTAGAAGTGAGTAAAATACTTATGAAAACTCGAATTAGGTAATAATTTAGGTTTCTTTCATTAAAAATTTTCATTTTAGTCCTATCAATAAGACTAGAACAAAAATTCTGGTAAGTAAAATGTTTTAGGCTTTTTTATATTATATTTTGACATGCGGATTTATTCATACCACTTGATCTGTAGTAAGGACATGGTAATAAATTTATTATTAAAGATTCCTTATCAATGGCACTAAAAAATGCATGGTTTGAGAACAACTCAAAACCGACCCCAAGGAAAACTTGTCCGCAAACAGACTTTAAGGCGAAGCTCTAGGCAAATAGTGAACCATTTACATGATTCGGTACTAGTTTTTTTGGAAGTCATCTGATGCTAAAAGGACGACAATTGTGTCTGCAGAACTTTTAGACTACAACCGGGTCGGGAAAAGCTGTAAGGCATGGGTATCGGAAGATGTTACTTTTGGAAAAGCACCGCGTGTCCATACTGTAGTTGGCTATTTCTATCAAATGTGAAAGGTGCAGTGAACAAGTGTTCAAAAATGTATTTTTTTTCTCATTTAACAAAGGGATACGAATAATTCTAAAATAATGTATCGAAATTAGTCGCCTCTAAAACATGAGATGGAACCAAAGTACACTAAGAAAGTTCTCAAACATAGGAGGCGAAAAAGTAATAGTGGGGGCTTCTCTCCACTATTTGGTGTGGTGATCCTTTAGAAAGATATTTTTAAAAATAGGCGAATTCAAGTACTTTAATATTTTAGAAATAGCTTGTTATTATATCCTAAGCATAATTTACCGGTCCTTAGCGCTTTCCAAATTAGAAAAGTTCTGAAAAACACTGTAAGAGTAGTAAAAAGGACTCTTTGATCGAGCAACTTATGACGGTTTTGGTTTGGCCCATCGCAAATTTAATAGAAAAAAAACTGGTGATCGGCCAGAAAACACAATGGCAATAAGTCATACATGAAACATTGATCAATTTTACACAGATTTTTATGAAGCATGGAAGAGAATTCCCGTAGCGACTTAAAACAAAACTGACCGCTTGCACGCTTAGGGATGTCGTGCTGTCATTGAGGTAAAAGGAAATAAACCAAATATTAGCACTCATTAGTATGGTTAGTTATAGTGTAGGGAATATTGTTATAGAAAAGTACCATCAATAATATAAATAATTTGCATTTCTTCCTCTGAGCAAATGGAGTGTCTTTAATTATATGGCCAGGCCACGTTATGGTTTATACAGCTCGAGATTCGGATAAAGCGAAAAAAACTTGTCGCGAAGGATCACTGAAGATAGTCTTTAGTTTTAATATTTCACAATGCCCTCTTAAATATTTTAAAATAGAATATAAAGTTCCAGTAGCAATTAGAAAAAATAAATACAGATGAAATACGGCAGCAATTTAAGATTCCAACAGTGTCTTTAATTAGTTGACCACGACTGTATATCCCATAGTTAATTTTATAATCTTTATCTTTATAGTGAATTACAATATTTTCGATGATAAAATTTGTATTACTTACGTAAGCTTCATTTGTATTTGAACAAATGAAGCTTACATCAACCAGTCAAGTAAATTAAACTTTCTACCGAAGGACACTGAACCGTGTACACATAGATACTCATGCACAATCTGAAAACATGGTATCTGCATTAACTAAGCTTCTAAATTGTTTAATACATGTAACTGAAATTGAACTTAGAGAGTTCAAGTTATTTAAGAGCTTATTTAACAGCAATAATATAAAGGTATGTTGATGGAAATATAATATGTATTTCAAAGAGTCCAATGTTTATTTGTATGAGGAGATATGGAACTTTGTCTTTAGGATGAGTTAACTGTCTTATTACAGATATCCATTATTTTGCAATATTTAAATTAGAGCACTTAAAAATTGAGGTTTTAAGTTTAGGGAAATCTGTTTAGAGTCAACGTGCCCTTATATTATTTGTGGTCTAAGCTTGCCGCAAAAAGTTAGCACAGTGATCAGATCCAAAGCCTATGTGATTTATCGGTCCGTTGATTGACCAATTTTATTTTTATTTTATTTTATTTATTTGGCTCACCAACAATCGTTTACACGATACAATTATTAAATACAAACATCATAAAACAAATCAATCTCTTCTCTTAACAATCTCTTAAAGGTAAGCACAGCATGCAATGATAGTGAAAGCTTTAATAAAAAAACTATTTAGCAAAATGTCTCCACAAGTCATTGACCCGCAAGTACCAACATTCAATCATAATTACTCACTATTGTATTACAATGCGAGCGTATCTTAGATCGAACCGGCTCCATATATTATACGCGTAACAAAAACAAATCATGTCGCGACAGATACAAGATAAGCGATTTCGTATGGATCGTAAATCTGTACGTGTTACAATTAAATGAGTGGTCGGTTAAGGACTTCGTACATTGTTTGTGTTGTCTAGGGAGAGTATTTTGTTCTACGGCTGTCTAACTAGCTAAAGTAATTAATAGAGGTACTATATTGAATAAGTCTGCAGGATTATTCGACAAAATTGCCGTGGTACTGGTAAACAAAGGGGTCCAGAAGGGGCAAAGATGGCTTTAGTCACTAAAAGTCTGCAACCGGCCTTAGGCCATACAAATTCTTAACTTCATTTGTCAAAGTTCCAATATTCCTTAAAAGCAAAATGATCCCTTTGAAAACCAACTTAAGAAATAAGAGATACATTTAAAAAAAAACCTATTTTTTTAAATATATGTGTTCATGCAGTTATTAAACTTAATAGTACATTTCATAACTTAATACTATAAGCAGATCCATTTTGCAAGTTGCTGTTAGTTGAAAAAAAAACAGTATTAGATCCGAAAATTATGATTGAAACGATTAAGTGTACCAGGTCTTTAACAGTAAACCGGAGTGACTTTACAAGTTGTACCTGTACAATGTAATTGGAACGTCAGTGGATATTGATCGATATAAATCTCGATTGAGCCGACCGTTTCTATCGAATGTGAAACGCCAATTTATTCCTTGTTACAAATCCTGGAGATCTGTCGGTTTTCAATTAAATTTCTGACGGCATTCGGCTTTTGTTGTGGAGTTATGTTGCATGTAAATTGTTCGGTTATTTCCTTGGTGGTTTGTTTTGGTATTTCATTAATTGTTGGTGCAACTAAATGCGATGCTGTAGCCAGGCTTCTAAAATACTCGTGGTTAGGTTAGCTCATGGAGTAGGTATAATGGTATGAAGTAACTAACCGTTTAAACATTGTGCATAGAGTAACACAATGATTTTTTCAATGTCTTGGATATTGTTATTTAAAAGTAGTATAACGTACAAAAAAGCCAATAAATATTCACCAATCTATACCAGGCCCTGTCTCCAAACAGCTACATAATCTCCTAAACTGATAAAAAACTAATAACGAATTCACGCTTCACCCATCGCGAGGTCAAACGCGTGACCAGCGATCACAACAAAAACCTAAAATGTGGGTACTTTTTACAGTTTTTCTATCAAAACATTTCATAAGCCCTTTTAAATGTTATAGCGGTTCAGAATAGATTTTGTTTAAAGCTTTTGCTTTTATTTAAGCATTGTATGTCGAAATTTCATGTTATCAGTATTTTAAAAAATTGTCGACGTAATGTAAGTATATTTTTTGTATTGAGTAATACCATTTTTTTTTTCGAGGAATTGTGTATTTCTTTACGTCTCTTTATGAGTTGCATTTTGATGTCAATAACATTTTTATCGTGTCAAGCAGAGGTGAATAATCGCAAAAAATGTATCGATAATTTTATTGTAATTATTACGTAGAACTTCTTGTAACTTGAATGATAAAGCGGTGAAGAATGTCTGTTGTTGATTAGGTATATTGAAATGTACATATTACAATAAATTGTGTATGAGTGTTGTGTTCTTAATTGGAGCAATATAGTAGCTCTTCTTAGGAGCTCCAGATACCTTTAGCTTGAGTAGAACCTTATTATGACTTTTATTTTGAGTCATTGTGAAAGCAGAGTTTTTGACCATTTTTGGTTACGGTTTATCTATGTATGAATTTTACCCAAAAACCGGTTGGAAGACAATTCGTAAAACATAATATAATATCACTTGAACACCCTTCGTACTACATACCCATACTTACACATAGAATAAACTTAATGATACCTATCCAGAGGCAGTAGCAATTAATGCAACTATGCCAAACTCCGTCAAGTACACTGAAACTTTGGCAGGTAACGCTTCAAACTTTGCTGTAATGAATAACGTTTGAAGTTTACTACCTAGACATATTGAAGTAGTAGGACAGCTGTTAACTCTTAAGATGTAATAGTTATTTGTTATACAAGAGTGCAAAGTTGCTTTTTAACCGCGAGCTCAATTTTGATGACCGAGCAAGCGAAGGATTCTAAAATTGAAACACGAGCGTAGCGAGTGTTTCAATAATTAGAATCCTGAGCGATAGCGAGGGAATCAAAAGAGCACAAGGTGAAAAATCTTTGCACTCGAGTGCAACACGTAACTTTTCATCCCACCTCATCGAGGAAATTACTAAATGCAAAAAAACAAAATGGCGCGCACATACGAGTATCAAATTAAAAAGATGTACCTATTAAAGTTAACATATTTGAAAACTCACTTTAAAAATGAAACGACGTTAAAAATCTGTGTAAAATCAATAATAAAAAATACTTAATTAATTGAATAATTATTTTAAGCAGTATTTTATTTATTTAATATGTATTTGTTTGAAAAGTCTTATCAAGATTGTCACAAATGGAGTATTGCACACGATGTTCTAAATTCAAATCACTTTGCCGCTCTAGAGGATAAAAACGACTTTTGCGCTCAGATATCAAAGGGTAAAACTACTCTTTCCGAGATGGTGGGATGAAAAAGATATTAATTGGTGAGGAGACTCGATTTTCGCGACACGGAAGAATATTTTGTCCTATTAAAAAATTAAACAACAACAAATAACAAAGTGCACTTAATCATATTATTGAAAGTAAGTAAGTTCTGGCAGACTAAACCGAGAAAACCTGCGTTTTTGGTTGGAATAATGATGTAAGATGTCTTGATATTTTCAATTCTATAAAAAATTAATAAGGGTAATATTTTGATAAAAATCGCATGCAATGTTTATAGTCTAACAGGATTATTAAGTCCCGAAAGTGACTGATTGGATTTTCGACAGCAAATAGACTGATGCTACGGGTATTTAGTGATTAGATTAAATTAACACGTAAACAATCCTTTGCCTTTTTATGACCCAAAAAAAATAACAGAAGGTGTTTAACAAAGCTACTTAATATCAGACCTTTTATTAATACATTGTGCCATAATCGATTACACAATTGGTTTCATAAATCGATTTATTATCCTAGCATTGTCAAGCTCGTTTGACATCGATCAATCATTCTGTATTCTCAGTAAATATGGCGCGATTGATAAAAATATCAAAAGCTTCGCTTGCTGTGACATTAATTGAGTAGTTTTGTGGTATCGATAAACTTTATGTTTTGTTATATTATAGACTGGTTTTGTTGTTTCTGATTTCCATAATATGGGGGTTGACTGTATCTGTGTGTATTGCTGAAATGTTGGTCCTGACTTTAATGTCATAGATAGACAGTTGTCAATCGGACGGTCTTTAAACGGTCTGTCAAACGGTCGCGGTCGGTAGACGATCTGTCAAATAATAATTCTGTTATCTAAATCACTTGGTAGTTAATAAAAATACCGCTGTCGATCTTCAATTTTGAACATCAAAAATAGTGACTGGTCGTAAAAAGTCGTTAAGGTTGTCAAATTTATATTCAATTTGTGCAAAATACACTATAATAAATACAATATAGTACTAAGCTGCAACTAAGAACCTCCTGATTTTTTTTAAGTCGGTTACAAAGAAGCTTACATTTCACAATATCCACCATGAACAAGTTCATACCCATGTAGTGACGTCACGACCTTTCAACAGTCATCAAAAAAACAAAAGCTATCTCGTAATTTCTCACAAACACAAAAGACTAGTGAGATGATTAGGCGTCGCCCGCATGGGGGCGGGTCGCACTATTACAATTGTCATCGACTATTAACACCGTGTTTGACAATTAACGGGATTAAGTTGCCCAATTCAGTGTGAGGGCGTTCTGTATCGGTGGGAATGGAATAATTGGATCAATGGATAATTTAGACAAGTATGTACGGTTCTATGTAAATGTCATATTTGATTGAGTCTAATTTTGTTGTCTATTCCACGATGACCAATCAAACTTCATAACAAAAAAAGGAAAATAAAAAATATATACTATGAAAAGCATAAGTTCTAATAAAAAACTACCTACCTATGCTTCCTAATACGGCTATGAAGCAATAGAAAAACTCATAAACTAACCGAAAACAATCAAACCAAATAAATTAACGATCTCATTGTATTCGAATTTTCAAATAAAAAAGAACATTTGAATTTCGAATAATGGTTAACATTTGTAGGTTTCCGTGCGCACGCGCCGATCCGACATCAAAGGGAGCGGCGTTCTGCATTGGCGGCAACGTGGCGTTAAATGAATAGACTAAGATTTTTGGATGTAGATGCGACGTTATTTAATCCTATACCTACATATTCTACTAAAAGAAACTTTAATTCATAAGAATTATTTTTGAGTTCTGCAATATGGAAATAGTTGATAGAATATGAATAATTGGTATATCTTTCTATGTCCTTTGTGATTCTTATAGTCTGTCTACATCTTTATATTCTAACTCTCCTACTACGGGTCCGCTGGAAGAGATTTCATTAGAAGTAAGCAGTACCTTTGTACTGTTTTTTGTAACTTCTACTTCTGTCATGTGTTTACTGTGTACATAAATGGTTAAATAAATAAAAAAACATGCCAAGAATCGAAGGGCTTATCCAATCGTTGGTAAAAAATACAATTATAAGAATTTCCACAAAACAATAAGTAAATCCCACATAGACACAAAAGTACAATTACATTTTGTCGCATCTATACCAATGTAAGTAGGCACAAAAGCATGATTACATTTTGTTGCATCTGTACCAATAACTTAATCTACCAATGACCACCGCAGTCGTGATAATCGTGACGGAAGTCAGCCTGTCATTTTATAGAAATGTCGCCGCTTTGTGGAAACTGTTAATAAGCCGAATATCATTATTACATCTATGGTTTCTATCAAAGAGCCACACAAGTGCTTTGCAGAGTAAACGTCAATTCTTTTTGAAGACAAATTAGTAGTTTTTTTAATAATGGTGAGTTTTATTAGTGGTAATTGACAAATTCCGTTCTGGTGAATAGGTAGGTAGGTTTTCAATAGAAACCCTTTTGAATGGAAAGCAATTTTTCAAATTTTTTTTAGGTGTAGTGGTTGTTAGAATCAATAAGTTAGGCTTAGCTACATTATAATACTATACAAAATACCATAAAATTCATTTTACCTTTAAGTGCAATCGTAAAAGATTTAAACCGGAATCTCCAACCAAAACTATCCCAATATTAAATTGCAATAAAACGCTACTCAGAAACTATTATTTTCCCTCCAAATGTAAGTTTACAGCCATCCTTAAATGATTACGGACCTCAAAATCTTCAAACTGGGACCTCAAATCGCTAGGGAGCGTTCAGACCCCAAAATGAAATTTATTCAAAGTTTGCACAGGACGGTAGGCAAGTAGGGCATTGTCTCAAACATCTACAATCACATCTTAATGTGTGTTTAATGTATTAATGAGTTCAAAGGGATGGGCTGTTGGTCGATAGAATTTGTCTTCGAAGGTTTCGGGTAGTTGGGGTTGGTTTTGGCGAATAATATTTACATAATAAATAGATCTTATGAGAGAGTAGAGTTATACATTAGGTCAGTTAGAAGTAAACCACAGGAAGAAAAAAGTCGAAAGACACAGTTTTAAGTAATTTCGAAGAATGAATGTGGAGGAGTCAAGGAAGGCGTTAAATAGTTGATAGTTAAGTGATTTCTGTGTTTTATTTTTGTAACATTTTTAGAGCCAAGTAAGTCTACTGATTTGGTAACACCAAGCATAATTGCAATAGTAATAATATTGAATGATTTAAGTAGCTTTCAGATTTTAAATTTTATACTAACTGAACTCTACACATGTATAACCTACTTCCAAACAGTTTCCCATAATACTTTGAACAACAACCCTAGACAAAGCTGAGAACCCAAACTTAACTCCACCTCGTGTTTGTTCTATGTTTAATCGTTCCGACTCAATATTGACTCGGAAGGCCGTCCCTAATGTGGATCGGACTGTCATGGAGTAAGGAAAGATAAGCGGAGATGCTATAATGCAGGTAGGTCAGGCGCCTTCTTCTAGATCAAATACGTACGGTGGGCGTGACCAAATCGATCGGCTACTAGTGAGCTAAAGAGGCGTTCGGATTTTATGAGACACCTGTCAACGATTGTTGGCATTAAAAAAATGATTTGTTCCAAAGGCGTCTAAGGCGTAAGTATAAGGGGGAAAACAGCAACGGTCCTCGTCCCGCGCTTACCCACATTTTGGCGCCCTATTTTCTTAGGCGATTTTCCGCTATGACACGTCCGCTAGTCATTTCGTTCTCAATGGACTAAGATTATGTCCTTTTGTCTCCTGTTTGAGTTTGAACAACGTTTACGGAATATACTGCTGTTTGTTGTAGTACCGTTTTGATGTTTTATTCTTTAGAATCAGGAGTTCCATTGATAGGTTTTTGTTTTGTTTTAATTTTAGCAGTTGATTTGATGTCCTTGATATAAATAATCTTATCAAATACTGTAAGTACATTTACTTAAGTTACATTCTATCATTGTTTGCTAGACACGATCTTCCATAATTAGAATTTGTCAACGTCTATCGTAGGTACGCATTATCTAGTAAATCAATGTCATAATTAATTTAACTTGATTGTTTCCTCCTGCTAAAAAGTCATTTTTTATTGACTGATTGATCGTAATAAATTTCATTCACTACAATTAATTCCTTTTGACAGCAAAAGTATCCTGGGGTTCAAAACAATAGCTTTTATTGTCTCTACTTTTACCATGGATTGAATGATAGTATCCTCGAGAGATGGATGTTATTGTTAAAAAATAATTCATGTCCGCATTTCCACAAATTTTGATTTGTCTTGTTGATAGCTGATTGAAATAACTGTTCATCTTTCTTTCTTTATTACCTAGTATTTAGTGTATTACCAAAACTTCTAAATACTTTCCTTGTGTATTGTACTAAAATTCAAATGAGACCAGTCTGTAAGTCCAGATTTATTTTTCCAATCTTTTTCCTCGTTAAAATACAGTTAGTTTATTTCTTCTTTGGGCTAGGATATAAAAAATATAGTAATTTTTCCAATTTTGTTTATATAAAAGCACAAGTTACACTATCTGTGTGTCTGTTGAGTTTTTATGCCAAAAATACAGAATCTGGATCACTGGACACATCAAATACTTTAGAGTAGAGCAACTAAATTATTTGACAGTAACCTTTTTTTTACCTCTAATCTTTTATCATTCTTGACACTAAACTATTGCCAAAAAATTAACATCAAAGATACCGATCTCAAACAGGTGGTCTAAACATCCTTTAATTGTTATCACTAACACAACATCATTATCAAGCGGAATAAACTAAGCCTTTTCACACAAGTTCCGTGTGGTCGCCGCTGTCTTTCCGGTGGTCGCAATCACTAAGTGTGTGGTTTATAAGATGAGGGCAGTTGCGACCAAGGAGTGGGCGAGAAGTGTGCCTTTTGAGAATTCCTACATCTGGTATGTAGGGTTTTGGATTAATTAGGGGATTTTAATTGAATAGATGTGTTTTTTTAATTAATAGCACTCATTATAAGAAAATAACTTACTGTATGAACCTATTCTATGATCATATACAACACATTTTGAAAGCAGGCTTCGACGCCTACCTATCATAGGTACATCAATTTCTTGATCATGTCTGATAGATGGAAACCAATTCTCAAAGAACAGTCAGACTAAAAAGTAGTGCTCCATTCAGATTATAAGGTAGTCAAAAATAGATCTAATCAAGTCTAGATTTAATCAAATCGTTCAAAGCCCAGTAATAATTTAATTATCAACAAGCAAGAAACCTAAAATCATTTAAAATATAATGCCGACCCACCAAGAGGCGAATTATAATAGATTGAGGAGGCGTGCCACCAAAAAACCGGGCTCAAATTAAAATTTAAATCGCATTTGCGACTTTTTTCTTACTGAAGTCAATGCAAAAGTAAATTCAGAAGACTAACTATGAATAGTGAATTTTACTTTAGAACGTAATGCTACTAGCATGCCAAATATTTGTATAATGGTGTCTCATTAAACAGTAAAAATACTTGCATCAGAAGTGGTTTCTCACTCTGAAAAAACTTTTAATTTACGTAACGTTTTCTACCCATTTGATACACTACAAATATTCATGAAGTCGTGATTCAACATTTGTACGTCAAAGTGCTAAAATATAAAAAATGGTCTTATCCTTCTGCATAAGTCCCATTATGCCCAAACAGTTCGGTCGCTTTTGATCTAGAAAGATGTATAAAAAAGGCTCACTTTGTTCCGCTGAAGCTACGGACAGAGTTATTGCGCGAAACGAATCGAAAAAAAAAGTATAATAGTTTCGGACACGAACTTAAAAATAGGCTAGAAGGTTTTTTTTCTGAAAAGGATACTTAGAAACTTTAAGACTTTTGGTGATTTGTCAAAGGCATAATTTTGTAGTAGTTCTTTAATTTATCTTTAATTTTATTCTTAAGGTTACACTCTTACTTATCACATATCTACAGTTTGGTTTCCAATCTAAACATGTTAGTAGCTTCATTGGTACCAATCCAGAAGGTTCGATTTTTATCTCCTACAACGTTGCCTGATCATTTGATTTAACTCAAACAACATTTAAATAAATACTTTTTTTACATTCGAAACTGAATTCCAGATTAACATAAAATTAAGTATCGAAAGTTAAGCTTTTACATGTTCTTACATAACTTTAATGTTAAAAGTCGAATAAAGTTACAAATATGTTCGTCATTAAACAGTAGGATTACTTACTTAATTCCAACTTAGATGTTATTTGAAGTTAAGGTCACTTAAGTTGAGTCGTTCATAAATTAAATGGAAAAAAATACCGATTACCCACGAACAGTAATTGGTAGGGGTTCTAACATACAAGTCTTCTAAATTGATAAGAGGATATTTTATAGAATAATGACTTATTGAACCTTACTTTTGTAAAGAACGCGTAACGATTTAATCAAGGCAAAGATACCTCAGATTAAATCTGTATTCCAAGAGGAAAGGAAAGTGGGCCACACAAGAGACCATTAATCACTAACTCTGTCACCATCGAAAAACAGAACAAACCTAAAACTAGGACAGACTAAAACAAGCCTGTGAAAGGCTATAAATTGTCCGAAATACACGACACTAGCAACAGTGACAGAGAAAGTATCCCAACACTTATTAAAGAAATAATTCTATAATCCCTTACATAAGTAACAGACGACAGCCTATTAATCGAAGTTAACCCAACATAAAACGAATGCATCCAACTCAAAATTACTTAAATAAAAATAATTGTACATATAATTTAAAACGTCAAGCGATTCGTGACCAACGCGTTAAGGCTCCACTAAATATGTATGAGAGAATTAAAATAATACCAAAAGGGATATGTTGGTGGATGTGGATCTGTACTGGGATAATTTATAAACTGTGTTACTTCAAAATTCCCTTTCCATTGCCGTCTTTGCTCATCAATCTGCTTACGACTGACAATAGAAAACGTCAGTGGATTGAGCCTGAGGACTTTGATATTCATTAGTTTTGGTATCGCAGTACGTGTGATGGGTTGGTCCGTTTATTTGAATAAAACAAGGTGGTACCTTCCGGACATGGGTGCATTACCATAGAACACGGGAACTGTTTACTTGCGTCCCATTTCTTCTTGTAAAGATTTGTAAAAGTACGCTGTGAGAAAAACTAGGAAATTTTGGTGATATGTAAAATGTTTTGGTTCGAGAGAATGGGCCTATTACCATGGCTATTAAAGTAAATATTTCTTGTATAGAAACGGAATCTTTTCTCCAAACATATGCTATAACGAACAAAGAGGTATAAACAACGAAATTTTATTCTAAATTGCCAACTATTTACATAAAAATAAACGATGAACACAAAGTAAATGCTGTTAAAGATAAAATTAAGGCTGAATACAATCACAAAGAAAAAAATAAAACTCCAAAAGATTAACAAGATGGAATCGAAGCATTTGGTTCGATTGCCGAAACTGGTGACTGGGCCCCGAATTCGAACAATCGATCATTCGGCGGGGCCATTAAAGAAATAATGTGCACACTGTACGTCCCAACGTACGGGATTTGTTAATTAAAACTGTCAATCAACTGTGTAAGGAACGGCCGATTTAGTGTATTTTTGGGGCAAAGATTAAGTCTTTTGTGAATACAAGGAAGGTAAAAACTCTTCCGTGATACAGTAAGAAGTTCTTGTAACTTTTTGCTGTGGTGCAAATTTTTTAGAATTAATCCAGCTTAGAAACTGTGATTCATCCTACTTAATAGATTTTTTATTTACATTACTTCAGTAAAACATTCAACATTTATTGAACTGTCTTACATATTTTAGAGAACAATTTTATTTTCTTCCTAAAATATATATCCAAAAGTGTTTAGCAATATTTAATTTTGTCACTATTGTATCTTTCTCGCAACCGCAACATACATAAAATTCATCCACAAATTCTCTTAAAACTTAATCTTTGACTGTTCGGATTTCACTTGAAACAGATAAATTGACAAATTAAAAATAAGCGCTTGAAGCTTTACAGTTTATCGCTTCAAAGGCAACGCGACTGTTAATGAGTTGACAGTTTTACACATATTCTTAGTAGCTTCACATTTGGTACTTAATTATATTCAGCTGTGTGATGTCATGGTTTATGCTGAAGATACTAACTATAAGGTTCCTACCATTAAATAATGTTATAACATTAATGATGATGATGATGAAATGCTTAAAGTCTATAAAGACAATATCTGCAAACATATTTTATAGACAACGATTCGGGAATTTTTGACTCGTTTTAAAATCCATAAATGTTTTCATTAAACTATAAACATTAAATCCAAATCAAACATAACGTTTTCCTTTATCTTTTATCTTTTCAAAAAAGGTGTTAAATAAATCGTCAAATTAAAGGCAGCATTAATGGCCAAAACGCTTCGCTCGAACGCCAAAGCCTCTAATGAGTGAACAGCTTTACAGCAAGACGTATTGTTATTTGAACACCTTCGAACGAGTATAAGGTTTTATTAGATATCATTCTTCGAGATACAGCGTTAATTATTGTTCGCTGACACAAAATAAACGTAAAGTACGACTTTAGCGATGGTTTTATTGCTTGTAACTTTAGATCTGAGGGCCGATAGACGAGCAGGTTTTTGCCGTTTCAAACTGTTTCCTTTAGCTTGTTTAATTTTATTCGCATGTTTACCTACTTCAACTTGTAGATACTTCTTTTTTCATCATTTAGCATCATCTTCCTGACTTTATTACCTTGTATTATTTTTCCTTTTTCTCACACTGTCAGTATCACCATTATTTCAACATACATAATGAGACTAAAATATTTCTGCATTAAGTGCCTTACTTAGGATCCAATTTGTATCGCAATTCCATACAGCTAGCAAGTTTATGCTAACAACATGTAAGCCATTGACATCTAGGAGTAAGTAACAGCCCGTCTAGTAAACCCCTAAGGCAATACACACCAATACCATTGCGAGTCGCAAAACGAGTGTAAAACGTGTTAGGTTAAAAGATACCAGCAGTTTACTTAAGCGTTTACTTGTCCTAACGATGGTACGTATTTCCGCAAGAAATCTATTAACAACTGCGTCAGGATCTTGTAAGACATTTTCTTGTTTGTCCGTTTGTGTTTCAGCGCTTTTATTTTCAATACGTGTTGTAATAAAAGCGATATCAAGTCGTTGGTGTTTTCTTTACTTTGTTAACTATTTAATGGCGTTTTCTTTTTTATTATGAACTTCTCTCCTTTATTTCGTTCTGACGTGGTAACAATTATGTCATCTAAGTACTGTCCTTTTTATATTTTATCTCCTGATGGTCCAAAATAATGATTAAGATCGACTTATTAAATTAAAATTGTTGATTAAGAAAAATGACTAGATTAGGCTATTATTTCTAATATTAAAATCCTCTAGTATTTCAAAGATTGCCAGTTTTTTTTTCAAATGTCTCCTCCATTCACGTACCTATCATTATCTGACATAAGACATTTCGCTAAAGCACAAACTTCCTTTCAAATATTTGAACTTCGAGCGCACAGTGCACCTCTTCCATCATTCCACACTGTAAGATTTACAAAGTGCACTCAGGTGGTTATAAATTTATTCATGAAGTAATAAATTTTTGATAATGCACGGTGGCCTCTTACGTAAATTGATACGCCATGTTTAAGTTTCCGAATTTATTGGGCGTTGTAAAAGTGGTAGTTTGAATGTTTTTAAGTGTAATGTGTGAGAATTTACAAAGGTTAGGAAATTGATAGTATGTGCTGCTTAGAAATATTGTTATTACATGTTTTTTTGGGCAGAATGCAATTTTGACGGAATTTATCTTGTCTTAACTTATATTTTGCATCAACGTTTTTTGTGCAGGCTAAGATGATACTATAACATTATTAGTCATCTTTTCCTTGAAGCTCAAAGGAGGTAAAAGAAAATTACATATAATAAAAAGACTTGACCTAAAAACTTCTTTAACTAAGGACAAAAGTCGCTTCTACAGGCCCCAAAATTTCATTTAAAAAGTTAATACCGAAATAACCCAAAAAAATGCAATTCACGAAAATAAGACAAAAAGGTTTAACACCGCGAATAAAGATTGATGAAGAATCAATCGAGGCATGTCTCGCAGATAAAGGCAATGTCCGCGCAATCAATTTTAATCTGGGACTTTTGGTCCTTTTCATTCAACCACCTGAAAGCATGGGAGTAAAGAAGAAAGGTGTACTTCTCCCAGTTTTAATGCACCTTCGCTATTAAGGCGATGACGCCAGCCTACTTACAGAATTAAAGTCTGCTAAGGAAGATTGAGGAGGGCACGTTATCGGCCAAGACAATGATGTAACGAAAACACTGATGGATATTGTAAAAAATGTTGCTTGTCACACACTTGGGTCATAAAAAATATTCGGGCCTCTTTTAAACAGTTTTCTTTATAGAAATGTTCTGTAGGCAAACACGGAAGAAGGATGTTTAAAGTCACTATATAGTTTCAGTCATACCTTGTGGAAACAATCGCGGTTATTGATTAAGAGGAATGGAGTCAAATTGCATGTAGTGACTTTTATGATCCTTATACTTATGTTTTTCAAAAGCAATTTCAGTTCTGTGAAAAATTGTTTTAGAATTTCAGATATTTTAGAGTTCATGTGGACGTAACATAAATTACCTCATAAATATCATCAACCTAAATACCTTTAAAGATCACTTAGCAAAGAATTAACATTAAAAGATGGATTAGGAAGCCATATTGCTCGTATTAATCGCTTATCTACCTACATAAGCCGTAAGTCAAGCGAAGAAAGTAGGTTAATACTTTCCTGATAAGCATACCTTTGTTCTACAATACGGACTACCTCTAGAATAGCGAAAAATATGAGTTTTACATGGGCTCCTCTACAGTTTGTTGATTTATTTTAGATTTTTATTGATACAGTTATCCAATAACTCGCTAAGTAAACTAGATAGAACAGTCATGTGACTTTTTGTTTCATAAGTTTAATCTTTATACACAGAAACAATAAGTAATTTTTGGTCTACTTTGTCGCAGATAAAAGCTGGTTTTCCATAACAAAATGTTAAATGAAGTTACTATTTCATAGGTGTTTCATACTAAACGAGTTTTGGAAACAAACCGTTCTAAAATAGATTTTGCAAACAAAAAATCCTAATCACTTCCTCTAGCAAGAACTATTCCTCAACACCTTCAACTCTGATAATATACATCACGGGACCAACTATAAATTACATGCTTACAAATCTGATAGGATTATACCTATTTCTTACTATAACCAGTTACTCCGAGTATTTGCTCACAGTATTGATGTGTCAAACCATATGATTGATGATACCTTACCTTATTCCATGTCGGTAGATGAAACCGAATTTGGAAACAGAAATGTTATATACACCTTAACTTAAAGAAATAAGGTTGAAAATGGAATAGCACCAGGTTCTAAATACGATGGCCATTTGTTTTTTGCGTTACCTTCAGAAGATGATATTGTGGTGTATTATATTGATGTATTGCTAGCAACAATTTAAAATGTTGATGATTATGGTAGGTGTATAGGTCGATGAATTATTGGCAAGAAGTTTAGCGATACTTAGCAAAGGGCAAGGTGTGAAACAAAACCTAATAATGTTGTAGAACTTAGAAATTACAAAGTTCCTATGAAGTTTGATGTTCAACTTGGGAACTGCAATTAATGATATTTAGAACTCATCCTTTTGAAAAAGGATATGATAATGTAAGAATTAACATACCATAAAAAAATAATACTAGAGAAAAAGTGCAAGATTCTCCATAAAGCACTTTAAGCGAACACAAACCAGCGACATGAAGATAACATGTGTTATAGTTCATCAACAACAAATTGCGGACCCTTCCGCTTAACCATCTCAGCTACCCCGATCCCACAAACGATGCTTATCTACATTGTCAATTCCATCAAGTACACTGCTAAGCCTAAGGCATTCTTTACCCTCCGAACCTATAAAAAACATCATCAATACAAACCAATAAAAGTTTTTCAGAATTTCCCCCCATAAAACCACAAGTTGGGGAAAAGCAGAAGGTTAAGAAAATGGCACTAATAACCTACTTTCCTGTTGAAGCAGCAAAAAAGGTTATAAGATTATTATGTTCACCTTCATAGCTGCTGTCAGCTGTCAACTAGCTACTTCTACAAAAATCTGCAGTGCGATTCAAATACTCTGTGACTGGATTTTACTGTTATGTCACAATTTTTGCCAAGTTTCAGTCTTTTCTTTATAAAATCCATATCCTTAGTAGATTTTGTAGAAACAGAATTCATAGAAACTTCTGATGGTGTATGAAGCGTCTTTGTTGCAAAATGGACATACTGCGTCAATTTTCTTTGTCGTAAAACCCAAAGAATGTCTAAACAAAGACATCGATATTTCCATAAATATTGTATGGTGTTCCGTACAAATTAAAGGCCTCGGGCAGTTTCCTGGCTTACCGTTGCAGGTTTTAACATTTCGTTTGCGGCAGGACCCCTGAGAACGAACAGATGTTCCTTGTGTTTTGTTCAAGAGGTAAGATGTGGTGGACTGGTTTTTGGTAAGAAATGGTAATTTCAATACTAGTGATAATATGGAAGATGACTTAAAAAAAAAAGATACCTAATTAACAGAAAGCAACATCAAAATCTTGAAACCTAATTATGATGATAACTGTAATATAATAAAAAAACTATTTGGTGTTGGCTGATGATTTGATTGAGAAATATTTCAAAAAATTTTGTACTACTTCTAGTCTAGACTCCACTTTTTATTTCAAATGCCTAACTCTGTTATATGTTGTATTTCTAACAGCAAGCTTAACCCTTGGCAAGCTTAACTATTGACATATGCTTTAGGTCAATAGTATCATTTGAGCCAATTCTATTGCCACATCATAAATTCTTCGATCCAGGTACAGCGACAGAGACGGCCGTTTATTAGTCTTTTCCCTAGCAAGGCGGTGTTTTTCTAAAGGGGCCTGGCGCCCCATGCTATAAAAAATTCACACCTCCACGCTAGCCTTTGGTTAGCTGTGGTTTTTCTTTACAAAACCTATTGTGGGGGTTCCGAGTTGTGAATTTTTAAGTGTTTCGGAAATCGTGTGTATTTTTCAATGTGTGCTGTAAATATGTTTGCTGTTGTGGGTATTTTAGTTAATTGTGGGAATTCTAATATCGTTTCTCTTTTTCACCTTACCTCAACATCTTAAGTAAATGGTCCTACTGTCATGAAAGTCTATAGGCAATCATTTCAGTAATGCGTAGCGCATTGTAGTCTACAATACTTCTTTAAGTAGCATTCTATCCAGCCACATTACCTTTAACGTAACCCATCCATTATTTCTTTGTCCTTCGTCTTTCTCTATATCCATCCACATTTGTTCTATAGCTACTATCGTTAAACAATACTGCTATACTGTTTAAGATAGATTGATAAAAACAAATTCTGTGGATGTTGTTGTGGCGAGCCCGTTACCGTTTAGCTTGCCCATCCGATGTTGGGAGGCGTGCCGTGAATGTGTTGAGGTCTGTTCTGTTATGTTCCTCTCTGTTCCCGCTGTTAGTCCTCCAAATTGAAATAGAAATAGAGACAGAATAAGTTCATTTTCCGTCAGCTGTTTTTTATTTTTTTTATTTTAAAGACGGAAAAGTACTAAACGTGTAATTATTTAAACAAAAATTACGTCAAATATCTTATAAAAACTGCTGAGCTTAAAAGTGATGCGCTGTTTTTTAATAGTAGCTTCTGAAATTTAATTTGTAAAGTTATTACCATGACTGTAGTCTTTCTTAATCTCTTAATCATCCACCATATAATATACCACATAATTCCTATTTTTTTACACATAAACATTTTATAAAATTAGAAAAAGCCAGCAAACCGCAGCCGCAAGCGCTTGTGACCAGCTAAATTGAATACACTTCGCCCCGCCCCTTACCTGTACCTCATTATTCCGGACGAATATTGAATAGCCCATAGAAACAACGTAGCCAGACCGATTGGACAATTTACTGCTTATGTTCTTACAATGTGTGGTGTATATTTAAAGTGTTTTATGGTCCAAAATAGTTGGGAATGGGCACCTTGTTAGTTAGCTAGAAGCAGCAGTCAAAATTTTGAAAACTTGCCACTAAATAAATATTTAGAATTCCGGGAAATTCCAGAGAGAATCATTCTTTTAAGAATGTAAGTTGAGCTGTGGGTAAACAGCCAGTTATTATTACCTAAGAGTTTTAAAACTAGAAGCAGTATCAAAGCAAGTATGAAGTTGAAAAATCGATCACAACTATCGTACCTATCTACCTCATAAATAATGTTAGCATAACCGAGTGTTATCGTCGTAATACTTCAACATTCCTCCTACAAACCGCTTATAATTTGCAACTCCATCAACACAGCAAAATAAATCTTTACGTCACTTAGTCCCGTGTCATAATCAATCTCTTTACATAGGGCTGTTAAGTAAAATCGACACGTATCGATTAAATACGTACATTAATGTTGGGACAATTATTACCGGTGGCGCCAAAACGAATTACTCATAATAACTTGCTGTATTTGTAATATTGTTATAGAGGGAAGGTCAGAAGGATCACAAGACACATGTAAGAAGAACCTTAAAGCAGATTACAGCTGTAGGTGTTAAATAAAGAAAAGTAATAGAAATATACAAGTTAGCAAGAATACCTCAGCTGTCAGTACACAGACGCACTACAAATTTTCACTCTCAAAAGAGATGAGACTGCAATCCAACAAAATCATAGCTCAGGAGGGTAAAACCTAACTATTCTTTTAGGTGAGTCTTAAGAAACCGGTCATGATGGACGGTTAGTCCAGAACTAGGGTAGTTCAGAACTATGTTATAATTTTATTTTTTTACTCCATACAGCTATGCCTTCACTAAAAGCTTACGTTTGATCACAATTATGAGGACTTCTATTTCTGCAAACTCAACTTCAGCATGACATTGTAACGAGACACCGGCTATGATTTAAGCACTTTAATTACGGACATTACCACGTAGACCGTAGCCGGCAAACCGAACAGGCGTATAACACTTTTAAGGCAAAACGCGTAAAATTATGATTTCTAATTGTAGTATGAAGTGAAGGCAATAAAGTGTGTGATATGGATTGTTAAATTTGATGTCTGTTGAGGTATTATTATAATGTGTAATAACATTTGTGTGTTGTTTTATACTATCGTATAATTTGATGAAGTACAGCAAATATGGAGTGAGGTAGCATTAAAATGTTATTGCTGATATAAATCTACAACGGTGGAATAACTCAAGTTGTTGATCTCTTTTCTATGCGTAATATATTCTCAATTTATATTATTAGAACATAGATAAGCTATATACGATGCATCGACAAAGGTAAAAAAAATATAAACAAGTGTGTTATTTTTAAGGCAAAAGTACTGAAAAGTTGAGCCCCAAGCGCCTAAAGTCTGTCGATTGACGTTTACATTAAAGATGGCCAAAAAAGTAATAGAATACAAAGAGCAATTTTTTTCTACCAATCCCATTCATTATCAGTATTTCATCAAGCAACACAAAATACAATTTTACAACATTATTTAAAAGCTCTCAACTCATTTGGCAGTTCCGCGCTCACTAGCAGCAGTATTCACGCGAACGATGATTAAAACGATATGAGAGTTAACATCAAAATTAATTGAATTAGTGTTTACTGACTATTAAATGGCCTCCCAGTTATTTGAAATCGGTTTAATATCGATGATTTAATTGTATCGACTGAGCATTTTATGGGAAACAGTTTCCTGTTTGTGTCGGATGTACTCGGAATTTAGCTGTATATTTTGCCAGTAAAATTGGTTTTCATAGCAGGATTTGTGAATTTTGTTCCATTTCGATGTAACAAACAATGTTTTCGTATTTATTGTCACGGTGGATGCTTTAATTACAATTTGTAGGAAAATGTTTCTACGAGGACTATTGCGTGGAACATTGAGGTTTAGTTTTGTTGAATCTTGTTATCCTGTTTTTCTCCAGCTTAAGTTTTCATAATTCTTCTTCACTTCTCTTTCCCACTCATGGTATTTTGACTTATACCATCTGAAGCAGAAATACCAATAATTTAAAATTCATTACCTTTTCCGTATTTAGCTACCTCTCCCCTCAATACCTCAGCCTATAGATAAGTCCCAGCATCCTGTTTTGTCACGGCAAGATTAATTCACTCCGCTGGTAATCTGAGCTAAGTGGCTTACTTACGATATCTGATTCTCTGTAGGTGGCACCTTATGTAACGAGTAGGGAAGTAGACAAGCTGACAATTCTATTTAAAGAGTCAGCTGATTTTAATACTGAAATGGATATTGATGTTGATAAGGATGGGAATGAATTTTGAAATCGATCTTATATGACAGTCTCATCAGCAAGCATCAAACACAGTCCCGCTATAGTTGAAACATCAACCAAAGATGAAGCATTTTCATCAACAAATTCAACTATAGGATTATCAGTACGTGTAAATATATCAGATGTCATTGCTGCGTATTTTATTCCGTATTCTAACTTATTCATATTCAGTTCCCATAATTTTAAAACACTAGGTGCTACAACTAAATTATTCAAAAACAAGTCCAAGTTATTACTTATGTTTACTTAATAAAGTAATGCTGTGGTTACCACATTATTACTGGGAGCGATACCTTTCTGATCAGCGCTATGTCCTTGTTCTAAAATTCTATCGGCAGCTACATTATCTAAGTTAATAATTTTATGATTAGACTGCTTTGCTCGCGGCTTCTAATTCACACGGTCTATTTGATTAGGTAAAGAACCAGCTTGATATTTTCTGAAAGCTTTCCTAAGCAACGATTTGCTGATTTATATTTTGGACTTACCTACTAGAATTTTCAAGCGGTTTTTTGTAACCTTCTGAGGCGAAAATACTGGCTTTTATTTTGGCCAAAAGCTCTGGCATCCAATATGGAAATGCTGTCAGTCTCCTGGGTACGCTGCCATTTGACGGCGAAAAGGGAGAATTTTAGTCACTACGTATATTTTTTAAGTTAAAGAAAAAATCAATACACGTACTTGGGCTGCTTTAGCTATAAAATTCAAATTACCAATCAAACAGCTGGACTCCAGTTTACAATGTTCCTTGCAACTTCACGTTTGCATAATATTCCTGTACTAATACCAAATCGATGTAATAACAAGAAACAACATCTCACAGTACATAAATAGCAAACACAAATACCTTAGTAATGTTATTCTCAAATTGATTAACCATTTATCTTTCATTGGTCTCAGTAGCAGGAATTCGGTCACGGTGTTACATTTTGTTTGATAAAGTACAACGGTTATGGATGTTTAGGGTTTGCCTATACCGATAGTTGTTTTAGGCTTTCCTAACGCTTTTGACGCGTTGTTTTCTGCGGCGGTTTCACCCGCGTTCTGTGGGAACCACTGCCTGTACCGGGATAAAATATCAGCTATGTTAGTCGGGAAGGGTAGGTATAGCTTTCCAATAGTGATTTTTTTTTTAATAATAAACAAAATTGTGATTCCTCTTTATTTTGTTAGTTAGTATAACAAGGCAACGACAGCGGCATCAGCTAGAATTTTCAAAATTGTTTTATCTGTTGCAGCGGGTCGAACACGGATACTAGTTTAGGCGGGTGCCACATTGTTGTATATGCCATTTTTCTTGTTTAACGTTGTCTGCTATATTACGTGATGGTAGTGAACAAACCTTTATTCTTCGTAGATTGCCAGTTGTTAATGTGCTGGAATTCAGCCTTGGTTGGAGACAAAGCGGCTGATACCAGTAATGGGTTCTGATGGATTGTGAGACAGGTTGCTAGATTATGGGGCTCGTAATGCAGGCTCTGATTGAGTTTGTGAAACTACTTTCAATGAGGAAATGTGTTTTGTTTATAATATTGTCAAGTTTGCTTTTGTTGATGCTGTGTATATTAACACACGGCAATATTAAAAATAGGGAAATTATAAGACTAGCTACAAAATTATTTATTGGACACATGATTAAACTTCTAATTTTATAACTAAGTAACGGGGAAATGACATAGCCTCTAATAAACTAATTCGTCTTTTTTACAACGCTAACTATTAGAGAGCTTCAATAAAAGATCATCAATTATTGTAACTTGTCCTTCTTATTTATACATTGTCATCTAATTTACTAACTCGGCCTCATTTTTCCAGAAACGAGCCAAGAAAAACGAGATCAACATTTTTTTTGGCTCGTTTTTTTTTTTTGATGGTAGAATTTAATTTGGATTCATTTTATTTAGCATATTGCCATTTAAAACCTTCAATTAAAAATGTAAAACCCCTAGAGTGCAATTCAAAACCGAGTAGGCGCAGAGGGGCGAAGCGGCCTGCGAACTGAGGCGCAGGTAGTTTCAGCGCTCGCCGACGCGGCTGAGGCTGGCCGGCAGAGCCGGCCAGAAAGCCGAAGCTGCGGTGGTGAGCGTGAAAACCATCTGCGACGATAAGCTCGCATGGGAACGCCGGAGCCACGCAGCGCCGGAGCCGTGACAGAAGCCATGCTTGCTGCATGTTGCATGCTTACTTCCATGCTGGGTCAATTAATATGGGATGTGTTATATTTTAAACAAAAAACTCAGTACGAGTTAAAAAAATAGAAGCTAAATAAATATTTTTATGATGTCACTTAATAGTATTTAAGAAGTTTACTGTTAGAATGCATGCTACAAATTTAGATGCAAAAAAATAACCATCATGCTGAGTTGTATTTAGAGTGGAAGATAACTCGTGGCTAAGATAGTATTATTTAGATGCTCGACGCTTTATTAATTGTGGCTGACTTAGTAATTTAGAAGGCAACATACATTTTTGGGGGCGAATAATGGTATTAAAAAGAAGCCTGTTTAATTAGCACCCTTAAAAATATACTTTGTTAACCTAATTTTGTATTTACTGCTGTTTAGTGACTTTTGATACCACGATGTTCAGCGACATTTGGATTGATGGTGTACAGCGACTTTAGGAATAGTATTGCACAGATACTTTTGAAATACTCGTGTTTAACGACTTTTGTAAATTTTTGGTGTACAGTCTATTTTGTTTCCTAGTTGCGACTATAACTTATGGCATTTTATTGTGAACAGGTGTTTTTTATGTTGATTCTGTTCATCGACTTTTGGTGCTGACAGATTTAATGCCATACAGTGCATTCTCTACCAGTCAACCATCGTGTTAATTTAAAATAAAAAGTTTTCAAGTTACTATCAGTTGTAACACTAGAAAGAGGCAAGGCTGTACATGAACAACTTTGAAGAGTGTCTTATTTCTAATAACAATTTCATATCCCCATACAATCATGTCAATCCACTACTTCGTTGCACCGGAGATGCATAAACCGACAAACACACTTTCGTATTTATTATATTTGCTGATAGAAAGTTTTGAGCTGATGACATCGTTTTAATAGTGGCAAATTCTTATTGGAAAATATTAAAAGGCATTTTTGATCCGGTCGAAAGTAGGTGTAGTAGGTAGGTGAATCGATTTACTCATAAATACACATAGCTACATAATTTCTGAAGTAACAAGAGGATTCAATCATCATCATCGATTTATTTATTTTCTGCCTATTCTGGGCACTGGTTTCTTCTTATGTCTTGAAAATATTGATTACCAAAGCGACTCACAATGATTTCCTTCTTTGCATCTGTGACATATACTTACTTTTGCTAGCTTAGAACAGCCTCACGACCATGACTTTTTAATACCTCTTAACATTTGAAACATGACCAAATACGGACCTCACTGCTATGACTATTTACTACCTTAACCTCTGAAACTACCAAATATGGTTGCAATAATGACCGTTCTATTGACTGTGTTTTTGAACACCTGCAAAACATATAGCAAGTGCTTATTTTCACTATTTTGTTTTCCCTTTTTGATCCTACATTCTGAGAATCGAAATGCAAGGTGCGGTAAGCAGGGTTACTATGTTAAATGCAAATACTTCTATTGCTTCACAAGTCTTTCAATCGTGACAATAAACCTCAAAAGCTTTGTAACCTGCGCAAGAGTGGCAAACTACACATAATCTTAACTGAACACGGTATTTGCATTATACTTTGGAATTGAAATATTTTGTAAAAATAGCTAAATAATATAAGAGTTAAGCTGCTAAGCTTAGAAATAGCCTATTTTCTGTGAATAGTTTAAGGAATCACGGAAAGTTAATATGTGTTGCATATAAGTGCTGGCATGTGGTAATCATTGAAGCACCTGACAGTTTGATTCCATGTGAGGCAAGGACCAATGCAACTTTTCAATGTAATGTATATGAACTTGCTTAGTGTCTCTTGGACGCCAATGGTGCAGGAAAACGTTGAGTAATCTTTTACTGCCAGAATCTATATTAACAAGAACTTTTCCTGTAGATGAGAAATCATCAAATAATTGATATGGTGTTTGCAATGGGAAGAGGAGTCAAACATTTCTCATCACTGAAATCCATGTCTGTTCTTACTGTAGCTCTTTGTGCACTAGGCATTTGGCAACTCTTTCATACGGTAAAACTTGCCTTATGACTAGTATGTCATACAAGATTTGTTATATTAATACCGGTATTTTTATCATCGATATACGACTGTATTCGTGAAGTCAACTAGTAAACTATCACCGCACATTACAATACGGCTATTTCTGTAATCCGGTTACGGTATAGTATTAAGTCGGTTGTTAAGTTACGACGCACTTTAAGTGTTATTGTTCAAGCTGTGCTCGTAAATATAAGGATATTTGTTTTGATTGAATTAGTGGTAGTGATGGTAAATGTAACGATAATATGAATACTACATATTATATGATAATGGTAAAGATTATCACCGTCAAGATTTCTTGTTATTTTTCACACATTTCAATTGTGTCCAGACTAGACCGATGACAGTGAGTCAGTATAAGTGTTTTATTACAAGAAATTACAAAATTATTTTGTAAATATTACTCAAGACAATTTATACCATGAATTCAAGAAAATAAACGTAAAATTATATTTGGATCAGATATCCGATCCAAATATAATTTGACAATGTTGCAATGGCAATGTTGATTACGGTAGTTAATTACAAATAGGAATAAATCTTATTATTTTCCTACACTTTCATAATAACCAAAGTATTCCCATCACTATAATCACGGAACCCATTAATGGTCGATAGTAATACAGATAACACAGCATTTCGCAATGGTAGTAAATACGCCTTCTCTATAATGAAAGTGCTCACTGATATCTTTGTTTAATACTTGTGTAATCCCGATCTATTATGAAGTAATTATTGCAGAGATTTTAAACAGGTATAATGTTTTTTTGAGATAGATTACCTAGGTATGTAAGTGTTTCTTCTTATGAAATAATCATTGTCTTTGCCCCGTAGCTCACCTTTTATTCGTATTATTCTTTTTGAATCTTTACAGACAGCGTTCGGAGATACGCAAATTATAAATATTTTGTATTTAAAGTAATTTACCTTTTTTTTTAACGACGTCAAAAATCATCAAATGACCCCTTCCGCTGTGGGTTAGCAGCGGAGAGGGAGTGTCAGACTCTTACTGACTAAAAACCGTCGTGTTCCGTCATAGGCCTTTTATGTACCAGGGCCGCGGTATCTCTTTCGAACAACCCGCAGCCCCGGAAAGTAATTTACCTTAAATTCACTTTCGTTTTACTTTAACCAATGCAAAACCAAACTCATAAAACCTTAACTACCAAAAGCCATCATCACTAACAAGACATTATAAGTACCACACAAAAAAAACAACCTATCGCCTCCCTGTACGGCTTGCAAATAAGTTAGATAAATCAGTCGTTGACAAATCCATTACTATATAGACAGATAGGATCTTAGTAAAAGCAAGAAAACCCCCGTGACATTAGTTAGTGAGGCTTGTACAACCATGTCGATTAGCGATTGCGTACTGAATGCGCGTTTGAATTAAGAATTGTAGTGAAGACGGTTTTATAACGAGGTTGATATGTAAAGAGTTTTTTTTTTGGGGAGTAGTGTTGGCTGGAAATAATGTCAGTGGTGAGATGATGGCAGGCAGTGAGGTTTGGAAGAAGATATGTTGCGCTTACATGAGTAGGCCAGGAAGATGATAATGATAAATGATATTAATATTCACCTCAAACAGTGGTTCATCTATTGTAAATCTATGTTTTTTTTACCACTACGAAAGGTATCACTTGATAAAAATTAACAACTCAATTAATTGGTGAACTATAGTTCGGCCATTCAGAGAATGCGTTCCTGACACGTCGCGATTGAACTGACGACGTAATAACATTCATTGATTATTGATATAATAATGTTGTTTTAATGCTCCTCAATTGTTAAAACGGTAAACAACCAGCAAAAATATTTTTATCGTAACTGCAACGCCATTGCAAAGTTACGTCGTCAGTTCAATCGCGACGTGTCAGGAACGCATTCTCTGAATGGCCGAACTATAGGTAATTTAATTTTATTTTAGCACACAGCAGACAACCTATTTTAATTTGTAATCAAATAAAAATAATTTTAACAGAAATAAAATAAGATGCTCTTCAACCCTAGCTTATACCTTCTAAGTAAACAAAATACTAAAGGTGTAAAAATAAAATCTAGCCACTATACTGTACCAGTTAACTAGTCCATTCAAACGGTGCAAAGGTCTAGTACAGCCCGTAGCTGGTTTTAAAGTCAAAGCAATAAACGTCACTGTAGCATTGCGATTGTAAAGTGGCGCTTTTAAAACTGAACAAATCGCATTATAGCGTTCCAGGGTATGGGATTACGGCGATTATTTTTATGTTCATTTAAAAAAATAAAACTTTCAATGAACACATTAAAACCAAAATGCCAACACGAAGTCATTATTAAAATATATTTTGTATATTGATACTGATAGTATAGTTGTTGGATTATCGATCAAATCGAGCCAAATCTGCAAGAAAAAATATTTCAATACACAATGTTTTAAAGATTGTTTAAACATACTTAGGGTGGGTTGCGCCATTTTTACTATAAAGATATTAATAAATACAATACATAACTGACTGTGAAATTGTCGCCTATTGGTCAAAAACCGTCGATTTCTTAGTTGGTTAGTTAGGGTTTGGTTATCATGATCTTTAAATGAATTTAGTTATTATTTTTTGTAAAAGCAATCGTGCTAAACCGCTTTCTACATAAAACTTGGACCAATCTTGTATTCCGTTTATCTGTCGACTTAATAAGGCAAGTATTTGCATTGCAATTGTTTTTACTGCTTGTTTTTAATTGAACAATGCAAATTGATTAAATAAAACTACTATTTACATAACTGCCTTTTTTGTGTTTGCTTTGGCTGATAAAATCATAAGATTATGGGGAGCAAGCTTGAATTGATAACATCTTGTACTTTGGTTGTTTTGTATTAAATGGATAGATACTTGTTGGTTCTGTTTTATGTGTGATCGTTAATGTGTTAAGTCATTTATATCTAGCACCTAGTACAGAAATAGCTAGATTTGACTTTCACACTGATTTATCAAAGAAATATTTTGGCAACGCTTGTCGCTTATGTATATTTCGAAAAGTATAAAAAATCGTTTTTTCGGGCTTCTATTTTCACTGGACTTTGCTCTTGTCGAAAATACTTTTTTTAAGGGAAAGTACTGTTCTAATTTTTTTATTCAGTAAAATGAACTGAAACTTGATGCCTATGTTCTTTCGTATTTGTGAGTGTATTTCTATTTGTCCTTAACAAATAACATTGAATCCCACACCTCTGGCGATCGATAAAGAGCAGAAGTGTCCTGTTTCATTAAGTGAGACATTTTGCAGTTGGACCGCGTCGTGGGCGCGGCCGCTCGAGCTTATTATGTGCTCCAAGAAATGTATGTGTATGCCTAAAACTAGTTTTTTGTTAGTGTTAGCCTTCGCGCACACTGCAGTTTAAACAGTCTGCCGATTGTGGAAACAGTGGTTAGAATAAAAACTTTTTTCTAGAAAATCGTGAGTTCAATCAAAGTTTTTAGTCAGTCTGTTATTGGACGTTCATCTTCATACTGATTTACGAGACAAAACCAACTTGTCCGACTAAAAGTTTCTAGTGTGCGCGTACTTTTAGTAATCTTTTTATGGATATATGAATGAGTTTTTTTTGTTTGAAGCTAGTTTTATATCAATCCGTAGGACACGATTTATTAGGGTGTCTTTTCCATTAAAATATAAACCCTATAAAGAAGTTAACCGTCTATCGATAAAATGAAAATTTCTTTCAATGATTTAGAGAATCGGCTCATATCTGAAATACAATGTTTTCTTTAAATTGTGTAACAGACAACTTACAGCCATTTATTTTTAATTTAATTCAATCAAATGAGAGCTAATCCCAATAACATCTATTCAATCAGGATCAAAGAAAGACAAAACAAATTCGAGCCCCAATCGATAAAGGACGAAGGTGTCGTGTTACGTTAAGTAAGACATTTCATTCGCAGTGGGCGAGTGCAATGGTGCCTATGACGCGGTCCAAGTATCAGTCGTGTGAATATTTCTTAAGATGACTTGAAGTGATGTGATATTATTGAAACTATTTTTGACTGGCATGAAGAATTTGGTTCAAGAGAAAAGTTATACAACACATCATCTGCCTAGCCTTTTCCAATCTCACTGGGTGCAGCTGAGATCGAGTGTTTTACATGGCGCCTGCCTACCTGACCTCCTCAAGCCAGTTGCCTGGATAGACCGATAATTCTTAGAAGGCCTGGTTGTTACAATTTCTGATGTCTAACTATCAAAGTGGTGGCAAAAAGAAATCGAGCCCCAATCGATAAAGGACGAAGGTGTCGTGTTACGTTAAGTAAGACATTTCATTCGTTGTGGGCGAATGCAATGGTGCCTATAACGCGGTCCAAGAGTGTCAGTCGTGCGAATTTAATGTTTCTTAAAACTGACTAGTATTGACATAGTTAGTTGTGGTGCCATGCCATTGAGATATTTAGATTATTTTTGATTAGCATGAAGAATTTGGTTTTAGAGGCGACCCTTATACACAGAGTAATACAGAGTAGACACATCGTCTATCTAGCCGAATGCAACTGAGTATTTTATACGGAGCGATTGCCTATCTGACCTGCTCAATTCAGTTACCTGAGAATACTAATAGTTGATAGAATTTCTGGCTTCTGACCATACATTACGACTAACAAAGATATTCGAACGACCACTGGGAAAACAAATCGCATACAATCGAGCCTCCCAAAACAGGGAGGAATTCATGATGGTCACCTGTCTACGGTACACTGCTTAGCCTTATATATTTCCTGGTCTATGGTCACCATTCCAGAATATTTTCATCAAATAAACATAAAACATAACAAAAAAAATCTGTACCTCTCTTCAAACAGCATCGTAACTCCAGTCACGTTAAATAAGACATTTCATTGGCTGTGGGCGAGTCCAATGGTGCCTATGACACGGTCCAAGTATCAGTCGTGCGTATATTTGCAAGAGACTGATCAGTAATTGATTGGTGAAGGGAAATTTGTTTGGTCGGAGTTTTGGATGTCAACTAGCCATGACAAATTTATCGTTAGAGCTTTAGGTTTTTGCTGTAATTTTGAACTTTGCATTTGTTTCATTATATAGGTCTTCATTAAAGTTGGTCATTTATTATCCTTGTGACAATTAATTAGTTGACTACAATGATTCAAGATTGTTCACTTATATCCATGTGAACTTTTAGTGTAGTGATTCTATCATAAATCGTTCTACTTCTGTAACTTGAACCTTATTTAGTGTTCAGATTAAGTTGTGAGATCGCAGTGAACCCAATACCTACTTACATCTAGATAGCATTTTTGCGTTCATTTTGACTACTTCCAATAAAATGATTGTTCACAGTGTTCATAAACAATAATTCAAGGAATATTTTCAAAGATGGGTACTTATTTAAACGTCCTTATCAGATTTCAATGTGATATTTTTTTTTGTTTCTTTTAAGCTTCTCGTTACACGGTACTTTTCCAAGGAGCATCTAGGGGCTGGTTACAATCTCACTCAGCATTTCATCTATAATGGGTGGCCAATGGTAGATACCTACAGCATATTGGGACTCCTTTATGTATTGAAAAGCCAAGTTAACTGGTAGTCAATACATCTTCGTCAATCGCGAGAAAATAAAATAACCAGTCATAGCAAGGCTTATTATTCCACAACTGATTCATCCTACATTTATTTTTTTGGGTTATTAAACTATTTGCGCCTTCATAATAAGGTTTATTTCTGTACTTATTTGCTTATAATAATTGCTCATAAAATGGTGCCACTCGGAATATTCCTAGTGACGTCCATTTGTCGTCAGGGAATTCATAGAACGTTGGGGCGCACCGTGGGCGATCTTTGTAACACTACTTAACATAATATTTGCTTATGCTGTTATAATAACGGGTAGTTTTCCTAACGATGAGTCATAAACTTGGAATTTATTAATCACTGGAAGGTATGATAAAATATATGGAATTGAATTCATCTTCTTATTTTTTACTCTTATGATAAACTGAAGAAACCCACACCGAAGAAGATTTGTTTGCAAATAGGCTATTAATTACTTCACTCAATTGTGTTGTCTTCATTATCATCTTCATGTCATCACCCGATTGTATTTAGTATAGTTGCAGCATGTCTTTTTCTTCCATGCTTTATATTAAATATCTAATTGTTTTTATTTTATGTAATGTACACAAAGTCAAAGTCAAAGTCAAATCATTTATTTCATTTAGGCCTTTACAAGCACTTATGAACGTCAAAATTATAACTAAGTTTGATTCTAGTTGCCCATTCCAAAAGTAGCTTCCTATGGAGAAGAACGGGCAAGAAACTCCATGGTTACAATTAAAATGCTACATGGTGTTCACATTTACAAATTGGTTTATATTTTGGTACAAAGTTACAAACAAATAATCAAAAGATGAATACAATTTTACTTGCTGGTGTAATTTTAATTTGTTAATTAATTAGATATTGTCAGTATGTCCTATGGAGCAGGACCAGTATGTTTCCAAGCATTTTTATCTTGAATGTAAACCTCTAATTTATAATATGCTTGCTTACAAAGTGTGGCTTTTATATGAGTTTTAAACCGCATGTCATTCAGTTCCAGAATGTTGTCTGGTATTTTATTATAACATTTGACACATAATAAAATACCAGACTATATATACAAACTTAAACTACTTATCTTTATACAAATCTAAAAATAAAATACTATACAAAAAACACATATAAAAGATTATTTATAATATCTAATTAATTTAGCACTAGGACAATGTTTCTTGTCCAGTGGTTAACAATTCCATGATCAGTACGAGAGTAAGCTTCAAGTAAAAGTAACGAGGCGTTTGTGAATGACGTCAGACTCTCAGTTCTGATTATTCTTGGCTTTTATGTGATATTTTTGAACCCTAGTTGATAAGAAGGCTATTGTTTCTTTATACAATTGGATACGAGTGCCAGGAATTCAAAGTAGGTATATATATACCTACATAACTTTTAAGTGTTTTGATTGAGATAGGTATTTGCTGTGATACCAGCGCCAGGTCCCCATAATCTAATAAGGTATTCTTCTTATACATGGACATATATAATAATATCACAATACTTTTTACCGATAATTAAATGGCTGACGAGTTTCAGTAAAAAGCTCAACAAATTCAACTCATTAGCTACCAAATAAGGCAGAACCCACTCACACAAACTACTTAGCGATACCTATTCACACAAACAGATTAGGTTATCCTAATCTACCGTACGAGATTGAAACTAATCTTATACGAATATGTGTATGTAAATTCAATATTCTGCATGATAATTTTATTCTATAGTTGCCATTTAAGGGCACGTTTACACCACAAAGAATAAACCTAGTAATATTCATTTGAATAGGACTAGTGGAAGTTTGCGGTATTTGCGGAATTCCATGTAAATTAGCAAGATTATTGAACAGTCTTGTAGACATTGTTCAAAGATCGTCAGTAACAGTTCGGTTAAATCACTGTGACGAATTGTAACAACACAATAGGAATTTGGGATGTCAATGCGACAGTCTAGTTTGCCTACCTAAGACTCTTTACATGAGAAAATGTGTGTTAACGGATGGTTAGGAAGTTAGTCGAGTAAAATTGTAGGGATAGTCTTGTGATGATATTTTAATGGTTGACGTTGGGCTATTTTGGGTTCTACATACTAGGTAAGAGTATTATGATGATATTTTATTGGTTAGGGTTAGGCTATTTTAGGTTCTACATAAGTAACTTATCTTGTTAAAAAGTGATGATATTATAAAGATGTATTGAAAGCGATAAGTTATGAGTGTAAAGAAGCAATAACTTAGTATAATGTCAAGTAACGTATGATATATTGCGTTGGTTAAGCAAATGGTAGGTCGCGTGCGAATAATTTTTTCACGTTCTTTATCCTAAGATCGATTCCTTTTAATAAGTCAACTACCAGAGGCTTTTCTAGTCCATCCATCATTTCAAAGAAAAAAAGGATGTAGGATACAAAACAGGTTGTATACCAAAATTATGCCGAAACTTATAATTGACATCACGATATACCTCTGCGATACCATACATAAGATGCAACCATTAAAAAGCTGTTCAATGATTAAAAACCCCATAATATAGGCAATACAGATGAAACAAACTTAAGGAATCATTTACCCTATTGCCGTCAACCAATGAACATAAGCTTTCCCCAAAGAGCGCCAACTGCATCGTGCAAAATGTACTTTGGGAATATTCCTTACAAATTCTGTCATGAGACCTAAATGTTCTCGCTTGCTAACAATTTGTAGGGAACAGTAAGTCTTGGTGCACAAAGTAGCTGAGGTTTATTTTGGAACGTGTTAAAATTCTAAACAATAGTCCCAGTGTTTCCGTATTGACAGCTGTTTAGGGTTGGTAACTGGGGATTTACGTACCTACATTGTTTTAAATGGTTTGGTGGTGAGCAACTTCTACCAATAAACCTAGAAGAAAATAATCAAATTGATAAAAAATCTCAAATCAATGCAGTACTAAGCACAAAAAATTGGTTCTAGCTATATTTAATAATATTATTTATGCACATTTTCTTGGTTATATCTCTAAACGTTGTGTTTTCTTCATTACCAAGTTTAAAGTTTCCTTTTAAGGAGACGATTCACAAAGTCTAAATGTGCAGCTTTTACTATGTAACGAACCCGTACTATTTTTTATACAATCGCGGAAATAAAATCCTATTTAACCAAAGATTTTGTGCCACAAATCGTCTTGTCCGGCGAAAGACATCCACTGCTAGACACGGACATATCCCAAAGGTCGCCATTTTGCTAGGTCTTATTCCAAACTTCTTGTAAGACAGCCCTATTGAAAGCATTCCACAGCACAAATTATTGGTGGCAACATGTTGGAACAGCGGTAATGAGACAGCGGGTGACATGCTCACACGCAGCTCCCGCTAACTGAACATGTTAAACAATAGGAACGTGGTGAGGGCACGAGGAAGTTGGAATAGGTAGTCAAATATTTTACTTAAAGAAGAAAATATTAAGGTTTTTCACCTTTGTATAGTGACTGATGTACACATTCTGATCTGATCTAATAATTTGAGTATCTGATAACCTATCAGGCACTATCTGAAAAGTACATACATATTTTTGTTTCCGGCTGTCTTATTTAATTCATCACAGAGCCATATAACTACAATAGTGTCTTCAACATTTTTTAACGTTTTCTATGTGTCCGCGCTGCTAATTCCAGCTTTCAAAAATTGAATGTTGTGTTTGTCCCTATATAAAGTGATCGACTACAACAAGAGTTTCCTTTAACGATTGGTAACTCTTGTTTTCAACCTACAAAATATAACTAAATTATGAGTATATGCTCAAGCTGACGAAAGTCTCAAAGCATTAACAAAATCGTTACCTACCCCTAGCCTGACCACGACACATCAAACTTCCTTAACCTCACAAATCTCTACTTCAGCGAAAATAACACTACCTAAGTACCAATTCAAGCAACAATAAAAGCCGTACAAAGACTCATACAGTCATACAATCAAGTCTTCAAATAACAGTAGCTATCGATTGGAGTCCGCTCGCCGTCTCATTGAATATTGCATGAATCCAAGCTGTCATTTTCAAGACGGCCTTACGGTATAGAGAGACTTTTATATGCTTATGTGGGTAAGAATAAGTGATATTGTTTGTTTTGGATAGTTTTATTGTGGTGTTTGAAGATTTAACGGACTTTGAAAAAGGTTTTTTGATTGATTCTGTCTATGAGTTGCCGATTGAAGTTGACTGTTTATATTGTTCCACTTTTGGGCATGAAAAAGACTATGTTTTAAAATAAAATTATTGACTTTTATTTAAGTACTTTGTCGATTGTTTTATTACCTAGAAATTGATAACACACTTCATTTACACCTCATTATTTCAAAGCGGTTAAGAGCGGAAAAAAGTTGAATATAAACAAAGCATATATTTGAGTTCAGTTCAAGAACCTCATAGCAGTTGCAAATTACCCACTATTATAACAAATACAAGATGTTTCATAAATTCATTTACCGTAGTTGTCGCCGTTGTAGTCGTTTCTCGTGGTCCCTTGATCTGAACTGTATAGGTACCTTTACCTTATTGAATTCTAGTCATTGTACTTTCATACCAGTTATTTTTTCTCAATCACTTTTAACGAATCTTGAATTTTATGTGTGCTGATTTTGATACTACTTGGAGTATGGCATCAGTACCTACCTAAGTCACTTATAGAATGGAACGCTAAAATAACAACTTTTTATGTCAACTCCGCCATATGTCCCATTCTCATCATTCCATATTCTGAATTACGGGCGCCATCTTTTAATTTCTATTTCTAGGATCTTCCATAGTCGCTTTGCCTTTTAATGTGTCATTATTTTCCTTTGCGACGCTTTGGTTTGTGGCTTGTGGTGAATACTGTGAATAAGTAAGAATTAAATTATAGGTTTTGTTACTGTTTGTTTTAGAAAACGTTTGTCTATTTGAATTTCCCAAGGATGAACTGAACGATGTTGACTATACTAAAGTACCTGAATACGTTTATCTGGAATTTGATGGTAATGTTACATTTTATTTTAGAGTCGAGTACGGTATAACTCCTTTCATGTAGGTACGGTACGAAAAAATCACAAGAACAGATGTTTCGTTTGGAGTAGATCTCAAAATAAGACTAGTTTTTTTTTAACGACGTCAAAAATCATCAAATGACCCTTCCCGCTGTGGGTTAGCAGCGGTGAGGGAGTGTCAGACTCTTACTGAATAAAAACCGTCGTGTTCCGTCGTAGGCCTTTTTATGTGCTAGGGCCGCGGTATCTCTTTCGAACAACCCGCAGCACATAAGACTAGTCTGAGAGGCCAAGTTCTCGGACAGGGAAAATCAAGCTAGCTTTAAATTAAAAGTAAAATAACTATTTCTACCTACGTTTAACCTATTCAATAACACATACAGATCTAAACTATTTAAGCTGAACTTAAAGCAAGAGTCACTCCAGCCATCCTAACTCAAGCACTAAATACAGAACAACAGGCACAAGTATTCAAGAGCATGTTGTTCCATTACACGCAACAATAACAGAGGAGAGAGCTGGAAGCACTCATAATACAGTACTCGAATGTCCGCAAACAATTACAAATGTACACAAAATGTTCACTGTTCTATGTTTTTGTTGTTAATCTGGCTTGAAATTTGTGTGACTGTTATTGCTTGTATTAGCATATTATTGTTGTTAACTGTGGAACTATTTTGTGTTGGTTCTATTGAAACCTGAAAACGAACAAACATATGCAATATTCGCCCCAAGTTAACATTATTTTTCCTTCCTTGGATAGTAGCAGGTAAAAGCTGGTCATCAATAAAAGCATAGACAGAAACGCAGTTAAGTTCAGCATCAGTAATATGATACTCAATAAATAGTGTATCTGTTTTGAGTCAATTCCCGTTGCCCAGAAACAGCATCGCAAACCTCAGAAGCATGAATGAAAACTGAACTACCAACTGACTTGAACAATTTAGAAATCGAAACGACCATAAAACTTAGTGCATAACAGAAAATGAATAAAACCTAACAAAAGCCGGCTAAACCAACAACGATTACCAATGACGTCACCAGCACGCTCCGAAGTATGCGAGTAAATATTGAACAGTGTCTCGAGTAGAGCGCAAACTTGCGCTAGACGGTATTATCTGATTTGTGTACTGAATATCGGAATTTTGCTCAATGACTGTTGCAAATAGTTTATGTGGGGCTTAGGGGTGGAAATGTGTGTTGGAATTAAATAGAAGGCTGAATATGGTAAGCGCAAAATAAAAGTATGGACCGACTAAATACATTACAATTAGTACAGATTTTGAAGTATGTATCATGGATTCAGATGAACGAAAATAATTAGAAGGTGATAAAGAAGTAACTCGATCACTTTTAGCAAGTTATAATGCTGACAAAATAATTGCCCTTGATACAAATATGAACATTAATGATGTTGAAGAATCTCAGCAAAAATTAAAAGGGTTCCCTAAAACCTCCGTTTCTTCCACCAGACGCCAAACTTTTACACAAAATAATTGAATAGCCGAACAAATTAATTCGCAACTCCCAAAAGGTTCGTATCATTTTTGATCCTCAGTCTACATTTCAGGCGCTGTACAACAATTTCAAAGAGAATCAACATTTTAAAAGTTTTTGAACTGAAAGTGAAAGTAATTTCTCGAATCGCTGATCCCAAAACATTGCTGAGAGCCAAACTCAAAAACAATAAACAGATTCCCGAAGCCCGCCTGCAAAAATTCCGAGATAATTTTCCTGCCGGTAAGGCATTAAGTCGGCCTCCAGTTTAGGTAAAGGTTTCCATCAATAAAGTCGTATCGAAACAGTAATTGATTCTGGTTTGCCTTCTTTCGACGTTGACGGGGATCGTTGTTAACGGAAATGTTAAATGGATGTTGAGTTTTGGAACATTTGCTTAAGTGATTTAGTGCAATGGAAATTAAATTGAACTTTGAAAACTTCATTATAGACTTTTAAAAAATTATCTATTTGAATAAGTTTCTACAAACATTGCGCTTTAAGTAACCCCTGTAATATAACAAGTGACGATCTACGAACCGTTGGAGAGATGTAACGTTTTGTTACACTTCAGTGATCGAGCACCTTAAATATTTCTTATAAATATTCCCACTGTGCTCCAATACAGATTTAATCTTCAAAAGGATTGTTTACAATAAACATTTTGATTCCAAGTTAACTGAAGGATCGGGGGGTCCAACGGTCGGATCATTTACAATTCTAATTAATCCTTAGGCACCAAGATGAACGTCTTACCGTTTCGTTGTATCTAAATTGGATGGACAGAATTGTCCAAGCTTTGCATTCTGATCTTAGCGAAGGAAATTCGTCTGCGGAATACTAATTTTGGTTTAGTGTAGTCATCTGTTTTTATTATCAATTCCAGAGCCAATATTTTCCGTGAAATTAACTTGTTTTGGTTTAGGAAGCGGGAAAGTTACATAATTTGGTGTGCTTAATTAAAAAGAATAATGGGAAGTAAGATCAGGGTGCTAAGCATTTTATAACTTAATTTAGGAGTACTTTCGCTTTGTCCGCCATGCTTTATTGAGCCTTTCCTATTCCTCACGAATTTGATATAACATCAGGTAAATTCAAGATAACGTTTTTTAGTAGCTATTTAACAAAACCATAAGTATTTAAGAGCAATTTAACCCAATAGTTCATATTCCTAATACTAATACTAATCCCCGAAAGACCATAAGATCTTCAAACAATCATATCTTCCTGAGTATCTCAACAAAAATCTAAAGCTCCTCTAAAAATCGCTAAATGCATCCAAGTCAGTGTTCAGACTGTGTTACACGCCCCTCTAATTGGCCGCCTTTGTCCCGGCGGTTGCATAGTAAAGCGTTCGTGACCACCATACTCGCACAATTGGTTTACGAACAACTGGATTAGAGGGCCTGGATCAAATTTCTGATGTTCGAGGATCTTGATTTTGCGGTATCTAGGTCAAGTTATGTGTTTTGGTGGATTTGAAGCAATGTGGAAATATTGATGATCATAGGCAA